>NC_073697.1:14235000-15435000 GCF_023634085.1 Falco cherrug | reverse complement strand
TCTGTGCTTAGAACAGACAGAAATGTGGATGAGATCCAGGTTCAATTCCCTTGTCTGTCTGAGAGGACTAAGCCCCTCCTTTGGACCATGCTTTAGTCAGCAGGCAGCAGACTTTTTAAAATGTAGGAAGGACTGTCCCATCTTCCTAATAGATATTCACTATTCACCATCAGCATTTAAGCCTTGCAGTTATGGCATATTGGTGAGAAAGAGGAACTGTTGTCAAATTTTACAGAAAACAGAGAAACAGTCAGTCCTGGGTGAGTACAAGAATATTGTAGGAGTTGGGACTAGAAACTAGGACAGATCCAGTGAGTGCCTGTTTGTATTGGTCTGCTCTCCATACAACATCATGACTTACGTGGATGCAAAAACTTTCCTTCATGCACTGAATAAAGTCTAAACTCTGGATTTAGTTATGCAGGCCAGGAATATGAAAATCAGATGATGTGATCCTTAGGAATGCAGTGCTTTGTCTTTTTCTAGATCTGTCCTAGGTTCAGCAATACAGACTTGTCAGATAAAATAAAATGGACAGAATCTCTCTCCCCCTCTCTCTTGCTTTCTTTCTCTATTTCTTTCTGTGCTTGTGGTCAGTTCTTAAAATGACCAGATAAGAAACATAGTCTAAGCCTCATCTCTTTCTGCCAAAGTCGAAGGGAAAAATCCTTGTGATGTTGAAATCAGAACTGGGGTCCAAGTATCAACGGAAGAAGATTTTTTTTGAGAAGTTTCCTGTATGATACCTATTATACCTGAAACTCATGCATTTCTGCTGTAATTTGTCAAAGCTGCTATTTCTGCCAAGTCAGTATTTGTCTTAGTACTTTAAAGAAAGTTAGTTAACAGGTATTTTATAGTGATTTCAATTCAAATTCTCTGAGATGTGGTCTGTTAGGTGGCTGAAAATACTGTTAAAAAGGAAAAAGAAAGAGGCTTTACTTTCCAGAATACATGCATGATTTTGTTTTTATCAATGCTAAAATTTTTGTAACAGCTTGTGCATATGACTAGGCAGTCATCATGGAACAAAATCGTGAAGACAAAGTTTTCAGTTTTTGAGGAATGTAGGTATAAAGAACTTGAAGAGTTGTGAAGATGAAAACAGACTTTGATCCCTGCCAACATGTAAACAGTAATGTGACTGGAAGATAATCTTCACACTAAATACATTTTTACATATCTACAAAGAGATAACTGTTAGTGCGGGGAAAAAAAAAGTTTTCCAATAACGATGAAAAACCATAAACCCAAACCTTTTCCTTCTAAAGCAGCACTGTTGTTTAAATGTGATAATATTAGAGGCTTTTCGGCTTTTCGGGTGCCTGTTACAATTTGCTTGCTTTAGTGCTGCAGCTTAGAAAAATCCATGAAACAGACTGAACCCCCTTTAACTGGGCCTCTGGAAAAAAAAAAAAAAAAAAAAAAAAGCTTTTCCATATTTTAAAGTAGCTTTTTAGGCCTCCTGAGTCTTTCTGGCACATCATTCTCAGACCCTTATGGACTGGGATGCTGCCAAACAGCTTTTTTCCCACAAAACTTTAATAAACTTTGAGTGCTGGACAGAAGAGTAGTGCAATTCCCAAAGAGAGATTTCACTGCAGGATTCCAAAATACCTACAATATAGAAACTAGCCTCTGAATGAACCCAGCAATATTTTTCCTTGGTTTTCCTACAATACAAGGAATTCAATTTTGCGTCTTACATTGCCTTAGCACTTTGCCTGTCTTGTTTAAGAAATTTTCTTTTACCAGCAATACAATTCCTAGTATTGTTTTGTAGATCAGATGTGCTTATTCTAATGCAAGTATACTTTGATTTTGCCAGACATTAAACTGTACTTACATTTACTTATAACGACATCAAAATATTTTCTAACTACAAAGTATTTAGACACACATTGCCTAGGAGATGAAACATATTGGAGGAGTCATAAGCCAAATTTAGTTCTTAGTGACTATGGCTAGAGGAAGTGAATCCAAGCAGGTCTGTAGCATTTCTTCAGACTGTTATCCACTGCTAGACCTTGTCAAACTTTAGCATTCCCTGACTTCCATTAGAAACAAGAATATCAGCTGCCATTGAAAACTGAGCTTTCTAAATAATTGCTTTTTTTCCTACACTGTAACACCTGTGCTACTTTGAGTTTAGTGTAAGCTCATTTTGTGTTCCATGTAGGAATAGTTTGTTCTGTGCGTGCTTGAAGTAGTTCAAAGCTAAAGTAACAGGAAATTTCTTCTGATGTACTTTGAAGGAAGTCCATAGGAGGTGGCAAAGAGAGAATCACATCAAAAAGGTTCAAATTAGTCATCTCAGACTCCTATTCAGTGTGCTACAGCTGGTGTTCCAGTTGTGGGGCAGGAATACTAAACTTGATTGTTTCAGTTATTTGTAGTGTTTACACATCAATAAACATAAAGCATTTATACATCAGGGAGACATTATCACAACAGGCTTGGTCCTATTCTCTGAGCCAGCACTCCCAGGTGCATGTGAGCACTCCCATGGATTTGACTGGCAGTTGCTTTCATGTAAGTCAGAACAAAATTTTGAGTCAAATGGATAATTCAGTTCTGAGAGACACTCAGGCAATATCTGAAACAAAAATCCACTCACCCCTTAAGTATGTGGTCTCAGACTAAGTTTCCACTAACTTCCAAGACTTCCAAGAATCCAGTTTAGCATGTAAAACAGCAGTTGCCTATTTCAGTGTGAGTTTTGCTAGTGTAAAGAGTACATAATTACCTTTGAAATTAGATGCTTCCCTTGCAAAACCCTGTTTTTATTTGCTTCTATGATTCTGCAATTTTTGTAACAGCTTGTGCATATGAGTAGGCAGTCATCATGGAACAAAAAATTTTTGTAGACAAAACTTGCCATACTTTGTCATCCCCAAGCTGATTCTTTTTGGGAAGCTTAGAAGAAAATTCATTCAGCTACACAGATACAATAAAAGAAAAAATATATAATGGGCTTCAAATATGTATACTTTCATGGTTTTGCAGTATTCAGAAACCAGACACTTAACACATCTAAGTACACTTCATAAATTGGATTAAGCAAGGAGAAATATCTCTGTTATTTGGGAAAAAAATGCAAAGTCCTAAACAAGTACAGTATACATGAATCCATGTGCACTTGTGGATGGAATGTACAGAGGCAGCTGTGAACATGGTACATATATGTTCATGTACGTAAATACTGTAATACATTTGAAACAGGATGGCATGACAAATGGGACTAGACCATTGATACCACTTTTTGAAGAATGCAGTCATTCACTTAGCAAAATACAGAGTAGACATATTTTAGCTTTGCTGGTTGTGAATAAATCCTCCCCAAAATAGCTGTCCATAGAAAACACAAAAGAACAAACCTTTGCACTGTGAGATGCCTAGTACTCTGAGTATTATCTGTGAATAAGAACTCCAAATATAGCAATTTAAAAAGGAGCTACAGTGAAAAAAACATCCCAAGAATAAACAGTGAAAAATAAAAGCTGCAAAGTTTAATTTGTAAAGAAAATTAAAAAAATAAATATATGAGAGTTCAGTGGAAATGATGTCTTGGGGACTCTGGCCCCTAAACCCAAAGACATTACTAATGAATTATATTGGTTTTCCAGGTAATTGTATTTGACCTGCTTTGGAGTTCCACAAGTCAAGGAAAGTTTCATTACAGAGACACGCATGTTACTCGTAAGTACCTGTTTTGAACTATCTGAACAAGAACATTTCAGGTAAGAGCCTAACAGGACTTGTAGATTTGATTTTGGAAGGGAATGAGTTATTGTTGATATTTTCTTGTAAGAAAACACATCTGTGGTATAAGGAAGAGGACCATCATGAAAAATTTCAACACAAACTATTAGTATCAAGTTTCAAGCATTGAAATACTAAGTCTTACAATAATGGAACATAAGAAACATAGAATTGTAGAATCATAGTATTGTTAGATTTGAAAAGACCTTTAAGATCATTGAGTCCAACTGTAAGCCTAATACTGCCAAGTTCACCACCAAACCATGTCCTTAAGTGCCACACCTACATGTAAGGAAACATAAGAACATGTAGGAACATAAGGAAACATAAGGAAATTTTTTTTTATTCTGAGGGTGACAATATTGAAACAGATTGTCCAGAGAAGTTGAGGACTCTCCATTCTTGGAGATTTTCAATATCTAAGTGGACATGATCCCAGGAAACCAGCTCTAGGTAGCTCTGCTTGAACAGGAGGGTTGGACAAGATGACCTCCATAGGTCACTTCCAACTTCAACCATTCTGTGAGTCTGTGATTCTGTAATGTACAGGAAGAACAGTCCCATCTATGACACAATTTCTGAGCTGATTGCTTTAAGAGGTCTGCCTCTCTATTCGGAGAATGTAGGCAGAATTTGAGTAGTTTTGTAATTTCCTTCTACACCTGGCCTTGGCTGGCCTGAGTAGAAAACTGTACAAGGGCGACACTATTATGGTGGGAGGAGCCTTGAAGGAAGGAAATCTAGCCTATTTATTTCATGATTATATGTGATGACCCTGAAGCATCTCCAGTAGAGCTAGCTGCAGAAATGCACTGGCATTCAAAGAAACAGCTCATGCAGATCTTACTCTTTATTTTCTCCTTCTTAAGAATTTCTCATAAAGTTTGTTAGTATACATGCTTTAATGTGAAGTTCCATCTTAATAGCAAACTTTCATAGACTTCTCACTAAAAACACTAAAAAAGTACGACAATGTCTAATACCAACAGTTTAAAAGAAAATTTTTAAAGAGAAGGCGATAGTTACTCTATAATAAAATCATTAGACAGGCAATGCACAAATTTAACACAAAATAATCGAAACAGAGTACCAAAGCATGGAAAAACAGGAAATCAACCAAAACATATACTGCTTATCCAGGAATGCTAGAAGACAGTGAGACTGGGGAACTGGAATTCTACAATGGCATTGGCATCACAGATGCATTCAGAATTTGGTGGAAGGAAGATAATCAATGGAAACAGTGGGAAGTCTACATAAGAAAAATATGGATTATGTCAAAGGGGAATTGCTGTTTTATGTGAAATCTAAGATAACCTGTATTAACCAAATAACAGTCCCTCTATACTAAACCTGCAAATCTAATGTACAAATAGTGCATAGTAAAAAGGTTGTTTTCTTACTGGCTGAACAGTATGGCCACAATGGCTGACGTACTGTGGGAGTGGGGCATGTTGTGAGGATATGGACACACTACTAATGAAGCACTTCAATTACAGTAGGTAAAGTGAGGAAATGTAATGCTGTGGCACAATGCTCAAACTTCCAATGGTTTTGTACTTGGCTGCTCTGGAATAGAAATCAGGGAACTCATAAGAGGAGATGTCTGAACTTGATTGTAGCAGTTCACAGGACTTGGGTAAAATACTGCTATAAAAAAAAATTGAGGAACAACCTGATGAAGAATATGAAATACTTTCTCAAGCACATCAAGACCAGACAGATAGCAAAGACTGATATATGTCAAAGGTATAAAAGGAAGCTTAGAGAAGATAAAGTCAGCAGATCAGCTAAATCTATTACATCCACACTCACAGTATTGGAGAATAAGTAGCTTCCCATAAAAAAATTTTCATGATAGTGGTTCTGAAGATCTCATTTAAACCAAGGAAGAGCTTATAGGTCAAATAAACATTTTGTCCTGTGATTTTTTTACTGTTTTGTTGATTTGATTGATTTTGTTTGATTTACCTAAGTATTCCAAAGAAAATCACATCAGCTTTTAGCTGCAGGTGAAACAATACATAGCAAACATATGCTCAGGGAGGGGGGAGATATTTCTGAATGAAACTGCAGATGAATAAGCTAAAGTCTATATTCAGGAAACAAGTGAAACCTATAACAAAAAATGTAATTAATGGCTACATTGCTAAACATTACATATTTGGAAGAATCAACATGACTTTTGGAAAGGGAACTTATAGCTCACAATGTTCTTTGAGAGTGTCATTGAACACGTTCACAAGGGTCGTCATGTTGATATAATCTATCCGGATTTCCAGAAGACTCCATCTTCAAAGAATTAGATCAATAAAATTTTGATGGTACAAATACAGTGTTAGGAATTCTTATACAGGGATAAAGAACAAAATAGATCACGATTATGCTGTTGCATCTAGGTCATGTTGGTCTCTCATCCCTTCCATCTTGAAAATAGCATAGTAGAAAATACAGTAAAGGGCAAAAGATGGTCAATTGTAGAGAAAAGTTTTCATACAACATATGAGTAAACAGACTAGTCAGCCTGGAAACGACATCTGAGCCTATAAACTCATGAGTAGCAAGGTAAACAAAGAGCAATTGTTTACTGTCTCTTATTACAAGAACTAGGGGATATTGAAGGAAATTACCAAATGACAAGGTCATAGCATAGCCTCACACAATGTAAGTTAAATCACTGGATTCATTGCGTCAAGATGCTATGAATACCAAAGGATTACACAGAGTCAAAAAGATAAATTAATGAAGAAATATAAATAATTTACTCAAAAGGTACTGATTCTCACCTCAGTTTGGTGAAGGATTGGACAGTCTACCAGTGAAGTGTGACTGTATGCTTGTACTGTTCTTACACCCTTCCCTAGGTGTCTGCCATTGATCATCATGGGTGACAGGAAGGTCTGACTCAGTATAACTGCTTTAGGTTTTTAGATTCTTATGATCATTAATAAAAAGAGAGACCGCTCATACATATACAAAATAGAGCTGAATCTTGTGCTGGACAGGAATGTGTTAATTTTACATAAAGAGTTTTAAACCAATCTGTTTCTATAGCATTAACTTTTTCTTGTACCATTTTTTTTTTAATTGCTTCTACTTTTGAAGGAGCTCCAAGAAATTGGCTTGTCCACTCCTTAAACTATATGCTTCCATAACTGATGTTTTACATCATGACTGTATACTCTGAATGCAATTATTCCACATACAATCACACTACAGTCACGTATTAGGTCCCTACCTTGGGACACTTACATACTTGGGTCTCTATGTATTCATCCCAAACTGCATTTCTCTTTTTTTGCTGCCATATTTCAGCTGCAAACACATCACTTACCTGGTGATCACAGTCACCTGGAGGTCTGTTTCCATGATTCCATCTTCCCACTAGAAAGCAGCTTCTGATTATCTTCTTCAGATGTATTCCTTTCCTTTTCCACAAATCGATACCATTTATCTTCTATGTTTATCTCCTGTTAGGGTTTAATCCATTCTATTATGTTATTATAAAATTGAGTTTATTTACTTCCTTGTTCATAGTAAATCCTTCATCTTAGAAATCCTTTAACTTTTTAAAGTAATACTTGTCAAAGGTGTCAGGCTGATCATCCTAAAATGTAAATTCTCTAGCTGTGCTAGGATCATGGACAATACAGAAAGATCTGTAAACTCCCACACTGTTAAATTCCACACATTGCTGTGTTAATACACTTCAAGTTTGACCTGAAAGGGCTTTTTCTAGGCAGTGTTTATATTGGTGAAGTTTCTAATGCAGCTTTCCCACAACTCCACAGATAGAAACAAATGTTTAAATGTTTTGGGTTTGTTTTGTTTTCTTCTTCTTCTTCTTTATCATAAACATGCAATTTTGGGACAAGAAACTAGTTTATGTTAGATTCCTCTTTAAGGATAACTTCTGTAATTAGAGTCGTGAAGATATTTTGGGTTCCAGACCTTTGTTTCTTTCCTAAAATTCGTAACAAAAATCTTCACTGCCAAAGCTATGCTCTATCTAGTTCTAAATTAATTCATTTGGGTACCTGTAACCAGTAATTGCAGTAGCATGTTACATCATTTGCTAAGCTAAGTTTATTATTATTGCTGCTAAGTCAAGTTTAGGTTATCTAGGCTGAGCTTTTTGTCTGTGTGGTGGTTACAAATACCAAATGTTGATTGAAGTTTATTTGTCTATATCTGTTAGAACTGTAGTTTAACAGCTTTGCAATGGTTTGCAATCCATTTGCAAATTAGACTTCAGAATCTTCTATACTATGTGTATTTAAAAGTTTTAAATTTTGTTTATTACTCTTAGTTTAATATAAGGATTGCATAAAACCTTTTGCTTTGTTGATGTGAGAAAGAAGTGTTCATCTTTTTATTGATTGTGAACCTGAAGAGGCTTTGAGCGAAAAGTTGTGGAAAATCGATAGAAAGACTTTCCTAAAGATGGAAAACTAATTTCAATACCAATATTTAATATTTTTCCCCATTGATTTTATTCTTGCTCCTATAATCACCTGTCATATAACTGTTACATTTTAATTAGTTTCTCTTCAGGAACTACCCTAACAATTCAAGGTATGTTCACATTGGAACATTTGGTATAGGGCAGTAATACCTGCGGCCAGCTTTAGGCCTTGATAACATTAACATTTGAAGTAGAGGAAGCAGGTCAACATAAGTTAACATAAGTCAAGGATAAGAATGGGTCTCAGATAGAAAGACAAAGTAATACGAGAGATGTCAATGACAAACTGTAAGCACCAAGTCAGAGAAACTGGGATTTAACACACAATTTCCAATTTCTCTAACTTGTGTATTAGACTGTTTAGAGAACATTTCTGTTATCTTTTGAATTTGCAGTTCTCAGGGTTCTGCAGAATTTGGATGAAGAAAAATAGTTAACATTCAAAATTTCTTGCAGATCTCTACTCATCATCAAACTTTTAGTATTAAACATTATGAAGTTTAATTTTTAATATTTTAGAGAATTGTTACACAGCCTATGTTGCCATGGGCTTGCAGAACATAGTTTTGGAAAATATTATTAGAGTATTTATACAACATATAGTTGAAGCATCATTTGAAAGAGATTTTCAGCTCCCTGGTGAGCTCAGAATTGTTCTTGAATTGCATTGGTTTTTTATTTGGGTTGGTCAACCCTTCCCATTTTCCATCTTGGCACCCACTGTAACAAATTGTTCCTAACATGTCTGGAACTCTTAACCAACTCTAGGCATAGCCTGGCAATTTGGGTTACAAAGTAATGGTGAAGTAATCTTACTTGAACTAAGACATAAGCAGTATATTATATTAATTATCTGTATTCAATTTTGAGACTTAACGGGGAAAAAGTTAAACCATTATCCAATAAATTAAGCATTGTGTGGCATTCTTATTTTCTGTTCAAGGGAAGGATTATTGAAATTTGCTAACAGATTAACTAAAAAGTAATCTACTTTTACCAACTGGAAGTCAGATCGGTGTAGTTATAGAGAACTCCTTGTGGCATGTAATTTTTTTTGATGTAGTACATTTTCATATTATTTTACTTGACTGTTTTATTTGCATACAGAACAATGCTTATGAAATCATATACTTGGGGCAAAACCTGCAAAGTGGGAATGACTGTACATGACAGTTCTAATGCAGTTGTTAGTTAGTGTAAATGGTGTTTTCCCAAAGCCTAGAAAATACATTCTTAGAACAGCTAAATATGTAATCAGCTACAGAAGATTAAATCTTCTGAAAGAAAACATATCCCAGAGATCCGTACATCAGGAGAATTGTAAGGGGGTTTAGTTTGGCTCAGTAGGGTAAACCCCCCACAGAGAGACTTTTCTCTTGTATGTATCAACTTCTTCAGGAATACAGCATACTAACTACATCCCCTGCAGTAATAAATATTGATCTGTGATTCCTCTGACATAGGACTACTATATTTCTGAGAGATATGTGCTCACACTATAATATGTCTGCATTGATTTCAGCATAGACCAGAATTGTTTAAGTAAAAACTGATCTGCATAATTGTAGCAGACATGTCAGGGATACACAGTGTTAGGAAATTCCAGCCAACTGTACATTTCCAGTATCTGCCTGAACATTGAAGAAGACACATGCAATAAGTGCATTGACATAGACCATTCTATTGATATCTGTGTGATAACTTCTATAAGTAAGAGTAACATCTTAGTGTACAGACAGGATCAGGAAAATACTCCGTATTTTCAAAATATCAGTATTCTGCAGTGAGGATTGTTCCCTGCAAGTAGACAATCTTCTTGTTCTCCTATTCTGGCCACCTGTATGTGTTGGTGGAGTGGTGTGAGAGGAGAATCCTGTTACCTCTGACTTCTTTTATTAAGCTAATTTTATGGGAGGAAAAGTGTGCCAAAGCTTCTTTTCCCACCTGATCTTATGAGATGATAATTTTGCAATTATTCATGCAAGCCCCAGAGTCTTTTACTTCTGTCCTGCTTAGCTGTAATGGGCTTAGTCACATTGTCATAGTTACCATGCTGGTGGAGGACAATCATACATTCTGACTGAATATTCCCAGTCCTACTGAAGTCAGTGACAACTTTGTAATTTACTTCAGTAGGTTCAGCATTTTATCCCAAATTACCACTTGAAACTTGAAATTACTTTAATGGCTGGTTTTAGCTTTGATTGAGGTAATACCTTCAGCTGGCAAATAAAAAAAATCCTTCTTTATTTTCTTATTATTTCAATCAATGTAGATATATTCAATTCTTGTGTGAGCAAATTATAATCTCAGGTAAGTAAATCTAGACTGGCTAAGTCTTGATGCCATTTTCGTACTTTCCAAGCAGATTATAAGAAATAAAATTATAAAAAATGATAAAATGTATAGAAGTCCTTAAATGGAAACACAAACTAGTTATGAAACATAGAACTCTGATACAGTTCATGTGTAAGACCATGTCTAGTCTGAAAAATCTGGAAATCTTGAGTGGATTTGGTATTTCTTTACCTGCTTTTTTATACTGAAGTTGTAGCCAATAATTTTCTTTGTAGATTAACCTGATGTCTTTATCCCAGTAATATTTCAAACACAAGCTTAAACAAATTTGTCAGATGTGCTAGTTTCTTTTGTAAACTATTGAGTATTGAAACAAACTTGTTATGAATGTAATAATTCTTTTCCATTTCTCAACAGGCACTTTTATATTAAAATATTTTGGTATTTGATAGTCCAATGGGCTATTCACACTTTGGTTATCATAGTTTACAGTCATACGTGGTATGGAAGTGTTTGTAGTTAAATTAAACAGCATTTTTTTCTCTCTAAATGGCTTATACTTTTAAAGTAAATGGAAGAGAAGATCAGGTAGGTTTTTTTAAATTTAATTGCACTTCATATGGAGGAACAACTACTGGTTAAAGTTCTATGCAAGCAAATTCTCATACATACAAATGATCATAAAAAGGAAATAATTCAACATTTTATTCCTTGATTTTGGAGAAGTCCTTGGCATTGGAGTAGTTGCAGTTCATTTTCTGTATCTTGGGATACATGAAACCCAGAAGATGCTGGATATAACAAAAATATTAGCCAAAGACTTTTTTGCAGTGCAAGAAGGCCATGTTAGTTAACACTCAGTAAGGCATATCTCTTCACAATTGTCTCTGAGGTTGAGAGGTCTCTTGGAGCTAATACTTTAAAGAAATGTTGCAGCGAAATCAAAGAATCTTGCATTGGATATTTGTCTCCCTAATTCCTAGAATTTAGACCTGTTTTATATACAGGAGCTTAAAGATCTTTAGCCTTACAGTATTTTATTTCAGCTCATGTAACTGTGGACATTCTCATTATTCATTTAAACATCTACTCTAATTATTATTTTAATTCTGGTTGAATCATCAAAAGTGATACAGTTTCTTTTTTTTCCTGTGAAAACATAAATATATTTTCCACTAGTAGTACTGAGCTGTAATATTAATTTGTCCCAAGAGTACTATGTTAATTTTCTGTTTAAAACTTGACCCTAAAAATCTGTAGCTTTTCTGGTAGTGTGGTTTAATTGGGCTTCTGTATGTGGAGATGGATGCTTTTTTAATACTGTGTAGATATTTGAAAGAAAGCTAATCCAAATATACACTTTATTCAGGGGTAACACCAAGGAGGCCACTGTACAACAATTTTGGAGAGGAAAAGACACAAAAAATTTAGACACAGAGCTTTCAATAAATAAGAAATGTGGCTACAGGATGGCACAGAGGTGTCTAGTAATGATGGATTTCTAATCTTCCCCTATGTTTAAAAATATATAACAGAGTACATGTTCTCTTGGATTTCTTAGAAATGCTTCTCATTAATCGTTTTGGATGCTTGATTCAGTAACTTGTAAACTCAGTCTTTTTACTCCCAAGGACTAAGACAGCATAAGACTATAGTAAAGGCCTTATTCTGAGATGCACCAAGTATTCCAGATCATTGATTTCAGAGCAGTTTGCAGATGATCAGTTACTCTGAGAAATGTGGGAAGAGTGCTGCTGAAGAATAATAGAATAAATTCTTTTTTCTTATCTGTTATATTTATTATGCTGAGCTTTTATTGTAATAATAAGCTGCTGTAACTAACAAGACTGCAAAAAGGTGACTTGAGCAACAGTTCATTTCAGAATCAGTGGTATCTGTACAAGGAAAAAGCTGATTCTAGATGTGATATTAGAGATCAATTAATTTCATCTTCCTTTAGAGAAACTGGAGATGACCTACATGTTTTTATTTAGTTCTTATCTTACTTTCCCACACTTGGACTAATGATAAGCTATGTTTCTTTTAGAGCCACATTTTAAACATGCCTGGTTTTGGTTGGTTTTTTTTCCTATGCACCTTGGGAATCACTTCTGTTCTAGTAAACTTTTAATGTGTCTTCACTTACTCCGATTTTGGAGATAATTGCCTTTATTTAGTCTTTGAAAGGGTGAGGAGTTTAAATGAGGAGTACTTCACTGAGCCAAGCTTTGCACAACTGATTGGAAGAAATTTTGCAAGGCAGTGTTAGCACGCAGTCCAACTGTGTTTCTTCTAATGAAAATGCATGCTTTGCCTCAGGGACATTTGAGCAGAAATCTGTTCATACAAATGCAGCAGAATTTGAATTTGTACCATGTCTTCTCACAAATGGAAACCCATAAGGCTTCACAGAATCAAATCATATAGTAACAAGATTGTGGTAAATATGTAAATGATCAGAGAAAAACAGCAAAAAAAGCAAGTAATTCCACAAACAATGGAATTTACAAATACTGGTTTCCAAGAATTTGTGTGTTGTGGTTTGATTCTCAGATATCTTACAAGTTGCAAGCTCTGATCTTTTTCTGCATCTGTAATTTTTATAACATCTCTCTATCATGTGAACTTGTTGAGTACACATAAACTCCACTGCAAACAGCAATTTTCTGTGTAAAGCACAAGTAGGATCTTGTTCTTCTAACCATCCTGCAGGTTTTGTCAAATTCTCTGTAACATCATAATGATGATAACTCTGTTCTGTAAACTTAATTGAAATTTAGTAGGGGCTTCATAGTTGTTTTTGAAAGATGGAGGGACAGACAGCTAAACACTTGAAAATGGCTGCATTAAAAGCAAAAATAAACATATTCAGACATGCAGATATGAGGGTTGCATAAGGCTTCTTTCACAGAACCAAGCTAACAGTTCTATCAGGTGAGATTTATGATGAACTACTACATAGGCACATTTTTTCCAAAGCACAGGAGCTGGCTAGGTTAGGTCTGAGGCACAGAGTTTCATTTGTAAATAAATAAAGTCAAACATAAATATAAATGAAAACCTTTGTATGCTATAACTTTGAAGAAAATAAGTATAAAATATACCAAAGAGGAAATGTTTAGTGAGGTAGTTCAAAGAAAATGCATATTGAAAACAAGGAGAATAATTGGCGTCTAAAATTAAATGAAACTGCAAAGTGTTTTGCATTCACAAAGGCTGTGGATGTTTTCTACCTAGACTTTAGTAAAGACTTTGATACTGTCTCCCACATCATTCTCCTGGAGAAGCTGGCTGCTCGCGGCCTGTACGTGTGCGCTCCGGGCTGGGTAAAAGGCTGGCTGGCTGGCCGAGCCCAAAGGGGGGTGGGGAATGGAGCCACATCCAGCTGGCGGCCGGGCACACGTGGTGTTCCCCAGGGCTCAGCGCTGGGGCCGGTCCTGGTTCGTGTCTCTGTCTGTGATCTGGGCGAGGGGATCGAGTGCACCCCCAGCGAGTCTGCAGCCAACACCCGGCTGGGCAGGGGTGCTGATCTGCTGGAGGGCAGGAGGCTCTGCAGAGGGGTCTGGGCAGGCTGGATCCACGGGCCCAGGCCACTTGTATGAGGTTCCACAAGGCCGAGTGCCGGGTCCTGCCCTGGGGTCACACCGGCCCCACGCAGCGCTCCAGGCCGGGGCAGAGCGGCTGGGAAGCGCCTGGGGGGAAAGGGCCTGGGGGTGCTGGTGGGCAGCCGGCTGGGCATGAGCCAGCACCGTGCCCAGGTGGCCAGGAGGGCCAGCAGCATCCCGGCTTGTGTCAGCAGCAGCGTGGCCAGCGGGACCAGGGCAGTGACCGTCCCCCTGCACGGGGCACGGGTGAGGCCGCCCCTGGAATCCTGTGTTCAGGTTTGGGCCCCTCGCTGCAGGAGGGACACTGAGGGGCTGGAGCGTGTCCAGAGACAGGCAGCAGGGCTGGGGAAGGGGCTGGGGCACAAGTGTTGTGAGGGGCGGCTGAGGGAGCCGGGGTGTTTAGCCTGGAGAAAAGGAGCCTGGGGGGGCTTATCGCTCTCTGCGACTGCCTGACAGGAGGCTGTAGGCGGGTGGGGGTCGGTCTCTTCTCCCAAGTAACAAGTGACAGGAGGAGAGGAAATGGCCTCAAATTACTCCAGGGTTGGACTCAGGGATCTTAAGGTCTTTTCCAGCCTGAACAATTCTGTGATTCCATGATTCTGTGAAAGTGTTTGAAGTTGAGATGTGAGACTGTATATAAGAGGAAACAGTCAATGAAATTTTCCACTGACTAGACTGAAAAAAGTTGGGAATTGCGAAGTCCACACACACAAAAAAAAAAGTGATAATTAAATGGATTTTGATTATGATGAAATAGATGTTACAAAAAGTGTAAGAAATTAATCAGAAAATTGTGGAATAGAGATCCTGACAGCTGCACAGAAAAGCTAGGCTTGGTTCCCCTGAGAGGAATGAAGCGACATAAAAATATCTATAAAATAAGAGGTGGATGGAAGGATAGTTGTGGTGGAAAGTTCTCATGTAAAAGAGAAAGCAGCTTCTGTGCAAGAGCAGAGGAAAATCCAAACTAAACCTACACTGGTTTTGATGCACTAAGAGAAATGCCAGAGCACCTTTTTGTAAAACTTGGCAGGAAAAGGAAAGATCAAAATCAAAAAACGTTGAATTTCAGAATTGTGGAAGACTTTTGTTGATTCTTTTGGAAAGTTAGCTTTTTCAGAATTGAGGGTTGATACAGTACTAGGAGAAATATTTACTGTTAGCAGTGGGAAGAACAGGAGAGATTTTGAAAACTTAAGTACCTTAGTAAGTTTTGGAGAAGCAGTTCCCCCCCTCACTATAATTCCCACATCGTAACACCCTTTGTCCTTATGATTGGCTTGTGAGTAGGAGCAGCAGCGACAGTGAAAATACAAAAGAGCATGCAAGGCAAAAATGTTTAAGACCTCCTGAGACCTCACTTGTCACTCTTATTTAGGCTCTCTCTGTCCTTCCACTGGCTGGAGGAGATGGAAGGAGGATCACCAATTAGTTTTTGCAGGCTTTGATCCCTAAGTAAGCTTCCAAAAAATCATTCTAAAGCATTCTAAAAACTGCCTCTCACATCTCTTAGATACTTCACCGTTTTTTTTTTCTTTAGTTAAAAAGTTTTATACTCTATAATGCTGCTGCTAAGGTCAGTCAGCTCTTTGGGGAGTAGGAAGATTTTTATTTTTTTTCATCTAGGCTGAATTGCTTAAGTATGCCTTGTGTGTGCACATATATATATCTTCGCCACATAATAAAGCCAGCTATTGGTTTGAAAGCAATAGATGTTTGAAGTGTTAATGCTGAAAGGTTAACTGTTAGCTTTTAATGACTTGTGGTTGGTATCACTGCTGATAGAGCCTAAAAATGGTCCATTTTAGGGTCTGAAACTTTTGCAGGTAGATTTTTTTAGATTTTTTTTTATTATTATTGTAGAACTTTAGAGTTCCTGCCCTGGATTGTCTCTGCTGCTCACTGTCATGTAGATAGGTAGAAAAGATTGTCTCTGAACAATCAGATTATATATTATATTGCTGGTATAGTGTGAACTTTCTAGTTCATCCAACCATCATGTAAATAACAGAAGAGGGGAATGCACACAAAGCTTTCTCCTGCCTTGAAATAAAGAAGGGGCAATTTACAACTTAAACCCATTCCTTATGTCTGTTTTCTGTTTACCTTTGTCATCTCCTCAATACATTCTGTCAAAGGAGCAGTGAAGGTGTCAGGATAGAGACCAGTAATTCAATCTTCTCAAAGGAAAGCATTGTTACTCATTTACTATGACTTTCAATACAGTTTGAGGATGAAATAGTTTGAATAAAATTCAGCCAAGTCTCATTCAATACCATGTTCTTAGGCAGTACTAGAGCACTGTCAGAAGATTGTATTTAGGTTTATAACATATGAACATAAATTTATATTTATACACACATACATGCCACAGAGACAAAAGCACACAAAAATATATAAACCAATTTAAAGAATTGTTTTTAATATACTTTAGAAGATTTGTGTGAATGTAAACATTTGGGAAATTTGTGCAGCAGAAGTCATTGTAGGCACTAGCATTTTGACCTCATAAATAAAAATATGCAGGATTATATCTTTCACTTGAAATGTAACAAATGTTTAAAAATTTGTGGAATTTTAATTACTGCTTCTTAGCCTGGCACAACAGATGCTATAAATTTTCTAGCAGATTTGTGCATGAGGCATATTATATATGACACCACATTATTTAATTCCACTATTTAATGAAAGGCTACCTATTAAAAATTTTTATAGCCAAACAAGGAATCTCTTGCCATGTAACCATAATGGATGAAAGTAATAACTAAATCACCAGTTTACATGTATGCAAGCAATATTTTCTATATATTATTCATAGCATTTGTATGGTTAACAATGCTAATAAACTATCAAACCCCATTGAAATCTTTGAACATTGTGAGAATAAGACAAAGAACTCTGTAAGCATAAAGCAGAAAAAAATCCTTGTGCTCTTCCAGCTGTTAAGGACTTCCACAGTTCTGTGTTCTCTCTGACTATAACCTCATGTTCACAATGCGTAAGTAGTATTGTGCATAGTTACTATGATAATAACCATATTCTCAGAACTCTTTGGACAGCTTTAATAATGTTTCACTGTGTTCCACTGATCCTCATTTCAACTTGGATTTAATGCAGCTATAGTGTAAATAGATTAATAGATTCATATAGTTGAAGAATTAAAATGGCAGGTTAATTAAAAACATACTGTAAGCTGCCCCTCTGTGGGCAGCTTTCATTCTTTTTGCTGATATAGATTACGTTTATTTTGTACAGAGCATTAGAATAAATAACACAGTATAGTACTGTATTATTAATACCTCTTTTTTGGGTATTAATCTGTGCTTAAGTGCCAAATTTTGATGCCACTTTAAATAATCTCTTCCTATTTTTGAGTCCTGAAGTGCTACAAATGTGAATGGCCCAGCTAATGTCCTGACCTATTGTAACATAAGTAAATAAAATACTAGTGTGGACCAAAACATTTTCCAACATAAACCTGAAAAACAACAACATGCAAAACATACTGATGCATGGAATATATCCACCACACAAATAAAAGTTAAAAGGCAGATGGGCAGAGAGAAAATGCAGTCACAGACAGATTCCACTTTGCTATCTTCTGAAAAGTTCCATAGGGATTAATTCTAGGTGACAGTCAGGTTAAAAGATTGTATTGTACCAGTCACAGACACTGGACAGTTCCTGCTTGGTTCAGAAGAGTAAACCGCCTGTGTAGTTCAAGTCAGTTTTTTGGTGTCATAATCACATCAATATCTTTTTCAGAGCCAGAATTACCATCCAGTGGATCTCAGTTCACGGAACATCACAGTTACAGTCAGTCAATCTACTCAGTCACCTCTAGAATTAGGTACAAGGGTGCACATGTCTGAATTGATTATAGAACAGTCACTGGACTGCCTGTTGAAATAGCTTTGTTGTGACTCTTTTTTTTCCTGTTTGATTCTGAAGTGGTATGAGAGTCCTTAATTTTCAGTTTATGCTGTCTTTATGGCTGCTTCGGTCTGTATTGTGATTATTTAGTTCTTGATTTTTCCACTGAATGCTTGTTCCATTCATGGGCACTGAAGTCACTAGGCTCTTAGACTGAGAGCAGCAACAGCAAAGACATGACTGGGGAGAAAAAAAAGAAAGTTAACGCAAACCTAACAACTCTATGCAGATTGCCAGCCATATTTTTCATTCAGGAATGACCATGTGATTCTAGCTGAAGGGAGTCATAACTGCACTCAGGCAATTTTTTTATCCTACAATACAAACAATTCTTGTGATTAAACATGACAAACGCAGCAAATTAGGCCCAGCCTAATTTAAGAAAAACTCTTATTTAAGAAAAACTTGCACACTATCAAAGGAGAAATTGGTTTGACTAAGCTAAATAGATCCAAGAACTGACAGAACTCAATACATATTGTAAGAGCTGGGTTGGGGTTTTTTTTCCCACTTTATCACTGCACTTCAAACTTAGGAATCAGCTTAGCATGTAAAAGAGAAGAAGAAAATTCCCCAGCCTGTGACTTAGTTCTCTTCTCACATCTTAGAAGAAGAAAAAAATATTTAGGAAAAGGGTCAGTGAATATATTGAGATGTATCATTTTTCACAGCTAAGAATAGAAGGTCATTCAGGATCATATGCTCAGGTTATTCACAGGCTGATATG
The DNA here is from genome assembly GCF_023634085.1 of Falco cherrug. NCBI lineage: Eukaryota > Metazoa > Chordata > Aves > Falconiformes > Falconidae > Falco > Falco cherrug. Next base: position 15,416,210 of record NC_073697.1, on the reverse strand, counting down.
TTCAGTTCTCTTTTGGGAAAGGAGCAGAAAGGATTCTTCAGCTATCCTCCCCTTCCTTCACAAAAACTAGTGCCTAATTCTGTGTAGATGGAATCTCTACTTTAGGGGAAAGAGTTAGGGCCTCAGAGGAGCAACGGCAATAACAGCAGTAGATTCAGGTCGTCTGTGATTTCAATGAGAAGGGAGTGTTGCAGAGAGGTAAAGCCAAACTTAAGATATATTAAGATATATGTACTATATATATCTATGGGTGGGTGTGTAAAAGAGCAACAGAGGTAGGGTGAGCAACTCAAGTACAGAATGGAGAGACTGCCTGAATTAATGACCTTGATATGGGAAGGGAAAGGGTAAATTACAATGAAAAGCTGGAAAAGATTAAACAGTAGCTGAAAATTCTTTAATTAGTGTTGTTGGATGGTGATTTTATTTGGAAGGACAAGTGGGAAGAATGAACAAATTATATGAGTAGCAGCCTGGTAGTACTCACTGTTAATTCTCCCTTTCATCTGAGGACAAGTTCAGGCATATTATCCTCTACACAGTTCCCAAATGAAGCAGGGGACCATAAAAAGCAAAGCTGACTCCTTGTTTATCTTGTGAAAGTACTCCCTTAAAATAGTTTATGAGTCTAAGCAGGTTACGGGCAAACAGGTATTCCCTAGACCAGGGGTCCTCAAACTACAGCCCGCGGGCCAGATACGGCCCCCCAGGGTCCTCAATCCAGCCCCCCGTATTTACAGACCCCCGCGCCAGGGGTTGGGGGGGGAACCAAGCAGCCGCAGATGACTGCCTGCCACTTCATCTGCGTGCCGGCCCCCTGTTTAAAAAGTTTGAGGACCCCTGCGCTAGACTGATAGTTTATTACATTTCTTCAGTAGCTTGAGTTGCCTATTCACAGACAATGTTTAGTGGTACAGTTCTGTCATCTTTTGGTTTTCTTTGCAGTTAAAGCTATTTCAGTCTTCCTTTTCCATTTCATTACTTTCTTTACTACTATATGCTCTCATTTTCTTTCTTCCTGCATTGTCTTTATTAGGTGAATAGGGACTTGAAGAGCCACAGTGTCACAAGGATAGCCTTAAAATATGTTTTCATGTGTAGGAACTGGAAAAATGCAGCTAAAAGCCACATACACATTTAATTGACAAAGTCAACTCAGGTGCCTGCTTTGGTGTTCAAACCTGAAAATTTTAGTCGTTAATGAGATTGGTTAACTGCAGGCAGCTTGGCGTCCTGTGTGTGTGTCCTTTGGATTCATCTAAAGTGGGAAATAAGTTACTAACCAAATTGTATTTCATATACATATCACATGCAGATAAATAATATTTACAAGAGTATGTCTATCTCAGTTTACATATGAGGACTATGTCACACTTATTTACTGGTTTAGCATTTCAGATAAAGTGGATAGTTCCACTTGCAGTTTGGTATGTGTGCTATGTGAGCTGCTAGATGGTAAACTAGACAATTTCTAATCTTTCATTCCTTTGCATGTCTCTTTTCCCAACTGCTAAAAAAAGATAATAACTAAGTGGCTCAATACAGTTTGTTAACTGGACTTAAAATCTTACCAAGAAGATCTTACCTGGAAACAGTTTTTAAACTTCTTGCTCACAAAATACAGAGCTATTGGGTTTATACAAGAGTTCATAGTTGCCAGGTTGATGCTGATATAATCCAATGGCAGTAAGAAACTACGCAACAAAAGAAAAAGCAAAAGCTAAACATTTAAACTGTTCATATATCATAGAAGCATCCATGCTCTTTGCGGTTACAGCCTCTTCTGTCACAGAAACTAATTCTCTTTTACCTAACTCCCCCATCTAGTCTTATATAGTCTAGGTCTATAATAACCTGTCTCACAGAAGTTCACAAAAGCCAGAGGGAAGTTACTGCAATGATTACAGACAACATTTATTAAAATTATGCTGCCCTATTCTGAAACCCCTGAAAATGGATGCAGCTGAAAAGACATAAAGTATTTGCTCTTCTAACACCACAGTTACATGTACAATGACATTTGTCACAAAAATTCTAAGTGTGCGGCATTATAAACAGTATAAACATCAGTATAAACAGTTGATTGAAATAGAAAATGAAGTACCTGAGTAGTTCACATCTGCCGGGGTCTCTCTCATTGTATACCATTTTCTTCAAAATTCGGCTCAAATGGAGAGGGAACCAGCAAAGAGCAAAAATCACTACCAAACAGAAAACTGTCTTTGCAACTTCTCGACGCTAGAAAAAGAAAATAATGATGCCTGAGTGCTTAATTCATATTGGTAGGTGATTGTAGTGTAGTGATGTTGGCAGCAAAGTAAGTAATCTAGATAAAGCATGCAAGGATTTCCGAAGTGCAGCTTTCAGACTACCTGATGTCCCTGAACTGTTTTTATGGGGCTTATCATGTTCTTGATTCTGGCCACCCTCAACAGAACCTGCTCATCACCAAGACTGGAGTAGCTGGAGCACACAGGTCTCTGCCAGGACACTGTAGGCATTAGTCAAGGAAAATCCACTGCTGGCCTTTTCTGAACCTGATTGCTTTTCCAGCCCTTCTTATTCCTCTATACCGGTTTAGTTTTCTGGCAATCCCTCAGATAAACCGCTTTCTTCAGAAACATGCATAATCTGCAAGAAAATTTTTTAATGTATGTGGGAAACTGGGATCATACCTGCCTGATAAACCACTTGTACCTAATCCTTGACGTGGGGCAATTTGTAAACCCAAGGCACCTAAATCAATTGGTAATTAAAGTTCCATTCAACCACATACCTAGCCAGGATGTCAAATTATTGCTAAATGTATTATTTTATAATTAGTATGCATCATGTTACATGAAGGGATATAAATTTTGCTATCTGATCCTTGCTATGTGATCTTGATGTTCTTAAGTAAATATTTCCTCTACAAACAAAATTTTAGAAATGTCTGTATTACAGCTTAATCTCATAATACTTACTCAGAAAATAATTTCAATTTAATGGATATTTTATATAGCTCTAGAGATTTACAGATGTTTTAGTGGATTTTTGACAATGCATACCAGTGGTGTTTGGTAAGCATGGATTTGATAAGGAGAAGCGTATGAAGGGGTAAGAACACCACATCTGAAATTGCCCCTGTAACATAACAATAATTAAGCATTGCAAGGCTCCGTGATTAAGAAATTTAAAATCTAACGTGTGCTTACAGTAAGTCTTATTAGGCTTTGAATATGGCTACTGTTGTTTCTTCTTTCTTATAATAGCAAGTTTTATCAAAATATGAAAAGGATTGTGAGTAGATATTAATGTAGGGAAGGAAGGAAGGAAGGAAGGAAGGAAGGAAGGAAGAGAGGGAGGAAGGAAGGAAGGAAGGAAGGAAGAGGAAGGGAGGGAGGAAGGAGGGAAGGAAGGAAGGAAGGAAGGAAGGAAGGGGAGGGAGGGAGGGAGGAAGAGGGGCAAAAGGTGACAGTTAAAAAGACAAGCATTTGTAAATTGTGGCATAAAGCCATCCTCCAGCAACCAGCCTGAGTAGCTTGCTGGGCACCGCGCAGTGGGATGGGAAAGCTGGAGGGTGGATTCCCCCACCCAGTACATACCGTTCTAGTTCTAATGGGTGGAGCAGCTCGTACATGGTCCTAGAACAGACTGTGTTGCACACCCTGGGGCCTGATGAGGGGAAAAAGTGGAGGATCTGCACAAGGGGAGGATTTCCAGTCTGCTCTAATCTGGAATGAAACAGCAGTGGAGTACCTCCTCTGGAGGGGAAAACTCACTCTGAGGCAAAGGGGACTACTTCAGGGATTCACGCATGTGAATGTGGAATTTGAAAGAAAGAGTGGAATTGGGTGGGCCGACATTAACACAGGGGGAAAACTGCAGATTGTTTTTAAAATTTCAGTTAGGAATTAAACATCAGACAGTGCTGCAAAAACAGCAAAGTGAGATCTGATTGTTCTTTGAGTGACTTCATGATCATTTGTTTGTGCTGTTCTCTCATTGCTCTTTTCAAAGCAGCTGCAGTAGTGGTACTGCAACAGTGCAATAACCCTGAACAAACCAATCCACTCTATTCTAAACTAGGCTATTCTACAGTTGCCTTTTATGTGAAACTGAAGTTACATATCAAAGTGTGCCAAAAGTAGTGAGGACCCATGGAGTCATATCTTTATGAATAAAAAGAAACATGTTTCTGGCAAATCTTTGAAGTTAAATTTCAAAGCATTTAGCCAGTAGTGATTTGAGGTTAAAGAGCAGGAGAGCACAACTGTCATACATACTTAAGAGAAGAAAGAAACTGGCTAGTTTCCTGAGCATGCTGTCTTCAATACATCCTTATACCATAATTTAGTTCTGTGTTCCAGGTTTAAATGAATACCTTAACGTCATAAAAAGCTTACATCCTCACTTTCTATATCTGTAATTTACTCTATTCATGTACACTTTGAAACATTTCTAAGCTAACTCAAAGAGAGAAGAACAGTATTTTCAGACATTGGTGTTCCTAATATTTACCTGCTTAAGGTGTTCACTGAGAGCGATTCTCAAGTTGCTGTTTCTTCTGTTTAACATTTCACAAGTCATTAATGTATAAAAGATGGCAGTACATGCCAGCGGCATGCAGAAATAGAAACCAAACAGCCACCAATCCTTTGCATCTTTGTAAAACTGTAGACAAGGTAAAGAAAAGAGAAGATATTTTCTTATGATTCAATGAAAAGCATCACAGAAAGTCTTGGAAAGTGTGGCAGTTAGTACACTGATATCTTTCTGTTGGTAAACAGCACAAATTATGTAAACTTTCATATTGTTGATCTGTTTTGGACCAACATCAAAATGGGAATTGTGGCAGTGTAAACATTTATTTTACCTTACTGTGGATAGCATGCCTGTACCTTTGTGGCAATCTGTCTTGGGTTGGAGTTAGGTTTATTGGTTGTGTTTTCTGAATATTTACACTCATTCATGAAAACTAGAATCCAGCTTTATTAAAAAGACATGCCAAAATGTAGACAGTGTCAGTTTGAGATAACAAATCTTACTAAAAGCCTATCTCAGGAAATGCCATTTACCTCCATGGCTTCTGTCCTGATTCCAAAAAAGGAAAATGCAAAATGTTTTGTAAGTTTAATCACCTTTTGTTATCAGTGAAAAGATTGGTAGTTGGTTTGCTTATGTACTGGGCAGACAGAAGCCCCTTCATAAGTGTTTGTCTGATATATGCAAAGCTTAGGACTGGTGTCTTCTAGTGGCACAGTTACTTTTAACCCTTTGCCTGCCGTTCATACCATTTGCCTTTTGTGACAGGACACTGAGGGACTTGATAGAGTAGCAGTACTCTGCTGTGTAATTTTAAGTGTTAGCTGTGATTTAGGCTGTGGTTTAAGTTAATACATTTATGTATTATGGGAAATACTACATTTGACAAAACATTTTAAATTACTTTTTTCTGTAGAAGATTAAATTTTCACACTTGAGAAAATATTGTCTATTGGTTTTTAACTTTTATGCTCAGGCAAAAGTGTGCACTGAAATATGAAATTTTAAATACTTCCTGTCTCTATGTTATTAGTCACTGAGATGGATGTGTGTAAAAGGGAAGCTTCTTTCTCATAGTCTTTCCCCTAGCTTGTTTATTCCTAGCGGATGTGCTCTTGTAACATCACGGTTCCCACACCAAATGTCAAAATGCTAATAATGGAGAATCATATGAATCCTGCTTGAAAAGGTAAAACTTTTTACATTTTGTTTACATTTAAAACTGAACAGTACTAAACTTTGAAAGATGAAAAAAAGGATGCAATTAATAGACTAGTATTTAATAATGTTAATTTTAAAAACTGCTTTAATTACACTAGAAGGTTGATTTACAAAGAAGGGAATGCTTTTAATTTATCTCCCTCTGCCACAACACAGTTAGCTACTTACAGAGCTTGCGAATTTAGAGTATGCTGCTTGTATCTAGGCCACAACCCCACCTCACAGGACATGTTGAATTGTGTTGATTAGCTTGTTTCCTCCTCCTCATTAGCCTCATCCCTGTGTGAGGACGGGCTACAGTCTGCTGCATAGTTGCACTCTCCTTGGGGGCAGAATTTCCCCCCACTGGGAACAGAGCTTCTGCCAGCAGAAAACAATATGCCTCATATTTGAAAAGTTTTTACTGAGGGGAAATCTAATTAGCACTCCTTCTGCAGAGAAAAGGATTACAAATAGATGGAGAGAATTATCTTTTTTGTGGCAAATTCCTCCAAGTCAGATTAGAATCATATTGGCTGGGCAGCACAACAAAATGTGTACTGTGTGAATCCATGCTATGTTTACAAGGAAAACTCTGTCATATCAGTCTATCGGTTTTCGTGAGTGTTGCCTGTCAGTCAAGAAAACACACATGTAGATTTCTGTGTCACAACCCTGACCAATGCGTCAATTCTGTATGAGGACATAGCTTTCTGATGTTATAAAACCTACATGAAAATGTCTGTAAATGATTAATTGTGGAATCTGAGTTTCAGAAAAGCTTACATCAAAGCGCAAAATTGGGTTGATTTAAGAGAAGTAGACATTCTTTTGTTTTCCTTGAAAGCCCACATGGAACTGGTTTTCTACAGGAAATGTGCATTTTAAACAAGTCTCCCAGTGCACTCAGCCTCTTGGGAATCATGGTCTAGCATGAATCTTTTAAGTCTTTTAAGGATAGCTTTAAACATGAATAAAGCTGCTATTAAAACCAAAAGTTAATCATATATCCTTCCCAAAGTTTAGTGATTGTTTATTGTGGTAGTAAATATTACGGTTAAGGTTAAAATGGTGTTTCCATTTTAATCTCATGTTTGTACTTGCTTGCAATGTATTGAAACACACTCCATTTTGACTGTCATGTCCAACATTTACTCTCAGCTTGAATGTAAATGCTGATCTGTTTCTTTGAAAATCAAACTGGCTTGGGGAGATTTGGAGCTTTTGATTTATGCTGAGCAAGTAAAAGATACTAATTCCTGCTAATAAAACAAAACAGCTCCTCTTCTTACCACATTAAGAACAGAACAATAATCATTAAAGTTAGCATGCCTTTGAAAGACCTGAACTGTAGTGTTTTGAGAAGAAGGAAGAGAAAACTATTCTTTTTCTTAGGGAGAGACAAAGTGAAGATTGTCCTGGCACATTCATGGAGAAAAATAGCCATTACAAAAGGGAAATTTGTTGCAGTGTGCCTTTCATAAATTATGTTCTTATAACTACAGTATCTACAGTCATATAGTCTGTAGAGCTTAGAAAAAAAGATATAGTAAGTCCTGCATTAATTATTTCCATTAGGGAATTCCTTTTGTCTTTTCTTGCACTTGTCTTTTGCTCTTTCTGCCATCCCCAGTCTGTGTAACTCTACCAAAGTTGGAGATGTTCCTCCAAAAAACACTAATCCTCCACATTTTTTCTGTTCAAAATTTCCTAGCTCCATTTCACCCTATCCTTCCCAATTCTAGCCCAAGCCATCCTCTTATCTAATTAAAGGAGAAATACCAGACATTCCAAAAAAGAGAAATTTGCACTCTACCATGAAAAATTCTGGTCTGGAAAAAAATATGGAGTTTCCCTCAAGGCTTAAGATCTTGCACTATATGCCTTCTCTGTGACAAAACAGAACATTACTCTTTCTATTATTGGATGAACGGTGGCTGGCCCTTCTTTGGCTTCACAAAGAAAAAAATTAAGGTAATTTTTTAAGGTAATAAAAAACACTTTCCCATATTCTCAGCGTAGTGCTAGGCAGAAAATCTCTATCCCCCTGTGCTCCCTCTTCATTGGCTGCCCAGCCTCTTACCAGAACCAGCCACAGCTGCACCTTGTCTACATCAGCCAACCCCCCCCCCCGCCCCTGAAGCCAGCCCACAGCTGTATATTATCAATGTTAATTAACCCAGCTTCATTCCCCTACACCCCTGTTCAGTAAAGATCTATTAATTCTGTAGTGACTACTCACCTGACTTGTTTAACAAGCTAATGTGGGTATTGGCAACTATTAAGCTGCAGTAGTGTAGAGGATGAGGCCTACGAAACATGCCAAAGAAGCCTGGTGTGTCTCAGGCACTTCTCTTGCTCTTGAGTTGCTGTATCTTAGATGACAGCTAACAGTGCCCAAGCTACCTAGGTTGGAGATGTGAATCTGTCAGATTTGTAGCGTGATTTCTTGTAAATGAGAAGATTATTCTCTGTTTGACTTTGTAAATGCATATAGAATAGGAAAAGTTATGTTAAAGCATGGTCCCACCCTTTTCTTTATCTGCCAAAAGAGCAGGCTACTGCATGCAAAATGATGACTAATCATGGTAAAACACGGTTTTTGACAGTTACGAGCTCCAAGGTGTTATACCTAGAAACACAATACCTTCCAAGGCTCTGGCTACCCTGTTATCTTTCTTGATTTTACTTTAAGCAGGCCCAAATTGCAAATCTCTGTATTAAGAATCCTCAGTAGTGAAGAAATAAAAATGTTGTGAAGTCCCATTTACTACCTCTGGCTGAAAGTAGAGACAGGCCACTGTAAATGAGGGATCTTCTTTGCACGAATATACATTAGAATACATTTTGCACTTTAATGGATGAATAAAGTGTATCATACTCCAGTATCTTAATTGTCTAACCTATACACTGTGGATTCCAAAAAAAAGAAGAAAGGATGTTACTTACCAACATAAAATTATTTGTAGGATTGAGCATACAGGTAACATAACCTTCATCCTTGTATCTGAAAGGTACCACAGCAAAACCAATTGCTTCTGGAATAGCCAGTATGAAGGACAGAAGCCAAATGGAGAAAATTTCAATGGCAGTGATCATAGGGATTCCAATTCCCTGAACGCGGCTCCAGGAGGCAACTGCTCTATACCTGAAAGAGGGAGGCATCAGTTTCCAACCTTCAGTTTCTTCCCTATATTCAAATATTTTGGTTCAAGTTTATATATTAAGCAAAATTCTAAAGCTGGCATCTTAGCCTTGTATTGCTTGTTTTTTCCTGCCTGTTCCAGGGGCTTTGCCAGCTACCAAGTCTCTTAGGACACAGCAGAGCACATGAAGGAGTGGACAGCAGAGAACTGTCTGTAACTGTTTTGCTTATGCACAGGATTGTGTGGAATTCTGCTATGTGGACTACACTATTTCTAATTAAAGTAGGCAAGGTCTGTGAGACCAGATTGTATCTTTCACTAGATCAACTGACATAACAGGAGAAAAAAAAAAAGAACTTCCAGGGACACCAGCCATTCTAACAGATACAAACCAGCTGTCTTCTTCAGCTACCTCAGTTGTAACATCAGTGCTATCTGGTCAGCTTCCACACAATGAAATAGTGTGAAAACACTCTTCATGAAATGAAAATGCATTTGTTCTATTTGCAATATGCAATGCTGGCTCTATGCTGCATATTCTGTATTTGCCTTAGGTTACAAATGAGTGCTAGTTAGGACTGTCTGACAGCTATCTCGGCCTCTGCATCACCTTTCTAATGAGAAACTGAAGTGCCTAGCTAAGAAGTCTATACATGCCAAAGCCAACATATTTCCCCACTACTTTATCCCTTAGATAGCAAGTTTCTCAGTAAAAAGTGGTATTATTGAACCCTGCTTTCCTGTGTGTGTGTGCCTCATAACTGTGATCTTGGTAAAACATAGGAACTCCTTTAAAGAAGTGTCAAATACAGCCCATGCATTTCTCCCGTTTCCTCCTCCTCTTTACCTTCTCTGTCCCTCCAGTTCTGGAGGATTCTTGTTACCAGGTTGCAGCCTTTTCCCCAGTTGGGGAACTGAGGGGGTCTTTCTCTACTTGTCTGCCAGTTTTCAAGAAACTCGTAGAGATTTATTAGCTTTGAGACCTCAATCTCTCTTTTGACTCAGGTCAAAACGTTTGAAAATCATTTGGAGAAGACTTACAGACATACAATACAGCATACAAACCAGTCCTTAAATAAAATTCTCAGTAGCAGACTTAACTGTTGTCTAGCAGTAACTGCAGTAGACGAGTTACTCATAATTTCCAACAATTTAGCAAAGACAGTGCTATCTAAAAATATTGGAAGAACAAACATTACTTTTGATCTTGTAATAATCTGAAATTCATGCTGGAGAGTGTTGTGTCAAGGGTGATGTAACAGTTTTTAAACTGCTTATTTGTCTTCCCCAAAATAATAACACCTTCCCATTTGGAATGACAGTGCTATGTGGATATATCATGGCATCCACTGATGAAATAGTCTTTAGTTGAGGAGAAAAAAGTCAAGAAAGGTTATTCAACTGCTTTAAAAAATGTCAGAGTAAGAAGTCACTGAAGCGGATTATAAATTGTAAGGACCTGTGTCATTTTACTGTCCTGACTATGGGAAGTATTTTTTTCTTCCTCAGACATGCCCTCATTTTCTGCCCCCTTGAGTCCTGGCAGATACATTGGGGTATGTGCAGCTGCCACGCCTTTCCAAGATACAAGGCAAAGTTAAGCTTTTCAGAGAAAAGCAAATGGGGTGGTGATTTCAGCTGGTGACAGCAGCTAACTGGAGTACAAAAGGGCATACCAGTACACACGAGGAGGGTGAAAGGTTTGAGGAAAGGAGATGCCCTCAACAGACCAGGAGGATACAATTTGTAAGTATGTAGGCTCTGAGTTGCATAGGTGGGTGGGCTTGGCAAGGAGAGGAAAGAACGAGGAGCTTTAGATCAGAAAGCTTTGGGCTCAAGGATTAGGCTGTGGAAGGATTTGGGTGGGATGGTAGAGGGGTGATTGGAAGGAATACATAATTTTGGCAATGGGCTTGAAGGCTCAGGAATAACAAGGGTTTAAGGAAAAGAGTAGCTGAGAACTCTGTGTTAGAATGCTTTGAGTGTACTGGGAAGTACTGGATTTTGAATTTCTGAGATGGAAGGAATGAAGAGTTTCCAATGGGAAAAAACAGTTAAGGGATATAGAACCTTGGCTACAGAGGTCAGCAAAATTTAAAGTTATTAAAAGGCATCCTTGCCCCCTCTATAACCAGGACACTAATTTGGAATTCACACATACAGCATTTCTTCTGATATCCTGTATCATGCCCCCTTTTTCATTTGGAAGTGTGCTTATTAACAGGATGGAAGACTTGTGAGTTAAATCCCCTACAGCCTCAATATTAGAGGAAGGAAGATATGAAGGCAAGATCAGGCTGTAAGCCCCTCACAAAAACTTCAGAAAGCATTATTACAGAATATCAGTGGAAGGTGTCAGGGCCTTGTATACCATCATACTTGCAGAGAATGCACTAGAAACTTTTGCTTTGATAGCAAGTCATACACAGCATAGTCACATGTTCTCATACATCTTATATGGACAGGTTCTCAGTACATCATTTTAACAGAAATGTATGTGTAAAGATTTTGAACATACTAAAGCGAACCACATTTAGGGCTTGCAGATTAAAAGTAAAAACACCTTCTAAAGGCACCCTTGTCTTCAAAGAATATCAAAAAGGAGGGAGGCAGTGGTTCACTCACAGGGAGGTCTATGAGATTAAAATTCTGAGAGCACCAAAACAAATAAACTATACTGAAGTAACTGAGAAACTAACATTCAGCATCATATCTGCTCACACATAGTTATTCATATTAAAATTCAAATTTAATTTTAAATAATAAGTAATCTTCTCATATTTCATTTTACCAAATAAAAAAATTGGCTTTAATGACTAAATGACTCATAAAAATGTAACTTTCCACACAAATACTCAAATATTTGTGAACTTTAGAAATCTAACAATCAATTTGAAGTTTACTTTCTACTGACTGGAAATTTTACAGTCGCTCCCATCAGCTGCACAGGGTACATAATACTATTTCACCCCTGACTGAATGATGTTCTTAGCCAACGGGGGCCTGTAGACTGTACATATTTTTCAAGCAAGAGATGTAAAGTTTTCATTCTGTAACTATGTAAATGGCAACAAATGGGTTGTAAATTGTGAATTCAGTTCTTTGCTTTCTTGCATTTTTGTACCTGGTCTGTTTGAGCTATAGTTGGTTTGCACGTGAGAAGATCAGTGTGCACAGCAGTAAGGATTTGGGTCCTGTATGTATTTTATTAGCAATTTTGTTTTCAGTTCACAATTCAAGTAGCTATCAGTTAAGGAATTATTGGCTGAACAATTTTATGAATGGTTTCATCTAAAGCATAAGAAGCTCAGTAATTAAATCAGAATTTTCTGACTGCATATTAACCAGCAATTACTTGGTCTCTTTACTCACTGCTGTAAGAGTGATTTCAAAAATACTTGTAGTATAATTTTTCAAGTGGGTGTTCTGTGAGTTATGTAATATATAGGATCTTTGTCTATCCACAAACCTCCCATAATTAGGAGTGGGAAAATACTGCAGGGTTTATTTCCCTCACACTTAGAAAATACAGGATGTCTGCCAGGGAACTGTCATAAAATACATGCATCATGCATTACATTTAATTCCCCAATCTAAAATCTCTGTGTGTGTGTTTTGTCTTACTTTTCTTTGTTTGTTTCCCTTTTGTCTCCAACCTTGTCTAAAATACTCAGTTCCTTTCCAGGTCATTTCCTTTTCTCTGTTTAATGTTGTGGCTTCTCTTCTTTCTGCCCTTTCTATTTTCTACTGCTCATGCATGTTCTGTCAACTTTAGTATATTGTGCCCTTCAGTTGCTTTCTCTCCTCTAGTTTCTTCTCCTTCCTCTTCTCCTGTTCTTAGCTATTTTATGACTTTGCAGTCCCTCCCTGCTGCTTATTTTTAGAGCTGCACAGTATTTAAGGACAAAGGCTCATTACATCATGAAGTATATATACATACAATTAAGTATTTTGCACTCCTACCTAGTTACAAACTTGCTTAAAGAATTTCTTTCAGAAGAACATCCTGTCTTCATTTGACAACATTAAGAGCAGGACACCTTTCCCTTTCCCTGGTGGTTTCTTCTTGTAGTTAATCACCCTCATTTTTAAAAATGCGTACCTTATTCTCATTTGGAATTTGTCTGGCTGAAACCTTGTTCTATAACTGCTCATTATATCTTTCTTTGCTAACCTAAAGACCCCATAGGTATCTGATACATCATCAACATTTCAGTACTTGGATATTATATTTAAGTGGCTTCTTAAGTATCATTTTTGATAAGCAAAAAATCTGTAAGGCCACTGAATAATTTCTGATGCTTTTCTATGCCCTCTCCATGATTTCATCATTCTTTGGTAAAGAATAATTCTAGAACTCTAGTTATCCTTCCAGTACTGATCTCATTAATACAGCACAGTTGTGGTTTTTGCTGTGATCCAGATCAGGTTTTGGAACAATTTGGATAAATTTTACCATAATGATACCTAATCAGAATTTAAAAAGGAAGTGTATTGTGGGCCTTATGAAATGAAATCAAGGAGTATGTGAAAAATAAATAATGGGCTATATCTTATCTGTGGACTGGCAGCCTTGGCTTATGAAAGGCAGGTCATGCATGATGAACCTGATCTCTTTCTATGACAAGATGACCCACCTAGTAGATGAGGGAAAGGATGTGGCTATTGTCTACCTGGACCTTAGTAAAGCCTTTGACACTGTCTCCCACAGCATTCTGTGAGACACAGAGAAGCTGGCTGCTAATGGCTTGGATGGGTGTGCTCTGGCCTGGGTTGAAAGCTGGCTGGATAGCCGAGCACGAAGAGTGGTTGTGAATGGAGCCACATCCAGCTGGCGGCCGGGCACACGTGGTGTTCCCCAGGGCTCAGCGCTGGGGCCGGTCCTGGTTCGTGTCTCTGTCTGTGATCTGGGCGAGGGGATCGAGTGCACCCTCAGCGAGTCTGCAACCAACACCCGGCTGGGCAGGGGTGCTGATCTGGAGGGCAGGAGGCTCTGCAGAGGGGTCTGGGCAGGCTGGATCCACGGGCCCAGGCCACTTGGATGAGGTTCCACAAGGCCGAGTGCCGGGTCCTGCCCTGGGGTCACACCGGCCCCACGCAGCGCTCCAGGCCGGGGCAGAGCGGCTGGGAAGCGCCTGGGGGGAAAGGGCCTGGGGGTGCTGGTGGGCAGCCGGCTGGGCATGAGCCAGCACCGTGCCCAGGTGGCCAGGAGGGCCAGCAGCATCCCGGCTTGTGTCAGCAACAGCGTGGCCAGCGGGATCAGGGCAGTGACCGTCCCCCTGCACGGGGCACGGGTGAGGCCGCCCCTGGAATCCTGTGTTCAGGTTTGGGCCCCTCGCTGCAGGAGGGACACTGAGGGGCTGGAGCGTGTCCAGAGCCGGGCAGCGGGGCTGGGGAAGGGGCTGGGGCACAAGTGTTGTGAGGGGCGGCTGAGGGAGCTGGGGTGTTTAGCCTGGAGAGGAGAAGACTTGGGGCCAGGGGGGGAAAGTTACTGCTCTTTACAACTACCTGAAAGGAGGTTGTAGGCAGATGTGTGTAGGTTTCTTCTCCCAGATAACTAGTGAGAGGACAAGAGGAAATGGCCTCAAGTTGTGCTAGCAGAGGTTTAGTTTGCATATTAGGAAAAATTTCTTCACTGAAAAGGTGGTCAAGCATTGGAACAGGCTGCCTAGGGAGGTGGTGGAATCACCATCCCTGGAGGTATTCAAAAACGCATAGGTGCAGTGCTTAGGGACATGGTTTAGTGATGGGCTTGGCAGTCCTGGGGATTAACAATTGGACTCCATGATCTTCACAGTCTTTTCCAACCTAAATGATTCTATGATTTGATGAAAAGTCAGTTCTCTGTGCCTGCTGTCTTGCAGAGTAGGTGCTTTTGTTTCCCTATTCCTTTTGGCTGCATTAGAAAATTAGTTGTTCAAATGGCCCACTACTATAACATATTTCTGTTCTGCAAGTATCATCAGCCCTTTATAAGAGGCAAAAGCAGTACAGAAAAGGTAAGAGACTTGATCAAGGATGTAAGAAGCAGTCACTGTCAAGGTTAGTGTCAGAACACTTCCTAAATGACACTACAGTTGCTGACACCAACCTATTCCTCTTAGTTGTGGGAGATCTCAGCTGTTCTTCATTTTAAAGATAGCTAGCAGTGTGTTGATTGCAAAGCTCTTAATACAATAAAGCTCTTAGAGCTTTGTTTTAGTGGTAAAATATTTTCTTGCCTAATACACTTATTGGAAGTTGGGCCAGATGAAAGCATCTACCCTGAGATTACTGTTCTATGCATTCTGGTATGCAGAGGAGGCAGGAAGGGGGTGTGTATATGGTAAATGAGATCCGTATCTTCACTCTTCTTAAAATGATTTCTTCATCAAAATCATTATGTCTGACACACAAGGAAGAGTAAAAGCTCAGGAAGGGAAATATCCTTCCTCTTACAGTCAGGCACTGTTTAGAAAAAGAGTCAGACTGTCATCACCACCATGACCTAGAGTTTAAAAATGCCTGAGGGGCATCTGAAACAAATGTGAGCTTCCTCTAAAGGATGAATGGCTGGTTTGGTGGTTTCTGTCAGCCTCTTAAAACCCTCTGCATGTGTAATGTAGGTTTACCTGTGTAAGGTGCATGCCCACAGTTAAACCTTAATACACGGTCAGTGCGAGTCACGTTGTGTGAAGGACAGTAGTAATGAGTGGAGTTTCACAACAGGATGTAGTTAACACTGAGAACAGTCCTTGTAGGAAAAAAATTCTCTTGTGCTAAATTAAGGCTGTAGTCTGCAAGAGGGACAGATAGGCAACAATTATCAAAGCTGTGAAGCTCTGAATTCATTACACCTATTGACTCTATCTTTTTATACCTTTATACCTCGTAGAATGCAATTCCATATATAGACACCCAAAATAATTGTAAATAAGCTAGTTTTCAGAAGCTTTTTAAGGAAAAAAATAACTAGTCTGTAGACCAGAAAGAGTTCAGCTGTGAAAGCACACAGTTCCATATTTAATTATTTTCCATACTAAAAAGCAAACATTAGCTAATGTGGAATTTTGTATTAATGTGACTACGCCACTTCCAGTGCCTGACCTTAGTGGTGATTTAACCTACATTCACTTCATGTTAGCCAATATCAGAAATCTGCCCATATACACCTATTTTCTAACACACATTCTCTGCAACCATTTACTAGAGTAGCACCAGATGATAATGAATATGTGCTTGGCCAAGCTTGTAAACTGGGGGAGGAAATTAAATAGTCTGAGTCTGATCCCATACAAGATTTTACTCTTAAATGAAAACAGTGTTTCGTTGTTGTGAGGATTAGCAAATCAGTGTTGGCAAAAAAAAAAAAAAAAGAAAACCATATAAAGAGGTAGCTTCAGCTGAGTTACTTCCAATTTATGAAAATGTATGTAACAGTAGGACTAAATCTAGTGAAACTGCGTTGGTCAGAACATCTCTAACAAACTCTTGGTTTCATATGTGCTTGATCTATTATTTATTCCTTAAAGCAAGCCATGGGCAGATATTGGTTGAGAAATAGAATTTTTTTTCAATTCTCAGACTCAAAAATGGAAAAAGAACACTTTAATGTGTTACAATTTTGTTTCTTGCTTCAGCTAATGAGTTACTAATGCAATAAGGAACTGTATTTCAGGCAGATGGATACTACTAAGTTACTCATCCATTGCAAACCTTGTACGTCAACATTGTACATAAAACAAAACCAAGATTAATTTTAAAGTTTCTTTTACCTTTGCATCATCACTGTACTAATATACATAATGTATTTTATTTATCAATATTTTCTGTATCAGAATTACTTATATTTTAGACTAGAACATGATCAAGTAAACTCAAGACTAATAAAAGACCACTTTTACAGAAGTGGAGTCTTCATCTGCTATTGTCTTATTATGTATGAAAAAAATATAAAAGAATAATGTTCAAAAGCATCTTAGCTGTTGTTCTATCAAAAACTTTATGTATCTTCCTGAGCACTTTTAGCAGAGACATTAATTTTCAAACTATCAATGTCAAACTATCAAAGCAAGTTTCCAAGATGTTTTTCAGTAAAACTCAATTAGTTATAGAAGTCATCAGCGTAAGCACTGTAATTATGGTCCATAGGCAATGAGTTGAAAAAAATATTTTAAGACTAAAGATTATGATCCTGTTCAGATACAGAACAAACGTGAAGTCATATGAAAGCGAGAAGCCTGAATACTGAGTCAAATCCCAATAAATTTTTGCCTGGTAAAGGAAATTGAAATAATGCTTTACTAGAGCTTTTAAATATCTTTAAAAACACTGTAAAGTTAGTTAGTTATATTATACTTTCAGCCACAAATGTGGTGCCTTGTTATAGCCAGGATACCAAAAAACAGAATGTAAGTTGCACCTATACTGTAGTCTGCCTTCTAAGACCATACCAAGTGCTCCCAGTTTTAGGAAAACTGCAAGAGCAAGAACAATGTCTGTCAAAAGAATAAAACATACTGTACCTGTCCACACTAAGGGCACAGAGATTAAGGACTGTGATTCCCACCGATGCCTTCTGAATAAAGGGAAGGAATTTGCAAAGAAACTGTCCAAATTCAGAATCTCCAAAAGGCCACTTCTGAGCAAGGAGCTATAGAGAAGATATAAAATAATCAGCATATTTACACAGGAACTTAGCAATTATGTAACAATTGTAATTATTTGTTGCCATTGTAACCTGGAATTCTCTATACCTCAAGCATATCCTTAGTACTGAGGGAATCTGGGAAGTAAGTGCTACTATAGAAGCACAGAGGGAGAAAGTTTAAACTTAGGTGTTGATCTTGTACTGTTGTCATAGTAACTTGCAATGTTAAAACAGTTTTTATTATTGTGCTTCAACCATCAGTACTGAAAAATGAAAATCTAACTCAGCCCTGTCATAAATGTTTGCAATTACCATGTCCCAGAACTAAGCAGTTAAAGCATAATTTGCAGTTCATAATGAAATACCTCAGAGCCAAATTCTCATGCTGCACGCAAGTAGATTCTGCCAGATTCTTAAGAGTGTGAGGAAAATATTGTACATACATAATTTGTTCCATATGATGTTTTAAAGAAGTAGCATCACACATACTTGTGGGCTGTACTACAAGGCAACAGAAAAGCATCTATTTGAAAAGATGTGAGTGAGTGGCTGGAGTTTAGATTAGTATTTCCAAGGAGACATTTACATAACAAATACGAATACATTGATTTATGTGAATAATTGTGAATAATTAGCATGAAAACAGTAATCTTTCTAGCTGTAACTGTTAAAGCTTTGCACAAGTACAGATACAAAATACAGGATACAATATTATTTAGGATAGTCAAATCTACAACTGACTGCAGACTTACAGATCTCCCTTTACTGTGTGCCTGGCAGTAAAATGGCAGATTACATTCAGTGTGAGTGTAATAAGGGAAAAAATATTAGGTTCATACAGAGTACTGAGCTCTAACTTAGCTGGTTCCACTCAAGAAAGGGATCTTACAGTCACCATGAATAGTTCTTTTGAAAAATGAAGTCACTAAACCTCACCAGAAGGGTGAAGTCACTCTTGCACTACTGGTTTTGTAATCTTCTTTCCTAAGTCCCTGCTACTGAGCTTTTGTCGGGAGTAGGATACTGAGTAAGAGGTAAGATGAGTTCATTGTGTAATATAGCCCAGCAGTTCTTATGCTCTTACCAACTTCTCTTAAAGCGGATGTGTAATACAAAGCATTAGATTTTAAATGAAAATATCAAGTGCTTGAGCCAAATATGTAACTTTGTCAATATCCTCGCAGATGATGTATACCCTATATGAACAGGGGGCACATTTTTAAAGGCAGTAATAATAATTGTCTTACTGGATAAGTAACTAATTATTATTACTGTGCAGTTATTGGACTTATATTAAGCCTTAATGAACAAAAGTTAGAACACAGAATATTTTGATGGCACTGTCTAAATTTGGAGATGCTTTTATTTGCCTCAGAGGAAGACAGCAAATTATATACTACGGAGTAGCAATTATAAGCCAAGCTTCTGAAACCTTTAAAACCTAAATTTATTGATTTTTTTTTAAGATAGTCAGATCCAGACCTGGGACTGTTTTATGGAATTAAAATAGATTTAAACTTCACAACACTTTTATTTTCAAATGCATGAGATGGAAATAAACTGGTGTCACATCAAGCATTTCCAACAAATACACTATGTGTGATGTGCCACAGTCTAGTAGCCCCTGGGCAAGAGTGCAAAATGGAAAAGAGAAAACAAGGAACCATATTTTTATCTGCACAAATGTGCAAGGGCTGATGCCATTACATTCTGCATGCAAAAATTAGTTGTGTTCTTTCAATGATAAACACAACCTATGAATTACATATTTTTAACATTTTTGCAGTTAAAACTGAACAAAGATTATACTGTTTGGAATTAGATTAAATCAATAGATATTTGAATTGTTGTTGTCAGTTTACTTTCTCGCAGACCTGTTCTGCCAGGCCATCTTCATACTTGGGCAGACTTCTGTGCTTACAGTGAGTTCATGTTTTGAAAGTTGTCTTTGCAACCATAAGGACTAGAAATTTTTTTCAGTAGAAGCTTAGGCTCTGGAACACACTCATCTAGGAAGAGTGGATGGATTCTGTGTGCATAATTTGTAAAACAAATTTTGGCTTTAGCTCAGGGTTGTAGTATTCAAAGTAAACATTTTATTTCTATTTAAATTACTGTTAATTTGAAACATGCTAATAATCACTACCTTCAACAATAAAATACACATCTGTCTTTATCTCAGTTAAGGTAAGAGTTACCTTTATGGTTTTTTCACAGCATGAGTTTTTCAGAGTACTTTGCCTTACAGTACAGGAAGTTTATCACTGAATGCCAGATTTGTAGGAATTAATCTCCTCTTTATAGTCAGTCCTTAGCTGTCATTTTCACATCCCCTCTTTTTCTTAGTCATTCATTGCAATGCTAACTTACTTCCCCCCTCCCCCCAAGTAATACCTCAAAAATGCTGGAAGAAGCTATGTTCTACATGTTGCCTGTGTCTCTCTAGGACAATATTCACGTTGTCGTTTGATTACTTGTATTTCAAGACTGATTTTAGCAATTCATAGCTTTCAGCCAACTGGGTGTTAACACTGTGAAACAAATGTGTGTGACAGCTCATTAAATAGAAAAGGTATTATCTGTTAGGTGTTATAGTTTCACTGAATTATTTTTTCTCTTCAGCTGAATATTAAAATGAGATTTCTCAACATAAGCTATACGATCAATCCAAGTTTGTCTACTCCCTGTTTCTTGAGGGTGTTAGAATATCACATAAATGTGGTTCCATTTGCTCTTGTTCTGTTACTATGTGTTGCTGTGTCTCTTCTGGCACATTGAGAACTCTTGCCCTCTTCAAGGAGAGCCGAGTATCTTATTTACCATCAAGACCACAGCAGAGAAAATGCAAGCACCTTTGCAATGACATTTGCGTTTAGGACAATCATATTTGATGAGAGCAAATCTCCCTTGTGCTAGAAGGCTAGTGAATGGACCACTAGGATTGGTGATTTGACTATTGTCGGTACCTTCAGTAACAAAGGTAATGAGATTATAACTGCAAGCTGTTGATTAGTTCCTCTGATTTTATCTGTATTTATAGACTGAATGAAAAACATTGAAAGCTCCAGCAGAATTATTTTCTAGATAGATTTGCAATAACAGAACAAAGGTTTGCAGGGCGTATTTTTGCCTTTTGCCTAGAACTCTTGCATAGGGTTTTGGTTTATATTGGGGAAGCAGAAAAAAATGTTGGAAAAGGAAGGGGAGATCTGAATCCACGGTAGTTCTCCAACCAGTTGTAGTCATGTGGAATTTCAGCTCCAGACTGTTGTCTGGGTTTGGGTAAAATCAGAATAGTTTTCAGGCACCACTGAGTGAAGGCTAAATTATAAATGGCACCACCAGGGAAAAGAGGCCCTAGCAGACTTTTGTTAATCCCCTTTGCCAACGAGAGCCCCAAAACAGATTTATCATTACAGATCACACTTAAAAAGGGAACTGAAGGGCATCCACCTATTCATTTATGTGCACTGACTGTGGCTGCAGTGTAAACCCAGCAACAGAAACAAACTGTGAAATCCTGTGAAAAAAGTGACTGTGAAATTTTGTTACTACAAGGCAAATATTAGCTTCAGAAAGAGAAGTGTTGTACTTGAAAAAGGTTCAATAACTCATGTACACATCTACCTCAAATCCCAGGAAGCTTTCCTTTTTTAAAATTAAAAGTATGTTATTCCTTTTGTTTCTTACATTTTTCTACTAATTGAAGTAACATCAGTACCAAATCATTAGACATTCTTTTCAAGTTGATTTTAATCAAAATCACTGGGGTCAGAATTAAATAATTTGATTTTTAAGATTAGCTTTGCAATCATTTCCCCAGGTATACTCCATTATCATTCCACATCAGCTATGCATTCATTACTTCCCCTTGGATCAGATGCCAGTTTTTAATTCTGTAGATATTTTTAGTTGGCAAATCTGATCCTGTCTTTGGTTTTACTAATTTTACATCAAAATAAGTCGATTGCCCTCTGTTCTGCCCTAGCAGGGTACAGAAACTTCAGAAGGAAATAACATGTTTATTTTGTATAAAAAAACGGGCCTAGGAATTTAATTGATTTACTTCTCATTTACTTACGTATGATATAAGAACTGGCACTACTGGCTCTGCTTTCCCAGTGCTTTTGCATATTTTAATATCCAAACAAAATGGGTATAAAATTTTAGCAGATTACATCTTCTCTCAAGGCACAAGGGTAGGAGGAGTCAGACTGATTATTCCAACTTGTGTCCCAGTTCTCCATGAGTTGGTAAAATGGATTGTGCTTTTGCAAACCCACTCACAAAATCTCTGAGGTTTCAAAACAAGATGTGGCAAAGGAAATGCACTTTTTCCCTTGTGCAGTTTGCAGCTTAGGAATATTTCACACAGTTCAACCGTGGTGCAATTCCTGAGTGGGAGAAGAGTGTAATCAACAGCATATTTTTACACTGAAATCAGAAACCAAGATTTAAAGGTTCTGCTGTTGGTCTTAAAAAACCTCAGCAAAGTTACCAGACAGCCACAGCTTCCTTGAGCATCCCTCCTTCTCTGCTGCTTTATATGGCCTCTCTGCCCTGACGCTGCAGCTTGAAACAAACAAGACAGCAGCACTGAGAACATTCCTTTGCAATGATTTTTAAATGTCACTCAGTTGATTTTATTCTACTGCTGTTGCTATTTTCTAACCCCCATTAGCATGCTAGCTGATGTACAAAACATAAAGTCCCACTGTGCATCCCAAGCAATTTTTATACAGTCTAAAAGAGACAATGTTATAATCCAACCACAAGAGTATTCACCAGTATATGCTCATGTGCATCCACAGTGTTTATCTAATACTAGGCTGGTACTGTGTGTTTACAGGCAGATGATGAGCCCTCGAGCTCAGCCCAAAATAGATGGACTGGGTTAGGTGCTGGATATGAACTGCCTTTGAGCTGCTCTATAAAAACTGCTTCGGTTCAACAACTACGTGTCAGGAGGTCCTCTCTGCCACATGGCATTGAGGATGAAAGCAAAGGTTTCATACCTGCCCTTTCCTGCTCTAATCAAATCCTAGTGCTCTAGAGTCCTCCTCTTTCTATGTCCGCTTTGGACTGTTCTCTTCCTATGTCCGCTTGGGACTGTTGTTGCGCTGACACACGAGACTTGTTTCCCAGAAACTAAACTGTATTTCATCCAGACAGTGCTTGCCCCTCATGTCACCCCCATGCAGGATGCTCTCCTGAGTTTCATGGCATGTAAGTGTTCAGCAATACTGATGTCACAACTCTGGCAGTCAGGATTTCTGTTCTGTCTTCAGCAGGACAAATAGAAATACCTTCTTTATTCCATGACTTCTGTTACACTTGTGCAGTAATAGTGAAAGGGACCAAACCCACAGATTTATGTTTGTCTAGGTAATGTCTAGTTGTATAAGTGACCAGCTTCTCCTAATTGTGGAATAGGAGTTACAAAACCAATGTATTCTGGGCTAATTTCCTTTCCTTGCAGCATAGCTCAGAATGAAAGATCAGAGAAATTCCTCTCTTTCTGAAAGATCAGCACATTTGGGGATTTTTAATTGGTTTGTTTTAAGGCTAGTTTACTCTAGGAGACATTAGGCTGTCTTGGTAAAGCTCTGCCTTAAATTGTGTTCTACAGTTATGTATGACCTTCTCTGTTTCAAGACATGGATCAAATATGGTACCTGGTGTTTTGGTTGGAATCCAGGTGAAATCTGACTGAACACAGAAGTGTTCAAGGTCTATACTGCTGAACTGACTGCATTAAGTGGCAAAAAATGAAGGTTCTGTCTGAAGTGTTCCTCGTGTCTCTGAGCTGTATGTTTGGTTAGTTAGGAAGAAGGGTGGACTGAGTCTCCTGCTTGTGGTATTTTGATTCAGTGACTCAACCAGGACCCTTCTATCCCCATGAAAATTCATAGGACAAGAATTCACTGCACATTCTCAAGCCTTTCTCTTCTTCCTCCAAGAGAGAATTGCATTGCAGCACAATCCTCATCCATTTCTTGCTTAAGACCCACAGACTGTTGCTCGTTCCACGTATGTAAACTCAGCTGTGCTCTACCACTTCGCAGGAAAGAGGGAGAGCTGTAAGAGTGAAGGAGAGGGAACACAGCTTGTCTCTAGGTATTCCTTCCCTTCCCACTGCTGGAGTGAAAAGCCTCAGCTTTAGGAAGGACAGTGAGTAGAGGAAAAGTAGAGAAAAGCAAAGAACAAGACTAACATTTATAATACAGGGCACAAGACTAATATTGAGTATATCACAGTGACATGATAGTTAGGGCTTCTGGTAACTTTTGTATCACCTGGGTTTTTTCCTTGTACTTAGATTCACAATACTGCCATGGTGGAAAAGGCACATTGCATTTCTTCAACTGTTCTTTGCAGGAAGTATGTTCCTAATTTTACTGTAACTGAATACTGTCTTTTTTCCACTTTGGGTGGATAAAAGGCTGATTGTGTTTTTTTCTGGAAGGAAAAAAGGTTATGTGGGGATGTATGAGAACCATCAAAGAGGTTTTTTCCTCTGAATTGCCCTACCACAGCTTTTTGTGCTATTTTGCTCATCTTTGTCCAGCTGAGTCAAGGTAGAAATAGCAGAGGGTCTCATGCCATTTCATGAATGCCTACAGTCTTTTTCTCCTGCTTAGGCAGCTATGGAAAGTAATGTATAGTTTTTACACAAGAGAAAACAGATTATAGTTCAAGAGATCCTGAAAGGTAAGAAGACAAATGCCCTGTTTTTGAAGCAGAACATTCTGTCTCAATTAACTGGTAACAAGATAAATCCTAAGTTTTACGTTCTTTTATATATTTTATATATATGTTTTATAAATATTAAATGTTTCTATTTATTAAAAAAGTCTACTTCATGGTAAAGCATTCCTAACAACTCTAGACATATCCCCTGTGGTATTTTTGCTGTTTACAAAGTAGGATTATTTTTTTTGTTGTTGTTCTGTGGTGTTGGCTAACTTTCCATCCTTTTAGGTAGACTGTTTCTCAAGCTGTGCTGCTCTTCTTCAGGGAAATGAGCTGCAAGGTGTGCTTATGTGCATGGTGATTTTTGAAAGGAATTTTTTCAATCCCTGGGCAAAATATTGCTTTGTTATTCTTTTGTGTGTTGCTAAAGGAGTGACAGAATTGCAAAGAAATTACTGCAGAACTGGTAAACCCTGGACATACACAATTCCTTGTTACCTGTAGAGTTCATCTGACTGAAAAATAAAGAGAACATACTAAAATATTCTCTTAAACTTAGAGTCTCTAGGTACGGTACAGTATTACAAATACACAAAACAGCAAGGCAGGCATGAGATGTGAAATCGAAGATGAGGGAGGAGCTGCCTGTGCATTGAAGGGAACATATATCCCACCCCATCAAAGCGGAGCCATGCAGAGTGGATCTTGAACTAAGACCTAGATTATAAAATCTCTTCCTTAACTCCTACCTTGGTATGCACATTAAACACTTTCTGCCAGGAAGCTGTAGCCTGTAAATGGAGAGAACAGAGTCCTGAAGGACTTCCCTTCCCTGTTCCGTTTTGGGTAACTTCTGCCTGCAGGACTCAGTGATCAATTCCTGTGTTACCTTTAGATTTCTTTTAAGTGTGATCACTACATGGAGACATACACCCTGATAACAGGTCATGTTCTGAGCAAGTTATATGGATTGCTGCATCACACTGGGCTACCAATGTGTCACTTCTTGGAATCACTGGTAAGAATTCAGTAAAAGCCAGAATGTGCTTGTTAAGCTGGTGGCATCAATATTTCCTGCTGGTGTTGGTACTTCATTGAGAAATATAGGCTGCACATATGACAAATTCTGCTTCTAAAAGGGGGTTTCTTTTCTAAGTACACTTAACTTTATGTGTACTGTGGGCTTGGCCTTATACTCCTTTGGCACAAAACTATTAACTGCTGTGGATGTCAGTTGCTCTGTTAGCCTACAGGATCAGTCCCAATGTGTTTACTTATCATTCCTGTTTATGTATAATAATATTAGTACTGTTAGTAAAGGTAATCAGATATGCCAAATAATTTGTGATTGAGAAGGGATTGGTCTAAAATTTATGCATGTGCTCTGATGCTGAAAAACATCCATGACTAGAAATGCCTCAGCCAAGTCTCCTTTTACTGAAGACAAAATGGCTGAAGATGTTTGCTTACTGCCAGCTACCTTTGATGTTTAGACTCATAGTGTTCTAGGTAGACTACTCAGATTTAGGTGGTGTTACAACGAAGGTAAGCATGAATACCAATTTACAAACAACATAGCTTATTTTATTAAAGAAAACATCATCTTATTGAGAGGTTGAGCAGTTGGTACTCTTGCTTGTTTTCTGGGTAGATGTCTTTCACTTTATACCAGTAAAATAATTAGGAAAACGTTTGCTATTCACATTTAAAGAAACACGTTACAAGCTGGCTAATTTGCTTCATCAACTTCTTTACAAACTAATGGTTTAAAGAGTTAAGCATATGAAGATGTAAGGCAATATAATTTTTGTCAATCCTATGTAGGTCAGTTCTCAATTAATAGAACTCATTTAAATATTTTTCTCTAAATTGCATAAAAATGGAAGCGGAGACTGATTAGGACTTCCCAAGAACATAGTTAAAACTGAGTTTTGCCATTCCACAGATGAGAGCCTTGGCTTAGAGTGTTTCTAGCTCCATAACTCAGGAGAGAGCCATGGACAGCTTTTTCTGTGGGCAGTACCTGTTCTTGCTGGTGCTTAGCTGAATTTTAGCCAGTGACAGCAGCAGCAGCTGTAAGGGCTTTCTAAAGCTTTAGCGCAACCAAGGCAATAGTGGTACTGTGGATATTCTGTTGTTGCCTATGTATAGCCATAAAAAACTGCCTAGTTTCTTTATGCAAAGCAGTCCTCTAAAGAAGCTCTCTTGTATTGCATCCAAACTAAGCTGCTTATTTGCTACAAATACACGTGGCAGTGATGGGTAATGCAGGTGAGGCAGCAACTTTCAGCTATGTGCTACACCACCTGATACTAGAAAAGGAGGTATGAAACCTGTTTCTTCTTCAGTGCCTTAACCTTACCACTACAGCAGCATAGAACATAAAAGTTGCATTTCCAAGTTTTCTTTTCACTGCAAAGAAGTCATTCTTCCTGTTTTGGAGTCTTTAGGCTTTGACGTCTTGAATGTCTGAGATGGGTATGTTTTGGGTAGAGGAAACTATTTGGGCCCAGGTGCTAAAAAAGTGTGATTGAAAATGAAATTGTCTTGGTCCAGTCTGTTAAGGCTGGATTTATAACTGGCACCCTTCCTGTAACGCTCAATTTGTTACAATTTTTAATATTGATTTGATACTGGAAGTAGATATACCAGCAGTAATTAAGTGTAATGGGCTTTAATACATCCAGAATATCTTCAAAGGAGGCTAGTTAATATTACTCACATCTCAATCCATTTAACAAATTGCTAAGGGGAATCCACTATATAATTACAGTAATTGGAGAAAGTAAGGGGGGAATTTTTGAGCCTGCTGTACCATGAGGAAAAGATAAAAATGTCAAATGCCTGTGACCATATCTTTAGTTGACATAAATTACAGGATTTTTCAGCATTAGATCTTTGTTAATTGTGTAAAGGCATAACAGTATGATGGACTCAATTCTCCTAAGACCTTACATTTCCAATTACTATAATCTTGTGTCTGCTTCTTTCCAAGGATTTGTAAAATGGATTTGAATATAAGTAACATTATCTACTTCTCTTTCAGAAGTAGTTTTGAAATAGTTAAGGCTACTTGATGTTTCAGGAAAGTGATTATACCTATTTAGGATATTACATTATAGTTACATAGTAATACGCATTTTGTTCTACATGATGCGACCATCTTAAATACTGTACTATTGGTCATTTTAATAAGCAGATGAATGCTTGTTTAATTCTGATTTCAGAGCTCTTTTGTCCTCCTAAAAATAAAGATCTGACCTATAAGGTATTCAGAGTTTGACACCCTTTGTCTATATAGGATACTAATACATGGTTCAACATGAGGCTGATTCTGAAGCTAGAACAGAAGTTCAGAACTGTGTATAAAATACTTCAAAATTTAAACAGAATTCAAACCACTTTAATTTTTTTCCTTGAAAGACTGTCACTTCCACCATCGATCTGTGATATTTCCAGTGACCAACCTTCATACTGTCTCTCAACAAGAGGAGCTAAATGGTGCTACAGATTTTAGGATCCCTAGTGGTACAAACAGGCATTGTGAATGCATACTTTTTAAATAGCATTAATTTAAAAAAATCTTCAAACAACTTGTAATGTAAGCAGACATATTGCTGAATGGTTTATATGAAAAATGGACTATAAATAATAACAGAATTTCCTATCAGAAGTACTAGAGCTCCCTTATAAATGCTGTAAATGCTTCCCTGTATCAGAATACATGCAGCTAACCTTATACAACAAGATAGTTGTATATGGTAATTGTTAAGTAATTTATTTTGGAGCTTCAAGCACTCAAAAAAGTACTAAAACCTATAATTATGCTTGTAAATGCAGTTTTAATTCTGCCTTCTTACATATGGGAATTGACATACATTGATGTCAAGGGGCTGCGGTTTCATTCACAATTTATCAAATAGTTCTCTGCAGTACAGAACTCAATTTTCATATAGACTAAGGTAATTTCATTTGTACAGAGATATTCAGGACCACAGACTTATCATATAAGATATAGCAAGGCAAATGAAACTACAGAATGCCAAAGAAGTGTCAGAAAATTAATAGAAAAAATGTATTGCAAAGTAATAAAGGGAGTGGAAAAAATAATGTTTGTTACTTTTAACTAAACTTCTAAAGAATTTTCAGAAGACTGTCAAAAGGCAATTCTGAAAGGCAAAATTAATTCCAGATTTCCATTCCTCTGTGAAGAAGCAACAGGGCTCTTGAAAGGTTAGTAAAAATTGTATAATAAAAATAGCTGTTCTTTCCCAAACTGAGCTCTAAAAAAAACACATGCCATTTTTCCTTAAAATTTCTTATCAGAAATACCACCAGAAGTAAGAACAGTGCCTTAGCAATTATCCATAAAGACATCAGGATAAATTACCAGGGAGGAAACTGTAATGCATCATGGGAGATGCAGTCCAGGCTACGCGTCTAGTTTGCCAAGAATAATGAAAACACGTAAAGCCCAAATCCTACATTCCATTAGGCATCCACACAGCTATGGAAGGCCGATGAATCTCAAATCAGGCAGAGGCTAATATTTTTCATCAACTTGTTAATCCAAAATACTATACAGATACCTGCTATCGTATCAAAAAATTGATTAATTTTCCAGGTGGAATAATGAAAAGTGGAAACTAGGAATTTCCATTAAATCATGTGCATTATTATTAACAGTCTTTATCCTAGTTTCAAATTCATATTATATTAAACCCAGATAAAGTTAAAAGGCTTATCTGTAATTTAGACTACTGGAAGATCAGAACTAGACTGCATTTTACTGCAGATAATATGCCTCTGTACAAATGTATGCAAATATACATATTTTTAACCCATTAATGGAAAGAATTCAAATTTTTATGATCTTGTCTTATCAATACCTCCATTATAATGCAGGTCAATAGTTAGATAGATACAAAATGTGTCTTTTCAGTTCACTGTTTCTTTAATTTTAAAATCCAATTTGAAACCACAGGACACTAGTTACTACAAAGTTATGCATTAAAATGTTTTGTTTAAAACACATGTAAATAAAAGTTAAATCTCTAGAATTTTTAAGGGCCAAAATTGTGAGCAATGGGGATTTTTTCATTATATTACTTAGTGGTTCATTTACTAACAGAAACACCTGACATTTTTTCCTGAGAAAAGAAAGAAAAATTATGATATCCTGTCAGCTATATACCTTTATACAATCCACAAAGATACCAATAGAAGCTTAGAAAATTATCTGACAATTTTCTAAGATAAATTAATCTCAGTGAGTTATATTAAAAAAGGACTCAGTCTGTTCATTCAAGCCTATCCTGGAATCATGCAAGTTACATTAGTAAACATATATTGCTTCAGAGAAAGCACTGCTTTATGGCTTCGTTTAATTAAAATGGAAAATTGGAAAAAAATGGGACAGGGTAACTTTATATGAGATTAAAGAACTGCTGAGAATCCTTTTTATACTTTGACAAACCCAGATAAAATTTGGTATTTCAAGAAGTTCTGTAATATAATTGATTTTACTAACTGGAATGATTTTGAGAATCTGCTATTAATGAATAATTAATAAGAACCTTAACATTCAATTTAACTGACATAATCTTTCTCCACAAAGTCATAACACGAGGCTTGCACATCACAGAGAATATTTTCTGTAAAAATATAAAGAAACTATAGGATATTCCAAAAATAGCAACTAGTCCAATGCTGTATGTCTATCAAGAAGAAGAACAGTTTATAAAGTCTTCCCTCGTAAATTCTTTTGCTAGCAATAGCAGCTATAATAAATGAAGAGTTCCTGTGAAATGCCCAAGGCAACACTTTGGTTAAGAGCTAAGAGCTACTTCATCTGTAAAAGTAGATACACTTTTTCTTCATGGAGGTGAGACCTGACAGCAAGGTTTTTGTTGTAGAACAAAAAGGAGTTGTATTTTTTCTGAAGTGGACTATTGACAAAACAGCACTACTTAGACAAAGAAGTAACCTTAGAGAACAGACAGTGTAAGACTTTTAAGGAAACTGCAATTAGAATGTATCCTACCTTGTACACAATGATAGGAATATCAATGACAATATAGATAAGGTCTCCTAGTGCCAGACTGGCTATCAGTGCATTCGGGCCATTCCTCATACACTTGTTCTGGTAAATGATCCTCAGCAGAGTTGCATTCCCAACCATTCCAACGATGAAAATAGCGCAAGATACCACCGTGTTAATGTATTTAAAAGTTTCAGCAATCTTAGTCTGCTGGGAGCATTTGACAGTTTGGTTGGACACCAGGGGCTGTCTGGTGGTGAGGAGTATGCTGGATTCAATCCCTGAGAAAGTGGAAAGGTGGTTTCCCAAGTCACTCCGGTTGGCAGCATATCTGTCAGAGCTGTCACTGAGGACAAATCCTGGAACCAGCAGCAGCAAGGAAACTCTTAAACACAAGGCTTCCATCCTGAACTCCCAAAAGAGCAAATTTAGTGAGACAGGGGTTTTTTTCAGTGTTTCAGTGAGATACTTCTCACTTCTTCATCTGCAGAGAGACACAATATGCAAAAAAAAAAAAAAAAAGAAAGAAAGAAATGCAGAATCAATACAACAGGTAGACTAACACACTGTTTTTCACTTAGGAAGGGTATTTCAATGTACAGTCTCTACAGCACATATGTATAAACATCTGTTTATAATCACTGTACCACTCTGAAATCCAAGTTACCCACATAACGTGTCTGACAAAAGGCAAATACAAAAAATTCCCTAAGTAATTGATAGTTTACACAAATAAGATCCCACAAAACCCTGACAGTTTGAGACAAGAGTTTGTATATGAATGGAAAAAATATGGTGGATGAAGTTCTGTTTTAAAAGTCTTGCAAAGAGAAGTGTACCAGCAAAGAGAAGCCTTGGAGCCAAATTACATTTTAGCTAAAATAAAACTTTATTTTTTATTTGAAAAAGCAAGATAACAGCAATGCATTAATAATTAAAGGTAGTAAATTTGTTAATTTTCTGTCTATTTTTGATGTACTGCAACGATGAGTCTTTTCTCTGAGTTTATAATTACTTGGATTTCAAACGATGACTGAAAATACATTAATTTAAAATCCTATTTTGGACCAGATCCAAAGTCCCTAAATACTTAGGAGGAAGACTTTCATAGTCTCAGGGTGGACCTCTGGCCAGGTGAAGCCCTTCAGACTCTATGTGTCATTTGGTTCCTGAATGTCATTGCAACTCATACTCAGTACTTAGCCACAGCACAGCCAATTATACAAATTTAAGCTCTTTTAAAGATAAAGAATAGTAAGCAACAGCTCATGACATTTCCAGATAGGAAAGAAAGCACCACAGCATTCTGTCCCAGTAAGCATGACTGCCTATGTGTAACCACCAGAGCTGGCTCCCTGCCACTGGGCTATAAATGCTGCACCTCCAGTGGAACTAAGGAGGCCACTCGAGTCCGTTTCCTTGAAGCCTCAGTTTAATTTAAGATAAAGATTTTTTTTTTATGTGGCTCATAACTGCAAAACAAGACAAAGTACTGCAGTGTTTTCAAAAGAAGAGTAGAAAGTAAAGTATTTATAACTTTCTGATTTCTAGGGACTCACATGAAAGATTTAGGAGGCTTCTTTTAAGTAAACGAATCCTAATTTCATTCCCTATGGGGCTGTTAAGTCAGAGTTTATAGCAAGAAATTTACCAGAGAAAGAATGTGGGAGACAATTTACTGATAAGGCTTCTGGATGCAGCCACAGTATAAATATTTACTACTATTACCCTCTTCTGTTGTGTGTGGCCTGTAGAAGTGTGTGTGTGTACCTATATACAGCAGCAAATGCAACGTTAACTCGAGTATTCCTGCCTGGCATGTAGTGTGCTGTCCTTCACAGACCAGGGACCCACGTTTCCAGTCTTTTATATTGGTGTATTTGAGATGAGGATCTGACCAGCTGTGAGTTCCTATGCACTCGATTTTAAAGTTTAATATACTAAATAGTACATCCTTCTTTATTAAATCCCAGTTATGATGGTATCTCAGGGCAGTTAGCAACAGTTTGCATGATGTAAGTGCTTTCGCTTTAGGTTTCTACATCAATCAGAAACAACAGTTGTATCTGCCTGTAACTCTTTTCAGGCAAGGATTAATACTTTTATTATTTACTATGACTGTGGTTCCCCAATTTACAAATGGAAAAAACTGAATCACTAACAATTTAAATGACTTTCCCAAGTTTATACTTGCCCAAGCAAATGTGATAGTTATGAGCAGAACCCACAGCCCTATGCTTTAGTGGTTACATCAGTATCTTCCTTATTTAATGACTTTTCTTGTGAAAAATTTATATATATATATATATATATATCTCACGTGAACACAGTGGTGGCACAGCATGCAGCCAGTGTGCAAAGCTGGGAATAAAATTGCCAATTACCATCTCTTCCCTCTCCTGGAAGAAACTTTTCCGTAAGAAGCAAAAAATAGAAAAAGATCAGTGTAATGCTTTCTAAGGATATTTTCTTACAGATTCCTGGCAGTCCTTCAATTCCTCTGCGTATTTTCAAAGTATTCATATTGTTACAGAATATAGCACGCAAACCGCCTCATGTAAGTAACAGACTAGCATCCGTAATAACCCTTTGGAACAAATTACATTTGTAAAACAGTGTCATCTAGCATGGTCCTGCACATGCAATCTGAATACCTGGGGGTGTGAGGTGGGTTAATCTGGAGGCCAGCGGCATGTGCCGTGCCTGTGCTCCCACAGCACCTCAGAAGGAGCCGCAGATGCGGAGGACAAAACTCCAAACTTGCTTGGGGTACCAAGCCAGAAAATGCCTACGTCCACCAGAAGACACCACGCTACTGGAAACGAAACTGTTCAACAGATTAAAGACGAGCTACGACGTTACCAGTGATCAATCTGCCCGAAAGGCAGCGGAGATGTGAACAGGAGCCAGTCAAGTTCCCCGGGGCACGGAGGCGCGGCGGGACGCGGCGGCGGCTGCCCCCGGCCGGCCCCGGGAGCGGCGCCCTGCGCGGCGCGGCACGGCACAGCCCGCCGGGCCCCCACTCCTCTCGCACAAAAGAAAACATTCTCGCTTGTAACGCTACCGAAAGATCGAATCCAACACACGCTCGGCAAATCAGTACTACCTCCCCTGCAGCCTATATAGAGCATCTGACCAGGATCTCTATTTTGTGAGACTTCATTTAATAACAGTTCTCCCAAGGAGCCTTGTGCGCTGTCTCCTGTTCTCTCTCCCGCACCGGCACAAACGCACGCAGAGGTGCGCCGTCGGAACCTAATCAGCATCTGCAGCGTTATGGAGAAGTGAAAGCGCCCGGCTGGCCCCGGGAAGGGGCAGCGCTGCAGCCCGGCTCCCCCTGCACTCACCCCCGGCGAGCGTCCCCCGCCGGGCTCTCGCTCGGGCTCACCCTCATGCTGCGGCTGCTGCCGCTGCTGCTGCCGCGAATTTCCTCGGAGTGGCTTTTCCTGGGATAGTCTTCCTAGATCCTCCCGATTGCGTCTGACTGGGTGGGATTGAAAATCTCCACCTCCGCTAAATCAGTAAAAGAAAGAGAGAGACCGAAGAAGTCAGAGCG
This sequence comes from Falco cherrug, assembly GCF_023634085.1. Taxonomy (NCBI): domain Eukaryota; kingdom Metazoa; phylum Chordata; class Aves; order Falconiformes; family Falconidae; genus Falco; species Falco cherrug. Next base: position 15,382,422 of record NC_073697.1, on the reverse strand, counting down.
TCCCCTCTTTTCTGCCCCCTCCCCCAATTAAAACAAACCTCCAGCCCAAACCGAGCCCCTGCCAATGCTAAACACAAAGGCTGCCTCCCGGGCACAGGGGAACACCGAGCACTTTAACTGTTTCCTCGCTGAAATTGAGCTGAACTACTTTGCTGGACTCATCTAAGCCCCAGCCTTGTGAATCCAGTTACTCTAGCTGCCTGCTTATAGCGCACCGAGCTCTCGGAAGGGTTGTGTACCTGATCGAGCCAGCCCACATAGGAGCCATGAGCAGCGCCAGGGAAAAAAAAAAAAAACAACAAAAAAACCAAAACCAACAAAATAAATTCATGATAGGGCATACAGCTTTTGCTTTCCATTTCCCCCAGATTTGGCCAAGATTGTAGTATGTTTCCAAGACAGTAAAACTCAATGTGTAAGAGTTTGAGAAATGCTGCATCCATAAACAGTGACTGTTCCTGGTGAAAATGTCTGTGGTCCATCCAGGACACACCTTGCTAATACCTCTTAGTTTTCAAGACCAAAACTACATTTACAAAGAAAAGTGTAGCACTTTCTGGAATTCCTGTGGTTCTTAATACTGTTCTTCTATCAAGGTAATTGTACAAAAAAACACTGGGCAGAAAAAGTAAAAAGTTGTCTTATAGCTAATAATCTTTTCTGATGATGAAAAAATATCAGTGTATCAAAGGAAGCAGCTTGTAGCGGAAACAGTTTCAAAATCCCTTCATACTAGCAAGTTCAAGAAATTTTGAGTGCCTTCTTGAATCATTTCAGGATCCTCATTTCATGGCAAGTTTCCATCTGGCCATACCGCGGAAAATATTTTTCAAACATATATGGGCTTCTTTTGAATACAAACAGGCAGTCTTCCTAAATCCAATATAAAAACATCTGGTCCTAAAAGTATCAAAATGGGCTGAATAGAACAATTAAAACTGTAATGCTAGTGGCCTGCAAAATTGAAATAACTGGCACTAAATCATGAAAGAAATTGTTTTGAGCTTTATGAGTTTTGCATAATTAAAATAATGTTTCTGTAGACATTATTTTAAATTATCTGATAAATCTTGAACAGGAAAAAACAGCATTTGGATCAGCTAGAATAGCAATACTTTATTTCTTCTAGAAAAATCATCTCAGTTAAATGATGTCTCAAAACACAAGATCTTTGAAGGAACATTTAAGTGTTCAGGCTAAGAATCATAAGAAACCTATTGTTTGCAAAACAGGTGGAAAAGTTTAATTCAAAATCTGAAGTCACCCTGAATTTGAATAAATGCTGATAAGCCACTAAATTGTCCATATATTAGTAAAAGTTATTTTAAATTGTTTACTGTTTGGTCACAGTTGCATAGTATTAATTATTTGCTTTGTCAAGAATCATCTGTATGATAACGTGTTGGAAAAATGATTGAAGAGTTAGAAAGGATGTACTTAAAATCATGCACACTTTATGGAGTACTTTATTGAATGCAATTCTTAAATCCTTTTTTATGTTCTTTAAACATTCTTAACACTTTATTTCTTTCCTAGGATCATTTGACCTTTATGAAAAATGAAATTTATATTTCTGATCTCATTCAAACACAAATTTGTCCTTCCAATTCCTAACTCCATTAGCTTGGAAGGTTTACATCATACATTACAACACTGCCATGCATAACTAGATTTACTATTAAATTAAATAATCAAATTTACTAATGCTGTTACAGATCTATTTCACAATATGAAAAAAAGAGAGCTCTTTATTACCACTGTGAATGCTTCTATTATTGCCAAACCACATAAGTAGTATTAATTATTAGAAATTACTGAATGGTTCAGTTCTGTGTTCTTTGTTATTATTACTTTTACTTATTTACTAATTGGACCTGTGTTCTGTCTTCAATCTTTTAGGTGTCTAAAACCGAGTTTAATTCCTGTCTTAAACTAAGTTAAATTCAAAAGTTATATTTAATGGTTACTGCTAGATTGTTCTTGTTCAGGAAAGTAACATGGAAATAAGAAGTTATCACATATGAATTTTCCAAAAAGTGCCGCTACTAAGAAAAGCGATAAAATACAGTTCTTTACACCAAGATATTTTCAGACACTTAGAGACACTCACCATCATTGTAGCACTGCTATCTTGTGCATGCATTGTCTTAGGGAAGAGTTCTAGGCTGAGGACTCTCTTCCAGGTTCAGTGCAGTGAAAGTGTTTCCTCTGAAGACTTCGATTTCATGCGTTCAACAAACTACCTAGCTTGTCTTGCATAACTTCAAAGAGTCAGAGTAAGGGTAACATGTTAGTCCCATTACAAAATAACCTATTATACTTCAGTTTTAAGGATACCTGTCTTTACACCTGGAGTCATGCTTCAAGAAGACTCTCAACATTCTGTAAAGCTATTAATTTTCCTGAAGACTTCAGGTATTAAAAAGGAATACTTTATTGCAAGTGTTACTAGCCTAATGAAACTAAAGCTTCAGTGCCTTTTATACAACTACCCCAAAGGCAATAAAAAAGGATCTTTGGCTATGTTTGTAGGAGTTAATTTTATTTGATTGAAATTAATGTTTTGCAAATGTATTACCTGTTAAGCCATTTATCTCCTTAGATTTGGTATGAAATAGGAACATATGTTCATCAGCTCATGGAGTCCTGAATTGCATTCCTGAGATTCAAAAGACCAAAATCAAAAACAGATTTCATCTATAACTGGCATTTTCATAAGCAGCCAGTTGGTGTGTTTATTGTCTGTAGCATTTTCAGAACATCAGAAGAGTTGTTCATGGCAAAGTACATGAATATCTAGTTATTTTGCTTTCTTTGACTTGATTTCTGATGTATATTTTTCCCCCTTAAAGAAACAATACAAAATATTGTGTTAGGAGCCAGTTGGATAATTTAGAAAAATTAACCTAGATACTTTGGTTAAAATGCTGTATAACTGTTCCACTTTGAATTCAATATGAATATCTAGTAAATAGTTTTCCTTTGTATTTTTGAAATAAAAAGGAACTCAGCAAATTCGAAAATTTTCATAGAAATGTGATAGTTTGAAAAATATTTGGTGGGCAGATTTCTCAACTTCTACTAACTCTGGTTCAGTTAGAAGTTGTACCTCATTTAAAATAAAAAATAATAAAAAAAAGAAGTATCCAAACCATAGACAGTATTTCTATCTTGTGTAGGTTATCTGTTCTTTGACAAGAGATGCACTTATTCAGTGGCTTTAGAATAATTCAGTTAAACAGAGTACCTACCAGAAAATGTAAATTCATTGAAACTCAGGGTGCATTTAACTATATATTTACTTCTATTAAACAACATTTCTGTATCCCAGTAGCTGCTTTATTTAGGTTGCATCTCTAGCAGTGGCATATCTATAACTCAATGTGCTTAGCACAAATAAATCCTCTTTCTGGCAAGTTTCTTGCTCCTCCCTCCCTCGTCTCTCCTTTCCTCCCTCCACCTCTCTTTCCCCCCTTCTCTGTCTCTCTCTTTTGTTTCCTTGATGTTGCTAGACATTGTTGGCAATTTACAATATATGAATTTATAATTCAAAGAGAATTACAGGGAGAATACTTTTATATTAGTTTGTTCTAATAATTGGAAAGGTGTTTGTATTAGAACCACTGAAATATTTCTGCACTTGGACTATGGGAAGTTGAAACCTGAAGCTGTGATGGATTCAAAAGGGAAAACAAATTCAAGTTTAAAGGACAAAATAGACCACCATGCCAAACAATTAATATAGGAACAACCGCAGGACCTATTGCACCCTAAATGGGAATATTAGTCAGGAATCATGGAATGGGTGTATATAAATTTTACAGAATCATGATAGAGAAGTTTTACTAAGAAGTGAGGTTGCTAGACCTTTAGTATGCAGACTGGAGTAGTAGTAACATGTATTGTTAATTCCCTTCAATTATGGAGAATTTTAGCTGCTTCTGGGGAGCACTTTTCTGCTATGTTATATGCAACAGACTAAGAATTTTTCAGGGAAGATTTACTGGGAGAGGTAAAGTTGTTTGTCTCCATTTTCATAAGTGGAAACCCTAATTTTCAAGCTCTTGTTCCATAGAACCTCATGGGAATGCACCCGTGAATGCTGAGGGAGTTGGCCAATGTCATTGAGAGGCTACTCATAAAAAGGCTACTCATGGAAAGGAGTTGGCAGAGAAGGACCTGGATTTCCTGGTAGGTGACAAGCTACCCATGAGTCAGCAACGTGCCCTTGCAGCAAAGGATGCCAATGTGGTCTGCAGCTGCATTAAACAGAGTATTGCCAGCAGGTCAAGGGAGGTGAAATTACGCCGCTACTCAGCACTGATGAGATGCATCTGGAGTGCTGCATCAAGATGGACTTGGACCTACTGGAGTGAGTCGAGCAAGGGGCCACAAAGATGATTAAGGGACTTAAGCATCTGTCAAATGAGGAAAGGCTGAGAGAGCTGGGACTGTTCAGCCTTGAGAAGGTGCAGGCAGGACCTCAATGTGTATAAATACCTGATGGAAGGCAGTAAAGAAGACAGAACCAGACTCTTCTCAGTAGTGCTCAGTGACAGAACAGGAGGCAATGGGCACAAACTGAAATACAAGAAATTAAATTTAAACATAGGAAGAAACATTTTTGCTATAAGGATGATCAAACAGTGGAACAAGTTGCCCAGAGAGGTTGGAGAGCTTCCATCCTTGGAGATACTCAAAACACAGGTAGGCATAGTCCTGAGCAACCTGCTTTAGGTGACCCTGCTCTGAACAGAGCAAGTGGACGAGACGATTTCCAAAGGTCCCTTCCAATTTCAGCAGCTCAGCAGTTCTGGGATTCTGTGATTCAGATCAAACTTCCATTATGCCAGGAGTATTTTCACTTGAGCTTTAGAATTATAGTGTTAAAAATATATTGAATTATACTATTTCTATTGGAAACTTATGTGGTATTGAATTGTGCATGCATGAGACTGCGAAGAATACTTCTAAATTAATATTCTGTGGCAAGTTTGATATTGTCCAGAAGAAGAATGTGTGTTGTTTGTTGAAATATTTAGCAAAGAGTGTATTTTTTAAATATTAGCTCTATAAAGAATTATTTTTTTCCTTCTATTCTGAGGCCAAGACAGCAAAACGATTGACTGTAGATAGCATTTGGGGATCTTCAGCTGTTCGCATTCTTTATTTCAGGCAACTCTGAAACTAGCTATGAACTGAGGGAGTTCAAGGAACCTGCTCCAAAAAGACCAGTCTCTAATGGTAATAGATAAAACGTTTTTACATAAAACCCTTAATATACAGTACAAATATATACATAGAGAACAACGAAAGAGAGATATGTCACAGAAGATGCATTATATAATCATGCAATATTGAGTGGTTATGTGCATACTAAAGAAAAAATGGAAGAAGGAAGAACAGATATAAAGACAATTTAAAATTTGATTTAAAGAACACTGAGAGGAAGAGAATATATTTGATTGGAAAAACTTTCATAACTTAACATTAGTTCACAAAAGTAAGTTTCAATCTGCGTGTGCAGATGGGAGCCTGTGCAGAACACACATTCTGTGGTAGAGGAATGCTGTTCTGCTGCCAGATGCTTCTTTTATTATCTTAAGCGCTAATAAAATTATCTAGATAAGATAGTGAGATACTAGAATGCCATTTTGTCTTAATCTAAATAAGGTTAAAATTGTTGCTATTGGCTACTCTGCAGTGAAGCTGTTTTTCATGGAAACCCCTGACTCATCTCACTTATTTCTAATGTTATATATTATAAGTTATATAATTTTTTGTTAGCCTAACTAAAGCTAAGTTGAAGTAAGCAGCTTGTACATCTACTTCGATGCACCAAGTTCCTGTTCTTATATTATTCAATGTCTAAAGATCAGCATATACTATTCCACATATTATCTTATTGTAAGTGATACATGTAGGCCTATTTATAGACATCATTAAGTGATAGATCTACAAACTTCTGCATGTTTTTATAGATGTAAGGAATTCTCTGCAACTCAATTTTAGAATAAAGACTTTTCAAACTATCAAAGTTTCTGGAAAAGGTTGCCCCATTCCTTTCTGCTATCTAGAAAAACATTCGTTATGGAAACCAAAGCACACATTTAGGTACCTAGGGTAGCATTAAGACAGTGTAAACAGAAAAATTTAGGTTTGTAATACTTGAGAAAGTAGGAGCAGACAGCTCTTTAGATTTTGGTGACAAAACTCTTCCAACCACCGAAGAATTATCTTTCTATTTTTATGTTTGTGCATGTGGAGTATTCTGTTTGTTTGTTTTAACAGTACAGTTGGCTCTATCCCATGTTTAGAAGGGATGGGTTAAGATATGATTGGATTCATGGGTGTAGGATTGGTATGATGTGTTGTCATGACTTTTGTATGAGGCAAATGAGCACCTAAATTGTGGTACTTACAACTGATTAAAGGAGATAGTGATAGGTTTTGGTAAGTTACCTCTATTACCTTGCTGTGACATGGACTTCCACTGCAACAAATTTCACTCTTTTTTATGTAGATGAAAAAACCCAAGCATGAATGTTGTTACCTCAAGAGACAAATTAAAGTCCTTATGCTAAGGTTCAAGTTAGTTCCTTGCAGTTGATACCTAAATGCATGTTCTGTGGGTGGTTTATAATGTCATACTAAACTTTTTTATTAGACCAAATCCCGCATTTTCAGCATGACTGATACAAAATTACCATAATCCAGGAACTTCTTAACAGTCATATATAGATTCACAATGGATAGTAACATATTGATGTTAAAAACCTATTTTGACATCCTGCGTTTTGATCAGAGACATAATTCAGAATTATATTTTGGGTGTTTTCCATAAAAATACCATAGATTAATTGAACATAATCCAATCTCGCAAAAATCTCTTACAATGGAAGTGCTATGGGACCCATTTCATCACTGGGAATTATTCTGTGTTTCTTGAAGTTAGACACTGTGTGGAAGAAGTGCTTTTACTGGTACTTCGCTGTATTAATACAGTTCAGTGATACTACATTTCAGAACTGTCAAGAAATCTGAACCTTTCTTGAGAATCCAGAGGGCTGGGAGCCAGCGAACTGTGGCTCCTTTCATTCCTCTTCCATCCCAGCTTGTTCACAGAGAGCCTTATCTCTTTTGCTGTATTCTTTCTGATGAGAACTACTCATATCTTCTGTGTATGCCTGGTAGGCATTGAATGCTGACAACAGTGTTCATCATCTGCTGATCCTTGTCCTACCCACTGTTGATGATCTACTGTAGTTTCTCACACAATTGGTAGTATGCCTGTTTCTTCATACACTAAACAATGAATGAATGAATTTTGCTAGTTTACCTTTAATCCCAGTCACAGTGCTGGGGTTCGGTGTGGTGAGGACAGACTGGCAACCAAACTGGAAGAATGTCAAGCCTCCGGCTGGCAAGGCCCCTGCCTTCCTGCCTATGGTACCCCCCTTGGCTGCTGGCTCCCCAGCTCTGAGGGAGCGGCTCGCCCTTGCTGCTCCCTGACAGAGGGAGGGCCTGCTGGAAAGAAAACAGGCAGTGATTTTGTGTCTTAGTCCAAGTATCCTAGACAAAAGATCCAACTCAGTTCAGCTGTCTTTGGACAGAGATATTTCTTTCTCTAGTGATAAAAATCTTACTTTGCCTTATAAAATAGCTCGAAACTGAACTGATTTCTATGTGTCAGGCCACTGTGAATAACCTATGTCCTCTCAAATAAAGGGAAATTGTGGAAAGATAAACTAAGAATGCTGTTAAAACATACAGGCAAATTAAAACTATATGTGTATTATTTCATTTTATTTTTATTCCTGTCATCGTTAGTACTTTCAGCTTTTTCAGAATGTGAAATGAAAATGAAAAAAGATATTTTTGCCAGTCTTCCTTTCCTGTCTGATATTCCACCACAGTTATAAGGACTTTCATTTTATAATATTGGATTTTTGTCATGTTAAAACCCAGTGTAATAAGAACATAAATACTATACAGAAGAAAGTCCTACAACAGGTCCTTTGTATCAAACTGTAACACAAGACTTTCTGTTTGTATAGAAAAAAATTTAAAAATTTGAAACCTATGCAATTCCTGGGCACAGTAGGGTAAATAATGACATTAACTTTCTCTGATAATTGTTATGAATATATACAAAAGCAAACTATTGTTAATAATTATATAAAATCATGTATTTTAGGCAACAGGAACCAGTATAGGTCAGTTTTTAAATTTTTAACTACTAGTTATCCAAGTCACAAACTTTCATCAACTTTTAATTGATTTAATGTACTATTCAAGTTAACTATCCAGGAAGTAGGTTAAAAAATACAACCAATAAATGCACACAAACATAAGGTTATGTAGTTTTTGAACTAGTGAGTTTATAATTTTCATCATACTTTCCTAGGGAAGAACATCTGGAAAAACACTGTCTGCTTCCTTATGGATGTAAAATTAATTAATTTTCTAACCATAAATAAATGGTGTAATGCTAAATCTTAACTAAGTCAGATTTAAGACGGTGGGAATGTGATATCCTCTTTTGCACGATGAAGGCTCTGTGTATTAGAATAGTGTATTATGAATATACTAAAAACTAGATGCTGAAAACATACGTATCAGTATTGTTATTTACTTTAGACTTGCTGAAATCAAAGATACATTGTGGGGACTCTTACAACACTGTTGAATTGATTCTCAGCTGGCATAAATGAGTGTAAATCTCTTGATAGTAATGGAAATACATTTATTTGTATTGTCAGGGAGTAATCAGAAATGGTGTCATTCTTTCTGACTCATATTAATATACTTCATAGGGAACCATACCATCATGTACATGTATCTCAAAATGTATCTGAAACTGGACAGTTGCTGCAATTTTCTGCAAGGGCTGTTTCTTCTAGTTAAAATTTTTGATTAATTTTCATATATTTTTTTTTTTAGCACTTCCTGACCATTTTGTTCATTAAGTCACTAGTAGCTATAATAATTTAGATTAGTAAATTTTCAAGGAGTACTGAAAAATAGCTAAAAATCAAATTTTGATTCTGAAATAATCTGTAATCAGAAACATTCTTACTGAAAATGAGGCTCCTAGGGGTGAAAATTTTTAAAGAACTCTGCATCCAAACAAGCTTTAAACTAAAATAAAAACCCTATGTATTTCTGTGAATGGGCCTTACTCAAAACTTGAGTGGGGCTAAATTTTTTTAATAGTTACAAATAATGTATATGTATGAAATTATACTGTTCACATGAAATTTATAATCAAAGCTAATGTTATTATAAAAATGCAAACAAATTATTTGTACAGCCATATGAAGATCAAACAACTGGGCAAAGCTGGATTCTTGTAAATTAAATAGTTTAGCTGTTTGGCATATACCCATAGCAAAATATCTGGATCAAAACATCAGCAAGTGCCTGTGATTGATTTATAATATACAAGTAGCTATCTCTTATTTTTTTCTAGTTGGTGCTATTTAAATCTCATCTGTACTATTACTTGTGAAATTATGGCCAAGAACAATAGAAGCTTTACAAGAATTTTGAACAATATGGGAGAGAAATGCCTTTTGGATTTAGATTTAGCATACTGCAACAGTCTAAGGAAATCCAAGATGGACTAAACTGCTTCCAGCTTAGTTTAGAAACTGTGCTTTATACCTTTGACTGAGTTTTAATTGGGTCAGGATCTGTGTGCTGACTTTTTCCCCTCAATATATGTTAAAAAGTGGAAAAATGGGGAATGCCATACCAAACCCCCCAATATTATTTTCTGAAATTTTGTAATGCTTTGTTGGAATTTTGCAATATCCTGAAATACTTGAGGGAGTTGTGCAAAACTCCCGCTGAGATATTCTGGTCTTTGCAACCTTTTTTAGCTCAAATGAAAAGAAAAAAATCTATTAAAACTCTCCTACCTCTGAGGAATGTTTGTTAGCTCCACTAACTGTACCTTTATTCCTAGATAAATGTCCTCAGATTAAAGAAATTTACCCACCTTTGCAGCTCTTTGAATACACATGCCTGTACATATCTATCAGATAGAGAACACTAGAAGATCTTGTTTATTGCAAAATTCATATATGCAAAAAAGTCTTTCAAGTTATGCAGAAGTAGGAAAAAGTCTGTATGATTTTCGCTGCTAGCATTTGGCGAGACTAAAGGGAAATGAAACAAACAGATGTCCTATAAGCTGTCAAGACCTAATAAGTCTGGTATTAATAGACATGTCTGGGCCAAGTACTCTAGAGATAGTAACACAAATTGCTGCCTCCAGATAGTCACATGCCTAGTCTCTGCAATTTTCTAAAGGATTCAAATTCTCAATTGTTGTGTTTTTGAAAATTTTTAATTAATCATTACTTATTATAATGCTGTCTGTAGATTTAAGTACCCACCCCTAATGAGGTGTCTCAACATGAAAGAAAGTTCAAGGTTTTTTTTAGTGGTGAATAGGAACTGATAGTTTAATTCCTTCTGCCCTCAAGGGCTGGTATGACTTGGTATATTAAGAAATGCTAGTTTGAACAGATGTGTTTGGCAACTTAAATAAAAATGGTAAGACTCATTCAGGCTATTCCTTTGTATAAGGTTGTTCTCTTCTAGTACACATTGCCCTCCATTGTCACCTGGTGGTTCTGTCAACTAACACTGTACTTGACTGAGCATCTCAAGTGCTCAGGAAGGTGGATCAATAATACTTTCAGAGACAGCCTCCTTTTCACTTAGGACTCTGAATATGAAATGCTATTAACTAATCAGTTTTTTATTTCTTCTGGTAGAGCACAGTGATTTTTGGTTTCTTATTTAACCGCTGTCAAACCATTTATGTGAAAACTGATGGGCCTAGTGGGGGACTTAAGTTTCTTACCGAAATCCCAAGACTCCTTTAAGGAAAGCATGCTTGGAACAGTTGTAAACACAGTAAATAGAGGAAGTGACATAGAGCATTACTGTGTTCTAACATTTATGCTAGCTGATGTTAACACCATTTGCCTTGCAAAACAAGTTATCACTATCAGTCAGTCACCATCTTAGGAAGGATGTTCTTCAAAGCAAGCAACTCCTTCTTGTGCTTTCTTATTCTCTAATTTGCATGTGCATATTTATGTTTATAATATTTTCCTTACTTAATTTGGTTATATACCCTGTCATGACCTACAACATTCTACAGGCTAGACACCATCTGTATTTTAAAATTTGTACTGAAGTATGTATCACTTTAACCCTGTTTGCTGAGGTATTGCCACAGAAGGTACCATCGTCATCTGTTATTCTTTGCTTTGATTAAGCCTTCTTAGAGGTCATGCACTTGTGAAAACAATGTTATGTTACTGTATTCATTACAGACAGTCCTTGTGACTTATTTACAGTATCTTTTTGAGGTCACCTATTTCTAGAGCGCTACACTTAATTGCTAAGTTTTTAAGCTTCGTTGCTCCTGCTGGAGTTTCAGAAAACTAGGTTCTTAAGATTAACCTTGAATAATGAAGAGCTGAGATAGATTCAAAATTCTAATGAAAGCCACTGTTCTGTTTGGAAGATAACACATATCATGATATGCATGTGTTTATCTGACGGGTTGGGAGTCCTTTGCCATTTTCTTTATTTATGCATACATGATAAACCACATTCAGAAATACTCATGGGCTGTGTTTATCCTGGAAAGCATCCCAAAGACTGAATTGTCAGTTTTACCAGATCGTCCATTAAACATTTACAATTTCAGATATGTCTGATATCTATTTGTCTCCTCTGTGTACTCACAAACATCCAGAGGAATTAAAACTAACAATATTTAAAAAAGAATACACTCTTTGTATGTAACACCACTCTAGATGCATATGAAATTCTCAGTGGCGGTGAGGTTTTAGGATTTTTTGCTTTTAAAATGGTTGAGTCAAATATTTTCAACCACTTAATAAAAACAAGCTGGTACTAAGCTTTTAAAATAAGACTCAAAATAGCTGGCACTAGAAAAAATATCTTTGCACAGAAACTGGAACATTTCTGCAAGTTTGTGGTATTCTTTTGGGTTTTCAGTAGGAGGAATCAGCATACAGAATCTGCTCTCTGATTGCTTTGAAGTAAAATAGCTCTTCTTTCCTCGTTCAAAATAAGCCTCAAACAGTTATCACCTGGATTTAGTTGTCCAATTTTAAGGCGGTGCTACCCATCTATGGTTTGTCATTGTCAGAAGGTGGACATATCCCTCCCCTAAAGCTCTGTTAGGAGAGGTTAGTTGCCTAAGTTTAAGATGGTGCTACCCATCCATTGTTTGTCACCAATCACAAGGTGAATATATCCCTCCCCTAAAGCTCTGTTAGGAAAGGAGATATTAAATGTATTTCTAACTTACCTCATGCCAATCCCACCTGATAATATTACCCACTTGCACTTACTCATTAAACTAGGGCAGCTGAGGTGGTCTGAGATGAAGGCATCCTTGGGTAGGCCTCTGTTGCAGAAAAAAGCTAGCAATGACAAACAGGTATGGGTAAAGTAGTTCTCGACACAATTCTTTACAAAATAGATATCAGTTGATAGCTATGACTCTAAGAGTGTCTCTCTGTATAAAACTCCTAAGTGTTTATAATTATTTTAATCTCAAAATTACAGAGTACCTCTGATTTATTAAGCAGCTGAACTATTAACAAGTGCGTGCTGGCAGTTGCTATAGCTTAAGTCTTACAGAAAGGAGAAAAACTGAAACAAACTGATGTTTTAGTTAAATGTTTTCAGCTTCCTGTTTTGCACACTTTGACTTTTCCTTATACTTTCCTTTCTTATTCACTTGTTTGAGTATTGTTCTGATTAGCCAGAATTCCAAACAGTCTGTGCTTTGCTGGAAGGGCATGAAATGTGCTGACAGTTCTCAGCTTGGCCATCTACATTGTAATCAATTGATTGCAAAAGTTCTTCAAATGTGAAAGACTATCTACAAAACAGAGGGAAAAGGTTTAACTTTTCCTTGTGCTAATTTTTATTTCTTGTTATTTATATTTCCTATTATGTTGCACTATTATGTTTTTTTATGCTTTTCTTATTTTTTCTTAATTCCTTCATTATGCTTTCTGAATAGACACTGAAGTAGAATCACTGATTCATGCTTAATCAACATGCAAAGTACCACATTTATTTTATTTATGACTGTGGAGTATGTGACTGGTGAAAGGCAAGTTTCGTTCAAAGTGTATTTCTTGAAAGGAACACGCTATTTGCTCAGCCAAAATCCGTTAGTAGAAAGCTATTCAACAAACATGAAAAAAATTACCCCAACCCCAAAACACACAGATAGTTTATAAAAACAACTTCAGAAATTACAGGTTTAAAGTCTGCCTAGACTAAAATGCCTAAATTGTTTGAATAACTACTAGGGAAAAAGAGATAATCTTTCACTCTTTGCATGTATGTTTTACAAAGTAAAACCTATTTTGATTCAGATTGGAAAGATTTTTCTCTTTCCACCAATCTGTGCCAGAATCCAATTATAGAACACATCCCAGTAATGGCAATAAATAATAGTTATAAGAGGAGAGTGAGGAATGGGAAGGCATGCTACAATTTGTTGTTGCCAAATAAGACCCTTTAATAAGAAGCCTGCTTATTCTCTTTAAAGTGACATTTCAAAGTTTTTCTTCCCTGTTTACAACTTAAGAATTGGAATACTTCCAGTGCCTTGGTGCATTTGAAAATTAACTAAATTAAGCCTATTTTTTAATCTTCAACAGCTTATTCCTCCTCTGAATAAAATAGCTGAAGCATATAAGGAATTAAATCCTGACCACTTTGAAGTCACTTGGAAAATTCTTTTTGTCTCTCAGTGAAGCTAGAAATTCACCCCAAGTGACTCAAATCTTACACTATTCTAAGTTACATTTCAGAGACCCGTCTTTTTGTGGAGGAAGTTGGATTGCCACTTTACATCGTTATCCTGTTTTAAACTTTAAAATAAATTGTAACTGGCATTTTGCTTGAACTCATTAAAGAACAGATTATTCTCTTCAGCTTCTCTACCTAGTCACAGAGGCCTGAGAGCCAATACGGAGATTCAAAATTTTCACACTGAAAAGCAGAATACTGTGTAAGGGTCCATTCTCCTGTGTCTGTACAGTAAAGACTATATACAGAAGGACTTCTTCCTGTGGAGAATTAAGAATGCTGGCATCATCAACAGAAAAACAGCAAGTCCAACAGTCATGATTTCTAGAGAGTCATAGTGGCTATTTCACTGATGTTACATTAGCAGTATTGGGATTTCTCACTGCTCACTTACAACCCTACTGCAGAATAGGGATGGAGCACATTAAAACTATTTCTTTGCGTATTTCCAGTGCCAATTAATTTCCCTCCATTTATTTGCTACCAATTAATTTTCAGTCAAGGAAATATCTATACTTGCTTTCCAGTGGTAATCACCCACCGTATTCAAGATTTGTGGGATTGACACTTTACAGACATAATGAGCTCCATGTTGGAAGGGAGGCTTAATGAAGTCACAGCCATCAAAGCGATGGATGACTTTAGAGACCTGCTGTCACTAGGACTGAAAAATCTCAGGAATTTTCATGGAGCTTTTGGTGTGTTTTAGGTTACTTGATTCTAAACCTCTTTCCCCTTCCTGTGTCTGATGTAGAATATATTGTGTATACCAAACTGGTAGTTTGTCTTAGACAGATGTAAGGGTATCTAACCATGTCAATGTTACAAAGGAAATTATTTTTATTTCTTACCATGGACATAAATTGTAGCACTTTTGAAAGTGCACAGGATAAAATATTGGACTGCATACAGATGTTAGTAGAGACCCCCAATATATCTTGCCAAGAAAAATTATTTGTATTTTGAGAACTACAAGAAGGATAATATGTTTTTTATTATAAATCCAGGCCAAATTCCTTTAAACAGAGAGTTGTACCGTTGAGTGTATCCAATAATATAGTCCACAAATAAGTATGACTAAAGTAAAACTGGTAGATAATAAATGATAGCTTGCCATCTATAGAACAAGTTTATATTTGTATGTTTATATGGCATGGGATATATGTAATCCCTGTGGAGGTGAACATTTTTTTATCCCTGTATCTGGGTTATTGTACAAGGTATGTTTCTTCAGTAGAAGATGCCAGTCTCACAACCAATATATGTTTTCCTTTGCTTCCTGTTGCTTTATTTATAGGAACAAAGTAGATGATGTAATTAAATTGCTGATGTATATTTTACAATATATACTAAAACACTCCAAAAGGTGAGTTGAGAAAGATACGCATAAGTCATAGGAGGCAATCGACCTTTTTCTGGTTGACGATTTCACATTTTGTCTCAACACGAAAACTGAATCAGTGTCTAACATTAGGGATGTGTATCTGGGCTGCAACTTGAACTAAGTTGTCTGAAATCCTCCACAGCCTACTGTTAAAAACCTGCATCATCACTGGGCAAATTGCGGTGCCATCATACAATGTAAGTTCAAACTGCTCCGATAAAGTACTTCTGGTTTATATATATGCCCTTAAATTATCAGCTTGATTCTTGTAAACTTTATATTTTTGTTCTTGTCTGTGACAGAAAGAACTAGCAGAGCATGCAACCTACAAAAAATAAATTTCATAATGCAAAAATGGTGTGTTGCTGTATCAATACTAACATTTCTTGGAGCCAGAAATGTAAAAGCCATGGAATGATTAAATTTGGCCTACGAATATAAACTCCAAACTTCTGGCAGTTCTAAAGCTATTCTGCCTTAGGTAATGCTGTTTTGTATGCTAGTTCTTCCATTACTGGAGTTACCACATCATTTTCTTTTACTAACATCAGCTGGTCTCTGCCTTATGAACAAATAAGCAAAGGTAGCTGAATGCGTACAGAGGGATGACAGGGGAATGAAAAAAACTTGTAGGAGTGCTTGTGTGTGAGTAGCATCACACGTGCTAGCCACTGTCATTGAGAAATTACATTCAGACCTTTGTTAAAAGTAGTGTGGAAGTCCAGCGTCTCAGAAGTAACCTTAAAAAGAAAGTTGTGCAGAATTTTATGTCATAAATCTTTTGTTGCTCCACCTCTTCCTTAGGTCCTGTGGTATCCTATGGCTTTTCTGACTAACCTATAGTAGGAAATTGAACCATGTATCTGCCTTTTGCTGCTTCTTACTCTTTCACATTCCTATTACACCTCACATAAAAGTCTTAATGAGGTGGCAGCTGTTATGTGCCTCCTATCTGCAATCAAAGTGCACAGGCTATACCTGAACCTTGCTGCTTTAATTTTTCTGAATAGCTGATTCTTATTAGAACTATTTCAGACTATAGCAGAAACTTTGATTTTTGGTCTGTTAGTCCAGAATTTACCTAAACTGTGGTAAGTGATCAACTGGTGAACCTCAAACTAATTCGAACTGATCCAGCTGCCACTTGCTTTTGTAGCAATGAGTTAAAATATAAGGTGAATTGGTCTGTTCTGGATTGTGATGTCAGGCTTGGAAATGCAACTAATTAAAGCAAAGGGACATGAGGAAGCCCATGGGCAGCAACATATTTTCCCATTCCTGCTTGATGTGCTTCTACATTGGCTCATGCTGCTATTGTGGAACTTTCAATGACCTTCATTAGAATCGCTACATAAATAAATGATGGAAGGTAGTGGGGAAGCTGTCATGCAAATCCTGAAAAAAGCAGCTCCAGAGCTCATGGATGGCAAAGTTTTTCTTTCTCTTCTGGGAAGAGTGGAATTTACCTAATGTTATTTACATCTTTAATAACGTTATTGACAAGGGGCAATATGTGTTGTCAGCAAAGCCTCCGCTTTGTACTAAACATAATGAACTGTTCAGCTCAGTGTGCTTAGGGCTGAGTTTGACCAGTAGGATGTTTTCACCCCACTTTTGAGATTTTTTACATTTTGTTTGAGGAAGTACCTCATGTGCAACATTAAAAAAATGCACTGTATATTTTAGGCAAGTATGTTATTATTGCTGATATTTATGACACCAACCCGAACTACTTGGTCTAAGTGCTTCATGCCCTCAAAGCTGATACTATATTGCATCTGAGAAAAGGACTGTTTTTTCTACAGTGTTTTGAAATATTACTTTACTGTATTAGTGATAATATGTATAATGATTATATCACTGTACATTCCCCCTTTGTGCAGCTTACCTGACTGGATCAAAAATAATAAAAAAATAATAATAAAAAAATCCTGTATAGCATAACAACAGTACCAAGTTAGTTTGAACCCATGATTAGAAAGTTTTCAGTGGTCTAGATTCATATCTCATGTTAGTCCAATGTGTAGTGGCTTTGCTCGAGATGCAGAGAGAAGATGGTACTGTGTGACTTTTAAGAAAAATTGGTAGCAATGACCTCAGGTCACAAAACTATGCCTTGCAGATCGCATTCATAGCAGAACACACCCTATTTTTACCCAGGTGAATTCCATAGATTTTAATGAAGTTGATGTCTGATTTTGCAGATACGTTCATAATTCTGCCAACATTGCCATTAATAGACTTACTGTAGATTTTCAAAGGGATGGCAGAGGAAAGATTCTGTTCTGGTACCTTTCTTGCAAAAATGGTTGAATTTGCCTTTGAAAGCACTGTTCTGCATAACTTTCTGTTATCTGCCAGATTCTGGTTCAACAAAAGGTTTAGTGGCAGTTGTGCACATTTCGGGTATGTCAACTCTAAAATATACTGAGCGGATCAAGTTGAAATGTAACATTTGTAGTCTGAAAACATGGAAAACCATTTTAGGCTATTCTTTTATTTAAGTTTTGGATTTGAAACTAAACATGAGGTTATCTACAAAGAAAATAGTAAAAAGTAAATCTTTACCAGAACCAATGCTGATTGAAAAGCTTCTTAATGCTTCTCTGCTTTGAAATTATAAAGGTGATCAAAGGGAAAATGATGCCTGTAGAGAACATGAAAGGATTATGTGCTCAGATTTTACATTAATTCTTACATGTCAAACTTTAAGATTTTGTTGGGTAGTGAGTGGGAGTTTGATACTCCTCCAAAATGCATGCCTACTTCTGAGATGAACAAAACTGGTTCAGAATCCTCAGGAGACAGGTTTTCTTTAAAGTTTTCTGGGACTTCTGCGTTCTGTCTTTGATGGAAGTGCCATTCAGTCTTTTCCACAGCATTTTGGTACTACCAGACTTGGCTTTGTGTAAAGAAACTTCCTGAACATGCAAAAGCATGAATTGCCAAGTCTCAGACATGAGCCGATATTCAGTCAGTGAAATTGCCTTAATTTATATGGAGTTGTTTCATTCACAGTAAATACTTTAAAAAACTATTTTCTTGAGGACAACACTCACAAATCCAAAGCACAGACCTTGTTCTACCAGTAAATTGCTGGAGTTTATTAATTCCCTGGTTTATCTATTGTGTGTAATTTGTGTTATTGCATTTCCACAGTTTTTGGTTTTCTTAACAGATGCGAGATTCTCCACATAACTCACCAATATTGCTTTCCTCTGAAGGTATGATGCTGCTTCTTGGATGTGTGTGGCTGAACACATCTTTTCCTCTTCCCGTCCTTTAGGTTTTCTTTTGCCTAAAACAATGGTTTGCTGTGATCTTGGCTTATATTTTTGTTGCCAAAAGAAATTAAAAAAATAATCTGTGCTTCTCAAAGGAGTAATATAATAGGTTGTAAGGGATTACGTGGACCTTAGCTTCAATTTCCCTAGTCTAGGTTGTAAGCAGAAATTTATTTGATTTCCACTCATAAATTTTGTGCTGAATTTATTATTCTTTTTAATTTGAGTTATATTTATTCTCATTAACATACCATTTACTGATCTTAGGAGAGCAGTCAGACAAACTAGTTGGAAATCTAGAATCCAGAATCTCCAGACAGCTGGGATAAGGCTCTGTGGTCACAGACAACTGTATCACTCTAGTGCATTACAAGAATTTATCAGTGGTCCTTCTTGAAACCAGTTAGGTTTCTTGCTGCTTCTGGTTCCTAATTAAAGGGTGTTCCAAAATATGCTCTTCCAATTTTGGGCCTAAGTCTATTTAGAGCTTCATTGAAGAAAATTTCTCTTAGCCTAACATACCTACATCACTTTTCTTGCTCAGTGTTGTTTAGAGGGAGAGATATAATTTCTCTTGCAGACTTCATTTTTCTTGGCTAGCAAACTAGGTTCCCTTACCACGTCTTTCTTACAGTAGGTTAAATGAGAACTTTTCATTCTTTACCTGTTTCTTTCCGACTATGAGAAACAGACACTGTGGACAGGAGTTTCTTGCAAACCAGACAGCCAGAAATGGCCAAAAAACTCCAACAAACAAAAAAAGAAAAAAAAAAACCAACAAAAAATTACAATGACAAAACAAAAAAGAAATTTGCAGTATTTAGTTATTTAGTCAACATTTGACTACAAACCATCAGTTTGAAACAAATCATAGACACATAAAATACTTCGGATTGGAAAGGCTCTTTAAAGATCAGTGCAGAAAATGCAGTGTTAAGATGCAGCAGCAGGTAGCAGTGGATTCAGGGATAGTTCTACTGCCATTGCACAAAGCACTAGTGGAATCTTCTGGGTCCTATTTCAGAATGTATGTTCTTGATGTCCATATTACATTTAAATCTTATTTGTTCATCCCTGTATTTAGTGGGACTCCTTCTGAGATTATCTCTGTGGTGGCATAGCTAATGTCCTGATTTCTGTGCTCAGGGAAAGTGTTTGCACAGCATTTAAATGTAAGCAATGAATGAATGAATGAATGAATGGAGGTGTCAGTATTCACCCTGCCTAAATGATGCACCTAAGCTAGAAAGGTCATCTGTCTAGTATCTTTCCTAGTCACTGCAGAGAGAGATCTCTTTTTTCTGCTGTAAAGGCAAATCATCCTCCTAACAGAGGCACCTAAATGCGATGATTTGAATATGCTCCTTTCTGCCTTCAGCCATCTTTATTAACATGTTCCTACTTTGTATAAGAATTTATTTGTTCAGTGTCCAACTTGGTGTGAAAAGGCATTTTGCTAGGTGTGTCTACTAACTCATAAAAAGTCCTGATCCTAGCTCCAGAAGACTTAGAGCCTTTAAGGAATGGGGAAGAGGGATACGAAATAATACATGAATGATGTTATCTACTTAAAGCTACTGTCAGTTTTAAAAGTGCCTCAATCTTACTGTGGTTACGGAGCTGACCTTTAAAGTCCTTGTGATTGTGTAGCTGAAATTAGGCATGTGCAGCTATAATTAAAATTATATGCATAGTTGAATGTTTGCCAGTTCTTATCAGAATATGTTTTGTATAGGTACCATGGTAAGACTGCATCCTGATCATAGACTGAGAGTTCTAGAGAGAAAGAAGCCTGGATATAGAGAAATTGGAAATTATAACTGATCCAATGATAGTACTATTTTTTTCCCATCATTTCCTTTTGAAACACAAGCATTGGTCAGTATGTATTAGAAGTTTAATTACCAATAATTTGCATCTCTCTGTACAAAACCTGTAATTTTCACTTTGCCATGCCTCATGCAGTATTTTAATAATGTATGGTTTTCACATTCTGCCTGTCATCTTAATGTTCTTAATTTATTGAGAAGTCCCTTTAAGTTTTTAATATTTGGACCCTCAAAGAGGGACTTCTTAAAAATGTTAAATTCCTAAACAAAATAGGTACTTTGATATCCACTTCTGTGCACATAGATTCACAGATTTACAGAATCACAGAATGGTCAAGGCTGGAAAGCAACTCTGGAGGTTTTCTAGTGCAATCCCCTGCTCAAGGAAGGCCACCTGGACTGATTGCTCAGGACCACGTCCAGACAGTCATACATTGTCTATCAGGTGTATTTCCTAACAATTAATAGCATTTATATTTCAAACTGTATTTGTTGCGAAAGGTGCTTGGAACTTTAAACAGCAGCTTATTATTGCAAAACCTTTATATTTTGAATCAGTAAGTGTCTGTGAAACAACCACATAGCCACACTTGGGAATATTAACAATATCAGATTCTCACTTGTTTACTAGATTCTAATTTATTGAATCTAGAACAAATGTGCTTGAAGTATTCAACTCATGAACACAAGCTGAAAGATCTAGAAGAAACAGCTGGAAATACTTATTAAATAATCAGTTCCATCTCTCTACCAGAATTAGTAATAGTTTCTGTAAGATGCCCCCAGCTCAAGTTTAAACAACTGCAGTAACAGATCTTGACACTTTCATCAAGTCAGCCCGTGCCTGGCTGTCCCATAGAAACATTCCAGGTCCAGGACACCCTTTTGCCCTCACAGCACAGTTAACAAATGCTTCACGTATTCCCTGAAAAGGGGACACACCAAAGAAATCAAAGTTTAGGTATGTTGTGCATAGCAGTAATAATAAAGTTAAAAGGGTTATCGAGAACTTTTATATTGTTTCCCTCTGTGGCTTCTTTTTCCAGAGAAATATGTGAGTAACAGTTGCAAATAGAAAACAAAAAACATTGTGAACTCTACTTGGCATACATCCCCAAAGTTGTGTTCTTTCTCACTTTGACAGTTTTAAATTCAGCAACCAAAATATACTTAATTGATGTTCTGTGTAAGCCAGAGTGAAACCCAGGGTATGCTTGTCCTAAAGGTTTCACGGTAACATGAAAATAGCTTACCAGTAAAAACAACTGGCTTTCTCTGAGATAGTGTCAGTTATTCTAGTTCAATCACAGTAACTTTAAACGATAAAAACTCTGTTGAAGTCTTCAATGTAAGTATACCAAAGTGAATATATGTGCAAACTCCACACTTGCTGGCTATGCAATTGTTGCTTTCCCTGTAGACAAAAAGTTCGTTGGAAGCTAGTCAAGCAGCCTACTCCAAATCCTTCTGAAATTAACTGGATTCTAGTCACCAACATAAATTTTGGATTATGCTGTATCATTTTCTACTTTCAAGTAGTCTTTGGCTTTCCATTGTGTTTATAAGGTGACTTAGACACTATGTGAAAATGTTGCTAGAATTAATTGTTTTCCATTTCCTTTCTTAATGAATAAATCTAATGTTAGGACAGTTCATAGCTGTACAAGACACAGCAAATACAAATGTGTAAATAATGCACAGTAGTCTGTGTCTTTATGGCTAAAGAGTGGAAACTGAAGTGTATTTTAAACAGAAGAGTACACCTGTAAATGCAATCCAGATGTAAATGGATTCTGATTCTCATTGGTGCAGATTTGTGAAGTAGCTCTACTTCTGTATTTGCAGTGATATCAAATAGATTTTAACTGAAGCCAAAATGAATTAGGTCAAAATTTCAGAGATGTAGAGGAATGAAGGCAGTTTAATTAACATTGATAGTATATAGCTGTGGGCTATCTTGGAGGGTGTGTGTTGGCCGATGTAGATAAGATACAGCTGTGGCTGGTTCTGGTAAGGGGTTGGGCAGCCAAGGAAGAGAAAGCAGCCAAGGAGGAAGCAGAGAGAGGAAGAAGTAAGAGAAGAGAGAGTGCTCCTGGATGACGTGAGATGAGGGGAAGGCAGCAGAGGGACTGGCCTGAAGAGTGTGTTGGTATGAGATGGTAAAAGACCTTGTTGCAGCTTGATAGTTTGGAGAGCGCTGCGACAGATGGTGAATTAAAATTGAACTTGAAAGTTAATATTATATTTCTTGATTAAATGACCTAATACCAGATGGGATGAACTTTACAGAATTACATTGAAGGTAAAAATTATCCATGTTCAGCACCTCTAAAACTTAGGTCATGCTATCATGATTCTTAGACTGACTTGGAGAGCATAATGGGAGGAAAAATAACTAAGAAAATTTCAGCTCACTGCCTTAAGGGTCAGAGCAAAATATGATTATGCTGGCCAATAGCATGAAATCAAGAACTGTGAGTACATTTGATTTACTAACTTAAAATACATCAGCTTTTCTATAATACTTCTACCAAAGTAACATTTTCTTTAGTCAATTTCTTTTATTCTGTATTAGTACATCAGGTAGTAGAACAGGGCTTTTTCTGTAACAAAAGCTCATGGGTATTACAGTAATACAATTGTATACATTAGGTGCTGTGAAGAAATTGTTTAGATCCATGTCCTCTAAATTGTAAGTGTAGGTATATATGGAACATACATTTTTCTTCTTGATTTTATTATAAAATCAAAAGAGACTTGGCATGTGTAAAGTACAGCTAGTCAGTTGAGGCATGTTACAGACACCCCATGTGTGCACATCTGAAATTCCTTTCTCCTACATCCTCTTTTCCAAACAATGTTGATTTTGCTCTGTAGCTCTCCTTGGTTTGAGACATACCACATTCCTCACTTTGATTTGTATAGCAAAAATCCCACTTTTTAAAATTGCCTACGTGTATTGATAACATTATCTGAAAGTTCTGATACTGAGACTGTAGGGCAAACACTGCATACAGCATGCATGCAGAGCTATATAAATAATAAACTATGTGTTTATTATAAGTGATAAGATTTTAACTCTTCCTGTAGTGGGTTGGGTGGGGGATTTTTGTTGTTTTATTTTTTGTATCCAGGATTGCTCTAACTTCTGTTTTTCCTTCCGTTCCACTCTGATCAGGCTACACCAGAACTCACTGGGAAATGTGTGCATTTCTGTGAATACTTCAGAATACCTTTGGTTACAAAGGAATAGGGCACTTGGGATCAAAAGATGTCAAGGCTGAGTCAGCTTTGGATAGATATCCAGACATTTTTGTTCTGGAAATTGAGCAAGAGCAGGCTTCTTATGAATTTTTATTACCTCTCTGTGTCAGCCAGATCAAAAGTGCTATGAGAGTAACCTCTCTCACGATCTTTCTGTCTTGCATTCTTTTTTTTTCCTCATGTTTCTTTCACTTCATCTTTTGCATATTCCTTAAAGGGGAAGGTTCAGAGAGAACAATATATTATTTTGAAATGTGTTTAATGTATGCTTTTGGTTTTCATTCTCAAGAAGGGCTTGTATGAAGTAATTTTCCTGTTCATGAGTCGCAATGTGGACTTGAGTCAAAACTATGTAACTGATCTTTGGTGGCACCCTTCAGAAGCGTATCTTGAGAAAGCGGACCATAAAAGACAATGGGTTCCTAATGACCTCTGTGGAAGTGTGTAGGTGTCTGAATTCCAACAGGGTGTAGGCATCTTGCCTGTTTGTCCTTCTGCAAAATGAACTCAATTTTTCCCTGCTGTAGCTTTTAATTTTTATTGTGCAGTACTGTATTGCTATGAACTGTAGTGAGAAACTAGTGTCAGCTTGCGCTGTCCAGTATACAAATTATAGAGAGTGGAAAGCACCGGAGAGACAAAATAGGTAATACGAGAGGCGCCTGAAAGAACAATAAGCCAGAAGTGGCTAACATGATATTCAGTGGTAGCAGGGCATGAAAGCTTAATAGTTAGCAGCACTAATAATGATGGGCAGCATAGCAAAAGAGAGCCTTGAAGATGTTTGTGAGATAACTTTGTGGATGTTTATGGGGATCTCTTCCCAAGTGTGAAGGGCAGCATGAGAAAAAGCCCAGTGACATTTTTTTTTAAATGTGAAAGGTATCAGAAGATATCCATGGCTGATCAGAAGTGGAAGCCAACATTTGGGTAATGAACAAGGGATGATCAGTATAGAATAGGTAGCAGAGTCACAAGAAGTGAAGGATCTGATTGTTGGTGAAGTATAAGGACAGCACTAGTTCTAAGACTTTCTGAGGTTTGCACCAAGAGTCACTATATGACTTAATGACTGCAGATTCAGTAGTGATCCAGAGGCAGGAGCAGGATATGGGATATATTGAAGAAGGAGAACTCGAAACAGTAGCTGAGACTAGTGATAAAACAGAGAGGGGATATACAGACATTGTTGAAAGGTGAGATCTTTTGTGTTTGCTTTTAAAACAGATACTAAGGAACATTTGTGTCATGAAGGATAGAGCTGGAGAGCACTATGGAAATTAAAGAAGAGAGGAATAACTTTTATAAAACTTCAAACTAGAAAATTAATTGTTCTGCAAAGCTGAGAGAACTTTTAAAAATGTTATTGTAAAAATGAGTTCTTCCTGAAATCGTACACTTTGAAATATTTGGGGATTTTAATTGGTATTTTTCCAATGAATACAAATTTTATTTAAATTTCCTGACCAGATCTAGCTCAAGCATAATTTTTGAACACAGAAGAGTTTTTCCCCTTATGACACTGATATCAGCTAAGTTACCACTTCTTCAGCCTTTTTATATTTATGCCATCTGGATGGAGGAGGATATCATTCATGATAGCTGCTTTCAGTTCAGAAAGTGCTCACTGAATTATCAGCTCGTAAGAGTGATGCCAGACTTCTTGTTAACTACTAGTCTCAGCTTATTCTGGTGGTTAAAAGCTTATTTAAGTGCCCAATCAAAGCTGTCTAAAACTTCCTGTTACTCATGGTAACTTTAGCTCTGCACTTCTGATGAAGAAACATGACCTGTTTCCCAACTTTCAGATGAAGTTTATCCTCTTGTATTACAGTAGTTTTGAACTGATGTTATATAAAGTCTACTGTTAGGCAATAAACTGAAAGAATTATTGAGAAATATCTGAATCTACAAACCAAAAATCCTACGTCATTAACTGAAGTTCTGTAACAGAAGTTCTGGTTCTCCAGTCCTAAACTTTTTTCTCTCCTCTCCTCCTTATGCTTTAAAAGAAACTTCATATTGAGTATCCATTTTGAAAAAGTAACTGATTTCTATTTCAGGAAAAGTAAACAGGATGAATGAGAAATTAGTTCCTTGCAGGTATATGAAACAACAGTTTCAAAGGGAAGCTTTTAAGACAGCTGTATTTGTGACCAAGAAAAAATTAAGTGCATTTTACTGGAATGATCATTGCCAGTTTCCAAACATTATTCATTTTTATTATTACTTTGCCAGCACAAACATCTTCATACCTACTGAGATTTTGGACAGAATGGATTCTGATGGCTACCTGGCAAAGGCTTCTGAGAATCAGTGAATCATGAGACTTTGCTGATTTATTCTTGGTGTTCTCATGGAGGGTAGTGTCCATAGTCAGGCCCAGTTCTTGCAGTTTGGGAAACTCTTGCATTGTAAATAAGGAATTAGAGTGAAAATACTTTGCTTCTTTTCTTACTAAATAACTAGATTCAGATGTGGTTTCCTCTTGTGTGCAACTGCTTGTGAAGTTAAGAAAAATAACACCAGTGCAAATTAAATCACAGTTTTCCAGCAGCATTTCCCAACTTTTGTTCGTTCTCATACTCTGTTACGATACCCACAACGTTCTCCGAAAAGTTAGATTCAAACCTTCCTTGAAATAAGAACTGATAATGCCTTTAGCAACTCTAGATGAAAAAGCAAGCAGGGATGTTGTGCCTGCTAACGCTTGTTACATGAATATAGGATGTGATTGTATTCCAAGTGCAATGCTGTTCTGAAAGAGGTGCCATGTGGGCAGGGTGATGTGTGTGATTACACAGAAGGCCAGATAGTTGGAAGAGTCAATTTTACTTTGGAGATGCTCACGTAGTAGTTGTTGCTGCAAGTGTGCTGTGATTAGACACCAGTGAGTCACACTGCAATTGCTCCTCATGTAAAAAAGTTATTTGGCTGCCGTGCAAATATATAGGTCATGGGAGTCATCTGACTAGCATGTTCCTGTGCTCCTTGTGTGTAGGGGGTACAGGGTATGGAGAAAAGCAGAGGGAAGAATAGAATCCATGTTCTCCCTGCATTCTCCACAAACGTGTTTGAACAAATAGACAAATTTCAAGGTCCCTGACTATGCTTGAGAAAGAACGTACTTTTGATGCCTCGGGGTAAAAGGGTAAAGACTGGTGGTGTTCTGGGCTGGTGGGAAGACCTTTTCTATTGATTCTGTGCTGCCTTGATAATCAGACACTGAAAAAGAAACCAGGCCTCAATCTCTGTAGACACATACAGGAGTTACCAATAAAAGGGTATGATGAGGACTGTACTGTGGTTTCTTGGTCAAAATCCTAGTGCATAATCTGAGCATGTGTGGAACTGAACCATGGCAGTGATCCAGGATATGGGCTTTTAAAAACATTGCTTTCAGTTTTATAAACTCTTAAGAGCAGTGCTTGCTGCTATGGCTTGTTGCTGGATCCCTTCCTCACCCTGTTGCTGTGGTACTATTCTGACAGCACAACCACATCTGCAGACTATCACTAGGAGAAACCTGCAAATCCCCTACATCAGGGAAAGAAGAGAAGCAGTAACCAAAGTGGGAGGACTGCTTTTGGTCTGTCTGATTTGGGCTTTTGCTTTGTTACATCGATGTAGTGGTATGGGAGCCATAAGGCATGAGAAGCCTGAAGGATTATCTCAGGAGGACTGTGAGGGGGCAGACAAATTTGATGTATCTCATGCACCTGCTGTATGCACCATGTAGACTCTTGCCCAGTTTAGCTTCTGGTCTATGCCTGTTACTCAGTTCAGCTCAATTCAGAGTGAGCGCAGTTACAAACCTGTATTAGGAATGTTTATGTTTCCTAATAATTAATTAGGAATTTGTTTCCTAATAATTAGTTAGGAATTTTATGTATTAGGAATTTGTTTCCTAATAATTAGTTAAGAAAATTAATTAATACAAAATGTATTAGGAATGACTGGGAAACAGGGCCTGGGATGAAATGGAGAACAAAGCAAATGCAGATGCACCTTAAATACATTGAAATTCCCAGTCTTAGACACTTTCCTTCTCCCTTCCTTCAGTCTTCTGTAATTTCCTAGTAGCTGGTCAGTATGTGTGCAGACCATTTAAGCCTTCCCAAAGATTCTAAATTAAGAAGCACTTTAATGAATATCATCTACAGTGTATCTTGTAATGCTGGCAGGTCCTGGGAGAGTGGTCTGCTGCCGCTCACAATGCGGAGAAGGGTATTGTTTCATTTTTAGATCAGGCAAATTGGAGTTTATTTGTTCTTATTTCATTTACAGCAGAAGCCCAAGAAAATAAAAACCAAAATATGCACAGAACTTACTTTCTCACGTTTTCAGCTGAAATGTCTCAATAACATTAGAAAATGTAGGAAGCGGATGATGTGTCTGACAACATAATAAAGTCCTGTCAACAAGAGTGAGAAGTGCCACGCATTTTACAGGAATGAAGAAATGGGGGAATTGTCCAGCAAAGTGGAAGAAAGTGGCTTCAGCCTGCCTCTCCTCAAACTTTTGCCTTCTTATCTGGGTCTTCCCGTTTGTACATCCTGCTGAAGTCTGTGACACCCTTCAGCCTCGATGATGGGACTCTCTTCCATGGTCAGTGCTGGTTAGTGTTTCGTGCTCTGCATGTGAGACCGGAAGTGCACACTGGACTTTTATTTGTTACAGGTCCATGATCTTGTGGATTATTTTTTTTAAGATGTACTGTCCATTTCTGTTTTGTCCTTTAGCTTTCTGACTTGCTTTGTTTTCGTTCTAGACCCCAATTGTTTGGGGATTCTTTTGAGATTCCTCATGGGTTTGTGCCATAGCTTTAGAAATGTCTTTGAAGAATTACATAAGCTATAGATCATTCTTTATACATTGCCACTTGTGGTTGTTTTAATTTAGAAAAATATGGCTTTTAAGTTGGATTTTAGAATTACCTTTCTCTTAATCTTCCTGTGATAAAAACAGAGTGACAAATTTCACTCCCCTGCATCTGCAACTCTCCAGAAATC
The DNA here is from genome assembly GCF_023634085.1 of Falco cherrug. NCBI lineage: Eukaryota > Metazoa > Chordata > Aves > Falconiformes > Falconidae > Falco > Falco cherrug. The sequence goes on along the minus strand of NC_073697.1, from coordinate 15,353,762 downwards.
AGTCAGGTATCACAAATGTAACTGAGTGCAGAATTTGGCCTAGGTTGTGTAAAGACCCAGGGAAATCCTATAGCTGTGTGGGAAACGTCAAACTTTTCTTGTGTTTTCCCATCCATTGCTCCTCCTCTTTCCTGTTTGGCTTCTGGGATTCTCCCCAAAGAAATGCAAGACATGTCTCTCTTAATACAAGTATAGAGAAGCATAAATGCAATGTTGGATTTTGTACCTCTTGAAGTAACAAATGGGTGTAAGTTCACATTACTTCCAGTTCATGTGGTGGTTTTAGCTGAGTTGCCTGTGTTTATGAACAATAAAGGAAAAATCATTCAACCAGATTATGATCTAGCCAGTATAACTCAGTTGGTTAAAAGATCAAAAATAAAATGATGCATGCAGGCTTTGATACAAAGCAGAAAATTAAATACCAGATTTTTAGTCATCAAAAAGGACATTTTAAGTTGTGAATTTTCCCAGAGAAAGTCAGTGTTACAGCTCAAATTAATGCTTTGCTCTCTGCTCTTACTTGGATTACTTAGACATTGCTGCACTTCATGTTAATAAACTGTTTCGACTTATGATCAAAGTTCATGCTACCACAAATCACCAGATGGCTGGCTGAAAGGTTATGTACAGTGGTTGTGGGATCTGCAGGCTGCAGCCCACATACAGTTCCTACAGACTTTTGAAATTCCTCTCTATCAATGTTCTGGAAATACAGAGGGCATAGCAAAGAGAGCCACATTCCCTGTTTCTTAAAGACGTAAAAGACACAAGCACTTTATAATCATCAGATGCTGGACACATAAATATGAAGCAAGTTTTTCAAAGTGCGTCGTTACCTTTGGATCTGCTGTTGTTTTGCTCTCATGCTCCATTCTTTAGCTTGTAGTGTTAAGGCAGGAGTGCATTTTTTACACTGTCTAGAAGATAAGTGAAAATGCATGCATAGCAACTTCAAGTCCTGCAATCTGAGTGACCAGTCTGATGCACGTATCCCAAATTATTGCATTTCTGACCCTACTACAAAAAAAGTAGCTTTTGGTTTGATTTTGGGGGCTTTTTATTTTATTTACAGAGATACTAAATTCTTGTTCCCATGCTGATTTTTCTTTTTTCTACATTTTAAACCAACTGCTTCTTTCCCTTCTCTGCTATATCCACTCTGATCAAATTACCATATGTACAAAATTCAGCTGCAAGATTTCTGACTTGCCCTGGGTCCTGGGAACATACCACCCTCATTTTGATCTCTCTAAATTAGCTTCCTGTACAATTTCCTGTCAAACATGAGTTTCATGAGATTTGTCCTTGAATGTGTGTGTGATCATCCCCTCTCACTGCAATGAATTTTTGGCTGCCTAACTAGCTGGAACATTTTCACCAAGTCTGCTTTTGTAGGAGTAAATACTAATGAGATTTATTTTATTTTTTAAGCACTAACTCTTGGAAATGGTTCTGCAGGGATAATTCAGGTTGACTCTCATGTAAGAAATGTAAGAATATTAAGCAGGGGTTTCTGTTAGTCATGTGTTAGTGTGAAGGAATATTTCCCCCCACTCTTCCCCCCCCCCCCCCCCCCCCCCCCGGCATCTTGTAAATTACTTTTCATATTATTTTCTTTGATCTCAACTTCATGAATCTTCTTACATCTAGATAACATGAAATGAAATTACAGGAAGAAAGCAGTGCCTACTTGTTAACACCGTTGCAGGAATCATTTTTATTACAACTTGATTTGTGACTAAGGAGAAGACATTAATAAGCATTCTCAAATGCAATTTGAGAATTTCCCGAGGGATGAATCCTGAGGATGTTTTGTGTCTCACTAAGAGGGCTTCTGCTGCAGGATGCATATAACTGCTCTGAAAAATCAGATAAATATGGTTTCCAGTGAGTGAAAAATCAGTTGCTACTTTCAGAATTTTCTCAGATTTGTTCTTTACTATTTTCTTTTGGCTGTTAGGAGATTTAAATCTGTGTGTGAAGCAGGATTAAAGTGTAGATACAAACTTCTAGTTCCTCACTTCCCAATTTGTTTCTAAATTGAATTATCAAAGAACTATGTTCTCAAATTAAAGATTTGCAGGGCATGAGACTAATTATAGGTCTGCTTCTGGCATGGGACGCTTTTTCTTGTTGGCTGCCAGACATATGCTAAGAAGCAAAAAAGTTCAAAGAACCATCTCCAGGTAAACAAAGTAATAAGAATACCTGATTTTTTTATAACTTGCTGAAAACACTGATTAGGAAAAGCAGCAAATAAGTATCTTTTGCTTTCATGCAACTTTTGTAGTAGAAAGAAAATATTCTGAACACTGAAATTTTCATGGAATTGCCTACTGTTAAGAAATGGTGAATGGCGCCCAGTGTTTTAAGGATAAACTCGGCTCTGACTTTAAGTTGTAAGAATACTCTGTACCCATAGCTGGGAAAACTCAGAACAAACATGAGCTAAAGGAACAGCTCCTAATGGTGGAGCTGCTCTTTTGTAATCTGATTATTGATCTTGTGCGATTGCATATACTGCAAGCAAGTATACCAAATTTGTCACTCGTTTTCTTGGTATACTGGATCTAAGCTTTAGTGTAGTGATACCATGTGACTGATTGAATGGGTCTGATCTTATCCTTCAATCAGCTCTATGTACAGAGATAAAAACATTCTTTGTTTTCATAGCTTCTTGCTTGTGACCATTCCTTTGGATTATTCTTCTTCCCTTGACATCTCTTTGACTTAACATATGACAAGAACATTTTTGTGGACTTCTTTGTAGGTGTTAAGAATAAAAGCATAGAAGAATTACGATGTGCCCTCTGGCATCTCTGAAATGCACTTTTTGCTAGCTTTTCAGCTCAGGAACAGCTTTTTTTGCTCTGTAGAACAACTAGTATACTGGGGTCTTGATCTTGCAAACTTTAGTTTTAGAGACTGCAAGAGTCATGAGGCCAGGGTTAGGGGTGAGATAAGAACTGTCTTTCGAGTTTGTGTTCAGATACCTAGTGGCTGATAATGTACGCTGACTTCTGAATTTAGAGGTAGCTTGGCACAAGCGAGACATACCTGGCTATGTGGAAATGTGGATGTGCTGGGATGGGAGACGAGGTGCTGTTTCCTGGGATTGACCCCAATACCAGAGATTAGGTCAGTTAGGCAATTTAACACAACATTAATTGTAAAACAGGGTTCTGTACAGCCCCTTGTGGGGATATAGCAGGGAAATGGCTTCAAAACCTGTGGAGGTGCTGACTATACCTACCCTGAAAAATCCATTTGATCTTGCCACCCATTTGTAATGACTTGATATGGATACTCAGTCTAAGCTCAAACCCGTGTGCAGCCCTATATTTCAGGCATGCAATCAACAACTCTTACTGACTAGGAAAGAGAAAGAAGTCTTGTTCTTATGCCGCTACTCCTCCATTCCTTCCTCTGCTAAAATCTAATCAATCCTTGCAGCTCATACTAACCTGAATTTATACCTAATACTTAACCCCCCCTAACTCTAGAAGCAGTTAAAGGAGCTGTTGCTAACTCTCTTGAATAGAGTTTAGCAGCTCCCAGGAAGCCCTGTTGTACCAGAAGAGTGGCAGGGATGTCAAGGGTAAATGAATGATTCCTGGTTTTGTTGAATCTGAATGAAAATCTGAAGTCTAGCTGAAAATCAGGGTTCATGGGTTTTACCTAAAAATGATTGGGGATTGTTTCAGCCTTCTTTCCCTTAACGGTACAACCTGCCAGGTGTCTGTGTAGGCCGGATGGGACCTTTTTCAGTTCCAGGTCATGAGAGGGTCATACAGTCATGGCCCATGGAGGGAAAGAACATGGCATATGTATATTTTAAAGTCTGGTATGCAGGCTGCATGTGGATAATGGCATACAAAATATGTGAGGGGTTGTAAACAGGTTTTTCATGCAACTTCTTGACTGCATGGCAGGAGGATACTACACTTCATGTAAGAAGTAAGAGAAAGCAGGGCTAAATATAGAATTGAGCTTTTTTTTTTAATGAAGGCACATCTTTGGAGAGCTCTTTGATGCACCTGTGTATGGACAGAGCTGCTAGTCAAGAAGTGCATTTCAAGGAATTAGTTTCTGACTATTTTGTTGACCAGTTCTGGAAGGTTCTCCAGACTGCTTAGGGATCTTGGCTGGGGTATTTGGTACATGGGCTGGAAGGAGGAGGGAGGTATTTGGGTTTTCAAAATGAGTGGCAGCCCAAGTCAATGGCTGATGCTAGGATGGGTCAGCTGAGAAAGCTCTTGGCTAAGACCTTCAGGTGTGACTTGAAAGGAGACATTTGATTTATGGCCAGTTGGAAAAAGGATGTATGTAAGATTTAGAAGTTCTGCCGTTGTGAACTGTGATCCACAAGAACTGAGGAGTGGTTTCACTCCTGTGTAAGGATCCACAGACCTTCCTAATGTCATAGCGTAAGTGGTATGTGGTAGAGAGCTGCTAAACCAGTTTCCCTCTATGCTGGTTGGCTGTGAATAAGTGTGTCAGTAAAATCAGAGGGCTTAAAAGCAGTTTGTCTTCACTGCAGATGCTGTCAGGGTACTTTAACAATTGACACCTTGATAAAGAATAGAAGAAAGGAAGGGACGTGTACTAGGTTCAGTCAGCCAGGGATTGTCTCAAAGAATAGAAATAGTAACTGGCTGCCTAAGGCAGCTGTTTATAGGGACTAGCAAACAATCCATTTTGCTTATGTGTAAGGAGACAAGATTTTTAGACTGAAATACTAATCTCTACCTCTTGCCCTTGTCATGGCTGCTGATGTAAAGGTTGACCGTACGGGTTATGGTTGTGCAGATAGCCTTTCTTAGAAGAAATAATCACATCTCCTGTATTCTCTCCTATCCATGTTTTTTTCAGGAACAGAAAGTCTTGCAATGTGAGATTTTCCTTATAGCATCTTCAGTCCCTGCCCCCTTTCCCCTCTCTGTCCCTCAGCAACAGGCTGAAATTTACCTCTTTTGTAGTAGAGGAAGAAATAGGAGCAGCCTCAGAGAAGAGGTGTTCAGTAGGTATCAAGAGCAGAAAAAACAGATGGATGCAGGAAAGGATGAGGAAGAAAGTGAACACAAAATAATTTCCAACTGTAGTTAATTTTCTAAAGGTGGATGGAAGGAATTGTGCCCAGTTAGATATGGTAAATACATATATCCATGTGCATTTTGAGAGAGAACAGTCGCAGCTTGACCCTCTTATCTTTTCTTTGAATGATCCTTTTGTCTCACTCTATATTTAGCAGATGCAATGTGTGGCAAGTGCTAGAGGAGGAGCTGTCACTTATCATTTAAGTTCAGAACATGCTTCAGCCCTGTTACGGGTATGTGACCAAGTACCTACAAGTGTATCACACAGATCCTTTCCCACCATTTCCTACTATTCTTAGAGGAGAGAAATTTCCCTCAGAGGGATTTTCATTCATTAGTAATTTACAAATAATGATATCTTTTTTTGAAAAGACTAATCATAGCTGCAATATGATACTCCTGCATTCTGAGTACCATATCACTGTATTATCTGGTAATTTGGGGTAAATATTGAGTGTTTGATGACTGCTATTCCAGAGTTTGTGGGTAAAGCAAATACACTTTTATGGCCTAATTCTGTTCTAATTTGTCTGCATGTAGCCCAGGATTTGGTTCTGATTTACCTCTGCTTTACTGATTGCATTCAGGTGTAATAAATGACATGCAAAGAACAGTGATTCAAAAGATCAGTTTTCATTTTAGGTCCTTGTTTGATTCATCATTATTGCTATAGTTCTTACATCTTTATGTAACTTTTAGGCTGGTATGTGTCCATTATCATAAGTTTTATTCTTGATTTATGCTAGTTTAAGCAGAATGGTAATAGACCTCACAAAGATTAAATAAAACAGTCTGGTTGTACTGTAGAAGTTTGACATTTATTTATTTTTGTACCTGCTAATTTCCACTTTTAATCATCATTTGGGAATATAGTTTTTATGCAAGTGTCCCTGGGCTACTCCTTATTCTTGACTGCTGAAGTCTGAACACATGTGCTAGACTGTAGTTTCTGAGATGGGGCAGAGATTGCGAATTTTAAGCTTCTTGAGTCCTGAGAGTGCTACTCAAACATGGAAGCTGTTCAAGATATTGGTGCTTCTGGATATGTACCTAAGTAAGATTACTAGCAAAACACAGGTACTTACCAATACTTATACCTCTTGTGTGACAAAGCTTTCTGTAGACTGATCTTAATTTAGCTGTCTAAATTCTACTTAAACTGCCTTTCAGATACCTGCATCTTCTCTTTGAATCTGTTGTTTAACTAATTTTTGCCTAATGTAGTCAATGAATGTAGTAATATTTTTCTTTCTCTGGGGTAATTAGTGTTTGTCTAATCTGCAGGTTAGTCTGGTAAGGCAGGTCATATGAATACTTTGGCAGCTAATGGTAAGGACAGTAATGTCATTTTATGCAAAAACAGACAAGACTGGAGAGGTGAAGAGTCTGGTAAAAAATTGTACAGGGTATTTGTGTGATACTGAAAATAGTTCTTGCACACCTTTTTATTATTTCCAAATTAACACAAGAAAATTCTTGTTTCTTTTACCATGGCTAGTGTTATCAGAAAACTTTTTTTTTCTTTTCCTGGAGACTAAACCATCATTTAGCATAGGAAATTGTTTAAAATATATTAAAGCTGTTTATCAGGCCATACATTCCAGGAAACAATTATCACGTAGGGAACATCTTCCTCACTGACATGCAGAACAGAGTCACTTCCCAAGTATATCCTACTCAGGAAACAATACCAGGTAGCTCAAACAAATCTGTGTTTCATTTGACGGAAAAAAAAAAATTATTCAAAGCAAGCCTGATCTGTGTAATATATTTACAGTTAATCATTTAGAATCCATTTTAAAAGGAAGGGGCAGATAGCGACTGTAATGAGGTTGTTGGCTTGCAAAAGTGGATGCTGATGTTAAACAAGTGATGGCTTTTATTTGATATATGAACACCAGTACTTGTTCTGTCTTATTTTCTCTTTCCTTCTTCTGCTTCAGAAAGGAACTTAAATAAATTTTAGTCGAAACAGAATGTTTCTTTTAAATCAGAGATTGTAATTATTAGCAAATAAAATTATAAGATTTAGTCCTGATGTAGTAAATGGGTAGACAATGAGCAAGGAAAGCAAAGTGGTTTTTTGAGAACTGGAACATAAAATTCATATGAGCTCATGATGGATAGACCTCTATTCTCAGGAGATGCTCTGTGCTTTAGTGGGAACCCACAACAGCTTTCCTAAGGGCTGGCCAAATGCCCAGTAGGAAAACCAACTTTTAACTATTACATGCTGTATTCATTTGCATCAAAGTATTTAAAATAAAAATTAGGGTAAGAGAATGTCTGCTGCAAATAGTCCTGCAGGTGGAGATTTCATAGTTCTTCATTACCTTACACATCTCAAAGACAAATCATGTTCAGCTTATTTTTCTACACCATCATTGTAATTAAAGCTTCTTGGAAAAGAAAATGGAGAAGAATGTTTCATGAGAAAATGTAGTTGTTAAAAATTCAAGAGAAACTCTGGAAATTCCCACTGAAAATTAGAAAACTAAAAAAAATGCTCCTTCTATAAGATGCTGGATTTCAAAAATTATAAGAAGAAAATGTCCATCTTTCTAAACTCTACTTTGTCACTTCCCTTGTTTTAAATGGTCAGCACCAGCTTGCAAATCATGTTTTTGTCTGAACAAGAAAAGTTCAGTCAATGGCTCTAATGAGTTGCTTCAGTGACCCTTCAGTAATGTGGTCTGATTTGGTTTCAAAGATCAAAAAGTTTCACTGCTTCCAGAAGACCGAAAACCCTTTGCTCATGCGGAGGCAGCCCTACATGCAACTTTCAGCAAGCTCATTTGACTTTAGCCTCAGGTCTGTCACTTCAGAGTGCCCATTCCTTGACATCCTGGTGGCATGTTGCTCTGGCCAAACTCCAGCTCCCTTCTTGGCTGGCTTTCACAACGGCAGCTGCCTGGACCATGCCATCTACCTGCCAGCCATTTTCAAAGGTTCTCTTTTTGCCCATGTTGTCTCTTTCCTCAGTTTTTCTTCCAACCCTTTCCTTAAACTTCATCTAACTAATCCTGGCTTTATAACTGCAAAAGAACAATTAAGATCAGTCTTGTTATCCTTTACTGTGTATGTTTGTAGTTAAGCCTGGAGAAGATAATTTTCTGAAGTGGCACTGCAGCAAATATAACACTGTTGTGCTTAGTAGAGTATTATCGCTGGCTTAATCTTTGATTGTTTTTTAAGTAGTAAAGCCATCTGTCCAGTTTGAATACCTGCCTCTCTTAAACTACATAAAGAATGAATTTATGGACATAAAGTTTTGAAACTTCACACTGAAATAACTTACTTTAAAACAATAGCCAGTTTAACTTTGGAAATATGTAAGTACAGAGGAAAAGAGGGAAGAGATGGCAGAAGAATTTGCATTGGCCAGAGATGCCTTGCAGAGTAGAACAGACTGTCCTGTAATAGTTCTCTAAGTGCCAGTCATCTTTTTTGGTTCCATGTTGTTCCAAACTCTGCCTCTAAATCTAATCCTGTCCTTTAAATTTCCCTACGTTTTGAAATAAGGGGGATTTTTTGGCAAGAGCCACTCTTGGCAATTTAACAAGAGTGCAGCAGTAGCATACAGTCAGTTTTGTATCTGCTGGGCTATGCAGAGGGACACAGTCAGACCTGCTCTGAGAATTTTCAGATGCATCCTTTAAAACATTTTTTTTCAAACTTCACTTAAGCATAGTTAAATGCTGGCCATTGCAACTACATTATGGTTTGCATAGCTATACCTTACAAAAAATATTCAGTGAAGCCATTATTTGACGTACTTCTGAAATCGGTGGGAAAAGGAAGAGTTTTGCTGTTTGTTTTCCTTGTCTGATGCAGAAATGGAGCGTAGCTGCCAATACTGATCATCTTTCAGAAGGGAAAATTTCCCCAGCACCCAGGAAGTTAAGGCTCCTCCTCTGTCTTGCATTTATAGGGAGTTTGTGTTCTGGTACTTTTCATATTGTGTGCTTCAGGTTAATTTTGTGTTTGAAATACAGTGTGTCTTTTCGAAAATACATGTTTGCTTTTTAAAAAAAAGAAAAAGAAAAAGTTATTCCACAGGAGCCTATCCTGAGTGTTTAAGAAACAATGAACCAAACAACGCATACTTTACTTCTGCCTTGAAATTGTCTCTTTTGAATCCTATTAATAGTATCTCCTTATAACATTACGAGGCAGAAATATTTTTTGTCACATTTCTATTTCCTGGCCAGTACTCACCAGATGGACTAAGTTGCCCCTTTAACTACTTTTGGTTAGGCTAGACAGGTTGCACTCCTAGGTTTTAACGTTATTGCCCATAGTTCTTCTGATCATCAGTCACTCCTATTCCCCTTTTTAGAACTGTCGTTGTGTTAGTAGGAACCTCCTTAGAGCCTGCACATCAGATTAGGACATGGTATTCTGTTAGCATGATACCTCTGCCAGATCCCGGGGTATAATCCTTTCCTATTGATGCTTGAGATTCCCTTGCATAAGTATCCATTATTACATTTATCCTTTTTGGACCTGCCAGTATACCAGGCACTTCATGACTAGCTAATTATCTTCAAAACCTTCTAGTCCTAAGCAGTATCATGGTTTTCCAAGACAGCATTTTGTTTTGTATATTTATACTTGTTTTTTTTCTTAGATGTATGACTTAGCATTATGTGACTTTTCTGAAGTCATATGTTTACAGTTACCCAAATTACTGAGCAGTCCTGAGAAATCCTAATCACCAAACTGTCTTTTTTACCAATCCTCCACTCCTCCTATAATCAGTGAACTAAATAATCATTTTATGTATCAGCAATGCTGATACATAAAAGGATTGAAAGTTTAATAGTACAGCATCAAGCAATGGCTTTATAATTTTGCGTATGCTGTGGAACACAGAAAAGATGGGTACATATGCAAGTTGTGGCCGCATCTTTAGCCCAGCATATGCAGTTTCTTCCTACACACTAGTTTGTACAAAGCTGGTGTAGAGGCTGGGGGCTTTATGTTACACTCGGGGTCAGTTCCAAATGTGGTGAAAGAATAGGACTGCACAATGAATTTTGAAGCACACTGGCCACATGGCTGCATACAGCCTAGTTGATTCCCTGGAAGTGTGTCTGTTCAGTTGGAATTTCTGTTTACAGTTCTATTTTGACAGCAACCTCTAGTCATTTTGAGTAATTTTGATGTGTGCCATACTGGTTTTAAGTTGTTCTGTTTTCTAAATAGAAAAGGCTACATTCACACCAAGCAGAGCTTGTTTTTTACTCCCTAAAGGGTCTGAAGCTGCTTTCTCTCCAAATACACAATTATCCAACTTTCTTGGGTCTGTGTTCAGTCTCTGATTCACTGTGGTTATTAGGCAGAACTCAATAGCAAAGACTTTCTAGATAAAAGAATGAGTAGGACTTGGAGTTCAAGCAGGAACATTTCCTGCTCACACATAATTGTATTAAAAAAAATAGGCATATGACACTACAGCTATCTTCCTAACCACTCTTGATTGAAGATCATAACCATGCTTTTTGCCCATGATTTTGTTGGAACAAAGAAGTGGAAAGTTAGGTAGAACATTAAGAAAGTGTCCTATATACATCTGCAGAAGAGGTCTGTTTCAGAGTGGTCTGCAGAACATTTGCTCCATGTGCTACCACTTAACCCAGGCCACAGCATCGTTTTTAGTCTTTTCACTTGTTTCTTGTAGTCTTTTATTAAAAAAAAAAAAAACAAAACAAAAACCAAAAAACTCATTTGCTTTAAAGGCAGCAACATTTTTATTTTTTTTTAACTGAACTGCTGGGGATCTCAGTGTTTTTCCACAACTCTTTCAAAGCAAAATTCTCTCTTGCTTTTTTTTTTTTTTCCTTCAGTAAGCAGATTTCTGTCTCTTGGTCTTCCCCTCCTCCTTGCTGCCTTTTGGCGCAAGTTGATGTGTGAATTGTGATACTTGCCACTGTATGACCAAAATACACTGAACTACACAAAAGCATCAGTGAACTTGAAAGAGAAACATGAGCCTATTTGCAAGGCAGAAACAAGGACTTCATACTTTCTGGTGTTGTTTTTTTCATCTGCTCTGCAAATTAATTTGATTTTGGTTACAAGCCACTCTGGTATTTTTGTTTGCTTTTTTTTTATATGAAATTTGTGCAAGATACTATACAAGAAGAACTCAGTCTTCCATTACAGTTACAGAGCTTTTCAATGGGAGCAAGAGTACAACAGGGTCCCTAAAACTGACTATTAACCAAAGTAATGGTGTGATAGAGCAACCTTGATTAAGCAAAGCTCAGGTGTTGCAAAATGTATGCTTTTGGACCTTAAATATAAGGAAAATGCAATGCAGAAAGGGTAGTGGCAGCTGCTCCAGCTACTGAATCAACACAAGAACGTATTATACAAGTGTAGCTGTGTAACATGTAGGTTTTAGCTGCCTCATATGAATATAGCTGGAGTTTCCCCTTCAAGTAGTTTGAAAGTGTTCTGATAAGCATCTAGACTTAGGGAAAAAGTCAAGCAACTACATTTTCAGGATTTATTCATTACAGATTATTTCCATACATACCAAATATTTACAAAAGCTTAGTGAAAAGGAGGTAATGATAACTATGGCTGTTGTCTAATACCAATTAGGTATTCCTGATACCGTATTTTAACAGATTATTATTGTTATTTGTTATACAAGACTGAAATACTGGGACAATATTGTTCTGGAGAACTGGCAGTCAAAACCAATGTATTGACAAGTAATAGCTGATGTGAAACTAAAGTGAAAAAGGACCTTTTATTTTTACTATTGTTATATGCCCTTTTTGATTTTACATGCATTTAATGTTAATTTCTCTTCTAACGATGCTTAACTCATCTACCCTTCAGAAAGACGTGAGTAGAAAAGTAGGCTTTGGGTTTCTGATGGCTTTGGAAAGAGAACAGAAGGAGCAAAACCTTACCCCAAAACATGTTCTCCCTTCCAGAAATTTTGCTTTGAATTGCTTTCTTCTTTCCTCCCAAGCTGTGCTCTTTTCTGAATCTACATCCATCAAAACATTTCTAAAACAGCTTAAGACTTTATATAAGACAATTCTTGAACATAGAGTTTTAAAAATTGATTTTCAAAGATGTAAATTAAACCCTTTATTTGTCACTCACTCTAGACATGACTATTTCTGACACAAGTGTCTCGTGCCACTTTTTCCCCAAAAGGCAGCTTATTATTTGCAAGTTTGTTGTACAGGTGCTGTGCAAGCAGAAAGAGGCAGTTCAACAGAAGTAACCAAGGATTATTTTGCAAACACTTCTGTCCATGTGACATACATTCAAGTTACTCATGTGCATGTTTCTAAAGTCTGTTCCCAGGATACTGCAGGAAAAAAAAATACCACAAATTCTCTGACTTCACTTTTGTTTTATCAGTGGGTTAGATTTGCTTTTGTTTGTTTGTAGTTTCTGGGAGTTATAACTATTCATTTTTCTCTTTTTTCCTTTATTAATGTTTGTTTCTGATCTACTTACAACTCTATACTCTTGCAAAATGTATGTGTACTTCTTATTTCTGAATAGTAAGATACACGTCACAGAAGACAGAACTTGAAAGATCTAAAGGGGAGTAAAACTATGTATGTACAAGTGTGCATGTGTAAAATGGATGCTGATTTGTTAGCCATATCACAAGTAACTGCAATTATCTTGGTCATTTCCACGTGGTTTTCAAGTTATTTTTCTTTGATTAGCAATGTATTTATGTGAAAACAGGTGCAACCTGAAGAAAGTTAGTAAGGAAAAGTGTTATTTCCAAGATACTTTAAATATAAACTCTAGCTGTTATGTAGTTCTGTGATATATTTTAAATTCTTCCATTCTAGATTTTTTAAATATTTGTATTTAAGATAAAATGACAATTCAGGTTGTCAGGCAGACTGAGCAGGACTGATATGATTCAGATGTTTCAATATTTCAAAATACTTTTTTGCCCGTACAGAGTATTTCTAGAGTTAACAGGTGTAAGAGCTTCAGTGAAAGAAAAACTCAAATCCAAGGACTTAATGTTGATTCATGTATTCAACTGAATTGAAGCTGAACTATTTGCCTTAACTATGGCCACATCTCATTCTTCATCTTACCTGAATTAGTAATCTCGTTTCCAATATCTTCCTAGGGAATGTGACATTTAATTCTTTATGCCAGGCCACTCAAGGTTCAAATGCCTTGGATCTTTTCCGTAACTTCTAAGGGTAAGTAGTCACCACAGACATATATGCTGCATTGAGATAAAAATGTTTGAGAAGAAACAAAGCCACTCGGAGGGAAGGAACATTCTGGATTCTCTACTGTGAATCAAACACATCATGTATATTGTGGTTATACACAGTCTCAAATACCCACAGACTTAAACTTCCTGTGCTATGATTTGCAGCCCCAGCTGACTCACTGTATTAGTCCCAACTGGGATGTTTTTGCTTCTGGTGGTGGTCTGTTCTTCTTGGATGCAATACATGTGAATCTCAGCCTCCGCTGCTTTGTTCAGTGACTGGCCCCATGGTTACGCTCCTGGTCAGAGCATTTTTGCTGAATTAGGCTATTCCTTTAGTACAGCTGCGTCCTGTTTGTTGCCTGCTCTGATTTCAGTCTCAAGCTCAGTTTTTTGCTTTCTTTTCAGTTCCACCTTTTTGCTAGGATTGGCCCAATCCAAAGGTCTGGGACTATGCCTCAACTCAATTTGAGTGTGACAAAACTTCTCTTGAGGGCCATTCCTCTACTGTCAACTAGCAACAAAAAACCTGGTGTAAGATTTCTTCCCATCCATCTCACAAGCACAACTCTGGACCAGTTGCCCATTGTTCACAGAAATCATGGAGAGAAGTGTCATCTTTTTAATACTGTTGCGCATAGAAAGCTGAAGCTCCAGATGTTTCCTGCTTTCTGATTCAGCTCTCTTTTTGCATGCTATTAAACATTTTTAGTAGGCATTTGGGAGAACAGAAAGTGGTGTGATAACAGAAGAAAAAGTGCTAAAAGTACACAGCTAAATCCCATCTTCTGCATACGCAGCTTGAAGAGCAGCATGTCCCCCATCTTCTTCTGAAGCTGCTAAAATGCAGCTGGCAAAAGCAGAGCCCAGGCAAATCTGAAATAATGGCGTAGAAGAAACAGCTTTTTGCAGCTTGCTTGTTCGTTCTATATTCTTCCTCTATTTACAACAGCTGCTTTCAGACTATTACTCTGGATGCTAATTTTTAATTTTTTGGAAACTCCTCAGTGGTTCTGGAAGCTCAGTAGCTTCAGTGGTGGTACGTGCCAGTTCTATCTGTGATGAGTGAGAAGAATGTTCTTAGTTTAGCGAAACACATCTAGCAACAGCAATCCACACATGACCCTCAGATTTAGCTAACGCAGCAGGAATTTGTGCTGAATGCTTGTATCTATGTGAACAAATGTATCAGTAAGTGATCACATGTGTTTCAAACGCTGTGTAGCTTTATGACCACCAGCAGTCTTCTGTTTATTTAGGAGGGAAAGGGAGAATGTTGTTTTAAAAGTCTGCAATGGAAAAACCTACGTTCATTCCAGTTGTTGAATTACTGATATTGTTGTTCGAGACTTTTTCATTAATAATAGCAAGGATATATTGTTATAAGTAAATACAGATCATCTAATCTTCAATTGCTGTGATTTTTGAAGGTCATTTACTTGAGGTAATTGAACTGTATTTCTTAGCTGGGATTTTATTTGGTTTGTTTGCTCAGTACCTTGAAGAACCTTGCAAAAGCTGCAAGTGTGAAGATATATGGCATAGTTTCAGAAAAGTCAGGAATATGATATGGTGATCCTCTTGTGTTGGTCAAATGACATAAGTAGTTCTTTTGACACAGCAAAAAGGTATATGTATTAGGTCTCAAGGAACTTTTTAGCTGGATAAAACTGGTTTTCAAAGGTTTCACATCTGTTTTTTCTGTGCCAAGTGTGTATGGGAGAAGCCTACAAGGTCAAGAGAAAATAAGCAAAAGTCAAAGACAGACTTGTAAGACAAATAGTAACATCTGGTAAATGACTTCCTTCTACATTTGCAGAGCTCTTGTTTACTGCAGTGAATTTGAAATGTTTTTCTTGGCAGGATTATAGGATTAAAGTCCATCAGTCTGGGAATAAAGTTCATATAGGTTTATAATATTACTAATACACAGTAACAAATTGCAAATGTAGTTGCATTTAAAACCTCCATGTAGTAAAAAAAGTCATCAAACAGTGATGCTAAACGGTTAGAAAATAAGTGTGTGGGGTGTTGGTAGTTTTTGAGAGGCATTTAGAATATTTCTAGTGGTTCATACTGGTCCATGAAGTGCTGTGATTGTGTCCTCTGCCAGTTGACTACCATGTAAATCCATTTTTGTGCTAACTGAAGGCCCATGTTCTCAGTTAGAGAAATAATGGAGCAAGGTTATCTACACACTGCTAGCAATCTAGGCTGAGGGCATTACACAGATGAAGTTTTATCTATCCTTTATGTCATGGGACCCCCAAAAGGGGAAAAAAGGTGCAGAAGAAGGGTAAGTAAAAGAGGCAGAACTGATCCAGTTTGGTGAATTTCTGTAATAGCTTCCAGCTGATACCACACTGCCATCCCTCCTGACAGAATATTCACAGGGAGAAATGGTCATCCAAACAGAGCTTAAGTTCTATGGGAACTGTCTTCCCAGATTAATTTTTTTTTCTTCTATGGAAAAAAGAGAGAGAGTACAGATTGTATAATTTTTGATAGCATGGGCATAGCAAACAACTTGCCCCTTCTCCCTTTCCCCATTTTATTTCCTTCTAGGACTCAAATTCTGCAAAGACTGAAAAAAAGTCAGGGACAGCTGGGGTCCTCAAACAGAAATTGCAAAGGTTTATTCAGTCATAGGAGTACTTCAGTGAGTTCATATAATCTTTCAAAGTTTTATTCTTTGGTAATTAATATTCCTGTAGTATTTTGCATTGCTTGGACTTTGTTCAATGCTAAATAGTTTAACTGGAACAACAGAAGCGATCCCCTCTGAGATCAGGACACTTGGATCAAATGGAAACTGAAAAAAGTCCATGGGACCAGCTGATGCATAGACTAAAATCAGTGTTGTAGTTTAGTCTCAAATGCATTGTGAAAACTTCTTTGCAGCTTTTAAGTTTTAGCTGTGATATTAACTGAAGTCTCTAAGGCTAGGCAAATGCAAATTTCTTCATGCTTACAGGAGACAGAAGAGGGTTGAAAGAGAAAAAAAAGAGGTATTCAAGCGAAGCTCTTTCTATACATAATTCTACAGATACATTTCTAGAACAGTTCCAAAAAACATGATTGTAATTTGGCAATCTATGTGGATCTGGTATCAAATCCTCTTTGCAGTACTTGAAAAATCAGACCAGTTTCTAGAGAACAAAATGTGGCTGTGTTGTCAAAGTTTTTGTTCATTGCCCACAGATTATTTGTTCGTTACTTTTCATGCCAATATACCAGCTTGGCTTCATTGACTGGAACACAATCTCTCCTGATTTAAACTTTTGTTGTGGAACCTGGCCCATTGCATTTATATTTATGATTAAGTCTGTTTATTGCCTTTGATAAAAGCAGGAGAACCCAGTCTGCTTGAAAATCAGGGTGGATTGTTCAGTTGTCCTTGTAATGAGGGACAGTTGTGTTTTGCTATTATCTTTGATCAATGTGCTCTTCACCACTACAAGACCTCCCTATGGATTTCAGCAGCCACATGTCAGCAAGTGTAAGAGCCAATTTCTTGCCCTTTGTAAGTCAGGCCAAGGGGAGGTCTTGGGAGCAGTGAGCCATAAAGGACCATGGAAGTCTGAGAGCAATTATTTCTAGCTAATGAAACACAAGAAATAGCAGGAAGCAAGGTTTATTTATGGAAAATATGTCTACCAAGAAACAGGTTTTATTTACTACTTCCGAAAATTAATAGAAAACGAAAAAAAGGTCCTGTAATATTTGAAAATAAGGACACTTTAAATATCAGTCAGAAGGGAGAAAAATCTCTCATGCATTTAAAAGATGCAAGCTCATTGTTTCATATCTGCTTTCTAAACAGCATTATATCTTCTCATGTTTTCTAAGGTGATAATGTTATGAAAATGATTAGGACAACAGAAAGTGGGTGTTTCAAGGTGATTCAAGCTTAATTTATTTTGAAAGGTCATAGTTAACGAAGTTTTAAGGTGTAGACTAAGCCAAATTATTTATAGTTGGATTCAGGCTAGTGCAGTGCTATATCAGCCCCTGGGTAGCTTAGGGGAAAATTTCACCTTAAACAGGAAAGAACTTCTTTTTCTCTGCATAGTGGAAAGCTGCCCAAAGCTGCCTCACTTCAGGGAATATACCCTATTAACTTCCTAGATACACAATTGGATGGGACCTTTTTTCTAGTGCAACATCAGGGAGGAATTGTCCCCTCCAGCACCCCCAAAGAGAAAAAGATGGTGGCACAGTGGGAAAAAAAGGTGTAACTGCTTGGTCCCTGAGTAGACTTCATGTGGATTGTTCTTGGTATCCACCTCTCCATTACCTCTGTCACACTCTGGCTCTGCATCTGGCATCGACTCTAATAAAATGTAGGCTACTTAGGTTGCCAGCAAAACTGAAGCTCAAACTTACAAAAAAGAGGAAGAAATTGCTAACTTTGTTCAGAAAGTAGTGTCCTCTATTTCTTCATAATGATATATTTGCTGTATATTGTGTATTTATTTGGTGGGCTACATTAGGAGTGTGGAGATGCTTCTTCCCCTCTACTCGGCACCAGTGAGGCCACACCTGCCATGTGTGCAATTCTTTAGTAAAAGAGAGACGGAACTGCTGGAGAGAGTCCAGTGAAGAATCACAAAGATGACTGAAGGACAGTCATATGAGGAAAAGCGAAGAGACTGTTTAGCTCTGAGAAGAGAAAGCCTGAGATGAGGGATATCAATGCATACAGATACCTGAAAGGAGGGTGCAAAGAAGATGGAGCCAGGCTCTTTTCAGTGGTGCTCAGTGCCAGGACAAGAGGCAGTGGCCACAAACTGAAACACAGGAGATGCTGTCTGAACAGCAGAAAACACATTTTTACAGTGAGAGTGGCTGAGTGCTGGCCCTTATTGCTCAGCAAGCTCGTGGAGTCCCCCACCTTGGAGACACTCAAAAGCCATCTGGACATGGTACTGGGCAACTGGCTTTAGATGGCCCTGCTTGAGCAGGGGGGGTGGAGAAGATGACCTCCAGAGGTCCCTTCTCTCAACCTCAACCATTCTGTGACTCTTCAAAAGGTGAGTATTTAAGCCACGTACGTTAAGTAGCATGTTTCCAAGCTCCACAGTCCCTAGAATAGGAAAGTGTCTCCTTTGCAATCAAAAGAGCTGTTTTTCTCATCTCTCCTATTACCATCTGTTCACATTAGCCAATTTAATCCATATTAATAAAGACTTATCCCTGAAAATACTTGATAAAAATTCTCCACCGACCAGGCAATCATAGCCTGAAATAAATATTGAAGAGCACTAGAATGTCTTGGCGCAACTATCAGATGTATCTGGATGCACTGGACTGCCGTTCAATGGTTTATTGGGCATAACGGTGTTTCTAACATATGAACACTGTCTGCACAGATATATCTCTATATATAAAATAGAAACAAAGCCTTCCATTTATTATACTTGCAGGTCACTACCTGCTTATGCAGTTCTTGGAGATAAATGCTGCGAAGTACGGAATGGTGCCTCTTGTATTTTAAATTTATTCAAGAAGGCATACTGAATGTTTATGCCATTGTAATTGCATACAAAGGAAAGGAGGGAAATAATGCCTTTAGGTGAAAAAGCTGACGAAGAAAATTGTGCGTGAGTAATTGAAATGGCCTTTATAAATTTTTAAAAAAAATGTTTCATTAACAAACAGCTAGGACTTCAGAAAAACATGTATTTTCTAAAGAAAAGCTTATTTTTTCCAAGTGCAGCATATAAATGGAAGGATTCTGAGCCTTTTTCTGTACCTTTTTGGTAAGGTTTCTGTTATGTTCCAACTATATGGATTTCTCTCTGATAAATGCATCATGGACACACCCCACCCCCCCTCATAGGTGATCTGATATACTGGGAAACTGAAAGTAATTTTTAAGTTGCTTTTTGTTGTCACATTATGTTCTGCATCTATCTGCAGTAGATGGAAGTAGGCTGCTCTGGTGACAGTAAATGCTGTGTGCTTACAATTGAGATGTTTCCTGTGAGCTTCTGGAAGCTATTGGACTAGATCCTCAGAAAACATGAACAATTACAGTTATATTGGATTTGGTCTATGAGAAGACTTTCTACCTGCATTTACAGCTATGAAGTGTTAATAATTGTATTTTAGTTTGATTTAAACAGAGCTTCAGCAGACACTTTACTTCAAAGACAGTCTGTACGAGCTGCAAGGGAAATCAGCCTGTGTCAATCTATTCTTTGGACTGGCTTACTTCCTTACAGTGCAGCAAAGAATGTGCCTGTAAAAAAAGTAATCACAAATAAACCAAGAGATATCCATGACATGTCAGTGCTTTTCCAAAGAAATAGCATATAGGTGTCTTAGCGTCATCTAGGATTAAGAAAGGTCAATGTCTTTTTTTGGAAACTGTTGAATAAGAAATTGCACTGGACCCTAAATAGCCTTGACACTTTCCAGCTACAATAATTGCAACTTTTGTAGCCTTTCAAAATAGAATGGGGGAGAGTTTCTCTACTCTCTCCCTCACTTGTGCAGGCATGCAGCAGTGCGACACAGTTTTGCCAACTGGTTCCTTTGTTGCTGGCAGACAAAAAGATAAATTAGTGTTGCAGCCTGCCTTTCCCTTTCCTTTTTTAAAAGTTCGCTTAAAAGACTAAGACTAAGATCAAGAGCTTTGCAGATGTATCAAGAATTAATGACCCTTGTGTAAGTCACACATCCCGTGCCAAACAATCTACATCCCAGCTGAGGTGACGAGTACAGAGACAAACTCTGACAGGGAGTATGTCATGGGAGTAGCAACAGTACAGGAACAAGTATTGGGAATGACTTCTTACAGCGAAAACAAAAGAAGATTAGGGATTCAGAAAAAGATGTGACCAAGATGTCCATAAAAATGGAAGTTGACTAGTCTGACAAGTCTTGTATTTCAAAGTTTTGTTGGATGTGTTATCTGGACCCTAATGGGTCTGATTTCCTCCCCCGCCGCCCCCCACCCCCTTCTTACTGCCTTTTTGGCTTTCCTTTGTGTTAGTATGAGAAAGAGGTATCCTATTACGCAGTGATTCTTGTGAGCTTTTCCTACTTATCTGTCTTTTAATCATAATGAAGAATCCAGGCCTTTTATTATGACTCCCTGTCGTGGATGAGGATTAGCTAGCATGAGGGAAATTACCTGTTCCACGCTAGGCAAAGCTGAGGTATCGTTAAAGGAAAACATGTGCATGGCCCTCTTTGTTTTGGCTTTTTGTCTATGTGCTATAGACCTTTCAGGGAAAGAACATAGAAGGCTTTCTTCTGTGGGAGCCATTTTGAATTGTTATTCAGCTAGTGTCAAATTCCGTTCGGCCTTGTTAGGAATAAGGAGAATTGCAGCCTGTAGGCAGGCTCAAAGAACATCTGGGCCATGACAGATGGAATCATCACAAGGCAGAGAAGTATTAAGCCCTGATTTAGTGTGCAAAACTGTTTTAAGCTGTATTTAAATTCTTCATGGTCTGTGATAGAAATTATTCAAAAGTCTTATTTTTGTCCGTGCAGAAGAGTCAGGCCAGGTCAAAATCCTGAGCCTGGATCCTTACTACAGAAACTTCCAAATCAACCCTTAAATCAAAACTGTCTGTGTTACACCTGTCTATGACCTTGAATAAGAACAACCAGTGTTGCAGTATAACGGGGTATTTGCTAATTTGAAATATCTAGGCAATAAAATACAAGATGTGAGTTATATAGTTATAAGGCAGCCTCTCCAAATATCAGTGTTGGGCATCACCAGTAGTACTAAGGAAAAGACAGAGGATATCACTTCGCTGCTGCATAAAAATTTGGCTTTGCCCACATCTTAAATACTGCATGTGGTAATTGTCTCCCCATCTCTAAAAGGACAGACTGGAGTTAAAGGAGGTACAGAGAAAGGAATCTAAGGCAGCTAAATGAGTGGGGCTGCAGAGTAACAAGGAGAGACTGAAATGTCTGGAGCTCTCAAGTATGGGGTGGAAAAGGCTGAGAGAGGTGGAATTAACTTTTACAAAGCTATGAAGAAGATAGATCAAATGCAGTCCGTTGTTCACCAAACCCTGTATTAATAGGACTAGGGGCTACATAATTTCTTTAGTTTAAAGTCAGTCCTCTACTGGCTTCGTTACCTTGCAGACTGCATAGGTAATTCTGGTATGTGCTGCCACAGGAGGTGGTGGGAGCAGAAAATGTCAATAGATCAAAAAATTAGACTAAAACATGGGTTGGAGGTCCATAAATAAGGGACTGGGCAGGACTCTTCTGTAACAATGCCAGTACAGCTCTTGAAGAGGAGACAGAATATGTATTTGGATGAACTCCAGTAGGGCGTTCCTTATTTTTTTTGTGGTTTTAAGGCTGTGACATACAGTATCTGGTGAAACGAAAGAAAGATTTAGATGAATTCATTTTCCAGCAGATTTCAGATTTTCTTTCTTATCTTTTGCTTGGGCTATTGCAGCTTATGCACTGTAATACATCAGTCTGTAGGAGAGTGTTTTCTTCTTTCTTTTGTCTTTAAATAAGCCATTTCAGCCTCATGGAACAGAAAATCATAATTTATTGTTGTGTGTTTTGGTTGTATGTTTGTTTTTTTGGTTTTGTTTTTGTAAAAATAAGATTTCAACCAATGCTTGGAGTTAAGTACAATTACACGTAGAATTACATTGTGCAATTATTTTATAATTAGAAAATAGTTTGCAATTACTTGTGATTATACTTAATATTGAACATCTACCAAAATTCTGGGAAAATGTATTTTTGCAACTTAATTGCGTAGTATTCAGTAATGGGTTAGTTTTGTTAACTTTGCTGTTCTCAACTAGTATGCTATTTTTTGACATCTCAATGTGATGAACGGCTAGGTCTGACTAAAATTGTGAAGTTGATCCTTTTTTTGGGATCGATTTAAGTTACTTTATTCCAGATTTGAGTCCTTAATACTCTGTTTTGAGGAAGGTTGTAATTATTTCATTTTGGGGGAAAGAGAAGATTACTTCTTCCTCGTCCTCTTTTTCCTTCATTTGAGTAGTATGTTACTGTCAGGCTTGCGAGCATGGAGTTTATTTCTTTGCACGCTAACTGACATGAGACTGTCAATACAATTATGTTAAACAGCCTTTTGGATCCGTCTTTGGGCTTTGATGGACAGTTGTGCCTCTGCTATACTTTCTGCTCTCTGTGAGATGGCATAAGAGAAAGGTAAATTATTGTGAACAATATATACACTCTACCAAGAGTTTTCAGGAAAATAATTATTCTGCTGAAATTTGTGAGTTTGGGGGGGTCAATAAACAATTTCTTGACTTTCTAAATACCAGCTTAAAACCAATACAGCAAACAAATAACAGCACAAATAACTTTGGACATTCTGGTGCAGAAACACTCCCTACAAATAATAAAAAAAATTTGTATTATTACTTTCAGCACAAATTACAAGACTGGGCACAGTTTAAATGACATATCCTGGACATAACCTAAACCACTTGTTCGTGGTAAATTTCCAGTTCATTATTCTTCTCCTGCTTCTCTATCTCTTGTATCCTCCCCTGGAAGCAGGACGAACTTATCCACACCAGCTTGGGAGAGGGACAGGCAGGAGGAAGGCTGTATCCCTTCCTTCAGGCTCAAACATGAGCTCTCCACTTCTTGTCCAGTAAAATGCCAGGATATTTTATCTGAGGTAAGCAGACTCCAAGCAAGGAGTGATCAATGTGTCTGTGCTGAGGTGTAGGTTCTGACAATATGGGAGAAGATGAAAAGGAGTGGGGTTCTGTGTCCTGGTGATGCTTCACATAACCTCTGCAGACAAGTCCTTCTGGAGAGGTCACAGACCCCTTTGCAGCCCTTTCCAGTGAGATCAAATTCTCTCAAGCAGGAGACTTGCAAAGGGAAGGAAAAGCCCCATACCTATCTGCAGATATCTAAATCCTTCTGCACTTACTGGTTTTTGCAAATACCACAACAGTTGGCATTATCACGAGACAAAGTCATATGTTGTGTCAGTAACACAGAAGATTCCAGCAGTGTCACCTATTGCTGTCACAGTCATTATCAGCAAGGCAGTTACCCGGCTTCCCAGCCAAACTTAGCTCGCTCTTTGGGAGTCTGGGGGGAGGTGGGGAAAGCAGAGTTGGTGTTTGACAGTCTGCACCTGGGAGTGTACGTGCACCCTTTTATGCCTTATCACACAGCTATACCAGCCAAATACTTCCTTTGTGTGTCAGGAAAAGGTGCAGTGACAGGAGCTGGCTGCCAGTATTTGACAAGAGAGTGGTTCAGGGAGGGAATCAGGTGGTTAGTTGAAGCCAAGATGCTAAAAGTTGCATACCTACAACTCTGATGAAGCTATGAGGAAAGAATCGGTGACCTTTGCAGCGCTGCTAATGGATCACAGAGTCAGGTCTCAGTCAAAGTTTTACAAAGCCTAGGTTGTAGTGTTTCTTACTATTGAAAAGATTTTTGAGGATTAACATTTGGAAGGGAGAAAATTATAGGAACACATTTGCAAAATTCCTGTTTATGATTTCTTTTCTTTAGTTCTTAAAGACAGCTTTTAAAGACTTGGAGTAGCAACCTGTTTTTCTTGACTCACCAAATGCAAATGACCCTGCAGGCCTTTAGTCTCTTTTTGTGCTCACTGATGGCCAGGACCTCTTGCTCTTACAAAGACTTGTGTGGCTTGACATGGCTTAAGGCTGCTTCATTTATGAGCTTCCCAAACAAAAGTTAGCTTTGCTATAACTTCAATGCTAGAAAATAAACACAGATACACTTAAAATCCAATGAAAGTCAGGTAAAGTCTTTCTAGGGTTTTTAGTTCAATCGCTACAGCCTTACTCAACTAGGGAGCCTAGAGAACAAGTAAAGAGTAGAAGGAAAAGTCCTGCCTGCCTTTCATGTACAAAAAACTGACTTCTTCATCCTTTTCAAGGCAACAGGATGTCAAGTCAGGTTGTGTTGCCTAAGGCTGCTATGCAGTGAGGGGATTTAAATGTAACCTCTGCATACAGAAAAAGGAAGTCCCCTAATTCATTCAATATTTTATTAGAAATCTCTTAATGCTGGTCTTATTCCTAAAGGTAAACATCTCAGAGGCTTTTCAAAGCCTGTATTTCATTATTTAATAATCTGTTTTCAGTAACACAATTCCCTAGGTCTGAGCTTGTAACTAAGTCCACAGGCTGGAAATATCAGCAGTCCAAGAACTGTTAAATAATTAAGCCATTGGTGCCTGTAAGTGTTAGGGCTTGAATCACTCATATTTTATTTTCACAAACTGCTGGGAAAAAAAGTACAGTGAAAAAAATTACTTACTTGCTCTTTTTAAGGACAACATGACTTTTGTCTACAATGGCATGGCTTGAAACTCTACGAATTTTTGTTTACAAAGTAGTGTTTGTAGGAGAATATTTAGCAGTGAGCCTGTATGTACCTGATTCTTTGCATAGAGCAGTTTCACCTGTATGTAATAAAGTTCTCCCATCTTCTGGATTTACTGGAAAACCCTGCCTCCATTCAGAAGCTAAATACATTTTTATAGGATTCCTGGAAATAGCTGTTTACTGGAAAATACAGGATAGTGTTTGGCTGTGGAACAGCACAGCCCCGTACTAGGTGTGTGTGCAAAAGTGGTTGTTCTTGCACATGTATGTGTGCGTATATATGAACACAAGCACACCTTTGCATGTATCCTGTCTCTCAAATGGGGGAAATGTCAAAATGTGTAGTCTGAATATTTGGCTTTCAGTTACCTTCATAGACATCTCAGACACTAAGGTGGAAGTAGAATCATTTTGAACACATAGGATATGACATATGCTGCTCTCTAATTTCAAGCAGATGGAGGCAGGTCAGTCCACTGAGGGAGTTTCTCATCCATGAATGATCTGTGTCATGATTTTTCTTTGTCAGAGAAAGTTGAGATTGGTTTTATTGCAGTACCGTTTACCCTGGAGGAGGCCAAAGCAGTAAAATCATGGATATAGTGTGAGAGAATAGTTCAAAAAGGGAATACACAGGGCTTTTGTGAGCACTAATAACATGCACTTCCTAATTTAGTCCAGACGAAAAACAATAGAGGGAGCACCGTAATTTAGTACAGAACCAAATTACTGTCTTCTGTAAACAATTTGAATTCAGTTGCTATGTGGACTGAGATGGCTGGATAGAAATGGGGGAGCGGAAGAAAATGAGATTTTGATTAAATGTTGTAGAACACGAGAATATTTTCCTTCTAATGCTAAAAGAAATTATCCATGTAACAGTGCAAATAACGGATTAGCACAAGGCAGGAAATACAGACTGTCTCAAATAGTGGTTTTAGTTCTGTTGCATAAGATAGTGTGACAGTGCTACCTTTCTGTACCCATCATGAAGCATACTTACTAGGCTAAGATCTAGAAATAAGTGGCTGGAAATAATCTGGGGTCTTTTTTCATTGCATTCATTTGTTTACTTTGGCTTTTTGGAGTAGTATGGGACTCTTGTGATCTGTAATGGGAAATCTGTCTGCATTCCCTTCAGAATTTATTTGCTGTGTTTACAAGCTTAGACTATTTTGACATCATTACTAAGGAGAAACTAGCTTTTGGCACCACAGGAAGCTTTAGCGACTTCATATATACATAGAAAATTTAACATACAAGTATTATGGTAAAAAAAAAATATTTTTTTTTGTTTTCAAATGCTCATAAATTATGAAATAGTAGAATTAGGCTCACCTCTATAACCTCTTTTAGGCCTCTTTGTTTTCTGTATGTTTGTTATAAAATTGTTGGCATGAAAATATTTTTCTGGTAACTGAGGAGAGCGAATTGCCTCAAACATCTAAAAAATTACGAAAACATGAAGCTTGCTTTTCAGATCACCAGTTATTTTAAAATAACTTTTCTTTTGGCTAGGATTGACTGGACTTATTTGCTGCCTTGGTTTAAACATCATATTGACATCTTGTTGTGATTAGCTGTGAAAAGAATGTGGAGATATTCATCATTAGTCAATATCTTGTGAATTAAGCAGGCTGTGACTATTTTCTGCAATTAACAATGAACAGCAGACTTTAAAAAAAAAAAAAGAGCTGTTTATGAATGTTACAAGTCAATCAAAAAGAGTTTATGTTATTATGAAGCCATCCCACTTCCTTAATAGCTATAGTTTAATTATAAAGGATTTTTTTCCAAACTGTTGGCAATAATTGAAAATAACAAGTACTGGAATTAAAGAACTTCCTTTCTTGGTATCCTTTTGATACTTATCTAAAAAACAAAGCCCTACCTTGTGGTTTATTTTATGAAAGTTTAGAATTATTATTTCAGCAAGTAAAAATTATTTATGTAAAATTGTTTTCACCAAACACTTGCTTATATTTCTTGTTGTTTTCCAGGATATAGTACACCTTTTCTGATGGTCATACTTACCTCTTCTGTGCTGGAAAGGGATGAAAATGAAGCTTCTAAAATGTGGCTTAAATCTTGAACTAATGTTTTCACAGGCAAACTAATAAAGTCCCTTCTGCTATCACTTCTATCCTGTGGCCCAAGACTATTTTCTTCTAGTTCTTGGTGTTTCTCGTAGATATTTTTTTTTATCTTTCCCACTAGGATTTGAGAAAATTGCTGTAATATAACGGTACTCTGTTTCAGTTTCGTATCACTACACTTGCTGAAGTGAGCAGGTTTCTTTTCAGCAGTTAGCAATCTAAATGGGTCTTGTTTTTCTTTTCTTCCTCCCTGCCCCCTCCTCACCATCCCTCCCTCCGCCCCGCCAAAGCTGCTTATTGTAGACCATTTGTTTGTCTAGTGATACTTTCAGTGCTAAATCCTGCTGATTTATCTTAGTCAAGTCATTCACTAAGGTAGCAGCAATAGATAAAACCAACGGCTAGAATACAGCAAATAACTTTTGGTTCTGAAGGACCTAATTAATTTATTAATATGAAGGTACATGTGTGGTGTTTCCCTCGGACAGGGAGGATTCTGGATCAAATGCAATTCTGTGTTGTATTAGATCAGGGGGTTAGAGTGCAGGAGTTTATTTTCTTTTAAGTCCTTTTAGTCTAATGCAATGGTAGTGTATCCTTTAGTTCTTCAGATGACCTCCCTGAACTTAAAGTGCATATTTTAAAATACCAACCAGACAGATGACAGGGTGGGAGCTTATGACATAGTGATTTTATTTGAAACTCTTACTTCAACATTTTGCCCTTTAAATAACAAAAACTTTCTTTTTTTTTTTAATAATTGACAGAAAGTTGTGTCCCCAGCCACCCCACTAAAATAAATCAAACCAGTTCCTTGTATGCACTCTATTGTAACCACAGCAGATGACGTATTTTTATGACATTTTATCCGTATTTGAGAGGAGCAGAAGCATTTGTGTGAAAGATGAAAGATCACTTCAAATAATAATAAGATATTTAATCAGTTCCACATAAGCAACCTCAAATTGCCTCAGACGTGCAACAGGGAAAGCACACAGACACGTAGTTGTCAGAGAGCTGCTAAACTGAGGTCGCCTGTCAAATTTTCTGTCCTGCCGGTTCTCGCTCACTCTGTGGCAAATGTGGTGCAATTTGCCTCCCTTTTTGTCTTCACTCTGGGGATAAAAGGACGCTCATAGCAGCAACGTTAGAGGCTTCAGCCCGTTTTCCATCCATAGGTAAATTCAGTATTATCTGGGGAATGCATGCCCCTGAAGAACAGAAGGAAGAAATTAATAGCTCGTCTTGAATGAATGTTCTTAGAATAAACATCTGTAAATATGAATGATGTAATGCACATTATTCTTTAGAATTAAATTTCCTTTTTGGAGTTAGCAGGCAATTAAATGCCAATTTTGAGGCAGAAATTGAACCAAGATATTAATAGATTATTTTTTCTGTTGCGACAACTGTCATTTTATTTTTGAAAATCTAGCTTATTAAGTTGTTTTGGATGTCACAAAAGGGCTTGGACCAATAGCTGTTAGGTCCCTGCATTAATCTTGATAACTGGCATTGTTGGCTTGCTGTAAACAACAGAAGTCATACTATCATGTGTCTGTCAACAAAATTAATATTAACACCATACTGCAGCTTTCTTTGGAGGCCACTCAAAGTAGTTTAAAGAATCCGTCAGTTGCATTTAGAATTTCACTGCATCTCTGAAGAAATGGAAATGAAAGTCAAATGGAGTTTTTAATGCTTGTTGAAGTCAAAACTTACTAAATTTCATTACTTAGGTCCGTGCTGTTTGAAACCACTTATTAATGATATTATTAATAATTATTTATCACCTATTAGTTAATTATGTAATTAACTTATAAATTTATAGTTTATGTACCTCAATTTCCAATTAATATTAATTAATTCTTATTAATATATAAATTATTCAGCTTTCAATCATTAACTTTCAACATACTATCAATTTCCAACAACAGCTGTGCATTTTCAATACACTATACTTCATTGGTAACAGATCTGGTATTTTCTTCAGTAATGCTATTTTATCCTGCTCAGGGGGTTTTATTGTTTATTCATAACAAAGATTTCCTACTGTACGATTTTTAAATTCTTCCTACTACAGTTTCAATGCTTTAGCTCTTGCTACCATAAATGCTGCCATATTACCTTTCCTCTGAAACCCAAGGGATGGTCCAATGAGTAATTGTAGGAAAGTTTTGCCCCTGTGCCAGCTTGCTCAGAATAAATACATCTTGGGAAAGGACATTAAGAAACGCACAAGTTGTTTGTACACATATCTCTTAAATCTTTCGCTTTTCCTGTTTTATTAAGGAGCAGAGTTCATTTTAAACTTACGATACCAAAGGCAGATCATTGAAACAAGACTCAAAGAGATCTAATTAAATTGTTCTTCACAAAACCACCTTTATGGAAAATATGACCTTTTCTGTTTTGACCAAATTCTGTTTTAAGGTTTCAAAGAAGGACAGAAAAATTGATTGTATTGTCTGTTTTCTAGGTTTTTGATTCTCCTGCACCTTGGCCAGGTCAATAGGTTCCAGTTGCTAAGCTTTCATCAATTTTTTTTCCAAGTTCAGAATAACCAGTAAATGGCTAGAACACATTTGAATGCATAGCATATGAAGATCAGAGGGGAAAATCATGGATTTATAAAAGGAAATATATCAGTGGATGATATAAATAGGACAGAAAGAGCAAGCAGAATGTTTAGCGTATGGCTCTTTCTAAGACATACAGAACATGTCTGCTGATGTTGCAGGTGCTAGGCCTGCGGTCAGAGGCTATTGGGCAGGAATGAGACACCAGCAGTGTATGTCTTGTACACGGTGCTGCTGACCCCCACTTCTTCAAGGTGAGACTGCTGGCCAGGTTCTCCTCTCACATGGGCTTGTGCTGAGTGCTGCTGTGGGAACGGTTCAGGTGGAATGTACAGCACTTCTGAAAACTCAACCATCTTAGCACACCTATTCTAGCATTTCAAAACGTCAGCATGAACATTGAACCCAAGTATTTAAATATAAATGAATATCCTTTCCTCTAAACATAACAAAGCTGTGAGGCGAGCAACTGCTTTCGGACAACCTGTGCTTCAGGTATTGCAAAAAAATTGCTAGTAAAGGCAGTGAGGGAGTAGGGAAGCTGTATTATGTCTTAAACAGGGTATATTGTCCTAAATTGAGCGCAAGTATATTCTGAACCTTGTCCTCCATTTGCAGTGTTTGGAACCTATCCTGATTAGGTCTAAGCAATTTAATTGGATTATTGTGCTAGAAATGTGGCATTGGAGATTTTTTTTATTGTTAAGTATTTTAGCTCTGTTAACCTATACCATGACAAACAGAAAATACTGCCAGCATCTCTATGGCACATCTACTTCTGTTTGGTTGACATTTCTGCATATTCTGGAAAAGAAACCAAATTATAAATGACAGCCCATGGCATTCCCCTTTGCATTAGTTTGAATGACTTAAGCAGGTTAGAGAACTATGTTTACTTATGGCTTTTTGATTTAGGGAAAATTATTGGTTTTGCCAGATCCTTGACTTTTGTGTGAGACGCAGGGTCTCTGCAAATCCACATTACCTCGGGGAGAGTTTAAAGAATTCACCAGTTCCTAAAGGGTCCATTGCTGGATCAGGCCAATGGTAGACATAACAGGAATGCAAATTACTTTCATTATACAATTTTAATCAATATGATTCAAAGACAACTGTTCCTGCAGCTTGTCCAACAGAAAACCCCCCAAAAATTAGTCCAAGCCAACTGCTGAACAAAAATACCAGTAGCTATGATAAATTATAATTTGTTTTGGACAGGAAACAATAAATATATGACCTAAAGGAAAAGAAAACATTAGGCAATGTAACTGGGGGGGGGGAACATCTCATTAGTATTATGAACCATGGGCAGGAAACTCCCAAGTGCAAGTAATGAGGCTCTAAATCTGCAATTGTTCAAAAACAAGCTAGAAATGCATACAGGAAATGATGCAACAAGTCCTGCAAAAGGTGAAGGTCTCCAATAAAAGACAATTTCTAAGATTGCAAATACTTATCCTGTGCAAATTCAGAAAAAAGTATCTGATTTCACATACAGAAAAGTGCTAACAGCCTTAATAAATAAGACAGTCACTACTGTTACAGTAATACTCTTGCCTACGGAATATTGCTAAATAGATTTCTGCTTTCCCATGCTTAAAGAATATCTTCAGTTTGAGAGCTATTTTTTTGTGCTTCTGGGCCAAACCCTAAGCTCAGGGTAAATTGCATAGCTTTCTGCCTTTCCCTGTGTCTCATCTGCTCTCTCCTGGTTTTCTACTTTTATAATGTCATTCCTCTTCTCTCTTACCCTTTGAGTCCATGTGGAATGGTCACTAGTATTCTCTTCATTGCCTTATTTCCACTATAGGAGAGACCCTGTGTCTGCGAAATGAAACTTAAACTTCCTGTCATCAAGTACAAATCTTAAATCACCCATCAATTTCTACATACCCATTTTTTGAGCCATCCCTTCTTCAGTGCCATGGCATATTTATTTTTTTTTTTTCCCCCTTCCCTGTTCAGGTCATGCCAATTCCACAGGATTAAGGCTGGTTGTGGGTCACTGCTTCAATTTGTAGCTGTAGTGTCACGCAGGGAAGCATAGCATGCTTGCTATTACTCTGCTAGCTTTAGATCATAGGCTGGAAAAAATAGTATTCAGAGATGGATCCCTGAATGTTGGAGGTAACAATGGTTTGAAAGTTAATTTGGTCATTTACCTATTCCTAATCTCGTAAGATTTTTTATTTATTTATTTTTTTAAATTATGGAAGATAACATAGAGTCATGTTATCATCACTGCATTCCAGTAAAATTAGTGCTGGGTTTAAACCACTTAACTGCCCACTGGTAGTAAGAACAACAACTGTTGATGTGTACTATTCAACCAGTAACAGACTCTGCAGAACTTAATGCTGTGGTATGTCGTCATTTCAGATGTACATAGATTGCAATTTGAAGTTGTTGTGTTGTTTTTTACTGTATGTTTCTCACATTACAGAACAGGGTTTGCTGAAATTCAAAAGAGATATGCAGTAACAAACATTAAGTGTATTATTTACTGTTCTAGGGTCTTGTTTTTGTCTTTGTAACTAGTGACTAAGGTTAAATATGCGGAGACTGGGAGTTACAGAAGCTATTACCAATGAGTGGGAGCAGGGTTGCATTGATGTGCCCAGATACATAGCAACAAACAGCACACAAAGTATTAGACTAGAGTGAAAGCAGAGGAGTGGCCTTTGCTCTGTTGGCTGCCAGACCCAAGCTCTTGTGGAGTGATTAAAGGAATGTGTTTCAGAGGTGAAGCCATACTTAATGAGATACCTCCTCTATGATGCTTAGAAAGTTATGATAAGAGAAGAGATGGGGAGAGTGTACAGTCTTCATTTGATGTTTGCTCCTGGAACCATTAAATGGCTGTTTATGCCTAGGACCTGAGATTGGGTTGGTGGGTTCACATGATCCTTCTTGACACCGGGAGCCATTTTCACTGCTTATCAATTGTATTTCAAAATAAAAGGACTTTTGGAGTACAATTGATGTGTGGAGGAACAGTATAAGTGAGCATGTGCAGAACTGAGTGCAACACTTGAGTACTGTCAGTGCCAGGCTGACCCAAAGGATCCTATACGGGCAGCCCATGAGTGGCTCCCGGTGTGTCCATTAACTGTTGTTCATCTCCTGCTGGTCTTGTTCCTTCCTTAGCCAAGACCATCCTGGTTAACTGTGGCCTGCTATGCTAGACAGCTGTGGCCCTGCTTTTATGAGGGTGGCAGGAGGTTTGTGTTACTTTGCCATCTCCGACGTCTAGCCTAGGAACCTAGTATGAGGTGGTAACTGATGTCTGCGGAGTCTGATAGTCCGATTAGTGAAAAACAAAAACATGGTATCTGAGTGACATGTGAAATTTCTACTATATAAGATTCCAGAACTAGAGACTGTCTTGATCCTGTGAGAAGAGACTTTGTATTTAAACATTGAATGTTTGATTAAATATTAAGGGCCTGATTCTTCATTGCGTTGCACTGGTGTTATTCCAGGATCAGTATTCTGACTGCATCTTTAAATATTAAATTTCCTCTGACAGGATGGAAGCTGATACACAACCTCTGACACTGGGATCCCATGATGTTTCTTATGACACAAATGATGACAATTGCCAGAAACAGTGACTAGCAGCAGCAAGAGACTCTGCAATATTCACTTTAATTGCGTTCTATATTTTCAGATATAGTTTACAGTTTTAAAGTGTTGAAAAATGAGTGTCCTGACATGAGTGCTCAGTATCCTGTAGCAAGCCACTGGGAACAGGAAAGTTTTTCTTTCAAGATTCAACAAAAACAGTCCCTTACTGTGTGACAGAAACAAGCTGCACCAAACCTGCCAATGATTCAGCATGTTTTTCTAAATTCAAACTGGGCTGCAGTCTAAAATTTGCAGTAGAGTTTCAAACTCTGCAGGGAAACACCAGAGGCTCAAGCCTTTCTCCCAGCATCCGTCATGGTGCCAGGTAGGGAACCAAATGAGTAGCAAAACACTCTCTGTACTAAAATAGCATGACAAATGGCTCCAGGGCACACAGAGAGAGGCCAATACACAGCATTAATTAGCCTAAAAGTAATTAGCAAAATATTGCTTAAAAATCATAAGTGGCACGATTGAGAGCTGGATGATTTTTTGAACTCGGCAATATGAAAACCCTTGTGTGGTAACTGTGAATTTGACACACATTGGGAGGTTTCAGTGACAAGCAGACCAGTTTTGACAGGAAGAGAGAAACATTGTATAAAATATAATTTGCTGTAGAAATTAAAGGCTCTGAATGAAATGTGAATTTTTTCCAGCAAATTCTGGCCTATGCAAGACAGAAAAAAACAGACGTTACTCTTTACTAGAATTAGTCACATTAATTGCAAAGAACATTTTCCTGAATTTAGCTGTTTTACTAGGTGGAAGCTCTTTAGAAGTGAATCATTCATTTTTCAAATGTGTTCATTATTCAAAAGTTTTGGACAAATATTTATGAGACTAGATTTCAGCATAGGGATCATGCATGAATAACCTATTCTTAGTTCTACTTCACACATTCAATATTTAGCACGACATCTTTGAGCTGTGTGATCCGTCATATAAGTCTTAAGTTTTAAAATATTTTTCCACTCTTCATTATACTTCTGCTCTTCACCAATAGTGTATGAAGAACATGTTTATCATACTTTGCTAAAAACACAGGAGTCTAATGTGACTGGAGGGCCAAGGCATTATTGACATCCTTATCTTTTTTTTCCCTTTTTTATAGAATTTGTGAAGTATTGAGGTGACTAGGGCTCCCTATGGGGCCTTAGGCTTCTAAATATTATCTTGTACAATATATATATATATAAATATATTATCTCTAAAAGGATACCGTTTGCTCTATGCTGTCATCACAGGTCAAGGTAGAAAGCTGTAGTATGCAGTATTCTTCAGCAGGGATGAGAGTTCTCTCTTTCTGTACTGATGACATTCTTGTCTGATGCTTTCAGGGATATCCTTTAACAGTATTGGGTTTTGCCTTCCAGTGCATAGTTGTATAATCTGGCACATTGCTCTTTTGTAGTTCTGGTTTTGTGACTATTTTCTTTCCCAATATGAAGATCTGGATTAAATTGCTAATTCAACCATAGTTTTCCCTCTGCAAGTCTACTTACATTAGCATCATATATCTGTTTTTCCCCAGTCAGTTTCTTCTCCATCATTTTTCTGAGGTTGCTTAAAGAGTAGATACCTCAGTTTTTGCAGCAAGTAATTTCCTGGAAATATTGTCTTGACTTTAAAATCTTATTATCGTGGCATGTGTGGGCCCTACCTAGGTGACATCCAGGTCAGTCTCTGATCAGATGTAGACTTCGTGCAAGGCTGGGAACAGTTTAGCATCTCAATAAATGTGTTTAGTGTAAATGGAAAGTGCAGTTTATCCAAACTGCTCTTTGGTGCTTATCCAGCTAGGGGCAAATAAAGAAGTTTAACATCAGTATACAGTTAATTTAGTTTAGATGAATTTTGAAATAATCACATATCTTTACCTGACTCAAAGGAAAAATTAATCTGAACAGAGACATGGCAAGATATCGTTTGAGCTGGAAAGCCAGTGTAACTTAGTATGTAATTCCTTCATGAGTTAGTCACACAGCTCTACCTTGACATTTAGTGCTGGCACAGCTTTTCACATATCAAATGGTATGATGCAGGTGCACAACACTGCTTGTGCTAAACAGGAAATTCCCTGTGTTTAAATCTTTATTAGATTTGACCCAGCTGATTCGTCATCTGACACCTGTTCTTTTTGTTAACTATCCTTCCACATTTCAAGTAACTTTTAAAAAACTTCTGTATAATTCCAAAATTTGGCTCATTTTTTGTTTCTTGCTAAAACTTTACCCAGATCCGAAATCTGCGTTTTAGAAATTCACCTTCAAGAAGAAAAGATGCAGGCACTTCTGGTGATCTGCACATACTTCTAAACTCACATTTGCTTAAGTAAGCAAAGTGATGGAAAGTGTCACTGCCTGACATGAAAAGAGCTAATGCAGGGCTCAGTTATTTCACATAAACTGGATTGGATTAAGAGATAAGGGTCTTAAAATTTAAAATTTTTCATGTAACTACCAAAGAAACACTTCATTCAGTGAAATTATATAGTATGTGTTGTTGCGAAGCCAAAGGCTGTATTATTGAAGATCCAGTAGAGGACAGATCAGTGTATGCATACAGTCATGATATAACTTTAGTCAGAAGGAAGGCTGATGCCTTTTTCTCTTTTTGGTACTGTTCAAAAAGACACCTGTGATGTGTCTGAAGGGCACATCTTTGCAGTTTCAATAGCTAGGTTGTTGCTGTCATCCTTCAAGTTCTCAAAATACTGCTCCTGAAAGACAACCAGTTGACTGTCTGGTTATGTGACAAAGGTATCCATGGATAAACCAAAATGCCTACTGCCTGTGGCTCTTCCATTTACAGTTAGAGCAGAAGAGGGTGAGAGATCTTGCTGTTGGAGGGGATTTTGTTTTTTGTAGAAATCACATATTATTATCAGTCATAAAATGTAAAATCTGTTTTTCTTTTCATGAAGAAAACAAACTGAAGTTTGTTATTGCTTGAATTACTTTTCTTTCCATGACTAATCCTGTATTTGTATATCTCATACTAAATCTATCATTTTTGATAGCACATTATAGCAATGTGTACTAGCAGGCATATGAACGAGGTTTATTGCATCTGTGTTTGAGAAAAAGGCATGTAAGGATCTGCACAGCTAAGCATTAAATTAATTGAAAATCAGATTATAAATATTCTTAGGGTGCAAGTTGCTACAAAATAGTAATATACCAAACAGAAGCTCAAGCTCAGATAAACAGATTATACCTGATATGATCTATGTGTTCTCAGAGTTTACAAGAATGAGGAGGGAAAACCCGTGGATTTCTGGACTTAATCAAACGTAATGTGATCATTAGATTTGCAATACAAGAGAATAAAGAAAGAGGCAAGTAGTTAATGGCTAGGTAAGGATCAGAAAATGTTGTATCATAAAATCAGTAATTATTTAAAAAAAAAAAAAAAAGAGGTGGATCTGTACCTAATATTTTTGGTATCCAAGACCAAAACCATCTGTCTTTTAAAGACCTGAGATGAAGATAGGGTTTGATGATTCTGTTCCTTCTATGTAAGTGTCTTTATATTTTTGGAATAAGGTTTGTTCTGCTCACTGTAGACACTTCAAGTGTCACAAATGCAGCCTGTGATCCTGAAACCTGTTGTCCTGATGCTACATAAGAATCGGGGCACCATGAGATCAGAGAGACCTTTTAGAGAAAACATAGAATTTGAAGGAAAACAATAGAAACAGTATGTCAAATACAGGCAAGAGTAGGACACTCTGGTTTATAACTCTCCAATTTATTGGCAACAAAAATGAATAAAGCCCCTAGTTTTGTCATGAGGTTATGCCTTTTTGCTTCCATGGGAGCCCGTATACTGGACAGAACGTACCAGGCCTGATTGTACACGTTGCGTGCCAGCATGTTTAGGGAGAAGGTGCACTGTGGACCACCAGCTAGGGAGCTGGTTGAGGGCCGGTGCTGTAGCCTGCTCCAGGGAAGAGTGTGAGGTGACAGGTGTGACACACTCCTGGCTGCACAGCCTGCAGCCTCACACCATGGCTGGCTCCAGTTCAGGTGTGATCTCCAAACCATCCACAAAATCTGCCTTCAACCTGTTAAGGTTAACTTTCTCTGAATCGTGGGTCCACTGAGCTAAGTGAAGTATGCCCTTTAGGATGCACACAGGTGTATTTGACATTTTTAGATTAATATCATCACAGAAAGTAAGAACTTTTGTTTCTCCCATTGAAAGTAACAAACAACTATCTCTAACACCTGCCAAAGAGACTTTCAGACAATTTGGAAGAACAGATTGTGTGGCTTAAATTTGTTCAGCAAATATATATATATATACATACAATATGTCTATACTATATATATACACACACATATGCATACTGTATATCTATACTATATATATACAGACTATATATATATATATAAAATACAGTAATCTTTACTCCCCTCCTTGCAGAAGGTTTATTGTCCCGATCTCAGCATTACAGAATATAAATATGATATATTGCAGCATACGGGAGAAAGGTCAAAACAGTTTCCACTCAAAACAGTTTTTCACTAGGTGAGGTAACAATGCCTTTTCCCTTTAATTATTGATTCTACAAAGTATTGGCAGTAGTGAAATGAGTTTGAGATTGCTGTATTTGCACAACTGTAAACAAGACAAAAATAATTATGTTCAAATGTGGTCGTAATAGGATCCATATAGAAAAATCAAGAATTTCAAATGATGGTTCTTACAAATTATGTTCATGTTCAGCGCAAAAATGAAAACCTGAAGGACAGTACTGGTACTACAGCCCGTACTGCTGACTGTCCAGGTTGCCTGACATTTCTTGTTAAACTGTTTCAAATTGTTTATAAATTTGATGAACTTGAAAGAATTTTGGGCTAATATTTACATGCTGAATATTACTTGAGGCTATTTTGTTTGATTTATTTTGATTTTTCATTTCAACTAGGATGGGCTTGGATGTTTTTAGAGACTGTTTTGGTTTTGAAGGGAAAAATACTTTATTCTTGTTAAATGAAAAAACACCTCCTAAGTTTCTCTTTAAAAGCATGCAGTGCTTTTCAGACCACTGAATGTTTTAAATTTTTTCTTCAGCACAATTATTCATGAAGATGAACAAGGTTTTCCTCAGTGGTCAATCTGAATTCGTTCTCCCTGCCATTGACTCCATGTCAATGCTAGTGCATGGGTGGGAGTGGGGAACCTGTGGCTGGAGGTCAGGGAAGACTTGGAGCTGGGAGCCTGGAATTAAATTGTTTTAAGTGTCTGTGGAACTGCATCCTAAGAATTCAGATGGGGCCTAGCCAACAGTGATTTTGGGCATCGCAGCCTTCTTGGAAATTAAAATAGATTTGACAGTCTAGGCTGATTACTATCAAGCAATAGACTTTGGTATAGAGCAATTAGTTTAAACTGTAAAAAATGATAATGTTTCACAAAACTGAGTCAAAATACAGAATGAAATTCCATCGCTCCACTGTATAACCTCTTTCATCCATAAAGCTAAAGGGCTTTGCAACCCCCTGATAAATGAATCTCAAAGTGCCTTTGTGACAGATTATTGCCTATATTCTATGAAATGCTGCACAGTGTTTTAATATGTCTGTTCCTTAGCAGGCATATGTTTATAACTTCATTGGCTTCACTTGAGCTGAGCTGATTTTATACCAGAAGAACATCTATTCTATTTCTCAGCTATTAAAAGAGTAAAAGCTTTAACTAATTACTATAATGATTATCTTCATATTATTGTCTAGAGATCTATTTCTACCAAAAGTTAAAAAGAATAAGGATGTGTTAAAAAAAACCCAACAACTTAGTGACCTTGAATATCCTGAGGTCCTGGTTCAGGAAAAAAACTTAGCTCTGACAAAAGCACCATTTATTGAAAAGGTAATGACTAACAGCATTCTCCTAGACTGTGTAGACACTATTTAAGCAAAAGCTGGCATTTAAGGGACTAATAATGGTATAGTAACCTCCTTGGAACTTTTCAAATCCACTAAGCAAATGTGTAAATAATATCTTGGTATGTTATGAATGGCAATATAGGACTGGTTACACTTTCTTAAAATACTGCATCAAGTAAATTTCAAACAATGGTTGAAGTAAATTTGAAGAGTGTATATATGGTCCTGCTTCAGGCAGTAAAGAACTACCAAAGGAAGGGTGATGCTGCCAGAGAGTCGTCTCCCGAAAACTTCTTCATGTGGGACCAGGCTAGAGGTGGGCTTCTTAGGCTAAAACTAAGCCAATACTAAAGGCTAGGGTTAGGATTAAGGATGGGAGAGAAAGAAAGCCTAGCACTCCTGTTGGAGTGGGACTGTGATAAAACTGCCAAAGGACAGGCTGCAGAAAGTTCATCATGTGTGGAAGGGATGAAGACCTCGGGCTAAGGCTTAGCCCATACCGTGACCGAAGGTCAAGGATTATGCTTGTAACTGGGGGTGGAAGAGAGACTAACCTGATGGCATCATTTGGAGTGGGGATGCCAAAATCATTTTCTACTGAGGACTTCATGTGAGACTAGGCTGTGGGTTGACCTCAGGTTTGGTTCCTGCCAGTGCTTAGGATGAGAGTGGTGAACTGAAGAAAGACAAAGCATAGGGCTGCAGGTAGACTGAGGCTGTAAATGGATTGCCAAAGGAGGAGGGAGGCTTCCAGAAGTGTTGTCCTCTGAGAACTTCTTCATGCAGGACTGGGCTACGGAACCTGGGCTAAGGCTCAGCACATGTATGGGCCTGGGCCTGGAGCTGGGCAAGAGACCAAGTGTAGAGCAATAGGTGAAGTGGGGATGTAAAGTTGCTGCCAAAGAAATTGGCAGTCTGCAAGTAGACTTCTCACTTCAGAAATTTTTCATGTGGGGGAGGGCTATGGGGCTTCCTGGGTGGCTCAGTCGTTCACTAGTGCTAAGAGTTGGGGCTGGCAGAGAGACAAAGCCTAGGGATGCGGTTTGATTGGGGCTGCAAAGGGGCTGTCAAAGGAAGGAGCAGGCTGGAGAAGGAATTATCTTGCAAGAACTTCATATGAGACTCCATGCGGGTTTTACGAGTTAACATCTAGAGTTCCATTCCAACCTATGTTATTCTATGATTATGTATTGACTCTGAGAAACAATGTGAAAAGAAACACAAAAAGTCTCTGTGGCTGCAGTTCAAGTTCAAAAAGCAGAAAATTGGGGGTTATTCTCCCATGGTCTCCTCAACATGAAGAGTCTGATGCAGCACTGCGTTGGCTACTATCCAGTCTAGTTGGGAGGTAAATTGTAGTCCTCCCCTTGGAATCCAGCCTTCACCGCCAATGCCCGCAACCCTTCTTCTCCTGAGAGCTGAAGTCAGCCAAGTGGAACCACAAGCCCTGTGAGACACTGACATTCACAAACCCATCCTCCCACTCTTCTACCTCAACATTTCTCTCTTGTTTGCTGAATTTCCTTCTTGGCCCAGACAACTCCAGGCTAGACAAGTCTTTGCTGTGGCAAACCATCTAACCCCTTTGGGCATGGAGAAGACAAAATTTCTTTTGTTTCAGTGTTTTCTGGCTCCAGCTTGCAAACAGATGAGTCTTCATTATAGCAAAAATTCAGCTGTTGTTTCTAAATGTGTGACTCTTCCAACACATATGGGAGAAAGTGCCTGGGAACTGGAGATGCCATGTTTTGAATGGCTGAGCTGCCCCTTCTTGGAAAGGTCCTTTGGGAGTTAGTTGACAGGTAGTTTTGTGGGCCCGT
This sequence comes from Falco cherrug, assembly GCF_023634085.1. NCBI lineage: Eukaryota > Metazoa > Chordata > Aves > Falconiformes > Falconidae > Falco > Falco cherrug. The sequence continues at coordinate 15,313,051 of NC_073697.1, read as the reverse complement.
TCAGGTAGTCAGTCTGGCATGTCAGGCCTAGAGATGTTGATTTGTCAGCCAAGCTTACAGTCATCTTTCTGTGAGAATCTTGTGTTAGCCCTTAGAAAACATCTTCTCTCTTATAAGTTTGCAGCTCTCGCTATAAATCAAGAAGTTTGTAGATAAAAGAGTCAAACCATAGAATAAAATATTTCGTTAAGTACTAAATGCTGAATTTGTAAGTGTTGCCCATTTCAAGGGCCAATTTAAACAAGACAGAATTAAGTTGAGCTGTTTACCTTCCTAACCCTGCTTGCTGTAGCATAATAAATGATGGAGCCATAAGCCAAGGAAGGCGGCTGGAAGAATGTTTTGTTTAGACTACTACAATAGCCAACTCAACATCACAGTAGGAATGCAGTAGGTTAGGAGCAAGCCAAACAGGCAGAGCTACCATGAGAGTGATGAGTTACTGAAATGACTGAAGGCATTGAATTTATGCTTCAGATTTTCCAGAACATCTCTATGATATTTCAAGATTTCAGAAGTGGATGTTATTTTATAAAGGGGAATGAGAGGGAAAAAGATTATCCTTGTCTCTATTTTACTCTTAATTTTTTTCTACATTTGTTGTGCATGGGTATTTACTTCACCGTATTTCTAGTTTTACCACTAGCTAAGTGCCTTTTTGAGAAGTCACTTCATTCTCCATACCACTGTTTTTCTTTCTGTAAAACAGCAACATGCTTCCTTCTTTTTCTCTGGAGCTTCCAGCTCTCCAAAGTCTCTAGAGAGCTTTCATTATATTTTGTTTTATTGGCAGCAGGACCAGCAACTTTAGAACTGCACAGAGAACAAAGCAAATTTAGCTTATGAAAACACTTGTATCCAATTCAGTGAGAAACAAGCTCCAAGAAGCATTTTGCTGCAGGCCTAAGGAGGCTTGTGATTGGAGAGCTGTGATGGGAAAAGAAAAAGCAGCCTGGCTGCACAGAGCAGCATGTCCTTCTCCCGGAACCTGGCTACCTTTTTATCATGTCAAAAGGCCACCTTCATATTCTTTTCAAGTTCTTCATTACTCCTTCAAAATTTTTAATATACTATTGACAAAACTGAATTTTGTTCCTGTTTCTGATACCCTTGCATTCAGCTGTTTCTTTTCCTACCTTTTAGATCCTAATCTGAAAGCAAGAATTTTTGGGGGGAAAAAGTTAGGAATTATGCAAATTAAGCGGGGTTTGATGCAGCTCTGTATATTAAAAAAAGTATTTGGTCATAGCTTTTAAAAGCTCATATCCTAGTTCAAATAATCTGGGTCAAAAAGAAGGTTGGAGTAAAGAAGTTGTGTCTGAAATATGGAGGCATTTTGTGGATGAGGATTTACGCGGAGAAATAATGAGGAAAACCTTCATTCTCTCATGTTTTACTAGTGATTGCTAATAAGTATAAGCTTCTCGCAAGTTATGTCTTTATACCTGTATGCATTCATCATCATCTTTGCTAATTCTGTTTTAACTATTGACTGATGATGGTAGGTTTAGCTAGAAGGTCTATAAGAAAGACAGCTAATACACACAGAACAGTTTAGAAGACCCAAGTCATTTAGGTATAATCCTTAAAAACCTATTATTTCTCTACCAGTGTATGACCATCTCAGCCAAACATACTGAAGTTCTTCTGGAGAAAAAATACCAGAAGTACTTAAGACTTTCAAAGGGACTGTGATTCTGAAAAAACCCAAAGGACAGATCTTTAAAGATATTTGGTACTTTCCATTAATTCTACTAAGAGTGTGGGCTGATTTAAGTTTTGAAATTGAGACAACTAAAAATTTAATCCATGATGTCTGAATCTTTCTTTGGACTTTTTTTTTTTTATCATAGCAGAGCCATAAAAAGACAAAACCAGTGACTTTACAAATCTCTGATGAAAAATTCTAGACTGATAATATGTTCTTGTTGCATGTTCTTACTGGTGATACTGCAGAAGACACCAGCTCAGTGGTAGTTTTACTTTTCACTTAATGTAGTAAAGCTCATTTTCAATTATCCCTACAAATGGAAAATAAAGTCGTTATTGTGGTATAAAGATTTACTTAGAGGTTAAAAAGTTGTTTAAAAGGTATTTAAGACTTTTTGTAAGTTTTTCTTATGTCTCACTTTTTCACCACAGATTTAACCAATATATAGCTTTTCCATTTCACAGACTGACCAAAAAACATATAAAATCACATCTCAGTTGTTTATTGTATTAAACAACACCTATGAACAATGTCACCAAGTACTGCCGTGTAGTCCAGTACCTAATATAGTCATGTTAGTATTTGTTGAATAATATATACTTGTAATAACTTTTCTTATGATGTGATTTTGTTATATATGTCTGTGGAAACAATGGAACCCTAAGGAGTTTCACCCTTGGCTGAAAGTTAGAAGTTATAACTGATTTCTTCAATGTGCCTCTTTCTGTTTTTATGAGGATATGTCTGTTGATAGATGACTGAGAAGATCATAGCAGCAAAATACTGGCCGCGCATTTTTACAGTGCCTCAAATGTTTAAGAAACAAAACAAATTTTCATCATGTTTTGAAGTATTGTTTACCAATCTGCTGTGAGCTCTTCGTTGTGGCTAAATGCTAAGCTTTCTTTTCTGTTTTGTTTTTAGAAGGCTTTCTATATGCAGTAATCGTCATCAACTTCCTAAAATGGTCCACTGTTTTTCTTCTGTGCTTATGCACATAATTCTATCAGAAAAGCTCTGACATTTCAGTACAAAGCTGGACTAATAAGCAGATTTTAGAAGTTTTAGACAAAGCAGTACCACTGAGTGGTGAGCATCTGAAATCAGGAATCAAATCAGCTTGCTCTGTGCCCTTTAAAATGAACAAGCACAGTGTCTCACCAGGTCTCCTAAGTTTTCTGTATTTATCATAAATATTCATCTGTATCTTTTCTGCCTTTGGGATTTTTTTCAAAGATGCATTGTTTGAAGTGCTTTTAAAACATGTTTAGTATGCTAATATAGGATACTCAAATTAGGTTCAGACTCTGTTGCGCTGCTGCTCTACAAACCCATTGGAGAAGTGGGAGTCTTTGCAAAGAAAAGCTCACAGTTTAAATAGCTACGGTAGAATAAGATAACTAAAAAAAAGTGGCTACACGGGGACAATAATTTGGTTGATCTCCAGTGAACACAGCTGGGAATATAACTTGGGCCAGTACATGCTCTGATGCAAGCCCATATGTTTCTTAGTAATAAGAATCTGAAATTAAGAAAGAAAACCACAGGTCTGTGAGATAAGTCTTGGATTAGTTTGAGTTTGGGAGGAGATATACAACTACTTACGTTCAGGGTATTCCTCTTTGTTTAAAGACTTTGTAGTATTACATCAGGCCACTTTTTGCAACAGTGCAATGGCATAACATCATGTGCAAAGCAGTTCTGTTCTTCCTTTAGTGTTTGTTTAAGGGCTTAGCTTTTTATTTAGTTTAGCAAGTTGAGGATACCAGACTTGTATCAAACCCTAGCCTTGATCTTATTTTAAAAAAAACAATTGATCAGATAGTATGTTATCTAAGTCTTATGTGAAGTTCAAAAAATCTGAAGTGTTTCTCTCTTTTTTTTATTTCTTAAACATGTCATATTTAAATACATGATGTGATGTTTTTCTTGATTTTGACAAGCAAAAAGTTCAGTTGGTAGAGGTTAATATTTTCTCCAAGTCTGAAGTCATGGTATGTTTTTCTATCCTAGAATTATTGTCCTATTCTTTCAGTCTTTCAGTGTCTGTAAAAAATATTTGGCTAACATAGCATCTCCACATAGATTAGTTTAATATATTTGCTACTTTGAGAGACCTTCAAGAAATTTAAATTTGGTTACAGTGTGGCACTTTTATACAATGCAAAGAAAACACCATTGCTCTATTTTTCTTAGCTAGTGGATTCATATCACTTAGGAATACTTCATCCTAGAATAGCCTTCTCCCTACGGGCTGCAGCTGATCTGAAATTGGCAGGGGCTGCTTCAGCTTGGAACAGTAACTTTGCCCCACTGGAGAATTGAAAACATGTGAGACAAGCTGCACCTTTCTAACTGAGAGCTGGAATCTGGGCCAAAGTGTGCAGAAAGATTTTTCATAGTACGAAGGTCTCTACATTTGTACATGTGAACAGGTAATGTTTGTTTATATCCTACAAGCTAGCACACTGATGTGGACTCATAGGAGATCAGGCATATTGCAATCTGGAGACTTACTTGGCAAGAGCCAGAAGTATTTTAACTCCAAAAGAAAGAGCAAAATGTTGTGCAAGTTATTTACACAATATCCATGATTCTGGGTTTCCAATCTAAGGTAGGAACCCAATCCAAACAGCACATCAAACGCTATTCCTGCTGTTGTCCATACTCATTAAATAAAAGTAGAATTGGAACAAGTCAGACACAAATACAAACTTTATTTTAAAACCCAGAATGAAACAGGGAAGGTATTGTTCAAGAAACGGGAACAAAAGCAGGCATGGCTTATACAGAGGACAAACACGTTTGTGTTTCTTATATTGAATGAATTATTTCTGAAGTAATGAGTGTCTTTTTCATGGCCAAGATATAGAAGAGCTGGAAGTTTTTGCTATTTAAGTGCCAATTGTTAAGGATGACCATAATCTGCTTTAATTTGCACATCTAACTTTTGGTAAAAGGTCTCTTTGTTCTCATAAATCCATGCAGTTTGTTCATTTTGTACATCTTATTCCCTTATTTTTCATTATCTTCTAAGTTTCCCATTTTCCACCCATGACTTTTGCAATGCAACAATTTTTAGCATGTCAAGTTAGTATGAATCATTTGTAGAAATTTTATTGATTCCTGCTTCTGCTGCAGCTGGTTTTAAGCTGTGCTTACATAGTTTCGGTTTACCTGAGTATTAGTGTATAGCTATCCCAATCACAGCTGTGGCAACCACAGTCTTGCAGAAGAGTAACACCTTTACCCCTCTTCATTAAAATCTCGTTTGCCTTAACTTCATAAGATGCTTAAAAACAAGACATCTTTTTTTTGTTTGTCCTCCAGTTTTGAACTTCAGTTTGCTGAAGAGGACTTTCATTTTAAATGAAAGAGCATGTTCCTGGGTATGCGTTTGATGGCAAGAGCCGTCATGTTTTTGGGGAGGAGTTCTATAAATCTTGATGGAAACATGAGAATTGGCAGTTCCAATTACAGGCAAAAAGTGTTTCTGAAAGACTCTCTGAAGTCAAGAACAAAATGCTGCCTGGCTGCATCTCCACATCCTCCTCTTTTGCTTTTCTGAAATTGTCTAGACACTTACTGGCAGAAACATTCATGGGACAAATAAACTGTAAGCTCAGTGAATTGTTGTGGAAAATTAATTTGGAAGTCATAAGTAACTAGTATTTCTATAAGAAACCTGACTGTGAAAGTTAGTCGATAAGTAAATCATAACACTGCCACATGGTTTGCATCAATCTAACCAACGTAGCACAAATTCGAAAGCCTCTTATTTAGTTGTTAATAAATTATAAATCATGAGTTGGTAGACATCATTTTGAAAGTAATTGTTATAGAATTAAGAAAATCAGTAATGGTTTATGCTACTTACAGGACTGTGAGACAGAAGCTGCATTTGCTGAATCAATTACTGTGTGACATTTGCTATTCTCTAGCATGTAAGTATTTTAAAAACCAAATGCTTAATACAACAAAAACATCAATTTCCAGTTGCCATGTTTACTTTGTTAACATTAACAAAGCTGGAAAGATGCATAAGCTAAAGCTGATTTGTATATTCATTTGGTATTTTGCTTTGATTCCCAATACTGATTGAATAATAGAAAGAAAATTCTCCTTGCTACCATAAGGGATTACCAGGTTTTATTTTCTTTTCATTTTAGGCCTGTTTCCTTTCACATCAGCCATGACCATGGACACTCGGCACCGTCTATTCTCATCTCTTATTTGCATCTGACCTGCTGGTCTAGACCCCAGAACTAAACTGTTTGCCTGCTTTTCTACCACCCATTCACATTGTTCTTTGACTATAGTTGTTCTTTTTTTTTGTTTTGTGCTTTTAATTATTGACTATAAACTATTTTTTTTTTTATATAAGCTTCCTTTTGTAGTATGACGTGCACCTTGACATAGGAGAAAGTAGAATTCATGGCAGGAACAAACGTGTTTGGTGGAATAAATCAAAAGGTATTTCTAGGATGGGGTATAAATTCTGAAGGTTGTGAGTCTTCATGGATATGCAGTCTCATAAAGCACATTGAATTACATCAAACATTGCCAAATGAGAGAACACAATAAATGCTTTTTATTTGTTTGTCCTGTGTAAGAATGATGTCAAAATTATTTGATTCTGCTCTGGTGAAAAAAAGAAAAGAAACAGGAGAAGCTGATGCAACATGACTCCTTCCAGATGGTGGAGTCATGCTGTAGCAAATTATATTTCCATTTAATATTGTGTGATTTTTACCTTTGAAATTTCCATTACAATCCATCTGTTTTATCAGTTTGTCATGAACATTGAAGTCTTTCTAACCTACTAATTCTGAGTGATATATCTGCTTATAAGTTTCTGAGAGATTTTTGCCTGACATTTTCTATGCTTGGCCTCAGCTACAATGTCCAGTCGTCAGAAAAATTTAAGCAAATTATGCGCAGCTGTTTTAAAGGCAAAAGTTGAGACAAAGTTATAGTCTTCATGTATTCCAAATGACACTTCTGTGCTTTCGTAATTCACACAGCTGTTGTTATAAATCTTGAAGTAGGATTGTTTCATCGTTCTCAAACTGGAGTGAAAAACAAGCCGAAATTCAGAAATATGGGTTCATTATTTTAAAAGTTGACATTTGAAAATGCACAATAGAATGTTCTTTTTTTTTTTTTCTTCTGGTTAACAGAATAATTTATCATCTTGCACATCAACGAATAGCGTATTAATTAAGACCACCTGAGGTATACAGATGAATTGAAGTAGGGAATTATCAAGACTTTAATTCAACATTCTTAAACTGTGTGCTGTAACTTAGGGTATGCTCATTGAAAATGTGTTATTCAAAGGACAGTTCATCATGCTTCATTTTACATTTTTTTTAAAAAAACATACTTTTCTTAAACTTGAGAAATCAAGAGAACAACATGTGATAAAAAGGGGTTAACTCAGTGACATTGAAGTACAGTGTACATCTTATTCAGAACTAAAATAGCTTTATTCAGTTTATCATAATGAATTTCCACAATTAATTAGGATAAACACACATATGCAGGCCAGTTTAATGTGATTCTGCTAATTCATTTTAGAAGCTTATTGAGATCATTTTCCACAGTATGTATATACAAAAATACCTTCATTTGAAATAAATTAGATAACTTTATGGAACAATTAATGTTTTTTGCACTTTCATTGTTTTGTCTATGTGGTAACATGAAGTTTAATTGGTATCTCTGCTTCTAAGTATAGCCTTATTGCTTTTCTTGGTAGTGTGAATCTTACCAATATCAGCAGAGGGAAATGTTTCTAAAACTACTTAAATCAGAAAAGAACCCAAGTACATACTTCACCAGAAAAATGTGTCTTATATTTCATTATAGGTAGAATTTACATTGCTTAGGTGTCCTTAGGTTTTATTGCTCAAATAGTTTAGGAGCACTAAGATATTTTGTGTCTCTTTTCTATTTTTCTTAAAAGTTAGAGAACGTATGTTTTAAAACTACTGTTTTTGATAAGATAGAGTCAACAGATGAAAACTCTGGAATCAGGATAGTCTATCAGTAAAAGTTTGTCACCCACCATTATATAGATATATAAATATTTTATATACCCACTTTCACTAGAAAATCTGATCCTTAGCTGCTTTTACATATTTAATAATAAAAGTAAGGTGAAATTTGGTAATAATAATTTTCCTCTTTTCCATGTGGATTGGAGACACTATAATATTGGGATCCCCCTTGAGTCCATAGTTTGACACTTTGCTTAATGTTTTGTTAAAGGTACCTTATTTAATGCTACTATTATTATGTAGACTTACACTGCCTTAAACCTAAAAGCAAGCAAAGTTCTTAATCAAATAATTATTTAGAGGGAATTAAATTTGCTCCATTAGTTTAGAATCTGCATTTTACAGCTTAATCCAATTAAGGAACACCTCACTGAGCACAGGAAACAGCATGATGCTGTCTGGCTGGAATTCTCAATCGTATTTACCATCACCACATAATAACACCAAGGAACTTAGCTTCAAGCCAAAATTTTTGGACAGGTATGATGATATAACTGAAGCAAAGACGAGTAATAGCATCTCTCCAGACCTCTTTTAAAATGGATTTTATTTTGGATTATTTTTCTTTCATATTTTTTTTTTACAATAATTTTGCTTTCATATGTTCTGTGGCACTCTGTCAGCATCCCTGTGATACGTATCAGTCATCTTCTGTGAAAAATTAAAATCTAGGATTGATGAGGTGTTGCATAAGAAGTATATTTTAACTTTTAAGTTGTTTACCACTGTTGCTAGGAAAGACAATATCTTCATGGAGGCAGCTGCAGAGAAAGCTGACACCAGGATAGCATTGATCACTTATGTTTGGGAATACTCTGGGTAAAAAAGAGCTGTTAGATATTTGCCTAATGAGCCAGCAAGCAGCAGTGAGGCTGGCCAAAGTGCTATTTACAGTTCTTAAGAAGATGTGTGAGGTACATTAAAAAGAACAAGCCTGGAGTTTACTGGGGTTGCAGGGCTGGGTCTGCATGGCAGCGGGGACAGCCAGGAGCTGGAGCCTTCACCAAACCCGAGGAAGACAGCCTTGACTGAGTTAATCTAGTATGCATGGCACACCGCTGCAGTGTAACTTTGTGACTTTTAATGACTCCGAAACCACCTCATCACTCGAGAAAGGAATATGCTGGAGTCTGCCTTCGCTCAGCTTGACAAGGTGATGGGAGGGATAGATCCCCCTTACATGAAAACACTTGTCAGTTGTATCCAATTTGGCAAGACAAGCACCAATGTCACCTTGAGAAAAATGTAACTCAGCTGACATTCAATGTGCATGCGTACACTACATGCTGCAACACAGCCTAATTTCATGTGATATATGCAAATACACTCTGTTTTGCCTTTTTCTATTTCCATGGTGCTCTCAGAGCTGTATCTTGACTGATTAAGAGCAATGCACAGTTTCATCCGAGTTCCTGACTTAAATAAGCAATGAAGGTGAATTCTGCCTGTGGTGATGTACAACTTCTGGACATTGCCTGTTCCAGTAGGTAACGAGAATTCTCTGACATGTTGTTCAGGTTAGTTAAAAACACCCCAACAAAATAAGAAGCATGAATGCAGTCAGCCAACGGTTTTTGTGATGTTTTAGGGTTTGGTTTATATTCTCGCAGTCAGCCAGCCAGCCGTGGTTCAAAGCATTATAATTAGATGTCAATGGATTATCTTTCCTTGTAAGCACACTGTAACTGCACCCCCAGTGTCTGCTACTTCTGTGGCAGTATTGGAGTAAGGATCATGGTGCTTTTACGTTGGAGATTATTCTGTTAAAAGGTTCATGGCTTGTGAAAGTGAACTAACCAGTGCTAATGGCCACAGCTTTCACTGCTGCAGCAGAACTTGGACAAGATTGATCCTTTATCCAACCCTGTTGCATTCCTGCTTAGAATTTCCTAGAAAAAGTGGATGTAAAATTCACTTGCTTAATTAAAAATTGGGATGTATGAAATAGGTTCAGCACAAAACTGGGCCCTTGCTGAGCAGTGAAGTTAAAATGCAATGTTTGCCTGATTTTATGATGCTGATTTTATTTGAAATATTTTTGCCAATTTTATTCTTTTCAATGTATTAGGCGGTGGGGGTGGTGTAATTTATTTGTCATTTAAATTGTCTATTTATTTTTTTAATGTTGCCACCATGTGTTGCTTTACTTTGGGGTTTTAACTCAAAATCTATGCTAATAGAGATGTGCTGACCACTTGTAGCCCTGAAGCAAATTGCAGTTGGTGTGTACCGGTCTCAGTTTGCACAAGAAAGAGGTGAACAGCTGCTGGAGTTTAAGGGTTGAAACTCTTGGAAGGAAAAGCATGGCTAAGTTGCCAGTTTTATGGGCCATAAACTGTTTCTCATACTTCCCTTCATCTGACTCTTGCAGACTGAGCCTATCTGTCAAACGCTGCTCTTGACCTCATGTCTGAGAAATCTTCTGCTCCTGAAGTATTTTCCGAAGGGAGCTGCAACTGTTAGTGCTTGTGCTTTGGTACCCTAGGATCAGAATATTTTAGTTGTCTCCTAACAGCTTGAAAATATGACTGACTAGAGATGCCCCTTGTCTTTGCTTGGCCGCCTTCTTCTGGAAGACAGGCTGAGTATTTTTGAGGTAATTTTGAGGTAGTGAAAGAGACTCCCCCGATATTGCAAAGCTCTGTATTTTGCTCAGTTGCTAGAGGCTATACAAAGGTGAATTAGTGTGTAGAGATTCCCATTTGGAGATGCTATTAAGAAGTAAAAATTAAAAGAAGAATTCTGCTCTTCATTAATACTGCTCTATTAGTTTGAATCTGAGAAGGGAAGTAGTGCATAGTGAGCCAAGGTGTGAAATTATACAGCACAAGCAACCCTGTCTGAATTTGCTGTCTGGATATTTGTATCCAGTGATTACACAAATTGGATTACTACAAACACTCAGAGACTGGAAATTCTTACTTTGTGGGAGAAAACTGACAACATATTTAGAATGACTGTGACAATTCTTATCCTTCCCTAGTAAACCTTACTTTGAAAATCACCATCAGCATTGCTGTTTACCTGCTTGTGGTTGCATGTCAAACAATTCTGGCAGAAGTCATTATAACTGGCAGCCAGTTTAATAGTTTACAGGTTTTAAGGGATTGGGTGTTTGTTTAATAAGGATGTTATGATAAAATTATATTGTAGTGGAGGATGTTTTTTGTCTAGGAAAGATTTCAAAAGCTATAGGCTGCACCAGGGTTGGAAAGGTCTTTATTACACTGCTGCTGCTTAGCCAAACTTGAAAACAAGACATATTTGCTCACAGGACTGGAGTTTATCATGCAGAAAGAGTAATTAAATTTGAATTGTGTCAGCCAACTACCTTAAAATGAAGAGAAGTCAATGAATGTTGCTCCAAGGAGAAAGAAGAAAATTATTAGTTAAAATTATCCTTAGTGTCCAAGAGAAATGCTTCACACCCCTCGAATCTGTTGCAAAGTAAAAAAACCTAAACAAATTACCTTCAATACTTAATGTTTAAAATTTATCGGGTACGTGTTTCCCTATGGAAATTAAAGGAAAACAGATAATACTGTACTATACTATTTTAAGGATTGATGGATGGACTGTTTGGTGGATGACAGATTGAGTTGTTGACTATTACCCCCTGGATGTGACCATCCAACCAATGTCCAGATGGAGATCAGTGACCCTCGGGGGTCCAGTACAGTTTAATACCTTCATAAATAACATAGTGGGATCAAGTGCACCCTCAGCAAGCCTGCACATGACACCAGGCTGAGTGGATTTGACATGCCTGAGGGATGGGATGCCATCCAGAGGGTCTGGAAAAGCTCAAGAAGTGGGTGCATATGAAATTCATGAGGTTCAACAAGGCCAAGTGCAAGGTCCTGCACCTGGGTCAGGGCTACCCCTGGTATCAATGCAGGCTGGGGGACAAGGGGATTGAAAGCAGCCCTGAGGAGAAGGACTCAGAGGTGCTGGTGGACAAAAAGCTGCACACGAGCCAGCAATGTGCACTCGCAGCCCAGAAAGCCAACCCTATCCTGGACTGCATCAAAAGTAGTGTGGTCAGCATGCTGAGGGAGGTGATTCTCCCCCTCTGCTCAGCTCTCAGTAGACCCCATCTGGAGTCCTGTGTCCAGCTTTGTAGTCCTCAGCACAGGAAAGACATGGACCTGTTGGAGTGAGTCCAGAGGAGGGTCACAGAAATGATCAGAAGGCTGGAGCACCACTCCTGTGAAGGCAGGCTGAGAGAGTTGGCGTTGTTCAGCCTGGAGAAGAGAAGGCTCCAGGAAGACCATACAGCAGCCTTCCAGTACCTAAAGGGGGCTTACAAGAAAGATTGGGACAGACTTTTTAGCAGGTCCTGTTGTGATAGGACAAGGGGTAATGGTTTTAAACTGAAAGAGGGTAGATTTAAACTAGGTATGAGGAAGACATTTTTTACAATGAGGATGTTAAAACACTGGAACAGTTGCCCAGAGAGGTAGCAGATGCCCCGTATCTGGAAGAGTTCAAGGTCAGGCTGTATGGGCCTCTGAGGAACCTGATCTAGTTGAAGATGTCCCTGTTTATTGCTGGAGGTTGGACTAGATGACATTTAAAGGTCCCTTCCAACCCAAACTATTCTATGATTCTAAGGGCCCTCAGTAGCAAAGTGCAACCAATGAAGCTCAGTTAAAAATGGACTTACAACAAGCTTGCGGATTTTATTTTAATTTAGAAACTGTTTAGCAACAGGAGATCAGAAAAGATTTGCATTGAAACCTTGGCTTGCAGTTAATCTGGAAGTGCCTGCATGAACTATTTGTAGAATGTCACACAACACAAACCAAGGTGGTCCTTGGCAGAGAAAACAAAAGATAAGATTCTTATTATTGTTAAAAGTTGTTATAGGTGGGGCTGACTGAGGTGGCTGTCATTAAAGTTACTCAACACATTCTTTTATGAGACCTTTCCTATGGTAGCACATAAGTTGAAAAAATTGGACCTGAATACTCCATGGCCAGCATCAGCCTTAGGCTGATTTTTTGGAGAAATTTTCAGTAGGCAGAGAACAAATGTAAGGCAAAATATTGTTTAACCAATGGTTAAAAAAAAAAATCTTGTAACCATCTTTTTGAGAAACTGGAGAGCCTGGGGTCAGGAATCTGCTTAAATTTGGCTGTATCACAAGCCTCTGAAAATTTCCTATTATACAGGGAGTTTGGCAGCAACAGTCCCTGAAGATTCTCTCTGTGTTAGCCCTATGCTAGAGCCTGGGGTGTCTGGGCTGAACAGCAGTTTTTCTTATGTTTGACCTCCAAATCTACCCGTGGCTCCTGTGCTTTATCTGTTCTCCCTTCCTAGCACCTTTGTGGCTCTCTTTTGTTTGTACTGGACCAAGTAGCCCTGATGTTAAGAAAGCCAGATGAGAGGAATTTCCATCAATGAAGCTGGATAATCGTGGCACTTTGGGTATCAAGTTTTACTTACAGTGATACAGGGTAGAGGCCTGGAGCTTTTTGGAGGGAAAGACATCAGGATTTGGAAATGGTCCAAATGTGGGATTTGGAGGAAAGAAGAAAGAAAAATAGAAAAAGCCACCTCAAAGATTAAAGACCAAAGTGAATTTTTATGTGATTTTGTGACAAGAGTGAAGAGGAGGGGCTGGATTAATATTTTGTTGAGTTTGAAGATACGGTGTCACAACAGAGCAAATGAACAGAAGAACACAATTGGAAGGGGGCAATTAGAGCATGAAAGAAGGAACAGATTTTTAAGTCATTGATGTACGTAAGGTGAAGGTAAAGGCGCTACTTGTCAGCCTGCTGACCTTTCAGCCCTACAGACAAGGTACTGTATTGAGCCCCACATTAGGAAAGTGCTGTACTTTATACAAATGCTTGACTAGATAAAAGAAGCAGCTAGTAGGCCTGTGGGACTCCTTGTTAAAAGACGTGTACCTTTTACTTCCACAACACAGATTTTAAGGGAGACTGAACAGGTTCTTGGAAGAGATACTTACTGAGGTGACTGAGAAGACAAACCACAGGAAGCTCAGAAAATGCTCTAAACGGCTTCTGCTTGGAGGCTAAGAGATGATACTGGGCAAGGCTGACTCCTGTTCTGAAATACTATGTCCATTCATACATCCTAAACTGTCACAGGGGACATTTTTTGGACCCCAGGTTTCTTTTTATCTTGCACAGTGTTAAGGCTCAGGGGCTTTAGGAAGGAGGGGAGAAGACCGTTTTAAAGTTTCCTGAGCTGAAGAAATTCACTCAGCTGTGATATTTAAAAGATTTAAAAGTCTTCCAGGGAGCTGTTTGCTGACTCTTGAGTTCCCTTCCTGTACCTTCTGGCACATTGCTGTTGCACACTTATATTTGCTGAACGTAACTGGTTTGATTGCTTGTTTATTCCATTAAATAACCTTCCACATAGCATGTAAATCGCCCTATGTCATATTGTCTCAATTCATGCCCCCAAATGTAAGGTTTTAATTTTATACGGTGAGTTCTATTTCTGAAAATTAAAGTGTTTTTCCAGCCATTTCACAGGCTCAGAACAGAAAATCTGTGTGTTGTTTAGAAATTATTAGTTACAAATAAATTATGGAAAACTGGCACAACTTGCAGGTTTGTTCTTTAAAAAGACTGTCATAATTTGATGTTAGGTGGGAGGGAATGCTAATAGTTTAGAAAATAATTTGTATTTCCTCCATATTTTTGTAATAAAATCTCACTTTTGAATAATCTTTATACTTTCTCATTATGTTTCACTTCTTAGACTTGTGGAATGAGGGAGGGATCGACTGCAGGGCAAAAGTAAAAGATTGTCCCTCCAGCTCCCTCTTTCCTTGTAAAGGAGAAGCCAGGCACACAAAGTACTGACCTGGTACTACATATGGTCAATGATCATCGTACAGGGAAGAAGCTGTTGTAATAGTTCACCCAGCAAAACACAGATGAAATTCACTCACAAGCAGATTGCTAATAGTCTCATTCAATAAAGCTTTTGTTTTCAAGGATGTGAAAGAAGAACAGAAGGTGTCCTGAGCAGGGAATCTGGGTATTTTTGATCACCCTGAGTAAAACTTTTGCTAATTGTTACAAACACTCTGGCCAAAAATCAATTAGACTTATAAGAGATTCTAATCAAACTTTTATCTCATGACTACAACAGGTGTTCTGTATGCTAGTTATCTCCAAAAATTAGGACTCCAAAAATTTTGCCTAAGGATAAAGCATAATTTAGCCAGACTAATAGTAAATCTTAATTAAGATGTATGTAGAAGACTTAAGAAAGGAATACCTGAAAGTAAATATGGTAGGAGATTCTATTTAGGTCTTGGAAATTATTCAGAAGAGAAAAAAATTACAAATTTCCCTGTGTCTTTCTTAATTATTAACTCCCTTATATAATTTGTAAAATTAAAATTGTTTCCAGTCTTAACTTGCATTTCAACTATTTGATTACGTATCTGTACTTTAGAATGATATTTGATTTGGAATTACTATGGTTGATTTTGGAATTTTTATGAAGGGAGGAGAAATTATAAGGGACACATTCAATTAACTTCTGTTCATTTTTCTGACCCAAGATTTAAAATTGGAGAAAGCCCGAGAAAATCTTTTACTCTGGATTCTTTTTATTATATCATGGCTATAAAGCACAGATGAACCAGAATTCACAGTGAATGGTGTGACAAAACATTCGCAAGTAGTTTATTTGTTTTGTCCAGTGTAACTAATTGAGATTAAACTTAAGAAATTAATTTCTGAGAGGTAACCATGTAATTTTTATTCAAAATATGCAAACTAGTGCAACTTCCAGCAAAGCAGCGTGAGCACAACTGTTCTACAGCTGTCATTTATTGAAAAGCTCTTTAAGTATATAAAACTATTTTAAAGCTAAACCATTAGCCAAACTCTAAACTCTTCAATCAAATGTTTTCCTAGATGATAATTCCTTGATCTTCTCCCACCCTCTTTTTTTCCTCTACAGAGAAGCATTTCATTGCTTACCAGATTCTTATTTAAGCTACCGTGTTCCCCCTTGCTCAGCTGAAGGCACTGAGTGGGAGGTGATTGCTGATAGCTGGGCTCAGGATGCATGATGGGAGAAGCACTTTTCCTTTTTCTTGGAGGGATAGAAGCGGTAAGGTATGTGCTCTTTTTTCAGTCATTTGTGTTTTTTTCTCCATGCTATGTAACTTACATTTAGTAATATTTTTGATAACCCAGCAAACTTAATAACATGGTGCAAGAGCTTATTCATTCCTCCTCAAATATATTTCAGTTCTGTTATTGTGGTGTTTTTATTATATTCCTGGAAATTTGGGTTTAATTCCTTAGTCACTTGGTATTTTCAACCTGTGTCTCTTTCAGTGAGCAATGCATTAAAATGGAAAACACAGAACTTTTACTCAGTCTGAATTGGCCTGTTCAAGTCTCACCATCTTGTTGCCCTCCAGGAAAAATAAAAAAGTACCTCTCTGTGATTTATGCATTTTGGATGACTTTGCTGCTGACTTGTTTGAAAGTGCCCTTGAAGTTGGAAACAGGAAAGCTTTCTGGATGGCAGAAAGTAAAGGGATAGCGTTCTATGCTCTAAACAATAGTAGTCTTCTGCTTGAACCTGAGAGGGTAGAATACAGGGTGGAATGGATCCCAATTTCAGTGGTGCTGCCTCTCGGGATGTGAAATCCTTTCAGACCCAACTTTCAATTGAAAAGGAGAGAAAAGAGGCTCTATGGCCTAAAAGAGACAGGGAATAGTACTAGAAAATGAAATTTTGACTGAGTTTTCTTCAAAGGCTTGCAAAATAAAGCTAGCTTTCCTGCATGTTGCAAGTAGAGGAACACTTGGTTGTTGGATGATGATGGAGGGGTTTATACAAGTAGTGCTTCTGCATCTGATTTTCTATCAGAAGCACGGAGGTGTGCTGTATTAATTGATAGTACAGGTGTATTGAGAATAAAATATCAATTAGCCACTACAGTGCTGGTTTTCCTGTACATTGAGTATGGGTTTTGTGCATGCAAATGGACATACCCATATGTTTCTCATATGTCAACTCTGGCCATCATCATCTCACAAATATGTTTAAAAATGTTGCTAAATTTCATGCAATTGGAAAGAACAAAGCATTAAGGACAATAATTTCATGCTTTGTACAGTATAAACAAAAAAAGCCAGAACTTTCCAGGCGAGGGAAGGGAGTGTGTCAAATTAATCTATAAGAGTCAGACAAAAGGACTTTGCTTGGAGAAGAAATGAGGAGTGGTTTTAATTAACATTTTGCTTCAGGTCATGCCATGTTCTTTCAATTAGGACTTTGGTGTAAGAAAGACTGTCTCTTCTTAAATGTCTTTACTCCTTTAAAGGGAAAGATTTGGTCATTTTCCAGAGATGCGAGAACGGGGTATTTTCAGTTGTCTTTAGTATGGGGGAGTATGAATTATGATTCTCTCTCAATTCTGAATATAATTGAGAAGATTCAGGATCAAACAAATTTAAGTGCTGTTCTTAAACTTTTCATTTTTCTTTCAGCTCGGCTCTCTTTTTGTTTTCTTCAGAGTATTTTTCCATTGCAAAACTTTGGCATAAATAATTTCCCTTGATGCCCTAATCACTGCTTTTCATTTAAGGTTCTCTATTTCTGCTTAATAGTTTGTCTGCAGCATTTTGCTGGAATGGAAATAGTTTTCTGTGTCTCGTCTTTCAGAGTATGTCCTAAATTACCTGTAATTCAAATTTTTAGAATTTGCAAACGCATTGCTCCTTTCCCATTATCACTTCTTTTTAATAATAACATGTTTCCTCTGTATATGCATGTGCTCTGCAAGGGGCTCCTTTTATTTCTAACCTCCTAGTTCTTGATGGAATAATTTACTGAAGTAAACAGGAAGGTTTGCTGAGAGTTCCATGACAATTTCCCCTTCAGTACAAGCTATAGCCTACTTCCACCTGATACACGCAGAATGAGTGCCATAGTTCCATCTAGCCTGCTAAAACCAAAGCTAAACAAGCAAGAAAGATAAACTAGCATATCTCTGTATCTAAAGACCTACAAAAGAACTGTAGAAATCTTTGTCATTAACCTTTCCCATATCGTCCATGAGCAATTTTGCAAACAATGTTAACAAAGATGCCCCTTGCTGCCAACCTGTGGGCATTGCCATCCCTTGTTTTAAGCAGCAAGGCCCATTGGGGGGGGAAAAAGAACATCTGAACCAAGATAATGTTGCATGATCTCATTCTTGGGGTTATATAAATATCAACCTAGGTGTTATAATTATGTACAATATGTATTAGTTAGTCATGCCTTCCTTAGCACTGAATTTTTACACTAATGGAATAACGCTGATGTTACTGAAATGGTAATATAGACTAGATTAACAGCAGTGTGGGAATTTTTTTTCTTTAAAATACTACTCGGTTTGCAAACTGAGCCCTCGAAAGTTCAGAAATTCCAAATTCAAACCTGCCCTTGCCATCTTAATTCGCCACTTTATGCATCAATCCTACCCTCCTTATGAGACAAACATTTTGCAGAGAGCACTTGTGTGTAGTCTTCTAATAGGACAGTGTCATATTTATATTAAGGACTTGTAGGTAATTGTAAGTCTACTATTTCCTAGCTTTTGGTTTAACCTCCTAGAAAATAGAGTTTATTTTTAGAAATTGTCTTTGAGCTGCTAGGTATTTTAGAAGAGGGGGGAAAAAAATATTCCTTGGCACTCTTGAGTGCGGCATGCTGCAGCTGCTACCCCAGCAGCTGCACGAGTCCTGCTTACATAGGTAGGGTCATCTTTTTCTTTTGAGATGTTACCAGCATCTTTCTGTGGAATGTACGTGGCAGGGGAGATCATTGTTTCAGGCACATCACTCATCTCTAAAAATGGTGCCTTCTACTTACCCTTTGCAAACAATTTCAAACGTTTAATGAAAATAATGTTGGGTCTTCTCAGGCAAAGGTCAGAGGAAGCTTTTAAGATTCAAAGATTTAGCCTAAATATAGGGCTTCCTACAGGACCCCAAAATAAGTAAAAAAAGTAAATAGTCTCAGTAATCTTACACAATAGAATATACCTTTGCATGCATTGGTTTGAGCTTTGGTGCTGGGTGTAAAGTTTGCTAAATACTTTCACTTATTAACAATAGAAAGTGAAGGTTTGGTTTTGGTGGAAAAGATATTATATACAAGAATAAAACCAATGTTAGCTCTTGCAGCCTATTAGATTCAGCTGTGAGAGCCTGACCTAATCTAACAGGCATGTCATGATACTTTATACTGTTACAGATTTACAGAACATCATACTTATGGCAAATTAGTTTGTTTTTTTGAAAATACTGTCTAGAGATGCCAGTGTTATTCACAGCATTGAACAGGAATTGCTAGCACCTACCTAATAGTTGTGAGCTTGCTGTCTTCTGCATTTCCTTCAGATGTGTTTATTATATTTAAAAAGCAATGGGTAGAATTACTACCTTGTTGCTCTCTGAGTTCTTAGTTGTTTACAGGCATTTGCCATCTAGGTTGGATCCTATTTAATTTTTCCCAGTCAGCTATAGAATACTGTACTTAATTGCAAATGAGGTTTTGGACATTAAATCAATTAATTGAAAGTATTATATACTTCCTAGCTGAGTCAGCTGGTTTGTCTGTGCTGTAGGAGGTATCATCAGGTATACAAAGCTTTGGTGTATTATGTGTTTTTTCTAAGCAGGCTGGATATTTTTAGATCAAGGTGTCTGTCTTTATAAAAGAACCTGTTAGGATCTCTTTAATTTATATATTAAGTGGCACCCAGAGGGCGACAATTACATTTCGGTCTCTTGTGGGAATGTGGATGGAAAATGGAGAAGGTGGAAGACAGAAGGGTGCGGTTAACCACAGAACCAAACACATGTAGAGGAACTGCAAAACCCCACCAAGAGGGAGGTGAAAAGAGCTGCCAAGGGGGTACCTTTCAGGTACTGCAGTAGCCTCAGGATTCAGTCTGAAGGGTTGTAGGCTGCAGAGCTTAACTCACTGGAAAGAAGTCAGATCAAGCCCGTCATTGAGAAATAGTACTCTTGAGAGAGCCAAGGGCAGAGATGGCAAGCACAGCTTGACCCAAACAAATCACAGTCCCAGTACTGAGAGAGCTTTGGCCTGCAGGGAAGCTAATCTCTGGAGATGCTGGCATTGCATAAAAAACACTTTGAACCAAACTCAGCGCAGAGAATCTGCACAGCTCTAATTGAAACAGCCTTTTGTTGTAATGAAAAGAAAGCTGCAGAAGAGAGGCTAAATGATTAATCTTTTCCTTTTATTTGGAGCCCACCATTGGCTCGCTAGTGTTATGCATTCTGCACTCAAAATGTATTTGAAATTTGGTCAAACATTGCAGTAAATGATGTAACTCACTGCCAGGAGCTTCTCCAGACCTCTACTGTTTTATTCCTTTATTAGTAAGGCATGTTTCACAGTGCAACTTTTTTTTTCCCTTTCTTTTTTTATTGTAAATTTCCAGATTCTACATTTGTTTTTCTCAAATATTTCCTACTTAGGCTTTTGCTTAAAGCAGTTCTAGTCAAATGATTGGTTTAATGAATATCCTTAAATCATTGATTTGGACCTTTTTTGACATGTAGTAATTTTCCACATTCATTAAAACCACAGCTCTTCAGCTTTAATAATTGTTTCCAGGCTCTTTAGAAATAAATAAATGCTGGACTCTCCCATTTGACGCATTACTATATCCTTTGCTATGAGCAGTAATCCTTACTATTGTTTCCAGTCTTCTGCTTTTATCATTCTAAATACTTTGTGATCTCCAGTTTTATGACATGGTACACTAGCTCAAGAATACACAACTGAACTTTGACCTTATGAAGGCATTTAGTCACATCTGTTTATAAAGATATTTAGGATCATTTGTGGCTTTTTGAAACAATTAGAGAACTATATATTTCTTCAAGTTACGTATGAACATTGTATGCATATGCTCATTTCTCTGTGTATAAGAAATGTGCTTACCCATTTTATGGAAGAAAAGGTTAGATGCATTAGGAAAACTTCAGGAAATCTGTTGTAATTTTCTCCTTTTATTGCTGTAGTTTTCTACAATAACATGTAGAAGGCTTTTTTTGCTGAAACAAAACCACAGGTTGAGTAACTGGAATTTAGGAACAGATTTAACTGGTTCCTCTCTCTACCAGTTACTTCAGCATGTTCAGCTTAATGAAAAGGACCATGGATTCCAAAAGGGACACTCCATGGCCAATTTTGTCTTTTCAGAAGATCTTTTGCTCTAGGGGGAAAAAAAAATAATTTAAAAATTCATCTTCAAGTTCTAGCTTTTCTTGAATGCTGTGTGAAAATAAAGAGTTAGTCAGTCTTGGTCATGTCTTGTTTGTGTACAAGCTGGTTCCAGCAGACAAACTTACATAAACTGCTGCAAGAAACCTGTCTGTTTTACCCAGTCTCCCAGCTTCAGAGGTTTTCCAGAGCTCTGCTGATACTTTTCAGCCTCCCTGTATCTCCTGAAGACACCAAACAAGAGATAGTGGGGCTGCAGCAAACAAACGTGGAGATAAAAAGCCAAGGGTTACATTATGAAGGTACATTGCAAAATGCTGTATCTGAGACCTGCAAGGTGTTGGCATCCCTGTAGATCCTCTTGAACACAACAGAATATAGTCTAAATATGATACACTATCTTTTTCTCCAGCCTTCCTAAATTCCATGACTCCCATGACAGCTACAGAAATATATGCAGTGGGGAGGATTTAGAGGAATATCTTTATCCTCGATATGCATTAGAATTTAGGTTTTAATGTCTAAGATGCTGTTACAAGAGATGATGTACTTGGTTTGGGGTTCTTTTGTAATCATCTGGTGAGAATTTTATAAAATTCAATTAGAGGGCTCACATGTAAGAAAGTTGAGTTGACCCACAAAAGATCTATAATCTTCAGTATATAATCATGCAGGAGATGAGTTGTGCTTAAAAATTTTAGCTCCCACATGCAAGGAAGCCCTGTCTTCATTGTAATGCCTTTACATTGTAATGTAATGCTTCTGCAGTGTTTGAGGTACTACTAGAATAGATTGGATCCGATCCCAGGGTGGGATCCTTGCAGCTGAACAATAAGTGCAGCTTGTGACTGCTGGGAAGGCTCGGGTTGGAGAAGTGAATATGAAATTATTTTACTACAGATGTCTCCCGGCAATGTGAGAATGTAGCACCTATATATCTGTATACAAATACCTGGTCTAAGTTCACGTACTGTTCTTCTTGTTTGAAAAGGACTGGTTTGTTGCAACTGTTGTTGCAAAAAGAGCCTTTTCATGCTGGGATGTAACAGCAAGAGTAGACCACGCAAGACAGGCGAGGTATTCCGGTTCTGCTAAGCGTGGTAACATCTTGACTACAATAGTGTGTCAGGTTGTGGAGTTTTGCACCCCAAGCAGAAGAAGTAGGCCCATTTGAGGGGTTCCAGATAAGGGCAACAAAAATGATCGCAAGTCTAGAAACCATGAGCTACAAATAAAAAGTCAAAGGAGTTAAAACTGCTTAGTCTAGAGAATATTGGGGATAATCAATGTAGTCATTGTCTATTAAAAGGCTACTGCAATGACAGAGGGTGACTTTTCCCTGCATTTGTGTGAGGTAGAAGGACAATAAGTCCTATGGGCCTGAAACTGCAGCAAAGATTCGGGTTAGACTTTAGGAAACCTGACAGGATGGTGAATCACTGGAGCAGACAGCCCTGCAGACAATCCATCCTCGCAGGCCTCCATGGCAGACAAAGCCTCTGCCAGTCAGGAGTGACATAGGTATAACCGATGTTACCTCATGGCAAATAACCAGTCCAGATAGCTTTTTACAGGACCTTTTCAACCCTATGACCTCTCTGAAGACCTGATTTTAGTAAACAGCAGGTAGTTTTCCAGCATGGCACAGGCTGAACGCTGGCCCTTGTTGTTGGCATGTCTGGTGTGGGTTTAGAGCATAGAGCTTTCCAGGAAAACGTGGCCGCTGACTGACCAGCAGCCGGCACTGCCTTCTTCCCGGCTCGTGCGTGGGATGCTGCTGACCAAAGGGAGCAGGAGGTTCTCTGACCCCCTGCTTGTGTGCAGCCATGACACTCCAGGCTTCAAAGGGGAAGGAAGCTTGAATCCTCTATGTTCAGATATTAAATGTTGCTGTCTAACAAAAATTGACTGGAAACACAATTCAGAGTCCAAACTATTCCATTGGAAGCAGTGGTTATCAAAGCATTAGTCTGATGCTTACCCAGTTGATATATACCTATTTTCTCTTATCTGAATTTAAGTTTTTTCAGAGAACACTGCTTCTCTCTTAACCTTTTTAGTATTACTGCCTTTTTCTTCCCAAATAAGGAAGCTTTAACCACAGTGTGTGTCTGCCAAACTTTAGCTTTTTGGAGCTGCAAATATGAAGCAGGATGCTATCTGTTTTTATGAGGTCTTTCTGTTATTTCTGTAATCCTCAGCCAGCCAAGAACCCCTCATTTATCCTCCTGTTCTAATTCTGCTGTGTAAACAAAAGGCAGACACAGCCTTGGTTCCAACTCAGCTAAAAATTGAAGCAACTCAATGTATAATTGTAACTTATAGATGGACCTATTTTCCAGAAACACGTGTCTTTAAAGAAATTGTATTGCTGTCCTCTACTGTTTGAGGAACACCTGAAGAGATCTTAATTTCTCAAATACATCTTAATTTGTTTTACAGGAGAGCCCAGAGGCCTCACTTACAATTAGGGTTTTGCTATGCCAGATGCTGAGCAGTGCCTATGCTGAAGAATTTGTTTACTTTAAAAGCAGATGAAGAGTTGACTAAGAAACATGGGAGATGATAGCAAAAGTAATACAATTGCATACATAAACACTTATTTGAAATGAAGTCATATTTGTAAAAGCTGTAAGATTAAAAGTAAAGACAAAACCAACACATAAAATGATCCTGATGTTACTAAATGTCTGACTTGTTATGGCCTGCTCTAGTATAAGGGGCACCCAGGCACTGATTCCTAAGTGAATGAGCACATAGGCAGTTGTAAATCTCTTCAAGTGAAAACCTCTGTGTGCTATTCTAAAGGCTGATGCTTTCCCTAATTTATCAGTTTGTTTAAATGTAGGGCTTTTAAACAATGCGTAATGACTCTATGGTACAAATTATAAAACCTTTAGTTTACTCAAGATTACCTTTCAGAAATAAAAATGTCTTGGTTCTTCCTCAGACCCTGAAATGTTGCAGATACTGGGATGAAAACCTGACCAAGTCAGAGGTAAAATTTCGATTAACTTTCTGGGGGACTTTTCCCTACCAGTTCAAAATCACAAAAGTCACACTGAGATTTCTAGTTTTATCTAAGAAAATAAGGCCTTCCTTTTTGCAATGAACCTATCTGTGAAGTGCCAAGAGAATTTCTAACAAAGCCTGCAGTAAGGTAGGTTATTATTTGTCAGTTGTAAATTAGATTTGATTACAAATTGTATTAAGAACGTGAGAAAATTATTATGGCTTTGTTGCTCATTGATAGTGCACTGTTGTGTTTTCCCCTGTTCCTTGAGTGAACTTAAAGTAACATATCCTTTTGTAGACATTTACTACAGTAGAAGGGTAGAGTTGATTTTGTTTTGCTTTAATCTACAAGACACTTTCATACTGATTTTAAAACTTCCATATTGTGAAGCACCTTGTTACCATAAATTTGTTAAAGTAGGTAAAGTCTTGTAAAACTAAACAGCAAGGTTGTATGAAAAATATAAAGCAATACAGTACTTGAAGTATCATCCTGGGAAAATGTCATAAAAATAACTGAAAATAAGGCTTATAAATGAGGTCGATTCTTATATTGAGGAAAAAAACTTTAAGATGAAGTGTCTTAACTCTTTCAAATCAAACCAGATAGAACACCACTTGAATAGTAAAAATAATCATATGATCTTTTAAAATTATGCAAAAATCAATGGAAATAATCAACATGTAAAAAACATGAAAAATTTTTATGACATAATATTTGTCAGTGATCAGTAAACCCATTTAGTACTTTGTCTTTTGATGAGGTTCCAGAAGCTGCACAATTTCAATAGTCCCTGAAATCTTAGGGACAAATATTTTCATTGGATCTGTTTTCTGCTCTTCAGTAAGACTTTTAAATGAATAACAGTTCAGAGTTAAATATACTTACTTGCTAGTCACTCTTAAAGGCAGAGAAACTAATCTTTGGCTGATGTAAAGCACCATTACTTTGTAACAACAGTAATGCTGTGTCAGTTAAAGCCAGCGAAGGATTTTAAAATTCATGTCCATTAAAATGTCTAACAAATATAAGAATATTTTTTAAAAACTGTCAAACAAGAATGGTAGACTGAGATCCAAGACCCCCCCAAAAAAAAAACTAGTTTGGAGACAGTTTGCTACCAAGCTGCTTGCATTCAGAAATCAGCAGATAATACAGAGATCCCACCTTAATACATGAACCAAAACAAGAAATCCCAAAGAAACACTAGAAAAGGAAAAGCCAAGCAGATAAAGCCACTAGCTAAATCGTTAGTAAAAGAACTTGGCTTTTAAGAGCTAGACTAATTGCATACATTCCTCAAGCAAAATGGAACCTGACTGTGAAAATGTGAAGATTGACAAAAATCAGGACAAAATGAATCCAAAATATCAATAAACCTATTAAGAGCCATGTGAGAAACCAATCAATAGGGCAGGCAGTAGGGCACAGCTGCTGAACAGTCCACTTTAATACCATCAATAGCCCATAGGGAAAACTCAGCCTGTTGGTTTAGAAGCACGAAAGAAAAAGATTAACTGTAGGAGGAAAGAAAAAAGAAACAAAGTAAATAGTAAATTCATTGTTTTCAGGGGAAACCATACTACTTGCAAGAATTTAATTTATTCCTGATTTAAGAGAAGTATCTGGTGCTGATTTAAGAGAGATGCTTATCAGCTGCACCAAAATTGAGAAGGGAATGATGGTGATCATAAGGTAGATTGTTCAGAAGTCAAATGGCTGAGTTCTGGTTCTCTTCAGTTTCAGTGGCAAAAATCCAAAAACAGCAGTTGAAGAAGAAACAGATGAACACTCAGCTCTGCAGAGCTTCTTACCCCTTTAAAAAAAATAAATTGTTATGCAGCAGCATTGTTGGTATGTTTGCTACAGCACTGTTAGCAAACTCCAAGGGGTCAGAATGCAGAGCTGTGAACTGATTTTGAAACCTTTATAGAAATATTTGTGGAGGCAAACACACTGATGGAGCTGCTGGGAAGACTTGTCAAATAGCATTAAAACAGGTAAGAAATGGCCTTTATAAACACGGTGTGTTTCAAATGTGCCTCTATCCGGATTGTTTCTACTACTGCCAGGGGCTTTGCTCCAGAGCTCCAGAAGTGTCCTCGTAGCTCCATAGGAGTATAACCCAAACCTTCCCTCTGCCTGTGAGCAGCTACATCTTACAGAATGCTTACAGTGATTGTGTTCATAATGGTGTAGCTCACTGCTGCCTCTCCTTCCTGCAAGTGAGCTTTAAAAACCATAGATGAGCTTGAGTATATGTGGGCTGTGTCTCAAAAACATCATTGTACCTTATTTCATCCCTACAAATGTCATGGAACAGTCATGTGAAGTGAATGGCAAAGCTGTAAACTGCTATTTCACATGGGCTATTCTGCAGCGTGTAATTTCACTCAAGTAGTAGTGCTTTGAAGAAGTCCTTCGCTTGATGGCTGCTGTAGGCTTTGGCTTTCTGGGTTATCCCGTTTCCTGTTGTGTGTTCTAGTCATGCACTACGGTGTTACTGTTCCAAGATGCAAAGTTCTCCCTGGGAAAACTGCAGATTTAGGAGAAGCTGCTGTAAATCCTTGCAGCTTTCTTTAGTACTAATGTTGAAGGTCTTCTAACATCTGTTTTCAGACTCATTAATTAACTGCTCTGATATCATAAACTGTCACATGCTTGAATTCCCATACCTGGGCCGCTGAGCAGAAACCAAAGTCAGTTTTCTGGAAAAGCGATGTGTAAACCCAAGTCTCCTTCATTGCTGTGTTCATTCTGGTCGCCGTAGTGAGGTCAAGTTCCTCAAAATCTGGATAGTCCTCTATAATAAGGACATACGCAGTCTGTGGTTTGCAGTGAGAAGATCTTTGCTCTTTCTTCTGTTAGAACTGCTGTTTAATTCTGTACCTCTCCTGCTTACTCCCACACCTTTCAATTATAACTGCTCATTGAGCCTCAGACACCCTTGGCCTTATTGGTTAGCGTGTGATGCCTAGGTCTGGGATATTGGATTTTGACCTGACATAGCTCTGCTGTCTTCCTGGGCAAAATCCTGCAGTTACTGATTTGGGTAGTGTAACTTCACTATCATAAAGTTTTAGATTTGCTTTTATTGGTGACCTTTTCCTCCTATTGCTGCAGGAATGCTTGGGACAGATGCAATAGTTGCATCACCTCTGCAGTGTGCCAGCTACTGTAAGTGTGCTCTGCTCTTGTCTTGGTGTTATTCTAACCTGAAACTCACCTGAGCTTCATGTATTATGGGTTTAATGCTGCGTGAAAGTGTAACAACAGCATTATCATCATCCAAGTGCTGTCTTCCAGGTCAGTGGTTGATTCCTAGACATAGGCTCTTTCTTTCTTTTTTTGTTTTCTTGCCTTTAAACTCCAGCATAATGATTCTTGTTACTTGACTATAGTGTGTAACCCTGTGTACAGTTCCATTTTCAGCCTGAGTTCAGGTTTTTTTTCTTTTCCAGCACTTTGATGTCAGATCATATTGGACAACTGGGTGTTTATTGTCTCTTTGCTTATTATTGCCTGTTTATCATCTCCCTTAGAAATTCCCAAGTTCTTTGGCTTCTCTTTTATTTCCCAATATTTAGAAACTACTTATTGCAAATACAGTTTTTCAGAGCTTTTTGGTTTTGCTTGGGTTGGATTTTTTTAATCTAATGTATGTGTTGCTACATTAGATCCTGAATTGTGGTGGAAGCAAAGGTCTCTGAAGTTTTGGAAAGAGAATCTGGAGGAAAAAAGTTTCAGGTCACTTCAGTTTCTAAAACTTCTTTCAGTTTTTACCAAAATTTATTTTACTTTAATAAATGTGAAATAGGTTTTATTTCAAAATGAAAAATTTAAGCTCTATGAATATCAGAACAAGGCACTCTGAAAGTTAATCTAGATCATCAAAAACAGGAGTTTATTTAAATTTATTAACTATTTTGAAAACTTTAAGTCAAATAGAACTTGCTGACCAAATATGTTCTGAAATGTTCCGGTAGCTCTTGCTTCTAACCAACAGAAGAAAGAACTGCAAATATTTTTTTAGCTTGTATCTTAGTTCCTATTGTTAATATTTTTTTTTCTCATTCAAGGCATTGGCCTTGATAATGTCAACAGCTGTCAAGCTTAGAGATATGAAAATTTCTGAGTGCAAATAACCCTGGACTGTCAGATCATATCCCTATCCTAGTTATGCTTTTGTGTCAGTGCTTGCTGCTTTAAAGAAAGTGCCTTTTGCTGGATATCTCAGGGTGCTTTTGTTTCAAATGACTGTATTTCTGTGGCTATTAGTGCAGAACTTACTTTTCTAGGACAGCTTTGCTGTAGAGAAAACTAGTATCTCTGTCTTGTTTTGTCTTTAATTTTGTTTTCCAGGGTTCTCTGTTCTGATAAAGTTCATTTCTCACAACTTGGAAGTCGTAAGTCCCACAGGACTTTATAGCAACATTGTTAAAAGCATGAAGTAAATTTCTCGTTACCAAAGTACTGCAGCGAAATCTGTATGTCCTAGCTCCATCAAAACAATTCATTACTTAATTTACAGTGATCTTTAACCTCCCTCCCACCACACCATTTCCCCAAGATTACCTAGATTTATGCGTGGCTCTAATGTTAACAGTATGTGGAAGACCAGCTAGAGGTGAAAGCTTTTTTGTGCTGACAGGACACCCAATGTGTCAAACAGCAGCTTTGCTTGTTCTGATATACAGCCTGCTGGCGAAAGCTACTAAACATAGTTGGGCTTATCGCAGCGCGAGTGAAAGGGAGTGTGGCATTCCTGTGACAGGAAGCCAGCACCGGGCACTTCAGATGTGCCATTCATCACTCTCTTGTATGGGGTTTGAGCTGGCATTCCTGTGTTTATCAGCTACAACCAATTTTGAAAAAGCCTCTGCCATGCAAAAGCCTTGCAATTGTTTGGCCCAATAGCCGCGGGATTTATTGTGTGCTAAGCGGTTATATTATGACACTGCAGGGGAAGAGGCAAAACAGGGCTAGCATAGTGTAGACCATTTATGAAGCCAGGCAGTTCTAGCGCTGTGTCACTGTGACCTGTTTTCACTTGGTGAAGCCAAAATTAACCTTGAAACAGAAGGTCCGGCTGCATGTCAAAAACAACAACAAACTTGGGGAGAGCCAGAAGCCTTGAAAGAGGATCATTGTCTCCATTTCCTATTTAAATCAAAAAAGGATTTGAAGGCAATTAAGATCATAGCAGAATCAGCGCCCTGTGGGTGATACAGACTCTGAATGCCAAACCAGAAGCATAACTGATGTATTCATGTATGGGGTTTTTGGTTGGGTTTGGGGGGGGGAGGGGGAAGGGGGGGTGTTGTTTTTTAGTTTTTCTGTAGCATTAGAAGTCTTGGGCAGGAGGAGTCAGGTTTACATCTGCGTTTCAATACATTCAGTGCTGAATTTGCACTTTCTAAAGCCATAGACAGTGCAAATGGCAATGGCCATTGTTGCCTGGGGCACATGCTGAGGCCCTTCCAGGACCAGTAAACACAGCCTGAGTGGTTCAGATGCAAACCACTTACCAAGTGTGCTGTGTGACTTGGTGGAGGGCACTATTACATAGTTTGTAGGGCAGTGGAGTGAGCGCGGGATTGTGACAGTGGTTTCACAAATAGGTTTGAACAAAACTGATGAAACCTGATCTCCTTTAATTTTAATCTTGGATCTGAATGACAGGAAAAAGTTGTCCTGTGAGAGAAAAAGAGAGATATGTGGTTTTTTAGGGTGCTTCATGCTTTTCCTGGGTTCATAAACAGCACAAGGGCAACCTACTGAAAAGCAGAAACATGAATGTTTGAACACTTGTTCACTGAAAGCAAAACACCTCAGAGCAAATAGTATTTGCAAGAAAATAACCAGCTGTACTATTGTGGTACTTCTGGTACGTATCTGCTGGAACCCAAACACTTTTAATTATAAGCTTACTAAATGTTTGGGGGTTTTTTAATCCGATAAACTGATTTTTGGGGGGATTTCTTCTAGATGTAGTTTGTACTTTGGGGATAAAAATGTGGAAAAAGCTCTTTATGATAGCCACCTTGTTCTCCTGAGAGAATCCCGTGGCTCACAGAAAGAGGCCATAGATTCACACGGCAGAAAAGAGAAAAACAGAGGATTAATCAATATCTAAATTTGACGTGACTCTGTTCAGCTTCTCAGCAGAGAGGAACTTCTGTGAGGAGGTGAATAACCTCTCCTGGGAAAGGGACTTGGCTGCCTCTCACGCAGGGGGCTGGCTCCTTTCTAGCCACAAGGAGAGGTCCTGGTGCCAGCTACAGAGGTCACTGCTCATTTGCCCTCTAGCTTGAAATGGAAAAAAGGAAACTTAGCCAGAGCAGAGGAAGAAAACTATGCAGCTGCGAGGCAGCAGTGTAAGGCCAAAGGCAAAAATGTGTGTTGTTATGGGTATACTGGAGAGGAAATGGCAAGAAAAGAAATCTGACAGATGTGGAAATGGACTAAATGTCCTGGGGCAGGATCGATGGTCCTGGCAACCAGGATGTTGACAAGCCACCCTCGTACAGGAAAAGATCAGAAGAGGCAGAGGGCAGGGAAAGGGAGGGAACACAAGGGCAATGGAATTCTTGTTCTTTGATGATTATCCATCTGTTGTATCGCAATGTGAACAGCATTGCCAGAGAGGGAATATAATATTGTTTCCAAGTCTCCCAACATGATACAGTATCCATAGGCTGTTCTAGCCCTGGCAAGAGAAGCTAAGTTGAAAAAAGGAGCCCAAGTGTATATTCAGCATTTCATGATTCCCAAGAAATTGTTGTTAAGGCAGTAAGATTGTGGAATGCTGTGTGTTCTTGGAAAGCCATTAATATAGCTTCTGGTGTCTAGCTCTGAGACTGGAGGAAAAACAGGTTGCTCTGAGGGAGCTAAGAAGAACAGCAAGTGGGCAAATTAGTATTTTGGTGTCTGGGTGCCTTGACCAAATACCACTATCAAGTTCTGTCATATAAGATCAGCCTTTGCCACTTTTACACTGAATATGAAATAGAAAAGCCTACCCTCCTGATACTGTCTGCCTGTGTCCAGCCCCTGAAGTCCTGTGGGTGGGCAAGTTCTATAAGCATCACCACTGTGAAAAAACTAATCTTATTAATATGGGCTGGATATCTGCTTTGGGATGAGTTGGACTGCACGTTAGCAGTGTCTGTTCCTTCTCTTGACTCCAGAAGGAACAGCTTGGGTATGAACTTCTTACACTGTAGCTATCTCAAGATAGGCTCATGTCTCCCAAGCCCCATCCATAGCACATTTGACTGTACTCAGACTTCCTGGCATGCAGCCAAACCACTACATATGATCAGCAATATCCACAGGTACCTAATAAAATGCATGTGTATAACCAGGAGTGGCTAGGAAAAAAGGATGGATGGTGAAGTGTCTTCCCATGGCATAAAAATTAAAAATTAACAACTTCTAACTAATATTCAGGGACTACTTTTCACTGAAATTAAACTCTAGAGACTTAAGGTTTGAATATGATGCTTTTGAGGGGTTTATTGTGGTTTTCCTGTTTGTTTCCTAACCTCCCTTTTCTGAGTGAGGAAAAATTTGTAGCCAGAAGCAGCAGCTGCTTTATTTTTTTAAACTATGTTACAGGACTGAGAAACTGAGGAAAAAGACGAGGTTTTGGGTATGCTGTTCTGAAATGAAAGCAGTGAAATTGAGGGAGAACAGCTATTGTTGGACTGATTTCCTCAACAGAAATACTGACAAGTGATTGCTGGTTGTTGTTTTCCCTGTCTTTTTGTAATCCTGGAAGTTCTGCCAGTGTGGCTGTGCTGTGAACCAAGTCAGGGAACAGAACTCATTTTAAAGTAAGATTTACAGGGGAGTGGGAGCACGGAAATGTTATCTATTGTTATCGAGTGAGGTCAGCCCTCCAAACTGCCTTATAAAATCGCCAACCAGATACCTGTGCAATGGTGACTGGTGGTTTTGGAAGACAAATGGGAGAAGAAGAAAGTGGGATGAACAGGGCAAGAGCTTCTCCAGCTGATATTGCTAGCTAGAGAATGTCTCATGGTACAACCTCAACTCAGACACATTTCTTTAGAGGCAAGAGTGGCTTAAAAAGTACTTGGCCCCATCTGGTTCCCAGGTAACCTTCCTGCCCCCAGGTTGTCCCTGGCATTGTACCAATAGACGTTTGTGCAGCCACATGTTAAGCAAATGCAAACTGATCGAAAAATGCTCTTTCTGTAAAAATGAAATTCACTGAGTTCTAGGCAATGGAAAGAAATAGGAGCTTACCTGTGCCAGAGCTCACACAGACACATCTGTGTTAGAGACAGCTAAAAACTGATAAGCTGAACTCTACCTACCACATCTGTTTCCCAGCCTGGAGGGTCATGCATGCACTTTGAATGTACCCAGAGGGAAAGAGAAGGAAGGACTACAGAACAAGTAGTAAAATGGAGGTTTTCCATCTTGTAGAAATCTCTCAAAATAAGTTAGTCAGTCCTTGCTATGGAAGTATCATAAAGATGATCTTTGAGAGCACCCTGAACATAAGAAGCATTTGAGACATGAGATGAGCAGGAACACAGCGTCTTTCCTCTCTGGTGTAGATGAAAGCTAGTGGCAGTACTGACTACAGAATGTTATGTAGCAAGGATGGCTCAGGAACTTGCTTTCTGTAGGCATTTATCATGGCGACAGACCTCAGAAAATGGCTGTGTGAAATTGACCTTCAGGGTGAAAAATCAATGAGGGTAGACGATGTATTTTGGAATGCAGTGTGACTGTGCCTTTAAAAGTTGGATGTGTTTCTTAAACCAGTAATCATAATTAAAAGGGTAAGAGGGTATTTTCTTCTCTGCTTCTGTGCGCTGGCTTATGTTAATGGTTATAAACCAACTGAAATATAATCAACTCTATATGTAAAGGAACTGCTTTTTAGAGAGGGGGACAAAAAGCTGAATATCTTGAAGGATTGAAACTTACACAGTTCTCCAAGATTACAGCTGCAGACTTATCTGAGTATCAGCTATGATGTGTTGTTTACTTAGTCTGTTTTATGGCTAGCCAACTCTTGCGTTGTGAAAAAAAATACCTCCATAAACTTAAACGACTGTCAGCCCAGCGAATGGACAAGGATCAGCCATGTGAATGGGTGGGAATGCATCTTGTATGGCAAGCTGCCTGGGGATCATAAAGCCTTGATGTTCTCTGCCTGCAGGATGAAGGAAAGGAAAGCACTCTCTCCAAGCAGGAAGCAAGCACTTTGCATAGCTTACTAATGTGACTGTAAAAAGATGCCATTTGCTGTTTAGTGTCCTTAAGACTCGCCATGTGATCTTAAGAAGCCAACAGACCTTGTCTTGCTTCAGTTTGTTTCTGTCTTGTGAAGAAGTCTATTGCTTCCTCCTAATGAAATAAAAGATGGATATTTTTCTTCCTATTTCTCAAGCTGTAGTAGACTCAGAACATGAGTAAGCATGGTAGATGTTTCTACAGGGGCTCCAAAACCACAACAAGGCTCTGAGCTGGCTTTATGAACAAATAGCAGAAATGCAGAACCTGAAACATACTTTGCCTTCCAGCCTGCTTAGAGTTGTTTTTCTTGGACGATCCCCATTTTCTATACCTGCACGGGTCCAGATTGAATTTGAACATTATATTTTTGATCAAGATAACATAAGAACATGAGTTCCAGTTGCTGTTCCTTAAATAGACTTCTACAGAACTTAAAAGTACTAAGTATTGAGGTGGGACGTAACAAGAGGAAGAAACTTTGTCTTTACTTTGAGCTAACCAAAATTATGTGGATGAGGCTTAGCACAGTACTGAGCCCTAACAAACAGGTCCTGGGGGCAGCATGAGATTACATGAATTTGTAGCAGGCTCATGTCTGTCTGTAAAATACTCTGTTTCCAGAGATGGGAGCAGGAACAAAGAAACAAGGTTTGTCTTCCAAAATGTGGTTGTGAACTTTAGAAGCAATAGACTGGTAACTTTTTAGTACAGCCCTATGGCATTCTTCTGTGACTTGAATGAATTTTTTTTGCAAGCAGCTAAATCTAGATTCTGCTGCCTGTTCAGATTTTCCTGATTAATGGAACTAATCATGCCAAACTAATGTTTTCATGCAATATATTTTCAATATCCAAAACTATAAATTGAGTGCAAGTGTTCACACAAAACTTCTTTGAGGATTCTCTATCAATATCCTTCCTTTTGGGCATATCCTGGTATTCATTCAGCATTATTTTGAAGACAGATTAGAAAAGGCTGGATTATATTTTCTGTGAGGTTTTTATGTGTGGGGGGTGGGGTTTTTTGGTTTGGATGTTTTGGGGTTTTTGTGGAGGGTTTGTGTTTTTTGTTGGTTTTTTTTTCTTACCACCACACACCGACCCACACCCCCCCACACACCCACACCCACACCCCCCGCCCCATATTAGATCAGGCTGACAAATGTGTGAGGTGGGATACTAAGCTTTTATCTGCGTTCCACTTCTCCACTTTGCTCTGTATCTGCTTAGAAGTCAATAGTATTTCTCTAGAGCCTATCAACTGCTCATTTTTTGGGGTGTGTGTGTTTATCTGTTACCACAAGTCTACAGATATATGGCAAAATATGTAGTCAAAATATATTGGGGAGTAAGATCCTGTAAGGATGTCTTTAAAAGGTTTCTGGATGTTCACACTCTTATGCAGTTTCTACTAGTCCATAATTGGCATCGTATTGCTTAAACAACTGCCTGAAACACAAGTTAAGAACAACAAAAAAACCCCACCAACAAAACCAAACCAACCAACCCAAAGCCCCCTAACAAAACCAGCTCTCTTTACTTTTCTGTATTCTCATTAAGGCTTTCTTTTGGGAGGGCGTTGGGCAGATGACTGTTAATGTGTCAGCACTGCAACTCTGGCAGTCTTAGAGAAGACCCGACTGTACAGTAAATGGTAAAATTGTGTTATGTATGTTTCAATACTTAAAATACTCCAAATAGCAAGTTAACAAGAAAGCACCCACACATGTTCCCCAGTTGATCCTGTAAGGCCAAAGTTATGCTCTAGCGTACAGTGGGTATTTTGAGCAGTCTTCAGAAAGAACAGCTTTCCAAATGAAAAGACTGTTTGGATGTGTCTGTTCATTCAAACAGCAACATTTGAGATACCCATAGAGTTTATACTTGAATTCAAGTGAGTTAAAGCTGGAGCATGAATTGTTTTAGCCAGAAGAAGCAGCAAAATGCGGTGTGTGAGCAAACTACCAACATTGGAGGTGAAGGGGATGCAATAAAGCATATAGTTGTGTTTTCTCTGTGTGTTTCTATGGCTTTTGGGTTTTGAAATGTCAGCGTGCAGCCTGAATACAGATACTACAAAATAGATGTTGTGGGTTCCCTCACCCCCGGGGAATTGTGCATATTTGAGTGTCATGTATTACAGGTGATCTTTTCACTCAGAAATTTTGAATTCCAGTATTCATAAAACCTAGGAAAACTCTTGCTGTTGAACAGCCATTGTGTCTTGTTGCAGGGAGGAAAGCCTGAATCCTGGACATTCCAACTGTCAGTTCAAGTCTTTGCCATTCAAATTTGGCTGGTGACAGATGATCTTTAGTTCAGCTAAAAGGGGACGTTACATGCACAGTCTGCAACAACTAATGCAAGTCATGGCTTGAAGGCAGTAGTTCACTGGAGATCAGACTTCTGGGTTTCGGCCATGACTCTGCAAGAAAAATGTGACTTAAAGGAAAGGAATGAAATGGTCAAAAAATACTCAGAAACAGGATGAAGGGAAAGTTGGAACTTAGTCTAGAGACCTGGTACAATATCAGAGGAGAGCATTGACAGAATCGCATAGTCAAGGTCAATATATATGTGAAGGTCTATGGGTTTTTCTCTTGTATATTAATAAGAATGGAGTGCACCCTACTATGAATAGCCCTGTTAAATCTTATAAACATATCTGAAAGCATAAAGTCTTAGAAGTCTGAAAATGGCTAAAACAGGAGAGCTGTTCAGATACAACAGCCTTGTTCATGGTAGAAACTGAACAATGGCCTTTATAGTTTTAGGACAAAATTGTCTATATGGTTGGCTTTGGCACCAGTTTTCTGACTTTTAGTACACCTAATATTAGTTTAAAATATCAAATTGAAATGAAAACAGTTCATTCTTAGTTGCAGAGACTTTTACTAAGTATTCAAAGATGAGAAATAATTTCGTGATTTCCGAAGGACCTATTTCGTTTCTGCTTCCAGTCAGGAAAGCTTGTTCCCCAGTGCACTTCCAGTATTTCTGTTTCAAAAAGGCTATGAGTAGATGCAAACTGAGATTGCTGTGTTCTCTTCTACCTTGATGAGAAAGATGCAGCTTTTTTTGGATGAACATAGTCAATATTGACAATTGAGTGGATTTTAAAACTCTCAAAACAGTAAATATTTTTCTGGCAAAGGTGGCAAAATTCTCAGAAAGAATATCTGCTAATGTTAGAGGATGTTTCCTATGTGTCCTTCCTCCCATTGCATGTTCAGATCATGCAATGGATGTTCCAGTGAAACCAGGATTCCACAACTCTTCCCACTGTGTAAAGGCATACTCCACTCAATCCTAAATTCTTTGCTTTCAGTTTGAGCCCTATGTCTTTTAAGTTGTGCTTGTATGTAGTTGCACAGACGCAGTGTCTCCTTACTTATATACCTGCTCATCACCTCCCCAAAGGTTTATTCCTTGTGCACACTTAGCAATGTTACTGTGAGTTCAGGTGTGATGGAGTACATTTCCAGTACCCCTCATAGCAGCATAGAAGTTCTGTCTTACATTTATCCACTTTATGCTGACAAAGAATATTTTCCATGGAAAAATCTCTCTTAAAAAAACCAACCCCAAAACAGTGAGTTCACTGAAGCTTACTTTGAACTTGGAAGACAAGAATGCAAATCCTGAAGTCTTAATGAAACATTTGAGGTATTTGCCTAACTCAAAAGTGAGCTAAATCTTTTTGCTTCACAATGACACTCCTTGGCTTAAGTTTAGGCCCTGGGCTTTAAATATTCTTGCTGGGTTGTGTCTCTACTAAACCGTCTTCCAGCTGCTGTCTTATATTTATGAGTATGTGTAACTTGGTAACATTCTTTTTCCTTTAGCAGAACACTGATGAGAGCCAAATGAACTGGTTCTAAATCCTGCCCATTAAAGAAGGCTTTAAAGTAGAATGTGACTTCCCCCCCCCCCCCAGTGATAAGGTAGCATCATTAGCATCATCTTTTATCTGACCTGGCTAGACATGAACATCAAAGCTCTATCAATGTAAGGAATGTGATACTCAGATTATTCTAAGAGAATGTTTGCAATAAACCAAATTATTATGTGCAGTCACTCCAGCAAATTGATACGATCTATCTCTGTTAACAAACCCACTGCACTGCATAACATCCTACTAGTTCTTGTATGCTACGGCATATGCTGTTATTGCAGTTACATGATAACCAGTCAAAATTACCATCTTTTTTCATTAACAGGGAAAAAAGCAAGTAAAGTTAGTTCTATCAGCTTTACATTGATGTTTCAATTTTGGAACACATTTAGGTTTTTTTTCTTTATAGTTTCAGAAGAAACACTTTTATGTGTTCTGGAAGGTAGGGCCTGGGGAGGCTTTTACTGCTGTCTTCAACCACCTAATGGGAAGTTATAGAGAAGGCAGAGCCAGGCTCTTGCTGACGTTCACAGTGTACGACCAAGAGGAATTAACACGTCGCATCAAGAAAAATTCTGATTGTGCTCTGTTTCATTACAAATATAGCAGTCCTTACTGTCAAATAAGTCACACCACCACTCGACTTCCAGAAGGGTTTGTCTTTATGCCCTATAACTATACAGAGTTTGTAATCTAGACGCTATAGATTCATTTTTGAATGTGTCTAATTGTTGTATATCAGGAAGAAAAATCCAAGTCTGCTTCTTAATCTAAGTTGTGTGAATAACACCAGTGAGGGGTGGGGTGGAGGGACACGGGACATGTTTAAAGAAAACCATATGGTTACGTCCTGAATGTCCTGTGCGTGACTGATTAATTTTAAAGTTGTTTTCATCACCCTGAAAATTTTTCTGTTCTGGCATGAAGAGGGAAACCAGCTCAAATTTAAAAGATAAGTTGTTACACGGTTAATGTGGGGACTGTGAATTTGACTCTGAACATAAACAAGCTTTTAGCTCGTCCTAAGGCCA
The DNA here is from genome assembly GCF_023634085.1 of Falco cherrug. NCBI lineage: Eukaryota > Metazoa > Chordata > Aves > Falconiformes > Falconidae > Falco > Falco cherrug. The sequence goes on along the minus strand of NC_073697.1, from coordinate 15,274,792 downwards.
GTGTAGCTGTTCTAAATGGGAACCATGTGTACAAGGTTGAGGTGGCAGCTTCTAATCTGACAGACTGATTTGTAGGTACGTGATGTTGTCTGATATCAACCGAAGTTGCTTGTACGTATTGCAGGGTGAGGGTGGTTCTGGTTTTCCCCCCTTTCTCTGGGCCTGAGAAAGCAGCTTGCAGTGCCGCTTGCTGTACAAAATTATGTCTGGGGAACAGGAGGATTCTTTTTGCCATTCCACCTAAGTGCCAATACCTGGGAAAATCTTGGTGTACTCTTTGCCATATGCTAGCAATAGACTCCTGTGAGATTCTTTGGCATCAAGAAAACTAGGGCCATGGGTTTTGGCTTAGTGCTCTGGAAGATAAATTCTTCAAGTTGCATACCTAGGCTTCCCTTTGTGTTCGCCTTGATTAATAGGCTATACATAGCACAAACCAGAGCTGCTAACCAGTGCAAGTAGACCTGAGACTTGCCTAAAACTCGATTCCCGTGTCTTATATTTAGAACTAAAAATTTTAAACAAGAACAAAACCAGGCAAGTCAGTTGGTGACACAGATTTAAGCACTGCTGTCCCGAAGGGGGGATCAGCAGAACACCCCTTCATGTAAGGGATAAAATAAGAGGACTGTGTTTATTCCTCCTTACATTTTAATGACATTAAACAGAATACAACTGACTCGTAGTTGAAGTATAATCTGGAAGTATTTATTTTTACTGGCTCTCAACTAATTTTGACTGCCAACTATGGAACGTCAACTGATTTTCCTAAGAAGTTTATAGCCAGCTGCTTGAACAGAAGTTTTTGAAGTCTTAACAATAGTAATGGGGATTCACTCCTCAGCTCTGAGAGAAGAAAATATCAAAAGTGGCAAAAAATGTTATCACAGAACTGCAGTTTTGCCAGGCAGGATTTCTAGTAAGAAATTTAACTTATAAGGTAACCAATGAGAATTCCTAGTAATGCTTTACTGCACAAATGCAGTGTTAGCATTTTATCATTCTGCTTGCTACAGTAAGGCAGATAAAGGGACAGATCTCTAAATGTTCTAGTTCACAGAACTGTGTACATAATATTATCCCTAATTTGCATGTGTTTCTAACATGCGAGTAGGTTACCAGGTTACTAATAGCCCAGTAAGTGTCTAACTGTGCCACAGATAACCTGGGAAACCAAAAGTACAACTTGGGCTCCCCAGATAGCAGAGTTTAGTGGGGTTTTTTAGCACACATTTTGAACTTGGAGGCTTCCCATAGTCCTCTTTAAATGACTACATTTGTGTAGTAGTGGGGGGAGAACCATTCTCAGGAAAACGTATTTGATTGTTAAAGTTACAGTTGTCTTTGAAATCATGAGCGGGTCAGCAGCATTCATGGTACCCCTCAATAAAACATTAGCATTTCTAGTAAAAGGACAATAGGTTATTCACCCCAAAAGTCAAACACAGGTTTAAAAGACCAACTAGATCCCCATACTCAAAATGCTCATTTCCTTAGTAACAAGTATTGTCAGAGGTCCGATTAGATGGAAGTGTTACATTAACACTCAGAGCACTGTGGGTTACAGGATCACATCTTACTTTCAGCAGTGTTTGCTGCACTCATTGGTTGTTTATATTGTGATAAGGCCTAGAGACAATGTGTATTAGACACGTGGAAGTACCTCCCTGCCTTTAGGATTAGGAAGGAATAAGAAACAGCAGATGTCCAAGACAAATATGTGTGTCAGAATACAGAATAATGTCAGAATAATAAAAATACTGTGATATGCAGCATCTTACTGTCAGGCTGAAACACCACAGCTCATCCCTCACTGTGTAATGTTCCAGTTAATTGTGTCCCTAATGGAAGCTGTGAGATGGGGTTTGAGAGATATCATAAGCAACTTTGCAGCATTGGCTCCAGCAAAAGTGTTGTGAGAGAAGACATGAGCACGTTTCTTAGATGAATGCAGAATTTTTGTGAACGCTGGTGATAAGGCTCTGTCAGGTGTTGCAGCACAACTTGCCTCCTGGGTCTGAAAGGATATTTATTTTGTGTTCTCTTGGTCTAGACTGCTTGTCAGAATGGATATTCACACAGGACAAGCCAAACCGGCTTTTTAAAAATGTTTTAATAATAACATTTTATACCCACTTTAAAAACATGTCCCCTGCATACAGATATCCTTCACAGCTTAGTTCAGTACAGGTATACAGACAGACAGAAAACAGGCCAGTAGAGTCATAATCAATTATTGTTCTTGTGAAAGAAAAAATACAAAAGCATCATGAATACTTACACAGCAAGATGAAGGAAAAATGATCTCTTGGTAGCTGAGTTTTTGTGTGTTGTGGGGAGTGGGGGGAGGTTCTTTGCTTCTTGCTGGAGTTAACAGATCTTTCCCTCTTGTAGTTATGCTAACCATCTAGAAATGTTACTTTCAAACGCTATCTTTTCTTTTAGATTCAGGTTTTGTTCTGTTTAAATAGGCTACTGGCAGAATCCTCTTTTGTCCTTTTAATATATCCACTGATCATATTGAACACAGGAAAAATATTCCATACCTATACCTCTAAAAAGGAGTGCCAAAAATAAAAAGCAAGCTGAAAAGAGAAATAAATCCTAGTCTCCAATGTTTCCTCTTCAGTGAGACCAAGATATGTGAACTGAGTTATCAAAGTGTTGAGACAGATGCATGTTATGCGTTATGTTCTGCAGGATGTACTACAAATTGAAATACAGAATAGGTTTGCTTGGGATTTTTTTTCCTTTGTTTGAACAGTTGGTGTGTGTTGTCTATCCCTTTTTCAAGTCTTCAGGTAAACGTCTCTGTAAGTATGGTGTTTGGTTGTTCACTCTATCTAGGAAGATTTGATTTATGCTGCCTTCTTTTTTGCCATTAAATTGAAATTAGACTGGTACTACAGGGAAAACAGCAAACTGAGAATGCAGGAGGAGAACATTTATATATTTAATGCAGTCGTCTTTCCCTGTGGGCTTTCTGATTAAGGTAGGTAGCTTAATAGATTCAGTATGACTGGACAGCCTGTGTGAAATGCATCCTTAACTGTGTGGTAAAAGTAAGACTTCAATTGAGTCTCATCCTCTTTAAAAAAAAAAAAAAGCATGATGATATCTTACTACTCTTACTCATTTGTCTGGTTAGGTTTCTTTTCAAGAACAGTCTTTCACTTGTCAAAGTAAATAAGAATCTTTGATAGCAGACATGATGGGAGGTAAGATCAGGTACAAACTGGGCTGACTTTAGGTCAGCCACTGAAAGAATAGAACCGAGGATTCTTCTTGCTTGTCAGGTTAAGGTCACCGCTACAGACACTGTGGTATGATGCCTGCCTGACATCCAAGCCAGAAAAAGTGCAAGACTATAGGTGCCTCGCATGTCTCCTATACTCTGTGACTCATCTTCAGATGTAGTTTCTAGAAAGTGGGTTGGAATCCCTTTGGCCTAAGGCAACGCTGACTTTGTAACTCCAGCTTTGGAGATTCTCTCACTGCTCGTCTGCTCTCTATGTGGTGATCTGGCCCTTCATGAGGCTAATGTGATCAAATTGATGTATATTTTAGATGAGTTCTGTGCACAGTAAGTGGTACAGGCCCTTTGGGGATTTAAGTGCCATTCTGCCTGATGTCTACATCTGACCACTTCTGGACACGTATGCAAAGTGCCTGTGTGGCACCCTAGGAGCTGTCAGGTCAAAGAGGGCAGTGCCTGGTCAGAGCAGAACAGTTCTGAGCAGGGGAATGGAGTTTGGTGTCCAGCATTTGCCTGAGTTCTGTGTCCCAGCACTACCTATTGTAACTACAATCCTTGTTAGCAACGATACTTTGAAAGCCTTTATCCACTGCATGTAAGTTGTCTGCTGCATAAACTAAACTTTTTTTTTTGTTGGATATCACTGCAATCGTACATATGTGGCTCAGAACCGAATTTGTCTGATCCTGGCAGACACTCTTAGTGAAAATAATCTATGTTCTCCTTGTTAATGCCTGTGCAACAATTGTCACCCCAGTGGGGATGTCCAGAGTGAACAAAGGTTAAGTTTGATCCTAAATATACAGTGCAAACTATTCAGGTAAATTGCTTGTGTATGTTATGAATTCATGAGCTTACTCAATAACTGACTATAATGCAGTTAGATTTTCATGTCTACTGTCAAGTGATTAAGTGGTTTTGATTAGCACAAATGCTCAGCTTTTTGCATTTGCATCAGAGACCCTCAAACCACTTTGAGACAGCTTATATGGTAGCTCAGCCTCTCACACGAATGGATTATTCCCTTTTCCCACATCTCCAATATACCGTTAAATGAGAATATTTTAATGCAATTGCTCTATGTGCTTGCTTGCTCTGATTCTCTCCATCAATAGCTTTAATTTTTTAAATGCCACAATTATAAGCATTTTCTCTGTGATAAAACTGAAAAAGTGAGCCTCAAGGAACTGAGAAAATCAGGGTTTTTTTCATGTATAGTTTGAAAGCTGTCCTACTGTTTTCTTAAAGCAAAATGTACCTATTTAAATAAATAGTGTTAGGGATTGAGTGAGGGAACAGCACACCATTTTTATTGTACATATTGTATTTCATTTTATACAACCACCGTAAGCGTTTCTATTGGTATAAACAATACATTTGCTTCAAATCATTGTTTTCAGAGTCTGACTTGTAAATTATGTATGAATATTATTCCTGGCAATATACATATGCATCATATGGGATTCTGCATCAGGAACATGATACCAAAATGTGACCAGATTATGCAATAGGTAGGAAAGTGAGGATTACAGTATAAATTAGTGATGACTTTACAACGTACTTCAGTTATATTTGTCATTATTAACTAAACTGGAAGATCTTTGTAGTGAATACTCAAAGGAAAGTATTGTAGTAATACAAAATAGTCTTTAAAATACTGACAATGGTATTTGATCTGCCCAAGGCAGAGCCCGTTCCCAGGGTATTTGACTGTTCCGTGGAGTTTTGCATCCTGTTTGCAGACTAGCCTGAGAGAGACATAAGCTTTTTGTGACACATGCTTGAATAATCAATTGCGTAGAGGCTGCACATGAGGATATGGTGCTGATCCATGCCTTTGTATTGAAGATTAGTGTTGAAACTGGAATGCAGAACAATTATTCCACTATACTATATCTAGTCAATGAAAGACAAACGCTATCAGAAACATTACAAAGCGGGATAAAGTGTGAATGGACAGAAAGAAATGCGGTGTTAGAAATAATTCTGTAGAAGGGGGTAATGTGAACTAGGGAATGTCGCAGCTCCATCAAAGCCAGAGCCAGTTAGACACCTAAATAACTTAGTAGAAATGTGTTTGCCTCTAACACTCACCACTTGGAGCTAACAGTTCACTGTAAAGGTTCCATGTGCCGGCCTATAACTTCCTGCTGACACAAATGAGAATGCTCCCTTTGAGCAAAAATGCCAAAGCCTGCCCTCACTTACTGAAATTTTATAGAAAGATGTTGAAAAATGAAATAAAGACATGGAGAAAGAAATAAAAACATTTTTGGAGGAATTTTTAGCATTGTGGCTTGAAATTCGGCAATAATTTGGAAAATGTACCATACAGGACATTAGAGGGGTTGGTCACAGAGGTAAAAATATTAACATAGTGGCTGGTCTCTGAGCCCAGAAAGGAAGCGCATGTTACTTTTTGCTGTGGACAGTGAAAAGGCATAAGACTGAGGAAGAGAGAGCATCACCAGCATGGAAAGCATGGCTGATGGAGGTTTGGGATGTCAGTTAAGGCCAGGCTGAGCTGCAGTCTCTGCAGCTGGGTGACTGCCTTCCAGGCATTCCCTACAATTGCTGTGGGCCTGATCATGCAAGCACCCACTGCTGCTCCACCAAGATCCTGGCAAGGACGTGGGCCTCCATTTTAGAACGTTTTTCTAGCAGCAGCAGTTAGTAGGAGACATTCTGATCTTGGTTTACACTGGAAATGATGACGGTTGCAATCTGCATAATGTTACTGCTACTATTCTCTACCCTAAAAACAGGGAAGTGGATGCTTGCTAATGCAACTGTTTGCAGCTCCGCTACAGGCTATAATTAGGCCTGAAAGAGCAAATGGGAATGACCCCTCCTAAATGTGAAGAGGAGGTATAAAATGGAAAAAGTGTTACTGACCTTACCTTTTGGTTTGTTCTTTGCTTTAAAGGGAGACGTGTCAGGTTCCCTTTCTGTGTATATGCTTCTAAGCAAGAACAGGTATATTTATTTTTTCGCTAATGAGGATATAATTTGCATATTGAGAATTTCAGCCTAAATCTATCTAGCAATTTAATAGGTGAACTTTACAGTCTATAAAGCAACCTTATGATTTAATGTTTGGCTAATTGAGGAAATCTGTATTATGAACAAACAGTGTTTGCTCTTCATATCTTTGGACAAAGGTTCCTTAGTAGAGGCATTCAGCAAAAGGCATCTCATCAAGACAGCCTTCCCCCTGCCCCCGAACATACTGGAGTGCATTCAGGAGAGCATTTCAAAGTGCAATCAGGAATAAAATAACACTTGTCAAATTGAAAAAAATACACATTTTGTTACATATTAGCCTGTTGGTTTTTTCTAATGTATCTGTTCACTTGAGGGTTGATTTACAAAATTTCTGTGGCTCAAAATAGGACTTAAAATCTCTATGTCCAGTTAGAGGGTTCTCTGAAGCAATATATCATTTGGAGCACTTCAGAAAGAAGACATCTGGTTTTAATCTTAAAAATCAATGGTGCAATATGGCCCAGGGCTTTCAAACATTCATTTTCAACAGGTTGTTTGTTGGTTTTTTTCCATTCTATCAGTTCTTAAGTGATGGACCTTTTCTGCTACAAAGCATGTGAGTTTTAAAATGCATGTGTGGAAACATGCTTGTACTCTGATGTGTGTATTGGTGTTTTTGGAAGGAAGATGTTCTTTCACTTGAGTCAAATTTCCGAGTCTTGCCCCTTGGCATGAGCAGTTCACTTTGTGCACTCCAGTTCTCAGAGGGCATAAAGCTGGGTTTGGATTTTTCATTAGTTTTTTTTTTTTTTAAGTAAGCCATAAGAAAATTGATACCATGTGATGTAAAGACTTTTTCAGCATGTTAAATATACTTATTTCTTTTAAGCTGAGAAGGACTGAGGTTAACATTTGTTTCAGATTTCCAGCAATACCATCATTGCTGTGTAATAGCTGAAATGGTTCAATCCATTCCATTATGGAGTTTCTTTCTTGACAAGAAGACGTTAAGTACAAGACAAATTGGAGGCAGGGAGAGTCAAAACTGTGTGAATTGTTTAACCTTCCACCACAGTTCAACAAAGTTAAAAAAAAAAAAAAAAAAGAAAAAAGAAAAAAAGGCCTTTGGCAAACTGCCTAGATTTTGTAAGGCTACTCATGTTTTGTAAGCCCCCAAAGATCACAGTGTTTCTGGCTCACAACTGAAATCATGTTGAGCCAACGCTGAATAAAACTTTTCAACCACGTTGAGTAAACAGCTATTGGTCATGATGCTCTTAAATGTTCTGTGAGCTGGCTGCCACATCTCAGACAAGGATGAATAGTAACCATAAATACATTGCTTGACTTTAAACACTTCCAGATATCATGGTGGAGGTCAGTGGTAGATGGAATATGGTGTCTGTTATTTCCGTTGAAACTGTGTGTTGGAAAAAGGAGGAAAATGATGAATTTGCTAACTGCACAGTAATATTCCTTAAAACTTTGCTACATAAATCATCACAAGAAAGAATGAAGCAAAAAGTTCTCCCTATAACAAAATTTCTGATTTGAACACCATAGAAAACAGATTGCTACTTAGGAGCCTAGAATATGTCATGGCTCAAAGGAAAATACTTTACTCTGAAAAATGGTCCAGTAATTTGCAAATACTGATTAATTCAGTGTGGAGAACAGTCGAGAATGCAATCGGCGGTATTCTAACCATTTGTGTGTGTGTGTATGGTGTGGTTTGGTGGGGTTGCTGGGGGGGCTAGAGGTGTTTCAGTTTTTGGGGTTTCGTTTTGGGCTTTTTTCCCTAACAAAGCCATTATCTTGTCTGTTGGCGGCTAGGTGATGGTCAGCACCAGAGTTTCTTAGTGTAATTGCCACAAAAGCTGAGTCAAGGGTTTTGTGCACAAATAATATCTTTAATTACAAAAAACAATATCACTTGAGGGGAAAAAAATTGCTATTGAACAAAGGACTTCAGTGCCCAAAGCTTTGTTTATGTTTTCCCATCTGTGTTAGTTCCACTAATGTGAAGATACTACTCTTCCACTTGCTGCAATGTCTTCAGGCTATCACAGCTGTAAGAGTACTTGTATCTTAGCTAATTCATTTATAAACTCAAAAAATACATTCACACAATAATTATTGCTTGAGGGTGACTAGGGGCAATAAAGACTACTCACTATCTGATCAGATGAGGTTTTTTACATTTGTGCAATGATTTTTACTTACATACCAAGAAATGGATGGCTGACAAGTTTCACAAGCTGTAGTGACACCTCAGACTCATGTATGCAGTAGCATAAGTAGCTGCAAGCTTATAACCAGCTGTTATTTTTCCTACTGAGGAAGATGTTTGACTTCTTACAAGAACAGGAGTTGCCAGGTCCTTACATTTTAACGAAACCTGAAATTTGTCCAGCCTACTTAGATATCTAGCCTTGGCTTATTGCCCACATTTAGTAGCATCCTTATCCCAGCTTTACTTTTTATATGGTAATTTTATAAATTGATTGATCCTCTGTGCTCTGGAAGTCTCTAACAGTCTCTTTTTAATTAAAAATACACCACCTTTTCCACTGAAGAAGGACTTTGTGTCATATTAAAACCAAGAAGCATGGGGATTTGTTAACTTTATGAACTTTAAAAAAAGTTCATGTTTAGTTCACCTTTCAGGATAATCTCAGATGGCTTATGTTCAACCCAATCTTTTATGAAGCTAGAACATTATGGACCCATTCTTTTAAAAGGAATACAAATTCATAACACTGGGACAAATACAATGAACAAAGAGAGAAGGTATGGAAGTGTTCTGCTTGGAAATGGAAGCGCCTACTTAAATGTTTTGATTACTACGTTGACTTCTTTTCAGTTTTATTGTAAGCTTAGTGTTCTCGACATGTTTATTGTAGCTGGGAGTAAAATTGTCTGATTTGTTCCTGCAGCACCAGTGTAAGGTATTTTGATATGTTGCCATGCGCTTCAAAAAGTAAGTTGACCAGTTTGGGTTCAAAGAGCCAGTATATTTGAGACAAACGGTATGAATATTAAAGGTGATGTTCAATCAGTTACATTTGAGACAACACAGAAAAGACCGATTAAATGAACGTTAAGAAGTTTACTGAGTTTTTTTCATCACATGGAAATCATGTTGATAATATATATAATGAAGTGAGGTATTTGATGGTGTAACGCCTACATATCTTGGTACAAGAAGTATTTGGTCTTCAGACTCACTCAGCAAAATGCTCCTGAATCCTGCTGCTGTAACATGTATCTTGTCATGTGCTGTTACTTACCATCCTTGTCACAGGACAAATGTTTGTTATTAGCAAAAGTTTCACAGACAAGTTTCACCATCCATTTTCTGGTCCAGTCCAATTTAACAACAATTTTATATTTTGCCTGCAGGCTAGAAAGCTAAGTTTCTGTCAGAGACTTCTATTTTAGCTGTCATAGTCCAAAACGAACATTTTATTTTAAAAAGAACGTGGACAAATTAATGCAAAAAGGAAAATGTAATTTATTTTGACACTTTAAAAAATAACTCTAATAAACAAATACTTGATTTATATTGTACAATAAGTATAATGTAGTCATCTATTTCATAGCAAATAGCTGAAGATGAACTTGACAAAGCGCATTGTTTTTATAGGATGTTATTTTGGTGGTCATGTCAACATTGAAGTGCTTTGCTAAATTTTAACTTTTCTGTGGACTGCAGTCCAAGTTTTTTTTCCTGGATAAGCTCCATATCTGTTGTTATTGCAGGGAATAATTCTGACACCTAATGGCATCGTAGGAAAATAAGTGTATGAAAACTGGTCATACATTGAATGTGTTGTCAAAGATGTGCTAAATCAGTTACTTCTATATAGTGTTTGCAGTTAGGTAAAATATATTTCATCTGTAAAAAAAAAAAAATATTGGAGTGTCTCAACTTCATATGTAAGTAGTGACAAACTGGAATTTAGCGTGCAACCTTTTCTGTCTTAGGTGGTACAGGTTAAAACTACTGATACATGTGCTCAGAAGACACAGGCAGTGTAGAACGATCTCTCAGTAAGTTTTGATCACTAGTGATTTAACATATGGACGTAATTTAAGCTTAGGGTAGGTAAGGTAATTAATTTGCAGATGTTAATGTAACTGATGCACTCTGGAAGGCCTTTTAAACGAACTCTGTCCTCATTCCTATAACAAACTGACACTTTTGGAGACACTGCTTTTGGGCTAAAGCTTCTCATGTTTCATTTGAACTCTGTTTGATTTTTGGATAGAAAAAATGGAGCAAAGGGAATGTAAATGGGTTAACATGTTTATGTTCCTCCCACGCAGCACCTCTTTTTTAATGCATGTGTAGGAGGGATGAAGAAAAAGCTATAATTTCCTTTACTTGCTACAGATTTCATTTCCTTTCTCAATGTGAAGGCAGAGCCTGTAAGAAATAAAAAAAATACTCTGCATCATTTGTTGGTATTTTATGTTAAATTTTAGGGCTTGGGGTTTCTTTCCAGAAAAAAAAATTATGAAATATTGCCTTTGTGGGAAACACACGCCTAAATCAAATTCCTTAGTCATCAAAGTCTCATGCAAGAATGTGTGTTTAACACTAGGAACATGCTTAAACATTTTGCTAAAAGCTTGTTGCATTGCAAGTTATGTGAATTTTGATACAAACCTTACTCTATATTTGGTCAGGCAAGCAGCCAATTTTATTTTCTTAAGACTCTTAATTCACCTAAAGATATAGCAAAAAAATAAAAGGAGTATTTTCTGAAAAATAGGCTAGGAGCAGACCTCATGAAATCACAGTCAAGGCAGGCTGTGCTATAAATGCATCATTCCTGACAACACTTCTCTCATCTGTTCTTGAAGCCTTCTGATGTCAGAAACTACAACTTTTTAGGTAATCTGTTCCAGAGCTTAACTAATCATGCCATTAAAAAGGAGGCGCTTTTTTTGTATGCCTGTGCAAATCCGCTATTTCTTTGTCTGCCATGAGCACAGTGGATAAATTAATCTTTTTTTTGTCATAGCAGCTTGTTTGTTGTTGAAGATCATTATCTTGCCCTTGCTAAGGCCCACACTAGATATTCAAAGACTTTTCCACACGGTATTTTCAGTAGTTTCCAGAGTCTTATGATCTCCTCTTAACTTCCATCTTTGGTCCTTCAGGAAGGATGATGGTTCTCTTGCAAACAAATGCAGGAAAGGGATCAAAAAGTACTTTCAATAAGAGAATAGAGCAATCTAAGACACCTGCCATCCAAACAGTAAGGTAAGCCAGTCAGCCAGCTGGCAGCCAGGTACGCCAGGGAATGAGTTCCAGGCTCTAACCCTATGATTAGATGCCAGCTAACCATGGAAGAGGCCTAAGAGAACAAAAATAAGCTTTAGATAACCAATGTCAGTTGAATTGTATGTAAAATCTTGTAAGACTTCAGCAATTACAGCTGCTAATCTTAGAAAATAAGTAAACCATATAATAGAAAAATTAGTCTGAGCATGTTTTTTCTATGTAGTAAAGGGGACTCTCAAAACATGCAAACTGATGCTGGGCCCTGAAATTTTTGGCAATGCTCCATTAGCAGGTAAAGGCACGTGCATGCAAACCTGCTGTAGCTAAAATGGTTACCTCCGGTTGACTTTGTAGGAAATTTTTAGTGCATAGGCTTAAATTCTTCAGGATAGTAAGCCGCCTTTTACTTATCTGGCAAGATACTGAAACGTGCATAATTCCAACCTTGTGCCTAGTCCAGCTGAAGTCAGTAGAACTATTTATGGTCTGGATAATGAAGGGGGGGGGGGGGGGGATGGGGGATGCCTAGCAGGTCTCTTCTTAGGAAGAAAAAGATCCAATAACTTTCCCTTTTTTTAAACACAGCTCAGTATCTTCTTCATAAAGAAACATACATTTTTTGGGAAACTTTACTTTCAAGTGTCACTCTAAACAGCCTTCAATGCAAAAACCAATCTTTCTTCCAGAAGTGTGTTACCAGTGCTGTAAGGGCAGTCTTCCCAAACTCTTCTTCCTCACGGTCTCTGCTCTTCTTGCCTATTTCTGATACTGCCACACATGCAGTCAGTAAACCCAGCTTCTAGTTTTCCATTCAGTCACAAAGGAAAAACAATACAGATTGTATCACTCAACTCTTACCTAAACCTTGCCAGCCTGGTCTGTGAGCACTACCTTATGTTGTTTCTGTTATCTCTAAGCATTGTGTGTATTTAGACTATCAAAAATAAAATATTTTAAAATATGCAGGGGGCTAGTAAGCCAGCTGCTAGAAATGGTTTTTCAGCTATTGGATGGTGTCAACAGCCTGGAAGACATTGTCTTGTACCGATGTTCATCCTGGAGTTTAGGAATCATGAGAGGAAAATATGAGAACAAATTAATAAACTACCATGCAAAAAATTTAGTGAAGGTCAACAGCAATTGGTTCAGGGGAAACAAACCCAACAAAAGTAACTTTGTATCTTTCCCTGGTGAGGCTGTAGGTTGAGAGAAGGGAGTATATCACTTGCAATATTTGTGAACATTCAGTTGACAGCAGTAGGCCAGCAACAAGGATGCTAGGACTGACAAAGGAAGGGCATTTATATGTATCCCAAGCTCACTTCAACTGTTCTGCACCATGTTTCTATTACCAGAACTGCGAATGTGATGCAGAGCAGCTGTCCAGCTACAGGGAAAATTTGAATTTGTCATTGCTAGAACTCAAATAGGAGTTAGAAGACAGCCTACGCTTGTGCTGATTCCTTCAAAGCCACTGAAAATTCCTCCTGGACATGCTGGATTCCAAGAGGAAGGAAAAGTTTCAGCTCAGCACGGTGTGAATGCGCAGAGAGCTCAGGACTCTAGGGCCGTCTCTAGATAACTTGACTCTGCCTTAGCTCAGGGCACTAGGAGCACAGGAGAAATGCCTCACTGCACCAGGCTGTCTCTACTCAGAGACAGCTTTGGGTCTCTTACCTTCTTCCCTAGGCAACATGGTATTCAACCCTGTGTCTTGCAAAGGTATCTCAGTGTAATATTAATGAAGGCTAAGGAGCATGTGTAATTGGTACCTAGCCCTTCAGCAACCTTTTGCATCTGCAATGTGTGGTACTTGATGAGAAAGTATTGTTAAGAACAAGCGATGTTTAACATGGACTGTACTTCAGTGTAAATGAGATGTACTCATCGGTCAAGAGTCTTTCTAGTGGGCCTTGTAGGAACTAATTCTTGTTCCTCAGCTATTTAATATTTAAAAGCAACTAAAAAAAAATAAAAGAATAGGAGATTGCAAGTAAGGAAATGGGTGGAAATGGATCAGGAAATGACAGGGGCTGCCCTGGTCTAAGCAACCAAAAGATATTTAATGCAACAAGCCAGACATTGAGGAGCTAAGACTGTTGGCTGAACTTGGTGTGTGAGATTTCTCCTTAGAAGCAGTAACGTCTGTATATAGTGTGTATAATAAGCCATGTGTGTATATATATAGATAATGTGTATAATAAGTGGCAGAAATTCTTGTAAAAATAAAGTAATAAACATTACTGTGTTTGGTGCTAGTTCAGCCACTATTAGAACACTGTGTTGTGCCCAGGAAGCCAAACTTCCAGAAGGATTTCTATAAACCAAAAATGGCTCAGGGAGAAAAAAACAGTGAAGGGGTTCTGAAGGATTCTTCTAGCTTGAAAAAGCGGTTGGGAGGTAATTCATCACATTTGCTCCTATTTTTGTGTGAAACAGGACTAGGTAATCAAAGGCTCTTATATTTGTGATTTATTTCTCCTGTTAATCATTTTTTTTTTTCTCACGGGTTGTAATGGATTTGATCCAGCACAGTGGTCTGATTGTTCTTTTGAGGGATCCAGTCAGAGTCTATCCTTCAAAGACAACTTCTCCTTTTTGTAAATGACTTCCAATTGTGGAACATCCCAAAGCTTACCTTTCAACACCAGTGCTTGGAGTCATCACTCGATGTTGCTGTTTTGTCCTGTCTTCACGTTCCTTTTGGAGAATTGAAAAATATCCACGGGAGATTATCTTAGCTTTCCCTCTCTTGCACGTATGACTTTGACACTTTAGTTTCCATTATCCCCCACTGTTTTTTTTCTTAAAGTGGTTAGAGATTTTTGCTTCAATTCATCATTGTTTTCATTATTAGAAGCTTTTTTTCAATTTCTAGCTTTGCAATTTTTTTCATATAACTTTTTTGTGTCTATTCTTGTGCCACTGTTCCTTTAGCACATGTAGTTGTTCTCTTAGTCCTATAACTTACAGAAATTATGGTCTGTCATCTGGGTTCCGCAGCCCCGAGACCACAGGCAGCAACATTAATAGCAGAGAAATCAGCACTGTAGCCAATGATTATTAATCCAGTATGATTAATACAAGCAACAATTTCATTCTAACATAGTCTGGTTGGACCTGTCATTATCTGAACCCTTTGAACCCCACACTGGGTGCCAAAAAGGACTGTCGTGGCTTAACCCCAGTGGTAATTAAGTACCACGCAGCTGCTCGCTCACTCCTCCCTCACCTAAGGGAGTGGGGAGGGGAATTGGAAAGGAATGTAAAACTCGAGGGTTGAGATAAGAACAATTTAATAATTGAAATAAAACAAAACCCAAAAGAACAACAACAACAATAGTAATAATAATAGTTATAATGAAAAGGAGGGAGAAGGGAGATGAATGAAATCCGAAAAGAATGGAGAAAATAAAAATAACGCATAATACAACTGCTCACTACCCACTGACGGATGCCCAGCCAGTCCCGAAGAAACAATCGGCCGTCCCAGCCAACCCCCCACCATTTTATATACTCAGCATAATGTCCCGTGGTATGGAACACCTCTCTGGCTACTTTGGGTCAGCTGTCCTGTTTGGGTCAGTGTCCCCTCCCAGTTTCCTGTGCCCCTCCAGCCTTCTCGGTGGCAGGGCCTGAGAAACCAAAAAGTCCCTGACCATACTGTTCTCACACCAAATCCAAAACATAGCACTGCACAAGCCACGAAGAAGAAAATTAACTCTATCCCAGCCAAAACCAAGACAAGGATAAACATATTATTTTAATCTCCTTCATTATGCTCACCTTGGTAGTAGGGATGAAATGAGATTATTAGGTCAAAGATTTACTGTTGTGGAAGCACTGTTGCCACATAAAACAACACTACTCGTAAAACAAAGGACCAAAAGTATCTTGGGGTATTCCACAATGCGAAATCCCATGTGTTGATTGACAATATGACTGGCAAGTAGCTTGATGCTAGGAGAAAAAAATCCTTAAATATAGTAAATCAGTACAACACACTTGACTTCCATGGAGCTATATTGATTTGTGCTCTCTGACAATTTATGGGAGAGAGATTAAGCTTTAGTTTAAAAAAGTAAATTGGCCTTCAGAAAGGGCCTACATTTTTTAGTAAATTAAGTTGTTGCAGCTGCTAAGAAGTTCCTCCTAATTGTGGGAGGAATAGCGAAATAAGTGATATCTTTAATTAGACTGCCTTTTCTTTTCTTTCTCTTCAGATTCTTTTGCTTATTGGGGGAAATAAATGTTTTCATTTCCAGGAACTCATGCTTTGGGCTTCTCTCGTGTATATGAAACTGATCTTAGACCACCAGAAGTCAGAAGCAACAGCCCAATTCAAGTCTTTCAATGTTTAAGTAAAATTATTTTTTGAAAGTATATTATCTGGGGCCCTAACTGATTAGGCAGCTGGAGGAAGGAACTGTTTCCATAACGGAATACTAGAAGAAACTCTGAAGTAAAAGAACTAACTCTTGTAGTAGACAACATTAAACCTGTCTCAGTTCAATAGCAAGTTAGTCCAGCTGGAGAAGGAATCGTTACTGTGAATTTAATTCCGTTGGCCGTGTGATCATTTATGAAGCCACTGTTGATGATTGCCTCTTAATACACAAGCCCTTTCTTGATAATGTCCATGTTCACTGGCATTGTTTGTGTTCCCATGTGTGTTTCAAAACTTGCAGACTTATGGTGTATCAGTGAAAGTGTGGGATCTTTTTACATGAGGGTGTAAATTCTAGAATAAACTGTGAAGTGGAAGGAGCATTATTGGCTATAAAGGAAAACACAGCTGGCTAAAACTAAACTATTTCTGTAATTGAAAGAAAAATAAGTCTTATGCCCCCCTCTTTACTGAGATATATATACAGCCTCATAAGGCGTTTAAGACAATGTTTCAGTTCAATCAGAAGTCTCCACTGCAATCTGTAGGAACTATGTCGATTTACTGTAAAAAAAAAATAATTAAAAAATGCTTCTTTTAACCTCAAAAATATCAAGAACATCAACTCATGACTTGTCTGTTTTTACTGGAGATTCCTCTGGATGACTGGAAAAAGTTGTTCTGAGTTAAAAAAAGAGTAACATGGAGAAAGCCAAACTAATGCCAGAGGACAGTTTAAAACTGTTGAGGACAGATGTTTAGTGTGTTCTCTGGGTCAGTTTGAGGAAAATTAGGCTGCTACGACCCACTCAGAAATTCTGTTGACACTGATGATTATCTGGTTTGTTTCTGGATAAATAGAAAAGCATTGTATTGGTTAACAGTAATAGCAGCATTTAAAATTTGTCTATTTAGTCATGATGGTTAACTTGTGAGCAATCAAAATTTAATAAAGAAAAAAGGAAGGAAGAAAAAAATTCCCTCGAAGCTGGGTCTCATTAAACAAAGATGAAAGAAAATCCAGGTGTTCTTAAAAGATTTTTACCTGCACAGATGAAGGCCTGTGAGAACATTCACAGTAATCCCCTTTAAGGTTGCTTTCTTAGGCCCTGCTCTAGCATGGGTCAGACTGGGAGTAAGCAGTGAGGGTGAGGAATATGACTTGAACAAAGAGCACCTTGGGGGTATCCCACAAAGGGCCCTATATTTTAAACATTTACTGAAATTGGGGATGTTCAGCCTCCAGAGCAGTATAGATTTAGGAAAGTGCAAAGTGAGCTGCCTGCTCGGACAAGTGTTCTAATGTCCCTGTATGCGGTTCAACATCATACCCTATATCCTTCTTGTAATAAGTGTCAGGAGTTTCTGGATTCAATTGAATCCTCTATGGATGACATGAAGGTGGCAAATCATCAAATAAGTGATGGCAGAGTAACTTAAGCATTACAGAACTAGGAAGAAGTCAGTAGGATATTTGTGTGAAAAAAGAGATTAAACAGTTCTTGTGTTTAACTGTGTGGCAATACCCACAGAGCAGAGGGAAGGGTCCATAGGTGGAGGTTTTCTAGCAGCTCAGAGGACAATTGACTTGACTTCCTCAAGAGGCACCCTGTAGAGTGCCAAAAATATATTTGGCCAAAGCCACAGCAGCTGCAGAGCACTGTTGGATTGTCATGGGTTTTATGGAGGCTGGAAAATTAGACTTGGAGCCAACAAAGATGAGGCCCTTCAGAAAAGCTTTTCTGCTCCTAACAAACGTGCTGGGGAGGCACAGCTGTTGGGAGTCAGGGGATCTGCTAAAGCTGAGTAGTTCAATCTGTGAGCTGAGCACAGAGCTGGTGAGGTGATTCTGTCTGGCCTCTGGTGTCTCTGTAGATTATGCAAGTGCTTTATACGTAAATGGGGGAAGCACCTCCCTGTACTGGGCTCTGTGTGTAGAAGCTGCATGTGGTGCTAAGCAGGGCTGTCCTGAGGCAATTCATTAATGTTCAGTAACTAACTGGTATGTGGCCTGCAAATTCCCGTTTTCTTCACGGGGAAAGAAGGTGCCTAGAAAGTGGTACCTGGCCAAAATTCAGACCGTAAAGATTCATCGCACTAGTATTTAAAAATAAATAATAATGCCTTGTTGACAGGGAAATGCTGGCTCTGGTACCTGGAGAGCCATCTGAATTACTGTTAATGCCAGAAAGCATACGTGAAAATACAGGCCACAACTTAATTATCAAGAGAATGTGAATAGAGTTATTGGTTCTCCAGTTAGGAGACTACCCATAGTCAGGAGTGTCAAGATTCCACTGTGGTGGCTTGGGGAGAAGGAGGAATCCCCAGTACCACCACTAGCTCCTGGCCCACCTCCCCTAGCAGGCCTGAAGCTGACCAGACTCTAACTTACAGGTAGCTGTAGAGTACTGTTCCTCCTGGATAGCATCAGCTATTCTGAATCTTATGATATGTCCTGAAAGGTTCTGTCTTTCTGTAACTTTTTCTGATGTTAGTCTCTCCAGGCCTGTTTGAAACTACGATCTTACTAACAGTTCTTGGAAGGCACAGGCAGAATTAGTGCAGTAAAGA
Source organism: Falco cherrug (assembly GCF_023634085.1). Taxonomy (NCBI): domain Eukaryota; kingdom Metazoa; phylum Chordata; class Aves; order Falconiformes; family Falconidae; genus Falco; species Falco cherrug. The sequence continues at coordinate 15,256,297 of NC_073697.1, read as the reverse complement.
GCTAAATGTTTTCTGACTGAACTTCTGGCAATGTGGACATACATCTACTGCAATTGCACTTTCTAGGCCAAATCCACATCTGAACAAAACCTGTAATGGAAGCAGAGGTGCAACCCCCATGCCAAAGTAACAGGTATCAAATTCGCTTGGGGGAGGGAAACATTGCAGGCAAGAGGTTTCTTACTATTGACACCAATCTGACAGCTTGCACAACAGTGCAAGAAGATAGCTACACACAGACAAACACCAAATGACCCTGGTGAAATAGAAAATGCAGCTATCCCCTGATGATAAAATGTATTGTTTTATGATCTACTTAATTAAGAAGTTTTCCTTCTTAGCCTGAAAAATCCTAACTCTCCTATAGGAAGGTGCTGTATAACCTAAATATCTTGGTTGCAAAAACCATCAATACTGTCTTTAGGCTGCCTGCATTGACCTAACCAGAAATTCTTTTAGCTCTCCTTGGAGAAATGGCTCTTTGATGAACATGTAATCTTCAAACTAAGGCAAAGTACTTTCCAGACTACTGTTGACTCTTCCAATATGAACTGCCTAGTTAAATATCTTCTACTGTAGACAAGAAAATACAGAGTTTGCATTAGACTGGAAGACCCAAGGAGACTTGTTAACTTATTGATTTTACAATATAGAGTGTAGTTACTACATTTGTTCTTTAATTTGGCACTCCAGATACCAACCACTACCAAGAGGAAAAATAACTGTAAAAAGCTGATATTTATAGTGATACTCTGCTCTGTCCAAGCAGCAGCCTCCTTTATCATCAAACACTGACTGCTGCAGAAGCAGCTCGCTCATTGCTACTATCTGAAATAGCAGCATCCTCTGAATACACAGCTCTGAATGCTATAGACAAACTGTACCGAGATGGAGATGAGTCAGGAGGGAATGCTGTATGTGAAGGAATACCCTTCTTTGTCCATATAATCACTGTGACATAGGGGTGCCCTTTGGAAACCCTAGTAAGAGTTTCCTGCTGACACTAACAGTGCAAAGTAGCTTTCCCAGTGGGTGACATTTGAATACCCAGAAATATTCACCACTGTGGGAATACCGTGGATTTCCCTTGACTCGCTTAAAATCTAGGAAAAACACCTTGAAAATAGTTAATTTGTGTAACCTGAGAATATAGTTTAAAAAGGGTATGACTGCTCATAGCTGTGTATTCTTACTCATTCTCACCTGTGTTTAGCACTGTCTGGTCTGTACAAGTGTATAAATAGCCTCCTGTTACCGCAAAGGGTGGCGAACACTCCAGTCGTATCAGTAACTGGTGTGGCTTACTCCTTAGCATGGTAGCTCAATTGTTTTTATGGTTGAACAGACATTTTCCTTAACCATTTCATTTGCAGTGTTGCACAGCTCTCCTCTAAGGGACCATCTACATGTTGTCATGGAAGTTTTATAGCCTAAATTCAGAGCTGGTGATAAATAAAGCTGTTCCCAAACTTAGAAATACCAAGAGCCAAGAATCACAGTTTATCAAATCTCCAAAATAAATAAGGCATGTGTCAAGCTTGCCTATCCATTGGCAAGGGGATGCCATGAACACTACTGTCTGATTGTTGATAAGGGAATATGAATGTTGTGAAGTGTCGACTGATACAGCACTCAAGGGAATGGAAAATAGAAAGCTGTGGAAGATGCAAAAATGTGTCAGCTGATATCCCAGTAGGACTTCTTTTTTCTGTTTCTGTGAAGATATTCTCCTGGCAGGTTGGAGGGATGAATAACTCTCAAACTTCTGCCAAAATCAGTTTTAGTTATTTTCTAGTAGTTTTGTGGAGTTGCTGTGTGGTGATAGTCTTATGAGCAAGGTTTTCTTAAAGTGCATGCCAGGTCTGATTCCGTTGCCTTTTATTTTTGTGGTTATGGATGCTTTTCATCTTTGAAAAAAAATACCTTTGTTATCCTGATTAGAATATCCAAGAACTGATGTAACAGAATTGATAGATAATTTGGTCTGTGGCTTGCTCTTTCCTCCATTACTTATCTGAAAATGAAGACAACTGCGTTCAAAAGGGAGACTTTTTCCTTCTTGGTTTGGGGTGGGCTTTTTTTGTTGTTTGGTTGGTTGGGGGGTTTTTACTTTGTTTTGAGTACCTTTGAATGCATCTCAAGGTTTTTCTTTTCTTTTTACTACTTCCTGTCTAAGAATTGTAATTCTTGTTCTCATACTCTATGACAGCTACTCATTCTGTTGCTAGTAAATCAGCCAGTATCATTTCCAGTAAGAGGCCATGTGTCATGATGCACTAGCACTGGTATCCCGCAATTATAAATAGATTCTTGCATGGACCTCAGAAGGGTAAGCAGACATTCAAGATTACTGCAGTCATATAGGAGAAGAATAACAACTCTAAAAACTAATGCCAGGCCCCAGTGTTTGGTTATTCAGAGGGCTGGGTTTTCTCTCAAAGGGCTTGGCTTGTGTAAGTCTTTTAGGTATTTCTTTTTCTTGTTGTGTATTTGTATTCCTTTGGTACATGGACAAACTGGTGCTACCCAGCATGTGCTCTAGTGTTATTATTAGTTTTTAGGAGGAAAAGGAAAGGTTTCACTGTTATAGTTATTTCTGGGTTTCGTGTTGCTGTGTTCTTTCCACAGCTTCTGTCCCCACATACACACAGCTCTGTATAAGAAGCCTCCCTGTATTCTGAGTGTAAGAAACCTGCTAGCTGAGTCGAGTGAGAATCTTTTCAGTCAGAGGGGCTCAGAAAATACTTCAAAATACTTCCTCTGGGCCTTCTTGAGTAGAAGACTTTTTGGCAGCATATTAAAAACAGGTGTGCTGCTTTTAAGAAAAGCAGTTGTATAGTCAGAAAACAGCACTACTTGCAGTGATGTAGATGCTAAGCCTGATGAAATGGAGTCAGCTGTGGATAGGCCTTGCAGTATGTTTAGCAGTGGATTTTGGGTCCCCCTCCCTCCCAAATACATTATATACAGTTTTCTGAAACTTCCTTCTCCCTCCCCACCATCTTATAGGACAGAGTAAGCCAGGTGGTTATCTGTAAAAAAATCACTGAGCTTTTTTGACTTGAAGATTTAACAGTAAACTTCTGGTGAATCTTGATGTACTTGACGCTGTCACCTTAACCTGTAGTGCTCTGAGCTGCAGCTCTGCTTGGAGGTTTCCACCTCTGAAGCTGAGTCAGGGAAGCATTTGAGTCTCAGCCGCTATGAAGCTCAGCATTTCAGCTTTATCACTGATGAAAAATTGCGTATCCCCTTCTTGTAAATCAGATTTGGGAGTAATACATTTGGAAGGATGGAAACCAGGGCTAGTAGGGATATGTGGATAAGGGCTTAGGCCATCACAGCTATATTTGATTTTTACTAAAGCCTGTGCAGTATAAGCCTCCTAAACTTTGTTCTGATACAAAACCAAAAAGAAGCAGGAGCCTCACTGGCTGTATGGATGACAAATAAGCACAGGACTGGTGCTCAACAACAAAGAAGTTTAGTTTAAAACTTTAGAAAAAGAAGAAAAAGAAACTGTCACACTTCCCACGGACTTGGTCTCATGTACTAATGGATGCATTACACTGAATGAATCCTCAAAAGGTTCTTGGCATGTGCACGCTATTTCCTATTTTTCAAGGACAGTTCAAGTAGGACTACGTTTTAGTGAAACACTATTTCTGTCTAGAAATTTTGTGTTGACTTGTATGCGTTTAATAAAACATTCAAGCTGCAAAATAGGGCATATTTAGCTGGTTCTCCTCACACAGACTGTGTAAGTTTTGGAGGGTTAGAGCACGAAGCAGCAGCATTAAGCCAGTGTGGTGTGTTTGCTCAGCACTGCTGGTGGTAAGGCCTTGGTTTTAGCTGACGACTTCGTGCCAGGTTTTAACCCTCTGGCCTTGACACATCCCCGCCATGTTCCCTTAGCAAGTGCCACTGTTAGGCTGAATGAAGCTTTCCAGAAACAGCATAAATGGATTCAACTTTCCAAGATAGGAAGGGGGGTGGGGGGAATATCTTTTGCCTGTATGTCCAGAAAATACCTCATAGCCTGTTCTGTAAGCAGTTCTTGATTTTTATTTTTATTTATTTATTTGTTGTCTGACAGAGGACTTGTCATGGTGCCAAGAATTTCCCTAATTTTTTCAGATCTGAGGGGAAAAAAAAGATAAAAATGCATGCCAACTGGAGACTTGATAGAGTCTGTCACCTTAAATCGGTATCTACGGCTGAAACAGAAAGCTGCTTGGAAACCTAATGTCTCTGCGTCTGTCCCCATTTTCCCTGCAGTACCTGGGGCGACTCGTTCATCTAAAATACTTTTCAAAGGGAATCCTCAGCAATTACGGAAAAAAGTCTGTCACAAGGGAGTTTGCTTTCCCTAGGGAAGGATTGTTCCCCCGCTCCCGCCACAGGGGCGAGCGCTGGCGGCCGGGTTTCCCGCCCTCCCGCCGCGCGGCCGCGCCTCAGCGCCCCGCTAGATGTCACCGTTGCTCTGCGCCGCTCCCGCCGCGCAGGCGGGCGGGGGCTGGTGCAGTGGAGCGGCAGGAGCCCCTCGCCCCCCGCCGACCCCCGTCCTCCGTGGGGAACAGGAGAAGGCACGGGACTTGCCGGCAGCGTTCGCGTACTGGATTCTGAGGGTACGAGGTGTTTCAGGGGGCGCCCAAGGAGCTGAGGTCACGCGTGGGCTGCCGGCGGGCCTGACAGAAGCACCCTCACCATCACTCATGAGGCGCGGGGTGTCCGAGGGGTCGTCCCCCCGAAGGGCCTGCAGCCCTTGGTGCGGTGCGGGAGCGGTGGTGTGGCGGCAGTGCGCCTGCCTGATGGCTGCAACCTCACATGTCCTCCACCGGGTGTTCACCGTGCCTGGGGACCACGAGTGGAAACGGTGAAGGTGCTTGGTTCTGGCCTGACAGGAGTGAAGAACAATGAGTTCAATGTCCGAAAATATGTCTGTTGTTTAAGTTAATCTTACATTTCTTAGAACGATGAGTTCAATGCCCAAAAATGTGTCTGTTGTTTAAGTTAATCTTGCATTTCTTGTTAGGTCAGCCCAAGTCTTTGACAGAGGTTTGTGCTGCCACAGGCTTTAAAGTAACCCACTAGGTTAAGGTTCCCAAACTGGCACAAAATAGGTTACACTTTGATCCAGCTTTTTGAGGGTTTGTCTCTTCGGTGTAAATTCTTGAAAATTACATAGATGACTTTATAGCATATTGCATTCAAAAATCTGGATTAACAAAGCATTATGAAGGCTGCAAGATCAAGCACGTGTTAAATTTAACATTGCCTGTGCATCCTGTATTCTCCTTTCTGCAGAAGTAGAAATACAGTGTTTATGTATACAAACACACGCCACTTATTTTTGCCATGTGGGCATGTTCCTTCATCATCAGCTGGGATGGTCTTCATCAGCATTCAATGCTTTGTTTTATCTTCATTGAAAAAGATGAGATACGATATTCATACTCGGTGATGATGACTGAATTAGTAATTTCTTTGTGGACGCTTTTGTAATACTCCACAATATCCATATAAAATCAAGCAGTCTAACTGGGTAACCTGGACAGTGTTGTGAGACAAAGTTTGAAATTGCCAAAGCGCTATTAATTTTGGTCACTGTGACATATCTTTAAAATGCTTTTCAAAGCACTCTGTGTTTCTGTATCATATTGCATATTAAAAAACCTGTTGTAATATATTCATCTTTGGCTGAAACTGTGGACTCAGCAAACCTGGCCAGATGTTTCACATGGGATGTGTAAAAAGTGAGAGAATTAGTGATCATCACATTAGTTATCTAACCTAATAACTATTGCTAGGTTTCTGTGTGGAGTTCTGGCTTGTGCTACGTACAGAGGCAGACATAGGATCTCATTCTTTAGGCAGCATTCAACTATCTTGACCCTAACAATACACTTTTTTTTTCTCCCCACAATGATTGCCTTAATTTGCCACCCATCTTTTTCTGTGTTATTAAAAAGAAAAAAACAACCAACAACCAAAAAACAGAACAAGAAACGAGACGAAATAGCAGTCTTGACTATGCAGCTGTGATCACTGTAGAGCAGGGGTCCTCAAACTTTTTAAACAGGGGGCTGGTGCGCAGATTAAGTGGCAGGCAGCCATCTGAGGCTGCTTGGTTTCCCCCCCTCAACCCCTGGCGGGGGGGAAGGGTATTCTGTAAATACCGGGGGCCGGATTGAGGACCCTGGGGGGCCGTATCCGGCCCGTGGGCCGTAGTTTGAGGAACCCTGCTGTAGAGCAATGTATGTCACAAGGAGTATATGCAGAAGAGAGTACATTAATAAGAAACAGGTATTTGTAATTTTGATACTGCTTATCTTATGAACTTCTTTACTGGCAAGCATAATATTCTTTTTAATATTTTGTGTAGTTCCCTGGGTTTTTAGAAAAGCAAACTGAAACCAGCAGACTAGATTTTGTGGAATCATAACACCCCCCATAGGGGTCATCAGCAAGATGGCAATCTTTGCATACATCTGACAATCACCTGCTACCTGAGCTAACTGCGTCATTGACAGCAGTAGCAGAGAGTTATCTTTCATACTGACTCAGTAGAAAGGAAGAAAGGGTGTGCATCCTGTGGATTCCCTGACCTCTTGCTGGGAGTTGAGAAATTTTCCTATACCATCCAAGTCCCTGGGAAGGAAGTCTTGGCCAATTGACGGGCTCCTCAAAGACTGAACCTTTCTGTCCTTGTCTGACTACTCATTTCCCTCCTTCGGTCTTCCACCTTATCCTCCTCCCTGCCACCGTGTATTGTCCCAGTATTCTTCCTTGAATCCTTCATCTAGTTTCTCTTAATTGTTCATAGTGCCTCAGTGCTGTCTCAAATTTCCTGGCTCACTCTTTGTTCAATTTTCCCTGGTTTGCTGTCTTCCAAGCCCAGTGCTCTCCAGGATTAGATTAGATGAGCTGATATCACTGCAAAACCTGCAAATTTCCTGTTACCTCCTGATTAGTCCTGATGTCAGGCTCTTAGCCCAGGTAGTACCACACTGCCCCTGTGCTTGCAGTTTTCATTTCCTCCACTTCCATTACCGGTTTCCCTCATCCCATCGTGCATTAACAGGGTCCATTCTAAATAATGGAGCCTTTGACCATTGGGTATTTTACTGAATGTAACCTCCCTGCAAGCCAAGTTATTGTCCTGCCTGTATTTAAGTTACATGAGTTTTATCTTCAGATCTGATGAACTTTACCTCCTTTATTCAGTGTACTCTTTCATGAAAGAAGTTCTCGGAGATGATACCTGCGTAGCTGTTGAATGGGAAGGGAGTGCTGTCAAGGACTGTATTACGTTCTGTGTCAATTTTTGTAATTAAATCAGCTTGGTTGTATTATAAGGAGACACAAAGCAAACAGCGTTATCTTCCAGCTCATTCACTTCAGTGCTAGGTGTCACAGAATCACAGGGTTTAAGTCCAGAGGGGATGATCACATCATCTTGTTTGAACTCGTACATGCTGCAAGCCCTTATATTTCACTCCTTTAATATATATTGGATCTGATAAATTGAATTTTGACGCTGGGATGATCATAGTTCCTTAAGCAAGGACTGGAAAGCCTGAGGAAAAAAACACACGTACCCATGCTTCTATGAGAAACAATGTGAATTACTGCCTTTGTCAATATGATGGAGTTTTTCTAAGAGCTGACATGATGGCAGTGTGTAATACAATTATAAACTGGATAAACTGGTGATGTTATATACATATATGATGCCCTCTATCACATTTCTTGCCACAATTTTTTCTTTTGCATTATTTTCTTCCAGTCCATCAACATGTAAGATACAAAAAGTCTACTACTACTTTGAGTAGTTGTGAGGTTTTCCTTTTTATGCCAGCAGAAATGAGAGTAAGCTTAATTCTGTTATGCTGAATGTTATTTGATCCTCTCCTAAATAGAGTTGAGCGCCATTTAAATACTCCATTATAAACCTACAGGAACCAAATAATGCCACTGAGGATATTACCTGAAAATGCATGAAATTAAGGATTGTGATTTGGTTAAACTTGAGTTACTCATCGTTGACTTGTATCAACAACAAGAATGTGGGTATTTTACTTGGAAAAGACTTACAATATTTAGACATTGGTGAGTGGGGTAGGTTAATCTAAGTAGGTATGATTTATATGCCCAGATTTATATCATGCCCAGACAGTCTAGCTGAATTTACTTTCTTTTAAAACTGTATCATGATTAATTTGGAAACAATCTCACTAGTGCTACTTGTGTTAGCACACACCATTATCAATTCAGGAGCTGTGATGCAACTATTTTGTCTTTGAAATACCCTAATGTGTATGAACTCTTTCAGTAACTTCCATTTTAAGAAATCGTCTTCTGAAACAAGTTACAATATAAGGAAGAAACATACAGAAGTTGGCTGGCTTTATAAAAATAAAAATTATGTCAAAATTCTAAACAGGACCAGCAGTTTGGATGTACAGAGGAAGGTGATGGCTATGTTTGAGTGAATATTATTATTTCTATTCTTTTGAAGAAGCACCTGGAGACCCCATTTGTGATCAGCTCCCCAGTGTGTATTGTATATACACATAATAGCCTCTGGTATGCAGGAGGTCAGATGAGAAGGTGTTCTAGTCCTGTCTGCCCTTAGTCTATGAATAATAGAAGGCATTTGCTGCCCAATGTTTACAATGAAAATAGACCTGGCAGATGGTGAGAAAACATGGAGGTACTCTGAATTCCCACTTTATAGCTGGATAACTGAGACTGATAGGCAACTTGCCCAGGGTCACAGATAAAGTGGAGTCAGTACCAAGAATTAGATTGACCACCAAAGAAATAGCTTGGCCACAAGCCTGGCCTTTCTTTTCCAGTCTCTAACAGTTAGAATGACCAGTACAGAAACTGGATATCATTGCCAGCTCCTCTTTAGTTCCTTTTGAGAAAGTAATACAGCTATGCAGAAATCTTTGCTGTCCCCACCTGAAAAGGATATACCAAGACCCAGCTTTTGGATTGACTGTAAAAGAGCTGGAGCAGGACTTCACAGTTCCTTCTCTACACGCTTAATGAGGGCAGGTAATAACCTCATGCTAAGCAGCTATTTTCACTGTAAAGAAGCTGTATTGATAAGTGCATTTAGCAAGCCAAATAAGCTAACTTTAGCAGTGATGTTTTAGGTGTAAATTCACAGCAGGGACTTGCAGTTCACCTAGTTGCCTACCCTTGGACTGCGTGGGTTCACATTTTAAATCTTTGCAAGGTACTGCTCAGGTGGGCACTGGACTTGCACGGTTTCTGTGTATGCCTACATTCATTTACATTAGAATTCCCTAGACATCTACAGCTGTTTTGGACTACGGTCTGAACTTTCTCAAATGAGACAGTACTGGTAAGATGTTATCTCTAAGGATTCTCAGTATTCATAAAGTTGGGGTTTCTCTGCCTGTCCCAGCTCCTGTGCTCTGCCTCTGGTTGCTCTTGGAGTAGGCTCTGTAAAATATATGAGAGAAAGAAGCAAATGCTGCTTTCTGTTCAGCTCCTCAGTGGTTGTGGTATTTACCCAGGGTTTGGTCTGACTAAATGGGTTTAGACCCGTGTCCCAGAAGAATGTTCTAGTCGTTAGGCTGTAGCTTTCTGGGTTGGAGCCATGCTCACTTCCCTTTATTTGCCACAAAATACAGGAGGTTTCCTGCTTATTTTGCTTGGCTTTTTTTATATATCATTCCAAAGCATCATGTTTCTCCACATACTAGCGTAAGGAACACAGCAGCTTTTCACAGGGATGACCAAGTACCCCAGGACCTACAGTTGTAATGGCTTGCTCACTATCACTAAACTCATATCAGTAGCTTAACTTGCCCAAATGCACAACTGTCTTAGTGAAAACTAGTGGCCTTGCTTTTGCTGATTTTTCTGAAGTTGCTTTCCTGAGCAGTGGAGAGAAAACGGCGAGTTAAAGAGTTTCAAAGCATCAGAGAGAGCACGGGGGGGGGGGGAAGTGCTCATTTCCCGCTGGCCTGTACAGAGAGTTTCCCGTGCCTCAGGTTCCAGAATGTTAACTGGAAACAATACGCCCTTACACAAGGGAAGGCAGAAAAGAGGAATATTTGTTATTCTTCTACACATATTCAAATCTAGAAAAACTGGCTGGAGAGCTGAGTGCTGTTATAGCTGTATTAACCCAGAATATTTTTAGGTATTTCACATTCTGTTCCTCTTGCAGAGGAAAAGAGCTGTTATTTATTCTCAATTCACATCCTAATCTTACGTGATACAAGTGTAATTCATGCTTTACAGCAAAGATTTCTGATATAGTGAGGAACAGAATTGACAGTGAAATTTCCAGTATTTCCTGATTTGCTTTGTCTGGACCTAATTGCATTTGTTACTGCCTGAGCTGTATGCAGTCATTTACAGCTGGTTTTCCTCGTGTGTACTTGTGATCTTTTTAACATTTATTTCTCAAATCCCTGGGAATCCTGAAAAAGGGACAAAAGTTTAAATGTAGGAGGTGGTTTCAGGCTAAAATGTGGTATCCAAACTCTGTATGTCTCAGACCATATAAGTAACCAGGGTAAAAACTTCTTTCACACTTTCTCTTAAAATGCATGTTCTCTCATATTTAAACCACTGAAAAATGTCTTTGTATCACAGTAGCAATTGAACCACAGTCAGGAACTCAAATGAACAAATACACCAGTTTGCAGTTTTGAGTAATCTAGTTTTGGATAGGTTTTTTTTTTTCTGGTTTGCTCTCAGCCAAAATGCAGGACTTACAAAGCTGAAGCAAAATCAAAGCTTTTTGTTTAAGAAAAATGTGAAGAGTTGTTTTGCACAAACCAAAATGGTTTTATTTTCTCAGCCTGTGTACTCAACAGATGCTGGTCTTAATGGATAATGTATTTTGGGATTTCTTATTTGTAAAAAAAATATTAATACTGAAAAAATTAAAATCCATGTGGAAATCCCCTTTCATTTTTCATACAGTCAAAGGTGAATAAGCATTGCACTAAGCAACTAGTCATTTGTTTCGAAGTGTGTTTTCCTATTTGCTTCAGTGTGTACATAGAGATTACTTTATGCTGTTATCGTGGAGGTTTGCATATATAAGTGGTTGCATGCTACATTAAGGATGTAGATAAAAACAAGAATAATTTGAAAAATACAAATATTTAGCTGCAGTATGTACAGGTTTACAAACATACTACATATTTGATATATTAACTCCTGCTTAAAACACAAGTGAGGTAATCATTGTGAAGCTGGCAATAGTTTGGAGCAGTGATTTAAGGTTCACATACCGTTGTTTTTCACTCCTGTGGAATACCTTTGGGAAAATACTGTACATAATTTAACTGACTTGCGTAGTTTCAGTTGGACCTAGTTAGCCTGTGCATCATTTATCCACATGCCCAGATGTCAAAGAAATGTGGGTAGACAATTAGCATTCAATTAACAGTCACACTTTTTTAAAAAAAAAAACAAACTTGTTTATCCAAAGAATGCTTAACTTATTTTGAATAGATATTTTTGCTTTGGGATGCAGCTCAGCAGCAGACATTTTGAAGGGTGTTAATGGTTTTCAATATTATGTGATGTTGAGGTTTTCAAGATTGTCTGGTTGTTCTTAAACTGTTAAAGAAAAAAAAGAAACATTATTGAGCATGTATTCCATTTCCAGGAGAGGAAATCTATTATTTAAGAAAGAAATACAGCCAGGGTGATAAAAGTGCCTTCCCACGTCTTCTGGCCAGGTGCTACATGCATATAAATGTTTCACGTTAAGCTTTAAGATCAAGGAAGAGTCTGTGGGGAGCCTTGTTTCCTGGAGATCTGCTTGCTAGAGCAGCTCCCAAGTACTGACTTCCCATTTTTTATTTGGTTATTAAGGATGAAAGGCTACATCGTTTTATGGAATTGCGGTTCCTTGCATGCCATTATCTTTGTCCACAGCTATTAAACATGCATTTCCATAGGTTCATGTGGATACCTAGCCTAACTCAGCTTAGCCACTGCTGCTTTATATAAGTTTAATTCAAAGGATTGCCTTTATATCACATTGTAGAGTGAGCAAAAGACATATGGTTTCATGAGTTGAGAAACTGTCTTTTTTAGATACAGCTGAGTATAATAGGTCTCCAGCCTGTGTAATGCAGGGCACTCTGTTACTACTGAAAAGGAAACTTTGAAAGTCTGATCTGATATGATTCACTCAGGGCAATGCGTGTATGTATGTGCAGCCTTACATGTGCAAATCGCTGTTGCGAAGTTTTGCATGCTATCAAATGTATACAGAACCAGTAGAAAAAAAAATGCGATTGAAATCCATTTATACCCAGTTTGCATCAGGAAATCATCCATAGGATTAGAAATGCCAGCACTTACTTGTCACAGCTACTCTGCATAAACATCCCTTCCACAGAGCCAAGGCTTTTTAAAAAGAAGACTGGCACAATTAATGCAGATTTTTATAACATCTGGATAACAAGATTAGAAAATAAATTTTTTGGCTTGGGAATAATCCTGGTTTAACTACTGTGTTTTGTTGTTTAGCTAATTTCTGTATTTCTTGCAAATGCTATTAACATTAATGTTTCTGAAGGTCAAATAAAGCACTTGCATTAACCTTTTCTTTAAAAACAAAGTAATAAGCATTTTAAGCTAAAAAATTCTTGCAAAATATTATTGCCAATTAAATAACAGGTTACGTTCAATCAAATGTATGATATTGCTGTAAGATGGTAAATGGTAATAGCCTTTATACAGAGATGTCAAGGAAGGCACAATAGATGCAGCAATTCAGAAATGAAACAAAGACCTGCAAAACCAAACAAAACCTGGTAATTTACCAGAGGTAAGAATAAGTGTAGGGTTGGGTGTTTTTTTTTTTTTTCCTTAGGGATGAAGGATCCAACCTATAGATCTTTCTTGTCTGACCTTCCTGCTTCTCGTCTCACTATATCTATTGGAAGGTACTTCTGATTCATCAGGACACCTGAAAACAGGCGTCATGGAGTTGCTTGGGAAAAAGCTAATAATGCCAATCTGCTGTCTGGAGAGTTTGTGCTCATGCATTTTCTCTAACATGACACTCCTATCAAATATAAACTTAACAAGGACTGATCTATATTCTGTACTCTTCAGATGTTATTACTGAATCTTCCTGCTGACTCTAGGCAAGAGTAATTGTGTTGCTCAAAACCAGACATGCGGTTGGTATTGCGTAGAAAAGGGAAACATCCTTTTGCCTATACTCAAGGTTTGTTTGTGGGACCAAGAAGCCCATAAAGAGTATATGTCTGAGTACATCTATATATAGGACTCATACTCATACTTCTAACTCTTCTGACATAAACATACAGACATATAAATGCTACCATCTTTCTCTGCGAGATGCAAACTGATTTCTAATATATGTACCCTTTTAAACACCGAGAACATGTTAAGGAAAGAAAAGAACATTCATTTGCAGGTAAACATAAATAGTAAAGCAGAAATAATAATTCCACATTTTTTCTATTTTTACATTAAATTCACTTTATCTTTCATTCCCTCTCTCGTTTTCTGTCTCCAAACATTCCTGTGACTTGTTTTTTCACTAGCTTAATAGAAAAGGTAATCCAGCTTTCTAAAAATGGAAGGCAACCTTTTGTTCCATAGAAATATGATTCAGAGGAATTTCCATGCAGTTTTATGAAGGCAACAGGAAGAAAAGACAGCAAGCAAAACTTTTTATCATCTTCATAACAAAAATAAGACTAAACAACAAGACTTCGATAATTTGTAATCTGGTAGTGGCGTATATAATTTTGAAACACTTTTATGAGACTTTCTTTAAAAGGCTGTTTACATCAGATAAAAATTTCTTTTTAGAACTTGGTCTTGCTTTATCTTTAACCTAATGCAGTGTTTATGGAGAAAACATCAACTTTTAAAGCAAAATAAGTGGTTTTGTTTAAGGTGCTGTTTAAAAAAGTAGTATCTGGACAAGTTTCATTTTGTTTCTTAATTTCTCTGCTGGAAAATGTAAGACTTAACCAGCTAAAATGTACTGACTGTAACCAGCTTTACTAAAGCTGTTCTGTTTCTCTATCCACTATTTTTTATGCCACTTTCATAAAAAAAGAGAGCGAGCCCCACTAAGTTGTTGCCTTAAGATGGAAACAATAGGAGGGACTGCCATGTAGAAGATAAAAATGTGATTTCAATTAGTTTAGAGGATAAACACAGATAAAAGCACAGTGAGCAGGAGACTAATATCCTTGGCAGAGGAAGGAGATGTAATCTGCATGGTCTATTGCTGTAGCAGTTCTTCATTGCAATAAGTACTTAAGTTCAAATACTGTTTTTTAGAATAATTCAGTTAATGAGAGTTTCTGAAAACAGTCTAGGAGTAACAGTTCAAAGAATCAAGACCTTTTTTCACAGATTTCTCAGACTTGGAAGTAAATATAGTCCATCTGACATGAATAGAAATGAACACTGTTATTCTTATGCTCCTAATTTGGTGATGCATTTGAGTATTTTCCTGCATCTAAGGATGTGTTTGAACACTACATTGAGGAAGACATATAAGCGTGTGAATACCTTGACTGACAAGAATGATGCATTGTTTGAGTTGTGTTATCAAAGGACCTTGAACTGACATCTCTTCTGTCCCCTGCTTTCATGCACCTTGTTCGATTTGCATGGAAATTCAGGGTGTTAGCGATAATAAACATTTTCCTAGCTTTCCTGTAGAGCATAGGGGTACAGTTTCTGAGATTTTTCTGAGAATTTGAACATAAAATATCTCTTTTGCGGGAACCTGAGATGCCACATTCTACTTTGCTGTCTGTCTCTAATGTGTTATTTTGGTGCAGTAAGTCTTGTGTTTACTTCAGTGCTCTGTTAAGTGTTTCATGGCCTGATGTGAACTGAATATCCGGTGGGCAGTTCTGCTGTAGGCTTCCATAATACGGCTGGCTGTGGTTACAGGGCAGTTGAATTGGTGACCAATGTGAAGGCCTATGTCCTTATGTTACACCTTTATATTTTTCCTTCCCTCTCCATGCATTCTCTTTCTAATTTCCTCTGTTTCTTCTGTGGTTTTTTTTTTCCTTCAGGAAGCTTTTCTATTCACTATATATTTAGTATTTGCATTTTTTTTCTCAGACCTCTGTTAATCTTAACAGATGCATCAAAGGGAAAGTAAATATTTTTATTTCTAGTACTCTATTTTATTTCTAGTACTTTATTACTAAACTCCTCTCCTCTTTCTTATTTGTAATCCTTGGCTTTTGATTCCATCTTCTTTTCTCTCTATCCCATATTCTATAATCTAATCTTTATTTTCCTTCTCTACTTCTCCTCCTCTTTCTTTACTTATAGTTGTTCGTGTAGTAGGGTGGTTTTGGTTTTCTTCTTCCAAAATATTGAATAGATCTATTTCTCTTTTTCTGAGTCATTCAAGCCTGAAAAAGCATTTGTTTTATATTTTAGGCTCAGTAATCCTTCTCCACTCAGGATTATAGAGGCATGAGGTGGAGCCTTGTACTTCTGGGAAAGTATATATAGTTGTTGGCATTTGCCCACTCTGAAGGAGGACCTGCACTCAAAGAAAAAAGAAAAAATCCAAAGTGAAGAATCCTAGAGGAGCCCCCTTGAGAGCTGAAAACCGCCCTTCCCTAATGTGAAAAACAGATCATTTACACCGTTTCCAACAGATCAGAATTGCTGTAAGGTAAGCCTCGCTTATAGCTAATGTAAGTGGTTTGGTCTGTTTGTAACTGAATTTCAAAGCTGTGTACTGAAAGGGAAAGTGAAGTTACAAAAGTAGTGTGTCTGCTTAGAAAGGAAGTGCACTCTGACATACACAGAGCTTGGCTTCAGTCTGATAGGTCTGCATGCTTTCCCTGCAAATCGAAGTGCTCGGTCATTAACACAGTGAGTCACAGTAATGTGTTATGATCTGATCTGGCATTTATAAGGAAATAGAGTGTCTAGCCTTGGATACCTCTCCTACAGGTCATTTGTCCTGGTGGTAAAGAGAGTGCTTGTTCCCAAGAGAAAGCAAAGCTGCCCGTTATGGCAGCTCACACCCTGGAAAAGGCAACTGATTTCAGTGCATCTGTTTGTGATGTGCTCTCTAAACGGGGTCAGTGTTATAACTGGGAGGAGGGAGCAGTTTTAACCGTGAGTGAGTGCTCAGAGAAATGGTATAACTGACTCTGTCAAAGATGAATATAAAATGTAGACAAGCTGGCTTGTTTTATATTCACTTTTTTAAAAAAATACATATATAATGATTTGTTTCCTGGATCATTGATTTATATGTCAGACAGATGAAAAGCAAAATTTCTGTGATGCCTTTATCATTATTCTGACAAGGACTGCTTTTAAGTTAAAGACTGATAAAGAATGCCAACTTTTGACATTACTAGAACAGCCCTATCAGCTTTAATTTTCTTTTGTTTTCTTCTTGTCAAAGAAAGGCTATTAGAGAGAAATTATGATCTCAAACTGGTTAATGTATTGATGTGCATTTTTTTCCCATAAATTGCTTAGCCAATTTATAAAGCATTATATAATCTCATTGAGACACAACCTACAGAAGGTAGAAATTGCAAATATGGAACATCATCAGTCTTTAGGCCAGAGGTTCTCAAACCACTGGAAGACCATGGGTGAGTTGTCCACAGCTGAACCCTTGTGTCATATTGCACAGTTAAATGTATGAACCCATTTGTTCTGTTTGACTGTACTTTTGTATGCACAGTTTTCTTAGCATGCTAGAGACCGCTAGAGTGTGCTCAATTATAAGTCTGATAGGAAGCACACGTAGTGGTGCATAGGGAGTGTTCAAGGTTGCTGAAAGTTTATTTTTTTCCACTAAATTAGGGAGCTAGTGCTCTTGTCATTATAGATCAAAGTTGATTGACCTCATACCATTAGCATCAGTATAGTTACAGCACGGAGTTCATACAGAAAGCTGGAGAATTTAAAACTGGAAAGTTTCATTTTGACCAGTCTCTGTGTGTATGCTGCAGTTTCATACTTCAGGTAAGGAGTAGCTGTGCAGATTATGAACATTTCATGTAAACGTTTGTTGCCTCAGATCACACTCAGGCTCCAATATATTCTGATTCAAACCAGTCTTTACTCTTCTCCCTCTTTCTTTTCTCTGATTTTCTTCTTTCTACCAATTTACGAGTTTGATGAGTGTTCAGCCACGGTGTTTTCTATAAAACGTAATTGACAGCTAATAACAAGTTGCACCTCTTTAGCCTGCCATAGTCGTTGTTTTCAAAGCCTTTATAAACATTAGCTGAATCAACCATCGCCCAATCAAGTAGGCCAGTATTATTCATGTATTTTGACAAGTAAAAACTAAACTAGAAAACAAAATCAGATAGTTTCTTTGCAACCACAAGACTGTGCAAAAGCCAAGACAAGAACATGTATCTTCTGACATCTATTCCTATGCACAGCTATACATTATTGGGGTTTTTTTTCCAAATATGTATATGATTATCATTATGATTAAAGGGTTATGATTAACATACTTTCGGGAATAGATGACATAACTTATTTATATTTATACTAGAAGATTACAAATGTAAAAAAATGTAAAAAAAATCCTGAGTATCTTATAATAGGACTGACACAAACAGAGTACACTAAAGAAGTTTCTCCCTGCAGCTCAGCTGGATGTTAGCACAGATGTATAAGGCAATATGTGAAGTGAAAGAGAGAAACAAAGAACTGGAGAGAGAGGTGAGAAGGTGCTGATAAAATCAGCAGAAAATATAGAGAATGACAGAAAAAAAGAAGGAGGAAAAAAACTGGAAGAAAGATAAGTCAGACTGGACTTATTCATACCCAAGACTAAATTGTATGTTACAAATACTATGTACAGGATGTAATAATTGGACATTATTTAGTAAAATATACATATATCTTGCATATACAACCTAGAAGGGCACAAGTTTGAAATAGAAATAAAAATCGTATTTCCTGTCACAATATGTAAAGAGGCTGCTGTCAGTCAGTCTTGTCTATGTTTAATGCATAATGGTAAGGGAATAGAAATATTCTGTATGTTTCAGTATAGTGATGTCATGTATCAGTGTGTATCATACCTTATCATATATCTGTGTGTTATCAGTGAAAAGAAAAATATTTGGAGAGAAATTCTTAATTCACCAGTGAATAGTAGCATCTCAGTGGAAGGGCAGAGCCCCAAAATGACAATACCAGGCAGAGAGTTATTGTGAATTAAATCACCCTTTCTTTTCTTGTAGTGTCTGTGTTTGCAGTATCCTCTTTCAAGGGTTTGGTATCACAGAATAACTGTTCGTCTTTAGTCAGTTTCTGCACCAGTGATTCCATCTGCTGGGGATTCAATTGATTTTTCACATCTCAGCATAAGAAGGCCCAGACTGTGCCCTGTTGCCTGTGAGTGTGTGGTGGCACCAGCAGTAAGGAATGTCAAGGCAAATGCTTTTAGGGCAAGAGCAATGGTGATGAAAATACCACAGAGAGCTTTAAGGTTTCATGGAGCTGCAAACATTTTCTTATCTGAGCAGCTCAAAATGTGGATTTCATATGGCAAGAGGCTTTGTCCTATAGCATCCTGCCTTCTTATTCATGTTTTAAAAGAAAAGATGTGTTACTGTTCCTTATGTTGAAGCAACATTTATTTCCTTTTACATTTGGATTTAATCCTCAACTCTTTAAGCATAAAATTAATGTTCTTTTCCTAATTCTTTTAAAAGATACTCTGGGAAGTATCTCGCTTCCCGGAAGAGGAGAAGGTTAGGGGTAGGTGTGGGAGCAAGGGGATTGATGCTATGTTGGCTGAGATTTTACCTTCCTAATGTATTGTGCCACCAGGCAATATATTTATATTAACTTGCTGTGAGGGCACTTAAAACTTCTGAACAGACTGAGAAGAATAATAAATTCTCCCTGGGCCCTTGCTGCTCTGTTTTGCACATCTCCAGTCTTATGTTTTCCTAAATGAAATGGTAACAGACAGAGGCCAATGGGACTGTAGTGGCAAAATAAGTTCATAGAGAAGCATAGTCCTGGAGTATGAAGCCCACTGCAGGGACTGGGGGTGGATTACTTTATGAGTTTTCCCTAATGGTAGATGTAATCCCTGTGCTGGCCATGTGATAAAGTAAAATGTTGTAAACATTTCTTGCTCTTATATGGTGTTCCCATAAAATGAGCCCTCATTTTTGTTTAGTTCACTTGAAGCTCATGAGAACCTGACTTGGTCTTTGAGAACGTAGATTCAGATCTTTTCACCTGAATCCTGACAAATCAGGGTGTGATGCCTTTATGAAGGTATGACAGTGCTTTGCCTCTGTGATGCATGTAGGAATTGTTTTTTTCCCTCAAAGAAGGAATTTACAGGAAAGAGCTTCCTAGGTTGACAGCAGACGTGACTGGTAAAACAAGCTCTAAACTAGGAAGGTGGGAAAGAATGCTGCTAAAACTTGCTAAACACTTAAAGCCTTCTACAGACAGTAAAAGGGAAAGAGGTGTAATTGCATGAGGATGAAATTAAGAAAAACACGATAATGGTAAATGAAAGGATGCATCAAGTACACTGGCTGCATCACTGGAACTGGCTGTTGCTCTTACTGCTGGAAGCCTGGATACCAAACCAAATCTTGTAGTAGTGATAGAAATATGGTAGCCATTATATGCTCTGGATTAAGGAGTTGAAATGTATAAATGGATTAGGAAAGTGAGAAACTTAAACATGGGCAGTGAGATGGCATTGTCAGTGAAATAAAAAATGGGACCACTGGGAAGAGGGATGTTGAGAAAGATCCAAGGTTCAGAGCTGGATAATGATATCCGTTTTGTGAGGTAGGGCGGGGGGCAGAAAGTAGTGGAATTTATGTGATCAGGAAGACTTTAACTTTCCCAGATGAAGGCACAAAAAAATTAAAAAACTGGACATTTGAATACTGTGACTTTTTTCCCCAAATTTATTTTCCAGTAAAGTCAGGTCTCAGATATTCTTGGAAGTGAATGAAGATAGATATTTTTTGTACCGAACATTCAGTGAACCAGCAAAAAACAATGATGTGTTATGCTTAGTTTCACTGAACAGCAAGATCTAAAGGGGCTGGACATAAAAACTGATCTTAGAACAGATTCATTTTTGTCCAGTTCTCTTTCTGGAAAAAGTAAAACAAATCTGTATTTTTGGAGCCTTAGAAAGGCAAACTGAAAAACTTTAGTGAGGATATTTAGTGAGTACTGGGAAGCTTACATATTTAACATGGAGGAGGCATATAACAACTTTGATCAAAAAAGTTTTAGCAGCAAGCAGCTGAATACTAGTAGGAAGAGTGTAGAACTTCCCCAGAATGATAGTTATCTGAAACTGCTTGTTAAAAGTAAGAAGAGAACCCATAAGTAATGCAAAAGGGGATTGATTAGGAGGAAGAATTATGCCCTGGAGGTTAAAAGGTACAGAACTGAAGCAAGAATGGCCAAAAGCTGTATTAAACCAGACTTTACTAGTCATTTCAGTTCCCTGCAGAGCTCTTCAGCTTTGCAAACAAAAATTGCACAAGGAGGAAAAATTCTCATCCTATGTCTTTTCCAAGGAGCATGCACACACTAAGTAGGGGGATGTGTGATGGCTTTGAACAACTGGTCAGGAAAACCCACCTCATACACCTGAGAGCATGTTCATTGTTATTGAGAAGTGCTGAAACAGGGGCTACAGCCCCACTTCCTCGTGCTTTCTACCTTTGCCAAAATCAGTGCCACAAGAACCTCTTCAGGGGGCTGCTTCTATTTCCTGGTAGAATACCAGTGAACAAAGAGCTTAACGTAAGCCCTCTAGCTTGCCATTCAAGAGAGCTAGGCTAAATGGGACTGGTATGTGGCATTACATTTAGTACCATGGCAGAGAGAAAAAGTCTTCAGAAAAAGGCAAGACAAGAGAAGACTCATGTCTATAGGACTCCTAGCTCTTTTAGTGTCCCATTTGGATGGTATGTAATAAGTTCAGGAGGAATTTACGGGGCGGGGGGGGGGGAAGTAAATGGTCTCGGAGTCAACAAAGATGAGTGTACTTCGGTAGAATTCATTTCAATCTCAGTATTGTTAAGAAAATCAGTGGTCATTTGACATTTTGCTTTTAATCTGTCTGGGATTTAGTTCTCCATCTATAAAATGGGAATAATAATTTTTTTCTGCTGGTGGAGGCTGTGTATGTGAAAATACATGCATGCTTATTGTAAAGCACGACAAAACTGGTAACATAAGTCAATAATTTTATTCTTAGTGCAGAAATGTGGAGTGTGTGAGAACAAGGTTTGCAATGATCCATTCACTAAACATTTACATTTACATTTAATATGTAAACGTTTGTTGAATAAGGCAGCCATTTCGTAGGGAGAAAAAAAAGGAAGCAGTAATGATGTTTATACTATTCTGGTGTTTCGTGGAGAAACTGAAGGTTGTACAAATAACCTTAAGATCACCATTTCCTTTCTTTTTTAAGTATTTTTGTCAGTTTGTGAATGATTGATTTGGCAATCTTTATGTACTTCAGACTTATTTTAGTGTATCGTATATATATATGCGCACTTATGGAAAGACATAGAGTTGTATTATGTATGTATATAACAGAAAAAAAGTTATTACCATTAGGGTAGGAATAGTCTTGTGTTACGGCCTCTTACACAAACAAATACAGCACAACCAGTGAGCTCTCAACTGGTGAAATAATCACAGTAAGCCATCGAAGAAGCCATTCGTAGACTGAGATTAACATTGTGCCTAAAGGAAGAAAATTATGCATGGAACATCAAAAGTCATGAATGCCCTAGAAATGAATGCTACTGGGATCAGCAGGTTAGGGCTTGGGTTTACCTCCTGCCACAAAATCCTACAGAATGACCCAGCAAGAGTTCCACACAGATGAGATTACTGCATGTAAAAATGCATGCCCACCCCTACACTCGCTTTTTCATACGCAGACACATTTGTGAGGGGTTGCAGGAGGGAGACTGGCAGGTGGACCTCATTGTTGACCATTAATAGCATTTCACTGCTAAAAATCCTAATTGCAGTTTCAAGAAAGAAGTTTGACTGAAATACTGTTTTAGGTGCATTCATACCACCCAGTGCAGTGTGTCAACATGCGACAGTACCATTCCCTCCACCAAGGACTGGGGAGAAAAGAGTCATTCAAACTAAAGTCAGTCTTTAATCAAAGTTTCACTGGACTCAGTGTAAAATTGTCTTAAGTGAAGCCTGGGGGTGCCAGATGGTACACTTTCGGGGCTGTGTGGTATTCATCTCCATAGGGGCCTTCTGAGTGTGAGTCTTATGGATATGGGCACAGATAATTGTTATTGCAGTTGCTCTAAGACAGTAATGAAAGCATTACTTTAAAATTTCAATATTTTATGCTACAGTATTCAAGTAAGCATATTGCAAATTCTGGTTAAGGGAAAACAGTAAAGTTAATCAGCTGCAGGCTTTGATAAACAATGAGCAAAAGGAGAAGTTTCTACTATTTATAGTTCATATTATTTCTATGACATTGTACAACAGTATCTTCATGTTTGCCTTACTCTGCTGGGTGTATACATCAAGTTTACAGCATGATGGTGAATTCACTTTGGCAGCTTACTGGCTTCTGTGATATAAGTGCAGTTTCTTCTGCACTGGTTCTTTTGTCTATAATGTAGCTTTTGTTGATCATTGAAAAGGAATATTGGATTAAAGTGAACTAGAAGTATAAAACATGCTTTCTAAACAATACTATTTCAGCAATACTGCTCATAATATTCAAGCATGGAGTCAGGAGTTTGGTTTTGTTTCTTTTTTTTTTTTTTACAAAAATGATAAGCTGCTGAAATGATTGTGAAAATATCATAGACATCTGTAGTTCAGCCCTTCTTTAGCTCCTGTTCCTCTGAGGTTCATACAAAATTTGACTGTTTTTCCCCCCCTTTATTCTCTACCTTTAAATATTGTAAATCAAACAGTCAACACATTCAAAACATATCAGTTCTTTGAATCCTTCTGGAAGACTGCCTACTGTGCACTCTGAATTTTTAAGCTTTCCAGCATCTTGTATGACAAGTATGTTTTCTTCCAGTGGACATGTGTAATGCACAGTCTGTCAACTTTTTCCCCACTCTGTTGCTCAGAACGAGCTTCAGAATTCCTATATCAACTCATTTTTGATAGCTTGAAGTGTTCAGGTCTTTCTCAATGAATCCTGTAACCATAATTCTTGCACTGGAAGAATAAATACAAATCGTGGTAGCCCCTTGGTCAATCTTTCCTCTTGTTCAGCTTTGCTTGCAGGCTGGAGCCACCAAGGCAGTGTTTTTGTTTGTCTTGCTCTGTGTGCTCCCTCTAGTGATCCAACAGCGTAAAACATTTCCTTCTGAGGGGGGAGAGCTGGAATTTCCCAGGTGGCTCACAAAACGTTTAATGAAGTGTGTAGCACAACCATTTCATTACAACATATTGTGTACTTTTGCCTTTAATAACTGCATTCCTCATCCAAGAAGTCTCTATAGCTTTCAAAAATGAATTACAGTGGTATTATTTTTCTCAGAATATATTTTTCCATGACAAGAATAGCACTTTCCTAAACTATTGTATTTATTAGCAACCTGTTACCCTCTGACACTACTGTCATTTTCATCAGCCTTGATAAAGTGAGTGATTTCAAAGCTCTTTAAAAATTATTAAAACAGTTGTATTTTATTGGTTGTTTTTTTTTCAAACTGTCCATGAAGCAAGAAAATAAATGTGTAAAAAAATTAGAATTTTTATTCTGATTTGATGGCAGTCAAAAAATCAGACTAGCCTAAGGGTGAAAAAATTTTCCGTGGTGGGACAGAGGAATTGTACTGTCCTGATGAAGAACAGGCTGACTTAAAAGGTTTTCTCCATCTCTGAGCCAAAGTATGAAGCTCGGGGCACCTATTCCTAGGTGACTACTGCTTCAGCTTCAGGAAGAGCTGCAGCACTTGCTGACAGTTTAGAGGCATTGAATCTGTAGAAACAGAGGCCCATGTGCAATTTCTTGCTTCTTCACTACTTTGCTCCTTCATTGCTTTTGTACTTGCCTGTTGTCTACTGCTTTTTCTCTTGTCCACTGAGGATGTGAAGATATGTATCAAGATTATATATAGATAGGGCAGAAGATTGAGTGCTTGCTTTCTACAATGACAGGTGAATTTTACCCTGTTAGAGGGATATAATGATGGCATAAGGGAATCTATTCCTTCAAAATGCAAAAAAAGGAGAGCGTAATTAATACTTTGACTCCCTGTACATTACAGTACCTCTGCTTAAATAATACTTCTTAATTTATTAAACCAGTTTTTTGACAACAGCATAGTTACTGGTTGACAGAGCTGTGAATTAGTTACCAATGGCACCTTTTAGCTAGGCTGAGGAATTAAGAGGCAGAGACTGAACTTCCTTTTGATCCAGAAGTCATGTTTCTGAAATATGCTCTTACATCTTTGGAGAAATCACATGTAACCTAGTTGCTGTGGACAGGGATACGATGCAAGCTCCTTCCAAAGAGGTCCTTTCAGTATGATTGTTCAATGCCCTGTAATAAGTATCATTATAGAAAGCTTCATCCATTGTGTAATTCAAAGAAGTTAGAAGAGTTGCAATTAAAATAATTTCATTTCTTATATATTTGCATAAAAGTATTAGAACAAAATATGTATTTTTTTAAACTGTGGCTTTATTCCCCATATCACTGTCCTTGGAGCATCACAGACTTGGGTTTCTTGTTCAGTTCTTGACAGATATTTGAAAGGGACACTTCTGCTGTAAGCACAGCAGCAGCTGCACCTACAGCTCAGCCTCCCTGATTTATAATGCGAGTGTCTTCCTATTTGTTACAGCCATATTCTGCCCTTTTTGAACAAACTTTATCTTCCTGTGAACTTCAGCAATTCTGAGACTGCATACAGCAGCCCTAGTCATGTGCAGGTGTCAACATTTTAATAAGTGTTTGTTTATTCACAAAGTACACTACATATGGCATCCAATTCTTCTGGTGCTGGTTGAGCATTTCTCAAATGATGGGTACAGGATCGGGCCCTTAATTTACCAGCAACCAGGGCATTTAAATGAACTATGCCTTGGACAGCAGATTGGATGAGCTGTTCACATGGAATTTTGCTTGATGTGCTAAGTATCTCTGATAGGTCCAAGCAGTATTAAATCTGCTGTGCATGTGTGATTAATCTGTGCATGCACAGTGAATCTTACTGGCCCAGATAAAAAAGTGCTATGTAATTATTTCATTAGCAGCCAGCAATTCTACACTGAAACTAATCTATGTAGTAAAAGCAATCTGCAATTAGCCTGACAGCAAACTGTCCATTGCTGTTGTATGTTAATGTATCCATACTTTCTGCTGAAGTCACTCTCATTTAATTCATTCCTGTAATTGAAGGGGGGGTAAAAAAGCCAAACAACACCTTAGAAAATTTCCTATAATGAAGAATCAAGGAATTATGTCAAGCAAATAGCAAATGAAAGAAACAAACTGTGGAGATTGGCTTCCTTGTGCAAGACAGAGAGAAAGGGGATATAAAACCACTGGAGGATTCCAGGTCTACCAAAAATTGTGAACTTGCTGAATGGATTGTTCACATCGGCTAGAGATGAATAGGTAGAAACCCTGGCAAACAGTGGCTTCTTCTCATGCAGGGATGGAGGTAACAGGGCTGAAAGAGACTTTTGTAAAGTTCTAACAAAGGTGACAGTGTAGATAAGATCTGTACATACTGAGTTTTTCTACTAGTTTGCCTGAGTCCTTCATAAAAAAAAGAAAAACCACCATAACAACAAAAACCACAGCGGTTTGTGGATATCAAATAAAACCAGCCCACCGAACAAGAAAACTGCAGAAATCCAACTGAAGGCTGTGGGATTCACCAAGAGGCTGATGGAGGGGAAACCTGACCCAGGAGGAAGACTTACTAGCAGAACCAATACAGATCTGAGCATGGCTTCCCTATACTCATGACACAGGTACTCAAGGCTGCTTTTTTTTTTTTTTTTTTTTTTTTGCTTTATTCCCTAACCCCCCCACCCCATGGAATTGTACCTTTGATTTCCCTTCCCCTGTATTAAATTGGGCAATAGCTACTTTGTCTACACTGCTGTTCATTTGGGCAGAATTTTGACATTTGTTACTCTGCTTTTAGCATCCCTAATGCTTTTCCAGAAGTGGTTGCCACTCCTCTGCAAATCATAAGGTAACTAATACTGAATCGTCTTCCCTCACTTGCAAGCTTAGTCCAGAGAAGTTTTAGTGGAAGCTGAATTTGTTGAGAATGCAAAGCCAATGCTTCCATATATTTTAAGTAAGATAAAGGCAAATTTCTGTTTTAATGTAAATGTAACCTCACCTCCACCCCTCGTCCCAAACCCCAAAACCAGCAAAGAATAACGCAACAGAGGGGTTGATCTTAAGAGTTACATCAGTCAAATAGTGCTCCAAAGCAAGGGAGCATCTCAAATACAATTTTAGCACCTCTGCCTTTCAGAACTCAGTTGGATGTAATGTCGACATCAAGGAACTGACAGAATGAAGCTAACTGGTGTGAAAAAACCCACTCCTTCTGAAGAAGCTTCTAAATACCAGTTGTCTAAATCTATTGATAAGCAGGGATGCATTATTAATGAGGCCTGCAGCCTGCCTAGTGCTGCTTAGATGGTTCAAGCATTTAGTAGGAAATATTTCTGTGAAGTGCTGCATGGAATAATGACAGTGTCTGTCTTAAATCGAACAAATGACTGTAGCAAGCTCTGGGGAGGCTCAGAGCAAGCAGATGCTTTCCAAGTGAGAGGCAGTGGGTACCACCTGCTGTAAGCAGGCAGGCAGGAACAGTCCACTAAATATTGACTTGTTAATAATTCACGACAACAGGAACCCCTAGCTCTTCAAGCATGGCACTGCCCCTTCATCATGTGGCTTTTCATCACCCTAATGAGCTACTTGAAGAATCAGACACTGAAATGTCTTGCAGATATTCCCTAAAGACTAGGACTCAGGCTGCTGTAATTCTGAATAAGTTGGCAGTGGTACACAAAAAAAACCAAGAGATTTTTAAAAATGGAAGGATCAGTGCTTTAGTTAAATACTGCTGTTTGCTGCACAGTGCTGCGCAGTGACTCAGTCTGCAGTTTCTACAGCTCCTGGGGCAGAATGTCTGTCTTTTATGACATTTCTATGCCTAAAAATAATTGACATGCCAGTTTATTACAGATGTATTGAAAGTTTTATTTGCAACAAGAAAAAGAGCTCTGAAAATCTACAACAGATTAATCGCAACTGTAATTCTCAATTAATACTTTCTAAAAGGGATCTTAGTTATGTGATTAGTATGTGTTTGGGACCCTCCACATTTCCTACCTTCATCATGGATGTTAAATTAGCATTTGCGAATGAATACACTTCAACTGAAATAATTGAAACTGAATAACTAACTCATTGGCAATGAATAACCCTACAAAAGTTAGCAAAGCTTCTATGCAGACTTCATTGACTTCCTGGTTTACTATCAACATCAGCAGTTTTTTGCTTGAACACTGCAGCTTTATGATAAAGTGCAGGAGCTCCTCTATTTATATCCTGATGTATATGTATCCTGGTGATTGTCACTTTTGCTTCTCTTTAAAGATGCAACCTTAACAGAACCTTCCCATTCGTTCCCCATTTTTTTGATTGATATTTTTTCTTCCCCAAATATATATTTTTTATTTATTTTGGAATGTTAAAGTAATATTCTATTATGAGTTATTTCTTGTTTGCATGATTTTCCCAGCTGTCAGTTATCACTCAGCTACCTGACTTCTTTGCAAACTTCACAGCATATTTTGCTGCACTTAATCAACTTGACTAGGCTTCACTTTATGAACGGTCTTGATAATACCAAATGGAATTTAGTAGACTGTTCATAAAGCAAGTGGTTATCTATACTGAGGAACTTAAAATTACAGCAGATTCATTAGTGTTGCTACAAAGAGAGTGCTTCCTTCGTGCCATAATGAGTGCAAGTGTTTTGCGACTCTCTAGCACTGAGCACAAGACTTTATTTAAAAGAGTCATGAGTGTGTGTGACTTTCTCTGCTGCATTGTTGAGCTTCTGCTTACAGACTTCCAGTTTTTTGTCACCTGTACACATTAAAAATATTTGGATTTGTCAGGACTTAGAAAATTATCTGGGCTTCCTTACTGAGGTAATTGAAGTTGCCTCCGCACCTCCACAAATTTTATGCTTTTTTCTCTCATTTGTGGTGTTGTAACAACTTAGCAATCTATACTGTTCATTCCATGGCAGCTGGTCCATACTGGACAAGCTGGAAGTGATGTGTGTGAAATCACTCTTTAAAGAAACCCCTGGAATTTAGAACTGCAAACTTTAGTCTTTTCCCAGTTATTGGTTGTTTTTTTTCTTGAGGTCAATAGGATAGAAAATATCTTCTAATTTATTCTAATAAATGATTCTATATCTTTTAATTTATATCTAATTAGGATAAGAATATTTGGGGGTTATTTCAAGTAAAGCTAACAGGTATCTAGAAATGTAGTCTTTAAGGCATTTCTCTTTCCTTTGCCTAGGACACTATTCTATATTGTAACTGTAGCGGTTTGTTTCTGTTTCCTTCATTTGTATCATTCTTCTAGATTATCTTCTCTGCTTCTCAGCTGCAACTATTGCAGAAATAACTGTGATAATGTCCATGCATCATAAATGGTATAGGGAAGTAAGAGAAGTATACTCTGCAAAAGTAAATTTGACAAAACAGCTACAGATTGTGGCAAGGGTTTGTTGTCCCGCCCATCCCTCTTTTGAGATGGTGACTAGGCAGGTGTCTTCAGCACTGCTGATCCAGTTACTCCTGGCAAATGCTCATCTCCAGCTATTTGACAGTTACAGCACTGGTTTTCCTGCATTGTTTTCCTGACTTGTTCAGCATTTCTCCCTGAATGAGGACTTCAGTGTGAGCAGTGCTTCTCTGTTGTCCTTACTGCCATATATGCAGCTGTCATTGCAATACTGATGCAAATATTACCTTTCTGCCTCCCCCAAAATACAATTGCTTCTGCCACACAGAATTGCTGCGCTTTGTATGCAAGGTAGAAGCAATGTGATCTGTTACTGAAGTATTTTTTTTGCTTAGACAAAACCCTGTTTTATGATAGGTCAGTTGTATGGTCAGACATTTTTGCTAGAGCATATAATTTCTTCTGCAGCTTAAAAATCTCTTTATCGTGATTGCTAGAAGATAGCCCATTAGCATTTCCTCATAGGTTTTAATTTATTGGCTACAACAGATTTGGGCCAGTGCTTAGTGTTGTTTGGTGAGGAAAAGTGAAGAGGCAGATGATCCTTGATCATGCAATTTTCCCCTCTAGTGAGTGGGTTTGCTGTATACACAAAACCATAGTGAGGAGTTTGAGTACAAACACAATTGTACCTGTAGTAGTGTAAGAACTGGCCTGTCCTGGTAAATGAAGAGTGCGCCTTAGTGGCTGAACTGGGATGCTTATCTCATCTGAAGCTGTCCTTTCATATATTTTTCAAGCTGTTAAGGAACAGACAGACATCTCATATTGCACTGTCATATAAGTTAGTTTTGGGACAAACTTGAAATGCCACACATTTGGACTGCCAAAGGGTCCTAGATGTTACTTTCTTCATTTTGCTAGTGGAGGTTGCTGGTACTTCCAAAAATGATTCATGTTCCCCAGTATGACTTCAGATAAGATACGGATAAAAAAAAGTCAAAACTTCTAATGAACACAGAAAAACAGAACCAGATGTGTATTTTTATTAAGTAGATAGCTGTACAATTTGTAGATACTGGCAGATGATAATGCTTATGCTTATCTACTTGCATGCCTGTTCATTTTGCATGCTGTCATGGTTTAACCCCAGCTGGCAACTAAGTACCATACAGCTGCTCACTCACTCCCCCCTACCCCACAGAGGGAGGGAGAGGAGATTTGGGAAAAAGGTAAAACTTGTGGAATGAGATAAGAACAATTTAATAATTAACATAAAATGTAATAATAACAACAACAATAATAATGAGAAGGGGAGAAGGGGAGAATAATGAGAGGGAGAAAGGAATAAATCCAAAAGGGAAAAACCCCAAGTGATGCACAATGCAATTGCTCACCACCCACTGACTAATGCCCAGCCAGTCCCTTCCCTGAGCAGCAGTCAGAAGGCCCCGGCCAAACCCACCCCACAGTTTATACACTCAGCATAACGTCATATGGTGTGGAACATCCCTTTGGCTAGTTCGGGCCAGCTGTTCTGGTTGTGTCCCCTCCCAATTTCTTGTGCCCCTCCAGCCCTCTTGCTGGCAGGGCCTGAGAAACTAAAAAGTCTTTGACTTAGTGTAAACATTACCCAACAACAACTGAAAACATCAGTGTGCTATCAACATCATTCTGATAGTAAATTCAAAGCACAGCATTGTAGTAGCCTCTGAAAAAAAATTAACTCTATCCCAGCTGAAACCAGGACACCTGCAGAATATGGGGATCTGATTCAAATTTTTTGGAGGTGGCCACAGGTGCTTATATTTTGCAATTTTAAAATTATTTACTTTATATTTGAAAAATAACCCAAGAAACTAAAAGCCAAGATCAGGGTCTTAGACTACAACAGAATGCAAGCAGATAGAGGTAGGTCACAGACCTGTGTAAGGAAGCGAGCTGGGTTGAGTTGGTGGCATTTCCAGCAGCTCATTTTCTTGGTGGGAGCCACTCTTGCCTTCCTGTTTGTAGTGTTCCTCAAGCTTGAGCCAACAGATAGGAATTATAGCCCAGCAGTAGGCTGCAATATACCTATTTTTTGCCCCACACTCTTTCTCCCCTCCTGACAGGAAGAGAAGTTGTGTTTTTTGTAATGACAAGGATGAATAATCACGGAGGTTCCATGGACAAATCGCACATTTAGTCATATTCAGCTCTGCTATCCAAAAAGAGAGATAAAATAGTTTGCAACAAATGAAAGTGTGGGAGACTGGGACAAAGATTGTCTGAGATACTGTGATAGTGGCAGAGAAGTGCCCCCCAAAGGAGACACTCCGAACTAAAACCATGTAGTGATTACAACCTTGGGTCAACGTTGCTGAGATGGGAGGCCATATATTGATATAAGTTGTACAGTTGAGTTGTCCGACTGAATATTTTTACTTTATGCTAATAAATGCAAACACAGGTGAGAAGCTGTGTGGTCTACCACAAATTCATCACTAACAGCATTTATTATTGGCAAAACTGGGTATGTGAGTAATGTGAATGAACATCTGGTTTTTGTAATGCAAAACTTGTGTTTGTATATGCTAATAAGAAGATAAGGTGAACCACCTGGCACCTGCAAATTGCTGTCTGAATATATCCTGCCTTTGCAGACAAGACAGCAAGCAAACCTGGGGAAGAAATTCTTAAGTCAGAGACTGAAAATTTGATCCCAAATTTTATTTTCAAATCGGTGTTATTTTCAAAGCATATGAGTACAAAGTGGCAACTACACGTTTGTCTTGCCTACAATGGTATTACTAAACATTGATCACTTTTCTGCTTTCTATATTAAATGTTAGGATAAACAGCAATCTGGTTTTCTCAGAATATTGCTACATGTTGTCAGATCCTGAGATGTCAACAGACTATGTGACGCTGTTGAGGAGTTATATGCATGCAGTTTGCCTGTTTCAATATGCTTCACTAGTAGAAGCAATAAATTGCCAATTCCTCACCAACACTGCGAAGTCGACAGGATTTAAGGAGGAGAACATAATAGTGTTATTCAAGAGTGCCTTTGATCATGGGAAGCTTAAGCTTTTGAAATATCTTGCAACTGGCTAGCTTAGAATGAAACTTTTAAAGGCTGCAAGGATCTTAAAGCCTTCAAAGGTGTGCTTTCTGTCAAAAATCACTGTGATTGCTCTGCTATGTAAGGCTTTGCAAACAGAAGAAATACTTGCCTTGTATGTCAACATTAGCATCTCTACGTGCCAGAAGTGCTGTCAGTAAATTAATTTTAAATGCCCATTGAGCTCTGTAGCCATTGGCCTAGTAGACCTGCCAGGGCCCCATCAGTGCAGCTACAAGGCAAGTATGTTAAGGCAGATGCTGCAAGGGTCTGGGAGTAAGCACGGCTGACAGAGAGGACTCCTTTCACCACTGGATAGCTATATGGAATCACAAACTGCATAGCCAGGAGTAACAGGGACATAATTAAGGTCGAAACAGGCATTTCTTAAAGTGTTTCACTGTGTTTTTAACCAAGCAGAAAATAAGGCCCTCATTTTCCAATAACTTTCATACGATCAGAAATAACACTCCAAAAAACTATCAAAACATCAGAGGAATCCCAACATACTCTTCACGGGCCTGAAAGGGAACAGAATAAAGTATGCCTTTTTATTAATTCAGACTTTTTCTGTGATTAAAATTGTAACTAGTTTTCCACCATAGAACCAATTTTGCTTTATCTGCAGTTACTCATGTGAGCACTTCTTTGACAAAGAAGAAAATTGAGGGGAATTCTGCATTGTGGGAGTGCATAGCGTTGCATCTCTGGTGACACTTACTGCTCTGTTGCAGACTACACCTGTCACTCCATTTTAAAAGCCTGTTCTGCCCTTCTTCACATCCTGATTGAATAGCACTATAGAATGCAATAGGTTAAGAATGCATATATTCAGTACCTCATCTTAAGCTGATCTCATTTTTCTTTAATTTTATATCTAGAATCTCCAACTGCAAAACCAAAAATATCCTCAAAACTTAGGTCATTAGACATTGCAAATGCTTGTGCTGATTTTGCAAGAAGCTTGACTGGGGGGTTTTAACTGGAAGAAAACCCAGCTGTTCTATTATGGCAGCTGGAAGAACAGTCCACCCTGTTGATGTTGCCCATATCCTAGTCCTACAGGTGATTGTTCTATGGCTTTGGACATATCCCTTCCTCTCTCAGTCTTCCAGGTGTAGGGCCTCATTGAAGCTATTTTCATGGAATGAATTATGTAAGTTTAAATGCACACTAAGATGAGAATCTGATATGCTCTGTGAAGAAATGAATCACTAAGTGTGTTACACAGGGCTGCTGTAAGAACTCATTAGGTGGATGCTTTGAAAGGATGCTCTAGAGGAGCTAAATACTCTTGTATCATGAGCAGGGCTTTTTATACCTTATAGACAAAAGTACAGTATCGTACATCTGAATCTACACCAACCGCTCATGCTTAGTATCTATCAGAACACTTTTCTTTTTCTAAATAATATATTATTTCAGTTTGCATATGGGAATAATTTTTAAAATGTCAATTTTCTAACCAGGAAAGAAATAATCTTGTCTAGTAATACAACGGTGTAATAGCATGGTGCAGCATCCTTTGGAAAGTGAGATAGTGGTGTCACACAGTGTAAGACTGGCCCTGTCCCCATGAACATTGCTTTAGCAAATGCCTGTTCCATACTTAAGTCAAGAATGTCTTTTTATTGAAGCTTTTCCCGCTATCCTTTTTTTTTGGTGGGAGCTTCTCAAATCTGACAGGGTGAAACAGCAAGAAACTTCTTAAGTATAATGTCCAGTTTTTAGTTTGGTGAGTACTCCAAACTTCTGATCTGTTCTCTCCCACCCTAACCCTCTTTTTTTAATTTTTTAAAATTTTTTTTTACTTTCTTAATATCAGAGAGGCAAATATTGAAATTTTATCCCAATTATTTGGACTAGACAGATCTAGGCTATACAGAGAGTAAGAATAAAATGTCAGACCAAATTCTATCACTACAAGATATTAGTAATTGCAGATTACTTTAATAGACACTACCTATATTGTGGGCCAGGAAAATAATACCCAGAATTCCTGACCAATGCAGGTAAAATCATGGAGTTGGACAGATGCGGTCTCAATTAAGTTAGAATATTTATGTTGAAATTCACTTTTTTTATCATATTTGTTAAACAGTAAGTGCTCCTGGATCTGTCTTTATTCAAATAAGCAAAATGAAGCAAGGAAAGTTATGTGGTCCAAACCTCCTGGTACCTAGATGTTCTCTGTGAGAAACTTCACAGGACTGAGAGTCTTGCCTTGTGCGGCTTTGCAAGAGTGTGAAACAAGGAAAATATTGCAAGATACTACTGAGCCTACAAAGATGGACCTTCAGAATCTTTCTATCTTTGTATGCAGGCTAGCAGGCATATACAAATGTGAACTACAAAGAGAGCAGAAAGCTATTTCCACACAAGTATCTGTCAAAGGAGTAAGAGTGGAGAGCATGGTGCAGTGTAAGCATCATACAGAATGTGTTATGCATGGAAAAATAAATTTTGTCATCAGAGGTGTTACAGCTGTGGTGATCTAAAGACAGAAATGAAGCACAGCTTGTAGGAAGAAGTGGGTATCTTCAATTAAGTCTCCAGTACAGAGAAGCTTTCAGGTACATGGACCTCTTCCTCACACTTTGTTTACTTCTATAAGGCACTGTAACAAGGTATATCCATTACCCACCCCACAAGGGCTGGAGCCCTGAGAGCTGCTGGCTACTGGGGAAGAGGCTTTTTTAGTGAGGCCACCTTGAATATAACAAAGCGCAGGAAACAGCAAATGGACAGGTGCAGGAGGCTTCCATGCAAAAGTAAAGTGAACTCTGCACTTGGGAAGATGATATAAGCTGGGATGTATGCTTTATTAAGAATCCTCTTTTTTCCAATTTAAAAAATCTTAGGGGATGTCTCTTCACAGTGACTGTGTAGTGAATTGGTTAGACATTTTATCACCTGATAACCATGTTATGTTTTGGGTTGGGAAATGCTATTTCCTGTTCCAGAAAATTACTTTTATCTTTTGCAGTTACTAGTAAATCACTGCCTTACCATCAACTCCCCACTCTGGCTTTTAAACAGGGTATTAGTTACAAACTCCTTATAATGCAGAGGAAAACTTGCTGGCTCATAAAAACACATAAAGCACTTTTTTCAGGGTAAAGGAGGGAGAATATTTGTATTCTGAACTCCTATCAGTTTTGATAATTAGACGTGAGATCATGTTTTGTGCATTCTATCTCCTTGTCTTTTCTTTTGTTCAGATTTTGCTCAGGACTGTCCCATTATTACAACCTTCAGAAGTGACTGGATGTTTCTTTCGTTGATCTGTTCGTTCTGAATGGTCTATTTTTAGTACTATTCTTCCTCATGAACAATTTTAGGTATTCAGTACTACCTTTCTTTATTAATACGCTGAGGAAAAAAGTTTTAACAGCAAAGGCAATTGGTCAGGAAGAACACAGCCATAGTATTTAACCTGATTCTGTGTTACATTTTAAAATATTTTTATCAGAAAAAGGACTCTTACTTCTTTTTTTCCCATCTTCCTTTTAAAGAACTAGTGCATTTTTAAGTATATCTTAAATAAGTTTGTAATTTTTGGCATCTTAAGGTGCCAGAGCAGAGAAATGAACCATAAATGAGAAACATCAAAAGTAACTTAGAGAGAATTTTTTTTTAATATTAAAGCGATGAATCGCAGGCCAAATTAACAAGTAAAGGAATCCGCCTATAATGAAATCTTTTTTTCTAACATAACACTTCATTATAAAGGGAGTTTTTCTATAATAGTAGCAAGTGTAATTACATTTTTATATATAATTAGGACATTATTATCATTTCACCATATCAAAGTTCATTATAAGACATCTCAAATGCATTTTTCATAGAGCAAAAATAAAAAGAGAACAGGGGTCCTTCAATTAGCCTAGTATAAGGACATCCACAGAGACTGAGGGAAGCTGATCAAACAGCTTAGCCCAAAAGGGACCAGGTAGAAACTCATTGCTTCTCTGGCACAGGGAAGTTGCGTTTTTACATGTCCTACTTGGTATTAATTATACTTTTCACCCTTCTCGTATTCCACTACATTGTTTGGGAGTCAAAAATGCTTTAAAAGTTGTAATCCACGAGAACTGAATATGGAAGATATGAAATCTCTGTATTCTATGAATTGGAGTCATGAGAGCTCCTCTACCTTCTTCAGCATGTTGTTAGTATGCCCAGGAATATACACCTGTGTCACCAGAAGGACATGCAGATGGAATCCATGCAAGGTGAACCATTTTCTAGATTAATTTGAAAATGTTTAGGTTCTCTTTTTTCTAATTTGAAAAACAATTTGACCCTTTCCTCTTTCAAAAATCCCTTTTCTTCCTGAGTAGGGTGAGGATTAAGGAACTACTGAGAACTGGTACAGGAAGAATCAAATGTCATGTTGATTATTAGTTTGTATATTCCTTGAACATTGACAAAACTATACATAGTCTGATTATACCCCACTTACTTGCCTAATCTGGAAGGGGTTTGTTATCTGATGCAGCCACACATGTAAATCCCTGCATGCTTTTCTAATTGCCAGAAACGTTGTGTCCTCTTCCTCTTATAACATGCATCTAAAAGTTCTGTGGTAGAGCCATAGGATGGACAGCATTTAACTCTGAATTAGAATTAGGCTGTGTATTACATCCCATTTACCCATTGGTCTAGAAGTGGATGATAGGTATGTCAAATCACAAACATGGCAGGAAATTATTTCTGGTGCCATTTAAAAAACTGCAGTAATTTGTGAAGCTGGGAATAAATCATGATGAGATGCTGAAAATGTGGCTTTGGACACTGCACCTGTTTATACATTCTGGGATTTGGTAAGGGAACCACTGCATGATGTTGGACTGTGGTAAAACTGTGGTGTTTGTTAGTAAAGATGTGTTCCTTCTTTCCTCCAAGAATGCACTAATGCATATATAATGTTCACTAGCATGTGGCAACAGCTGGGTGAAACAGATTATAAAATACAGAAGTACTTTAAATGAGTACAAGGCCCATTCATCAGAAAGGTGCCTAACTCAGGTGCTTGCCTGCTCTCCAGGCTGAAAGCACCTCAACTTGGTGATTAGATTTGGGCAGTGAGAATTGTCTCCTTCAAGGCAGTTCAGAACAGCACAAAAGGTGCTTTGTATGGAAGGAATACACACACACACAAAAAAAAAATCTGCTGCTTTATACTATCTTCCAGGCTGCTTCTATGCTAGGGAAAATTCATGCCTATATTGAAAGTATTCTAAATAAGGATGCTATTTCTATAAAACAGCCAAAAAAATACCCAACCAAAAATCACCCCTTTGTTTTAACACTGTATTCCTGGATGATAAAAGCAAATTTTTGTTAGAATAGATTATGGCTACACAAATGACCTCTGCTGCCAAAGTATCTCCTGCTTTAATCAAAGCTTGTACCTCACCACACTGCTCCCTGATATATCTGTGCTGGCAAAAGGCTGTAATGCAGACTAGCTCGGGGATGAGGCAAGAGGGAAAACATGTGAAAGCCCCACCTATCCATGAACCAAAAATGGCTTGTTATGATCCTGTTCCAGTGATGGTCCATATTCAATATATTTCTAATAACAAATTGTTGTGTCAGATTGATTTCTGATGTGAGCTGAAGAGAATGCCTGGCAATGTAAGAATTGTGGTGACTCCAGTTCTTCCCAGCGTTACAATATTTGGTGACTGTCATAAGGTAGCTGATTGATTGTCTACTCAAATGGGAGCTTGCAGAGAGCTGACTCTAGTGGTTGGCATCTTATTTAATCTCAAATGATACCTCTGGCTGTGAATCAATGTGATACATATCAGTCCTGCATTTTGGACATCCCTTCCTATTCTATTCTGATCTGTTGTATCATGAGGCCTTGTGACTTTTTACCTATAAGTATTAAAAGACTATCTTTCTTCTGTCTCCTGCCACATAGAACACCACTGACAATTTCTTAGTTTATCATTCCTGGAGTAAGAGTGACTTTCAGGATGGTGTAAATGTTTTTGTGACCACCTGTGTGTCAGGGTGTAAAACATCACCCAAGCTGTAGATGTTGGGCTTGGTGTGTTTCTTCACACTGCACAGGCAGAGGTTGGAGGCGGAACGCTGTCACATACTGCCAACAGCCCTGACCACCTGCAGCCCTTCTGCTCACCTGCAGCAAGCTGACAGGCAAATGCATCAGTCCCACAGGGCTGAGAACAAGCTCATTCCTTTTTTAGACCAGTATAGCATACCTAAACTAAATCAGATGGATGTTCTTATGTTTCACTTCTTCACTTCTTTACTTGCTCCTTTCTTTTCCCTCCTAGCAGCTTCCATTAATTATTTGCATTTAGCTTGGGATTATCACCTGTTTTCTTGTTTTCCACTTCTCATTTCCTCTGGAATTCAAACCCTTCTATATACCCATCTATGTTATCCTTCCTGACTTTGTCAGATACCACTAGGATTTTTGTCCCATCAGGACAAAAGTTAAACTGTAGTTCACTTATTATAAAACAGGGTAGTATTTGTTAATGATCTGTCAGATCCCTTATAGAACACAGGAATTGCTAAAAGATTGAAGAAAACAACTGGATCTAAAAGTTCTAATCTCCGTTCCATTGCAAATACCACAGGCACAGGAGTTTCAGTAGAAATAATTGCATTCATTTTAATGCTTTCTGCATTGCTGAAGTGAAAGAGAACAGCATTCAGGTGGTTTATGTGCTATCTTACACTTTTGCAGAGGTGGACTTCTCTGCTCGAATGAAATCCTTATGAAATCACTGGGCTCGGCTGGAACAGCTGGGCTTCTCCCCAGCTCTTCGGGGATCTGTGAGGGAAGACATAAAAGACAGAAAGAAGAAAAGACCAAGGTGGCGAGCATGGGACAACAAGATCTGCAAAGCACCCATGTGCATATGTAGGCAACTGCTAAAACTAACTGCAAGTCTCCACTAAACTCACAGTTGTCTTTGGAGCTTTCTGTAAATGTTAAAGCACAAATGAATTTTAAAGCAGGTCTAGAAGGAAGCAGATGTGGGGACCTCAGATTTAAGTTATGTTGCATCATTTAGTCTTGACGCAGGGACTGGTCAAGGCCAGTGTTAAGCTTTTAAATTCTTGCTGCTATTTAAAAAATACAGAGAGACTCCCTTCCTTATTTACCAAATTAGCAAAGACAAAATCATGAAAATACTACCTGCTATGTAGTGCCATGTGAGTGAGGTTTGGATGACTTGGGAAATAAAAACCCAGTCAAGTAGATACACTGTATTTACTGAGGGACTTCTTTCAACTGCTGAAAAACAGCAAAGCATGTCACTTCATCTTAACAGTACAAACCAGGTGTATCACTATTTTTAACATACCATTCATTGCATATAGAGAGTCAGAAGTTACACAGATTTCCAATTTTATTAATTACACGAATCTTAATTATTTTGCTGCACTCAGAGCCCAGAAAAAAATGATGACATGGAAAACCCCCAAGCTTCCTAAACTCCTGCTGTGCCTTGTCTCCACAGCACTCTTCACCTCGCAGAGCAGCTTCACGCTCTGAAAAAATTAAATACTAATTTTTAGAGAGGAAAAAAAGGACATTAAAATGGTTAGGTATGGAGCAAAAATGTGTGAAACCAACCGTGAGAGGAGGAAGGTGAGACTTCTGTAACATTGTATTTCTTTGTTTCCAAGAGAGTAAAGCTGTTGTTTAGGATATGTTTATGAAGTCTTTGCAACAGGGTGAGAAGAGGCTCTGCCTGCAGTTAGGGCAGCTGAAGCCAAATAACATTACTGAATGCTGGTCCTTACTGCAGGGCTTGTTGCTCTTGGGTTCATCAAAGCACTAGTCATGGCTGCAGGATTTCAGTTTGGAGTGATCCATGTCTGATCAGCTCAGAGAATGAGCAAAGTAGGCTGTTGTCTATTTGAAAGACTGTAGTTGTCCCCATAACCATTTATCACTTCAGAGACTGACTTTCAAGGTATTTATGCAGTGGCTGTTTGCCCTTTGGCCTCTTCTATAAAAGGTGTTTTGCACTCACATAGATACATGGTGGCAGTACTGTGAATTTCTGGTGCAGGAGTGCTGAGCTAGAGGAAGTCAGTACTTGAAGACCTAGGTAAGATGCTGAGAGGCCATCTTTTTGCACTGAAACTTTTAACACTTGAACTTCTACCTGAAATCATTTGAGTTTATCTGTGACGCCAAGCATTGGTACAACTCTTGTTACCTGCAGCTGTGGGAGCCCAGCATCTTTTAGGTGAAGAAGGAGGAGCAGGAGGAGAACAGCAGGAGGAAACACAGACCTGGACATCCAAAATGCAAGGGACCTAAAATGAAGGTCACTAACAAGTGTTTAGTCAGTATTTGTCTTGGGTTTGCCTCTCTGTAAAGTAAGGATGTTAATAGTTACATCCCTCAAAAATGGATTTTAGGGATTTCAGTATTTGTTAAAGCCCTGAAGAAATACTCTGTTCTCTTTAATGAAGTTCTTGGCAAGGAAGTGAGTTTAGAGTTAGCATGACCCCGTCTGCCTGTCCTTCCCCTAGAGAGCTATTCCTGTTCCCAGTAAATGGCCCATATTGCCCTTCAAATATGACAGGTAGAACAACAACATGAAATTTTGTCTATGGGAGCTTTGCTGTTTTTCTTACTGTCTTCATGCAGCAAAACAGATGTTTGCCCACAGAGGAAAGGAAACACATTAATAGGGATATGTTTTATTTAATATTTTAAATTGTTTTCAAATGTGGGTTTCATGCCCATAAAAAAATGTTGCCATTTCACTCAAGTAAGTGACTGCAAATGAAGGCATCATCTCTTCTCCCTGGCACAGCTTCCACCTGCCCTTCTGCTAGATAACTCCATTGGGTTGGTACCTGGGCTCTGGTGCTATTGCCTTCACAGTAACGAGGCTGGTGTAAATCAAGGTGGAGCTGTACCTGCCTTGCAATATGAGAAGGGCCCCAGTTCCAGCCCTGTGACGTGGTGCTTCCCTGTCCTGACCCTGTGGCCCTTAGTACACACACACTCAGGGTGAAGGTAAGCTTTTGGAGTAATAGCCAGAGAGATCTCCTCATCCCCAAAAGAGTGGCCTTGTTCTTTAGAAGTAACAGGAGTAGTAGTTTGGGTCTCCTCTCTTCTTGAGGGCTAGTTCTGTTCTCCTGGGATGGGGTTTGCTTGCCGTTTAAAACAGTAATGAGATTAATAAATCAGGTTTTCTTGCATGCACAGTTCTTTGCCAACTTAGGCTGGTGTCAGTGATTTTATTTAACTAAGATCATATTCTGGAATTTCTCTTTATGGCCAAGAGTGTTAGCAACTTTTTATTTCAACAAAAGGTATGATTCTGCTGAACTCACAGATTTCTTGAACTTTCACTAGGAGGTACAAGCCTGTAGTTCTTCCTATAGCCATAACGCGCAGCCTATCCTCAGGAGCTGCTGTTCTCTGCAGAAATACATCCCTGCTCAGGGAGGGTAGGATAGATATGGAAAACAAGCAGTATAATGCACCCATCGGTGTTTTGTCCACGAGTTAATTCTAATTTCTGACACCAGTTTCAGGTAATTGAATTCCATTGTATTCTTTCTTTTACTAGTCTTGATCTTTAGACGGTCTCAGGATAGTGGTAAGGGACTGACTTTTTAGAGGAGAAGGGAGTACCTTTTTAAATCAGTAAAGCCAGAGATCTTCTCCCACTGTTGGCATTCTCCTTTCCTAGGAGCAGGTTTCTGCATGAACTGATTGTTTTGATGGTGACAGTGATGTGCTTCTTGTGACTGTTTCTCTCGGGGGCCCCTCTTCTTTCTGTTACTGTCCAGTAGAGCCAATCTCCAAGTGCCCAGCCAATGAGGCAT
This sequence comes from Falco cherrug, assembly GCF_023634085.1. Taxonomy (NCBI): domain Eukaryota; kingdom Metazoa; phylum Chordata; class Aves; order Falconiformes; family Falconidae; genus Falco; species Falco cherrug. Next base: position 15,214,541 of record NC_073697.1, on the reverse strand, counting down.
TTCTCAGGAAATTCTCAAGCATGCTGCAAATGCACTGATAATTTTAATATTGTATGAATCCTCACGCTGTTTTTGACCAGCTGAATCAGTGTTCAACTGCAGGGTATGTGTTGCCTCAGTCATTATGATAGGATAAACAATCCATAAAATAAACACAGAAGAAGAAATAAAATCAGTCAAAGTAAAATATACACCTTGGAACAAAACTGTTAAAAGATTACTGAGAGGTACTTCAAGGACTGTAATATCTGTCAGACATGTAGTACTAGAACTAGATGAAATGATTCAACTGATGCATTAAATGCTTTCAGTATAAGCAAGTGGAAAAACTCAGTGAAGAGACACAGCCCTTGAGTTGGGTAAGCAGCATGACAGCTGGTGAAAAAACTGACAAAATACATTTGCATAGAGCAGTTCATTTATACAGGATGGTACTGAGATGAGCTCAGTAATAGATGTCTGCGATTGAGGAAATAATGTCTTAAATTGGCTGCCTCACACAGACTGCCTTGCAACCAGACAATTTTGTATTAAGCAAACAATTACTTACTCTAATCCCCACACTACAGAGTAAAGTGGATGGCTGAAAGATACAATATAGGTTAAATTTTCTGTAAAAGAATATTAATGCTGCCAGCCAAGTATGCTAAGAGGACTCCTCAAGATAAATATCCATGTGTTCAGCATGCTCAGGTATAGCAATTTGAAGTTAGCAGAAATTCAAGGTAGATGATGTCTGCAACATCCTTTTACTTGTGGTTCTTTAGCCTGGAGAGGAGGAGACTCAGGAGGGGACCTTACTGCTCTCTACACCTACCTGACAGGAGGTTGTAGGCATGTGTGGGTAGGTTTCTTCTCCCAGATAACAAATATTTAGGTTGGAAAAGACTTTTAAGATCATCAAGACCAACTGTTAATCCAGGACAGCCAAGTTCACCACTAAACCATGTCCCTAAGTGCCACATCTACATGTCTTTTAAATACCTCCAGGGATAATGATTCTACCATCTCCCTGGGCAGCCTGTTCCAATGCTTGACAACCCTTTTGGTGAATAAATTTTCCGTAATAGCCAGTTGAAACCTCCCCTGGTGCAACTTGAGGCCATTTCTTCTTGTCCTATCACTTTTTATCTGGGTGAGGAGACTTACCCTCACCTGTCTACAACCTCCTTTCAGGTAGTTGTAGAGAGCAATAGGGTCCCCCCTGAGCCTCCTTTTCTCCAGGCTAAACAACCCCAGTTCCATCAGCCACTGCTTATAAGACTTGTGCTCCTGACCCTTCCCCAGCCCCGCTGCCCATCTCTGGACACGCTCCAGTGCCAAAATGTCTTTCTTGTAGTGAGGAGCCCAAAACAACACAGGATTTGAGGTGTAGCCTCACCAGTGCCAAGTACAGGGGGACGATCATTTGCCTTGTCCTGTTGGCCACACTATTTCAGATGCAAGCCAGGATGCTGTTGGCCCCCTGGGCACGGTGCTGGCTCATGCCCAGCCGGCTGCCCACCAGCACCCCCAGGCCCTTTCCCCCCAGGCAGCTTTCCAGCTGCTCTGCCCCAGCCTGTAGTGCTGCATGGGGCTGATGTGACCCCAGTGCAGGACTGGGAACTTCTCCTTGTTAAAATCTCATACAACTGGCCTGGGCCCATGGATCCGGCCTGCCCAGACCCCTCCAGCAGATCAGCACCCCTGCCTAACTTGGTGTCGTCTGCAAACTTACTGAGGGTGCACTCAAGCCCCATGTCCAGATCATCGATAAAGATATGAAACAGGACTGACCCTAATGCTGACACCTATTGTAATAATATAATATTACAATAGAATATGTCTGAAATTTTCAACCTGCAAGAAATAGAAAAAATGTGTAAAGCTTCCAGATCTTTCAACCATAGTAGTTATGAGGCAGTTTTAAGAGAGGCTGAAAACATCCAATGATGTAAACAACAGTTAAGAACTAAATGTTTGTCATTCTGTCAGTCTGACCGGACATCAGAGGCAAAGGACCCCATGTACATGGTGAGTTCAGAGAATTAGATCCTCTATACCAGTATCTCCTTGTAATACCGGAGTCATTGAAAACTTAAGCTGTGAAGAAAAGAACAGCGCTCATACGCTCTGAGGAGGCAGTTACCACATGGTGGCCAAACACCACCCAGGTTAGCAGCGACCTGGGAAGGGAGCTTTCCCATCAGCAAATCAAAAGCTGCAAAATCTCTATTTCTTTCTGGTGTCCAATGCATAAGACAAATATGAGAGCAGAAAAATAAGAAACTAAGCACAAACTGCATCAGATGCTGTATCAGAAAAAGGACATCTGGACAGTTTATTCCATGGTCTCTTTGCAGCCTTGCCTTCAAGTAAGAAATGTTTGGTTCTCAACTGTAAAACTGTGTACTTTTTATTGTAACTATAGAATTCTAGTTGTCATCAACCATGGAGCCGAGCTGACATTTCCTAATTACTTTTTTTCCCAGCTATCTGAACAAGTGTGGCAGTGCTGTTTAGATTAGGTTTGTTCTGTTTCGCCAGGATATTTTAGAACAATGTGATTATGCATGGTTGCACCTAGCTACTACTATCATGACAAGTACAGAAGTTAAATTATGAAGCAAACGTAAGCTTTGAAGAAATTTTTATTTAATCTGTATTCCCCTGTTTCATCTGCTCATCCATCCAGCACAATCTGCATCATTATTAACCACACCATATTTCTAAAAAAGGAGTATAAAAAGTAAGACATCTGTGTTATAGCATTAATATATTCAAAGGTTTTTACTTTCATCTTCCAGGCATTAACACTATGTAAGTGCAATGCAGGCACAACTTAGAGCATCGATGAGATACCACAAGAAAAACATACTAAGTGGCAAAAGAGAAGGAAAAAAGATACAAGTAGACTAAGTATTATGTAAAAAGAGGACTTTTATTCATAAATAGAGCACTTTTGCCTATTGCTGCTATATACATTTATTTCTAATTGCTACTACAATTTTTAAGGCACTGAGGCAAGCCTCCAGCAGTGTGCTGAAGGTGTGTTTGTGCTGTTATGCCCTCTGGCTTTGCTGCCAGCCTATTCCCTTAGATCAGAGCCAGAAGGCAGACTGTTTTCGAATACCGATCACCTCACCCAGACCTAATCCTTTGAGTTCTCTTTGGCATCTATTCCTTCTGCCAGTTTCCTCTTCTGTTCCTCTCTTTTCTTCTGAAGTTGACAACAAAGACATCCTCAGGGCCCTCCTTGATGTAAGACCACTCTTGATGTTGTTACAGTGTGGTTTTTTTTTGTACCCTAAAGTTGTGCTACTTTTATATTCAGCTAGCACAATATTTGCACACCAGAAGATAAAGAAAATGAGAATATGTTACACAGAATGGTAGTTTCTTTTTTATTTGTACACCTTTGTCCTTTCAGTGGAAACCTTTTTTCTTTTTCTGTCATTCATCTACATACCTGATCAAGAACCTAAAGGTATCTTTTTATAGGCTGTGCTGCTTATATACCTTAAATTGGCCTGACCTGCCACTTTTAATTTTAAAAAGATGGCTGTATGGGATGTGGATGAATATGGAATTTCTATGAAGCACAAAACTTTTGAACGGTTCCTGTCCTCTGTGATAGTGAGTTTTAAAAGGGAAATCTCCAAAGAGCTAATTAGTAGACAAGTAGAGCTCAGGCTGAACAAAGCTGAAAAGATAGCAGATAACTAAAAGGACCTGGCCATAGCTGACAAAAATCAAAGCACTGACAGAGAGCTGGCAGTAACCTTGGGCTGCTAACTGACAGGGACAATAAAAAAAGCCTCTGAGTGTGGCAGAGAGTGACAGCCACAACCACAGGCTCTCTAAAGAGTCTGAAACCTCCACCAAAACGAAGATACAGTCTTCTGCCTGGCAGCGCCATACACTTTTCCCTCCCATTTTAAATTGGGGAAATTGGAGCTTTTCTAAGTAATTCTGCTTCATGAATGTGAACTGTGAATGGAAACGTCCAAGACTGATGTGCAAAGTTTAGTGGCAAACCTATGGTCTGAGGGGACGTGTCTGCAAAAATGTAAGTTTGATTGGGGGACAGTGAGGGTTTCCTTTGCCTACCCTGATGATTTTGCTGGAGCAACGACATAGCTGCTTGACTCTGAGTGACCTTCATGAAGTAAACATATAGCACAATCTATGACAGACACCTAGTCACGATGTGCTCCCTGAAATGTAATATAAAATGGAAAACAAAATCAGCTTCTCTGCAGTTGGCTGGGCAGGGGAAATGCTTATTGCCACATCATGTTCATAGAGGAAAATGAGCTTGATCTGATTCTAGAAGTCACTTAATTTTGCTTAATAAATTGTGGCAATTCTTTGTATTTGTATGGTCTCACCGATTGTAAATATTTGCACAGTGATCAACAACCTGCGAAACCCTGTTCAGCAAGTAATCATTCACAAACTAAAATTTGAGGAAATGTACACATGGGCTGGTAACATACTGGACCAGCAACCATGCAAATGAGTTATGAAAAAAAGCCTTGGAGATTGTTTCTTAAGAAAGTAGAGATGGTAACTGCAGGGAAACTAAGGCTGCAGAGTGCAGAGAGTGTTTATGAAGTGATATCATCACTCCTGAAATCACCATGAGTTTGGGTGTTGCTTTTGGGCATATTCTTGTTAAGACAAGGATTCTAAAACATGATTTTCATATCTCAGTGTTCTACCTGCAACCAGTTTATCTTCTTTCATATAGTGAAATAGGGACTGACCTTTTTCAGAGGTGGTCGGTTTCTTTTATCCTACAAGCTATAGTGAGTTTACTATATGTCAGCAATCCCCATGAGCCCTAGAAAACTGTGGCACAATTACTCAGGAAATCTGTCTAGTTTTGTGAAAGGGATGGAAAGGGTTTTAAGGTTAAATAAGAGCTGAAATTTTCTTTATACCCTCCAGAAAATCTTGACAGCACTTGGTTTATCCAGACTTAAACCAGTCACTGTGTCACACTGTCTTGGATATGTGTGTTTAACTTGGTCTTTCAGCTAAATGGTCAGTTTTGAAATGTCGTGCGTGTATTTGCAGCATTAAATAAGGCTCAGAAGTAATGCCTGCCCAAGACATGCAAGAAAAATTCATATCCCTCAGTATTATTATTTAAATTTGCTTAAAAGCTTAAAAATGTCTAAGTCCTGTTTTCAAAATTAACACTGCTGTTTAATAGTTTCCATCTGTCTGCAAGCCGGAGCAAGTCCAAAATCTTGCAGAAACTGGCTCACAGCTTCTAAATCTCATAAAGGAGATAACCTTTTTCTTCATTTACACCTCTAATTTAGTGACCTCAAGACTGGGAAATTATTTTTTTTTTTTTAAATGGTAATTCTAAACCAGAACGCAAAAAGGCTGCTGAAGAGTGCCTTTTAAGAGGACAGTTACCACAACAGGGCATCCTGCAGATAGTCTGCAGCTTACACTTGCAGCCAGAGCCATGCTCTCTATGAGAATCTTGATTAAAAACCTATCATGGGATCCTTTGAATGTTAATACTTTTTAAAATTTCATTCATCCTATTTGCCACCTATTTTCATTGTCTTTTTCATATGACCAAAGTAGCCTTTGGCTGCACTTCATTTCTCCTTCTTCTAAACCATGTTCTTCATTCTCAGTCTTTGGCCTGTCCTGTCCCCCTAAGATTTTTTTTTTCCCCTCTTTCATGCTACATGTCTTACAGTCTCTTTTTAAGCCTTTGAGTTCTTCACGGCTCCCACTTTCTTCTCCACAGGTGTTCCTCATTCCTTACCTACATGCATTTCCCTTGCACACAATGCATTTCCCTCTCCCTTCCCTCAGAAAGTAAGTTTACTCTTCCAAATGTGTGTTCTTTATTCAATTTATGATGCAAGTCTGTAAACACATATGAACCAGAATGACGTAAGAGGTCCAGCAAGAATATGGTTGTTTCAGGCCTTTTCCTGCTTATTCTTGTCCAATGAAATTTGCTTTGACCCTTTTCCCTCTCCTTTTTTCTCAGACTGCAATGTTCTGTATTTCACTGCATTGTATTAGCAACTGTCCCCACTTAAAAAAAGGTTTGCAGATTCATCCTCTGTTCGTACACTGATATAGCTGAAGAAAAAAGCTTTTAAAATCTGCTTTTGTTAATCTTAGTGGTTTAATTCCTCACTGGCTAATGGGCTGGTGCAGGTTAACATACTAACATGTATATCTACTACAACCATCCTAAATTGGTTTTGGAAGGTAACATTGTATTGCATTATACTCAATGCATTCAAAATGATACAGTTTATAAGGGTAACATTCATTTCTGGTAGCAACTGAAACAAAATTAGACCAGTTTAACTGAGATTGGCATTAATATATCACTGAGCAGTTAGTTATATCACATGAATTAGATATTACAAATTCCAGAATCATTTGTTATGCTTTTAGTACAAATTTTCCTGACATAAGTGAGATAGAGATAAATAGCCAGTCACAAAGATGTCATTTGTTCTCTTGGGGCTATATTGATGATTCCTGCTGAGAAACTCTATCAGCAGTTTACCATGCAATAAAATGTGGAATGGGCATCCATGGTTTTTGTAGGATCTTTTATGATTGGTTCCTCACTCTTTAATACTGATTTTTATGAGGATTGTGTGTGCGTGTTTTGGCAGAAGAAACTCCACTGAGAAACTTCGGAGTCTCCTCCATTTAACTGACATTAAAAGAAATGTCATAAGGCAAAGATGAGTTCTGCTTTGTTACTGCTTCTAGTGGAAGGAAAACAGCTGTAGGTATTGAGGCTTTATTTTGAGTCTCAATAATTTATATATTACTCGGATATATTTCTACTCTCCTCTTCTCAGAATTACCTTGCACAGCCCAGTTCTAGTAATTACTTTCAAATTGTTGATACATTAAAAAAAACCTTAGTTTATTATTTGAATTATCTTTTTTTTTAATAGATTGTATTATTATGTTGAATTGTTCAAAATCTTTTCTCCTCAGGTTCTGGGGGAATTTAGTAGCAAGTTTAGAAATGCTGCCTTTTTGTTCTGGTTCAAGACAAAAATTCAGAAATGCCAGGGTTTTCTCTTGGGCAAATATCCTGTCTTCTAATTCACCCGAACGTTGACATTAACCTGTGCTCAGGCTGTGTATACTTTCTCAAGCACAGTTTTGTGACTCTGGATCTTGCTCACAGCACTTGTGCTCAGCAAGCATTTCTGACACTTGTAGCCAGTAGACAGGCTTTATTTGTTCTTAGTAGTGTGGCAATCAGCAGTGGCTCTTGTGGCGTACAGGCTTCCTTTCTTTAAACAACAGTAGCTGCTACCCAAAAGATGCTTGATGAACATAGTAGCCATTTAGAATTGTCCGAATGGAGATGTGATCAGCTCTTTTTATTTACTGTACCCTTACTGGCACAATACGCCTCTTCCTGTTTAGCTGTCTTTCACCCAGGTCTACACAGTGGAAGTGTGTCCTCTCTGAGCCTCTCTGGGCATACAGAACCCACTGGCATTGATGAATAACTAGATGCGGCTGTGAGCCTGCAAGGACTTGGCCTCATGGGCCTCATCTTACTCTTCTGAAACTAGTTCTACATTCCAGCGATGTAAATGAAGGCATCCCTCATACAGTAGCGAGAAGCAAAAGCAGCTATGTGCTTGAAGTGCCTTTTCTTCTAATATGCACATTCCTTGAATGCTGCCTGAAATGACCAACAGCAGAATGTAAAAATGAAAGCTGAAGCTTCTGCCAACACAATCCCAAATCATCTGTTACAGCAGGACTGAATATTTACTGAGGAAACATAGTAACAAAATTAAATTAATATGAACACCACCAACACAGCCTTACAGAGAAAATGTAGGAAGATCTAAAAATCTCTTTTCTCCTAGTCATACTACATTGCACATCCTTCTGTAGTTTTCTTTCTTTTTTAAGTGTGATAAAGCTACCAGACACTGCGTGCATGCTTTGGTCCAGTATACAGAGATTTTTTGGAGCCAGAGGTATCTTTAAGCAACAGCTACAAAGGATTATTTTGTGTATATCTGGTTTATGAGAACTGTGTCTGAAAAATGAATAGAACATTTTCTCTTCTCTTACTATTATAATTTTGAATTAGTTTGTGTTACATTAGTTGAATGGGATCTTTTTTGATCTTTTCATTAGAAGAATTTGCTTTCTTCTTCATAAAAATTTATTTTAAAAAATATCTTTTGTTCAAATGAAAATCAATAAAACCCACCTCAGAGCTAAGTGAATTTTAGAGCAATGACAAACACCCTAATATTGCTAAAGTTTTTGCTTTTTATTGTGAGGAAATGGCTTCCAGGAAAATATACTTTATGGTAAACACGTATTTTTGCTGGAAATATGTGCAAATTAGGATTTTGGGTATTTTTGATGGACAAATAATAACATCAGGAGCCAAGAGTGTTTTCTTCATACAGTTATTTGGCAAAGAAAACCACAAATGTTCCTTTTGGAGATGCATCTCCACCCTGCAATGCATTCAAGCTGAGCTAAATCAGGTGTCTCTTCATGTAGTACAGGATGTGCTTACTTGCTTGCTGTGGTGGGAATCACTCACAGGGATGCTTGCGCTTGCTTCGAGATTGTTTCCAAATACATGAGTTTTATGGTTTGGGTTACTGATTAAAGGTCACTTCTGTATTTGTATTCTACTTTGACGCTTCAGGTGAGATGAAATTCTTGAATTATAAAGCTATTTAGGCAGCTGTGAATTGTGCTGAGCAGTGAGAGCTCAGAGTTCAGCTCCCCGCTGACTAAGAAAGCCCCAGTTTGTTCCCCCAGAAGCTTCAAGGGCTGATCTTTTTGAAGAGACTTTGTCAAGCCCATAAACTGCATTTTTGGAGGAGTCTTTTAATTGACAGTGGCTCTATTAGTCTAATGTATTTTAATACCATACATGCTTTTAGTCTCATAAGCATATTTTATAAATCAAAAGACAGATGCACTATTGTATATAATGCAGTCAAAGAGAATATTAACACTATTTAAAGGAGCAAAATATACAGCATATGGCAGTAAGTATGAAATAAAAATGGGATTACACAGGAACTCTTCACATTAAAAATGCTACTCATTCACATGAAAAAGTGTTAATTGCATTGAAGTGTAAACTACAATTAATTATCAACATTCACCATCCCTGTCTGTTCACTGACTGCAGTAAAATGATTCCTGAAGTGGATCTGGCCTAGTGACACTCACATACCTGTGCCTGATGATTTTAAATGACACTTCTGATCTCAGGTCACGACACTCTCGTGGGGCAGTGCACTGAATGACTACAGGACTATCAGAGCTCTCACTGTGCTGAGCTTGTATCTCTTTGCCTTCCCCAAGGATTCATCAGATGAAAATTTATGTGAAAGTGACAAATAGCCTGGCAAAGTGATCTTCAAATCATATACTTTTGGTCCATTTTGTGTGTTTTCATTCAAAGGTTTCACTCAATTTTTAAAATATTTTCCTAACATAAGTTTCTAGCATACATTTGATTGGGGAAGAAATAAAAAAGGCAATCAGAGGCCTTTCTCACTCCAAATGTGATCAGAAAGATGTTTGTCAGAATTTCAGTGAACACATCAGTTGTTAATGTAACTATTCAATAGCGTGGCTGCAGATTAGCTCAACTGAAGTTCCAGTTGCCTTCCCTTGCTTTTCCCAAATTACCCCGTGTCTATGAAGAAAGCACAGGAGAATTCTCACACAATAATTCAGGGAAGTGCTTGCTTTGCATTCCCTTTGCTTTCAGGGAAGTGCAGGGGAGATAAAAATATGGTTTAAAGAGTCTAATTCTACACTTTTTTGGTATTATGATTTTTGGATGCAGAAGCCAGAAGTATTAACTTGGCCCTGTTGCTGTGTAACACTAAAGCATTAAGTGTTGATTCTGCATAGAAATTTTCGGTTTGCTTAGTCTCATGGCAATGAGCACCAGTAAAATCTTTTAAATACCTTATAAGTCGAATTGAAAAAGCAAAGAGTTAAAGTACCAAAGCTGTACAGTATTACACGTGGCTTTTAAAAGTTACCTACTGCTTTTCTTTCCAACTGTCAAGTCCAAGCTAAGGAAAACTACAGTCATTTGACTATAGTCACCTGTTGCTAACTGCTCCATTGTAGTGGGAAAGAAAAGAAACTTGCTGCAGCTTTTTAATCATCTGCTGGCTTTACAAAGACAAGAAAAAATGTATTTATATTGAGCAGAAAGCAATAGGGAATACAAGAGTTGTGGTTCACTTTTTTCTACATTTTTATTAATAACATAAATAACATTTGTTATAAAGTTGATGTTTATATATTCTGATCCTTTGTGATCTTCAAAGTTAAGCTTTTGGTAACTATAGGCTTTCAAACATAAAAAAATGACGCATACTAGTTTTGGGGGTTTCTTCATTTGCAAAGTGGTAGTTCCATTTCAGTTAGGCTAACTCAAAGAGCAACTTGAATTGAATCTGGAAAGGCACCCCAGCTAGGTAGAACACTTCCCAGTCCTTAGAAGTACATGAATTATGATAGCCTTTGGCTAATCATTTCACAAGATTTATAGCCATTGCATATTCAGTTGCTGACTGTCAACTTGTCAGAGGATAGAAAGACCAACACAATGAAAGAATCTGCTGCTGTCAGTGCCTTTTCTCAACAACCCTCAAAAACAGGCTTCACAATAAGAACAGTCAGAAAAACACAGAAGAGCTAAGCCCAGACACCAAAAAAGCTTTCAGTGAGAGCTGTTTGCATCTTTCTAAGAGCTAGACAAAAGGTCTACTTCAAGTGACCCTGTAACAATCAGAACGTCTCAAAGGATACAAAAATTACAGAACATAAAATCTAGACCCCCGAAAAATGATAAGTTTGTTCTCATCTTAGGTGTGTTACAGTGCTCATCTACCTGCCAACAGTGACATGAGAATTTGGCCCAAAAGTCTTCACAAAATGTTGACTTAAAGTGCCCCCCACTAAGATAATAATATCCTATTAATCTGCCAGATACCCAAATGCCTTTAAGAAACTGGTGTTCTTTTTACAGTAAGTTTGTTTATTCTTACCATAGGCAATGCATCAGCAGTTTAATGGTCAATATTAAAAACTGGAGTATAATTTGAAGACTTAAGACAAAAACACGGTACTTACAAAGTCTTAATATTTGCCTGGGAGAACAGTCATGCCAATGAACTAATTAGAGAAATTTACAAACATGTAGATGATATTGTATGCTGTAATGAATATGGCAACACATTAATTCCCTAAAATAATGGCTTTGCAGTCAGGTTATGTTTCATTTATGGACTTACCATTTGTTTTAAAAAATGACTACCTATTTGTTATTTTAATTGGTCAAAACCTCCAGAATCCAATGAAGGGTCCTAGCAGCACTAGACAAAAGAAGCCTCTTTTTACCCACAAATAACGCAACACAAATTGCTTTGCAGCCATTGAATGTTACTTCTCCAGCTCCATCCTTTCAATAGATCTACAAACCCTTAGTGATAGTTGCAAACAGGCTATGCAAAACAGACCCACACTGGCACCTGCGACTCTTAAAGCTGTTGAGTTGAAAATCATTCTTCCATCAGTCCCCAAGTGTTCCAAAATTGCCTGTCCCCCAAAAAATAAACCCCAATACAGTCAGACACCCCGAAACATATGCATTTAAGAGAGACTTTTAAAGACATGTGAAACAAGAAGTGTAGTACAAAAGCAAAACAGCTTGTTCTTTTTCTCCTCATATAATGATGGGGGCATTATTAATTCAATTGCCAAATTTATATCTTTTCAGTTAGCAGTTTTGTGTGATGTGTTGTTAAAGCCTTCTACCAAGATCAGGGAATTCAGTCTCTGTCCTAGTTCTATCATAACCCTTCAGTATGAGATGGAGTAAATTGTTTTCCTTTACTTCAGTTCTCCATTGATAATGGGGATAACAGTGCATTTCACGGCAGACAGATCTTGGTGAAAATTTACTGATGAACTTGATACTCACAGGCTAAAAGCATGTGCTTTAAAAAGCATCTCCCTTCTTTGCTAGTGTTCATCATCCTGGGAAATGGGTAAGTAACAGATGGCTTCTTGACAGTATGGAGGGGAATATCTTTTTGGTTTTGTTTTTTTGAGAGTTTTAGAAAAGTGTAAACTGAGGGGCAGGGGAGATTCTAAACTGCAAAGACTTATGAAAACAATACTTATTAAAGAGTGAATGGTAGATATAATCATTTAAGGGAAAACTGAAGCCAGCTGCTTTCCTAAAATTAGTTTATGCTTTTCTGTATCAGCTACACGTTGGTCTGAGCAGTTTATGCTAACTTATCTGAATTCAGATTAGATTAGCTATAAGAGAAGGTTTCAATTACCGGAAGATCGTTGCAATTAAACCTGCAATGGGTAAGCAGTTTTTAAAGATAGTAAATGGTGCCCTTTCCCTGTTACTGCTTCAAGCAATCACTGCTAAGGGAAGAAATGGATGTGTGCTCCTTGCAATTCTTTTCTGAGAATTCTTTTACTCTTAATCGACATTGAAAATAAGTGCTGTTTCCTACAGCCAGGTATATTAGGTTGTCAGGCAATTGAATCTCAAAGACCATAGACAGAAACACTGACAGAAAGTTTTGAAGATGTAACAACTGCCTATTAAAGAATCATTTAAGTGTTGATAAAAATAAAATTGCACAATTAAGTATTACTCTGATCTAAATAATACTGTTGATGCAACTAAAGGTAATTCGGTACACAGCTAAAGTGACTCTTGGGGCTGCTTTATTATCAATAAATGAACAATAGGAGGGAAAACATAACACGCTGTTGGAAGAACATCAGTGCAGTAAAATGGATGTGAATCTAATGGAGATGTCAGAGTTTCAGAGTTATTTTCAGAAAGGAAGGCTATTAACACTGTTTTCACCAATAAAATCAGACAGATTACTTGCACATGTGCTGAGAACACACTGAGATAAGAAACTGACTGGAATAGCATAAGGGGAGTTGGATGTTTCTTGTCTTGCATACAGCAAAGACGCTTGTGTGCTATTTATTAAACAAGTTCAATATAGCTACTTTAAATGGCTGAGCCTAGACTTCTCAAGCACAACAATGCCAGGTGTACCATTGTATATGAAGGAAGAAAAAAATTAAAAGTAAATAGATTAAATTAATGGTTCCATTCACATGGACTTCTGTGTTCCATCTAGCCTGGTGACCACATTCATCCAGTCAAAGTTTTTGCCTAGACTTAGTAAATACCTTGGGATTGAGGCATAACTGATTCAGTTATAATTACTAACATCTGTTTCTCTAAAGTGTTTACAAAGTGTTTCTATTTACATATAAAATGAAAGTTATTATCCAAGTCCTATAGATGAGGAAACTAAGACATTGAATGTTGTGTGATTAAAGTAAGCTTGTCCTGCAAGCTAGTGACAGAGTCCACCAGAATCAGGATGGAAACAAACCTGATGCTGTTGCCCCTGTACCATGTTGATTCCCCTTAGGCAAGGACTGCATATATGAGATAAGGCAAATGCCACATTTTTTGAATGTATGGGATTAGCTGCTTAACAGAAATACTGGTTTATATATAGAACAAAAGTCAGCAGAAGTGCTCACTGACTCCAGCGGGTCAACGTCAAGCCATATAATAATAATTCACAATATCAAAACAAACTATCTGGAACCTCAGATGACAGAAATTTGCTGTGGGGAAAGGTATATGAAGTTATCCATTGCCTCCAGCCTGGCTATGACTACTGTAAAAACAGCTCCTTTTTTTTAATTTTTCTTTTTATTAGCAGGTCCAAAGGCTTTTTCTTCTCTTCCTCAACGCCTTCACTTCTCAGCCTCCTTCTCAGCTCTAGTTCCATCTTGAACCTCCCATCTGTGCCTTCATACACATCTCCCTGTGCCAGATTCACAGTTCTGAGGCTCCACAGGGCTCTCCCTCTTTCCCTACCCAAAATACTGAAAGACATAGTACAGCGGTACAGCAGAGACATTGTTGGGAAAGTGGATGGGAGGCACAGACATTAATCCAGCTTCCAGCACTGTCTCTCCATTCTCCCGTGTCACAACGTCAACCCACAACTCTACCCATGCGTGGAGGTTGAAGAGGCAGTCACAATGCCACAAGGGGTTCTGTGGCTGCTGATCCTCCATTCCTCCACTCTTAAATGTTCAGATATGACAGAATTAAGGAAGACTTATACAGAACAGGTTACACTCTGTTGTTCTGTTCCCATACACCGTAGTAAGACAAGAAAACATAAGTGTAAGTACTAGTTATAAAGTGTATCTGCAGGTCTTGTTTTACTAAAAATACAAATGAAAAATACTTTTTCATTCCCTTCTCTATAATTATTCCTTTCATGTCCAGTAATGCACATGTCTCAGATCTGACTAAATAAATTCTGGAATTGTAAAACAGAAAGAGATATACTCATGTTTAGGATTAAAGGCCTCACTGAAGTCAGCAGCTGTTACACACACAGTGCTAAGCCTGCATGCTGAACAGAACAGCCAATATGAAAACAACATAGACAGCCCAGTGCATTTAGCGCACTTAGACATTTGTAGAGTTTGAATGTACTGAGCTGCTGTTTTAATAACAGTGCCTTCTACTGGAAGACTTACACATACACCTTTCCAGAAAATGCTCTTGTAAATCTAGCTAATATATTGTATGCATCTTGTATTAACTTTCTTTGCTAACTTTGCCACCTTCAAAATAACAGACAGTACCTCATACTGAAGCAAGAACATTTCATCTCCTTTTTTAATTTAGTGCTGCTCTTACTCCAAGTGATTGACTTCTTGTCACTTATTCCTATCAATTAACCAACAGAAAGCAGGATATAAGAGCTATTAAATAATAATGAAACAGGATATATTTATTATTTAGGCAACGAAGCTTGGGGCTGGAGCTAGAATTTTGGTCAAGTTGGGGACTGAGGTTTTAATCTACAGCATTACAGAAAAGGCTAACTGCAAGTTTAGACCCAGCATAAAAACTTGGCATGGTGTGGCTCACGTGACCCCAAGGAAAGATGTAACAATCCATTCTCATTTATAGAGATGTATTTTACAGAATTAATCCAAATGCAAAGAATTGACAGGTACTGAAATAGTTTTTCCTCCTTTCCATTTATGCATTTGCTT
The DNA here is from genome assembly GCF_023634085.1 of Falco cherrug. Taxonomy (NCBI): domain Eukaryota; kingdom Metazoa; phylum Chordata; class Aves; order Falconiformes; family Falconidae; genus Falco; species Falco cherrug. The sequence goes on along the minus strand of NC_073697.1, from coordinate 15,199,376 downwards.
TGTAAATGCAGAAAGATATTCAGAATTTTAAAGAAACAATTTTCCCAATCTCTTGTCCAAATTTATCAATTAAGCATCATCTGTTAAGACACTTAATTCTGTTAAGGAGGGAAAAAAAGCAACTCTTCCTTATGCTTTTTTTTATTCTGGAGGGAAGATGTCTTCCCTTCCAGGTTGACTCTTTAGAAGGGTTTATTTCTAGTGATTGTAGTTGATATTTCCCTTACACACATTTATTTAGCCATTTTATTTAAATTAATGACTCCTTCTCCAGGGCTGAATATCACAGAAGTGTCATTAAGTTTGTAGGAGAAAGGAGTCTTGCTACACATGTAACATAGAAAACCCAAATGTATGTCACTTGTCCTACAAGCTCTGGTGCAATTTGCAGCATTTCATCCCTCTGTTCAGTTGCATGCCTTTCTGGGGTAGCAGATAGGTTCTGTGACTTTCTCAGCTGCCTAGTTTCCCAGACACACATTGTCTTAAAAAGTCTGATGTGCAAATGTTCATGCTAAGATGTTGATCTGTGAACTGATGCCCACCAAAATGTTCTATTCTACTACCCATTTGCTGAAGTATTAAACCAAGAGCAGAAAGCTCTTTTAAACAAGAAGGGGCAGCCCATCACAGTCTCATTTGCTGTAGGTTATCTGTTAAAGCCCTCAAAGAATATTGGTGGTCTCTGCAGGTTCTCTGGGAGGGGCTGATTATGACAGTCATGTCTCTACCGGCAAAGAAAATTATTTTACTGATGAGAAACAGAAGTTCATGACAAGTGGAGTAATAATGCTTAGACCTTGCATTTTCAGAGAGATTTTTGATTCTGAGTATCTACCAAAAGACAATGCTGACAACACTTTATAATGCCTGCTGATTTATATGGAAGTGAAACCAGAAGAACTTACTAGGAAGGATAAATAAAACACCAACTGAATGACACCGAGATAGAATAGTAAGATTAATTTCAGGCTAGTGAATGAGACTGGTGTCTGGAGAAGATCTTATCAAAAATTAGGGGAGCTCTATGAAGAATGATGATATGTTATGATAATGATGGAAACAGCACAACAAAGTATGTCTAGGGTATCTTGTCATTTCCTGCTTTCTCCTGCCCACATGACCCAGGAGAAGATGAAGGAATTATACTGAACAAGAACGAAGAGTTCCTCATGTTGAGTTATTAGCAATAGGAAAAATATTCTCTGACACAAGAAAGTGGGAACAGGTTGCGGGATCTGCCAAGGTCTTTTCAAAGTATTCAGTGGTAGAGAGCAGTATGGTAGAAATAAGGGGCCTATATATCATGTATTTACTGCTATACATTGCTCTTCATAGTACAATTCTTGTTCTTTAAATACAGTATCTGTAGATTGAGGAATATATTGCCTGAAGGTTTCGCAGTTGTCTTCACACACCTCTTGTGTTCTGTTCACAAAAGAAGTTAAGGGAACAGTAAAGGGAACATCATACGTAAGTTTGTGTGTTTTGCCTGTCTTTTGTCTTGACTGCTTGCCTGATTTGCAGCTTCTTGAGATAGGAATTATTTCTTTTCTTACCCAAAGCATTTACGTACCAAATAATTTTAACAATTGCTCTTGTCCTGCAGATTGCTTGCAGGCAGCTTCTTAAAATATTTACTGTTTTTCTATGGGTGATTAATTGAGTGAGATCATATGCTTACTATTTCTTCACTGGTTGGGAATAATTTGTAGCCAAGTTTCTGGTGTAAATGCTAATATACAGGAGTGTGCTACCTCTGTGACAGTTCCTACCAGAAAACCCATGGAACTGAATTCCTCAGCTGAAGAGGGTGGGACGAACACTTGGAACAGTCAGATTTTATTTTTTTTGCAAGCATAAATGTCTTTTTGAAGTTGCTTATGCTTATTTCTTTAACTAACTGGATAATGCCTTCCAGTGTAATTGAAGAAAATTAACATGCTATCTGAACATGTTCCTCTGAGAGATCAGATTTATGGTGGAATGTAGCATTTCAAGGAGCCTACACCTACTTGAACATTGCTATTTCATTTTACTACATCTGAAGTCTTACTTGAGTATAACCCAACATACAGTCTTCAGCAGTCTCAGAGCAGTCAAAATACTGTCAAGGAATTGTTGATCTTAAGTGACAGTTAAACACCTGTGTTTAACAAGTTTGTGTGACTATAACACGAAAAATGTGCTGAGGACAAAGAGCTTAGGAAATTCAGCAGCACAATGGACAAAAATGGAAATTCCTCTAAGATTTTAATTATTTTCAAAACTAGTCTACTCAAATGCAGAGATGCAATTACTCATTTGCAGTCCACAAAATCACATAAAATGATCCCTTTTTCACTCACCATTTGGACAACAGGATAGCGCAGAAGAAAGAAGAACGTTTATCTGATGGGCTATATGTTCTTATTCACATGTATCCAGAAATAATGGAACAAGTCCCTCAAACTTTCAAAAAATAATTTTTATCCAACAGAGACCTGAACTGTGAAAATTTCACCTGGCAGCCAGGGGTCTTCAGAAAGTTACAAGCTATTGAAAATGGGGGTAGCATGAAAAACGTCACACAACCAGAACAGTAGTAGTCATTTTCTCTCCTACTATAATATGTAACAGTATAATTTATTCATGTTCCAAAGTATATTAGGTAAAAGTAATGAATTCTTAGTGCTGGAAGAGTTAACTCAAATCCTATAAAAGTCAATAGTTTCTCGTGTAAGATTAAGGCGGGGAGGGGTGCCTCAATTAACAGTTTTCCAGTTGCACTAAATGAGCAAGATTCCGTTTTGGTTGGAAATACAAAGTGCTTGTCAAAATGCCATTTCCTACTGAATTTCAGTTTCCTGCCCTGAGAAAACAATCCCTAATAGCTTCCCCCTGCCCCCATTGACTAGCTCCCTTCACTTTTTCCCTGCTTTTTGGAATAATTATAGCAACTCCTAAGCATAAAAATGCTTACTTGCAAAGTATATTATTTTAAATAAATTCTTCAGACAAGAAAGCTGTTCAGAAATTAAAACATACTGATTTCTAGCTATTGTGTTATAGTGCCTCCTCCTGCTTTTTTTGTGATCATCTCCACTTTTCATAGTGCAATGGGTTCCTTTTGTTGTTCATTTCACAGAATTCTATGGCTCGATTTTTTGTTGGTTTAATTTTTGCACAGAAATTGGATTTTTTTCACCCATATAAAACTCTGTATACACAGGATCAGAATCAGGGCAGGATATGTATTTAATTACAGAGCATGTCTTATTCTTGAAATGTTAATGGGTAAAGACAAAGTTTATTTTCTCAAAAGTTAAGGCCCTAATGTATCTGAATTGGTTTGAGTTAATAGGCAGCATTCACTGCAAAGTTTGTTTTTATACTACCTTTTCTTTTCTTGAAACCATCAGAAATTTCCGTTTTACAGTAAAGATTGCAGTCTGTTCTAAGCAAGCCAGGACTTCCAAAGCATTATTTAAATTCCTCAGCTGAATACCAGCATTCTTTCATCCCATTTCACACACTGAAGTACCAAAAGGGTAAATAACTTGCAATATCATTTTTGACTGACTTGACTTTGAAAAAGGCGCAACCTACATAAACAGCTGAGCAGTTGTTAGGTGCTTAACTGGATCTCTAAATGATCTCATATGCTAGTCTGCTAATGCTGGTAATGATTATAAACACCTCAGTTCATCATATTAATGAGTTATAGCCAATAGAAAAGGACAAAATCTATAACTTTTCCACAAACTTAGTTAAATGTCAAGGTTTTTAAAGGCCTAGTTAGCAAGTATATTAGATGAGATATGTCAGTTTCCCAATTTACGACTCTGACTTGTCTCTTGTGATTCCTTATAGCCTCTAGCCATTCTCCTCTTACCTGAGGCATTCTCTGGCAAAAACCTGATGCTTCCAGTCATTCTGCATTCTTGTGTTCCTTCAAAAATAATTGGACAGGCACCTCTCCATAAACAATCATCATTAGTCACATAAGGTACACAGATAAGGATACCATACAAATAAGTTTCAATAGAATGTCTCAAGCCAAATAATAGTAATTTGGCCAGGATGCTAAAAATGTGATTGACAGGGAGTTAATGCACTTAACACTTTTCCAGCAGACTGTTAAAATTAGTTCCTTGATGCTCAAAAAGTCCTGCTCCCAGAAAAGTGACACCGACATTGACCAGTGAGTTTGTTGCTGTTCAGTAACCTGCTCCATTTCCAGACTATATGATTAAAGTCATTATGGGAACTGTCAGTAGGAGGGAAAAAAATGAAAACTGTCATAAGAAGCAACTGTTGGAAATCTTAGGATTTTTCTACAATACTAAACTATTTTAAAATAGTGTCTGTAATTTTAATATCACAATATCCAGCCATATAATAGGGATCTATATAATAAAAGAAATCCTTTGAGGTTATACATGTCCTTCTTTATTACATAGACAGTAGAAAGGAAATTAATCATAAATTTTCTTTTATGTGGAAAAAAAGAGTGAAATAGCTTACAAAAAAGAAGCCCAATTTTAAAATGTTGCCATCGTATTTAAATCCTCTCAATTAAATAAATAAAACTAGAGAGCGGGGGGAGAAAAAACAAGAATTCACAGTTGCAAGAATGTTGTTTAAAAAAAATTTCTAACATCTCCTACAGAGCCAATTAGTTGTTTCATGTGGCTATACTAAATTAGAAAGATAAAAATGTCCTAATTTCAACTTAAAACTTCCCTAAATTTATTTAATGTTTGATGCAATTATATAGGAATAATTTCACAGAATAGCTTACACTTTTAAATACCCACTAAGCTCTGTTTTAGTTGATCTATGCACTGTAAGTTTTTATTGGTTATATAGATATCACAAGACTTATGTCATGCATTGCTCAAATACATATAAATTATAGTATTTGTCTTGTATTGAATATTTTGAATATTAAATATTTTGGTAGGCTTTACTGATTTTTTTAACGAATTCACAAATACTTAAATCTTGAGCTGTTTAAGTTTCAGGGTTTTTTCGTATCAACATAAAGATCTGACCCTTTCCTTACTTATGTTTAAAATATTTTTATAGATCAAGAGGGTGCTTAAGAAGATAGTGTCTTTATCTAATACAATAATACCAACACTAAAATTTCCTTATATTTATTTTTCTTTTCTCACCTGCTCTACCTAGGTTTTGACATTAAGAATATTGTGTTTGATATTTTCAGCATTAAAAACCACTTTATGCTTTGGTTCCATTTTACTCCCAGTCAGAAAGATCAGAAAAAGCTCAAGTCACACAGTGAGAAACTTTATCCACTGAATGAGACATTATCCATTCCACCAGACTACAAATCAAAGAGTATCTCTTAGGCTGCTTAAAAATTCATTTTAAAATCTGATCCTGATTGTACTTTTATGGTAATTTCATACCATCAATCATCCTTTTACCTTTAGTCTCTAGGTCCACTGCTTTCCCCATAGATCTCATTCACTCTGCCTCATTATAATTCTTTAGGTGAGAAAACAGGGTAAGAAACCTTAACAGAAAATGAGAGAAAGATGTAAATTTCTCGAGAAAAGTCAGGTTCACTAAGAAGCATAGCTAATGATATGTTCTGATCTATGTGGTGTTTTTTTTAAAATTAAAAGATGGAGGGGGATAGAATAGAGTGAAAAACCACATTTTCCATGCAAATAAGTGTTTTTAATCTGTATTCTAACTCAACAATATCATTTATACAAGTAAGCTGTCAAACTATCTTCTTAGATGGAGTACCTTAAAAAAAAGGGAAAAAAAATGGTTTTTGAGCTCCACAGAAGTTTTCCTACTTAAGCACTGAACTTCCTGTGATTCTGCACTCTCCATTACAACTAAGGCTGACCGGACTTTGGTAATACTATACATTATGTAAATTGTAATAATCAGGAAATGGAACTAACTGTAGAGTGCTAGAAACATACTGATCAAAACCCTTTTTGTACGCCTAAACTTACACTACGTTGTTATATAAAATGAATATATAACCTTGTTTATTTCTTCAGCAGTGCTGATGCCTTCACCGAGAAACAGCTGATCACAGGAAGGGAAAACTACTGTATGTTGTTTTGTCAACCAGTTCTCAGTGGCAGCTAAAGTTCTTGGCAGTAGTTGAAATCTAGTCTCCCTATGGTGGTTTCTGCATGAGTCATACTTTCCCAGAAGTTGGTATTATAGTTTCACTCTTTTCATTTGAAACCTGGCCATAATGAAAAGCCTTTTTTACAACATTGAGAGATATGACAAATAATGAAGCCACTATTCGAGACATCTAGACTGGAAGAAGAGCTGTTATTAATCACAAGGGAAAAGAATGATTTTTCCAGTACTGTGGGCCCATCCATGTTACAGTTCCTAATGTCTTTAACAAAATGTAGCCATAAACCACTGAATATTGGTAATAGCAATAATCCCTCCAAAATGGTTTGCTACCAGCAGTTAGTGACCAGTTTCTTAGTTAATGGCCTGAGGGGAAAGGCTTTAAAAAAGCTGTATTCACTGTTTCCTCTCAGGCAATTTAACTGGCTGCATTAAACTGTATTTTCATTGAGCTTCCTAACACTTGTACTCTGATAAAATTCTAGTCAGGGAAGGGAATGAGGCAGCGGTGGAGTATGTCATCCCTATACTTTGTAAAAGAAACATTAAAAAGTTAGCGAGTGTCTTAGTATTCTGAATTATGTTGGGATTTGGTCCTGATAGTAATAATAAATTTTAAGGTCTTTAAATATCATGTAAAATTAAAAGTAATTAGCAACTTTATCTGAAGAAAGATGGAAGAGTCTTCAGCTTTATGGTATGATACAATGCCCTTGAAACATCAGGGAATACAAGAAAAAACTTTATGCGCTTTCATGCAAAATCAAATTGCTAATCTGAAATGGTCATTTATTTTCATAAACCAAGTAAAAATAGTACCTTATTTGGAAGCGTATCACATGCTAGCTTGGTACATAGTAATATTAAAAGGTTAATAAAAGATGAGTAGAGGGCATAAAAAACAACTAATACACAGTTTTCATTTGTTTTTTGCTGAGTTAATACATTGTTTCATAAAGTGTTTTCAACTATGTCACTGATGTACAGGCTTATGCAAGTGGGATTATTATTTTTTTAAATATAAATGCTTTATCCATACTTCATCTAAAACATTAGAAGTAGATCAAAATACTGTACAGCACAGTGCTCTATTAAAAGGTAAAACAAGACTATTCCTTCACTATTCTAGGTGTGTAACAAGCTGTAAGTCAGTCAAACACATAAACAACACTACGCTGATTCCTCTGCCTGCCTCCACAACTCACTGACTTTAAATGGTGTCTCTTTGGTTTTTGCTCGCATGGGTGAAAAGACTCATTAATTAGAAACTTTTTCCTGAGTATGGCAATAAACTCAAAGGAATGATTGGCATTACATAGAACACTCTTAACATACACACAGGAATATAGGCTGTCATTAGGCACAGCATATTAAAAAAAACCAAAACAAAATACATCTTTGCTTGCACTACATGGAATGAAGGAATGCAAGGGAAAAGATCCACACATAATATATAGAGAAGCAGGGTCGACTGGAGAGAATGTGAGGTTTCTGGAGTCCTGGCATGAACAGAAGGAATTGGTTCTGGGGAACCCTGCCAACCTGCCTTACAGCTTTGGTGAAAGGTTGTAGATGGCACAGTCCTGAGTGAAGTCTCTTTTCCACGGGAGACTGATGTGAGGGTTTGTTGGGACAGAATTCTGTTCATGCACAGCCTCTGTGAGATGCTCAAGCAGTTGGTACCACTACCCAGCTGCACTACGTGCAGTAAGACTTAGCGAAACTGGCTTTTTCATGAACCTTGCTTTTATTATAGTGCTATTGGAGCACTTTTTGCTCTCAGGTCCACCACAGGGAGAATGCTATTCCCAGCAATTTTGGATCTACCATAACTACCATATGCAGTAGACTATAATTTTACAGAACTATCAATGCTTTAAAACTGCATTCTCATGCCGAGGTGGGCTGCTCATTCTGTTTCATCTAACTATACAGTCAACTGAATTATGGTGAGTAGAATGCACTGTATCACACACAAAAATTTAGAAATAAGTAGACATGGTGTTTCTTGGAAACGCACTGTTCATACAGTTAAGTTAGTCATAGGATGTCTTAAGTAAATAGTGGTAATAAGCAGCATTAAAAATGACTGAGATGGAACTATTAGGTAGCAACACTGGAATTTAGTTAGTTGGAAATGCAAAGAGGACAAAGAAAACTAGCAAGAAGTGGAGAGAAGGGTTTATGCTTGGAGAGCAGAGACAGAGGTTTTCATGGGAAGCATAGGCTGAATACCTTTGAGAAAGGCCCTAATGAAGAAAGATACTTATTTTAAAGAGAGGATTTTATGTCACATTTAGAATTTACAATTACAACAAGCTGACACGTTTTTCTTTAGTAAGAGAAGAGTAACTGCGCTACTTTTTTCCTTTTTGTGAGCTTGAAAACCGGTTGTTTTCTGAGGTTTTCCCAGCCTTCTTAATCCTCAAAATATCAGATGTTAATTCCAGTTTTGCTGGAGGACATCTGTGTGGATGAACTTCCTGTACCTTAATTGAACTGATAAGAGAGAAGGGACTGAACATTTAATAATACATTCTTCCTTCAAAAAATTAATGAAAGAGTATGAAACATTAATGGAATTACTTCATGTTAAACTGGCCAGAGAAGGTGCTAAACATAAAGGGCCTCGTCACTCAGATGACTGTATAGGTTAAGTGCTTGGTTTGGGTAGAAGGGGACTGGAGGAAGTTTGGGCTCCACTGGACATTGTTTCATCTCTGACCCCTACGAGGGGCTGAGCTGTTACACTCACTTGTCTGAGGCCAGGGAGGGTTTCAAAACATCACATGAAGGCTGGTTACTTTGAGCTGAGGGACTTCACGGATCAAAAGCTGAGCAGACGAAGGAAAAGAGAACAGACTAAAAGCATGAGAAAGAGATGAGAGAGAAGAAAGGTATTTTCTTGGCAACAGAGCTGGCTTGGTGGTTTGATTATTTAGAAAGCAGAATTACTCGGGTGCAGTTTGGATCATCACTGTTCAAAATAAAACAATTTGTGTTCATTTTGAACAGAAAGACACCCAGAAGCTGAGGCATTTCTTTTCTGGCTGTAGGAATCTTAATCACTGTAAAATCCTGATTTAGCTATGGTTTTGGATGCAGAAGTATTTGTTTCATATAAAGATGGCAATTTCTGTCAGATTCACCACAAAAGACATCTGACATAGGAAAAGTTCCTTCCTGTGATAGCCTCCATAGAAAGAGCTGGACTGGTGATAGTGACTTGACCTGTACAGTTTTCTTCCACTGATGATAGAGCAACAGCTGATGACTGAGGTGGGAATTTGCAGAGTTTGTAGCGGTTGGATTTCGTGTTTAAAAGGGTTGTGGCAGTTTACAGAGATGTACAAACTGCCAGGTACAAAAATAAACATTTTAAAGTTACTTCTTAAGAGTATTTTGCCATAAGGATGACTGTATTGCCTACCAGTTGTTTTGCAGGAAGACTAGCAGACAAGTGCCCTGCTGGTGCCAAAACAGTGATTCTTTGCTTACTTGGTTTGTTCCTTACATTCTCCAAAGAACTCTCAACTTGTTTCACTTCCCAATGTTTTATTTAAATCTCAGTGAGATGATGGAGCATGGGAGAAGACCTCTTATTTTATGGCTGATCCTCCTTTCAAATCTCCAGGCTCAAACAGAATTGCATAGTATTATGTGACTCTTTGCACTGACTGTTCTGTCAAAGCTTTGGCCGCGTACTGCCCAAGTGGTCAGAAATGAAGTGATCTCTAGCATGATTTCTGCAATATTAGTAGTGGTGTGAGAAATACAGCTCTTCTGTTTTAAAAAGCAAAACAAAACAGAGAAACACACAACTTGGTTTTGTTTAAAACCTTTTTCTACTTTACTCCTCATGCTAATACATTTGTGACAAATATTATTTTCCCAGATGACACTTGTACAGTAGGTCTATAGGAAATGTCAGCCAGAGAAAAAAACTCCTGCATTAATGTGCATTCTGAAATCCTTCTCATTATTTCTCATGCCGACTAGGAGCTTACTAAATAACAAAATAGAATGCAAATAATAAAATAATGCAATTAAGCTCATATAAAATTGGGGTGATCCAGAAATAGCAGAGAAAAATTGCATACAATATTTATGTATATATGATTCCCTTAAAAAAGATGGGGTACTGATTTTATGCATACTTTATATTCTCATCACTCAAATCGTGGGGAAAAAAAAAGAAATTAAGGTGATACTGTGCTATGGAACAACACAGAGTGATGGGTACAATGAAATCTGTCAGGGGTCAGTTTTATGGATCCTTTCAAAATAAATTTCTGTATGGAAACTGCAGTAGGGCCAAAAAGGAAACTTCAAAAAAATATTCCCAGATTTATGAGTTGGGGTTTTTTATTTAAAAAAAAAAAGGAATGAGGGCAAATTCTTAATCCTTTTAGCCAATTAGATTACACCTAATGTTTGCAATAAATTCTTCTTTCCCAAATTTTTGTACTGAAACAGACAGTAAGCAATTGTTCTGTGACCACTGTCTTCATACTAGTAATGACTACACAGGTCTCCAGCTATTCTTTTTAGTCAACCCTTGTAGTTTATGTAAGCCTTTCTCTTACAGAAACTGTTCCCTACCCTCAATTGCCTAGATGATTATGCACAGATCCCAGGACAGACTTCCAGGGGGCATGTCAGAGAGAGCAGGAGGACTATATACACAGTACTACTCCCCTGAAAAATGAACACCCAGTATGTCTGTGCAGTGTGTGCTGCTCTTAAGAATATAGAACTGTGAAATTTCATAAGTGTGCTGGTCCAGAAACTAAAGCACAGTATGACACATTACAGAGACTGTGCACAGTTTTCTTCAGCGAGACAAATTACCGTAATCTATTAAAGGGATTTTTCTTCAGATATTTTTTTAACGAGGAAGGTTCAGAATGTTCCTGATACCAAAATCAAAAAAGGGACCAGGGCACAAACATTCTTTTAACTGTCTTAAAAACAGTCTGATTTAAGCTTAGAGCAGAGAACAGAATCAAAGATAGCCAGTTCAAGAGATTACACTCATCCACTCAGAGAACAAAAACATGTGTGACCTGAATGGCCAGTTAGAGTTCAGATTCCTTATACATCAGAAACTAGAAAGAAAGTAATTGCACAGCAGCTATTAACAGGACATTAAGACACTTAGTGTAAATAATTTCAAATAAATTAGAGCATGCCTACATGTGGCCAAGTGGCATTCATCTGAATAGTGGAGTCTGCCATGCCCTGAAGTGGAACTCAGCTTCCTGGGAATGGCTATAGCTGCTAAGGAAATCTCCTTTTTTCTATGATAATAATCACACCAATAACTTACCCTTAAAACTGTGGGGCTCTTCAATAAAAAAAAATAATTAGTTGAGTCCCCACCACATATACACAAAATTAATGTCACAAGCAACAGAAATAAATACTGAATCTCACTGGATTCAATAAAATTATTCTCCTTTCTGTTGGAGAATTCCCTTAGAAAAAGTCTCTCTCTATCATAAACACAATATCATAAATCTAAGCAGTAGATAAAGATTTAGTTAAAACTGTAATTATATATACATACATATTAACACTTACACATAATTACAGCCTCTTGCTATTTGCCTTTTTGTTTCTTTATCAACAGAATTTTCAAGGGTAATTTTTTTTTTTGAAAGCGTAAAGTTGTAGAGCCTTCCTTAAGTAAAATTGTAAAGTTCACACAGTCATAAATCTCAAAGAAAGGAATCTGGGGGAAAAACCTTTCATATAGCTAGGAATTTTAAAATAAAATTATTTTAAAGTTAATAAAATTAATAAAATATAAACTTAAGATAATTTTATATTTAATCCTTAGTATATTTAATAAGTAAACTTAAATGAGACTCAATACAATTATGGGAATTACCAACACAGAGCATATCTAAGGAACAAAAGATTAAGCTCTTTCTCTAACATGCTGCAGGTGATGAGCAGTAGCCTTAATTTTAAATAATTTGAAGGGGTTTGGATGCTACAGTAGGGAACGATCAGGTAATAAGGCACAATTTTCTCTGCCTTCTAAAGGGTTCCTTTTATCTTGGATATCCTCAGATTTGCTTGTCGGATCTGACTATAGCATTCTAAACAAGGATGTATGTCTTTTAAAGAAGTAGGATCATATTTTCAATGCATTCTTGACATCTTGTTACTCTTCACCAGCATTTTTACCAGAGTATTTTTATTCTAGCCTAACATTAAGGACTTTAGAGAGAGCACTTTAGAAGTTGTATTAAATAGTAATTTGTTTCTTTTAAACTTGTTATTTTGTTGACATGCTGAAAGTATGCTGGAAATTGATTATAGGTATTTCTGAAATTATTTTTTTCCCCAGAACATACAAATTGGCATTACTAGGCATGAAAACCCTTCATGCACCAAATCATAAGCAACATGCCCAGACCTTTTTAGACAGCTCAGAAAAGTACTTCAAAAGTCTATGTTCTACAAAGGCTATGTGAGTCTGACATAAAGAGTGATCTCTGCTGAGAAGAGCAGCATAAGTGCTGGTTGTAATTGTGAGGGTAACTTTGCTCATAAAAAGAAGTAAAGCAGAAGACACTGTAAGTTACTTACACGAAGTTAGCAAAGGTCGAAGTGTGTGTGAATGCACTACCCCAGTAGTTCCTCTGCTCCAGAGCAATGGCAACAGTGTCAATAACGGACAGCCAGTCCTACGTGCCTGAAAATCCACAGAAGAGAATGCTATAAAGAGTGTTGACTAGCAGTGCCCTAGGAGTTACTTTGCTTTCAAGATTCTGACTGCGTTCTTTGTGCTTTTGGCAGCATTGCTGGGGGGGCGGGTGGTGGTGGTGGGGTGGTGGGAAGCATTCTTGGATCTGAATTTTGTGTTTTATTGTTGAAAATTATTTCTGAAACCAAAAGAATATAGCTTTGCATCTTTTATACAGGATCTACAATGTTGATGAAAAACCTATTTTGGCCAGTAAACGGAGCAAACATGGTATGGAAATTAAAAATAAAACATCTATAGAAACTACACTTTTAGACATTAAATTTTTGACAGTACATGTCAGTGTAGAAGAAATTTAACATATTTTTCAAATAAGTTTTGTGTATAATTTTTAATTTGTCTCTGTGTATTTTGGGGTAAATTCAAAATTTAACTCAAATTTGAAAATATAACTAGCCTGTTTCTGTGATATGATATCTCCCCCCCTCTTTTTTAGGAGGATTTTTATCTTCTCTTGTTGACAAAACCTCAGCTGCTTTCCATGTAATGTTTTTCTGGTGTCTCAAATGTGACCTTGATCACCCCTTCTTCTGTTAAGTCTTCAGAACACTCTTGTCACAGACAGCCATACTTTTCCAGAATAATACTAAACAGCTTGAGAATTTATTCAGTCTTCAGTTCTAACTACATCTTTTTCTGCTCCCTCTGATCAATCTGTCTTGAGTGCTGCTTTACCCTGGTGTATTGTTTTCTTTCCTGCCCATATTTCTGAACAAGTCTATTTAGATAGTCTGTTTCATCAATTTTAACATCAAACTCTATCATTACCTGTTTCGCCTTTAAAAAAAAATAAACTTCCTGGAATCCCATAACATCCTAACTTCAGAGCATCTGTCTGTCTAGTAAAATAAAGACATAACTTTATTATCACGTGCTAGCATCCCTGGTTAGCTAAACCCAGCTAGCACCAGAAACAATTGCCCATAGAGAAGGGTGCCGCATGAGCTTTGCGAGGTAGGAGTTCACAGCATCTTTTTCACAGGATCTTTGAAAACATTGTACTTAGTTATGGAAGGCCAGCACAGCCCTTGATCTGACCACATACAATTGAAGAACTACACTTTCATGAGGGCCTGATTCAGTGTTCTAGTCTGAAAACTTCTTTCTTTCTAATTGTATTTATTACATGCATTGTGACTGCCACTGTGGATCCCACCCAGTATCCTGAAACAAAAGCAGGAGTTGTTAGTATGGTCAAATACTTTGTTAATTTTTATTTTTATCCCAAAATACCACACTGCAGTATCATAATTTTTATTAAAACATTTTCTGCACTGTTTCTGTAATATCACTTTTTATCCTCATAAAAGCATAACATAACACCTGCGAAATCAGGCAGAAACAGAAGTCTTCTGTTTGTGATAACATGTCTCTGACATATAAAAAAGCATATGACATCTCAGTGCAGAATAAAGACATACGTTTCTTCGTTTGGATGTTTCCTTCTTACACTTCCACTTCTTGGTTTCTGCTTTGAAACAATTATATGAAGTCTCTACCCCTTTTCAAAGCTAGATAGAGTTCTCTGATTGAATGCTAAGGTATTTATTTTTAATTTACTATTTGTTGCTCCCTAAATATAAATGTTTATTCCCTTTTATATTTTTTTAAAATTCTGGAAAACAATACAGTGATGAGCTGCTGGACTTACTATGTGCATATAAAAATGTATATATATTTATATGTGCTAATTCATTTAGAATGCCCCTTATTTAGGAAATGTGTTATTAATTACGATCGCAATAACTACAAAACAACTAAAAAGCAATGCAGTATGAACCATTCTGAAAGTAAAAATATTGTATTTCCTAAAAATATTCTTTAACAGGCATAAACTGTGAAACGTGTTTTCCTGACTTTATTTATTTAGAGACTAAATCCAAAAATCTCATTAATTTCCTTTGTTTCTACTTCCATTACATGATAAAGTAAGTGAAGGGAGGTCATAGGCCATATTGTCAGGTGGCAAAAAAAGGCATAGCTAACTGTGAGAATCTAGCCCTATGTTTCTAAACATTATTCAGTTACTATTTTAAAACATATGGAATTTGAAATATATAGACAGAAAGCTGTGAAGCATACTGCCTGTAATTACAGAAATTAATTTCAGTTTAATACCTAATATTAGTCTTTGCTAAGATAATCAATGTTCCTTCTAGTGAAAAGAAATGCAAAAGGTTTCCTATCCACGTTTTAGAATGGAGCCTAATCAATGCTACATGGACGTAACTTTTTACAGTGGAATTTATACAAGAAAGAATGTAGGGAATTCACTGAAGAGGAGATGGTGACATACTGTGTTGAAGGAGAAATAGCCAAGCTAAAAAGAAGCTATGTATAGGACTCAAAGTAGTGGTGAAGGGACAAATCACATGTAACGCCTTCGAAAATGGTCTTGGCAGCTAGGAACAAGGCCAAGCTGACATAAGTTTAAAACACAGAGAAGGATGTAAATATCAAGAGAAGATCACGCTGAAGGCTGGACTGATTTTAACAGCATGACATTTAGAAGTACAGGATACAAAATACCATATTTCAGGACTAGATGTATAGAATGTTTCTGCCAGATTAAGTTGAACTCCTGGGTGGGTTCAATTTTCAGAATTATTGTTATGTAAGTACCTAAACCCTGGAGAAAGAAGTTGCAGTACCTGGGAATGACACCTTTTAGTGACAACTTTAGAGGCATGAAGTCCAGGACATGGGGTGCAGGAGTGCAAGTTCCTTCCTCTTGGAACAGGGTTGTGACTGGAATCTCATTTGGATCTTAGACACCTTCAGCTCAGCTAATCCTATCTCTGGCAGGAAGAAACAGGCTACCTCTGCATTTGCTAGCTTGTCAGATTCCTCTGATGGTCTGGCAGCTAATACCGTGCTAAGACATGAGATTTGTAGGGCTTGCTTTGACTTACCTTTATCCCTGGCAAAACAGGTTTGAAGAACCGAGCTGAGCAGCCATTACTTTGCAGCTACAAATCTGGCTACTGGGTTTGAGCGTTTGCTGGAATGTTCTTTATCAATGTCATAATTTTAAGTTTTCTGCTAAATTCCTCTACCAGCCATAACTGATCATGTTCTACAGCAAAGAACCTATTAGAAACATACAGTGGTATGAAGATTTTTCTAAAAATATTTGTCACACCAAAATCTTATATGGGGATTCTTAAACAGAAATCCTCTCTTCTCCTTTAAGTCTACCTGCTCTGCTGGAATTTCCTTCTCAGGTAGAATTTCTTCTTCCAGCATCAGTCACTCCTTCACCTCAGCTCTTGCAATGCTGTATAGAAAAAGTCAGCTCCAAGCAACACTACTTTGTGGCCTTCTCTTTACCCAGTGCTGGAGGTCCCATCTCTTGGATGCAACGGTGCTAGTTCCTCTTCTTTCTGAAGAAGTGGCTTAGAAAGAGCACTCTTCTCCATTTCCAAGTCTCCTTCTTTCCTAAATTATTATTTAGAAAAGGGTGAAGTGTAAATATCAGCAGCTTCTTCTCACACGGTACAATTTCCCTGGTACCCAAATATATAAATCAAAGCCACCACTATTGATGCTTTTTGCAGCTGAGATTATATGCTAAAAGGATACTTATGTTCCACTCCCTTCAAAGAAATGGCAGATAAAATTGTTACTTTGTTTAAATGGTGCCTGACTGAAGATCTTGTTAACATGTGGAATAGAGCAATAAGAGGGTTCCTCCCTTCATCAGGATATTCCCACCTTGTAACTCAAACCTATCCTAATGAAACTAGCTGGGAATGAAAACTCTCTGTATGTGCTAAATCTCCCCTGGACATCTTACCTTTTCATCAAAACTGCCAGGTGCTGTACTTGGCAACACTGGTATCAGCCCACTGGATATCCAGTTGTATTTACCTGCATTTTCACTCTTCTTTTCTCAGCTAATACCTGACCTGACAGTATTTTTCCTCTGTATTCTCTCTAGAAGTTTATTCAACAGGTGTAGTAACTTACCGTCTTCCACTAACATTAGTTATGCCTTCTTTTCTTCACATTCTAACTACTATCCTTAAATCTTTCATCCTCCTCCACACTTCCTGATCTTTCTTCACTCACCATTTGTATGTCTTTGAATTAACTTCTTTCATGCTGATGTTTATTCTTCCTCTCCTCTTTCAGTCTTTGTCTCAATGTCAATCTTTATCCTTTTCTGAAAAGTCATTCTCAGTTTCCACATACTTCCTTTTCCAAAGGATTTCTAATCGGTTCACTAATCCATAAAGTTATATTCCGTTCTTCTTTCTGGAGATTATTCTTCATTGTTCAGCTCTTCCTACTGTCTGTCTGCATTATACCCAGCTTGCACTGAGCCACCCAGCTAGAGATATCTGCAGTGGCTGTTAGTTGTTAAGGGCAAAGCGATGCATATATGTTGATAAGATATTCAAGCATCAGTAAGAACCCTAACACTCCTTGCATCCACACATAAAACATCTTAATGTTTGCTAAAGAAGTCTAACAGGCATATAGTGGCCAGGAGCCAGGGCTCTAGTTCTTCAGTTGCACCACCGTGCTCAGGGAGAGCTAGAGCTCTGTTTTATATAGTTGTATGTTTAAATGCTGTGACTCAGCTGGGAATGAAAAACAACTAGGAGATGCTAAGGGCTCTCACTTTCCACATATTTTGGTCTATCTCGTGATAAGTTTCAGGTCAGCTCAAAACACTGATAAATGTATACAAATTTGCACTAGAAGTGCAGTCTGTTACAGTGAGTCTGGTAAGTATTTGAAGTCCCTTCTTGTTTAACAAGTTCCTTTACTATATTTCACTGTAACACTGCAGAGAGGCTTAGCATGCACTGACAACATCAAATGTACAGGCAAATTAGGAAGTATGCTAGATGAAGAGGAGTGAAACTGCCTACACATAAAGGCATGCTATGGCATCTGCCCATTCTTTTGGTCAGGTCTGAGTTCTGCAGGATATAGCGATGGCTCCTTATCTCACACAACTCAGTCCAATGTTATGTTACAAAAAGCAATCTGGACATTTTCTCCCTACTAATAACTAGGAGGATCTCACCTGTAGAAAGAGCAATATAACCACTTTAAATTTAACCACTTAACATTTAATTTACTAGCCATGAGTATATATTTTGTTTTTTAATGTTAAATTAGGCGAGTCATTTTTATAGGTTGTGTTTTTGTAATGCAATAAAATTCTAGTCAAAATAACCACAGAACTTATATACAAGGTGAAGACACTGTATCATAGAAGAAAGAGCCCTCTACCTCAATGAATAATTAATTTGTGAACCATGTAGGTGATAAAAATCTGAGAACAATAAACAAATATAATCTATACCACAAAGCTTGCGAGTGCTGAGTGGGGGTTACTCACTTGAGCTCAAAGATAGTGGAAACAGTTTGGTTCTAGCTGCTGTGCTGAAAATGCCAAGACTGTTACCTACTATGGTAATATAAGCAAAGCTATGATCGCGATCTCTTCAACCTCAGGTGTAAAGAAAATACAACAGCAGAAAAGCAGCTGTCAATTGTTTCTAAACCGACTGAAGGAAACAAGTAGAACATGTTGCTAATCCAAGCTGATGACAAGAATGTAGAAAATTAAGAGAGCTTTACTCCAAAAAGATCTTCAGTGGCTGGAGGCAGAGAATGTAGGAAATGTACTGTGGGCTGTAATAATTGCTGTCTGCCCTGGGAAATGGCATCAAGGCCAGAGCAGTCATGGCTCCATGCAAGCACATCCTCTAATTATTGAAAAACCTGTGTAGAGTCTTAATGTTAATCAGTCTCTCAGAGACTTCAGCTTTATGTGGTTAGTGCAGATTTATGGCATTTTTCTTTTCTTGTTATTAAAACTGATATTTCACAAGGAAGAAACTATCTCCAGACAACTGTTAAAATGCAAAGTTTCAGTCATAAAAGAGAACTGCAGGATTATTCTGAGACTATTCCTCAGAGAACCCAAACAAGAAGAGTAAGAAACAAAACATCAAAGATACAAAGAAAAATGGAAAATATGAGACTTTAAAATATTAACTAAAGACGCAACAGTTGGCCTATAGATTCAAGAGGTTATAGTGTAATTAATTAAGTGCTTGTTACAATTATGGAAATAAACAGTGCGTATACTAATGCAACATGAATAATACATAACTATAAAAAAAGTAAAACAAATTGAGAGGTTTGCAGAGCCACATTACCAGAGTTATTTGTGTTATTGTATCAATGATGTCCTTAGAAAACAAACCAACCCAAAACTTTAAAATTCCATTAAATGGACACAGTTTTCTTCCTTTTACTATTGCTGCAGTAATAGAAAAAAGTACAATTTCTGATTATTCTATTGGAATAATTTTAAATTATATTTTTGTCCATAATGCTGAAGCACTTTTGAATATGGTCTTTTCCAATATTTTTAATCAATAACATTTCAGATTTTCTACAAGCTGTATCTGCAAATTTCTGGCAAACAAAGTGAGAAAAGTTGTGTGTCTCAAGATCTTTCCTCTTACTCTTACATATTACATCAATCCCTACATTCCAGAAGTACCTGCCACTTCATAAATAGCAGAAACCTGGGAAAGAAATGAAACTATAAAAATTGCAAACCTCTGTGTCACTGACAGGATTTGAGAAGGGTTGGGGGTGGAGAGGAGATAGATGTTTTAGTTGCACATCATTTAGTTGTCATCATTTTGAAAAATATGAAATAACAGATCTGATTTGTCTACATGTTTTAATTTACTAGTGATAGCTCACTGCTTTTTGGTGGCCTAAATTAGCATCAAAATAATCTTTCTGGAAAGACATGCATAAATACTGCATAAGAACTGCCCGTAGATTGTACTTATAACCCAGAAGTGGCACGTTTACTCTGTATAGAAAAAGACTCTGCAATACCCAATTATCTATATGGCAACAGGAAGTTCAAAATATGTAGCTGGAATTATTCAAAACATTGGAACATTCAGAACATTTGAATCATTGTGGAAATGCCCGAATCAGAGCACAACACTAGAATCAAAAAAGGGTATGCAAACTGACACCTGACATCGGCTCTGTATTACTCTTATGATGCTAATGCTTGAAAAGAAAATAAAGACTAAAATACCATGGATATACATGCAGGAAAGATGCAGAATGATTTAAAGTACAAAAAATTGGATGGAAAAGCAAGCAATGTGTGTTCAAGAATTCTTTTATCAGCTATACAAAGCTCTTAGATATAAAGATGTCTAGGCCACTATTTTAGAGTAACTTACAGTCCATAACCCTCGCTGTGATGGTACAATAACGTAAACTCTGTCACGTGCACGCAAAAGTGAATCACAACTGCAATTTTTACTACCTGATTTTCTGTGGCTATGCAAACAATTGGGTACAATAATCAAGAAACATTAGAACAGTCTTTATCTTCTGTAAAGATTATGACCAAGTCCAGTTCTCACTAGAATACATATTTCCCATTCTGGATTTGAATTTGAACAAATACCAGTTAGTCTTGGGAGGAAAAACATGCAGTGAGGTCAGTATTTTATTCCCAGAATGGCCTTTGAAAAATGTATCCCCATATGAAGTAACTTGGCCAACTAATACTGCAATAATGGTTGTAATAGAAGATAAAAAAACAGAGGAAGCACAGAAAGCTGTGCATGCTAGTGTGTTTGTGAGCCAGGCAAAAGTCATTAGATTGATGATTACTAATTATGGATTATAACTCAGATGTCTACTAAAGAATGAAACCACTCTGTAATACTCGATGTGTTGTATGCCGCAGTTTAGATCTACATATTCTTACTTGTATAAATTTCTATTTCTCACTATTAGCTACCACTTTCTGCCTTAGTAATAAGATGCATGTCCAGGAAAAAATGAAGTTTTCTCACCCTTTTATAATAACATTATCCTGAATTGCAACTGTATGTAGATTATATATTATCTATAAACCTAGACATGAACATCTAGGTTTTCACATTTATTTGCATAATTGTAACTGTGCACATCAATATTTGCATGTTCACATCTTGGCACATTAATTCTAAAACATTAAAAACTTGAGTTTTACTGGGTGAAATATGATGTGGTGTCACCTTTATAAAATACAGTATTCTATAGTAATTACTGCAGACTGCAGTATTGCTATTGTTACTTTTAGTGTCTTCAATCATTGCTACAGAAATCCTCTAGTAATATTTTTAAAAGGAGGAAAAATGCTTGATTTGTACAGGTAAATATGATCTGCATGCCCATATCTGTTTTAATGCACGGGAATATTAACAACAGTTAGTCAATTTAACTTTCAAATTATACATACAATTATCAGCTGTATTCATCCTCTGCTTCGTCTGTACAAACATACAAAAGTCTAACACTTCCATTTATTCTGTGATACGTTATTATCAATTAATGAAAATACAGCTGACAGCATCAAAAATATCGACAGAAAGTGAATTTTTCTAAAGACTTAGTTCGCTGCTTTTCTAACCTGCCACTTACTGGCCTTACAATAATGAGAAATTATTGCAACTTTTAAAATAAAATCTTTCTGGATAAAGAACTATCCAACTGAATGGAATCATTTAAGACTGAATGGCAGGTTTGATTAGAGCTTCTTCACTTATAAATGAAGCAGATACTCTGCAAAGACTGAAGTTTGAATCAAAATTGTTCCATTAAGCTGTCAGTGGCTGTATAAGAACATATGTATGATTTTAATTTTATGTCATTATTTAATTAATTTTGCTTCATTTTATTTTATAAGCCATCCACAATTTTATATTGGTATCCTACCTTTGCCACTACCTGTACTAGATAGTGTAAGTGGTCTCTTGATCTGTTTTCATGTACATAAATAAGTTATCTGAGATGAATGGACCTTGACTAAATCTTTCCTGGGAAGAGCAAAATGCATAACTCTTACTTAACTTCCAAATGGATATAACTGTGCCATAAGCAGTATGATCTGCTTTTCTGGGTATGCCTGCCTGTGTACTATGTTTTCAATATTTCTGTGTGTCCCTGCAGTCCTGCTTGCCTAATCCCTATCTGTATGGGTACAGAATTTTGTCCCTTTTCGAGATGATTTAAGCATACTGAGAAAAAATTAATAAGATAAAGATGGCAAAAACAAGGGACTGTTCAGATAGGAAGGAGGCCCATTTTGCTATGAGTTTAAGGACTAATCAAGAACTAGCTGTAAAGGACAGTACTTGAAGGAAAACACTAAGTGCAAGGAACAAGAACCACTAGCTCTTCAGGCACATCTACTTGAAAATAAGGCAGATAACTATCTGTGGGTCACACCTTTTTGTCCAGTTCTGTATACCGATAAAATTAAAAACAATCAAGTGTAGGATCTCTGCAATGCCTGTATTTCATACACTTCAGTCATCACATTTCTCTGCTACGGTACATTAAGAACCTATGCCAATTAATTCGCAACTGAGAAAGAAATATTAAATTCCTGAAGGCTTTTGGAGAGTTTCTCTTTCTAATGAGTCCTCCCTGGCTGGATAACAGGGACCCAGCTCTCAGAGGAATGTGCAAGACAGGGAAACTGCACGCTAAGACTGTATACAGAGACCGAAAGTCAGTGCCTGAACTCTGCTCAGGTTGAATAGGGTAAGGATTTGCTATGAGGCCTTAGTGAGAATTCAGATGCAAAGTTTACAGGGTAGACAAAAAGGCAGCTGTTAAAATTACAAAATTAGGTGATTATAACCCTACATTATGCAAGATACTTAACCCTGACCTTTTAAAGTTGTTATGGCAGAAAAGGCTGGTTCTGCAAAGCAGATAGGAGGAATTTTATTGATTTCCGAATTTCTTACCCAACCAACACTACTGTCCCAATCCAATTCTACCATTTTCCTCTTCCTCTTTGGTTAGCTTTAGTTTAGTAATGCAGTCATGCTGCTGCCAGGTCCAGATAGGCTTCTGAACCCCTTCCCCCATCAAACTGAGCAGCTCTAGATAGGTCTTTCCGTTCAGTCCCCAGCAATCAGACATTCCATTTTTGGGGATGTTGCCCTACGGCTTTACCAGGCTTTACCAGCTATTACTGACCTTCAGTGAGCAGAGGCACAGGCTGAATCCTCTATACTGGGTTCTGGAGACCAGAAATTCCTCTCAACAAATCCAAGATCAAAGGCAGATGGGTGCTGATATTACAGTGTATCGTCCAGCAGGAGATAATGTTGAAATTCATTATGGATGATAGCTTCTAATCTTTCTTGCAGTAAACTGAAATTATTACCTTGAATACTGCTGTAATCCATCTTGCAGCTGAGCCATGTTACTAAACTACTGTTTCAGTTCAGCTTTCAAGACAGAGATACCATGTACTTAGCTAAAACTGTTATTTACCATTGTTCAAACAAATCACCATTAATCACCCTGTAAGAACATATATCTGGCAATATTTAAGACAAAGCTGAAGAATGATGTTGTTATGACATAAATGTAATGAATTGTTATAAAATTGTTATAAAAGTTTTGAATTCAAAGTCCCAAGAAAAGGAGCCCTTAGCATCATCCTCTCATCTTTCTGGGGCTGAGAGATTTAAAATTCAGAAAGCTTGTATATTTGTGGGAAAATCATGGTCAGGATAGAGCAAGGTAGAATACGCCCAAAATCTCTGCATCTGAGGAACTTGTGGTATACATAGATGTGTATTACAGTTACATGAATTTTGTCCACAGAAGAATCAATGCCAAGAACATCCATTTTCAATAAACCATGTGCCCTCCCAAAGCCTAATTTATAAGAAACTGCCTGATACAAACTTCTGTTTCACATTTAGAAAAGAATGTGACTCAACAGTTTTGGCCATGTGGCCAGCACAAGACAAAGGCATTTACGTAAAAGCCTACTGCAGCTGCACACAATCCAAGTTCAGCTATTACCATAGCAATATGTCTTTTTCAGGATTTATGGTCCTAAACTGTCATTGCCAGCCGCTGTCTTCAATTTTACTCTCCAAAAGATGTTACTTTGACTAGGTAAGTGAGCAGAAAAAGGCTAGACTGGACCACTGTTGCCTTGAGTTACACTTACACATCCCTGCAGACTGAGGGACAATAAATGTCAATTCCAGGCAGATCCATAAATGAGCAAAGCTTCCAGCGACAGTGGCTTACGTTGGGGAACTCCTGCTTCCCAGTTCTGGACATCTGGCAACAAGTATCTTCCTTTCTTTGCACAGTAGTGAAGAAAATCAGGCAAATGTTTCTGATTCCAGTAACGTATCGTTACAACAGGCTCTGTGCCTCTGCAGTACTTCACTGAATTCTCTGGTTTCATCAGTTCAGTTATTATTTTTGTATTATCTGGTAATTTAGATACACTTATTGTAGGTTCTTCAGCCTGTGTTAGATATTCTCTACACTCCCCAGAGTTTTGTATCCTGTTATATACTTCTTCTCTTGTTTTTATCAGTTGTCACCTATTGTGCCTCAGTATTTTACTCTTGGGTGCTTCAATTATATATGAATGTGATGTGCTTCACAGCAGCTAGTTTCCATTTGCCATCTAAATATCTTTGTACATGAATGGAGTAACCTACATTTAACTTCACAGACAGTTGTGCAAATCTACTGTATTTCAGCTTTTGAGTTTTGCTGGTTTTTGAGGGGTTGGGGTTTTTTGGTGTGTTTTTTGTTTGGTTGGGGCTTTTTTATCTGGTTGCTTTTATTTGATAATTGATTTCTGTTTTTTCCTTTGCTTTCTAAATCAAAAATAAAAAGAGGAAATTGGGGGATGGGGGGTGGAGGTTAGGAAAGAAGTCACATCTTCTATCACTATCACTAAATCTGAAGGGAAAGAGGCTAGCTTGGTGTATTAGAGGGCCCATATGACCTAATAGGTTTAGCCATACTGGCTCCCTTGGTGGAGTTCATGTACTTAAGCTTGACAATTTCTTTTTAAAATGTCTATTACAAGAAAGAGTAGCTTGTCTGGTTTTATTGCCTTAGTAGTAACAGTAATTATTTGCAAAGCTTTGGTAGCACCCCACAAGACTGATATTCAGAAGTGCTTTCATCCCACAATTAAGTAGAAGCTGTTTTCTCAGTTCTCCTATAAATAAGACACTTCAAAAACAGAGAGGCAAGATCCCTGCCCTAGGAGTATTGCCTACAGAGACAAAAGCCAGGTAAAGAGGGTGTCAGGCATATGGACTGGCATTGATACTTATATGAAACTCCTTTGACTTATTTTCAGAAAACATTTGCAGTCTGACGCACATAAATGTGTTTGAAACTTGTGTAAAAAATAAGAAGACAAATGAGCTGCCCACAGAGTTTAAGGCTGACCACAAGTGTTTTAAGGGTGTTCCCACTTCTTAAAGTTACTTCACTGAGCAGATAATGACAGGTTCAAACTCATGGGAAGTATGGATGCTTTTAGGGAAAATCATGTATTAAGACTCATACAGTATATTTTAAAGTAGTCATCTTGCTGCTTGCATCTGAATTTCATACTCAAACATGCATTTAATATAATGCCAGTGTTCAGAAAAACATATAAAACAACAAGCATGCATTCTTATAGAAAAAAAAATCTCAGTACTAGAACAGAAAATAGCTGCACAGGGACAAAAATAATTCAAAGCAGAAGCCTTCAATATATAGCAATATAACATTGTATTTATTTTGCATTTTGCTTCTCTGAATCCCATGAGCACTTAACCTACCTTTTAGACTATTTTGAAATAATTTTAAAAGTAAATAATTTGGCAGGACTTTTAAAATCAAATGTTAATCCATTATTTGAGTGGCATTCCCACTAATCAGGAAAGCAGCATGAACAAGTGGTAAGTAAATACAAATCAAAATGCATCAAGAAATAAATGTCTGAAAAACCCAGCAGTGCACTAGGGGATTTTCTGACTTCAAATCCGTGCAAATACAGATTGAGCTTAAGATGTGTGGTTATTGGTTAAACAATTTTTAATGAAATATAAAGACCTGTGTGCTCTTAAATGGATAATTTATGTGCAATGTTATTGTCTCTCAAGGTTTAATTAAATGTTTGCCTTGTGGCTAATCAGCTACAATTAATAAATGAAGCCTATATTCATGTCACTGATAGGAAATGCTAAAATGGCCTCCATTAGAATTTCAGTATCACTTTTGTGGCTGGTTGATAACAACAATCTAATGTATCAGAAACTTCCACAAAATAATTTTTTAAGGACACTAAACCAAAATTACATTAATATAATGCAATGTTTTTAACACAAAGCATGATTTTAAGTTCAGTTTGGAGGTAAGTATGTATAACTAGTTAATGTAGAATTATATGCCTGCAAAGTGCTTTTCATACCCAAACTTTCCAAAGTTCAATTTAAACATCTACTAAAAAAAGCAGAACTTCTTAGCCTTATGGACACAACAGAGTTTACACAGTGGAGCAAAAACATCTACTAATCGGCAGACCTACTGAATTCAAAGGATTTTAACAATCTCTGGCATGATACACCAAATGGTTGTCTTAGGACTATGCAACATGCAACAATAACACATTATTTTCCTAGAAATGGCCTTTCCATGTTTTTTTCACTCCTGCTACTTTAAGTTATAAACCTCAGTAGGTAAGCATTTAAAATGTAGGTGAGCCTCTGCTGGGTACTTTCCCATCTGAATACATTATATAAATTACAGGCCAACAGAGAACAGGCCAAAGGCAATGCTGGCTGTCACTGACAGTTCCAAAAGTCAGCTAGAAAGAGAATTCACATCTCTGGACGTCAAAAGACATCTGTTCTACATAGTTAACATTGTTATTTATCACTTACACTGCAGTACTACACAAAAGTCTCAGGGCTAGGCTCCATCATGAAACATTTGTAAATAATATGTAGTTACTTGTCTGTATCAGTGCTTAAGATGAGATGCAGTCAATGGGTGTGACCAGAACAATAATGGAAAACGTGTTTAATAGCAATTAAGAATAAACAATCTTCAGGGATCAAGTGCAAAATTTAGTTTCAACTCTACTGGGGAAAAAAATATCCTTTAGTGCAACTTCATATAAGCACCTTTTGCTGGCAGTCTGATTATCTCAAATTATTTTTTCACCAATTTAAGCATAATCTAATAGACAAGGAAGAGAACTGTACAGGATAATTCTCTTGTCATCACTTAAGTAATTCATTTTGTTTGGACCTCCTTCAATTTAGTTAGATTTTTGTTCAGCCACAAGTCATACCACCTACAGAATCGTGAAATTCACACAGAGGAATCTGAAACACTGTAAATACTACTGTCTTCTGTTAGTATAAAGGCATAATTAATTACAATGCAGTAAGGATATTGCCTGTATATTTTGTCTCCAGAAATGAAAACTTACTTAAGAATAACTTATTTCTCTTGGGGTTGTAAAGACATCTTTATAAGTCGCTGTTCTCTTCCATAGGCTTTCATTTTGTTACAGAATGAAGACTATACAAATTAATGTATTAGAGCTATTTAGCTCAGTTCTCCATGAAACAAAGCTTGTCCCAACATACACCAGAATAAACAGACAATGACACACTGAATATGCAAAGCACAGTAAAGTTTTCTAAATGTAATTACAGTGGTGGTTTCTATCAGTTACTAGTATCAGTTCTACACAGGAAACATTTTTTTAAAATGCACTATAGGATGAACAGTCTTAACCTGATTACTATTTTCCATTCAATCATGAAGGAGACCTTCAAACTCACTTGCCTGAGGCACTGAGAAGCTCCAGGTCTTTGACGCTCATGAAAGAAAGATAACAATTGCTCTTCAGGGGAGAGAGATCTTTTTATACGTACCCCGTGGGTTTATTTTATCCTTTATCAAACTACACCTT
Source organism: Falco cherrug (assembly GCF_023634085.1). NCBI lineage: Eukaryota > Metazoa > Chordata > Aves > Falconiformes > Falconidae > Falco > Falco cherrug. The sequence goes on along the minus strand of NC_073697.1, from coordinate 15,171,657 downwards.
TGTGGGCCTTTAATTTCTTAATGGGATGTTTATCCTTTCCCCCTTAATTCATGATGATAAGCTAGATGTCACATAGATACTGCTATGGTGATGAAAAAGTTGTACTGATGAGCTGAGTCAGTGATGTAGTTTGATTAACTTTTTATATAAATCTTTCCAGACAGCTTTTAAAAAAAGGCAAAACAAATAAGTTGGTAATATTGCAAATGTTTCAGTAGGTGAAAATCTTATCTGATGCATACCTATAAATCTATGAGTACTAATACCTGAAATAAGTAAACATTACCACAGAACCAGGAAAAGATATTAATGGGATATATTTCAGTTTATTGTAAAGAGAGAGTGGAAAAAAACAGCAGGAGTAAACTTATGAAGGGCACGCTGGGGCAGTTTTCTCTGTAATGCATGTAGAATATAGGGCCTACAACGGCATGATATAAAAGACTTAACAACGTGAGTTTTGGAAAGCAGTATTATTTGCGACTCCATCGTTCATTAGGTGATCTCAGGCAAATGCTAATAAAACAATTGTTTCATTTGTACAATTATTTGTACAATGCCACCTTTATTTATCCTATACATGTGTCTCAGCTTAAAGAAACACTGATTTAGACATTCTGAGATGTGTTAAGTTACCATGAACCCAGTTATCACTTGTAATAGCCATAAAATTGAAGTATCTCTGGACCTTCCAGGATTACAAATGAGTGTTTCTACCCTCTTTTTAACAATGCAAAACTCAAATTTCTAGGCATGCAGGAAAATAAGACTTAAAGAGGAGAATTTTTTGCTAGTTGTAGCCCTTATTTCAATGGCTCAGGAAATGCCGCTTTTGTAAAAAATAAAAAAATAAGTATCTTTTCTCATTTTTTGTGGCATATCCTCTTCCCTAGTACCTATTTCTACCAAGGTACATTCCATACTTTTGTAAACACTCAGACTAGATTGTTACTGAAATAGCCATAGCTTGTTTTAGTAAACCATAATTATATTAATCCTCTTTTTAACTATATCAGCCCTTAGACCTGTTTGTTTAGAGCTAAACTGGAAAGGGTTGGTACTTTGTGTAGCAAGTGTTTAGTCATATGAGTGGTTCCATTTGAAGTGAATGGAACAATTTATATAAATAAATGATCATCGGCATGTTAGAGTAGTGTTAATGCAGTCCTGTTTTGCTTAGTTTCCCATTACAATGTTTTAACTGACATAACCAAAGAGAAATGGAAATCCTGATGAAACAAAAGCTTATGGTGTCTAATCGTTTTGTTCTAATGCTACTGTTGGACACTTTCATCTAAATACCAGCTGCTAGCTACAGCCAAATGAAACATGACAAGAACCATGAGGTAAAGATTTTGGAGACTTGCATTCTGTCAAATATTTGGCTCTTTCCTGAGCCTATTATGCCAGCCATGGAAATTGACAATGATTTAGTGTATCGATGTCAATGCATGGTCAGTATATAATGAATAGCAAGACTAGAGTTCCATGCTTATAGTAATTTTTACACTGTAAGTTTGTTTGGTCTTCATCAGCATTGCTGTTTCAATCTCATTACTCAAACAGAAAGCTAAAAAAGGAGATGCATGATGTGGAGACATTTCTGAGGTTGGTTAAACAGGATGCCAGTGCTGCATTAGAAAAACAGTGGAAATCTTCAGTCAGTATGATACTACTTATTCAGATCTAAATATGTATTTGGCATAAAGAAAAAATCAGAGGCAAATCCCAACTATCTCTGACATTAAAAGAGATGGGTCTTGTAGGAAAATAACTTTTCTATTCAGTAATATGTTATTGCTGTCAAGAAGAACAATACCAGGTCTTGCCTGACACAGCCTTCCCTGGCTAATTACTGCCTGTATCAGGACCCCTGTTTGTCAGGGCTCTGTATTTACCCCACTTGCTTCTTCAAGTGCTAGCTTCGTGCTGGTACCTAACCAGCAAGTTTTGCAGCATCACAGGTACCTACCAACAAAGCAGCTGATCAACACATGGCATAACTGGTCTCCATATTAGCAGACTGCTTCAAAAAATCCACATGCGCATCTCTAAAGATATCAGGGGAATATCACATACAGAGTGATTGTGAGTAAGGCACCTAAATATGGTTTTCAAGAGTCTGCTGTGAAAGGAAAACATTGTAATGTTCCTGGGGAATTGTCTCGTGTGTTTGTAAGAGAAAACCATTTCTGGTGGTACTTGGCCTATGATAACTACTTAAAACAGCAAGTCACACATTTCATTAACATAGGAACATCAGAAATGTAGAAATGCTGTTTACTTCCCACATGTATAAGGAAAAGATGCATAGGAAAAATGAATCATTTTACAGAAAGATAATATGTTTTGAGAGATGACAGATTTCCTGTTATTTGGCTTTAAGTAAAATTCACACAAAACAGTGAAAATTGATGTTAGAAAACCTTACAAGGTCTGTCTTCAGAAATTTGCTGGTTTTCTTAGGTTTCATGTATTTCACTTGGTACAAGAAACAATAGTGCCACAGTCAACTCATGGTTAAAGTTTGTGCCGAATCAGTACCTACTTAGTATGCCATCCAAGGTCTCAAAGATTTGCAGAATCTTCTCATTCACATCCTTTTGACTCTGGCCTTGGGCCTGGTGGAGGAGGAAGTTTGACTAAAGAAATCCTGGCAAATTCAGAGATTATTTCTGTTCCATCAGTCTGCCATGTCCCTACACCTGCAGCCCACAGCAGCCAACAGTAGCTTTTATACTTTTTGTGTGCTTCTTTTGTACATCTTTGTACACTGATTGCTGCCTGGTAGTATACTCGGTGTTGCCCCCCTCCAGTTCCTTGGGTTTGTATTTTTGACACTTTGACCTTTTCTTGTCTTTTTTTTTTTCCCCCAATTTTTTCTCCATTATCACTTTAGTTTTTACCAAGTCTCTCTCTCTTTCACCTCTTCTAGAGTGGGGATATTTCAATTTTGGTTTTTTCTGTGGTGGACAGGTTAAAATCCTTTGAACAAATCTCCATAAAAAAATTCTTACTTTGCTTCCAAGTCAAATTAATTATATATGCTTAACACAGAAGATGTAGCCATGGTGTAAAATGGCTGCTTGTGAAGTACTTCAGATATCATTCCATTTTAAATCTGCTGTTTTATCTTTTCAGTTTTTACAAGATTCCTTTGTAAGTTTATATATAGGATACGAATAATTGTGTCATTGAAGTGCTTCATCCAAAAAGCCATAGGATGATAAGTCAAATGCTTTACTGAATTCTACTTATATTACGTCACATCAATATGTGAAACCTGCAGCCTCATTAAGAAAACAAAGTCTGTTTGCCAGGCTTTATTTTTCTGCCAGGGAGATAGATAGATAGATAGATACATACATACATAAGAAACATTTTTATTTTAGCAGAAGCCCATGTTGATGGGAATTATCTGTCTTCTTTTAAATTCTTTGTTAACTGTGTTTATATCGGCTAATCTGTATTTTGCCTGTGACCAATGTCACATTGATAAGCTACTAGTATCACATTTATTCTTTTAAAGTATTAGAACAATGCTAGCTTTACCTTCTTTAGGTAAATGTCTTGGTATTGCTAGAACTTCTGAATATGAACATTGATAGTGCATGCAAATTCTTGGCACGTTCATTCAGAACTCTCTAATGCTAGTTTTCTTTTAGCAACTGAAGTTGAACTGTCCTACTACATCATTTGAATAGAAAACTGTTGAATACCATACACAGCTGCCATCTTCCCAAATGCACAGTAGAAATACGTATGTTTTAACATCCCAAGTTTGTCACTAATAATGGTTAAAGCTGACATCTTCATCCCTTAATAGGATCTCCTCACTATTTAGATAATTTCCTATATTCTATACTTGAAAAAAACTCATTTCCCTCATTTTACCTCAGTTGACCATATGTGTCTTTACGTTATAACTTTTTACTTCCCACAGTAATTTTCTGCAATTCCTAGCTTCCAGTGTATATGTATGATACCACATTTCTTCTTCTGTTTCATAGATGTTTTCCTTGTAAACCATCCTGGCTTTTCAGCAAACACATTCCTTAGTTGTGGGATTATGGCTTTGTGGGTATCTGGGCTAACATCCTTAAACGGTTTCCAATTATCATTGTCCCATTTCAGGTTAAATTATGTCTCCCAACTGATTTACCTTATAATAGCATTCACCTTCATAAAATTAGCCCTTTTGAAGCATTAAGTATACATATTATTGATTTGGACTTAATTCTGTTCGCACATAATGAATGTGATCAAATCATTATCGGTTATACCTAAGCTATGGCTACTTTTTAGTTCTGAGATCAATTCCTTTTCATCTGACAAGATGAGGTCTAATACAGAATTCCCCTGTGCTGGATGCAACGCTTTTTGAGTTAGGAAATTGACGTTTAAAATATTTTCTGATACCAAGTACATTTTAACACTGGCAGTATAAGACCTCCAGCATATGTCATTCAGATTGAAATTCACAGCAGTACGGGATTGTTTTCCCTATATATTGTGGGTGGGTAAGGCATCGCTCATGCTGTTCTCTAGTGTGATTTGATATCAGTTAAGTACCCTGTCAACTTCTGAGTTACCATTAGAACATTGACCCATAAACGTTCAAGATCATTTGTTTCCAATTGCCATCAACTCCCAAACAAGTAATGCCCTTTTTGAAGTGCTTTCTGTCCACTTGATCCTTCCAAAATGGACTGTAGCAATTGATTTTGACATTCCAGTTTTCCAACCAGTTCTAGCAATAAAAACTAGGCCAAATCACCAAATGACCTCTTCTGCTGGTGTCAAGTTCCCAACAGTGAAGAAAAAAAAAAAAGCTACTGAAAAACTTCTGCTCTTTGTATTCTTTAGCATCTCAGTTATGGTTTCTCTTCTAATTTTCATTTACACTTACCAAAAGGTCATCAGTTCCTTCTCACTATTCCCATTGCTTCTAAATTCCTAGGCTCACTGGGTGATCAGACCCGTAGGACAATGCCTTTGTTACAGTAAATTAAACAGCAGGTTGTCATCACAGAAAGGGACAATTTTTTCCAGAAACCAAAGCCTTTCATGTTATGTCACTTAGAGATTAAGTCTAGTCTTTTCTGCTTGCTCTTTTCGATTGCTCAAGAGTCCTAACAGATGTCAGAGAAGACCAGGGGTCTTGAGAGAAACACGGCCTGCTCACGGCAAGTGTTCACCTGTAATTGAAGAGACTGCCCGCAAACCTTCTGGTAAGTGTCGGTATGATGTGGTCGCTGACTCTTTGCTTGCCAGCTTCAGAAACTTGGCTTGGAGAGATGCCCCACCTGAGATAAGCGCACCTGGAGCTCGTGTGAGCGCCGAGAAGAGCGCACCATGCGCTGCTCTCCCTTAGCTGGAGGACACATCGACGCCCAACACCTCCAGCTGTACCGGCATCTCGCTGCTTCCACGGTGTTCACGGTCTAAACCGGCCCTCGCGGCCCACCTGGCCTCCGGCCTCTGCCCGAAGGGAGTCGCCGGGCTGCCTCCTCACACCCAGGCGGCGGGCCGCCTCACCGAGACCCCGGGCAGAAGGACCTCGCCCCGGGGCGGCCTCACGGGGGCGGCGGGGCCTGGCGGCGGCGGGTTCGAGGAAGGAAGGCGGCGGGGCGGGAGGCCGGCCCTCAGCGCCGCCCGCCCCCGTCGCCATGGCGAGGCCGCGGGCGTCCCGCGGAGCGACCCGGCCGCAGGCGGGGGCGGCACCGGGGCCCAGCCGGCGGGGGGCACCGAGCGGCGAAGGCCGCGGCCGCCCCTTCCTCGGGCGGCGGCGGAGTCCGCCGGGGGTGCGCCGAAAAAGACCCGGCCTGCAGCCGCGCCATGAGTAGAGGTCTGTTCCCCTGGAAAGTTCAGCCAGTACTTTTCTTACTATATATATATATATATATATTTATTCATTATTATGATGATGATTTTGGTTTTTTAAGAGGCTAAGACAGTGCCGGAGCCAGGGGTTGAGAGTATGTAGCATATGGGGGTGGCTAACAGGTGAAGGAGAAATAAGTGTGCCCAGCTGGTGAAGCAGGAGGCAGCGAAGGGCAAGGGCGGCTGTCTTGCAGCCGGGGCTGGGGAGCCGCGGTCCAAGCGCCTGGCTGGGGCCATGACCCCGTTCCAGGTTACCTGGAGCAAATTGCATCTGTCATGCTGGCTATAGATTTTAAAAAAAATTATTGGGTTTTCTTAATTAGTCATATCGGCATTTTCAGTGGAATAAACCGATGTGGCTGTAAGTCTGTCCTGTCACACTCTGACATCCTTTTTTTTTTTTTTTTTTTTTTATTAGGTGCTGGGTAGCGGCAAATACACCCACAAATGTAGCTGGATGTAGCCATGTCTGCTTCCTAGGCTGCTTCCCTTTCTGGGAAACCCTCAGCTTCCACTTAAGTTTATATGTGCCCCAGAAAACAGGCGGGAAGAGCTAGGTGGCCACAAACAGGTTTGCTAAAAGGTGCTGGGAAAGGCTGTTGCAATCAGTTGGCGTTTTGCCTTTAGCTTCAAGGCACGTTGGAGCTACTCCAGCCTGTGAGGAGAGTCCCTTGACCATGTGATTAAATACAGCTCTTCTCTAGAAACAAACTGCACTGCCTTGTCTTTTGCTGAATTCAGTGGATGTTTGATTAAGTAAATGAGATGCTGCATGGACCTTATCATAAAGGAGTAAGATGTAAAGGCGTTAGCAGTCTCTAAATGATTGGCAACGACATTTATGTGAATGTAATAGCACGTGTTTCAGAAGGATGTGTTGCTGATATCTTCTGTCATGTGTCTCTGTGGTTGTAATTTACCTGTAAAGATTACAGTTACCTTGGAAATGAGGGAAGAGCACTGTCCATTTCACTGTGAAAGCAACCTCCCACCTCTAGAATAAGAATTAATTTAACATTATTATGTAGCAGGTTTGTTTGGTTTGTTTTTTTTCATTCCCAAGCTTTGAGTTTGAAATAGGAGTCAAAGCAATAGTTTTAATCGTCCTGAGGCCATAAAGGGCTCAGAAAAATGTCTGTGTATGTGTCTCATGTTAGTGCAAATCTGTGTGTGTGCCAGACTGTCTTACCATGTACTTGATTTCTTTGGGGTGGGAACCTGGAGCATGTGGGCCAGCAAGGAGCTGTTTACACTCCAGCCAGGTACCATGTGAATGCAGTCTGGAACCTGAGACCTGTGGCATGCACAAAGTACATCTACCCATTGATAGCTTTTCATGGTTGCAGTGGCTCTACCAAGGCTTTCAGGGTCCTTTCAGCTGCTTGCCCCTGCCATTTGTGACCCATAGCTGCAGATGGTCAGCATTCTTGCCTTGCCAGATTCAACAGCTGCCATTAAGACATGGTCTGTTTGCTTTTCCTCAGCTAATACCTCAAAACTAAGAGGCTTGTGGAAAGCTTTGCATCTTCTCTGGGATTCAATATTGTTATTTCGAAGTTTAATTACTATTTCTCACTGAATAGCATCTTCCTAAAAAGAGATTTTCCTTTCGATATTGCTTCTGGATACAAACCTGTCATTCTCTATAAGAAGTATAATCTTTTATAGTGATGAATTACCCATTCGTTTTTGTTCTATTGATTTTTTTGTCCACAACACACTCACGTAAAATGTTGCTGCCTCTTATTGTAGTTTATTTATAAATCTTTTTTTTTCTCTGTAACAAATGTTATCATTAGTACTAAACCCTAAAAGAATGATTTAGGGGAAGATCATATTGTGTCATCTTTTAAACCTATATTTGTCTTTATTATTCCATTCTAAGTAACGCAATTTAAAAATTACTTCACTCTAACTGTAGCAAAATATTGTATCAATGAAATGGCTTTTGATCCCAGAATGGCTAATGTATGTAATATCTGCTAGTCTGATGCTGATCATTCAGTATTGAGTTGATTCATATCTAACATGTATTTCCCATAAATTTCCTTTCACTAAATGTAACAACTAGTTAAATTCTTCCCCCTCTCCTATTACACTATTACATTCTGTTTTCCTGTCCCTATTAAAAGTTTGTGCCTTGAGGCCTACCAGCAGGGCATGCAATACCTACATTAAACCAAATTTAAAAGTAAGGGTGCTCCTGCTGCTAACGTCCTCAGATCACAGACATGCAAACTGAAGGAACTGGCAGCTGAAACTTCAATGGTAGAAAGTGTAGACTGAATACTTGGGAAAAAACAGTAGCTCTATATGACAAAAAAGTCCTATTAGCATTTATGTACTTCAAAATGACAAGCTAGACAATTCTACATAACTGTAGGGCTTTCAGCTTTTGTTTTAAGTAAAAACCTGTGTTGTAAGTATAGCATTACTTACATTTTTTATTCAAATGATTGTTACTATTATGATTATGTATTATTTTGAACGTTACTACAGTGCCTGTTGTTGCATTGCACACCGCATGTTCAATCATTTCTCCACCTTATATATTAACTTAGGATGTTATTGATAAGTGGACCTAGGTAGCTTGAGGAGGCACAGGGAATCACATGCAAGAACGTTCCTGAATCAGTTGTCCCTGTGCAAATGAAAGCATTCCAATGAGAGGGAAAACCATTGAAAGTAAGATCATGACCGTTCCTATGCGTTATGTCCTACTGAATTAATGATGAGGCCTGAAAATATTTGTGTGGAACTGGAATCTGGTTTCACAGATAACGCACTGGAAATGAAAGAAAGTTGACTGGGAAGCACAAGGAGGATAAGAAACTGCATCACTGTGAAGACATTGTTTCAAGTAACATTAGTTTTGTTTGTTTGTTTTAGTTAAAATGAATGTATTGCCTCAAGCAATCCTACAAAGCCCAAGGGAGCATCCCAGGTTCATAGAGCAGACTGTTTGCCCCTCATTAGACTTTGCAAGGTACGTACCTCTTTTCTTTCAGTGTCATTTTTACTGCGAATAGCTTCGATCAGCTATGCCAAGGTGAGAAATTATGTTTGCTTTTTTGTAATATTTAAAACTGAAAAAATCATAGGCAAGGAAATTCTCACTTAGGGTGGTTTCATAACTAAAAGGGAAAAAAACCCAAAATAGGAAATTTGTTCTGTTTAAGGTAGCTATTTCATCCTAGTTTTTCAATACCTCTTTAAGAGCTGTAGGAAGTTATTTCCGTTTAGCATTGATACAAATGTAGGTCATTGAAAATGTACTGGTTTGGATGAAAAAACAAGGTGTGGGTTTTTTTCCCATTACAAGCACAAAACATTTTCATGTCTCTTAAAATACAATGAAGAAAACTGGCTTGAAAAACTTTATCCTGTACTTAATAATTGAGAGAGTTAACAACAGTGACATAATACTTCCAAGCCATCTTCTTGCACATGCCTACATGGCTTTCTATTCCGTTGCACTGATGTTGCACTCTGTTACTTGTATCTGTACATGTTTGTCTCCCTCAGTGAGTACTGGTATCTCAGTTACTACTCTGCTGTGCTCATTTTCTTGAAATTGCCTTTGTTTCAGAAAGAATTGTGGTTGTTTTCTCCTTTCTCCTCTTTTTGTTTTTTTAATCCCCTTCCCACCCCTCCCCTGATTCTAGCATTCCCCTTAGCCTTTGCCTGAAAGGTCTGAGGCACCTCAGAGTTCAGCAGCTACATGTCCATGTCTAAAAGCAGTAAGAATCTCAAAACACAGTATCCTTGCACCCAGTCTTTCTGAGGGACTCATTCTGATAGGTGTCCTCTCATACACTGATAGAATAAGGACATGCAGTGGTGTCTTACAGTTACTTTTTTTAAAAAAAAATTTGTGGCTGGAGACATACTCTGCAGCCATCACTTTTTCCAGTAACTACATTGCTGGAGAGCTCACCCCAGCGGTAGGAGGTTTGTTTCTTTCCTTGTCTTGGGAAGGTTCATGTTCAAGAACATAATTCTGCAGCAGTCCTACAGAAGTTGCAGCTATTTGCAGAAAGGAAATGTGTGATTCTGTAATGGTCTAGACCATGCTGTACATGCCTAGTGATTACAGCAAGACAAAGTCTGCCATTTTTTGATAGGAAATTTTGAGAAAGGTAGTCTGAGTTAACAGAATAGGCAGTGGGGATAGAAAGTTATGTGAGAATCAGTTTGGTCCTTTATGCAACTTTGTTCTTTCCTTGATTAAAAAGCCAGGTGTATTTATAATGATGTTTATTTCTCGACCAAAACCAGTAACGATATTTTCGCTGTGTAGACTGGTAACAGAAATAGTTATAGGGATGCATGGTGTAAAATACTAACTCGGGGGTACATGTCCGTTGGATTAAAATATATTTGTCTTAAATAAGTGAGAAATATAAAATTAAATAGGAACTAATTTACAGGTGTAGCAGTCTTTTTTTATAAACTATTTATGAAATATAGTGAGTCATCATGGAAAAACTGGAGAAATAAGGCTAAAACAGTTTAGGAAAAACAAGTGACAACTTCTGGAAGCAAAGAAACAGTGGCTCTTAGCCAGTGCCATCTTCACCTCATTTCTCTATTAAGAAACAACATCCATTCCAAGTCACAGTCTCAGTTCTTCATGTTAATGACTTTTTTTTAAAAAAAATTCTCATTGCATATAACGAGCCATTTTACACAATGATTATTTGAGTTGATGGAATTTTCTGCTGTGTATTTTTTCCCTATGTATCATCTTTTCTGTGTTGTTGCTATATTAACATCATTAATAACAATAGCCAGGATGAGGTGAGTATTTATTATTTTTAGTAACTTAAATTCTTTATGATGGATAATCATGTTTGTAGTTGCATCCGTCCAATACAGGATGTTGTAAAACTTACGTAAACAGTAACTAGTTTCCAAGTTGTTGCTTTTGTTTTTTCCCCTTGGCTGTAGCTGTCTTTAACTTAGATGGTGTTACCGATCACAGCTCAGAGATTTATGCCTTGAATATAAAGCAGGTGATGTTCTAAATTGTATATGATTCTAGGGGGTTTTCCCCTGATTGTTTTTTATTAAAATACTTTTGTGAAGATGAGAAGGCATTGGGTATTTCTTTGTTCCAGCTTGAGATGATTTTTAACTGCAGTGTAGATTAAATTGCAGCAAGCTGATACCTCAGAATGCCTAGGAATTTGCTTGTTGTAGTTGACTGTTTCAGTCTGGGGGGTTGGACTTTTCCCCCCTCCTCCTCCTCACACCTCCATATCTAGTGTGTTCTCTATGTCCTACTGATTTTTGCAGAAAGCTCATTTTTGCAGTCTTAAAGTACAAAGGTCAGACAGAGGTTTTTGTGTTGTCTGCTGAATACTTCATATTTAATTACCCAGAGATACTATTTTTCAATTTTTCTATTACCTCATATAAACTTACTCTATCTTAAAATATGTTATACAGCAGTTTAAAATATACAATAATTACCTAATCTCTTAATTATTCTAATGACATTGTCTAACTTCCTAAATTGTGACTATTTTGGTGTGAAAATTTTGATATTGATTATAACTGACTTTTTATGGCAATATCCCAAAGGTTTACCTTTTGCATGGTCAGCAGCAGCTCATACAGATTGTGTTATGTGCAGCTTGAAAGCGTAAGCCTCTGTTGGTGCAGCTCAGTAGTAGTAAATTCTGGAACAAATTTAAATGCCCTATTTGTGCTGGAAGTTTTCACTATTACATTGTTTTAAATACAGACATGTCAAAATATCTCTACGTTGCTCTAGCTATTTTGTTTTCATTTAAATGAACTTCATGAAGTGTCTTCGGTATTCTCAGAGCAATAAGGAGCATGATGCTTATATTAGCTAACATTATGAAAAGAATTTACTCTCATCCCTGTAATGAAAGGCAGCAGAGTAATACTGACAGAGAAAGAGGAAAGCAATAGATTTATGTGGAACACTAATGTTGAATTTCTTTTATCTTTGAGTGATTAACAAGACAATCTTTATGCTCTTTTAAAGAAGAATAAAAATAAATTCACATTACTTTTGTAAAGATGATATCCTCTACAGCTGGGATATCAGAATCTATTTAAACACATGATCAGTAAGTGCATATTATCCTTTAAAATTCAAGGCATCTTTTGTGGATCAGAGTGGAGATGTAAAGAGGTGATGGCTCAAGTGAAAGGTGAAATTATGTACAGTTCAAATTTTAAAATCAGGTCCATGCATCCTGAAATTTGCTGTTTATTTAAGTGGATTACCCCCTTAGTGGGCCACCTTTTGCAATATGCTGCTCAAACTGTGGAAAGCTGAAAGCAGTATTACAAGTCTGTATTGCACTAAGGAAAACATTCTGAGATGGGTTTAGGATTTTTTTTCGTTGATTTTCTTTTTTTTTTAATTTTGAAAAAGTTAAATACAAAGAAGATTGGACCACTCTGGTCCATACTGATAATGCAAAAATGTAATGGTTCTGGTTTAGAATACAGTTTAAATATGGATAGCTTAATCAATTATTATTGATGTAGCTAGTAAACCATTTCTTCTAGTTTAGACAGAAATATCAGTTAACCAGGTCCTTGAAAGGTAATACCAACTCTGTTTTCTTTCAGAAATAAACATTTGTAATAGCTACAGACCAAAAAATTTAAAAAGATACTTGTATGTGTTTATAGAATGTCTGATATATTACTTTTCAATATTTCAGTATTTAGCTCTACTTGGCAATGCTAATATATTATACATGCTGTAGAAGTATATGTTAGCACCTCACAGTGTTTCTTCTAATTTTTTTCATTTAAATTTAGGATTCATTTGATCAAAGACAAAGATGGCATAGATGATTATTTGGCGAAGAATATCAAAGGGTTGTCAAAACAAGAAGCTGCTGCGTAAGTTGGCTTTTTTGAGGCATTTTAACATCCATAAGTTTATTGTTTCCTTTGTTTCTAGTCATCATAATCATTTAAATTTAAAGTCCCCTAGGCCCTACCCTTTCTAGTGGAACTTGGCATTTAAAAATTGAAGTTGATATTAAATAATGATTGTTCATTTCTCCTGATCTTAAATATATCAAAGCATTTAACTCCTTGGTTTTACTAATTTGTATATTTACCAAAGTATTATATCACCTTTTTAACATTATTGTTGATATTGTGTCAGTAATTACATTTGAAATTGTGCTGCTTTTTTTTTTCCTTTTTTCTTTTTTTTTTTTTTTTCTGAGCCTCTGTGAAATATCTCCTCTGGGGTGGAAGCTTAGTATACTGACATACACATTCCTGTAATTTTGAATTATTATTTAGCCAAGCTCATGTGCTGACTTCTGTGGTGAAGCATTTAATACACCATTAGTTATTTAAAAACCCAGTGAATGAAAGAAATCTAGATAACTTTTGATTTCTTACAGCTGAGGTATTTACATTTAGGAGTTACAAGAGACTACGAATGACTTACTCTTCTGGAGTCTTTTAACAGATCTGGGGTTCAGCACCATCAAAATTAATGAAAGAATTCTAACAAATATGAATTGCTGGTTGCTTAAGTGAGATGATTTATTTATTTCAATATTTAAATAATAAAAAGATGCATATACAAGGGCTCTAGGCACCTTAACAATTAATATTGCAAGATCACACTTGCAGCATAAAAATATTCTATCAGACAGGAATTCGACTGGCTAGTTTCTTGCAAAACATGCTTCTTTTTTCCTTCCTAGCCTAAGAACATACTTGCAAACTTTCAAATGAAAATCTAAAAAATTACCATATTTGACTTGAGAGGTAATAACTTCAGCATTGTCCTAAAACCTAACCATATAATACTCAGCAGGCATGCTTTCCTTTCCTGTGATACAAGTCCGATTTGCCTTTATTTTTACAATGGTAACATGATAATGCTAGTAAGTGTTCTGACTGTCAATACAAAGATTATAATGTATCTGGTCCGATGATCTAGGAGAGCAATCTGTTTAGAGCAAACTCATATGCCACTTATTTCATTTGAATTAAGACCAGGTTCAAAGATGATGGACTAAAGATTAGTTAAGTGATGGGATTGGGCAGGACCTTCTCAATGTATCATCCTAGAGTTTGCAAAGTTCAATTTATTCTTTCGTTTCTGTAGACAGACTCTTATCATGGTCACAGTCTGTGGGAGAGAGCAGCTTGACAGTGACAGGAAAGTGAGTTAGGTGAGGCAGTGGGAAGTGCCATGTTACTGCTCTGTGAGTACACGTGGTTGATGTGGGACAGTTACGTTTGATCATGCTATCATAATAATCATGCTAGGTGTCATAGCTAGTTTAAATATTCCCTGCTTAAAGAGAAGGAAACTGAGATTGCTCTGTGACTTGGTCACATTCTGCATGAGCTGGACCAGCATAAGGAACAGATCCTTCCCAAGCAAATGCTGTGTTAATAGAGGTCCTGTCCCCTGAATTAAGGGTAGCATAGTTGCTCTGTGAGGAGAGGAGGAAGTATCAGACCTCAGGGAGCAAGCACAGAAGTAAGTACACTCACTTATTGTCACCCTCGTTCTGCATCAGCTATGCAGTGCTGCTGTAGTCATTACGCTACAATTGTTGCAGACGGACTAGCCTTCCCAGTGACCTGTTTCAGTCTTTAGCCCGAGTGTATTTCCACAGTAGACACACCACGCTAGGGACAGAAGTGTTCTCTCTGTGATTATGCAGGAAGTCACTGCTATTTTAGGAAGGTCGTGGGGGTACAAAGTGTGTGTTACAGCTCTGATTTGATCAGGTCAGCCTTTTACTGCTATTAGAAAAACAAAACAAAACACACACCAAAAAAAAACCCCACCAAACCAAACCAAACAAGCTCCTCTGCAATTTTTCTTTTTATATCCAAACCCTGAGTCTGGAGGTTGTGGAAAAGGAAACCAGCAAGGAAATCCACAATGAAGTGAGAATTTTATTATCTGTTTTGCAATGTCTACACAAAGGAGAGTGTTTCCGTACTGTTTTGTAATATGCTGGTTTTCAAAGCTTCTTAAAAGATTAAATGGTAATATCATATGTATTCTGGTTTATTTCTACGGAGATTTTTAAAGTACATCTTTAAAAATATTATGTTCATGTTCTGTGTGTTTAATTATTCTCAGAATTTTACCTTTTGATAATAGCTAAGCAGTTACAAAATTTCTATAGTATGTGATGTATTAATGCTGTTCTATAAACCTGATACAATCATTTGAGAGCAAACAAATGGTAACAAACTAGCAGCTACAGTTGTATTGGTGCTAGGCTAGTCAAGTTACAAAAAACTAAATGCATCAACTCTAATTTTAAACCAATTTATAAAGTTAGGCAATGCCATGTCTGTAAATGATCTTACTGAAATCAATGTTATGCTTTTTATGTCTCAGCTGACAACAGATGTTTTTATTTTAAAAATTGTGAGAAGTGGCTTATAATATGTGGTATAGTTTTTTAAATAGTGTTTCCACTCCAGATGTAGACTATTGCATTTCTTTTTGACAGGCTATCTTTCTTTTGCCACCTAAATATCTGTATTTTTGTTTAATGTGGAAGTCAGTCATTATTTTGTCAAGACAAATTCTTGTAGCCACACTCCTGCTTAATATTAAACACCCTTTCTTTCTTTCTTTCTTTTTTTTTTTTTCTTTTTTCTTTTTGGTGCATGTTAGGTGGTTAACAAATATATTACCTCGTAAATAAAGGAATGTATGGGTAGTATCACATTTATGGAAACAAGCAACATTCTTTAAGGCTGTTCCCTAAAATTGTATACTTCACAATATTCTTTAAAATTAGGATAAGCTTCTTCATAGCTGAAGGAAAAAAAAGGTTGCAGTTATTCTTCTATTATACAGTATTGTATTCTGTTCAAACTTCCACAAATGAGAATAATTCTGTGAAGTTTTCTTATGTTATAATCTCATTTTTCTGTAGAAAAAATGTGGAGTTATTTCTCTTTTTTTGTTTTCTTTGTAATAATTTTTGTCTCAGGGTGATATGATAGAAAAGGGGGAAAAAAGCATTGCTTAAGATAGTGCTTTAATTATTTTAAAACAGAATATTGCTTTGTTTTTTTCATTGATTTTGTTTGGTTTCCTTCTCTAAAACTTTAACTTGAAATAAGAAGTGAACGTTGTGTAGGAGACTGGAAATGGAAAAAAAGTAAAAGTTCTCATTAATGCAGAATGTGACTGCTTTCTTGCCACAGAATTAGGCTTCTGTAAGCTTATGAGGAGGTTGGCTGACTCCACTGGCCTTCAGTGTGCTTTCCCTGATACTTTCTCTTCTCGGTCTTGACTTACCAAATCATTAATGGCTCAAAATCAGGTTGCAATAAAAATTAAAAATTGTCCTTATAACTGATGTAAGAGTCAAAAGTTCATGACAAACTGTGAAGTAAGGCATTTTCCATCAAGAGATTGATTCCAGGGATGAATCTTCAAATGAGTTTGGAGTCTAGAATGGATCAGAGTTTCATACTGTCATTCCTGTTTCCTGATCTTTTAGTCAGGGCCAGAAAGATTAAGTAACAGTTCTCTCCTCTTCATACAAATGAAAATTGTCCAAAGATGACCATATCATCAAAAAAGAGTTAAAGATTAGAAAGAGAGACTTTGAAATCTTTTTGATGAGAGGAACAGTTTTGTTTAGTAGTAGCAAAAAAAATGTTAGTGTTTTTACTTAATGTATTTCTGTGAATCAGATGGAGTTCTAGTGTCCTCACTCTAGACTCATTGGTACTCAGATGACATCTAAATTATTATACAGAGATGGTATAGGCTGAAATAGATAAGCAGAAAATATGTATTTGTGTTTTCTGTCTTAGGAGTGGTGGATCAGTGTGTTAGTTACGGAAAGCTTGCCTTGATAGATTTGTCTCTAGTAAAGACATGCTCTGATATGACTTTTTCAGGCTGGAGACAATATTACGTTATATGCATTCGATCAGATGTTTTTGAGATATGGTGGGTTGTTCTGCTTAGAATTCACTGGAAGGTTGGTCCACTTCAAGATTATCTGGAACACAAAAAGGCAAAGGCTTTCATTCTCAGGTGGGCTGCGACCCCCAGAGCACTTGCCAGCCATCTCAGCTTATACTGGGAAAATCAATCATTAAACTACTTCACAGATTGTATACTGAAAACTGGAATATAATATAGTAGCAATTCTTTGCTTCCATAAACCTGCGTCCTTCTCTGCAAAATTAACTGATCCAGAGGACTAGGTTAATCACCCTGTATAATCAATGGAAATAATGGAAAAATGGAAAAAGTAATTTGATGAGTTGAACCCCATCTTTTAGGATTCAGCCAACTGCTTTAGAGTAAGGTGAATTATACTTTTGAACTACCTATTTCTCTCCATTGCTTGTGGAGACCTTAGGATGACCAGCTCAGATGTCAACATGTACATTTACAGATTAAGCCCACACAGGAGAACTATTGAATTTTGAAAGCTGTAAAAAGTCTTAGATGGTTGCATTCACTAATTCCTGAGGCAGAATTTCTACACAAAGCTAGCAAGTCCAGAACAAAAGTTACCTGGCATCCATTTTAAAGCTTCTGTAAGTGCCAGCTGACAGATGATTTTTCCGTTCTTTAGTGGGAGAATTAAAAGTGACAAGTTATTTACTGCCCTGCCCCTCATGTTTCTGCTGTTTTCAGTGTATCAGCTGTGTAGAGTTAAGGAAAAAAGATGGCAGAAAATTAATGAGGGATTAAGTGTTAGTGCTCAAGATCAGTTTGTGTAAATAAAAGATTTCTTTCTGTGGTGGGTTGACCTTGGCTGGATGCTAGGTGTCCACCAAGCTGCTCTATCACTCCCCTCCCCGGCAGAACAGGGTGGGGAGAAAATAAGATGAAAAAAACCTTGTGGGTCAAGATAAAGGCAGTTTAATGAAGCAACAGCAAAAGTTGCGTGTGTGGAAGTGAAGGAAAACAAAAGATGTTATTCTCTACTTCCCATCAGCAGGCGATGTTTGGCCACTTCCTGGGAAGCAGGGCTTCAGTGCATATATTGGCTGCTCTGGAAGACAAACTTAAATAATGAATGCCTCCCCTTCCTTCTCCTTTCTTTTAGCTGTTATATCTGAGCAGACATCATATGGTATGGAATATCCCACTGGTCACTTTGGGTCAGCTGTCTTGGCTATGTCCCCTCCCAAGATCTTGCCCACCTCCAGCCTACTGGGCAGGGAGATTGAGAGAAAGCCTTGATGCCGTGCGAGCACTGCTCAGCAGTACTCAAAACACTGGTGTGTTATCACCACCTTTCTAGCTCCCAGCACGAGCACAGCACTATGAGGGCTGCTACAGGGCTCAGCCAGACCCAATACACTTGCGTATGTCCTTACTTCTACTAGTTGGTCTTGGAATAGTCAACCCCGTCTGTCCTCCAAGACTAAAGAGGAAGAAACTTCTTCACCTGACTAGAGGCCAGAATGATCTGGAGAGTCCACTGAAAGAGAAGAGTGGGGTTTGTGGGCTGATGGAGAGGAGAAGACCTAGCCTGAAGGGTGGTTTATTTATTTTCATCATAGCCATGACAGACTGCTAAGCCCTGCTATTAGACTGGACTTCTTCTGATCTTGTCCTCTGTTAATAAGTTACTTAAATCACGAGAGTTTTGGTACTTAGTTTTAGATTTATTTGCTTTTCTATTTGTCCTTATTCTAGTCTTTTGTGTTGATGGACCAGTTCTTTAAGGAAGCTGAACACAAATAGCTGATTGGGGTTTTAATCCAGACTTTTTAGTAGCTGCCACCTTTACCAAATAAATTAGTAAGGTGACTTCATAGGTGACCTCTGAAGTCTTTGACTCAACGAATGGATTGGGACCTTTTTTCATTGATAGCTTTTCAGATTGCCATGTTTTCTTTTTGACATCCTGAGTTCTTTACTGGGGCTTCTCAGTTTGAACATGCATATTTTAGGCTCGGGAATTTTGTGTTATAAGGTGGATTTGACCATTCCTGTGTTATGGAGTGAGGGTCTCAAGGGACAGGGGAGGGACACTACCAAGAGTAAGGCTTAGGAAAATATCTTGTTGGTGTGAGGTTAAGGCAAGGAAGGAGGAGGAAAAGCTGCTATTACTAGGAAGTTTGCAAAAGGCAATTTCAGACACAGGCAGATAATGTGTAGGTGCAGATTCTGCTTTTCTCTTGTATTTCAGTCCTTGATTGCGCAGTACTTCATTGTAGTTATGCACTGATTTGAGGTGCTTCCATTTCTTCTGTGGAGACACTATGAAGACAGGAAAAGCTCAAGGCAGGTAAAGAAGGGCATAGCAGCAAAAGAAGAAATAACTAAACTGTTCTTTTCCTTTCATGTTCAGGTCCTAGCAAGATTTTGCTGTTCTTGCTGATGTCAATCTTTGGATATGACCTGTGAGCACCTTATGACCCTCTTTGTTCACATTGCACTGGTTGAGAATGGGTGGAATGTTGTGTCAACTGATTTACATTTTATGAGGATGTTTCTTCACTTTTAAATACTAAAAACCATGGAAAAGGGTTTATCAGAACTGAAGAAATGTATCCTGTCATAGTAAAAGAAATTTTAAATCAAGGCACTCTATCCAAACTCCCTGCTGATTGCAGAATGGGAGATGGAACAAGTCACTTATTGATCTAGATGATAAATTTTAAATTTCTTTCACAATATTATTTAAATATGTATTTTTTTCTGTCTGAATAATTCCTAAAAATCTTGCTTGCCATGACCAGGATTCAATGTTTATTAAACAACTTTCAAAAAGATATTTTACCACTTAGAGGCACACATTCTTTTTGGTCAATTGAATGATCTCTGTGAATTTCAGGCCTGAAAAACATATTATTTAGTGTAATTAGGCAGTGATCTAAAGAACAGAACTGTGTGGGAAGTGAATGGTTTGCCTTTCCTAAAGAAACTTCTCTGTGCATTTGTGTAATGTGAAAGGTTTTTCTTGAAAAGGTTAAAAAAAGTTCTAATCAACTTCTGTACATTATGTAGAACTTCATTTTCTAAACTCTGCAAAAGAAAGTTTCATATTTAATGGGAAATCATGAATTATTCCATTTATTATCTACTTCCTCCTTTCAAAGACATGATCTGGATAAAAGGCGGGGTGAATAATTTCAAAAAATACAATACATTTTTAATGGGAAGGTGCAAACTACAGATTCTCATGACTATTAGCAAGTATAGAGGAAACAGAATTTTACTTGCAAAAACTCATCAAACTCTTGCAAAGATAAAATACATGACATACTTTAATAAAGAAGAACACAGTGAGCTGAAGTTTTCTTTTTTTATGTAACTTGTTGTTTTTACTAAGTTTGGTTTTATGGATTTCTAGTGCTTTCATTTCTCAATAGTTCAACAATATTTAGTACTGAAGATAATGTACAAGCAATACACAACTGACTTCTATTTTTAAAACACTCTATAAAGGTGAAGCATCTCTAACATAACAAAAGAATCTGAAATAAAGAAAGCTGCTCTAATCTGCCTTGGTACAATCGTAACTTCCTCATAATTCTCACAGTGAACCCTTCTGAATTGTATAAAATCCTCTCTTTTCTTTTCCTCTTAATCTCTGTGTGGTCTATTTGTCCTTAGACTACTGAGTAAGTTCTGTTGGGGACTTGCATGAGATATCATAAACAAAAGCAAAAATACTGTGGGAATTGTTCATAGCAATAGTATAATACATGTATAGCCTTGCATAGGGTTTTATGCTAATTCTATAGCATCAGCTTGAGAAGATAAAGAAAGTAAATAATTATGATTATCTTTTTTCTAAAGATAATTTTGCACACTGTGAAAGAAACTTGCAGAGAAATGTAATCATTTCTCCAATATGATGCAAGTCAAATGGAAAGGGTTCCAAACCCAGATGTTTCTAGCTCTCAGTCCATTAGGTCAGCTCTGAAATAAAAGAGGAAAGTTGAGAAATACTTCATTTTGATAAATAATAGTCTATAAAGTATGGTTGGAATTACTTTTTGTTAATGAACATAATTAATTTAGAAAGAAAAGCAGAAAGATTAATGAAGATAATGCTTTTTTCTGATTATGCTTGAAGTAATCACATGTGTGTGTGCTTTTGTATGAAGAACATTTTTATAAGGATAGCACTGTTATTTTTATTTTTAGTGCTTTCTTTGCATTTATGTTTAGGGACAGAATGTTCCAAAAGTTCATTGCTAAATTTATATTTCCATTTTATGGGTTAATTATGATTCTTAATTATTACAGTACTTACATTCATTTTAAAATACTTTTTCTGTGTCATCCTTTGATGTTTATAATTGATTAATTTTTAATTTTATGTAGTATTAAAGTGGCAGTGTAGCTTTGAACAAAAGCAAGCAAGTTCAGTATATGTGTTCTTTGCAGGATCCTACTGACAGGTTATGCATCCACCTTTGATTGCATGATTTAGGTTTAAAGTGTAGTTTTGACAACAGTCAGAGACTGAGGCAGTTGATGAAAAACACTGCATTACTTAGGCTGAAAGTTATTGTACTTATATATATGGTATGAAGTACCTACATATTTACTTTCTGATATACTTAATTTTCATCTTTCTGTTAATAATTCTGAATGCATAGCTCCATAAACCTTTTCTTATATTAAAAAAATCTGAATTGTTACAGAAGTCAATTTCAAGTGGATGTTCTTCCTTTTCATGGTATGTACAAATTGTTAGGCGGTATTTTTTATTTACTATTTAGAGCAGGGAATTCTTTTTATAGCCTTTGGGGATTTGGTGTCTGTTATGCTTTTGGTATTAGGACATTAGCTATTTCAGCTTCATTATTTGGAATTAAAAAATATGCACCCCACCCCAATATAATTTAATTCTCCGCCTTAGTAATCAAAAATTTTGATGTGTAAGCTAACCATCTATTACTACTTAATGATATTTACTGTACTTTCGTATCTTTCTTTAATGAGATTACTATAGTCTACAATTTAACATATTACCATCCAGTACATATTTCATAAAAGCTATTTAAATGATCAGACTTTAAACTAGGATTAAAGAGGGCTGTGCCCTGTTTCAGTTAAATAGCTTTGTATCAGTAGCAGTATGTCATGAGAATGTACCTTGGCCAGCTGAGGGCTTGACTTACCAAAATATGTACGTATATAAATTTTCGCATTGAACTCAGATACTCAGACAGCTCAGGTGTATTTTCAGGTTAGCTCTGTACCTAACTTGGGTGGATTGCAGCCCAGACACATGACAATGTAGATTTCAGCAGTGTGAGTACATGGTTTTATACCACTGTAACCTGGATCATAGTGTTGCTGAATGTGATAGTCATGTCTTCAGCTTCCGTATTTACCAAATATTTGCGTAAGTGCTTTTTGTGTTTTAACAATGCCCTGCAGAAGTTGTAACTATATTTTAGATGTGGGTCACTAATGGTGTTGCAAATTGGCTGTCCAGCTGCAACTAAATAATAATTCCTCTTCCAATTCTTAGGCAGAGCATCCTGAAGTTATAAATTCTTATAGCATGCTTTGCTTTTTAGTGTTTTGTATAGTGTATTTCTTTTTACTTAATACATATATTTTTCAAATTTTAGTGAGGAAATTCTGGTGCCTCCTTGTTTATGCTGGGTTTGTTTGCATGTAGCTTAAACATAAAGTAGCTAAGTATTCATATAGTTGATAAAATTTCAATTTTCTTGTAGATTTATAGACAGAAAATGGGGGGAGAGTAAAATGTATTTGTTTATTTAAACTTAAGCAAAAATATCTTCATTATTTTTTCATAATTTTGTGATCCCTATCTAAGGCATTTATATCAGTCATTGACTTGCCAGCTGCAGAGGGAAATCCCAAGTGGATGTAACCTATTTGAATACAGTTTTTAAACATTATAATAATTGGTAGAGTAATTATTTTACACTAGAAGTACATTTTAATATTTTATATACTATCATTGTTCAATCCATGCCATTTTCTGCTTTACAAAATGGGATTGCTACAATACAGTTTTATTGTGATCAGCAGCTGGCATTAACCTAAAGTACTAATTAAATCCTACAAAATCTAAAGATATGAACCCTGATATTAAAAAAAAAAAAAAGTGTCATCTGAAAATAGCAGACTTTCACACTTATTTTGCCTGTCTGTAATTGACCACACCAGACAGGAGGCATGGCGAATTAAACTCGTGATAAATAATTCTGTTAAGCTGTACTGATTATTTTGATTATCTCTAACACTAGTACCTGCCTCTTGGCCTCGTAATTTCTTTTTTCTTTTCTTTCTTTCATTGTTAAGGGCAGGATGCAAGTAGCCTGGTTGTGCAGGATTTTAAGTTAAAGGGAACGTAGTATGGTACTGTGCTGATCTCCCCGCATTGCTTTAGAGTCTTGTCAGAGTACGATACCATAACATAGGAAGGTCCTTGAGATTGTAGCGACAGTGTAATTTCATTAACCTCACAGAAAGTTAGTATTTATGATATTTGTGCTGGTAAAAACAGATTACAATCAGGTTTCTGCGATGGCTCAGCATGACTCTAGATTATTTTAGAATAGCAATGATAATAATAAAAATAAATCCATATAAGAAAATTCAAAGTAGCTGTATAGTTTAAGAAGAGTAAAATGCCTGTTAACACTATCCAGGTACACTTAAAGAACAGTGTTAACAGTATCAGTGCCTTTTCAAGCTTCACATTCAATAAATAACTGCATCCACCCGTGTGATACTATACTGCATGAAATCGTCATCTGTAGCTCGGTACCACTAAAATGGCAACTATAACCATTGGTGGTTATTTATTAGGCGCTAAAAATTCTTCTGACACCCACCCCCACCCCCCATGACAGACACACAGAAGCGCAAAGAATTTTTCAGCATAAAATACTGCATCGCAGTAACTGCTGTTGTAGGACAAATGCATGATACCTAAGCAGACCCACTACGTGGACCTCATGTCGCTGTTTTACCCAGCCTGTGTAAATAAACATGCAGCAACATCAACAGGGTTTCAGTAATGACAGACGTGAGTGTACAGAGAAACAGCGGATTCTCAGCATTGTCTATGTTTGTGTTAAGTGTTAAGGGTTCCATCTGTTGAATATCATAGGGGGAAAAAAATTGAGCAAATCTGTTTTAAATTAAAAACAGATTGATTGGTATCTTTGTTTTAAACATAAATACATAGATATGTCGGAATTCATTTAAAAATAATTTGTTTTTTTAAAAAATCCATCTGCAGTCTTTTTCTCCTAGCAGGCACATGATCATTCAAAGGGGGAAGAGGACTTTAAGTTTATATTCGTATCACAGTTCCGTTTTAAAATTAAACACAGCTAACGTGACAAAGCTGCCTGCTCATTCTAATTCCACCAGTTTAATTGCTTGCAGGCAATGCCTGCGTGCCATTGTGGCGCCGAGTAACGCAAGGCAGGGGCAGGGGCAGCGGCAGCGCAGGAGGCGCAGCCCCGCTGTTCGCCTGCGCGTTGCTCGCAGTGCTGCGCGCCCTGCGTTTAATCCGTGCTGCTGCCTTCCTTTGTTCTGCAGCCCTGCCTTGCTGCACTGACAGCTGCGTGATTAACATGTCCTGACTGCAGTTTTCCGGATTTCCAGTAGATGCCCCCAGAGACCATTAAACCTCTTGAACGGCTCCACTTCAAACAAATGAAAGGCCGGGCAGTCTTTTTTTTTTTTTTTCGTTTTGCTTCCTGAAGTAACGTAATTGTTCAAAGAAAACCGAAAATCGGCGTGGACGGGACGCAGAAAAACAAACTTACCTGTTGAATAATATATCATCATTCTATTAGGTAGTAAGGTTCAAAAGGTTTAGTGTAAACTGTTTTATTAATGTAGTAGAAACAGTTGGATTTTCTACAATAGATCGTGTACATTTAATTAGGTATCAGGTTCTGATATTGATATTAAAAATAATCTTTGGTTATGTAAAACTTGAGATGTTCTGTTTAACATCTCATTTTACGTGCTGCATGACGTCATAAAAAGCAGCATGAAAAGGGGTTTGAGGATTAAGGATTTATAGTTTATCTCAAGATATCATGAAAAGTTTACTTCTGTCACCTACACTACGCCTCTGTTTGAAAGCACTGTTTTCTGGGAAAAAAAATGGACGCTGGCATTTTCATCTGGAACCCCTTTAATAACTGAAACAATTTCAGAATTCATTGCAGTGTCAAGCTCTCTTACGTGTCACAACTACCATTAATTTCTAGCGCTGTTTTATTGTTTGTGTGTGATCAGTGACTTGTGGCTTATATATTGCAGAAACTTAAGGAAACAACAGTAGCATTATTTTGTGCATTGTGTATTTTCTGGTTTTAAGTACAACTGAGAGATAACTTATCTTTATGCCTCTAAAATTTGAATGGTTGTATAGTAGATAGCTTCATATTTTGTGACTTAAAATGAGAAAAAAATATGGTGCTCTGTACCATGTGATTACTTCAACATTATTTCATTTCCATTATTAATTGGGATGGGATTTATTGAAATAATATTGACGCTAATTTTTAAAACTAACTTATTTTTCTGTGTGTTTTGTTTTCCTGTATTGCTTTGCTAATAATGCTGTCTTGCAGGGAAAATATGCTTTGACTTCAATTAAAATGCATCAGTCTACAGGAAATAACATGTTACATTGAGACGGTTTTTCTATTTATATGAATATTGGTGTTGTGCTCAGTTAGTATGCAGTTGAGTGTTAACAATTAACTGAATGGCATTTTGTTTAGTCACTTAAGATCTTTTAGCAGTCCTTTCTTGTTCACATCTAATGATCTAATGCGTGCACATATACACACATATATAGATCACGTTATATAAATAAATAAGTGTGTCTGCTATGCAGATTGTTATTCCATTGCTCTGAGTTATATTACTGTAGGATTCAGTCCTGGGCCTTTGGAAGTTGGTAGGAATTTCTTAAGTCTATTCTTCAATTCTTTTTAGGTAGATAGAATTTTAAAACAGAAGAAAGAAAATACTCCATATACAGAGTAAAGAATACACTGTATGGTATTAACATAATATTTTTACCGTAGTTTTAAGCTATATACTGTGCATCTGATGTATGACAAATACAGCATATTCTGGCAAATCAAATGTTTAAAGATATTTGTCATTTACTTTTCTAAGGTAAATGTTGCAAATGTTTTCTGGTACAGAGCAGTTATATATTTTCCCCTGTCTGTGTGAACAATGTGTGCTTTTCAGTCTCAAAAAACACGTATTTATATATTAAACATAAATTCAGTACTTTCTGTCTAGTCTAAATCATACCAGGATTTTGTAATATTTTTGTGTTTAGTTCTGCAGCTGAAATGTAAAAAATACATGTGAAGGATTAATGTGCATCTATGTAGTATGTAATAGACTTTATTTTCATCATATTAAACATGAAATAATGCAGATTATTTACTTCTTACTGTTTATTTCATTGACATCTAGCTAAGAAGTTTCTAGCATCACTTCCATCTTATTAGTGTTGTTAAAGAACTGCAGTAGCTCTTTCTGGGCTGGAAGTATTAGTCTCATTAGACTATTTTTTAGCATCAGCTCATCTGATTTTATTACATACACTATAAATCTCAGTTTTCAGAATTTCAGAATACTTGAGAATATTTATTTTAAAGCTGCTGAGAATTTGAAGTTAAATGGATTTTAATCTAAAAAGACAGTCTTGAAAACAGTTTGGAAACTTAATGGAATACACAAACTAAGATTAACACATCTGAGTCCTGGCCATTTTACCGGGGCAAAGGTTTGTTTTCTTACAATAGATACCTATGCCTGCAAACCTTTACATCTGTACTTTAGTGTTGCAGGCAGTCCCATTGGACTCATAGTTTTCTCCAGGATAGGACACAATGATTGTTTCATGCCACATAAAAGAAATATTTTGATTATTTCCATAAATAATACCTCAAAAGATATATTACCTCTTAAGAATATTTGATTACACAACTTTTTGATATGTATATCTTGTCAGAGTTTATGAATGAGATAACTTTGATATAAATTCATCATCGCATCATTTGATTTTAAAATTAGGGAGAAATTATCAAACTTTTGCATCAGTAAATCAGTCCCAGCTGAAGTTATATGCTAAACAGAGGCAAAATAATATCTAATGATTATGTTTCTGGCATAGCATTTGTTTGACGTTTTAAACCAAGCCATCATGTCCTACAGCAAAACTATTTAACATATACATTGTTTTGACATCTGGAATGTGCCTCATTTTTCCCTGTGCACTGTTTTAAAGCAAACTAAGAGTTCATTGTGTTTTCATGAACTAATGTAAACATGGGGGTTTCTTCCCATCAGTCAGCCTTTTTTGCCAATACCAGCTAAAGAATACCAGTGTATTTTTAACATGTTTTCAATATATATATATTGGTATTTATTCATTATTTCTGTGTTTACTTCCCTAGGGTATGACATTCATAATCGTATTTTAGCAGAACGCTTTTTGAGCAGGGGAAAAAATACCCCTTCCCTACTGCTGAACTGCAGAGGTCTCTTCCTGAAAGCTGTTTTAGTTATCTGCACTTATATTTGGTAAGGTGGAGGGCAGAACACAGGTTTAAAGGCTTAAAACCTATCTTTCTTATTCCCAGTAACAGGAATACATACAAGAAGAACATCTGCATAGACATGCTGCGACAGGGTTATCACGAGTCCTTCTCCGAGCTCTTCACTCTGATACAGAAGTGGAATGCCTTGAGGGAGGCTGCAGGGCCTGGGTCAGCCATATGGCAGCAGAAGTCCCTGGAGGAGCAGCCTGATAAGCTGGATCAGCTTTACCACTTCCTGACCAGGGCTGAGGCAGCCCAGCGAGCAGGTAAATGGGGGGATTGTGGGTAGCAGAGCAGCGGGAGCTGCAACTGCAACTGCCTGGGGGAAGCTTCCAAATTGTTTCATGTATGAATTTGAAACGTTACTGCATCTTAGCACATTTCAGCCTTAGTCAACTAAGCTGTATTTATAGAATAAATGATTAAGAACTGCAGATATCGGGAGAGATTTTGTGAAGGGAAAAAAAAATGGCAAAAAACACGCAGAGTGCATTATATCATCAGAAATGTTTGATGTATTTATAGCTTTGATAACATCTCAATTATTTTCTCATAGTTTCATTATTTATTGGTTTTCTTTATTGATTTGAGTAGCAGGTTGTGTATTAGAAAAATTTAATAGGTGAAATGCTGTTTCACACAGTGATAGTTTTATAAATCTGATTTTATTAAATACCCTGTCTGCTAACCGTGTTTGGATTTGTGACTGACTTAAAAAGGATTGTGAACATGTCAAATAAAATACAGCACACAGATGTAACATGCCACCTGTGAATTACTGGATATTAGTGAAGACATAACTCCAAATTACTGTATTTTCTCTATTGCCTACTATTTGCTAAGCGCTCATATTTATCATTTCCTTTTACTATAAATAGTAGCATAACTTACTCGGTCTTTCTCCTTTAGAATAATCATAGGGATGGAGGCAGACAGAGCTCCAACTACAATCATGTTTCATGGCTGAGCTGATTTCACTGTAGTTAGCTTGTTTCAAGTTGCATTTTGATCATTACAAATAGGAAAATCTACCATAAAGCTTGTGAGTTTGGAACCTAAGCTTTTTGACTGATATTTAGAAACATACAACTTCATTTGAAAAACAAACAGCAAAAATACCCCTTTCAGCACTTTAAAAAATGTTAATTTAAAATGTTTATTTTATGTTTACTATGAAAGCCAAAAGTTGTGTTTCTTTAATTCACTGTAGTTCTAGGCAGGAAGTCTAGCCAGCCCATGACTGGAAGGAATCTTCAGGTTTGTCTGGAGTATGACTAAAACCAGAATAGGCACCCCCATAGCTTGCAGGAGTACAAGAGGGAAGGTTTGTGCCCAGACTGCCCTGACAGAACCATACTGCCAACACTTGGATGTTCAAAAAGCAGTAGATATGGTTTATCTTGATGGGCATGCTTCCTGCAGCTGTTTGAGAAGAGCATTTTGCCTTCCTTTCAGCACACGATATTTTTCAGTTTTACAAACTGATATGTGACAACAGAGTTGGCAGGCGCACTCCCAGAGAGTCAAGGCACTGCTTACTGTGCAGTTGCTGCCCCTATGAAAGGCAGGGGCCCTTTCTCTCACTGAACCCAGCATTTGTTGTGTGCTGGGCTCTGTAAGTCTTTCACCTGCTACAGAGACAAGATACCACCAATTGACTGACTGATAGTGTCTTGTATTTGGGAGAGAATATCTCCCAACTTTGCCTGTTAAAGTTGGTTAAAATGAAAAAAAGAGAAAATAATGAGAACGTGCCAATAGAATTGGCAAGCATTTTAACTGAATTTCTGTGTGAAGGTATAGCTAGTTTTTTCACCAGACTCAATGCAAACCTTTGCACAAATCTCGTTTGTGTTGAGGCTTGAGTCACCTGGCACATGAAGGGGTGGATGCTAATCCATGTTGCAGGTGTTAGAGCTAGTAGTGCTGTGAAGATAACATAGGAATTGCAAGCTCATCAAATACTAATTCAGTAGTTCCGCTAATCCAGTTACTCTCTGATTCTAATCAAATTGCTTGGGGCTCTGGCTTATGATCTCCTGACTACTCTAGTTGACACCATTTAAGAAATGTTCAGCAGTTCACCTCAGCTGGAACTTACTATGATGTAGCTGTCACAACAGCAGCTGACCTGCGTTTGCTCTTCAGCTGTCACAGTGTGGGTGATGTCATTAACATTAGGCTAGCTGAAAGTTTACCTGTCCTAGGTATGCTGTCCTGAGCTAACAGTTGTGTTGAGGAATAGAGAGCAGGTATAAATTACAAAAAAAAAAAAAAAAAAAAAAAATCTTTCTGACTTGTAAGATTTTTTTATGAATTTAAACTTCTTGAAGGGGTTGATTTTGAACCCAAAGCGGTAAGTGGAAAACAAAACTTTGCTTACTATGTCAGTAAATAATTTTCTTATTTAATTTTTCTCAACTGATATTTTTGTATCATGGTGTTGCTGTCTATAATTGTGAGTGTAACTTAGAATTGCTGCTCCTCAGTTTACAGTTTTATGATTGTTACCATAGTGCACAGAGAAAGCTAGGTATTGATTCACTTTCCATATTTATTAGTGGAATATGTTAATCTTTTCATTTTTTTGATAGTTTGTAGTTATTTGACACTATAATGCTGGACATAAATTGTTTGAACAGAGTCAGCACCATCCATCATGATGTGGAGGCTGATATCAAAGAGCAATTATTTTCTTTACTGCTGGGTTTGAAAATAGTGACCTTTTGTTTACCAGTGTTACACTGTGCAGACCATTTACCCTTACATACACCAGTGAATGTTTACCCTGCTTTCATTTTTAGTGGAACATGGTGATTGAGCTTCAAATCATACAGGAGTCGTTTTTCGTTTGTTTGGGTTTTGGTTTTTGTTTGGTGGGTTTTTTTTAATTGGCTATTACCAATATTATACTGTTTGCAAAGAAAATATCTTTTTTTCTGTCCAACTTAATCTCATTTTAAATACTTGGCAGGTATTCAAATACAATGACAAATAGAAAACTAGCATTAATCTTTGCAGCTTCTCAGAAAAGTAACTGACAGTTATTTTGCCCTAGGTAGAGCATTATCCCAAAAACACTGGCAGGAATATTGGCAACACTTGACTGCATTCCTATCTGGTCTTTTTTGATGCTAATAATGTAAATATTTCTGACTTCAAAATTTAGTTGTTTCTAGTTATTCCTTGATCTTCCTTCATTGCCATGGACTGACCTCTCTTTTTATTAGTTCTGATCTCAGTAGCTTATAAAAAAATTGTTTAGCTTTTAAGATATGTATAGTTGTAGGGTTTTTTACAGAGGAATGCAAAATAAATGCCAAAGCAATGTATCTACGTAGCTCAGCATTTGATGTATACAGTTATTTCTTGGCACATGTGTGAAAAGGTTGGGGATTTTGTTTTTGTTTCAAAAAGAAACTTATATTTTGAGGCCATGGAATGGTCTGCCCAATTGCCTGCTTGCCTGCCTGATTGTACTGCTAAGAGTAATTTCACTCAAAAGGTGTAATTGCCCTTGTAAGGTATAATACAACCTGCCAGCGCTGCTGTTGCTATCCCTTTGAAGAACCACAGCTCCCTAGTATCCCTACCCAGTATCATTCTGCGAGTTAGCAGGAGGGATTTTGAAGCCATAATGCATCCTTGTCTGACATTGAGGGCTGCTAACTAAATATTCTTTGGCTGCTGACACCCTGTGAACAAATGATGACCATACACTACAGGTGTGCACCAAGTCAATAGAATTCTGTCTGTCTAAGACCCAGACAAAATGACACTGTATCTCTGTGTTTGGGTGGGTCAGGGGATAGAGGTAGGAACAAAGGAAATCCAACTAAGAAGTCTTTACTTTTATTTTGGAATTTTTGAACAGCACCCAGTGTAATGTGTGCCGGGGAGCACAGTTCACTATAATTATAATGTTGTTGTTGCTCAGATAAAAATATTTATAAGGGAAATTAAAACCTTAAAATTGGTATTTGCACAGCTTTTACCACATGAATATAACATTCTTTAAATCACTACTTGGCTGCTGCAGTCTGTCTTATTGTTTTAAAATGCATTACTAATTTACTTGTAGGGTATGTACACTCATTAGGCTAAGCCACTTCTTTGAATAATCTCATTGAAGTATTTTGTAGTTACTTTTATTTAGTTAGCACCAAGCCCACCAGAAGAATGATTGATAGTATGCAGATTGTACTGTAAAGCATCAATCGTGTTTCAGACTGAGGCCAGCCTCTCAATGGTAGTGTGCCAAATTTGTTTTTTTATCAAATTAGAGGTCACCTGTCCCAGTATTATTTCAGAAGGGCTTGGAAACTGTTGCTTCTCAGATTATATCTGCACTACACATTAAATGTAGGCTTGAACCCTAACTGAATCCTTGCCCAGGACTAACAGATACCTTGAAGGTCTGGTATGATCAGTGCTTGCTAGAGTGAGCTGGTTTACTTGCACAAGTTGAAGGGGATGCAATGCAAGTTACAGCTCAAGAACAATTAAAGGAAGAGATGTCTCAGCCATTGGATCTGTCTTGCCAGAGCAGAGGAGCAAAACCAGGGAAAAAGACACAGTTCAGTGGCTGCAACGTGTATTGAGCAGCCAGCACTATAGCAGCAGATCACTGTGTTCACTGTGCCAAAGCCAACACATGGAACCCATACTCGTGTATGAACACCCCTGCAATGGGGCAAGACACTGCTAATTAGTTGATCATTTGGGCAGCTGGTGGAGAGTAGGAGTTAAGACCTGAAAGCTTTGCCTTTCCCACATTCCATCTGCTCCTGGTTCCTGACCCCATGCAACCTTTGTGGTATGCTGTATGCTAAATGCTGATTCTGTGTGTGTGCTACAGGCTGCTGACCCTTGTAGAGAAAAACAGATATGCAGAATTAGAAGGAAGAGCTAACTTGGGTCTTTTTTCCTCACTTCAGTGTAGAGAAAATTTCTAACATTATGAGTTATCATTTGTTATGAAAGATGACTTTTCATAAAGCACATGAAGAAAGAAGGAGTATTTGATGTGTTTGCACTGGAAAATCTTTCTTGTCTGGGTTCTTAAGGTTGAAAACAGAGTTTAGCATTTTACAGTGGAAGGCATTTCTGTAAGATTTCACACTTAACGCCTTAGGCTGGGCTAGAAACAGTGCGATAACCATATTACCCATGCTATTTTTGAAAAAAAAAAAAAAATGGAAAGAGGTTATGCATGCAAAAATGAAAAAGGATAAACATACCAAAACCTCTTTTAGTGTTTCCTTGGAGGAGGTGTAGTTTTGTTTGGGTTTGGGGAGGATGGGGAAAGGAATGCTGTTTTATTTTCTAAGCAGGTTTGGCATTGTCTACTTGATATTTTATCACAGGAAAAAATGCAACAGTTCCTAGAGACCAGTGGAGGAGTTTATTATTTTTGTAATTATCTTACAAAAAGTGAAGTGATTCTGCCCAGGAAAGAAGCCAAGCCTTTTCAAATATAGCCAATTGTACAACTGCCATTGACTTTACCAGGAGCAGCAATTTCTTAGAAAACTTCAGCACTGTGTTTTCATTGCAATGGCTTGGAATTCCCCCTTTAGCATCCCAGTTTACCAGTTAATTGCCTAATATCATTATAATTACATAACTTTATCCTTACTTGGCAAAATTATATCCTGTTTTCTTGGAATTTTTGTATATTCAGTACTTTCACTGAATAGAGATTCCACTGATGATGTACCTAGCAGTTTGGTAGGGTGTGTTTTCTGTCCACTCTGCCTTGCAATACCCAGGAAGCAAGAGCCTCTGCCTGAAACTTAATGGTGTCAGCATGTTAACCCACAGCAACCTTTCTTCATTTGTGTGCAAGTTCAGCTTATGGATAAACTTTCTGGAAAAAGGAATGACTGGGTGGTCCTGTATCTGTAGATGCAAGGGCATGATTGTCCTGAAAAAGCACATGGAATCGGTTGCTGTGTGTGGACCCAGGTGGAAATGGTTGCAGCACCATATTCTATTACTGTTCATGCTTTTTTTTTTTTTTTTTGGCCCAGCAGCCTCCATCCTGTATCTTTCTGTGTGAGAGTTCTTCACAGTATCAGCTGTCTCGCTACTAAGTCACTGGTGTTGATCTCTCTAGCAAAATTAAAATGAAACTTCCAGTATTATTGGTGTCTTATTCTGACATCAAAAATGACTCCTAATGACTTAATTTATCTTAGGCCACTCCTTTATATGTCTTCAAGAGTGAACGGTCAGTTATAATCAAGTCATACTTGCTAAAAACAACTAACTGAACTGGAAGATGAGTGTTACCGGCTGTTAAAAAGTTTCCATATGGCCCTCATCTGGCAGGAACAAATGAATGGTGGTTTTTTGAGTGGAAAATACTGAGTCATAAATGTATGATGAAAAATTTCTTTCCAATACCTGTATTTTAAAAATGAGTACAAGTTCTATTTTCCATTAACAAGAACAACAGTCTTTCTTTTCTTCTTCAAGGAAAATACTGAGCCAGGATTCCTTCAGGATGTTCTCCAAAGACTGTTGTCTAAAGACCATTTCTGTACTACTTTTCCTTTTTTTCCACTACATCCTGTCATAAAGGCGATCATACAGATGTGGCAGCAGTTGTACTTAAATCACACTAGTATGGCTGGCAGATCTTCTATATGTTTCTTTTCTCTTATCCTAACTCTGTTGGGATTATCATCCTCAAATTCCATCTCACTATCCCTGTGCATTGCACTAGTTAGTAGCCGTCTAGCTGAACACAACAAACATCCATGGATTTGAATGATCCTGTCTTCCGTGCATACCTTTGCTTGCCAAAGGAACAGTTCCTGAGAAGAGGCCAGGAACAAACATATAATGGCTTGAGCATAACAAGGGGAGATCCTACTTGACAGCTGAGGTGCAGCTGAAGAGATCCTGATGCAGAGCAGGAAATACTATATATTTTTAATATATGGGGTCTAATGTTTAAGCTCAAGTCAAAGGGATTTTTTTAAAATCACTGTTTAACAAAAAGATCTCAACAAGGTTTGGTAGGGATACTTCTGTTTTGTGCATAGACACCCGATTCCAAATTTGTTTTCCATTGCAAAGGACAATGAAAATAAAATATTTTTTAAATTTCAGATCAAACAAAATGAAAGAAGTCCATTTTCTGTAATGTATGTTCTGTGACAAAAATGTAAAAATATTAAAATACTCTAAAACAAATACTGCAACATAGCATGAGTTTTAATTTGGTTTATGTCTGACTTTTTGTGAAATACAGCTGCCTTCAGTTTGGTAATTTGGCATGGAAAAAATGTTCTGTTGGATATTGTCCATAAGATGTGTTCTTAGCCCTGCTTCAGATCTTCAATTAAGTCCAAAGCTGCAAACATTCAGGCCTCACAGTCTGCTCCATCAAGTTCTGTTTGTTCTGTGTAGCTGCTGTTTTGGGTAGATGTTTGTCTTTACAGTGTCCTCACTATCCTGTGACTTAAATGTTTTGGAAAACCTAAATTTAGCTTCCAGTGTTTTATGAAATTAATGTAGTTTTTGAAAGACAACTTGTCTACATGTATTCTATTATCAGTTGTGTAGAAATTTCTATACAAAGTCAGGGAGCTCAAAGCTTTAACAACTGAACTACCTGTGGGAGATTTTATACAAGAGAGTGTTTACCTATTTTTCTTCTCAGGAAGTAAAAGTTCACTTTTACTAAGTCTGACATGCTTAGTTTTACCACTGTCAGAGTAATCTCAATTAATCTCTTCAATTTTGAATTTGTAAATCAGACTTTGAATCCAGGAGACAGTATGATTTTCAAAAGTCTACCTTTTGAGGTTTGTTTTATGACCAGCATATGTGGTCAGCCACCATCCAAGACACTTACAGAGGAATGGTTGTCTTTGTGCACTTCTCATTGTTATTCACCGGCAGGATAGTCATCAGAGGGTCACATTAAAGTTCATTCAATCAAAGCTGTGGCAGTAGCAATAGTCTGCCTCAGGTCAGTTCCATCTCTTGGGATTTGTAGGGCACTATCTGAAGTTATTTGCGTAATTTTATGTAACATTAGTGCCTTGGTAGTTTGTAGCAAAGATTTCAAAGGCAACAAATCTGTATCTAGTGTTCTGTATCTACCTCAATGACAATCCAGTGGTCTTTCCCCCTTACTGTGGTATTGTAACCATTTGGATGTATCTTCTGGTATCTACTAAGTTCATTTTCACTTAGCAGTAATCTATAGATAATGTGTATTGTTTATGTTAGTGGTTATAATTAGGTTTTGTTTTTCTCTATTCTTGTGGTTATTTGTTAATGTATTTGTGATTTTCATGGGAACCTCTGCCTTTTACTTTTGAGATAATCTTTAAAAGTGCTCCCTTGTGCTGCAATAGATGTTTAAGTTGGGATGATAAATCACAGCCAAGAAGTATCTGCTTTTCTTCATTGACAGTAAAGGGATCCTAGGTAACCCAGATCTATATCTGAAACGGTATGTTTGGATGAATGCCAACTATGTCTTGACTTCTTTATCTATACGTATATAGAGATGTGCTTACATATATATATATATAAAAGCATATATGTTTGCACATGCACACAGATAAATATCTGTATATTAAGCCCAAACCAGTTCTGTTACTTCCGTTTCAGTATCATTTGCAGACATGTTTATGAGGCTATCGTATCAAAATAGTTTCATTTTTAATGTATGAGTAAGTTTTATATGATGTATACTCCTGGATGTTCTGAAGAGTTATCTAAGAGGTACATTTTCAGTCTTGAGGGAGGACAAAAGGAATGAAAACTCATAGCCATGAAGAATGTTCTGATTAGGAGTACATGAAGTCTATACATTAATAACTATTCCTCTCAAAGCCAAATTTCTAAATTTAAGCTGATGTTTTGGTATCGAACCTTAGATACAAATGATGAGATGATAATCTAGACGTAATTTCTGGGTTATTTCTATTCTGGTGATACTAAAGAGATTGTGAAATATTCTTGTTTCTTGGAAGGAGTGTTATCTGATTTAAAATACTAGAAATGGAGATGTGTATAACAGTCATTCAAAAATCATAATTTTATACATTTTAATGGAAAATATTAAAAAGGTAGAAATAGAGTTACCGATTCATGGAGGAAAAACTGAAAAATAAATAGGAAAGTAAAATCATAAATAAAAAAGCAAAAGCAACAAAAAAAGTATTGTTTACCATTAAAGAACAGGAAAGAATTTGTAAATCCAGAGAGAACCGGAGAGTGTTCAACAATGGGGAAAAGACATTTTGGCTTAATTTCAGAAAATCTTAAGCAGGAAAAACTCAGCCCATATTCGCCAAAATAGCCAAAATAGATAAAAATGGAGGAGAAATAAATACCAGACAAACCTCTTGAAGACCGCAGAAATTAATAGGTAGTAATGGGATTTTTTTCAGAAGCCAGAATAAAGTTCTTACTGTGCCATGCAACACACTGAAGAGCTTTATCAAGATGTTCTGAAGTCGAAGAACTTAATCATGACAGTAGACAGAACGAAAGATTTGGATTGCTTCTGATTAGACCATAAGCAATTTGTAATTTTGCAACAGAACATACTAGAGGTGAGGTTGAAGACAACCCTTTCTTGTGTGGTTTGTTGATGGATTCAAAGCACTTTTTTGAGTAATTGCTGCTGTTCATTCCAAACAATGCAAGTGACTTGCATAGAGAATAGAATTTACAGTTGAGAAATTAGTCCTTTTTGAAAGTTGGCTTTTCCCTAATTCTTCCTGCAGATAACAAAACAAATTAATTTAACTGCATCTGTTGGTCAAGGTGTTTTGATATTGTATCATAGCTTTAAAACACTTAGAATCTGAGATCTGAAACTTGAGTGTGATCTTGCCTGTATTAAAATCAGGTTTTTTACCCCAGCTGCTTTCTGTGTGGTGCTCCATACCCAGGAATAAGAGGGGTTTTTTCTCTCTTTTCCCACTTTTCTCTCTTTGTTGAGCAAAGCTTACAAACTGCAGAACTCCCAAAAGCAAAGCAGTTCTGTTCACACAGCTAGCTTAACCAGTCTCTTACCTGCTGCAAGACTTGTGATACTTAACTCCTTCTTTACACAACTACATGAAAATTATTTTAATAACTGGCTGTTTGGCTTACATTCATTTAACATTCACAAACAGTATGTAGTCAACCAAAACTGCAATGAAATTTTAGCTGATTATTCCCATTCACATCTGACATGAGCAGAGTTTGGAAAGAGGATTCATTTAGATTAGCCAGTGATTAAATTTAGCTGTGAAACATATAGGTTCATGCTGTACTTTATTATTGCATAGATTCTTCAGCATCATGTAGGGAATATATATTTCAAATCCCCCTTAGGGAGAAGCAGTATGATAAGAGTTGTCAAGTAAGTTTTAGATCTCTGCCCCAAATTAATACCATTTTGGAATAATCCAAAGAGTATTTTTTGTAAAAGGTGCTTTTCTGATAGAAATAATTCTGTAGAAGATCTCAGTCTGTTATTTTAAACTGTAAATAATGTATTTGTTGAATTTTTTTTAATGCTACTTAGATTTGGGACTTGCAGGTTTTTTATAAATTTTAGGGATAGCATGTGTTCATTTAGCTGTCTGAGATGATGAGGAATGGGAACTAAATGCATTGGGTTTTTTCTTCAGATCATGAAAGAGGTCTGTGACTTTGAGTCTCCTCTGCTTTCCACATTAGTTCTAAGAGTAATACCTTGGTGAACTGTTTATTTCAGGGCAAGGTGTAAAATTTTGATTTGTCCTAAATTTCTAACATTTAAAATCGTATGAATTAGTGGATTGTGTTTGCACTGTGTTCCATTCGGTTCTTCATCCCCATCACCACCGTTGCTACCTTAGACCTGTTTTGAAAGCACTTGCTGCCTTTTCAGGTCTCAGTGGCCCAGACAAACACTTCTCCTTCAGTGAGTGTGTGCTTTTTTTTTTTACTCAGTCTAGCTTCTCTCTTTTGACTAGCCAATGTCTTATCCAGGTTTTGCATGTTTTATTGAACTGAATTTTGGTGTAGCATACAGAAATGAGAGCAATTTATTGTGGTTTTTCTAAAATAGGTTTTCAGTTCTGCCTAATTTGTAAGGTTATCATTTTGCCTTTATCATATTTCTTTGAGTGGACATGTAGCAGAACTTGGTGGTATTTGAGTGGTGGAAATGTAAATAGCTCTTCATTTTCATTATATGGTTACTGCTGTAATATGCAAGACTTCTGAAAGCTGATGATAATCTAACATTTTGATTGTAACCTTTGTTTTCAAAGGGCACTATGAGGAGGTGTACGATAACCAGCTTAACTTGGCCTACTGTTTCAATGACCCTGAGGACAAATGGTTAAGTCATTACTTTTATGAGCAATGCTTTAACACTGCTCAACTAATAAAAATTGATGGTGGGAGAAGAGAGGCGCAAGCACATGTAAATATGGGCCTCATCAATGAGGAACAAGGTAAGTCACCCAGATCATAAAGCTACATTGGATCAGCGTTGAGACAGTCATATTTGGCAATTTGTGTTTCATCACAGGGCACAGTGTTTAGTGTAGAGTTGATTTGCAATAATAATTTCAAGACAATTTCAAATTGAAATTGTTGCAATTTTAATTTTTGCAGCAGCAAAAAGGAAGACAAAGATTGTAATTATTTACAGACGTGTTTCCTCTGACATCCACCTACAGTTGAAAGTACTCTATCAGATGAAAAACAAAACAGAAGTTTAAAGGAAGCATTTGTTTAGCAAAAGGGTTCTTTGGTTTTGGCCATATTTTCTTTTGCTTGTTTTTGACAAGAGACTGGTAGTGCTGCCTCAGGCCACAGGTGTTTGAGTAGGATGGCATCTGTAGTTACACAAACTGGGTTGATTTAAAAGAGGTATGAACATGTAATTCAGTTTAACCCTGCCTCCAATTTACACTTGAATAAAACAGTCTATTTTTGTGTTCTTTGTAAAAACTACCTTCTGGTTCTCTTGACTGAAAATGACACCATGTTTTTTTTGTACGTGACTGCCATGTTTGTGTTTGCTAATGGTTTATACATTTCCACAAGCTCCATTTCTCCATTCATGTATCTGTATCCTCAAACTGTGAGTCTCTGAAACCAGAAAAGATATTAATAGAAGCAACTAGAATTATGGAACAATCCAGGCTGGAAGGGACCTCAAAAGATCATCTGGTCCAACCTTTCATGGGAAAGGGAGCCTAGATGAGATTATTTTAGCACCCTGTCCAACCACATCTTGAAAGGCTCCAGTGATGGGGACTCTACCACCCCCTGGAGAGGCTGTTCCAGTGAATGATTGTTCTTGTGTGAAAAATATTACTTTCCTATTTCAAGATGAGCCTTGTTTCTATATTTAAAAGCATACATTACGTTTCACGGCAGAGGGGGTTTGTGTGTCTGTAACAGTCTGGGTCATTACATTTTGGGGTTTATGTTTGACTTTGTGGTTGAAACCATTCCAACTTTGAGCTCAGCTTGTGGCTGGTTTCTCAAAGAGAATGCCTTTTTTTAGAAAAAAGAAGATTCACAGGAGTTGAAGTATTGTGTGGAAATAGTGTAATTCCAATAAATGTCTGACAGAATGGGTGTGTTTTGAAAGACTGCCTAATTTCCCAGCATAAACCTGGACACAAAACATAAAACCTACAATTTTTTTTTTTTTAATTGAAAGATTATGGTCCTTCCCCCCCCCCCATGTTCTCTTAAAGCTGAAATACTGCTTTTTTATTATTATTTCCTCATATTTTCTAGACTGTTGGCCATTTACAATGTTTTCCTCTGAACTGCTGCTGTATCTTTCTTGTCTGCAACACCCAGAGCTGGATTCAGTTTTAAAATTTGAGTTCATACCAATGATCGATAAAATGGAAGGTTTTCTTACAAGCTGTGTTTTTATTTGTGTTTTCAGGTATGACATCTACATTCTTCATTTCAGCATAAATTGCATACTCATATTCAGTTTATGACCTTCAGTAATCTTGAAATTCTTTTCTGAAGAACTGTTAACTTGCTATTCTGTTCCCAGTTCTAAGATCACCAGTTAGTTCTGCCTAAATGCAGTATGTTGCTTGTTTTTTGCACTGAGTAGCATCCTGTGTTTTATAGGTGGTTTCCAGAAATTGTCAAGGTTGTTTTTAATTCTGAAGTTGTTCTTCAACACTTTCTCTTCTCTTTAGTTTGGTATCATTTGAACATTATAAAGGTATTTTTCTATCCTGTAATTCAGATCCTTAATGAAAATATTGGTAAACTGGACCTAGGACAGGAGCATGTGGAACCTCACCAAATACCTTTTTCCATACTGACAGTGAACTACTGGTAACCAATGTCTATATAGGATTTCCTAACTAATTTGCACTCACCTAACAATACTTGCTGGTGAACTATGGTTCCCTAATGCTTTCCAAGAAAATTATATGACAGTGAGAAAGAATTTACCAACTTAAAGAGAAGACTGATTTGATGACACTCACTTTTGATGTATTGGCATTGGCTGTAATATTTTCGTGTTTTCTCTAAATGCTTGGAAATAATCTGTTTGATTATTTATTTATTCCAGTATTGTTCTAGGAATTGAACTTAAACTAAATCCAGTTTCCCGGTAGATAAGATAGCACTTGCTTAAAGCCCAGCCAGTCACAACCAAGTAATTTTCATTTTGAATGAAAAATGCTTTAGTAGGTTGTCTGTCTGATACTCAGTAGAAGAAAACTATTGAAGTTGCTGGATTTTTTGCAACCTTTTCACTTGGTCCTTCAGTTACTGAAAAATACAATTACAAGATGGTGCATAAAAGCAAACATCCCTATCTATTTGTAGCTTCAAAAGCTCACACTGAGTATGACCCACTACTGTTATCCAACCACTGTCTAAAAAAATTTTAACATTTCTTACTTTCATATGATAAGGAAAAATTGTTGAATACTTAAATATCTTTAAGCTCGGTACAAAAGCATACAAGTAAACTTACGAAATACATTTTGGGATGCTCAGAGGAGGGGAAATTTCATTTTTCTGCTGTAAAATACTGGAAACTTCCAGAAGAGAGGCTTCTTATTAACATTGGTAAGGAGAGAGAAATAAATGAAGGTGCATTTTCACTGCCCAGGGTAAAGCTTCGCGGAATCTGTAGGGTCTGTCCATTTTCCATAGAGAGGGATAGAAAACTGAATAAACTGAGAGAGTAAGCATAGGATTTGCTTTGAGGGACCATCGAGAAAAAGAGCAGATGCATTCCATGCACTTTTTATTTTCAGTGGATGAAAAACTAAATCACAAGTTCTGTTTGCAGAAAAAGTGTAAGAGCAGATGTTGAGCTGACATTGTATAAAGTTGCATGAGTATTAATGGTGTTATAAGTTAAATTCTAAACATGCTATTTTGGGTATTAGAACAGACATATATAGCTTATAAATTAAATGGCCTTTTTTTTTTCCTTTATTTATAATGCTGTAATTTCATTTGTTTGTGAATTGAATGAGTTGGGTACCCATTTCCTGTGGGGATATGTACATATATACAGGAATAGATACACATTAATAGATATGTATGTGTGCATTAATATATACATACAGGAATATGTATGTGTAGCTATATAAATACGGGGGGAGGTAGGTATGCAAATGATACCTAGCATTTACATGATGCTTTCATCTGATTTAAATCATCATCTCTATATTAACTGCAATGATTACTAGTGCAGCCAGGAGATGGGAGAATTTACAAGAACGTGAAGTTAGCCTTACAGACATTCATGTGTACATCCTTTTAGATGTAAATATCTTGGACCGGTTCTTTTCAGTTCTCTCACCCAGTGGTGGATTTTTAATTACTTGTGAATGGAAGCTGGCTATATATGCTTAGGACTGATTGCTTGGGAGTATAAAGTTAAATGTACTTCAAAGGTGGTTGTTTGCCTTGGAAGCAAATCAATAAATTTGCTGGATAATTTTTGTGTAATCAAATTTAAAGTTCTTTGACTTTCAGCCTGGTCCCTGTCCTAAAGGCTGGATATAATCTGATGTTCATTAATCTTCAAAGCTAAATATTTGAGGTGTTGGCAGTGTAGACTTCAGTCATGCTATTTGGATGCAGGCGATTAGTGGTTGTCAGTACATAAGGGAAAGAAAATTGTAATTGAGTAGCCTGCTACAGACACAAATGGAACATTCTGCTTGAACCAAACACAATTCTAGTGACAGTTCTTTGCAGAATGAGATTTTAATCTCTTCTTTAAAAAACTCTGTAAAATAAGGTCTCTGTTTACAAGTCACCCAAATTACATGCTACTCGTTGATTATTGTAAGAGTATACAGGCTATGATCCTGTTCAATTAGCTGTACTCACCCCATAGTTTGTCTTTCCTCAGGGGGCTGATAATGAATTATTTTATTACTTTGGTTAATAGTAATTTTCTTATATGGCTACTAAACATGCCCATGTCACTTTATACACATTGAAAAAGTGATGTCATATTTTAGTATTTTTTTCTCACATTAAATCCAGCATTAATTGTCATCCAAGTAAGCACAGGCTTTGTGACACAATCTCAGTTAAGAAAAATTAATTTTAAAAAATCTTTATTCCTGTGCTTTGAATGTGTTTTTAAAGTAATATCAGTCATTATAAACATGTGCATTTTTCTGCATATCAGAGAATAAGATTATCATAGTCTGTGATTAATTATATTAGTGTAAACTCTGCTAAAGTTAATTGTGAACTTCAGGTTTACACTGTTGTAACTTGCAGAAGAAACACAATCTGAGTGTACTGATAGGCATAATGGCTAGTGCTAGTTTCTATAGGTTCTTACACTGCCAGCACCAGTATTTGAGTGCTTTCTGTTTTGTATTAAATGGTTAATATTTGTCATGCATAAAACAATGTAGACCTTAAATATATGCATCCCAAAGTTTCCGACAATTGATATCAGTAACAAAAGAAGTCCAGAGGAAACAAGGAATTTTTACTCGTAGTAGTTGTTTGCTTTAAATAGGTTATAACAAAGTTAGATATATTTCTGTATTATTCAAAAGCATAATAAAAACAGATACCTGAAAGTGTACTTGTTCTAAAAGCAGCCACCAAAGCCAGTGCAAAGTAATACAGGTGTTTGTATATAGATGTGTATGTGTGTACATGTATATATACACATACACTTATATATACAGACATATGTATGCATCAATATGAGCACACACATTCAAATGTAGCCAGTGC
The DNA here is from genome assembly GCF_023634085.1 of Falco cherrug. Lineage (NCBI taxonomy): Eukaryota > Metazoa > Chordata > Aves > Falconiformes > Falconidae > Falco > Falco cherrug. The sequence goes on along the minus strand of NC_073697.1, from coordinate 15,127,953 downwards.
TTTAAAGCCAGTACTTCAGATACCAACATTCTATCTTCATGTCAAGCAATTCTGCATTTGTGAGAGAAGCTTAAAGATGAGTAATTAACATATCTGATGGTGGTTTTCTAATACAGATACATGACTGTTCTTTCCTTAAGGCACACCCTTACAAAAAGATAGGTTAGTGGTACATCGTCTGTGGGACAGTGTAACAGGAAGAGTGACATCAAGAACTCTGGAGGAAGCAACAAAAACACCATCACTACAATCTTATTACAAATATCTGTCCTCCCACCCTCAAATGATGCAAGGATCTCAACTCTTACTTTCAGACGTTAGCAGCAAATGTAGACATTCACAAGCTGTGGTTGTTTTCCTGCATGAGTAAATTAAGCAGTGCGTGAGGATGTCTATGAGCATTGGAGCACAGGCTAGCGGTAAAATAGTATTAACAGTCCTGCACATGCTTCTAGCTTGTGCTGACTTGGACTTTCCTGCCCTGCAATTATTCATGGGCACAGTCTGGTAATTAGGAGTGTTGCAGGAACTTTCCCTAACAGACAGTTTGCAAGCAGCCACACTGTTTTGAAGGATAAGAGGGTTTACTAGGAAAGACACAGCCTTCTGTACCTGTTGGTTGCAGTGCTTGGAAATGTTTCTGGATACATTTAAATAACTAGTTTTGAGAAAGCACGTAAGTGTCACAGTAGAGTTCAACAAATAAAACTTTCACATTGAATTCCAAATGTAAATCAGTACCATGCCAAAAACTGCATATCCCCTGGTATGAGAGCTGTGAGATGTGTGAAAATTATGCCGTTAATCTCAATGCAGTGGTGACTGAATTAGTCATCAGATTTATATTCTGCTAGCACATAAGGATCAACAGTAGTGGAGGTAACACTTTTTCTGAAATATTTTACGGACCGGAAAGAGTAAAGGCAGGCAGAACTAGTAGGAGAAAGGACAGAATTCAAAGCTAATAGCAATGTTAGGTATCTGAGTGCTGATTCCTATAATATACAGCTAATCCATAAACCCCATTTTGTCTGTCCGTGTGTGTTTCATAGTTTGTAAGTTATAAAGAATTCGTGATCAGGGTCTCCTTTGTCCTTTCTAAAATAAGCTTAGACATTTCAAAACATTTGCCATATTCTGCAAATTAATGAAGGGGTCTTCAGTGTTCAGTCTTAATCCAGTTCTGCCTTGATCATAAGCAATGTTACGCTCCTGTTGCTTTTCAGTCAGAGCGATGTTATGCCAGAGTTGATCACTTTGATCCCTCCACACCCTTCCCAAATATATTAAAAAATTATACCTGATTTATGAGAAAGGTATAAATGCTGTATCTGTAATCATGGATAAAATACAGTTTATTTCATAGGTTAGAATTTGATATAGAGTTTTCTGGTTGAAAAGCCTACGGAACACAAGGGACTTATAAAAAGATGTAATTAATCTTTTGTGGGAAAAAAACCACTGGATTCTTACAGACTTTGACAATCTGGATTAACACTGCGGAATAGTATTATACCTATTGTTTTACCATATGTTGAAGTTAAAGTTTTTAATCAAGGCATTGTAAAAGTTGGTGGAAAAAATCCTGTTGAGCTTAATGGGCATTTGATTCAAGCTTCTGAAACTTTAGTATTAATTACTAGATATATTTGGTACACAACAACTTAAAAACAGTTCACAACATCATCTTTTTATTTTGGAACATAAAAGGTCTAAACTGATTATTTTCTTGTTCTTGGCAGGTCCCATTTAATCCACTGCTAAGAAATTGTTGATTTTGTGTTTTGAATTGTTTATGGCAAATGTTTTTCAATTAAAAACAGTAATGTATAAATTATTGAGAGGAACTCAGCGTACTTTCACGAGTATCTATGCAGAGGAAATATGCGCGTTTAAGCAGAATTTCCCCAGCTGGTTTGCCTTCAGGCAGAAATAATTTATATTCAGATAAAAAAAAAGAGGATGTTAATATTGCAAAATGAAATACTAAAAAGGTTTAAAAAGGCAAAAGTTAAAATTGCTTATGAAATTTGTTATGCTTTTTTGTGTGCGCATTTTGTGACTTTGTTTCAGTTACATAAACATGTAGTGTCTTTTGCTAGGAGGTTGCTAAGTATAGCCAGAATAAAATTCACCTGTGGGATGGATAGCCCACATGTACATTCTACATTAATAGAACTTCATATTGTTATCTGTGTTGCAAGTCTGCCAAGCCCACTTAAATAGCAAATCCTCATTGTGCTATATAATGTAGAAATGAAAAGTGCTGCTTCACAATCTGATTGCCAAATTAGAAATGGTTGGTAAATAAACCAGCAGGACAACATTTGTGAAGAGTGAGACATTTCTTCTTTACTACCTGTGGAGTGCAGAACTGTTACTGATAACAGTATTGCTGCATTTGAACTATCCAACCTGCCTATTTAATGCTGTTTCCACCATAAGGTGTATAGCCAGTTGTATTCAGAAATGCAGGTCTGACACTGGAAGAAGGCAAGCTAAAATGGATCCCTTGAAGAAAGAAAGCTTCAGGAACAAAAGCAATTCAAATTATCAGCTAATACCTACCCAAGGCCTTTCTGGTTTTGCCATTCCTCGTGTCTGTGATAAATTCCTTATTATAAGCAACTTCTTTTGCTTTAAAATGATACCCAGATAAGTTTGTGATTTTTGATAAAAGGTTAGCCTTGTAATTTCCTCTCCCTTTGTTTTTATAATGGGATTTTTCATAGTGTGGACCAAAAAGGGAAAAGGGATTTAAAGATATAAATGCCTATGTAATTTTTTTTCATAGGAAGCCTGAGTGCTGGTCAAAATATGGCAGTGGTATAAAGGAGAGTTGCAGTTCTAGAGATTTAGAGACTATATACCCTTATGGGCAGGAACCACCATGTTGTTCTGCGCTTATACAATACCATTTCCTGTATGCTTCTATAATGCTGGTACTTGGTAAGGTTCAGTGTCTGCTGTGATAAATTGAAAGCTATATGTGAACATGCTGCTGACTGGTCAGTGCTTAGCTGCCAGCTGGCCAAGCAGCATGCTGCCCTCTAGAAGATGTACAGCAGAGTCTGGCCTGTCTTTCTCTTTGTAATTTGGATCAACGTCTGTCCTCCAGCTACTAATTTTCTAAGTGGTGGCGGGAACTTATTGTCTACATGCTTCTTACCACCTCTTAAAATTTGGTTGAAGTTTCACACCAAATCTAGTTGGAGGACAGGTTGATCACTTAGGCTTGTTTGCTGTGGAGACTAACCTAAAAATGTCTTTTTGTACTGTTCATTGTTTGGGAGAACAGGTGGTGTGTTTAATTTGAATCTTGTAAATTTTTTTTATATAACAGACCATATCCTGTAGCCACCAAATACCATTGATTTATCATTATATCCCCTCTGCCTCGCCCCAGATTGCTTATCCCAGATTGCTAATTTTTAAGACTTATTCCTAGTTGCGATTATTCATTCCAAACAACTTTTTCAGAAAAAAAAGGTGTAGGAATAGTTCAGACTTGACAACTTGCTCATGTGTCTCCAAATCCTGTCTTTGGCTACATATACCTGTTGCTAAATTTTGTCGTTAAGCTCATATAGAGACATACACTTTAAAAGAGTCTCCGCATCAGGGAACTTTAAAGACAGAAAGAAACCTTTCCTTAATGGGACATAGAATTCTGCATATCCAGTCTGATCATTTAAAACACTTTATTGATTTTCATCCTATCAGCTGAAGCTCTGTCTTTGTTACTCTGCATGTACACTATTTCACAAAGCAGTTATATTGAGGTTTTTCTGGTTGTTTAAAAATTGAATACATAAGTTATCTGGGAAAAACTTGATTGTAGAGCATAATTTAAAAAAACTTAAGCAGCAAATTGCTAAGAGATAAAGTCTTCAGATACAATGCTTTTCTCTGTCAGTCAGCAGCAGATAGAAGCAGCCATAAATCCAGCTAGATTCTTGGGGAGGACAGATTTAAAAGGTTTATTAAATAATTGAGCTCATCCTCATGCAAGTGCAGAATGTAGTTCCCTGATAAATGACATCTTATTATTACAGGGTTGTTACTGGTATGGAACTAGCAGGTACCATATTGAAATGATGTTATAGAAATTAGGTATGTTTTCAGTTCAAATTAGTATACTCAAATTAGTAGACTCTATAGAAAGTCTGAAAGAAGCGTCTGAACATGCAACATAAAAGCAAAAAGGCCTGTTGAGTTCATAAAAAATATTCTTTGTATAATTCTTTTTTATTCTTATATTAAATGATGTTGGTAGGCAATGAAGAGATTTTGAATAAGAGAACTCAGGGGAAGAATTCCATAGGGTTCCTATTTTCAATTCTGAAAATAAATATTGTGAAAAAGAAAAACTTTCTTCATGCTTTTCCTTCAGTTGATTTATATTATAGTTTATTATTAAGCAAAGTGAAGTAATAGTATTCTTTACACTACAAAAAAGTAAGCAGGTTTGCCAAGAGCCTCCTTGAATCCTTTCACTATCACTGCCATTTTCCTAGCCTAATTCTTCAAGTGGAGAATCTTTCAGTTCTGATATAAAACCTGGTAACAGGTCTGTATACTTACTTGTAATGAGAAGCTCTTCAAAATATTTAAAGCAGTGCAGAAGCACAAATTCTAAACTTTGTGATTTGTATTTTCCTTAAAAGATTGGACATAAAAAAAAATACAATTAAATTAGTTTCCATTCTTAGGTATGTGATGATTGTAATGTTCATTTCCAAATATTTCATAAAACTATGGGAAATGTATTGCTGTTGTTTACACTGAACTATGAAAGGTACCATATCAGAAATATTTTAGAAAAAACATCTTATGTACACTTGAATATAACATGTAGCACTCAAGTGAATTGTTTATATACACACTTCTGCAAGAATCATACTCTTTCTTAATGTTTCTGGTATCAAATGTTGCTCTGTTTGGTCTGTGTGCATGTTCATAAGACTGTGACATCTAATGAAGAGATCTTTTTAAAGTATTGATAGCCATGAGTAAATTATACTATGTTTGATCTGTGTTAAAGATTCAAAGTCCAAGGTCTTTGAATAGAACTTAGAATAAAAATGTAATTAGGTTACATCCCTAAAGTCTGATATATCTTTAAACAAGACTGCAAATGAAACTTTATTAAAACTTCAAATGAATTATTTCTTTGCTTTTTTAAATTCTTTTTCCCTCTCTTCTCTTTCATGTCTATTACTGACATTGCTGCTTGTATTTTACCTGTCTTTTCCAGGGTATTTTAATTATTTACTACTTAATGAGTAGTACTGAGAAGAAGCTTCATTCAAAGCTGCCTGCTCACTAACAGATTTTTTTGCTTCAGAGCTTTGCAAGGGCTTGGACTATGGCAAGCTGAACGGGCAGTTGTCATCGTAAACTTTCCTAGAGGCAGTGTTTCCTTTTAGTAATTGATAAAGGATGTAGTGTTTCCAGAGGTGCCCTCTCAGTGGGACTGAGAGCTGATGGGGTGGCAAATCCTCAGCCAGTATCAATAATCCCTAGAAGTCATAGGTAAAACAAACATTACGAGGCTATTAATAAAAAAATATATCTTATTCTTCAGAGGATCATAAGATAATTCAAGTTGGAAAGGACCTCAGCAGGTCATTAGTCCAACCTGCTACTTAAAGCATGCTCTGAAGTAGATTGTCTGCACAACAGAACAGCTCCAGTGCTGGAGCATTGCATCTGACATTAAATTTATTATTGGAAGCTATGAATAGTAAGGGCAATGGAGTCGGATCTGAATCACTACAAAAAATTATTTAAACTGAGGCAAGCATTTGACATGAGCTAGCAAAAGTAGTTTAGTGAAACCAGTCTGCTTCAGTGTCATTTTCTGTATTTAAAAGGTAATTATATATTATTCCTCAAGACTAAGCAGTGATATAACTTGTTTTCATTTAGTTCTTTTGAGCTAAAGAAACCCTCAAGCCCTGAAAAACAGAACTGCAAAGTGTGTGCCGTTTTTCACTATTCGTCACTGCATTTTCACCTCCCTTCCCTCTCTGCATTTGGATATCTGCCTATAAACACTGAAATATTTGTGAAACCTGAAATGTGAGCATCCCACTGAGTGTGGGACTGTTCTTATTCAGAGCCTGGAGCCTTACATTGTGAGCTTCCTGAATACATTTTGCATCTTAGGTAGACTTTGCATATAGAAAGCATTTGATGCTTTACAAACATGAAAGAATAAGGTTTGAATGTTATTGTGAAGCAAGAATTCCATTCTCTTTAAAACGGGTATGTTGTTATTCAGCTCCTGTTCAACATTGGTTGCAATATTCTCTAGATTGGCATATATCAAAAAGTGTTTATATATAAACAAACAAATTAGAAGAAAGTATCTGACAAACGTTGCTTTCATAGAATATATTAACCTAAAAAAATAAAGGAATTTTAATTATGAACCAAAATTTTATGTGTTGGTTCATTTGAATATGAATGTAGGACAGACAAGTTAGTGGAATTTTCATATGGCACCTGTTCAGTAAGTTGGACGCTAATCATGGAAGAGTACATTCTTTAGTGTGCATGTGGGCAAAATGCTGCGAAATCAGTTTGTGCAAGTACAGTGTTACAAAGTTAAAGGAGATTCTAGATTCAACCTCAGACCTAGACTTCTGTGAAAATGCCTGAAATATGAATGATTTTTCCACAGTTAAGCCTAAATTAAAGGGAAAGTTCGGTGATATGATGTAGTTCAGATAGCAAGACAGTAATTACAGGTATGTTTCTAAATTTAAGTTAAAGGTTACACTTAGTTTGAAATCACCCTTTGATTTATTATTGTCTTTCATGTGTGTCCATATGTTATATTTTTGTACCACTCTTTGTAAAGTATTATGTGAGGTCTGTGTGCATATAGTTTTGGGGGAAATCAGTAACTGACACCAGTTTTTCTTTGTAGAGTTACTCTGAGTAGTTGCAATTGGTTTGGAGAGTAGCTTTGCGTCTCTTAGCGAAAATCTGAAATGTTTTATGTAGAGCCAGAAGCAATTTAAGAAGGCCTGGAGCTAACCCAGAATTTTGAGGGTACAGTGCAGTAACTGGAAGAAAGGCAAGAGGAGGGTATTTATTCGTGTCTCTCATACAACAGTGCTTGTTCCTCCTGTGCTTACTCTTCATGCTTTCTTGTAAGAACAAGAAGATTTTTCACAGCAGTTCCTCTTCTGGTAATGTGCTCTTCAGTTAATTACAAGTTTTTTTCTCTTGCTGGTCCACAGTAAACTATCCCCAAAGCAGCTGTCATTTCAGCTGCCTGTGGGAAACCCTTCCTTCTTTGCAGTTCAGTAGTGTTGGCAGCAGCAGGGGAAGGGATTAGAGAGCAGACAGGCAAGCAACCAGAGAAACTAGTATCCCTAGCTTGCAAGATGTCTCTTAGAGAACCCTTTAAGCAACATCTTTTTAGAGCATTTTTAGTATCATAATGTGTTGATGATGAGATATAACGTACTGTGAATGGTCCTACTGCAGGTGCTACAATATGCACTGCCCTCTAGGTTCCTATAGATATATTTTGAGTATTTGAGCTTTAAAGCAAGTAATTTAGATCCTCAGAGGACAAGAATAGATATGGTCTAATGCTCACTGGATTCCTATAGTTCTGGCATTCTTTTCAGACAACAGATACTTGCTTAACTAATGTCAGCAGAAATAATACATCATTCTCTAAATTGCAATGCCAAGGTTTAGCCTAGCAGTTCTTTACCCAGACAAGGGAACACAAAATACCATCTTTTTGCACTGCAGTCTCCGTCTACCAATACCATATCTTGGGTTGTGTGATGTTCAGCTTTCCTTCTATCTTCTTCCTTCTCCTTTATGTCTTCAAGCCTTCTACTTCTCAGGCAAGCTTTCAGTTGACCTTCAGCAACTTAGACTTTAGGGAGAGATCTACTGGTGTATTGTCAAACTGGGGAAATTGTCAGAATAACCCATGATGAGCCAACATGTTCATTACACAATATTCTTATGAGTTAAAACCCCCTGTGCAATCTTTCTGAAAAATGTGATTGGCTCCTGTATAGTAAATGAAAATAACTTTTTATCCTTTGTCTTAAGAATACCTTGATTGTTGTCTGATGATTGGTTGTATTTTAAAGGAATCTTATGGAGTTATGGAACCGCAAAATTTTATCTTAAATGTCTTCCAGCATTTCTGTCTTGCTTTTGCACATGGAACTTAAACTCAAGTTCTTGCATCTGGGATCAGTCCCAGTGACTTCTGGGACTTCTGTACAATTCATTTTACCTCAGGAGCCCAGGGTGGTTCAACTATTTACTGAATGAGAGCCTGCTTTCATGATTCTTGTAATCTTTCCATTCTACCTCCCAACACATCTCTATTAAAGACTTATAACAACCTCTGTAGATAGTGGCTCACATTAGAAACCGTGACAGATTGTTAACTGTTTCAGTGTGAATATTGCTACCATAATTATTGTAATTGAATATAGGAAACTAAAAATAATAGAAGCAGTTTAAGCAGTTAAGCTGAAATGTAAGCCTATAACTTTTAAAATAGTAATAACATTTTTCTTTTTTTGCTACCATTAACTGTTGCTTCAAGCAGATTTTATGTCCACACTGTACAGTGAAATAATTGATTATGAAAGATGTCCTAGTTCTAGATTAAAATATACAATAATATACATAAAGCCTTACTGTTCTTTTAGGTTGTTGTTTTAAACTAAAGTGGAATATTTCCTAAAGTCCTCAGTAATTGTTTATAATTTAGAATTAAATGTGCTTTCTGCTTATAGTAGTGCTGCTGAAGAAATGTACCTAACAGACCTGTCACTTTTTTGTGCAATTGCTTCTGTGGCATTATTTTCATTGGTAAATGTATGAGCTGATAGAAAAGGAAATCATTAGGTGCTCTCAGTATTGCTGAGGCATGGAGCTAGAACAGGTCAGTCACTGCTTTTTGCAGATTGTGACATTTTAAATTACCTGTACACTACTGGAAGCAATCTGTGGACCTAATTAACATCTCACCTAATTAATGTCAGGACTGTATATAGAGAATTCTAGATAGTTTTGCACTGCCTTTATTAAATACCACATTATTTAAATTTGCTATCTTCAATTTCAGTATTGAAAACTTCAGATTTGTGTGCTGTTTTCTTAAGTGGGAGTAACTTTTTTTTTTTTCTCCTTCAAGTAATCAATGCACTGCTGAATGAGTTCATTTTAATGCACTCAATCATGCCTCTAATGTTTGTAGCTTACGGGCGCAAGCATCAGTAATGCAGGAATGTTATATGGCTTTAGTTTGGGCCATTTCATAAAATATTCATGGAATCAAAAATGTGCATCAAAATAGCGGCTGGGAGAATTACATTTATGTGCCTGCTTTTATGGCAGCTTCACATTTAAACCCATTTGTGTTAATATCTAGTCAATCTTTCTACTTAAAAAAAAAGGCAAAATAGTAGTCTCCATCTATATGCCTTTTGGTTTGATATCTATTTTGATATAACAAATGTATACTTTTGGAGTGGGTTTTAGGAAAGGGAATTATAAAGGAAGGTTTAGATAATGTAAAAACGTTTCTCTTCAGTATTTACAAATTTACATTGAGTTCTTTTGCTTGAATGAACATATTTTTTTAACTTCTAAGCAACTCGGTGAAAACTATAGCACAAATCTTTGTGCATACATATGGAGTTGCTGTGAAAACAAGAGTAACTTCTAAAATTTGATACTGTTGGTGGCAGAGTGATGTCTTACATTCATGTAATTGTTTAAAACTGATTCTTTACTCCCAAAATTGTATTGTGACAATGTTTACCTTCCATATTTAAGATTAAACCATTGCTGATAGGGTTTCTTTTGTTACACCATGCCCTGAGCTACATTAAACTGTAATATTTTAGTAATGGTAGTATATATGTTCTAAAAGTTATGTTTCCCCTTTTTTTGATTCCTTTGATAAACAGGGAAGAGATATCAGAGGTTCTCAAACTCCATTTAGTACATGCTGAGCTAATTTCTGCATGGCAGTGGGAAAAGACATACACAATTGTTGTTGATGTTGCCAACTGAAAATGGCTATACTGCTTTGTATAACATTTTGAAAATAGATTTTTCAGATACAGATTTCCTAGAAACACCCTCTGGATTTTCTCTTTGAATTCCTAGAGATTTAAAAGATACATTTCTACAAACTATTCCAAGTGATTTTCCTACTCATTGTTTTTCCTTCTTTACTTTTTTCTTCTTTCAGTAGCTAATAAGTCATTTAAAATTCTGCCTTGTCACTGCTCAGGTGAGATAAAAATACTCTCAGAAATGTTCTGTTATTGGCTTATTGCTTTCTTCTAATGCTTTTCAAGATTTTCAGACAGCACCTACCTATGTCTGCACCTAACAGTAGTTCAGTGTTTAAAGATTGGAATGTACTGGCCAGATCAATGCCAACTAAACTGACTTATGACAGTGAATAAACTTGCCACCCCACTGAAAACATAATTTTTCTATAACATTTGAGGTTCATATACACATTATGGATTAAAGAGGTAGGCTGACCTGTCATTTGCCACTGAGAACAAAGGATTTCAGATTATTTTGATGGAGGAATGAATTTCAAAATCTAAAATTTTTCACCTTCCATGAATTTGAGAGGTCTCCAAACAGCTAATATTACTTGAGAGAGTCACCAGTAAGGAAATTCTCAGCCATGTAAAGGCTTTCAAGTCAGGAATTCCAACTCTCCCTCATTTAGGAAACTAGCAGGTGTTTAGTGTTGGTTTGGGTTTTTTTGCTCAGCATCTTGGTTTTGGCATTTCCGTGAGGAGATTTTATTACTTTTTACTTCATAATCCTTCTTGACAGTTTATTGAAGCCAAATGTAATTTAGTTCCATTTAAGTAGTACCAAAAATAATTATATCGCTTTTGTATTTTAAAGCTTGCTATGGATGTATTGTTTCTAAAGAGATTTCACTGAGATCTGGTAAAATGTCAGATCACAGCTCTTGTGGTTAGGTCAGCTCTTAAGAACTGTGGGGTACATGGAATATATGAGTTCAATTTCTAGTCTGACAGAAACTTTCTCAAGGGGATACTGCAAGTGAGGAAGCATGGGTAAGAATTACCATACCTGATGGTTCTAACAATCTAAACAATAGTTCTGAAGGTTGCAGGTATTATTTACCTAAATGATGTGTCCCGTTAAGAGATTATATTACGGAGTCTTTAGGAGAAACTCAGATACTGTGTTCAACTTCAAATTATTTATCCAGGCGATACCATTCATTTGTTTGTTGCTTCCCATTCTTACTAGAAGTTTTTGAGTTACACATGAATCAAAATCTATTATTCTAAAGAATTAATCCATTGCACATGTAGTGAAACTAGATCACTTAAATTTGTGGCAATATCCTTTCAAAAGGACTAATCAGTTGATTAATAAACTTGGGGGAGAATTCCAAGGAGGATTCTGTGTGTGCTTATGAGTATCCAAGTGGATAAAATGCTGTGTCTAGCTATTAAAATTAAATTTCAACTCAACTGTCCATCATTGGTCAGAAAGCTGACACCAGCTTCTTCAATTATTATCTTAATTCTGCATTTAGCAACTTGGATAACTGGAATTCTGTTGATCTCTGAGTTGGACTTGCCCTAGGAAGTTAGCTGGGCTGGATAGGCAGAAACCCAAATTCAAATTGGAAACCTCTTTAGAATGGACAAGAGTTTTCATCTGGGTTTAGCAAGTCTACATCTCTTCCCTGTTACGTGTACTGTCAGTGAATCCTTAAACAGCTTGTACTGGTCATGATAACTTCATTTTGCATTTCTGTTTGTTGTCTGATGTAAAGTATGTGATGTTTTGGAAAGAATGTATAGAACTTTTCCTGTCTGTTTACAGGGTCTGACAGCTACTCTGTCAATAAGATTTTTTCCAACATTTTGTGTGATTTCCACAATACCTGTCCCTAGCTGGAGTTAAACTGAATAAAGCCTGCCGTCTCCCCTTTTACCTGGCACTTCACTCTGCAGCACTCTTTGTTGTGTCCTCTGGGACTTTTATATGAATCAGAGATCGTAAAGCCTTAAAATGATCTGTGTATGAAACTCATTGAATTAGTTGCTTCTTTGAAAGAGAAGTTTCTTGTGTTTGTCAGTTTTAGTTGAACTCATTTTAATAATCTGAGAAGCTGAATATGACAATAAATTCAATTATAATAAATATAAGAGTTATGTTTTATATTTCAAAATTGAAAGCATGGTAATAAAAGGGTAACCTATGCAAAAGAAAAATTAAATTAATAAGAGGAATCTGTCATAGCTGTTCTGCTGCTTCTAGGTTGGCTGGAGGCCTGGAGAACTAGTCTTGTTTTCTCTTGGAATGCTTAAAGAAGGTCTTTCTCCAAGCTTCTCTCCCTTCCTTTTGTACAATTGGGAAACAACTTCTCTTCTTCCTGGTTCTTTTTGTAATTTGAATGCAGCACTGTAAGAACAGTCTGCAAAACAGTACTCATGCCCTGTAAATCATGTTTCAGAAAAGGTGTAAACCACAAACACATCTGAACAAACTTAGTTTATGGTTTGTTTCACCTTTTAATAGAAATAGCAATTGATATATTGTTGACCTATGGGACAAGATTCCTCTATCACACACACACAAGCTTACCAACAAGAGTCCCATTCCCAGTTCTCCCTTCTATAGAACATTCTTTGTAAAACAAGGTACTGTGACCAAAATGCTTTTTTTTAATTATTTTCTTGCTTGTAAATGGTCTCATCTTACCTGCTTCCCAGCAGTTTTTCTGTACTCATTAGGTATAAGGAAAAGCTTTTCTGTTCTTTCAAAGGGCTTTGAATTTCTGTTGTCCAGAAACGGTGGAAATCTCCTGGGTTGCATCTATACACAGAGATAAATCTAGCTTGAATGCAGAGAGGAGGGTGGAACTACTTGCATGTTAAAATGAATTGAACTTTATCTTCAAACTTTCTCTTGCCTTAAAGATGTTTAACTTACATTTGAAGACTTTAAATTGTATTACTTCAGGCTCAATAATTAATCTATTAGTGGTTAATGCTCTTCCAGTAAATTTACTACATAAGCTCACCAGAGCTGGCTTAGTACTAACTGTTGAATAAATTACTTTGCATAATAATTCTTTTTTCGTCAATTAAATTATTTGAATAAAGATATTTCACACACACACATAGTTTTGATACCTCTGTTCTCCACATTTCAAATCTTTCAACACTGGTTTTGATTTGGATTGATCGATATGGAAAAAGAAACTTGAGGAATAGTTTGAATTGTGTTTATTTATGCATAGATGAGATTTTGAAATATGAGATCCACAAAGGCTATATTTATGAATCTGTAATAGATGTATTTTCTAGAAAAATCTGACTTTGCATCCTTGGGATCACACCTGCCTAACATTGTGAATCTACAAAGGAAAGCTAATTTAGAATTTAATAAGCTTAAATTACAGCATTACTGGTAACTGTGAGATTTGGTAGTATTTTCCAGTTATCTGTAAGTTATATATTGGAGATTCCTGAGAAATCTGTGAAATGATTGGCTGCAACTTACTTTCTAATGAGAAAATTATTATAGACTAATAACTTTAAAAAAAAATTTTTGATTACACTGATTGTAATTATGAATTCATTTTTCAGGTCATGTCATGAAAGCTGCAGAGCATTATGAAGCATTTTATCAGCTAACAGAGGGTTCGACATGGAAGGATGAGACAGGCCATACTTACAATTCACTGGCGTGTGAGCATCTCTGGAGAATTTATACGTTACTAGCAGACAAAATGCTAGAAAATAAAGAACACCAACAGGCCATCAAAACGCTAATAAAAGCTTTAAAAATGGCAAAAGAAGGTAGGTGAAAAATAACACTTTCCCATTCCTTTATTTGATGTGCATGTCATGATTTTCCCAAGAGTAAAGTAGAAATTGTCAAGTGTTTGGCTGGGTCATTATTTCCTATGAAATTCAAAGACAAATGCTATCAATACACTTCCAGATCTCACTAAACAAGAAATGCCTTCTTGCTGACAACAAAGAATCTTTTAGATTCCTGAAAGCTTTATCTAAAAAAAAAAAAAACAACAACAAAAAAAAACCAAAAAAACCCAAAACACCCCCCTTTTGGGAATAATAGTATATAACAGTGAACCCATAATCAGAAAGTGAAGTCACTGATGGAAGCTCAGCTTGCTGGTTTTGACTGGCTAGTCACAGCTGATTTGGCATTTTTTTAGTGATATTACCTGCTGGAACACTACATTTTCACTCTACATATTTATTTATTACTTAGAAAACTTTTTTGCATCATAAACAAACCAGATTCCTTCTGTATATCTTAATACACTTACTGCCTCTTGTCCTGTCACTGAGCACCACTGAGAAGAGCCTTGTTCCCTCTAATTAACACCCTCCCCAGAAATTTGTGCACTTTGATGAAATTCCCCACCTTGAGCCTTCTCTACTGTGATCTCAACAGTCCCAGCTCCCTCAGCCTCTCCTCCTGGGGCAGGTGTTCCCAGCCCCTTAGTCATCTTTGCAGCTCTTCACTGGACTCACTCGACCGTGTCCCTCTCTCTCGTACTGGGGGGCCCAGAATGGGACACAGTGCTCCTGGGGTGACCTCACCAGTGCTGAGTAGAGGCAAAGGATCACCTCCCTCAACCTGCTCCTGACGTTCTGCCTAATGCAGCCCAGGATCCCGTCAGTCATCCTTGCCATGCGTGTGCATTGCTGTGTCACGAGCAACTTGCTGTCCACCCGGAAACCCAGGTCCTTCTCCGCCAAGCTCCTTTCCACCCAGTCAGCCTGCAGCCTGGGCTTATCCCTCCCCAGGTGCAGGACTTTGCATTTCCCTTTCCTGAACTTCACGGCACTGCCATCGGCCCATTTCTCCAGCCTGCAGAGGTCCTTCTGAATGGCAGCACAACCACCTACCTGGTGGGTCGGTCAACCCTCCTCACTTTTTCATTGCCTGCAAACACACTGAGGGTGTGTTCAGTCACACCATCCAGGTCATTGATGAAGATATTAATCAGTATTGGTGCCGGTATTGATCCCGGAGTACACCGCTAGTGACTGGCCTCTCACTGGTCTTTATGCTGCTGCTTACAATCCTTTGAAGGCCAGCAGCTCAGCTGCTCGTCAGTCTACCTCACGGTCTGTTTATCTAAGCCATATTTTACCAGCTTGTGTATGAGGATGTTATGGGAGACAGCGTTAGAAGCCCAGTGAAATTGATGGAAACAACATCTACTGCTTTCCCTTCATCCACCAAGCCAGTCGTTATATTGTAGAAAGCTGTCAGATTGGTGAAGCATGAATTCCTGGTCTTAAATCCATGCTGACTGCTTCTGATTGCCTTCTTGTTCTAGGTAATGGCTGTATGAAGCTTCATTCATATGTGGATAGGTTTAAAGTGGGGTGAAGTTAGAATAGCATCTGAACATTATATATAACGTGAGATGTTGATCAGCTGGAAATACCATGCTCTGGAGCATTTCCTGCACAAGAAGGAACAGAAAAAAGAAGGCAAATCATACAAGATGACTTTATGAAAATATACATAATTTTCAGTTTTTTTCAGAAATCTTAATAGTGCTTGCTTCTCAAAAGGAGCTGTTAAATGTTCACTTCCACGGGCTTACTTTTCCTAAATTATTATCCTAGATGATTATTGGAGTGCTTCTCAGAAGTAAGGTAGAAGGCCTCAAATAATCATCCTTTTCCATGCACAGCAATTCAAGAGCCTTTCATGGTATTCCTTAAGGGGCGTATTTTGCATATGAATTGCACATACAATTAATATATAATATTAATTCAATATTTATCACTAGATACATTAGGTTTTTAAAATTAATAATGTATGCCCAACATTAATCTGTTACCCAGTCTTTGTATAGTCATTGGGATAGATAGAATTAAACTACCAAAACAAGCAAATAAATTGGAATTTTTTTTCCAAATTTTAAAATAGGGTTTGCTGCAAACATATGCAGGTAGATAGTAGAAACAGCAATCTATAGAAAAGTATAAAATTTATTCAGTGAAACCAAGGCAAGTTCCTAAAAGGAAATACCTTTATACCAACAGATACTCTTGGAAAAAATGAACAAGCTTTCAGGCATCTAAGCCTATGTGAACTTTGCCATTTATTATTTTAAAATGCACCAGCAAATTGTTTCTGTTTCAGATTTTTTATTATATTGTCTTTGATTGTATTAATTCTAAAGACCCAAAATGTCTCATCTTTTCTTACCTCATGAAGAATAATATTTTAAAACACCATTGGAAACCTAAACATTTTATGGTAATTTTGGGGGAATAAACCAAACAGGACTTTGGGGGCAAGAATTCAATTATTTCCATTCCAAATGTTTAATTTAAGAGGGTATATGATTGTATTTGGCTAATTTTTTTACTTTCATTAAACCACTAAGTCACCTGTTTTGGTTTTATCTGCAATTTACATTAATAGATATGTTTTGTGAGTTGCCTGTCAAGATCTTTCCTCTTGGGGGTATGTATCCAAATACTGAGATTGGCAATACAATTGATCAGATGAAGGACACATGCACCCATAAATTCACTGTCTTTTAAAACTGTATCTGTTGATCAAATCCAAGCTTTTAGCTTTTTCTTTAGCTGTTTAAAATACATGCTTAAGTCACAGCTACCACTAGTAAAGCTGCCACTACTAGTATTTACTGTAGTAACTAGAAGGAGAGCTGAGCGCTGAGGAAGTTTCCTATCAACTTCTTCCTTTTTCTAGTGAAAACTGCTGGAAATGAGAGATTGTCAAAATGGATCTGATGCCTTTCCAAAACTTACTTTGACCAGGCATATGTTCCAGTGCCCTGACTTCAAACCAATCGCTTTCATAGCTTCCTGAGACATGTAGTAAATATCGCTGCACAGCATACTTGCCATTGTTCTCTTTAATTTTAAGCTTTAGAAGCTCCATTCAGACAAGTTCTCCTATCCCCAGTCCAGAACTGTAGCCTGTATCTATGAAGACCGTATTTAAAAGTTTAGTTAAACCCACACTGGTTCTGGCTTCCATCTGTAGTATCCATTCTTTCCTTCTGGGCCATCATGTATGTTTATTTATTTAATTAACTGGGATTAGATATCGTCCACTTCAGACTGTCAGACTGTTCTTAAGCGAGGAAGGGAGGTTTTCATATGCCTAGCAACTTTTCACTTATTATTTCTCTGTGAAACTGTATTTCTGTATCCTTTTCCCTCATTAAGCCTTTTAAGGGATATTGAATATTGGAAAAGACCATCAGGTTTTTTGAGTTACAGGCTTTTCATAATTTTATGTTGTGTATTAAGTGCTACAGATGGAGTATTGCTATGGCCTCAGCAATTGTAACATTTAGAGAGATCCAGAACTAGATGTAGGCTTTTGTGTGTTTGGACACAAAGAATTTATTAGCTTGACAATTGCAAGTAGATAATCTCCCTTTTCATTGCAACTATATCTATTTACACATTTAACAAAGTATCTTGATATGCAGTTATGCTTCAGGTTGATTTTTCCACTCTTTATTGTGTTTGAGTAGGTGGATATTGAGCAACAGAAAGACTGGATTTTTGGCTATTTTTAATATAAATTCAACTACAATTGGTTTTATGGATACTCATGTTATGGAGGAAAAGTTTTGAATATAGTGTGCTACAGTAAGCATTTATATAATTAGTTGATAGAAATTTCAAGATTGAATGGATTATTTTCTATTGAGGGAGCAATATTGAAAAAACAGCAAGCTGTGTTTGTTAGACCAGTATTATCGAAATAAAACACGGCATGGAAAAGTGTGATAGACCTCAGTTAGTAACTGCCTGTGCAGAATTTTCTGTGACTACTGCTTCCAGGATAAGATACCCCTTTTTTTAGCTATTCTAGCCTACAGCAGGCTGCAAAATAGCCGTGAGAACAAGAAATATAAACCTGGTCTACTGATAGTTACCTCTTGGTCATGGGTCAACATACTTTGCGTTTATGTATTAGGGTGTATTATATATTTGTAGCTACTTTTATTTTATATATTAATATATATAGAGAGAGGCTACTGTGATTTTCTGGTGTGAAGATACTCTGGGTATTATTAAACAATTCATGATAGAGAACATTACAGCATGTTAAATTGATGATACTGCATTACTTACTGGAAGATATTTTCTCAGACTTTGCTGAACTTTCTTGTTGAAATTTGTTTAAATCCATTGCCTCTATTTTTAATTAGCACTATGTATTTTTGGAAAGTGATAAATAGCAAGGGTAAGGAGAAGGAAAAGCTTACTACAGTATTTAAACATCTGTATGTTATTTAAGAACCTGAAAGAACTGTCTGTACTAATGTAATTTTCTTCAAACTATGCTGGTAACTGTAACTTTAAACCTTTCTTTAGGAGGTGGCATGAAGATGGAAGGAGAAGCTCTGTATTGCTTAAGTTTAGCATATCATTTTGCTGGAGAACAAGAGACAGCATTGCCAGTAAGTTTATTTTAAAGTTGCTTTAGCTTTCCCAATGCCTTTCTCTGCCTCCTTGGCATCTTAGGCATTTTGGAGAGTGGAAAAGTGTTGGAGACATTTGGGCCTTTTATAACTGTATTTAGTTCTGTAGATGGGGATCTATGTGGTTTAAGCAATTATGGTTCCAATAAATTCCAAACTGACAGAGTCCAGGTTTCAATGTTTGGATCTGCAGAAATAATACAAATTGACAATTCAGGTTATATGTGACTATCTTTGCTTTTCCTGTATCCATATGTACATAAACCAGTTTCTGTTTAGTTAGGTTTTTGTATAAAACACCAGCTTTGCAAACTAGTTTGATACAGCACAGTTGTGAGCAGCAATTAAAAATACATCAATTCATATGCTGAGCTTTTCAGAACATCAGGAATTTAGAAGAAATATGCATTGCTTTTGGTATGAAAAGCTGTAATGCTGATGCAATCTGCTCTGTTGATACTTGAGTTCAAGCTCCTCTTCTCGTTTCCCCTGAGTCTCCATACATAATAATTCTAAGACAATGAGAATTCTACATGTGGAATTCTAGTCTGAAAGGAGGGTTCCTCTAGTTCCTCATAGGTGTGAGAGGAAGGATAAGCAACAACTTGATCTGTCTGTGCCAGTCATCAGAGAAGTGACAGTTCTCCATGATCCTCCTAAAAACATTGTGTGGAAATTTAGTTTGAATATTTTGCCCATGATTATTGTGATTAATCAGCTGGATAATTGCTACTTCTATTTCTGTTTGTTCTTTTAACTGCAGAATGACTTGGTATTTGTTAATGGACATGTTTTATAGAGGTCAGTCTTTGTGGTTGTCTCTTGTGGTGGTTTATTTTTTTCAGAAATAGACCAAGAAAAGTCACAGAGTGAATTCAGTGTGGGTTTCAATATTGGTTGCTTGGCTTCTGCAGTGTAGGAAGGGTTCTAGATTTCAGACTTGAAATATCCTTTTACATACTTTCAGTGATTTGTGGTATGATTTTACAAAAGTTATTGACCATATTTATACCTAATTCTTCAACACTGATAGGCCTATCTTCTGTATAAATCAACTGAATGCTGGAGAAGTGGGAGCCTGTTCTCACATCAGTCGCAATCAAAGTCTGTAGCTGAATGTGAAAATATTTCAAAATTTAAAAGCTACATATAATTTAATAAAATTATATCTGCAACAGCAGTAAGAAGAGGATATTTAATGTCTTCCAAGAATACAGTATGACAGATTAGACTAGATTTTTTTGTAGTTTATCTGCATTGTTTTTTGACAGACAAATGTGTGCTGGCATTCTTACATGATCAACTTTTCTGTTAAGTTTCTGAGAGTCATAATAAACTGTGTGAATGATGAAGAGCAGCAAGATAAGCAAATGTGCTAAATAAAGAAGGCTGCATGCATATTTGATCTCTTCATCACAGGAAAAAATAATTAATGAACAAGACCGCACAGTCTCCATGATATACAAAGGATCAAACTACCCTTGAAAGCATCAAAAATATTAGATGCCTTGGCATTGTTTCCTCAGGATCCATTTTGCTTATGTTTTATAACTACTCCTTTACCTTCATTGTTCTTCATGCCTCCTGCCAAAAAGTTACAGCAGTCATTTGGAAGTTTTTGTGGGGTTTTTTTGTCATGTGCAGAATTATTATTTTTTAAAGGAAGATTCCAAAACCTTGAATTTTGTAGTGAACTACTATTCATTTAATATACACATGTAATAGGTTATGCCTATTGGTTTTGGTCTTACAAAGACACCTGAGAGATAAGGAAAGCAATGTGCATTTTTGTTAAAAGGGAAAGAAAGTCTCTGTAGTACAACACATAAATGATACATTATTTTAAGAGTATAAAATGTTATGTTAACAGTAATGAAAACACCAATACATTTCAGTGTAAATAATACAACATTGTATTATAATACAGACGTATTTCCTAATATAATGGCATTTCCAATAATATTACATGAGAAACCTATGAAGTACTTTCATTCAGAAAACAGAGTGTGTATTATGGGACTAAGAAAAAGGGGTAAAATTTTAGTTCCTTTGTCCTTAACACTGATCAATATAGACAGCAGTAAAATATCAGTGGTTGACAGTACTGTTGAGCACAAGTTGTCTTCACTCTCCAATTAGAAATCATTGCCTAAAATTTACCCTTCTGTTCTCAGTTTAATGGTCTCTGTATCCAAGGGGAGCTCAGATGCTTACAGAGATGAAATCATTGCATCCTGTTCCCAGAGGACTACTGGTTATCATTACACATAACATGCAGACAATACTGCTAGGAGCCAGTTTGCCTCATGGTAATATGTAGTTCATCACCAGCTTCTGTAGCATGCTAAAGAGGTCTTGCCACACAGCTTGGGACTATTCGGATGTAGGCTCAGGGGTCTCAGCAGTTATTTTCCTGTTTTGCATCAGTTTTCATCTTCTTTATCCTTTTGTGCTGTGGTCCACCTCAGGCAGTCTCCTTCTAGGGGAATCTGAAAGGAGCAGCTGTTACAGATACCATTTCCTCCAATTGTTGCCACTTGGTTCCTTTTGCTGTTTAGCATGCCTCTCCCTCCCCCAACGCGCACACACAGGAGCATGCATATAAACTTGTGTCTCTTTCATTCATGTCTTCTAGCAGAGTGGAGAAGCATATGTTCAAAATATTCATTATCTGATGCAGTAATTAAAGGTTGAAATGATTAAGCTGCAGCCTATTATATCAAAAATATGCAGTGACTTTGTATTGAATGGGCTAGTTTTGTTGGAGAAGGGTGTGTATTTGCTAGGCACTTGGTGTTTAATCTAACATAATTTGATTTGGTGTATAATCTGTATAAATTGGTTTAATTTTATTTGATATATATGATTGATTTCAGTGGACCTACTCAGATGTAAAAACATAAGTGTGTGCAAGTTTAAAAGCCTGAGAACTAATTATGTTCAATAGCAGTGTGATAGGTTCATAATATTTTTCATATCATCTGGTTTATAATCAAGCCTAACGGCTTTTCCACAAAATATGACACAAAATATTAATAGCTCACATTATATAAATTTTCTCTTAAACCTTACAGGTTTTGTCAGGGGGAGTTCTCCATCTAGGCTAATTTTAAAGTAAAAGTTACTGTTTACATGTTTTTCTTCAGACTTGTATAACAAACGCTTCTGTCATTAGAAACCTTGCATGAGATATTGTAATCTAATGCTTGACCTGGAATTTTATTTTTTTTTAACTGGGCTTTCAAGAGTGCTTCAAAGAGTTAGGCATCATGGATTTTTTTTCTCTTTCAATTAGAGTTGCATCCCAAATCATGAGGAAAATTCCAGTCCTCATCCCTTGTCTGAGCTTTAGGTTTTTTCCAAGTGTTCCTTTATTTCAGATGTTGAATCCTGTGTTTCAGATATGTTACATATTTAAACAACAGAGGCAATGTTCATGAGTACTGAGACTCATGCCAAAATAAATGTGGTAATTTATGACATAATGCTGTGTGCATGGATTGTCAGAATTACGATATACAAGCCACAGGCATAAAATTATCAAGAAAATTTATGAACTTACAAAGACATCTTCACATTCAAAATGACCCTATTAAAGTAATCAGAGGTGATTTATGACCATAATTTCTGAAAAAGTCTGTATCAAAACAACTGAAAATTTTATCTCAACTGATGCAGCTAGAGAGAATATAAGTAAATGTATCTGGGACGCAGATATTCCAAAGTTAGTATGCACAGTATATTTTATCTAATTATACCAATTGTGTCTAGTCATACAGATTATGATCGTATGTATGTATGAATTTGGTGTATCAAGGAGGATCTTAGCAAGTAAAAGAACTCCAAAAGGTAGACTGAATGTTATCCCCTTTTCTCCGAAACATTGTGAAAGGTAGCTGAGAAGAATGAGCATCATTCCTTTGAGTTATGCTTACTGTTCCAGTGCTTTGCTGGATGGCTGAACTTCAAGACGCATTTCTGTGAATGGTGTCTGGGTAGACCATGGAGTCTAAGTTTAAATTCTCATTACTGTTACCAGGAAAAGAAACACTTTAAATGGAGACGTGCAAAACACATTGAAAGATACTACTCAATGGAAATGATTTCAAACTTTGTTCTTTTAAATCAGCCAGATTGTTCTTTATTCATCTGTAAGTGATATTTAGCCATTAGTAATAAAGTATAACATTTTCAGCTTAGCAAATGGCATCATATGCTTGAAAAAACATTTTAGCATACCAGTTTAAGAAAAGGTCTCATCATTCCTAGAGGCTTCACTTTTATTGAAGTGATTTTTAAATTGTTCTTAAAAGTGTACTCATATAGAAATTCTTTATTTTTCATATCTGAGGAATAAAAAACCAGACAGAAACTGAGTCAGCTTTGAAGGTAGGCACTTCTGATTGATCTTGGCACTGACAATGTATATGTATGGAGAAAGGTTTTCTTCCTGAAGGTCTAGTATTAGTGAGCCAATTCTGAAAGTGATTGTTTCATGTTTCTGAAAGGTCCCTGCTGCTAGGCATTGGTAAAGGTAGTACAACCAAAACTGTGTGAGAACAATTAGTACTGATAGTGAACTTTGCCCTGACAAAGTATACTGTCTCAAATATTGGTGGAATCAAGAAACTGGAAATTATTTGTGTTGAGAATCTTCAATGAATTACCTTGGAACATGGTATCATTTTCCTTTTGAGTCTGTGGTTCAAATTACATTTTGCTTGGTTAATGTCACCGGAATATCTCCCTTCAGTAAACTGGATTTTTGTCAACATATATGTACCACAAGACTACCTTTTATAAGAAAACTCTCTCAAATGCAATACTGCTGCAGAATTACAGTAGTCAAGGTATACAAAAAATATAGAGCATGAGAAACAAAAAATACTCAATACATAATTACTTGATGACGAGCAAATCAGATTATCACATTTCCATGTTTTCCCATAGCAACAATGAAAATAAATGCACTAGTAACTTGTTGGTATCAATCTTACTCTTCAGGAGTCTCATGTTACTTAAGACTGGTTACCAAAACACCATAAATGGGTTGTCTTTCATCTCATCCATTACAATTTTAAATTTAATCATTCATACGTACCAAAAGAGCAAGACAACTACAGTGAGCTGCAAATTCGACTGCACATTCGATCAGATAAATCTATAGCACCTTTTCAGAATTTTAGGACTATCTGACCACTGGTGTTCTCGTTATCTGAATGTGAGTTGGTGACAAAGTTTAAAACCTCAGTTTTGGGGGCTATGAATGGAGGACATTATTTTGTTTCCATGTTTGTTTTTAATTCCCAAACAGTATGAAAGTTAGTGGGTTTATATATATTTACAAGGTTTATGAAGCCTTACTTATAATAGGTGTATGAAACATCCTGAATTTAGAACATTTCACACATCAACTGTGCTTTCCCAAAGTTCAAACTCTTACTTTTTTTGTAAGATTTTGACTCAGGATATCTATTACAAAATGGCAAGTTTTATTACTACCTTATACACACATGCACTTGCGTGCCCGTGCACACACACTCCCTGTATGAGTTTGCAAAAGAACTGGAGGGGGCTGCAGTGCAACATTAATAAGAATATTTACATGCTTCTGCATTAATAATAATAACATTTATCTTAAGAGCAAGAGAATTCATTGTACAACTCTGAATTATTTCCATGAAGTTGTTGCTAACTGTTATGTTTGAACTCAAGAGCAGCAAATTGTCACTTATTGGAGGTTTGCTTAGCTCCAGTATGTTGAAACATTGAGGACGAAGCCATAAAAACACCTTAAACTGCTCTGCAAGGGAACAGAAATATCTTTGCATCTACTTTTCAGCAAGACATGAAGGGCAGAGCAGAGCAGTTGGCAATTGTGGAGCCTTTGCTCTGATCCTACCTTTTTAATATAGCTGATGGGATGGAACAATCTCTGCTCAGAATGGCCAGTGGAGATGGCTCTTCCTTATGCTTTCCCTAGCAAGGCAGGAGCCAGACTGTGACCACAGTTATACAGTGTCTGTTTTATGGGATATAAGGTTACAAGTAGTCCACCTGCCCTGACTGAGGTTTCTAAAACTCTAATAACTGTCTTCTGTCAGTTAAAAGATGTGATTTAGGCAGACACTTTCTACTTACTGCATTGAAACTTTTTTTAGAGTAGCTAATAAAATATACCTTTTTTTTTTTTTTTTAAATAACTGCTGATATACAAGTTTCCACTCATTTCATTCCCACAGGCTAGGAACAAAAAAGACAAAGCAGTACAACTGTATGCTATAGAGGTTATTTACTTTATGTACTTTAGACTATATTGGATTTCTAGCTTAGGTGTGCCAAACCTTGGAACCTAGATGTTGTATATAATTGAGGGAAAGAGATAGTTACAGCATGTCTAAGTTCGTAGCTTATATTATCTGAAGAACAGTAGTGTGAAAGATGTTAAGAACTGTTGGTAGTATGTCCATTAGTGAAACTGCACATATTATACCCAGGGCTGTAGCAAATGGCTGAAAAACTGTATAAGAAATTTTCTAATTCTGTTAGATAATGCACTTACAAAAGTCAGACTTTTTATGTGTTTGGAGAAATGAAACATTCGTATCCACGCGGTACAAACTCAGGAATTCCAGTACTTAAATGCAAATATATTCATAATCTGGGAGGTTTTGCTTTCCTTTGTATACTTTAGTTGAAATGAACAGGCATTAAAAATTTTTCTATAAAGTAAGGCTTTTAAAATAAGATTGGTTTCTCAAATTGGTATAGTTCAAGCTACAGCAATTTATTTATTAAATACGTGTTTAAAGTTAAATTCAGTTATTCCCATTGACTTCAAGGGCACAACTCGTATGTTCAGGTGTAAGCAAATGTTTAACAACTTTGCTTGATCAGAGCCATCGATGGCTAGATTGGAAGATAGGAGGTCTTGATTCAGGCATCAGATCTTAAGGAATTTAAAATTTATCCTTTGACAGATAAATAACCCGAGAAGTTAAAACACTGAAGCATGCCAGTATAAAACCTAGAGCTTGCTGCTTCATTGCTAGAAGCAATTTGTTTTGCTGTTTTGCTTTCAGCTTATGTATTATTTCAGAGCTGATCAAAAGAATTGGTAGCAAAGTGTGAAATAAATTGTACTTCTAAATAAATCGATTTAACATTCCTTGGTGCTTTAAGTGATTTTAGTAATATTAATATTTAAAATATTTCTGTCTGAAATCTTTTTATGACTACATATAGCAGTAATGGCCACCATTTCATTCTGCTTTTTTTCATATTATAATATTACATAGTAAACATTGTAAAAATACTATCTCTTAGCACTGAAATGGATGCAAAGGATTTCAAGTGTCTATTTGCATGTAAATGACTCAAATTTTATTCAGTCAATAAAAACAGTCTATTAATCCATTTACTACATTTCTTACATGGGTTAAAACTTGAAGAATATGAGATTTTCAGCTGAATGAGAACTTTTCCTTAACTTCCACATAGGTAACCAGAAAATTAATGGTTTTTAACTGACTTAAATTTTGTGTATACCTTCCTAGTTTACCTTTGCAGTTTTTTCTGTTGTGTTATATAAATTTAAGGGTGTGCTCGTTTGGTTTTAGCTAGGAAAACTTTGTGTAATTAAAAATATCTGTTCATGGGTGGACTAAAGATATTAATAAGCATGAAGCAGAATATTTATAGGTGCTTTGTCTAAGAAGTAATGGGCATTTAAGCATGCACATGCATATAGTATGATATTAATGTCTTAGGAGGCTACAGCAATCTGACAGCCAGGTACACTCATGGAGACACAACAGTGTGATAAAAGCAGCCCAGACATCTGGATCACGGTGCTGCGATACAAAAACATTTCTGATCAATTCACATTATTGCACTTACCCAAATTTCCAGTCTTGTCCACCCCTTTCGCCTTGTTTCTTTCTCCGCCTCTGCCTTTGTCTTTTATGTACTTGTGGAATCTCATTTTTCCTTTACAAGTCACCTCCATCTGCTTATGTGTCAGAGTGGCCCTTGTGCCACACATCACATTGAGGAATTCTCAAGATGAAGGGCTGTATTCACATCACTACTTCTGTCTCAGCACTGTTTCATGCTTGTCACTGCTCAGCACTCAGCGCCACACTGCCTTGTTTTGTCAATAACCATTTATTTGTTGCTGGAATAGTAGCAACCATTACATCTGACCTCCCTGTTTCATCAATTATGGATAGATTATTGGATGTGAACATCTGCAAAAGCTTGCTGTTGAACTTACCTCCTGGCTGGGATTAGATAAAGTATTAAACTGTTGTTTATTGTCAGGCCAAAACTCTACTGGGAAGCCAGGGAATTCCAAGACTAGCAGACTCCCATCAGCAAGCACCAAAAATTGTTTAGTATTGCCACCGTTTCCCATAAGATCGTAGCCATTTATTATTTACACTTATTACTAGTTGTTATAACATACTTGATAAAAGCTCTTGGCAGGCACAGTGTTTCCAGCTATTGTCACATCTGTCAGGATGGAAAGGATACATAAACTGTTTTTTCCTCTTATATTGCTGTTAAAGGGTAACAGATGAAGCTTCTTCACTCCAGACTGCTAAGCCATGCTTTATTTTGAAGAAATATGTCAACAATGGCTGGTTTGGAAAACATTATATTCCTGTACTAAATAAAGATTGCAACAGCCTTTACTAGAGTAATGTCCCTTGCAGTAAAGATTTCAAATTTTACAATAATAACAAACAGAAATATTTGGTTTTGATTTTTGCATAGGGTTTTGCTCTGAAGGACCTGGCTGATTTTTTAAATTTTTTTATTTCTTTTAATAAAACCCTTTATGAGGTATAGTAAATAATGAAATGATGACTGCATTCCTACAAAGCTGTAGGATTCGAGAATCAGAATTAATATAATTGTTAGTGGCACAGAAAGCCAGAATTAAGAACAGTAATACAGAAGCTAATACAGAAGAAATGAGGATGGGAACAAAAGTTAACATTTATTCAATCATCTGCACATTTTATCTTCTTTAAGTTTCCTGTGCAGCAAAATGAAGCATACAGGGTGAACTCCTGACTTCGTGGAAGCCAACAGTTTCGAAATTACTCTGGGGAAAGGAGCTTTTTCAATTAGTTACTTGTATTTACATATGAGCCATTCAGAATCAAAGTAAAATGTACATACTCTGAATATTATGCAAAGCATACAAGTAAGATTTGACATAGGCAAAGAACCCTAGGTCTTATCTTGATAGACTGTTAAGGAATGAGTGAAATGTTTGTCTTCCCTTCTCTAATCCTTCAAACAGATGCAGACACTAGTAACCTGAGGCATGGATTGCCATGCAAGTTTATAGAGCATTGAGGTAAACATTGCACTTGATAGCCAAGTATAACAGGGGAGGGAAGTGTGAACTGGATAGAGCAGTTACCCCTCGTGGAGCGTGTCAACCGAGCAACACCTTAGTGGTAGCCATGTCCTAGCAAGGGCCTGTGGAAGGTCTTGAACTCCGCTTTGACGTTTGACTTGATCACACTTCTGGGTGGATTCTTTTACATCCCTCCTCATCTCCCTGTCTCTGATTCCTTTGCTTCAAGATGCTTGCTTATGCTATGCATTATCCAAATACCCACCTTAAAGTCCCTGGAACAGCAGTTCTGGAACAGAACAGATTGGCCAATTCCAGACAAATTCTGTCTCTGTAGGAACAGTGACAACGTTTGTACACTTCTGGTTTAATTTTTTTCCATTTGTTTATCAACACAGTGCAGTCCAGTGTAATTGAATATAGCTAAGGGCAAGGACGCTTAGGGACATGGTTTAGCAGTGGACTTGGCAGTGCTACATTAATGATTGAATTCAGTGATCTTAAAGATCTTTTCCAACCTGAACAATTCTGTGATTCTAAGGAGTTAGCATTCACATTTACAGAATTTGAGTTGCTGAATTTCAGTTGTGGCAAAAGAGGAAGAAATAACAGTTCTGGCAAATCAGGGACTACTCCCTCTTTCCTTCAGCATGGCACCCAGTTTCAGTATCCCTTAACTGTGAGCACGCAGAGTGCTGGACTACTACTACCCTGGATGCTCACTATGCCTGAATACATTCAGCATTTAACAAGGTGCGGCCTGCCATTCAGTTGACAGTGGTGTATTATTTTCCTGGGATCAATGAGCTCTGCTCACATGTAATCAATACATTACATGAACAGTAAGATTTTCTTATTGCTATCCAACCTCTCTCACACTGTGTTTTGGCCACAATAAAAATGCATGTGGGTTTGTGTTGTGAAACTCTTTTCGACCTTACTCAGGATGTCCACAGGCATGTAGCCACTCAAATTATGGTAATAAAGACCGCACTTTTAGGCATTTTTAAATATGCATTTCTTGGGGAGCTGTGGGGGAGAGTTCACTGAACTGCTAAATGCCTATGCATACAATTCTATTGTCTTTTATTTTCACTGGGCTATATCAAAGTGATTATTTAGTGACTGTCAGTTACATGTTTTTTCTGAAAGATTTAAGAGGTACTAAGTGGTACGAGGCCAGCAGTCTCACTCAATTGCATTGTCTGTCTACCAGCACCTATTGTTGGCTTCAGGAAAATATTGTCAGATGCTGCTAGCCAGGCAGGGCCTTAGCCTGTTACTGCAGCACCTGTCAAAAATCATTAGCTACTGATCTCTTTGACTAATGTTCCAGTTGATTGTCTGATTCATGTTCAAGATCTGTAAATGAGGCAGAAGCATCTTTACTGCTCACCAGCTGTGAAATGGCTAAACACAGCTAGATATTTTCAGAAATCAAAATAAATGTATTTTCAATAAAGTTTGACAACAATATCAAGTGCAAAGCTGAGAGCAGGACTGTTATTTTTGTGGGGTTTAAAGTTAGAGTATTATGAATCAATATTATCCCATCTTGTTTTTTTCAGAGTAATGTATTTTACCAAAATAGTGAAATACTGGTAGTAGCATTAATCTTGTGTTGAGTTGGATAGACATTCTTTATTCTACATAAATTCATACCTTTGATTTTTACTCTTTTGTCCCTTATCCCCAGATGTATTAATGTTTAGCATAGCCTGTGTCCTTTTGTCAGAGTCCTCCGTGTATGCTAATGAGGTGTGTGCATGGTTTTATTTACATATAAAAGTAATACAGGTATGACAACAATAAAAATCAAGGGTGGGATTTTGGGGAGGGGGAGTCCAGGGGCAGAGGGGCTTGTGTATCTGTCTTATATTAATGGAATAACCCCAGAAGGGTCATGCTGGCATAATGCTGAGATAACTGAGAAGCAAATCTGGGCCTGAGATCAGACTAATATTTTTTCCTGGCAAAGGAGGTAAGCATGAAATTCACCACTATCTAGAGAATTAGTGCAAGAACTATATATACCACAAATAGGCTCTAGTTTGAGGATTTAAGCAGAGCTTGTAATTTTATTTTTACACTTTAACTACTTGTAGCCACAACAGACTTACAAAGACCCAGGAAGAGGGCTGATTTTGTAAACAGATGCTCTCACAGCAGCTATCCCCCTTCCAGGTTCACCTGCATCCAAGCTTTCAGGGAAATTGTACAATGCATCCTGATTTTTTTAATTTCTAATTTGGATCCATAAATACTTTTCTTTTTTTCTGCAACACCAAAATCATAGTGGATGGCGTGTGGGACTGTTGTCTGTAATGTGGGACACAAAGTTGAAGTCTTCATCCTGTCACCTTCCCACATCCTGCACAAATGAGAACAAGTGATTGATCACTGTTGATTTCTGTATTAGACTTTGGTTTTTATTTTATTTGTTTTTTTAAACCAGTATTTCCACTGCAGACCCACAGAAGTAGGAGGTTTGAGGCAGTGTGCTGGGTCACATAGAGCCAAAAACTAATTCATGACCAGAATCAATGTAGTTTTTATAATTTTTATTTTGTTAAACTTACCTTTTCATTTTTTAGAGGTAGAAAGAACTGTACTTTATTGTAATCTGTTCAACTGCATATACAGTGATCTTTTTCCACTAGGTAGTTTTCCCACTAGAGTATCAAGCTGTCTGTGAAACAGGATGGAAATTGTGTAATGGAGCCTAGCATGATCAGGATAAATTATCGCAACAGTTTCCTTCCTCAGAAGTCTTCATACATTGCAAATCTAAAAACCAAAAACAAAACCAAACTAACAACAAAAAAACCAAGACACTTTGCCCCTTCAGTAACCTTAAGTCTCTGAAAACTTTGTGAGTTTTAAGGAGGAAATTCATGTAATACACAAACCCACTCTTTTTAATGGACATTGCCAGTGTAGATTCCCATGGTAGTCCCGTTGAATATCTCTTCTTCACACATTTTTATTTTTGTTTCCTTAACGTGAAAAATATTACCATGATGACATTTTAACGCACAATATTTATCATAGAATACTGAAGCAGAAGCATGTTAACGAGACTTTCGTTTTGTTGTCTAAAACAATTTTTGCACCCTTTTTGTTTGTGTAATGGCAGCTGTATTCTCTAAGACCAAAAATGCAGCAAACCTGCGTATTTGTGTAGGAGTTTTCAGCATTAATTATTGACATGTTCCACCTCTTCCTTGGATGTCACTGTCCTCTGCACACAGTGGCCAAAATAGATATGAAAGACCCTTTTCTGGCTATTCTTCTGTCTAAAAGTAGAAAAACTTGCAAGGGAGCTTGTAATTTCCATTAGATCCAAATGGTATGTGTTCCCAATATTTATCCACATATCAGAGAGCTCATAGATGACTGGCCCAGCCATGCCCACTCGATACTCTTGCCACTTGCCTATCTTCTCTTACATGGCATTCACAGGAACCCAGTTAGGTAGACTGGTGGTTCATATCCTGTGAAAATAAACAGGAAAGTTTTCATGTCCATTTGTTGTTTTCAGGCTGCTTATAGATTCTGGCAAACATCACTGTGTCAATTCCGCTTGATTTGCCAGCATGCAAGCTTTATAATTTTGTATTTTAAATAAAAATTAAAACTGCTATAATTGCAAGAGACTTTGGGTGACATCCTCTAATACTTACTTTTATTCCAGTGTTTTATCCCACCCTACCCCCTCTTCTCTTTCTCTCCTGAATGTTGAAGGTAAGGCATGCACCATAGGTGAGGAGGCTTCTCTTTGCTTCCTCCACATAAATGGTACTGGGTGATTGTAACATACAGAGGCACTACACAGCTCCTTTCCATAAAGAATGTGCCCCTACATAGTATTTAAAGCTGGAGGAGTTATTTAAATAATATATTCAAGGCCTAAAGAATGTACTTTCTATTGTAATTTATCCATGTTTCCTCCCTTTCATGTAGCTTATTTAATTATTGTTATTTCATTATTATTTAGAATAAAGCATCTGATTTGCATAGTATAGTAGTAACCTGGGATGAAGATGAGCACTTTTCATAACTAGGAAAACGAGTGGCTTACTTGCTTTC
The DNA here is from genome assembly GCF_023634085.1 of Falco cherrug. Taxonomy (NCBI): domain Eukaryota; kingdom Metazoa; phylum Chordata; class Aves; order Falconiformes; family Falconidae; genus Falco; species Falco cherrug. The sequence continues at coordinate 15,095,935 of NC_073697.1, read as the reverse complement.
GAACTTCTTTCTAGCAGCTGGTGCAGAGGTGCAGTGAACCAACTTTTTACTTGAACTACACTGTCTGTGGTTTTTCCTTGGTTGTATCTGTAATTTTTAGACTTTGTGGCATCTTTGATAGAAAAAAAAGTATAGCAGCCTAAGCCTTAGGTGCCTAAGTAACCTTTCTGTGCTAGGTAGTAACCACTAGAGGCCCAGTGTCCTAGTTTAATGTTGCAGAGGCCAGTTTAGAGTGATTTAAGTCCAGTACATAAAATTTTAGAAGCCTTCTGACACTCTTATGGCAGGTTTTCTGATATGGGGCATGATTGTCACAACAAATGTTGAAGGTCCTCTGAGTTAAATTCAAAACCAGGAGCTGTTTCTGGGACACTTATGTGCATTTCTGTTACCATCCTGGATTGTTAGAAGGACACCAACTTTGAGTATGCATTCTGTTTAGGGCGAGTTCAACACTGATGTGACGACTTCCTAACTGAGGTACCTTTATACTTTTTTTGTCATATCTTATGCATTGATAACTCAATTGACAATGACCTTCAAGTATAGGATGCAATGGTGATATACATGTGAATGTAACTTGATGAGAAAGTACTTGAGGGATGATAAATCGTGCAGTGCACACTAATAAATGTTACTTTGTGTGCACACGGAGCTTATGTAACTATAAAGGCCTTGTCCAGGAATACAAGAGATTTACTCCCACATGGAGTAAAACTCTTTCAAGAACTAGGTAATGTGAGTAGCGGAAACAGTGACGGAAGTGGTGGCATCCATAGTATTAGCACACACGGATTGTCTTCTTTTGAACCCTGCACTTTGTCAATGAGAGAGGATGCAGTCTTAATAGAAAATGCCCTATCTTTTGCCTCAGTACAAATACACAACTTGGGGCATGCAGGATACTGTTGTATGTCCCTGGGCATCTCCCATCCCCCCTTCAGAGCTGGTAAATGACATTCACTACTCCTTTCTTGGAAATGTGCAAAAAGGATTTCCATAGATAGTCTTTGGAGATTTCTTGTTTTCTCATGTGTGTAATAGGTTGGGTCAAGCAACAAAGTGGAGAGAGGAAAGAATAAGATTTAATTTTATATGCACTCTCCCATCATCACCATTGGAAAAAAAGGGTTGAAAAGAGAAATTTTGTGATACAGGTGATGTCAATGTTAAATTAAATTGAGGTCATATGGTTTTATGCAGCAGCTGTAAGCCTTCAGTTATGGGAGGGGTCATGATGATAGATTACATTCCATATGAATGTTAACAAATTGCTTGTGTGCGTGAATAATTAGTCATAAAAATAGCAACATTATCTACAGTATTTTAAGCCAACATAGATTAAATATATAACCTATAATTTATTCACTTTTGGGGCATCTGAATTTTATTAAGTTGTCATGGTGGATTTAAAGAAAGAAAAATAATACTAAGTTGTATCTCAGCATATCATTCTAAAACACTATGAATGCAAAGGATACTGTCTTAAGGTATTGATTATCAGAAATTCATAAAAGTACAGCCTCTTAAAATCTTTTCGATTATGGATAAGGAAATTTATATTGCAAATCAGGTAATATGTCTTTGGTTTTTGCAAAGTGCCAAAATGCAGGGATTTAAATGCAAGTTATATCTTTTTAATTTCTAATTATTGAGTAGTTTCAAACAACTATAAGTAGTGATCAAAAACCCAGTCCCATTACAGCTAATTAAAGAAGGAATGTACAAGTGTGAAAACTGATTTTGTGTTTCATATGGACACAGAGACTGTCAAAAAAAAAAAAGAGTAGAAATTCTTAGCACTGTATTTTTTTATTATTATTTTTTATTTTCCTGTTTCACAGATTTTGAACACATCTGTAAAAATCTTCACAGCACTTTGTGATTCTGCTGGCCTAGGCAGAGCACATGCAGCTATAGCCAAGATCCTGGTAAGGTAGGTTAGCCCATCCTTGTCTGACTGTCAGTGCAGATTCATTCAACTGTGAAAGACTTAAATTGTTAGAGGTCTGTCGCTTCCCATTACTGGCTGCTTAAATTTTAAGCAGTGCCCTTCTTGCAGTAAGTGACCCTTTCATCGAAAGTTATTTTAAACTGGTACACATTTTTTAAAGTGTATGGTCCAAGCTTTTCTTTACCTGTAAACTATAATATGTCCTCTTTTCCCACATTTTGGGAGCTTTTTGAATTTATTCTTTCTCCCACAAGTTTGAGAGGGACTTTAGTGGAAAATAGAAATCCAGGTATATTTTCAAGGTTAAAAACCACAGAAAACCTGGAAGAATGTAGCAAGCTTTAGTAGGTCTCTCAGTGTAATCTTTTCTGAACTGTAGGTTTCTATTTATTGCACTCACTTCTTCTGTGGAGGCATTTCTGGTTTGTGCACGTGTAACTAAATGTAAATTTGTTGGAAATAAGATGCTTGTCTTCAATGTTTTTGTTTCAGCATCTGGCATTAAAATCGTCTTCCAGGTGAATTAGTTTGAAACTACTTCAACTTCTTACACAAATAATTTTGACATAAATACATAAATTTTGACATAGTCTAATGCAATTATCATATGAAGTAGGAAAAAAAGAGATTAAAGTGAAGGTTGCAGCTTCTCCTTGGTTCATCCTATGTTTGGGGACTTCAGTCCACACGATCCATGATAAAGCTTGCCAAATTTTTTATGGAAGAGGACTTGTCACCAGGTTTATTTCAGTGTGTGGAGCAAATTCTCCTGTTTGAGTTAGATCCCTTGCCTTTTGGCCTTTCAGAGCATATAGGGACCAGCCACAATCATAATTCTCTTCAGCTCTCAGATACATAATTCATGGCTACTCATATTCTGAGCATCCTAAATAAGCACGTGGGATAAGATGTTTAAAAAGCCACAGAACAGACTTAGAATACCAGGTCCCATTTTCAAAACTGTCGTAAGCCTAACTGAGAAAAATGTAGTTGCTAGGACACCAGCTGTTACAATGAGTGACTTGCAATGAGTGTAAAGGTGTCTGAGCTCTCAATAGCATTCATAGGTTCCTTGTATTCACAAAAAGCAGCAGTCTGAGTAGAGGGTAGCCTAAGATAGTCAAGAGGACATTCCTAGAAAATTGTGTATATTAATTTCTTCTCTCTGTGATTTAGGCATTTTGGAAAAAGAACACATACATTTGTTTACTCAGAAGTTACAGGGCTGGAGATCCTTCTGAAGTGAAGTTGCTAAACCCTTCATCTGAAAGACCATGCCAGTGCAAATTCTTTTCTTAAAAGCAGAGCTAAAGGAGGAGTGGCTAGTCATTTTCTTCTGTGTCAGATCTGTACTCCACGCCTTCTGGGAGCATTCTCTAGCTATCTGGGAATAGACAGTCTCACTTCTTTCCAGTTGTTGCAATTTAAAAAAGAGGAAAATCAGTAGGTAAGCAGAAATGAAAGGGGAAACAAAGAGCAATAAGACTCCCCAGTTTAGTATTTAAGGCATTCTTCTAGAAGAGGAACATTCTGATTGATTCAAGGAAAGGAGGAACTTGCTTTCGTATCTAGGATCAGGGATTTAACTGCTAATCTATTGCACAGGTAAAGACACCCTTCTTCTGGAAAATGGCTGCTGTGGTATTTTTTATAAAACCCATCTGGTAGTTATTCCCTAAGAGTGTTAACCAAATTAAACACCTTATATATGTGCCTGCTTTGAAAAGCTTTAGGTGCATGATAGGCATAAACTGCTCAGCCCTGTAAAACATCATGATTCTCAGCACCTTCCAGTCATTTGAGAAACTTTTATGTAGGAAGGTCTGGGCACCTATGTATCATAGAATCATGGAATACTTTTCGTTGGAAGTCATAATTAAGAGGTGCAGGAAGAGAGGTTACCAGTGAAGACTGAGGCAAAAAAGTTGTTGAGTACCTCAGCCATCTCTCTGTCCGTTGTTACCAGTTTTCCAGTCTTATTCATTTGGTGGGGTGGTATGCTTTCCTTGGCCTTCCTTTCCTGGCTTACATACCTGTAGAAGCTCCTGTTATTCTTTGCAACCTTTGCCAAGTTCAGCTCCAGCCATGCCTTGGCCCTCCTAACCCCTACATAACCAGGCAGTGTCTCTATACTCTTCCCAGGATACCTGTCCCTGCTTCCACTGCCTGTGCATTTCCTTCTTCCTCTTTAGTTTGACCAGCAAGTCTCCACTCATCCATGCCAGTCTCTTGCCTTCCTTTCCTGATTCCATACACCTGGGGATTGAGAGCTCTTGCACTCTATGGAAAGCATCCTTAAAGATCTGCCAGCTCTGTTCTGCTCCCTTGTCCCTGAGGGCATTTTCCCTCAAAGTTCTAAAAATAGGGGTCCTATTGATTAACTCCTTGAAGAGCTGGAATTTTGCTTTCATAAAATTCGGGATCCCAACTTTACTTTTTGCCTGACCCATATCCCTCAGGACTGTGAATTCTTCTACCAGTGCATGATCACTCCAGGCCAGGCTGCCCCCAGTCTTGACATCACCTGTAAGCTCACTTGTGTTGGTGACTATTGGGTCCAGTATCATGTTCCCTCTGGTAGGGCTCTCTGTTACCCGGCTTAAGAAGTTATCCTGAGTGCATTCCAGGAGTCTCCTGGATTGCCTACAGCTCGCCATGCCACTTTTCCAGCAGATGTTGGCGTGGTTGAAGTCCCCAGCAGGACGAGCCTGCGAGCGCGATGCCTCCTGTAGCTGGAGTAAGGAGGCTTCATCAATAGGCTCCCCTTGATCGGGCGGCCTGTAATAGACACCAACCACAAAGTTCCCTTTGTTGCCGCTGTCTCTAATTCTTAACCATAGGCTTTCAACCTGCTCGTGGCTGTTCCTCAGACAGCCTTCATTTCTTTACATACCCCTCTGCCCCTCCTTCCTCACCTGTTCCTTTGGAACAGCCTGTAGCCATCAATAGCTGCACTCCAGTCGTGGGATTCACCTCGCCAAGTTTCTGTAATGGCAAGTAGAGCTGGGTCAGAACTGGATTCTGTCATTCAGTTGACCAAAAATTCAACTGTTCTGGATTTATGCTCCAAAAAATCTCAAGTAAGATACAGAAATCTGTTTGTGTACATGGGCCTTACATCTTCTTGAACACTTGAATTCTATGACTGAGAGTCCTAGAGACTTGGGAAGTTTTCATCCATTGTCTTCATGAGGCAATTTTATAGGGAGCTCTCACAGACTGGGAGACACTATGCCATAAAACCTTTTAATTCATTGTTTTAAGTAGAAATAGATAAAATCCATAATTACTTTTACTATTACTATATCACAGGCAGCAAAAAAGCTGAGTAGGCCGTAAAGTATCTCTGACATGAGAAAATAGCATAAGCAACATTTGAATTGGGTGTGTTGAGGGAGCCGGCCAAAGCAAGGCTGCTTTCGATTATCTTTGAAAGGCTGTAGCAACTAGGGGAGGTTCCTGTGGACTTGGAGGTTGCAGACATCACTTCTGTCTTCGAGTGAGAGGACTGAGGAAGTGTCAGGCTAGTCAGCCTCACCTTGATCCCTGAGAAGCTGATGGAGCGAGTAATCCCAGAAGCAATATCCAACATGTTAAGGACGAAAGGGTGATTGGATTTAAGACAGGGAAATGGTGCTTCACCAACTGATACCCTTTTAGATTAAGACAACTGGCTTGGTGGATGAAGGGAAAGCAGTAGATGTTGTTTCCATCAATTTCAGCTGGGCTTCTAACGCTGTCTCCCATAACATCCTCATACACAAGCTGGTAAAATATGGCTTAGATAAACAGACCGTGAGGTAGACTGACGAGCAGCTGAGCTGCTGGCCTTCAAAGGATTGTAAGCAGCAGCATAAAGACCAGTGAGAGGCCAGTCACTAGCGGTGTACTCCGGGATCAATACCGGCACCAATACTGATTAATATCCTCATCAATGACCTGGATGGTGTGACTGAACACACCCTCAGCGTGTTTGCAGGCAATGAAAAAGTGAGGAGGGTTGACCGACCCACCAGGTAGGCGGTTGTGCTGCCATTCAGAAGGACCTCTGCAGGCTGGAGAAATGGGCCGATGGCAGTGCCGTGAAGTTCAGGAAAGGGAAATGCAAAGTCCTGCACCTGGGGAGGGATAAGCCCAGGCTGCAGGCTGACTGGGTGGAAAGGAGCTTGGCGGAGAAGGACCTGGGTTTCCTGGTGGACAGCAAGTTGCTCGTGACACAGCAATGCACACGCATGGCAAGGATGACTGACGGGATCCTGGGCTGCATTAGGCAGAACGTCAGGAGCAGGTTGAGGGAGGTGATCCTTTGCCTCTACTCAGCACTGGTGAGGTCACCCCAGGAGCACTGTGTCCCATTCTGGGCCCCCCAGTATGAGAGAGAGGGACACGGTCGAGTGAGTCCAGTGAAGAGCTGCAAAGATGACTAAGGGGCTGGGAACACCTGCCCCAGGAGGAGAGGCTGAGGGAGCTGGGACTGTTGAGATCACAGTAGAGAAGGCTCAAGGTGGGGTCTTACCAGTACCTCTTAGGCAGCAATAAAGAAGAGGGAACCAGGCTTCTTCTCAGTGGTGTTCAGTGACAGGACGAGAGGCAATGGGCATAAATTGAAATACATGAGATTCTGTTTAAACACAAGAAGAAAAATATTACTGAGAGGGTGAATGCTGGAACAGGTTTTAGTGTCTCTGTCCTTCAAAAGTCACTCAAAACTCTACTGGACACAGGCCTCCTCTAGTTGACCCTAGTCTAAGCAAAGCAAATGGAGATTATCTCCAGAGATCTCTTCCAACCTTAACTATACTGTCGTTCTGTGATCTTTGTCTTAAGCAGTCCTGCTAGACAAAATCCCTTTTGCCATGTAATGGCCTCTAATAGAACATTTTCTGTAACCCAGTATGATGGATATTGCAGGCTAACCTACTTTTCAAAATTCAGAAACAGAATTTTTCATTAACAAAATCATGCTGGTCCAGCTCTATTGGCTCTTCCTTGGAGGAGGAAAGGACATAGAAAAGTGGTTTTAAAAGCCAATGTAAAGAGAGACATTAAAAAAAAAGAAGTTGTAAGCTTCTGTTTACTCTCACAACAAACTTTTGGATATTTACTTATCTAATGTATAGCAAACAAGCAAATTTCTAGAAAGCCTGTTCAGAAAGTAATGGATAAATGCATGAATAATTACTGTTGGTCACAGAATCTCCATGCTCCGCTTGATCACTTCACCTGCATTTTTACCTGATGTAGGCTAAACTTGTGCAAATCATTTAAAATGTGATGGATAATGTCTTTAGAAAGAAAAGATTACTGTTTCCCTAAAATAATGCATTATAACCGTAATATCTGTGAGAATTTGCACTGGTTGCCTTGTGACAGGTTGGAAAAAGTGGCTGAGCCCTCCCAAATTGTTCAGAATTTGCCTATGGCTTTGGAATTTTTTGTGAAATCTTTGCTGCAGATGTTTTCACAGACCATGCAAAACTGAAAATCTCTATCATATGCATTTAGGCATGTCATTTTCCAGAGAAAAATCTGACATAACAGCATCATGTTCTTGACTTATTCTGCCAGTGTCCACCATGGTAATAACTTCTTGTGGACACATGATTTATACATCCAATTCAATCACATGAGCAATCCTATAAAAGGTGCATATTTTCATAAAAGTCTAATAGGGGTAAAAATCTCATAGGGCATTTTAGCATGAAACTGGAAAATGAGTTGCTGTAGATATGTAATCTCTTCTGCTGAAGTCATCATAACTGTTCTGTGGGATCATGAATGGCTATATCTTTAGGAAATTACATTTTATGCATTTAGGAAGGTGATGTCTAAGGAGATAGAAAGTATATGGCTATATAAAATAACATGTAGATTTTTGAAGGAACTATAAAATACTAGCCCTTTGAGGAGGAAAGACCTGTTTATCATCTTACCGGGTCTTGTGCACCATAAAGTGTTCCAGTAATCCTTCTAGCATACTTTAAATATCTCAGGATGTAGTGCTTTTAAAAGTACTTCCTTTGAAAAAATTGTTAAACTGTACCAACCAATTGCTAGTTGGCATAAGTGAGGTTCTAACAGCGAGAAATATCTTTCTGATATGTATCAATTTGATTTCTGTTTGCTTGAAAGAGGTTATATGCCCTAGCAATTTTCTCTTTTCTATATGTGGAGCATAGGTTTTTATGTGAAATATAAAAAATGGCCAAAAATACATCAAAACATTTCTATTAATTCATGAAATTAAGAAAACCTTTTTACATTTTCTCTTGTCACTGATTCCATTTGCTTTATTACTTTCAGCCTCTAGCCCACAAACTTGGTGGCACAATCAACAAACCCCTTAGTGGCTGTTTCATCTCTGCTCTATTTGATTTCTCCACTCTGAGTAAATGATTAAGTTTTCATGCATTGGTTCAACCAAAATCTATGTTCACTCAACCACATCCTTTATTGATTACTTCTACTGCAAACAGTAGGCCAAGTGTGATATACATAATTGGACAGTTGTCAGGGGATGTGGGTGTTAACAGTCCTGTTTTCCCAATTGGAAACTGGAATCACCTTGATACACAAATATTCTGCACTGTTTCATTCTCATTCCTTGGACCAAGGAGTCCTTTTCCTCAGAATATATGTTTTTAACTCTCAAAGGTCTGGTTGAATGGATTTAATGATTATACCATATAATATGCTCTTCAAGTTGCACCTGTGCACTGCATATAGAAAACCAGAAAAACTGGAATTAATATTTGTCTAACACTTTAACCTTGTCCTTTAACTTATATAAATCATATGCTGTATTTCTGTGGGGAAACATTTGGTTTTCTCTTCTTAGGAAAAAAATGGTTTTAAAAAAATGTGTTTCTAATTCTAAAATTTAGAAGCCTATTGACATTTGGCTAATGTTTACTGTACAGTATATTTAAAATTCTCATGATATTAAAATACTTAAATTAGGAAACTTCAGTAAATCCAACTCTGCTTAGTGACAACTAAGCTTTACAGTAGCATATACTTGAACATTTCAAGCATGTTGGTTTGCAGCGGTTTAGCATCCTTTTGTAGCAATCTAGCTCATCTCAGTCACATACAGATAATCACTGAAATATTGTAAATTTGCAGCCATGTTTTGCTATTTTCTGTTCTGTGGCAAGCTCTGCCATGTTATAATTACTCTGATAGCATAATACAGGGAATTGCAGACTTCTGCCAGATTTTGAAAGCACACATCCCTAAGATAGTTTATAATAAAAATTATAATGTAAATAAACCCCAGTCAGTCATTTGCTACAGGAATATAAATTTAAGGTGTTTTAAAATGGTGAGAAAATAAATCTTTATCACCTACAGGAACTTCTATTTCTGTGAGCTTCTTAATTAAGACTGGATTTTCTGTCTTGCTTGGTGGCTTGACATTTAGCATGCTACACTCCTACATTAGTGACTCAAGTTCATGGCTAATATTGAGGTCAGCTGCAGTAACACTTCAGCCTTAAAGGGAAAAAGAGCGCAGTGCCTCACAAGCAAACCCAGATGTCTATCTTATGTCTTGTAATCATACTGCAGAGCTCTTATATTGTTAATATGACTGGCTTTATTAAAAAAAGGAAATCTGCAAATGTTATTGTCAAAGTACATTAGCCAATTTTCCACTTAGATTCAGCTGTGACCTTAGGTTGCTCTGATCTCACTGGGATTTAGGGGTGACACCTGCAATCCACAGTTTATAGGTTTGCCTGTGTGACTCCAGCAACCTTTGATCCACCCAGCCAAAGTGCAGTATTACACCCAGGGAAAGGCTGTTGTCCCCAGAACTAAGGGACGGTGCTGTTATGGAACTGCTGCTGCCACACCACCAGGGTTCTAGAGCAAGAAATGGCAGTTTTGAATGACAGGAGCACAAAAAGCTTTACTGAAAAACTAGCCTTCTTACTTCTTACCTCCTTCCCCTATTTGTCAGGGTGCGAGGTCCAGCTATATTGAAAACATTATCAGCTGCTCAGCAGAAAAAATATTAAAATAATGGAAACTTCAAAACCCCTGTAAAACTATCATCTGCATTTTCATTCATGACCTTAAAATATGGCACAATATTCTGAAGACGTATTTTGTTTTATTTCACCCAGAGGCTCCAGTTCTGCCCTCGGGGGTTCTGTATGGACTAGTCTCATTGGTGTCAGCACAGATAGTGCCTAGACAACGATTTTGGAAATAAAGCCCAGTCGTGGCTGAGTCATCGCAAATTAAAGTTACTTCAGAACAGGGGGGATAGATCTTCAGCATTTGGAAAACCATCGGAGTGAATATCTAATTTTGTCTCTGTCCTTCGCTTCAGTCAGGGAAAAGCAGCTGAAGCTATTAAGTACTTGGGAGAGTTTCTGAAGGCTGCTGAGAATGCTCATCTAAGCCAAAGCCTGGTGGATGCATGTGTTTTACTTGGGAATGTTCACAATGAAAGAGTAAGTACTGGTTGTAGTAATGATGTCAAACAATTGAGTTTAATTCATGATAAAAATCTGGTTTTGCATATGAAATGACCCAGAAGGATTTGATCCCAGGTATTGCATCTTAACAGAGTTACCAAAGGATAAGATACTGTGTAACTAAACAAAATGTGCCTGAAGTTTTGGCGAAAGGTGAAAATTTCATATTGTATTTAACCCATAGGGTTTTATTCTAGAATGGATCAATAAAAACTCCAAATTCAGATCATGACTAACTCTCAGTGTTGTGAAAAATCTGCATCCAAATCACCATTGGGGACACATATGCCCATAATGAGCCATCAGTTAATGCAAATGAAATTTTATTGTACTATACATTGAAAATCATGCTTTTTTGAAATTAATGTATACTATATTGCATACTAATAAGCAGCTTTTAATCTTAGCTTGATTTCTTTTCTGCATTCTCTCAGTCAAATTTATGAAATGGATGCTAGCAGAAAACAGTTTGCCAAAGCTCTGTGTTGGTAGTGGAAGAGTTTTTTCTTCTGCATGCCTCCATCCAGCCTGATGGCTTTGATTTGGCCTATTTAAATCAATAGATAGGCAGCAACAGACAGTATTAAGCTAGAGATAACTAAAAAACTCCCTTTGTTGTAAGGTCTTTTGAAGTGCTTCTTTCTGACCCATGTGCCAGTGTCTGGGATGTTCCTCTGGAGTGGACCCTGAAAAGGCAGCAGTTCTGCTGGCTGCCTGTCTGGGTAGCAGTTTCTATACTTACTCTGTCCCTTACTGCTTCTAAAGATGTAGCACTTGGTTTTTAAAATCAGAAGGGTTAAAAATAGTACTGCAGAAGTGAAAGATTCGTGTTGAGGCCTTTAACACCTGGTGTAGAGCTGAAATGCTACACAAAAATATTTAGATAAAATAAGTAATAAAAAGAATTCATTCTGCAGGCTGGACAACATGGAAATTTCACTATGAATAAAATAAAAATAGAAATACCCTTTCAAAATCGCCCTTTCTATCTTCTGTTGCCTAGTTTTTTGTCAGAATTTCTTTTCTACATGTAGTATATTGAACAGGCTACATGCCCCTTTTCACTTACACTACTCCAAGTGCCTTTTTTTTTTTTCTGGATTCCTCTTACAGAGAACTCCCACTACCAAAGTTGCTGGCCTGTGTTTGTTTTAAAGTCTTTGAGAAATTGCTGAAGTAACTTTAAAATGGATCTGAAACCTAGAAGAAAGTAGGATGATGTGACGCTGTGCTTAATTATTCTACTCCAGATTTGAAAAATAATTATCTAAATACTGTTCACCTGCTTTTATATTTCACTGCTACTGCCACCATTGCTAATAATCAATTATATGAGAACTGATGTTTTAAGAATTAACCTCTTTTTGATTATTCCCTAAATTCTCTTTCTCATTTCAGAATTTGCTGCCTTGAACTGGGGTAGTGGTGTACAAGGGAAGAAATGTAGTGACTTAATCTAATTAACTTACATAAAATATGTAATTTAAACATATAAAAGAAAAATATCTTAAAGTTTTACAGTACCCTATTTCCTATACCATTTTTTCTGCAAGGTCAGCAATGTTTACCACAACTGAGTCTAAATTAACATTTCCCCTCTTGGATCACTGCCTGCTAGGCATCAGCTGTCATCACCAGCATTCTCTAAGTTAAGTCATTATTAGGGTATTTTTATTCAATTCTGTACTTCCCCCAGTGATACAATTCGCAGTAGTACTGTCCTTCTCATTGAATTAAAGATATCTCTATTTATATCCAGATCTATCCTTGGGGACCTTTAGTAAACCAAGGATATAACTTTTACTGTTCTTCCCAGAGTGACTTTGACCATGTTCACATTGCTCTGTCCATGCTGTTGCTGTGTTTTTACAGTTCCAGCATTTCACTATTCCATCTCACCATCACTGTATTTCTTTCATCCTGTACACTCAGTTCTTGCTTTCTAGTCATGATTGGTTTATGCATGTTTCCTGCTTCCTAAAATGCCTGCGTTTGTGTTATGTGCGCATATGAGGTCTAATTTCTCCCAATGTGTTAAGCAGGTTGCTTACTTAATACGCAAACTCTGATGGAGTTAGCATGACATGCTCTGTCATTTCCCATTTTGCTTTCCTCAAGTTTCTTAGTCTGATTTTCTGCATTTCTCTCACTAATTGCATCATTTAACCTATTATACTTCTCATGAGTATGTTAAGTAGATGTTTCTGGGTTTTCTGTATTATCCTACTACTTAGCGTCTTTTATCCATTGCTGTGTTTGCATAGACCTAATTCTGCTCTTTGGCATATATTTACTTTATCCAGTTTTATATATACTGCTTGTTTACATAGATTATCTACTCTAGCTTTCTCTCCACTGCATTCCTGATGCATCCTAATATTTTGTTTGAACTTACTAGGTATTAGAGCTGGTTTGCATTTAGGAGAAGCCACTGCAGAGCTGCCCGTGTTATTTCAAGACCACCTTCCTGAGCCTGAGTTAATCAGAACCCACTAAAAGTTACAAGTGGTTCAGACAGTATGAATTACCTCTAATTTTGTAAACAATCTATTTCATTTGCTATCACATACCCACTCAGGTAGTGTTATTAGGTCCCTTTGAAATACCTCAAAGCCTTATAAAAACCTTCCTTTTTTACATTTTTCAACAATCTTGGCAAAATAATCATCTGATTCTTAAATAATAATTAAATATTAGACAATACTGATACTAGAACATGAAGTTACTGCACACTGCCATGTATAATACTGACACAAAATGTACTACCTCTCAAGCCTGGATTACACTACCTACTTTTAATTAGAGTTGTAATTTATTTCCTCATCAATTCAATCTCTTTGTCTTTAGATCTTTTTCAAATCTTTTATTTATGCTCTCTTTAGGTCTGGTGGTGTTCTACTTTATAAATTAGAAACTTGCTCCTGCAACTCTTCTTTTGACTCCATCTCTGATGGTAACTCAAAGTAGCTTCACAGCTGTCCTGGTTTCAACTTCTTCTTAGTAGCTGGTGCAGTGCTGTGTTTTGGATTTGGTGTGTGAACAATGTTGATAGCACATTCATGGTTTTGGTTGTTGCTGGGTAATGTTTATACTAAGTCAAGAACTTTTCAGATTCTCAAGCCCTGCCAGCAAGAGGGCTGGAGGGGCACAAGAAACTGGGAGGGGACACAGCCAGGACAGCTGACCCAAACTAGCCAAAGGGATATTCCATACCATATGGTGTCATGCTGAGTGTATAAACTGGGGAAGGAGAAGAAAGGGGGGGACATCCAGCATTATGGCGTTTGTCTTCCCAAGTAACCATTACGCGTGACGGAGCCCTGCTTTCCTGGGAATGGATGAACATCTGCCCACTGTTGGAAAGTAGTAAATGAATTCCTCATTTTGCTTTGCTTGCATGCACAGCTTGCATAGATAAGAACATGATGCATGAGATAAGAACATAAGAAATTAAATTGTTCTTATCTCAACCCTTGAGTTTTACATTCCTTTCAGATTCTCCTCCCCATCCCTCTGAGAGAGGGGGAGTGAGCAGCAGCTGTGTGGGTGCTTGATTGTCGGCTGGGCTTAAACCATGACACTGGCAAAAAAGAAACATGCAAAAGATGAAAAAATATTCCAAGAAATATTTTAGCTTTTCAGCAGCATCCTTCAGCATATCATGATTTTCCATAGTGTTCTCTTTATTCCTCTTTGGTCAAGAAGTTGAGGAGTTTTCTTCCTGTATCTCACATAAAAACTAGTTCTTATACTTTTTAAAAATTCCTCTTAATGTATTATCTGCTGTAGTTTATCATAGAATGGTTTGGGTTGGAAGGGACCTTAAAGATCATCTAGTTGTTCCAACCCCCCTGCCATGGGGGCCACCACTAGACCAGGCTGCTCAAAGCCCCATCCAGCCTGGCCTTGAGCACTGCCAGGGATGGGGCACGCACAGCTGCTCTGGGCAGCCTGGGCCAGTGCCTCATCACACTCACTGTAAAGAATTTCTTTCCAATATCTATTGTAAATCTACCCTCTTTCAGTTTGAAGTTATTTCCCCTTGTCACAGAATCACAGAACAATCGGGGTTGGGTGGCACCTCTGGAGACCTCCCAGCCCAACCCCTGCCAAAGCAGGGTCACCCAGAGCGGGCTGCACGGGATCACGTCCAGGCGGGTTCTGAGTGTCTCCAGAGAAGGAGACCCCCCGGCCCCTCTGGGCAGCCTGCCCCAGTGCTCTGCCACCCTCACGGTGAAGAAGTTCTTCCTCACGTTCAGAGGGAGCTGCCTGTGCCTCAGCGTGTGCCCGTTGCCCCTCGCCCTGTCGCTGGGCACCGCTGAAAGAGCCTGGCCCCGTCCTCCTGCCGCTGGCCCTGAAGATGTCTGCAGCCATCGATCAGAGCCCTCTCAGCCCTCCCTTCCCCAGGCTGAGCAGCCGCGGGTGTCCCAGCCTGCCCTCCCCCGGGAGGTGCCCAGGCCCCTCACCCCCTGCGCAGCCCCCGCCGGGCCCTCCCCAGCAGCTCCCTGTCTCTGGAACTGGGGAGCCCAGCGCTGGGCACAGCACTCCCGGGGCGGCCTCCCCAGGGCCGAGCCGAGGGGCAGGATCCCCTCCCTGCGCCTGCTGGCCACGCTCCTCCTCACGCCCCCCAGGGCGCCACCGGCCTCCTGGGCCACCGGGGCTGGCTGCCGGCCCAGGGGCAGCTGCTGTGCCCCGGCACTGCCCGGCCCTTCCCCGCAGAGCTGCCTCCCCGCAGGCAGCCCCCAGCCCCTGCTGGTGCGTGGGGCTGTGCCCCCCCCGGGGCAGGGCCTGGCACCGGCCTCTGCTGGGCTCCATCAGGTCCCTCCTGCCCAGCTCTCCAGCCTGCCCAGCTCTCGCTGGATGGCAGCGCAGCCTCTGGGGCATCAGCCGCTCCTCCCGCCTTTGTACCAGCCACCAGCCTGCTGAGGGGACGCTCTGTGCCTTCGCCCAGGTCACCGGTGAATCAGCTGAACGGGACTGGGCCCGGCGCTGAGCCCTGGGCAGCACCGCTGGCCACAGGCCTCCAGCTGGGCTCTGCGCTGCTGGTCACAGCCCTCTGAGCTCCACTGTTCAGCCATTTCTCAATCCACCTCACTGTCTGCTCATCCAGCCCACACTGCCTGAGCTCACCTGCGCAGATGTTATGGGAGACAGTGGAAAAAGCCTTGCTGAGGTCAAGGTAGACAACATCCACCGCTCTCCCTTCATCTACCCAGCCAGTCATTCCATCATGGAAGTCTGTTAGTTTGGTCAGGCATGATTTCCCCTTGGTGAACCCATGTTGACTACTCCTATGACTACATATGCTTGTAAAAAGCCCCTCTCCAGCTTTCTTGTAGGCCCCCTTTAGGTACTGGCAGGCTGCTATAAGGTCTTCCTGGACCTCTTCTCCTGGCTAAACAACACCAATTCCCTGTCTGTCTTCATACTCCCTTTTTACTGGATTCATGAATGTTGGATTTCTGCATTCTGCAGGATAGAGAAATTACTTGGGTTTTCTATTTAGCAACAGTTGGCTTATATTTCTCCTACTGTTTCTGTTCTTGTGATTAGGAATATCCCCAGTCTTTGGTATACCCCTTCTTCCCCATAAATCTGTGGGGGGTTTATTTCTGTTCTTCTCCATGTTTTACAGCCATCATTTCATTGTCTTCTTTTTTCCATTTGTAAGATTGCTTTTATAAAATTTGGTATCACAATAGTAAATGAGGACTTTTTCTTCCATAGAGATGTTAAACTTATTGAAACAGTAGTGATAATTTCTAAATGGCCTGGCTGGAATCAGTATTGACACTTAGCATTGGTATACTTAGATTTGTATGTTCAAAATACTACACAAATAACCAAAAAAAAATTCAGTTCCTGAGAAAGATATGAGCAGTGATATCTGGATTTCAGAGGTTAGGAAACAGCTAGGGAGAGTGATTTGCGTAATACCATGCCATGAGTCATTCTGTTGGGCTGGCCTCTCAGCTGCAACATCTCTGAGGTGCCAGAGGAGCGGACTCTAATGTTGAGGTGAAACACAGGTGACTACACTTTTACAATTCTTTTCTTTTTTTTCCTCTTCTTTACTAGGGGAACTATAATGAAGCTTGTGAATATTTCAGTCAGGCTTTGGAGGCAGCAAAAACTTTAAATAATTTGCCCTTAGTGGATGAAGCAAAGATTTATTGTGGCATTGCGAAGGCTCATAAACTGATGGTGGCATTTAACAGCCACATAGAAGCAGAAGATCCCATCAGCCTCAAGTACCTGCTGGCATGGAAGGAGAACAGAAGTGACATGTGCACTGACCCTCTTACAGTCGGTAAGACATTGGTTATGAAACACATTAGTGCTGTATTGTCCTCAACAGTTAAGTCGTTTTTCTTGTAGAGTTTTATTAAATTATTTTCTAGGTTTAATCCTTGTACTGAATGGAGGTTGGATTTACTCCTTTCTGTGCTTATTTTAAAGACTAAATTAAATAGGTTAATGCAGGAGGGAGAAACAGATAGTATGTAGGAGGGGGAAACAGATAGTAGTATTTGCTATGGATGGTAACTTACATTTTTTAGTGTTTTTTTCCAAAACATCATAGTTATGGGCAAACAGTGATGTATTAGTTCATTCAAATATTATTTTCATCTTTAAATAAAATAAAAAATCCTCATTTCCCATCAGTTTTCCAAGTACATCCAAAACCAGGTTCTCTGTTCCTAAAAGTCATTTCTGCTTGATATAGTGGACATAGTTCTGAATTCAGAAAAACATGATGTTTTATTTTTGGCATCCTTATACCTGACATTGGAGGGGAATTTAAAAAAAGCAACTCTGTGATTTCTTCACTGTGTTTCCTTGTCTCAGATAAAAGTAGAGGAGAGCATTGTGTGGAGTAGACCTCTATTTCATGGATTAAATTTTCTTTACCTTTTTTTCCCCTGTGCTATATGTTAATACAAGACAAACTGAATTACACATTATCTCCAAGTATTGATAGTACTAAACTGTATCATGCTGGGGAAGGAAAAGTAGTAAATCTACTCTACCTTAAAACTTTCCTCTCTGCATTCCTGTGGAGAGTGTATATGTGAAATATAGCAGAAATAAATGACAGCTGGGGTAAAGTCATAATATGGAGCCTCAGAGTTACCAGGTCCAAGTTCCCTTAGTCATCATACTCTCAAAGTCAAAGAACTGCTTGTCTGCTGTCTTTTTGTGTATCTTTTCCTCATAGAATTGGAACACTTAATTATAACTTCAGTTGTGAATTGCATATATAAAATAAGTGGTTAATAGCCTGGTAATTGAAGATGTTAGTGGTTTAACAGGAGCCAGGATACCAGAGGCAACACTGGAAGCAACTAAGAATTGTGGAACAAAGACATTCGTTGGCAGGGTAGTTCTTTCTCAATGATAATGTGTTTCTTTTTTTCCATTACTATATATATTTATGATTTTTGCCTCAATAAGTGAATAACCAGCACACTCACAGATTTTGTTGTGTGGCAGCGTTAATTGGGTGCATGTCTCCTGCAAGGGATTGTAAGTTTCTAGACCTGTAGTGCAGATGCCAATAATTCTAACATAGATGGTCAAAGAAGAATCCAATGTCAAGCAATTTTATATGCATTTCATATCAGGATCATTAGCTGTAGCTGATGTAAGTAGAAGGCCAACAAAAATCAACAATGGCAACAGCGGCAACAGCAAAAAGCCAGGACCCTCAAAGAGATAGGGTGATCTTTCTATTTTCAATATGCATTTTACTTCTTGCACCTAAAGAGGTTTTCTGTTCAACTTTTATACATCACTTTCTCCAGCCAGTTGTGAAACTCATTTATATCCTGAAATGATATGTGCCCCTTTAAGCTCAAGCTTCATGCTCCTCTTTAACAGTACTTCAGGGATAAAAAGAGTATGATTAGAAAAGCCCTTTATGTCCTGGCAAGCATGATACCAGAAACAAGTTTTGCCTGCTGAGATTCTCTTCCTTCTGTATTTCTGCCTAGTTTACCCTCTGTTACTTTCGGTACTACAGTTTTCATTTTAGTTCCAGTTAACTCCAGGAACCCTGTGGCTACTGCATATTTAGCAGCTCTTCCAGTTCAATATCATTCTTCTCATTAGTGCTCCAAGCTTACTCTCATGATACCCAGATTACATCCAGGAAAACATAGTGTCACACTGTCAGCACAATCTGTAACATTCTTCATGTTTTGTGTGCCAAATCTCTCGTTAGTACTGGCATTACATTTTTAATATCTTTGTCTGGCAAAACATCACCTGGCACCAATTCAATATTAGGATTCACCGGCTTTTTTCAGGTACAGCCTTTATCCTACCTTCCGGGAGAATGTCTGTGCGTCCTATGATGAACTCATCACTTTGCAAGTTCCTGCTGTGATAATAGAACAGTATTTCTAGCTCTTTCAAACAGCTTAACGTCAATAATCTACTAGATTTTTTCTTCAGCCTTTTTGAGGATGAAACAGCTAAAGACAAGATACAATGGTAGCTCTTAATTCGCAAGGGAATGTCATGAAAGCAAGAGGAAGGTAGTAAGTTTTTATTTCTGACTGTTCTGACGGAATAATTTTTCTGTGACAAAAAAATGAAAGTAGTTTCTGTATACTTAGGCAAAAGAAATACTCAGGCTAGTGAAGGAACAATGGCATTTAAATTCAGGTACTGCCATATACCTTATGTCTTTCAACCAAGGCTTATTTTCTAAATCAATCATTTCAATAACCAGGCAGGAAGAACCATTAATTACTCAATTTAGCTCAACATTTATTAATAAAATAGATCTTTTGACCAAAGTTGCTGTGGACAAAAGGGATGGGATTGTCAGAAAACAGTGTTTATAAATGCAAAGGAGAATGTTTCTATCTGCTGTATTTGACTCGGTCACCTGACTTCACTTACAAGACAGTTATTTATGCCACTGTGAGATGTCACTGCAAGAACAAATATGTTTTCATTGATCTTTTTATGTTTAGTCAAACGTATAAAAAAAAAATTATCAGCAGAATCAGTAGACAAAAGTGCTTGCAACTCCAGGTTAAAGCCTAAAAAGGAACCCACAGCATGGCTAACACCATCTGATAAGAAAACATTTCACAGGTCTTGCTGTGACTTCACTTGTGACTTGCTGGCTTCTGGAAGGGAGAAGAATAAAGGTGTTGAAGGCAGGAAAATTTTGGATCAGATTTTGGATATTGATTACATGAAGTGCTGACCAGGTGTGTTATCTGTGAGTCTGGCAACTCTTTAACTCCAGGTCATTGCATCTGGTGGTGCTGTGCCTCAGCAAGAAACCTTGGGTGCTTGACATCATCTAACCACTTTTCAGAGTAGACTTAAAATGTGTTGTTTTCCTCACACTAAAAAATCTTCAGTTGTTTTCTTATGAAATGTTATGTGCTTTTGACCACAATTTAGATTTACATTTCTTGACTTCAGAGAACTTGGCAAAATTGACACATTTTACCATAGGTCTTCTGTATCTTTTTTGTTGTTTTTTTAATAATTTAATAATAGCTACAAATGCATCACAAATTACTGTCTTACCCATATCATTAATTGTGAAGTCTTACAATCAATGGAATTATCTTGTACTATCAACTTTAGTATGATCAGGACTATTTTGAGCATTCCACACCTGAGCAGTCTTCATCATGATTTAAAGCACATGCACCAGCTACAACTATAGCTTGGAAAATATAATCCGATCAGGTTTTGTTCTTACTCCCAAATAATGTAGTCCCTCAATATTCTTTCTCCAACTCCCTTTCACAGATGTATGGAATGGTACATTCCATAATGTGACTGTGTCCTTTTTGTTGTGTAAAAAGTTAAATTGTCATCCTACCAATTCACATTTTTAAAGCTCTTCAAGATGTTTTGTAGTCATTTTTTCTGTAAGAGATGTGGCTAGCATCAAGTTGTTAGTATGTTGAAGAATAGAGACTTTACCAGGTGCATTTTAGATTGAGTTTGTGTGTGACTTTGTCATTCTTTAGTAAAAGGATTATCCCAAAAGAATGGTAAAGCCAGAAGTGAGATATGAGATCAAAGGTTAAACTAAATAAATTCTGTTAACATTCCTTTACTGTAACTTGCCACAGCCAGTAATTTATGGACCATTTTGGTAACAGTGTCCAACAGTAGAACAGTCTGCTTCATAATGTGATAAACTGCTTTTTTACCATCTCTTCTTTCTGAAGTATACTAATTCCAGGAAAACTTCTAACATTACAAATCTTGTCTTTCCTCCATTAATAAATTATGTTAGTTACCTCAAATGCATGCTAAATAATACTGTTATGCCATGGCACTGTACCCAAAATGCTTGACTGTACTTTAGCAAATGAAAACCAATCTTTATCAGAAATGTGCATTATAAACTATAGTTTGTATTTACCCAGTAGATGTTCATTGGTAGTAGCAGATTTTTTGATCTGAGAACATTTAAGAGAAAGAAAAGACAGTGGACTGATGAAAACTACAAAAATAGCAAGTCTTTGTACCTTACGCAGATACACATCCATAAAACAGTTCTTACGAAGTCAGTGGGAAGGTAGAGGCTTGTGTTAGCAGGTTCCTTTCACTGCGTATTTCATATCTAAAGCTCTGGCATAGGTTTTGGTGTATCACGATACTGATGTGGGACTACCAGAATTGTGCCCGCGCATGCACTCCCTCGAAGCCACTGTTTGTGTGTCTGACTCGTTTATTAATTAGTAAGGTCTGTTCTGCAGTTAGCATGTACAGAAGGCAAATGTATAGGTGTGTGACCAAGTACACACTCCAAGGCTGTCCCTGTGCCAAAGGACTCACTTCTTAATAAGCATGTTTCAAAAGTAGCTCAAATGCTTCAGTGTCCCCTACTGAAATTCACAGGGTGGCTTCAGCGCATTTTTGTGGTGTTTATCAAATAGAATTTGCTTGCTTCTGGAAAAATACTCTGCTTAGAAATGCCAAAATACGTACGTTTAGGAAAATTATTAGCAAAAAGAAAAGAAGTTTAGAGGTGATCCTGTCACACTTTTTCCCTTAAAATTTTCTGAACTTTTTTCCCTTAAAATTTTCTGAACTTGTAGTGCTTCTTCTTGTTCACATCACCTAGCATTCATCAGTTGCTGAATTTTAGCTTGTCTTGCTTTTAATTTTAAAAAATCTCAGTCATTTTTTGTCCTGCTGTACCTTTGATATTAATGCAGAGTATCTTAACTAAATATTTAGAAACAGCATACAGATGTGGATGACAGGTACATTTCACAAAATCAGCTTATCTAGTTCATATATCTTACGTTACTTATTAACTGGGGGGATTTTTAAAGTATTTGATTATGTCTGCTTAGTGATATACTCTGGTATTTTTAGAAAGATAGAGTGATTATTGCTTGGACTACAGAAAGAATCAAATATGAAGAGAAGAACTAAGGGTGACAGGGAAGTATTTTGGCACGTTGTGATCAGCAGCCAGACACACCAGATTCTCAACAAAAAGTCTGAGAACACAGTTTAAATGTCCATGTCAGTTTTGCCATGAGTGCAGTAGCTTGTTCTGTTTTCTGCTGATGGTTGAACTTTATCTGAAAAAAACATGACAGGGGAGTGCTGATATTCAGTGTTGTTTTGCTTTGTGCAGATGCACTCTCCAGGTTTTTTTCCTGTGATTTCTTTTTATATACTGCCTTAAATAATTGGGAATTACTAGACAGGATGAGACGTAGGCCAGGTCTGTGGATTGGCAGTACCAAATTTGAGTGGAGGGTTCGTAGAATATTTTAATGTTTAACCACTGAATAATGTGTTAGGAGAATTTTTTGCATAGCCCTTGCCAAGAGTTGGCAGTTCTTGCATGTCTAAGTGGTGTTATAACTTCAAAAAGTTCACTATCATCCTGTCTAATGTGATCATGAGTCTTCTTGTCATCTATGGTTACATAAAAACATCTTAACCAGGGGAGAATTTGGATCTCATTTAGATTTTTTCTTCCATCTGATACTTTCTATGGAAACATCTAAATCTCGCTATGCATTTGCTTTAGACACATCCTGTGCTAAACATTGTTGGCATCCAGCTGTGTTTTCTCAAACAAGCTCTCTAGATCAGCAGAAAATGGTTCCCTAAATAAGGTGAATTGTTCTTTCTTGTGGAAAAAAACTGCTGGAAGTGGTGTTCGAACTACAGTATATTGTCAGACCCTTTAGTGTAGCTTTATGCACTGAACTAGTGTAGCTTTGTGCCCTGTACTATCAGTACTTGTACTGAAAGTGGAGTTCCTTACCAGTTTAAAAAGTAAAAATTCTCAGGACAATTCTGCAGGACACTTGACTTGCACAAAAGAAATCGAAGCACTTGCCTAACCACATTAGGTCACTTCTGGAGAAATCTTTAATTTGGAGGCATCTGGAAGTTTTAGGTTTGCCTGCAGTCTAGAGCACAAGAGGTGCATTGACAAAGAGAAGAGTCATAAAGCAGCACAGCTGGCAGCTGCTGTGCTCTGGCAGTCCCCTGATGGTTGCAGGGCCAAAGGAGGAATAACCAGTTGGCATACTTTGAAGTGGCCCCAGGACTTCTCCCCATGTGCCCATCATAGGCCCCTTTGCTGCATACACAAGCAGAGATGTCTCAGGTGGTTTTATGCTCTTGTTCTCAAAAGGCAAAATTGATCCTCAGAAAGAACCAAAGAGCAGACTTTTATGTTTTTGTTTAATATTGAGAAGGTTGTTATCATTTAGACTTCATAAAGAACCTTTTATTGGTGCTGTCTGCAAACATGCCAACTGAGAGAGATTGACCTCAGGCCAACATGAAACCAGTTCTCAGCTGCAAGCCCTTCCTTACCAAAAGCTCCCCAACAATCTCTGGACACAGAAAATCAAAGTCAAGACAAAGAAACTGTATTTAGTGCAAATTTTCTGTAACAGAACCCTTAGGTCATCTCAGGAGTCACAGTCAGCGTATCAAACACCTTCCTTCTCCTTGGTCTCCCCAGCCAGCTTTCTTTTCTGCATCTTTGAGGGTTTTTTTTCTGAGATGCCTTCCCTGTCTAGACATATCCTTTTATGTTCCTCTTATGTTTAAGTAACAAATTGCTGTTTTTATTAAGACTCTGTGGTCTAAAGATAGTCAAGATTTAAATTATTTACATTTAGAATGAGCCCATCTATTCTAAAAAGTGAAGTGTCATACTTCCACAATTAATGTATTTATGAAGCTGTATTTCTTTTGTCCAAAAATCCACCTCTCTTTTTATTCTTTTCTGTAATCATCAGGAATGGTCTGTGATTTTTTTTGAACGGTTTCTGAAACAGTTATTTTCTTTTTGTTTCTACACCTTCCCTGTCTTCTGTGCTCTACTCTTTTGTTTTCTTTCCAGTTCTTCACTTTTATATTGCAAATTTTTCTCTCTCCATTTTTCACCCCACATCTTCATTCACAAAACCGATTTTATGTATGTTTCCGGCAGTGTTTAAGAAGCGCAAGTCAGTTACTTCTATGCCCAGTAGCTAACATCTCAATCTGTACCTTATTAGGTATATCTTTTGTGCTTGTAGTAGAATCAATAGGAGGTTTTTTAAGAGTGATGTTTCAGGTTTTTCATACTGAGCATTTTGGTGTTGTTTTTCATGCTCTGTTTTCATTATGTTGTGATCAGAGAATACACTGGAAAGAATCACACTTCATATTGAGTATCTTGGTGTGTTGGTTAATAGAAAATTGTGAAGTATCAAAATAGCCTTTAAAGAGACCTTAATCACCTGTGTGAATGGATCGACTAAGTTTAAGTGTACAGCTAGGTGATTAATTAGCTTGAAGATCCAAATGCATTCTTCAGTAGATGACCATGCCCCCAGGCTCATCCACTTGTTTCTGCTCACTCAGTTAAGCATTCAATATTATCCGTAACACAGAATATTCCCATTTAAGGGCTCATACAAACCTGGCCACAGAGCCAAGTAATCATACAGTATTTTCCATAGTGTGTCATACACGTACATCCATTTGAACATGTAGCTACTATCCTATAATACTGGCATTCATAAGTATCTGATAGAGTAATCGATTAGGGAAGGCCAATTTGAAATTGTTCTGAATCAAAGGGGTTTTTGTATTTTTTCCATGGTTGCTACGGTTTTAATACAATTTGTTTTCCTAAAATTTCTGTCATATTTTTTTGATTGTTGACACGTAGCTGCTACAGATGTTAGTCAAACACAACGTGGCTGGTGTCAACTTCTGTGGAGAATTAATATTCTGCAGCAGTTTTTGAAACAGGATCTGCAAGTGCCCAGCACCTTTTGTATCTAAACCTTATGCTTATTCATATGCTAATGATAATATCTGTGAAAGCCGACATTCAAACCGTGTCTTTTTTGTGAACTTATATTTCATACTGTCTGATATTTACAGATCACATGAACATAGACATTGAGCTGATTGTGTCTGTCTACACATCTCAACTAGGCATGTAAGTGATAGTACAGTACTATGCGTTCAACTCATCACTGATATAAAATTGAACCTGAAAAATGGAGGATGAGTATGCCATATAGTAATCTTGCTCAGGTCATGTTGTGCACCAAAAGAATTTATGGAATAGGAACTCCAGATCATTCCCCAGTAGCTGGTGTCAAGGAAAATCAGAATGTTGTAGTTGGTAGGAACCAGGAGGGGAGAAGGATGCGTGCTGCACGGTGTTGGTAGTTCTGGACTATACATCAATTTCTTACCCTGGGTGCAGCACTTGCAGCTCTCTGTTTACCTTACGCTTCTGTTATCCTGGTGGAAAATGTCACTTCAGGGTGCTATGGAGCCCAGTCCTTTGACTCCAGAACCTTTCGATCTGCTGAACAACATCTTGAGTTGTGTAATTCCCTGAGCTTATCCTCACTGGTACATTTAGCTCAGTTTTAAGAATAATTTTAAAGCAAATCACATTTTATTTTGTTGATATTCATACAAATATGCACACTTACATTGCAGTAAGAAGAGAACTGAGATGAAACAATGATTTTAAGCGTTAGGAAATCAACTGATATATTGGAGGATGACTGGGTTTCTGTTCTTTATTCTGTATCTTGAAATACTGTTTACACAGGGAAAAGCAATACTTTAGTTACCATATTAAAACTGTTAGTAGTAACTGTGACAAGTTAGCTGTGATTACCAGGAAAAGATTGTTCAGGCTAATGACTTTGAAATTTGATTTAGATAAATTTAATTTGGTTTTAGTTCAAAATAAAATATTTCTTTCTCTCACATACTTTGATAAGTTTTTAATGATTGTACTGCAATTGTATTAGCTGTTTGGATGGTGGATGTGCATGTGGAGTATATGTACATATATACATACATACAGAGAGAGGAAAGTATTGCAAATATGCTAAAAATTGTGGACCAAATACTGCTTTTTGTTATGCCCATAAAATCTTGTTGATTTGAGGGAGGTGTTGCACAAGTGTAACTATGAGCAGAATTTGTCCCTTTTATT
Organism: Falco cherrug; assembly: GCF_023634085.1. Lineage (NCBI taxonomy): Eukaryota > Metazoa > Chordata > Aves > Falconiformes > Falconidae > Falco > Falco cherrug. The sequence goes on along the minus strand of NC_073697.1, from coordinate 15,070,005 downwards.
TGAGATGCATCATCAAAAGGTAGGTAGAGGTTCAGATAATTGGGGGAATTGCTAGGTATGATGTTCATGCTAGGGAACATAACCTAGATAAGAGGGAGGTTCCAATTGAAGGTATTCTAATAAATAATTTTAGTATATGATATTTTATATTTCTAAAGAGTGTCGCTTGAGTATTTGTGGTGAGAAGCACTGGAAAATATATAACTCACTAATCATAGTTGTGGCATGTTTAAGGAATGATCACACAACTAAAATCTGGAAGATGCAGAAAGAGTTCTAGTATGTCCGTAGGAAAATACGGGGTTAAAGTAGACTATATTTTAAGCAGTGTTCAGTTGACTTGCTGTGTGGGGAGAGACTGAGCAGTCCTGGCTAATGACTTGTAGGTACTGAATCCTCAGGTCTCTCAGGTGGTTTCACTCGACCAGTTTCAGCAGAATGATGAAAAGGCTGAGATAAAATAAACTGACAGTTGCTACTCATCGCAGGCAGCAAGCTGTACCCTGGCAGATGAGACCCTGGGAGCCCTCTTTTTTAAACAAAGGCTTTCACTGCAGTGAGCAATGAACTCCACACAAAAAAGGAAAAGGAGAGGGAGATTGGCAGCTGGTGACCGACAGGAGGAGGGAAGGGAGGGAAACAGAAACACAGCAATTGTTGGCTAATTAGAAGCCATTCCCACCTACTTAATACCAACCCATTAAGCAGAAAACACTTTTCATCTTACTCTAGCTGCTACACATGACATTATACTCCAATCAATACCCTCCCACTGGCTGCCCCACTGCCCACAAATGAATACATTGCAGTTCAAGAATGCAGTAATTGAGTTGGGGCAGTGAAAACTGCAGCTCACAGTCAAGATCTTTCTCTGAAGATCCTAATGTAGTGTTTGTGATGCTTGGATAAAGAAATCAAATCCCTATATTGACAGCTGTCAACAACTGGCAAATGGATGAAGTCAGCAATGAATCCATTTTAACCTTTGATGGAAGAGACAATAAGTATTCATTTTCAGTGTATTTTTTCATGTTTGAGTAAGAGATCTAGGGGTTTTGCACCCAGATGTTTAGATTTTCCAGGGCATTTTGAACTCTGATGCTTGGTTATACCCATGTAATATGTATATTCACATCATTATATGCACGCAACAATATATCTCTGTATCAATCAGTACATCTCACAAGCTTCCTTATTTTCTGGAAGGTTTTGAGGTAGCCCAAACCTTTTAAAAGCATTTACAGCTGCTTGCAATTTTTTTTTTTTTTTTTAGTTTTGTGGACAACATATACTCGGGCTATTTTTTTAATGTCATTTTAAGTCCTACTGTGATTTTTAGGGTTACCTTAAGATGTACAGCTTGGTCCACAACAGTATGTTGCACAGCAGATCCAGGATCTTACATTTCAATCATTAGGATCTTACATTTAAGGTTTACATTTAGATTCTTGCAACATTTTTTTTTCAGATTAAATCCCTTGTTCCCTGAGCCATCTGGAGTTGGTAATACTATGCACAATCTGCAGCATAAAGTAATAGTGTGCAGACTGCAGTGTAATTCCTTCTTCATGCCAGTTTTGTCACCACAGAATCAAAACAGCAGGACACTGTTACTGTCCTTCCTTAGTTAGACTGAAGATGACATCAGTGTAAGCGTTTTGGAAGTGCTGGAAGGAGGTTCCAATGCAACACATGACATCTCTCCATCCCTTTCAATTCCAAAGTGAATTGGATATCAATTCAGGAGCTTTTCAAGCCAAATTACAACAAACTGCTACTTCTTTGCCTCTTTCCAGTTGTATTATAATATTTTAAGCTGATTAACATGATTATTATTAATTTTCACTCAATTCATTTATTTCTCAATATTGTAAAGCACCTTTCAGCCACCCTTTTTGTGCCTGTCCCTGGGTTTCTTTTGGTACGTGTTAATGACAATCTTAGAAAAAGATTTGTCCTCAATACAGTCTGTAAAGAGGAAAGAGTCTTCTGATGGAGAATGCTGAAATTTTTACCACTTGTGAAGATGCAAGTACCCAGGACACAGGAGTTGGATATCATAAGGCTTGGAGACAGGGGTTTAATTTACTTAAAGATACTTGGATAGGACAATCAAAGCTACACTCAGATTCCATGTAGATACAATCTGCTTTTTACAATAATCTGGTTCTAACATTTGTTTCTGTAAACTATGGGACTTTGATTCATTTAAACACAGAGGTGTACAAGTTCAGTCTTACTTTGACTAGATGCCAATTAGAAGGATCAGAGGCAGGCTAGGGAAAATGTGAAGAGCAGTTGGCAGTCTTTCTGTTTCTCAGTGCCAAAGCCTGTGGGGTTAATTTGAAGATAACCAAATCACCTTGGCAGCATCATCTCTGGTCTTTTCCAGAACTGTGGAATTTAATGAGCCAGGACAATAAACATAGGATCACAGAAAAATAGTAATGGAAGGGACTAAGAAGTCCTCTTCTCCAGCCCCAGTGTAGGAGCAACTGTATTTATGTCATTTCTAAGAGAAGTTTGCCTTGCCTGTTCTTAAAAAACATCTGGCACTGAACCTTCCACAGCATATGTAGACAATCTGTTCTAAGGGGTAAAATGATGCAGGAAAATTTAAAAATCAGAAAGTTTTTCCTTCACGTCTAAAGTTGTCTGTAATTCAAATTCTCTATCTATTCTATCAATGAGGACTTCAGATTCATTCCTTCCGTTTTTGCAGTAACCTTGGAGAAAGAAATTATCTGACATTATCTGACAAATTATCTGCTGGGGTTTAAAATAAAATTTTATAGTGATTTCTGAAAAGGGCAGTTACAAGGATTGCTTAGTCTAAGTATTGATTAGATATGACAGAACGTAGTTCCTTCTTATGAGCATGACTGATGGAAGGAGGTAGAAAGATGATGCAAGGATCCTATTTCCATTTTACGTTCCAGTTATATTGTCCAGTAGGACTAGTCCATATCACCCCACAGTAGACTGGTACTCACTCCAAAAAGGCAAGAAGAACAAGGGCTTCACCAGCAAGAAATAGACCAATGCAGACAGAAGGGTTGCTGCTTTTTCTTAAATGGTATGTCTAAGTGCTGTGAAGCTTTGTTATTCAAAGTCTCTTACATAATTCAGCACTGTTCTCCTTACACGTTTTAAAGCAGGAAAGCAGCTAGATTTCTGAATTCATCTTAATTGAGTTAAGCCACTCATTCTTCAAATCTTACTAGAGATGCAACTGAACGCAAATGAAATGCTTTAGATCCTTTATGATTGAGAATGCCTCTTCTAGAAACTCAGATGTGGGATCTGAACGGTCTCTTTATCCATTCTAGACTGTATGTTTTGCTACTTCAAAAAACAGACTGATTTTTCTCCAGGTTCAGAGTTCAGTAATTGAATCCATATCCTCAGATAAATAAAATCACAGTACTGCTGTGTGCCTTCACAACTCTCTGTTCTCATAAAGCTGTACTGAGTCCTGGTTTGCCAGTCTTCTGTAAAGAGAAATAAAAATATTTATAAGTCAAATGGCTCGTCTTTTGAGCCCTTATCAAATGTTTGTATTCCCTTTTCATCAATTCTTTGGTTTTTTCTCCCATGGTGGCTTAATTAGGGTGGTTTTTTTTCTGATCTTGGAACCCCTTCTAATAGTCTTATCTGAAATAGTTCCCTTGCTCCAGGTTCTCAAATAAAATTTTTTTCTAAATGTCACTCCTCTTTCTGTCGTAAGAGTTAACCATAGCTGCCTCCATTAGTAAAGCTTCCTACAGAGAAGCTTCTACCTAAGTGAGAAGCTGACAAGGCTGTTAGGCTGTTCTTTGCATAAGACCCATTCATGAAAAAATCTGAGGCTATATTTGCCTTCTGCAGAATTTGTAACTAGGGGAAGAGAGTACAAAAAGCATCAATCTTCAGATAGATCAAATGATCAATAAAACTCGTTCAGATTGCATCCAGCAAGCATTCTGCTCAGGGAGACTGCTTCAGGAAAACGACTTCATCATAGTTGAACAGTAAGAGTATCCTGTGGAAGCAGTTATGGCCAGGCAGTTAGTTGGTTTTCCATACCTTCTTTCACTCCATGTGAAATGGAAGTGTGTTCAATTTCTTCTACCAATTTCAGTCATCTCACTCTGCTGTGAATGCTCCAGATTGATAGATGGAGCTTCTCTGGAGAAAAAGGATGTTTCTTTCCCCTACTTACATGTACACCAAGCACTGCAAAGACACACACTGGTTTGGTTTTTTATATTCTATATGACTGTGTGTGTGGGTGTTTGAGAAAGGGATGTTCCTAATGGAAAGAAAGAAGAAAATTGATTGTCAGACTTAAAATTAAATATGTTGCCCATTATTGATTTCCATAAACTTGAGGTTTCTGTTCAAGTTCTTGTAATCACTGAGTCTTCAGTGCCTCTCTAGCTGTAAACGTTTTCAAGTATTTGTCTCTAAGGATGTGTGTGTGGGACCTGATGTCCAACATAGTCACATTTAGTTAAGGGGAAAACATTTTTTTTCCTGACCTTTATAGTTCCTGTGTACACAGAACTTTGTCGTCTCGATAATAAGGAGGCTGTTGCATTTTATTTAGACTAGACTGAGGTTTCCTATGTGCCTGAGAATCTCAGTCTCCATGGATAAAACAAAGGCTTAAGAGCTTCTGAAGTAATCATTACTTAGAAGACTGAAGGATTTTGCTTTACGGCTTCCTGGAAACAGATGAAAAGAGTTTCCCTCCCATCAGTGTTGTTTTAATTGTGATTCTGAGGTGTTAGCAGTTGAGGCATGTTTGGTTACTGCAAGAATTCAGTGAAACTTTATTTTTTATTTAATATTTTAAAACTATAGGTTTGATTTTAAAATGGATTATTCATCCCTCCCCCCCTTCCCCAATAAATTCAGTTTGGGTTTTGGCTTAATCCTAACTCTTCAGTTCTTTCCTGATCCTAAAATTGTCTCCATTGGCTGATTTTGGTGCAGTTCTGGTGCCGGCTGTACCTCCATACTGCAATATACATATATATGTTTGGCAATTGCCTATGTGGTAATCTTCAAGTTTTTCATATCTACCTGAGACCGCTCAGGTTCTTTCATGTTTGCTTTGCTATACACAAATTAAAAAGGGAGAGATTTGAACCAACTTTATATGCTAAAAGTAAGATTAACAAATTGGTATTAGCAAATATAATCACCTAAAAGAACTGGCCCTTAGAACACTCTCAGATTAAGCCACAGTTGCTCAGTCTCAGCAGCTGCCTTGAAGGGCTGGGTTTAACTGGCTGCATGTCTCCACATGGTGTACCTCCGATGGTGTGCTTCTCTGGATCGGCACGGTATGAGGTAGAAGGGAGCAACACTCCCCTGTTGCAAAGCCTCTCTTCCTCATTTTCCTGTCATATTAGCAGGATTGTAAGCAGAAATACTTGAAACTACAAAGTGTGGGGGTTTTTAAATCAGTTTTAACTGAAACTGCAGCAACTGATGGTAATTTTTTATGTATTGCATGGAAACTGAGAATGTTTCTGAACCTTCAACAGCAATCTTTCTGTATGTTTGAGATTCTTTTAAATTTAACCTTAAAGTAATTCAGAATTTCCTGGCTTTATTATGTTCTTACTGGCAGGATAATTGCTGGTATCATTGAACTGGTTTTACACACAAAGTCCTGATACGAACTTAGCCTTGATTACATCAAGTGCAGTTTTATACAGGAATGATTGCCTTGTACCTGAAAATCGGGTCTATCTTGATAACCAGAGAAAGCTGTGAAACAACTTAACACATTAAATGTATTTATGACCAATCCATGGTATCCTTTTGAAAATCACCATTTTTATTAATCATTATGAAAAATAAGATCTGTAACAGAAAATTGTTCTTTAACGAACAGAGTACCGTCTTGGAGAGCAAAGTGTAAGAGACGACACATGACAGTGTGTCTGAGGGGAATTTTGGTACTTTGAGGTCAGCTCTTATAGGAAAAATAGCTTAATACCATTCTTGCCCCTAATTACATGAAATTGGTATTCTGTCACACGGGTGCTTTATTTAGCAGCAGTGAAGTATAGCAGGATGTGAAATATGAGGAAAGAAAAAATAATATCAGTGTAAACTGAGGAACAAGGTCCATGAACATGAGCCTTTACAAGGCCGCTTTGTACTAAGTGTAACTAAATGACACTTACAGCACAGTGAATTTCCATTCAGGAGTGGCTCTGCATCACTTGATTGGGAATATTTTATGTTAAGGAGTTGTCTTTGAGTAAGAACCACAGGCATTAGTATCTATACCTCTTTTCCTTGAAACGGGGGGAGCGTGCCTTTTGACTCCACTTTACTTCCCCTACGTTTCTTTGAAGTTATTATGAACTTCATGATGGAGTCCAGCACGAGCAAGATGTGGCCCTCACTGCCAGCAAGGGTAAGAAAATCTCATTCTTCATTTTGTTTGTGCTCCCATGTTATCCTAGACAGCAATGCTATGCAGGATGCACTTGCAAAAGAACGCTGCCTTCTAGTACTTTACATCAAGGCAGAAATGCAAAACTGATATTTTTAATGCCCCTGTCATGACCGTCTACTGTCCTTTTGTTTGCAAGAGGTGCTCTAGGGCCAAACAGGGCCCTGGGGTGGGGGCCGAGGTGAGTAGGTGCTCGCAATCGTGCCAGGAGTTGCATTTCGCCTCTAGAGGGCGCACTTTGATTCCTCTTGATCACCCAACGATTTGCTGTAACAAAAGCAAGTGAGCGGGTGAGTACAGCCACTTAGCATGAGCAGCAACATCACACGCCAGCAGACACTGTTGAGGCAAGGCTCTTATCTTATGCAATAAACCATCTCAGCTTATGTGTACTCTTCAGAGATGGAGCCTGCCTCTTTTTTCACTGAATTGGCTGTTAGGTATTCAATCAGCATTCAGATTTATGCTTTAGATGCTCATGAAAGAGGATGCTTTCCTTCGTGTGCTTGTCAGTGGTGATGCTTGCATGCAGTTTTTATATTTTTGGAGTTATTTTCTTAAAATATTAACACAAACATCCTGCCACGTAGACAAATCTGTGGAGATACTGAAATCTGGAGAGTTAAGAGATTTCCAATATAAGGTTTTATTTTACCCTTTGACTTTCTTATAAATCCTTTTCTTTTCTCTCTCTCTTTAATGTGAAAGGTGTCTTCAGGAATATAGCTTATCATTTTCCTGTGATATATGTATGCTTTAAAACGTAGTCTAAATTTGCTCAGAGAAAATCACATTCAGGATCTAGTAATATAGTTGCATTCAAGACAGAATAAAAGGCTTATATTGCTACATCTGATTCAAAACAATGGCTTAATTGGCCAGGAAAATGTAGTTATCAGATGACAAAGATATGAAGTCAAGGGCAAGATATGCCTGAAAACAAGCATTTTCCTGCCTAAAATTAGGCAAAGTTAATAGGTTAAATTTTGTTTATTGAATAAGAGAACCCAAAGTTGATTGATATAGTAATTTCAGTGTTTGCTATGGCAAATATTTAGCTCATTATCAGTTTTAATAGCATTTTGCAGAACAAGCCTTTTCTTGACATGCAGAAAATACTATTAAATTTCCCTGCATAGATACATTGTTATGACATGCAATAACTACTTGAATATAAAGGGGATTAATAATTTAAAAGGTGTTAACAAATTAGGGCCATCATTAAAAATAGACTTTGAACCATTTTGTAGAAAAATCAGATTGAGGTAATGCTCCGCTCTTATGATAAAGAATTACAGCATTAATTCTGCAAAGTGAACTTATTGCTCCTATTCGTCTCCAAAACCCTGGAGCATTAAAAGACAGGAAGAATGAAATGATCACTGCATTTTTTCAGGCACAACAGCTCTAATATTTCCATCACAGTTTCACAGCTCAGCTTGCATGGTTGTGCTAGAGGAAAAAGCCCATAAACGTCATGGTTCCCTTTGTTTTGTTTTTGCTGGTCTTATGAAATCGGGTCAAATTTTTTCAGACAGTTTATATTAATATACTGAGAATTTTGCTTGTACAGCATCTGTGCAGAGTATAAAGCAAACATTTCTTCTGTATAGAAGCTGTTCTTTTCTTGATTTGAAAATGTAATTCTCAGTTTTCTTTGCATTTTGTTTTTCTTTTCTTGCAACAATTGATGACCAGAGGCATTTCAAGGTTGAATTCTTGTTGGTTTGCAAATTATTAATTTGTTTTCTTTCCAACTTGAGATAAACAGAAATAAGATCACTTTTGAAGCCTTTTCTTATTGTTTCGTATTGCATCCATGAAACATGCAGAAAAATGGATCATATTTTTTTGGCATAAGTGTATTAGGTAATGTGTTTGTGATTCTTACTGATGTGAGTAATCCCTGCCCACATGAATAGTTTCACTGCAGTAAGGGTCAGGAGTGGACCCTTATTCTAGAAATAGTTCGGTTGAAAGATTTAAACAAGCTTTAAAAGGCTAAGCTTTTATTTTTGTTTCATTCCTCTTATTGTTTTCTTTCAGACGTATTTTGGAGAAAAAAAAAAAATTCTGGGATTTAAGTAATAAATTTCACATTTGAAGGACAGAGATATCAGGAGCTCTTTCAGGCCCTGGAGGTAGCAAAATATTTGTCCTTTCCCTCTCTCTTATTCTCACTTGCCATGACAGTCATCTCCCTTCATAACATTTCCCTCTCATCCCCCTTCCTGAGTTTTCCCTCCCCTTCTCCTTGCACTTTCTGAGACCACAGAACCCAGATGGTGCCCTCACTGTTGCCAGGCCCTGGGGGAACTGTTTCTGTTATAGCACCTCCCAATAGCTGTACTGAGAAACATGCCAAAAGTCCAGTGCTGAGATACGTTTAATTTTGATATTATTTTCTTTCCAGTGAATTTGTTTCTCAGCACCAATTTTTATCCCTAAACTCAAGCCTCCAATATGGGCTATGGTGCAACATCAAGTTTAAATAAAATGAGTTTACGTCATCTTATGATTTTAACAGTCAGATGTTGTTAAAGCACCAATCAATAAATGGTTAAAGCATCGTTTATATAGCACCTCTATTCCTGCTAACACTGAAAAATTCATAACACCATGACATTTTTCAGGCAGAAGTGCATATGTTGGTGCAGACATAAAGAACATCTCCTATTATGTACCAAAATACCAGTGTTTGATTTTTTTAATCACACAGATGAAGTGTGATAGAGAAAGTAGAACACATAACAGAGGACAGAAGATTCATGATCTGATAAAGTATAAAATAAGAATAACTGTGGTAGAGATACAGTTAGCAGGGGACATCAAGGAAAACAAACTATTAGTATGTTATTAGCCAAAGGAAGATCAAGGGGAGTATTAGTCTGCTATACAACAGAAGGGAGAAACTCTTAATAGATGACCTATGGGAGGCCAATGTGCTTTAATGCTTTTTTTGCTTTAATCTTCACTGAAAAGGTCAGCTGGGATCATGTGGCAAACAGAGTTTATGTCTGCCACAAAAAAGCAAGATCCAAGGCTAGAACAGGAGAAAGTAGGCTAGAGAGTACTTAGAGGAGTTAGATCTTCAGATCAGATGGGCCTTCAGAAACTTCATCCTGCAACACTTTAAAAAATGGCTGGATCAATCTTGAGGTCATTAGCCATTTTTGAAAACTCACGGAGGTCAATTCAGGTTCCAGAGTAGTGGAAAAAGACAAATCTGATGCCTGTTTTTAGAAAAGGAAAGAGGAGGAGCCACCAAGGAATTTCAGATAGATCAACCTAAGATCCTGTAGTGGAAAAATACCAGCCCATATAATCAGATGTTTAGTAGATGCCTAGGAGAAAGCAAGGAAATGTGTGACAGCCAAAATGCGTTTGCCAAAACTAATTGTGTCAAGCAAAATAATTAACAGGGCAACAGGACTTCCGGGTAAAGAAGTTAAAATAAGGAGAATATATAGGATATAGTCTGTCTGAAGCTTTTGACATAGTATTATACGCAACATTTATAAGCAAGTAAAGAAGCATGGACTACGTGAAGCTACTATCAAGTGCGTGAATAATAATTATAACAAACCCTGACTATTAAAAGCTATCAGTGGCTGTTAGAAATGGAAGGCTGTTTAGCATGTGCTTCTACAGGGATCTGAGTCTGCTCTGTCTTGCGAAGTAATTCCTTATCTGGAGACTGGAATAGAGAGTATGCTTATTACAGTTGCAGATAGCACAAGCTAGGGATGGAACATAAGCACTCTGGTTCATGGTTCTGCAATTCAAAAGGATCTTGACAAACTGAGAAACATGTAATGTTCTCAGCATTGGTCTGTGTGTCTGTATGTGTGAGTACATGTAATCAAGTGCATAGTTACAAAAAGGGAGCAAGTAGCAGTCCTGGAGGGAGGAAAAAAATCTAGACTCACAGTAAATCACAAGCTGAACCTGAATCAACAGTGTTAAGCTGTTGTAAAAAACGCAGACATCTTACTAGGGTATTAAAAAATGATGAGTCGTGAAGTAATCCTTCTGCTTTACTCAACACTGATAAGGTCTCAACTTAGTATCGTAGCAGTTCTGGATATCATGCTTTATGAAGTGTGCAGACAAGCTGGAGGAAGTTCAGAAAGGTTGAAAAGGAGCTAAAAATCATGACTAAAAGAAAAAATTAATTTAATGTTAGATTTTGAGCTTCTCTGTCTGCAGAAGAGGCCCAGGAAAGACACAATAGCAGATTTGAGATAAGTACAATTTGAAGAAGGGGAAAAAATAAATAATGATCTTTTCTCTTTCTCCACGATAGGTTGAACTAAAAGTAGTGGGTCAGAAAAATGCAGTTACTGGAAGGATGTATCTTATTAGCTATGGGCAAAAACTTCATAGCAGTTTTAGGAACAGACTGTGTGATGTCCATTGTAGCCACGTGTTTCAGTGGTTCATGAGTTGCCATTATGATGAGGGTGGTGTTGACATATATTTGTTCTTTCACGTCAGAGAACGCAAACAGCAGCATTCTCAACATGCCCTAATTCTGGAGATAAGGCTGTGAAATGCCAGAATCTTGTAGCCTAGCAGAGAAATAAATATACTTGTATTTTATTTGAAAACAAACACTCATCTACTAAGAAGGGTTAGGTAAATCATGTCATTTCTTTGTGCCTCAGTTAACCCATCTGTGAAATTAGCTTTAAGTTGTTGATATTTTTTATAAAATAGCTTTCCAATATACTTCTTGGAAGTATAGTAAGAGATATTCCTTGCCTACCCCAATTCATCTCTCATCCTTTCCTCCCAGGAAGTTCTCCCGTTCTTTCTTCTCTTCTTATCCCTGCTGTTCTTCCCTGCAGAAACCATTTAAAGGCTACCAAAATATTGCATTTTGTCATCCCATAGATTCTTAGAGCAACAAAATTCAGTTTTGCTTATCATTGAAAAGCCTGGAATCAACTTAGTGTTCAGGTTTAATGTGAAGGAAGGCTATAAAGACTGGGAGTGAAATCTACTTTTGCCTCTTGGAAGCAAAGTTCACAGCTTCAGTTCACAGCTGCAGTTCACAGTTCTTCCTCCCCTTCCACTGCCTGTTTCTCCTCTCTGTGGCTAGAATAACAAACCAGCCTTTTCATCCTGCTTGAAGAGGCATTACCATGTGTCCCTTTTCCACTTTCGAGCCCAGGACCATTTTGACTCTTCCCATTATCAGGCTGTGGGCTGACAGTACTACGCAGTAGTAAGTGCAATCTTTTGCGTTTTTGGCTTTTGTCTCAGCGTTTCCTTCAACAGCATCATCTCTTGGGGCTTCAGCCATGTACATGACCTCATATTAAGTTGCTATTAATGGCACTTCCATGAATGTGCTGACTACACAGTACAAGTTTTTTGTTGGTTTTGCGTGGTTTTTATCCTCGGGTACAGACACTTTCAAATGCAGACATTCAATATACGCATTCTAAATTTGTGACCTCCCCTTTTGCTATTCCCTGGGCTGCATGCCCCAAAACTGACAAGCTTATCTTAAGGGAGCAGCAGCACGCAGTGCCTTCAATGTCCTTTCTGCACAGAACCTAAGGGCTAACGTTAGCAACTTTGGCTAGATGGGGTGGGAGGCTAGAGTGTCCAACAGCAATTCAGTATACTGCTCAGGGTTTTTTTCACGTGAATGGTTTGGTTGCAAATGAAATGGGAGCTATAGGTACTTGCATGTTTGTGTGTATACATTGGTGAACATGATTTTTCTGCAAGTGCTGGAAAACTTCCACCACATGAGAAAGAAAGGATGCAATTACTGAATGCTTCCTAAGACACCTTTGCGCTCACTCCTAGTATTGTGAGGAATACTGAAGCTTCTCACCCTTGTGTAGGAGTTTAGTTATGAAAACCTAAATATGCCGTCCCTGTATAGTTGGGATGTATGTCAGGAAGAGACTCCAGGGCAGATAATTCTGGAGAGTGGCACACAGATCCGGTTTAGGAGGCATTGAGAGCAGCTTATAAGTGGTAGTGTTAGGATCGAGAGTAGCTTGCAAGTAAGAATTTGGGGTGGAGGTATTTCCTACTTTCCTATACTTCATTTTAGGAAACTTCCCTGTTTCTCCAAGGACAAGTCAATCTTGCCATGATTATTTTTTCTAGATGGTGCCCTGAATAATTAGTGTTTCAAAGCTACTTCAAGGTAAAATGTTCTGATATGTCCATTTTTGAGTCCTAGAACTTCCGGTAATTGGCATCCAAAGATGACCACATGCTGTAACTGAAATGCTTGTTTCCGCTGACTGATAGACAACCAAGAAATATTTTCTCATTCAACTTGTTATATGCACTCACAAGATTGTTTCTCTTGCTGCCAAGTCTTCTGATACAGTATGATTTTCATCCAAATCTATTTTTCAATTTTAAAATGTTTCCCTGTTAATTTAACTTTAAGCATAGGTAACCAACCAACAAGTAAGATGAATTTGACAGAAATTCTATAGGGTCTGTAGTGTTTTCTCCCTCTACTCAGTATTTAGGGATCTATAACCCAAGAAATTACGGCTTTTGAGCATAAACTAAGCAAATAGAAAATTGGGGCAGGTGGGTGTATATTGTAAAATATTAAATATTTGAGCATTTGCCCATGTCTTTTGGCCTCTAGACGTTACAAGTATTTATAAATTTGAAATAGAGACAACTATTTGAAAAATGAATTGAGTACAATACTTTATGGTTAAACTGCATCTGTAATTTCACCAGTTTCCTACAAGCATTTAAACTATTTGATTGCTTCCATTTTAGAGGAAGAATAGAAGCAGAAAATGGCTATAGAATGATGGAAGTTGGTTCACAGTCTGACTTAATAAATGTGATGATCAAATATGAGGATTTTGGGAAAGAGAGATAAGCAATGCTAGCCCGAAGGCTGAACTTAATGTCAAGGAGGGTGTTCATGCAAAGTAAAACAATGTATCTAGTAAACTAGAGAAATATCATCTTTGGAGGAAAAAAAATCTCTAAAGATTTTATGCCACTTTTAACAGACAACAACAAAAAAGCCCTAGCTGTACCTCAGGATATGATCAGTCTTTTTGAACTGAATTTGTTCAGTGCTTTTTTGTTCTTCAGTGCTGTCTGCAAGCATTCCCTGTCTCAGTCATAAGGCTTGGAGTTTGGCAGTTTTATTTCTTTGTTATATTTTCATCATGTGAGATAAAAAGTCACGGATGAGTGATATAATGGAAACAAATGTTACCTGTGTCTGAGCAGGAGGAAAAAAGCCCTCAGTTGCACTGAATCCGTGCTCTTATTCTTTCATAAAATTGTTTGAAATTCTTTGAAAATAATAGGTGATTTTTTTTTCCCCTGCTCAGCCAAACTGCCTCTCTACCTGAAGTGAAGTTCAGTAGCCACCTTAGGAATAGCATTTCTCAGGATAGCTGAGACTGAGACTGTTGTGGGTATGATATGCTCAGACTCTGTAGGAGGGGATGAAGGCTGCATCACTCTCGAGTAGCCCCTGGAGGTTAGCTCAGAGCAGCAGTACAGCTTTGGAGGAAGCTGTCAGCCCTCTGGGCTACAGGGATGTGCTGTTTTTAATAAGTACATTGCACAAGAGAGTACCTATGAGTTAAAGTGTATTTTCTCACAACAAAGTCTTTTTAAAAATAATGATTAGTAAGTCCAAAACTGCATAGTTAATTTCTGAAGAAGGTACTGTGTTCAAATACCAAACAGTCCTAGATGTTCTAAATGTGAATAGAGACTAAATAAAATAACGTTCTACAGATGGGCAGTTTGGCTCATCCTTTGCTCAGAGATTTGAATTTGAGGTCTATTAGGTTTTTTACAGGTTATGAAGGAGTTAGAGATATGAACCATTCCGCAGTGGCTCTTCAGCTAAGTAATATTTAATTTGATTGGTCAGCATATTTGGGTTTTGTGGGGGAGGAATTGAGAGGAGGATAAAAATAATAGGGATATCAATAAGTATGCGTGTTCTAGATACCGCAATGCCGTATGTATTGCAAGAAATTGCTTTTCAGAATGTGGAGTGCAGCAGGTTTTGAGGCTAATGTGTATAACTTGTGCTTTCACGTCTTGCTTTAGTATTTGGTGATGGCAAACACTTCATGTATCTCATGTTTTTCAAGTTTAGAAACGTGCTTTTCATCAATTAGTTACTGAAAGGTTAGGCTTTTTTTATTGGATACATAGTAAGTAAACACATCACAACATTGTTCAAAAATTAAAACTAAGCATTATGTTATCAACATATTAAGCAAAACTCACGTGTTCACAACAAGCAATTGAGTGAGCTAAATCAGGCAATACTTTAAGTATGACATGACTTGACAAAGAGTCCCTTGTATTTTCTTTTACATATTTTTCATATTTATAAAATCTTGTAAATCTGGTGTTCATAGGCATGATTCACTGACCTGCTTATTGAATTCGGGCAGTCATAATCAAAAAAACCTGCAGGACGTCATTGACGAACTGGTCTAAAAGGAGACTGCAAGATTGCCTAGCTTTTTATTTTCGAAGAAATGCATGTCTACCAGAAATGAGGGATGAGGTTCTGGTTGTCCTAAAGTTATTACGTGTGGGAGATTATACAGACATATATGGTAGGGATGAACAGAGGTCAGAGAGACCATAACATCAAGGGGAAGGAGAAAGGGGAATTAAGAGATCAAAGGTTTTAGAGAAACTGGAGGGAGAGTTGGCTTTGTCTTCTCTGCCAAAAAAGGTGTGTTTTTTGTAGTGAAAAAATTAACAGTAGTGTTAGTAGTGGAGAAGACGGCAGAAGCTCTGTAGATTTTATTGTCATGTAGCTGAACAAGTTCAACTGCAGGAGTGCACTGTAATACCTCTGTCCCTTGTCTCCCTTTTTACTTAACAGTAAGATAATTGTTAATGAATGAACAGTGAAAAATTTACTCTGAATTTCTCTGGTTTATTTCATTGAACAGTATTTAGAGAGGAGTAACTAACAATAAAGAGCAGCCTAACTTGGACAGAAATGATGGAATTTGATTTCCGTGCTAAAGCAACCTTTGACACCACAGGAAGGACTTAGACTATCAGAAAAGCATATAGAGAGTAATACGTGGAGAGCATCAGGCACCGAGGGTTGCACAGTATGAGGTAGCAATTTATTTCCCTCTCTGCCACTGAACTGTTTTGTACATGTTGAAAGCTCACTTTTCCTGTCTGATATTGTTTTTCTTATTTCTTAAATAATCACAGAAAAGCACAGTTATTCATTAATTCTTCTCTTAATCTTTCATTATTCAAGGAAAGAGCTTACCAAAGTCTAAGGTCAGATCTCTTTATTATTGGCTATTTATAATTAGGCAGTGAAAGCCATACCTAAATATTTAAAGCAGTTTGAGATGTTGATTACCCATAACTCCCAATGGAAATATACACTTTATTTGTAAGAAGCCTCAGGAGAGAATGAACTCTGTGTATTTTTGGAGGGTTTGAAAGAGTATGTTAGAAAAGCGTCTGTCAAAATGGTTCAGGTACAGCTGATTATGATTCCAATGGAAAGTATTATTCCAGGACCTTTTTTTTTTTCCATGTGACACTTCTTTGGATTTCAGTCAAAGATGTGGCATTAAATGCCTAAATGTAGTACTCCAGTTTTAAAGACACTTTCAACAAATTATAGCTTTTATATACTTTCTCGAATAAAATTAACTGAAACTTTGAGGAAACCTGACTACAATTTCCCCCATCGCGCTAGTAGTAGACAAGGCTTTGTCAGATAGCTTTGTGTAAAGAAGTATCTGTGAGAGTGCACTTATGGTGGGTCATATCCTAAGTTTCCTTTATCATACAAGTTTCTGTTGAAGGAATTTGCACAACATGAGTATTTGTGTGATGGTAGATCCACCAGAAGTAAAATTTCTCATGCATTGAGTTACATTGGGAACAGTTGCTTCGGTTTGGTGAATTATTTTAGTTCTGCTAAATTTTCATCTACAAATGTGTACTGGAAGCCAACATATCTACCACCAGGTTCTCGTTACATTTTAGGTAATGTAGTATATAATTCTCATATTTAGTACCTAAAAATAATTAAGAGAAAAACTGGCTCACCCCCAAAGTTAAAAAGCAATAGTAATACAGCCAAAGTGTAATAACTTTATTTTCTCGTCTTCAGGATAGACCTTATAGCAGTACCTTCTTAAATGCACAGCAAAAGCCTAAGTTTTTTAATAGAGTAAATTTTCCTCTAGGATTATGTGTTTAGCAGATGTCTACTGTATACCTTATCTGGGGAGTTTATTCTTTGTTTAGTATAAGTAGCATTGGGATCACAACAAAAGAGAAGGCTAGCCGCCTTTGCTGTCTGCAGACTAGATTGCCTTAAGAGACATTGAGACCAGTAGAGAAAAAAGAAATTACACTGATCCAATAGATACACTGCTGAGAGGTTTCTATTATATTCTTACCTCAGACATTGTACCACCATTAAATTCACACTTTCAGGCCCTGGGAATCAGGTCAGCATGACAGAGAAGTTTGGCTGAAATGAATCTGCTATATTAGTTTTTGTGAAAATGATTAAGCTCTGCAGGTTCAAGATCAGTACTATTTTTCAAGCAGTCATTGTTTCAAAGCTAGGCAAATAAACCCTAATATAAAAGAGAAAATGATAGGGAGCCAGACAAAAATGAAATTGAGTATCAGAGTAAACAAACTACCTGAATACATGATCTCAAGTAGAAAACAACACAGTCATTCATTTGGCACAGTTAAAAATCAGCTGGCAGGCAAATATTTTTTAAAAAAGTATTTTAAGTAGACTGCCCATCAAATAAGCATAATTATAATCAAAATTCTTTCAACGTTCTCAAAATTCCTAAAGGCAATCAGCTCCACTCAAATTAGTAACTTGGATAAATCACCATTAATTAGCTAATATAAGCCAGCAGGTGGTTTTGAGCCCAGAGAGATTCCCTGGTTATTTAAATTATGTATACTATATTACACCAAAGATAAAGTAAGTGAAAGGGGAGCAACAGACACAAGTCTGTTAAAAAAAAAAAAATATTTAAAAAAAACCACCAAAACTGTTTAGGGATGATGCTCAGCTAAAATCTTCTCCAACTCCCACATCCTACCCAATGGAATACAAGACAGCTTCGACCCTCAGCTCAAATAATATAATCTAGGAATGTTCTGCATAGTTCCTATTTCAACGCTGAAATATATGCAGGAAACAAAATCTGCATTGGAAGCTTGCTTGGATAGGTTTGTCCTAAATATATTGTGATTCCTAGAAGGATGGACATAATAGTGACTGTGTTTTATAAAAATGCATCATTGAAGCCATAAGGATAACCTTGTCAACATACACATTTATCACAAAACCAGGGGGCAGTTATTTTTGTGAGCTTGTGGTAGGCATTTCCTATAAATAAATAAAATAAAAATGACTTCAAGAGATTAATGTCCAATCTTCTGTGGCCAATGCTGTCATGTTCAATTGTGGACAATCGTTGTTAGGAACGAAACTGAACACTTTTACATGAGTACAGCAGAAGAAAATCAGAATTTTTTTTAAATACTGTTACAAATAACTTCATGAGATCCAGAGATTCTTTGAAAAATCTGCCCAAATCTGTGTGCAATTCTATTGGCATGCAATAATTTCTATTTGCATGGTATATTTTTATTTATATAAATAAAAACCCCAGAGATTGCCATAAAATTTTGTCATAAATTACTGCTTGGTGATCATGCAAAATCAAGACTCAATTATATTTTACAGTTGGTGATTGAAGCTAATGACATTGCGTGGGAGGAAATGGCAAGATCAATACAGATATTTGTATTTGTCCCAGTGATAGCATCTCTGAAAGTCTGAATTGTAATGCAGTAGCAGTAGTTTAAAGGATTAAAAATCCTGCCAGGTTTTACTGAATGATGTGCAGGTCTGGTAGTAATATTTAATCCCAGTGCATGCTCTTGGATCATCCATGTTTTTCACATTAATCAACTCAGTTTAATTCTCTGTTTACCAAGAACTAAGATTGCATATGGCATTGTATTACTGCCTCTGTGTCTGGCAGACTCATTGCTGGCATATATTTTGTGTTGGGTGATGTATTTTCATGAACTTGTTTTTGTACCTTTAGGCAGGTTTCTAGTCGATCACATTTATTTTCAATGTTAAATGATAACTGTATTATAAACATATTATCCAATTATTATTTACCATTTCCATTTAAACACAAGTTTCTGTAAATTCAGTACTAAAAAGAATAGTGTAGGAAGAAGGTTTTTTCATTGCCATATTGTAGTCCTAATCCTGAAGTCCTTATCATTTTGCTTAACAGAGAAAACATGAAGCCTGTACCAGCTACCTAAGTCCTCCGCACTTCGGCAATAAACACTTAGGAATCGGGCTTATCCCACATAAATGGGGAGTCCAGGCAGCTCCCAAGTTATCTGAAGAAGCCTCAAGACATGTTGCAAACTACTGTGCAGTCTTCACAACAATATTTAAATATAGAACACTGTTCTGTGGACTGTTTCCCATGGTCTCATAGACCAGTGCTTCTTTAGTGGATCAAAGGCCCTCACAGAAGGGGACAACAGATACATAATTATTGAAAGCATGAAGATAGGTACACCTTGTCAACTTTCCAGCCGTTGACAAGAGACTCAGTCAAAAGATGATACAGACTAGAGCTTAATTCATTTTCCTGCAGATTTCTTTACCCATGACCAGTCTCCACATTTGCTTTAGATCACTCCGCCAGAAACGAGGGAGCCCAAGCAAGAGTGTGCGTGCGTGTGTGTGTGTGTGTAAGCCAGCACAGGAGTGTGCCAAATTTGAAGGTGATTTTGTCTCATTTTTAAAAGGTTTTCTCAACCTTTGCCCTAGCCTTTCACTCTTCCACTGAAAAAGAGACTTAAGACATAAGCAATGATTTCAGAATGTATCCTCAGTCAAATGCAAAATATGTAAAAATTATAACAACCATAACTAATTCAGTAGGTAAAATTAATTTCATGTATACATGGAAGTAATATCACAATGCAGGACACATTTTTTAAAAACTAGTATTTTAAACTACCTTAAAAATTCTTTTTTTCTGGGCATGGTATAGAAGTATACAACTGTTCAGGGGGAAAAAAAATGCAGACTTGTTGCTCAACACATGCAACAGTGCCCTTTGATATCTTTTTTTGGACTTCATAATAATGCTGTGACTACCACTGTTCACAAATATTTTATTTATAGAAACTATCCTCCCACAGGGCTGCTGCGGATGATCTGCAAGCTGAAGACTGGCCTGTAAATTCCACTCGCTCTAGGAAATGGTGCTTCTGTTTTTAAATATCAGTGCTTGGATTGGGGTTTTTAGTAACTGGTAGTGTGCTCCCAATTTCAGTATATAGAGCAAGGGATCTAGCTCTTGGGGAAAGCGTTGAGGCAACAGTTTAGTGTCCAGTCTTTCTATGATCAAGCTGTTATGCTCCATTGTTGATTCGAACTGTAGAAAACCAATTTGAATGCTTTTATGTTAGCACGACAGGTAGAATTAGTGTTATCTTTGCAAGTGAAAATAATCATTTGATATCTCAGAAAGATCAGCACTGACAAACCGTCATTTGTTAGTACCTTTTGAATGGAAGCCAAATAGGCATTAATGCTCAGAAAATGTCAAGTGGAATAAAATTGAGTTTTAGTGGCCACAAGTATGAAATTTAGAGAGTGATGAAAACCCTGGGTTAGTGTTTAGCAGAGGTAAGTTCAGTCTGGTCACATACAGGGAACAATTGAAAGAGTTCCTGTGTAGATTTTTTATGATAACCCCTCCCTAATCTCCATGGTTAGAGATTGTGCTTTTCTAACAGTAACATGATATATTTTAAAAATTACTGTAGTAAGCCAGATCAAAAGCCTATCTGGTCTGGTACCTGCCTAGCTGTGGCCAATAGATTAGGAAAATATCTAAGAACAGGAAATTTGAAAGCAATGCTTCTGCCTGGTATTCTCTCTACATCTTCAGCAGCCTTGCAAGCTAGGGCCTTTCTGAAGAAGCCGAGTGCAGATCCCACTAGATTTCATAGGCTTTCCTGTACTTGTCCATTAACTTGTTCAGTGTCTTTCTAACTGCTGCATAACCTTGGCTGCCAAGACACCTCATTGAACTTTGCAGCTAAAATACATCTCACTTGAACCCATCCTTGGCCCATTGTTTTGCCGTTTCAGTTGTTGACCCTCAAACTTTTGCCCCACGAGAAACAGTGAGTTATCATTTCTCACTCCTTTTCTTCATGGCGCTCATGAAAATACATGCATCTTTTTACATTTTGCTATCAGTCATCTTTCTATCAAGCTGAAGCTTGCAATCTCCTCGTGCATGAAATACTGTTTTCCACATGTGCATTAATTTGCATTTATCAACACTGAGTTTTATCTGATGCTTTATTGCCCAGTCACAAAATCTTTTTGAAGTTCTTTAGTTTTGATTTTGATTACCCTGTGTAATTTTGTATCAGCAGTAGACTGTCACTTTGCTGTTCACTAACATTTTGTGTTGCCTTTTTTTAATGTTTAACTGTACAAATTCTGCCTTAGATCCCTGTTGAATTCACTGCTGATCTGTCTTCACAATTAAAATCAATCCATCTGTTCTTACATTTATTTCCTACCTTTAACTAATTATTAATCCAGAGAAGATAACTGAATCATTCTGGGAATCTAATGAGCCAGGTAATATTCATCTGGATCCTCATGCATTCCTCAAAATAATCTCATGAGACCTCTACAAAAGCTATCTTGTTTTCTTTTCCTCATTATAACATTTTAATTCACATATCTAACATTATATCCTTTATTAGAGTTGTAGCTAATTTGCCTAGTATGGAAGTCGGATTTTTACGGGTCTCTCCTCCCCATGGAACATTCTTGTTCTTAAGTAATGTCTTGTTTAGCACTTCATATTATCCTGGTATTGAGGCTGATTTGAGGCAGTACCTGTGTATGTGTCCTTTAAACCTCTTGAGCAAGTACCACTTTCTTGCCCAAATCATTTCTCAGTTTGTTCTAACCCTCCTCCAATGGTGTTTCAATTTGGGACTGTTCGTCTTACCTAGAAAATAAAGATGCTGATGTAGATCTCTGCTGGAGGTCTTCCTTAGTGACCACCATCCCAAGAATACATTTTGCCTGTCTGCTGTTACCTTTTATTCCTTGAGTTCTCTTTCAATTCTTTGTTTCGCTGTGTGTGTTTTCTGGGAAAAAAAATTAAAAAGAAGCATGCAGTTCTGCTTTTCCCCACTAATTTATAGTAAGGACACAAATAGAAATAGAAAATAATGTAATCTGCGGAGATGTGGTACCTGAAATCCATACTCTATGAGGACTGCACAAAGATAATAAAATAAAGTAGTGGACTAAGTTGTGGGTTTATGCCTATATCCTGAAATCTTTCAGCTTTTCTACTTTAGAGAATTGTCTCCAATATCTTGGTATCCTGAAAGTTAACATTAGAGTTCAGTTTAAAACCAGGGAGTCATCAGTGATTTGTAGGTGCAATGATGGTATCAAGTTGATGTTCTTGTAGCAATGAGCAGGTTTCTGTGTCAGTGGCAAATGAGCACGATGCAGAATGACTGCAAAACAGGCTGCATTCTCCTGTGCTATCCAAGGGAATTTCTGACAGGCATGTCAAACTACAGAGGCCCTGATTCTGCTTTTAATTAAAAGCTATATGTTAGAGACATCTATACATTCCGTTGAAAAGTCCAGGGGAAGCTTCCACAGTAATCAGTGTCAGAATACAACCTTATGTGGTAACTAAACTTTTAGTGACTTACTGTTTCTTCACTTTATTGTCTTATTCATTAGTTATTTGAAAAAAATCACTGTATATTTCATGACCATTTCCACTCCTCCTTCCTTCATCCTTCTTTTCACAGCTTTGCTGTCTTCAGGGTTTTCTTCCATCTTTTCCCTGCATTTCTTTCCTCACAGGATGTTGACTCCTAGTTCTTTTTCTCACAGCACTGGTTAAATAATCAGAGATGAAGGGGCTTGATAGCAAAGTGTCATTATTTGAATTTAGAGAGAACATCCTAATCAAATTGGGAATGGAAGAAGCAGCTTACTCCTCAAGGGACGTTGCTTTAAGTCGTCTGCCGACTTAGGCAAGTACCACTGCATTAGATATTGGACGAATATTTTGAACCTCTTTGGGGAAACAAATAGAGGGAACAATTCAGTGAAGTGATCCTAGAAGCCTTTGGGCACTTGAGAGGAAGGGAGAGAGAGAAAGAATTTGGAATACATAAATGTAGTGAAACAGTAGAAAGCATCAGCATTCAAAGAAGGAAAGATTTGTATCTTCTAAGAGTTTTGTCTGGTCAACCAAAAAGGGAGGGCAGAGATTCAAAAGAAATGAAAAATTCAATTTGTGATCCATTGTGACTTTTTTTGGCTGATCTTCTGTTTGTAAAGGAGTCCTGAAAGGTTCAAGCCTTGCTAACTTGTTTTGGAAATTTCAGAAGATGTGGTATGTGCTCTGTGGTATGTTGTGTGAGCTTTTCAATGTTATCTTTAAAGCCAGCATATTACATTTTTCCCAGATTACTTTTTCTCACAAATGTATGATGTATATTTGAATTAAGTTGTCACGATTTATTTAAATTTTGAAAAAATATGAAGAACAAAAAAATGACAAAAAATTCATGTCCTTTATTCAAAAGCTTAACTTTTAATCTTTTACTTTACAGTGCCCTAAGCCTGCTGGGTTTTGTATTTGCTTTCTTTACCTAGTCAAGACTTACATTTAAAAGAACAATGCATAAAAGTATGTAGGTAAGAATGTAACCTTAGTTGACACTATATAACCTTTTTTGTAATAAGGCCTTATCTGCAGGTATAAGGCCCCTTTGCTTTCAAGTTAGTTAAGTAGCAGCATAATGCAATATGAGAAAAAAAAAACCGACAAATTTTTAAAATCCTGACATATATCTTTTTAAGCTTGCTGGTGTGCATTCTGCATACAATTAAATACTTAGTGCATGTTCCGAATCCCAGCATAGTTACCAGAGTGCATACACATGCACAGATGAATAAACACCAAGTTAGAACACCTTTTAAATGAAAGGATAATGTTGACACAAGAACAGACTTTTTTTATGAAGTGTCTTATTGGTAGGTTTAGGTCAGGAATTAAAAGTAGTGAAGTTTTGAAGAAACCCTAAAAATAAAGTATTTGGGGACTTCTGTTATTAAGTAGGAGTTAACTTCTGTTAAGGTACTTCAATGAACAGGTTTATATTATGTGAATTGTACGGTTGGACTATACTCCTAAAAATTCAGAGGGTATTGATTCAAGCTTTTAAACTGGAAAACTGAAAAAGTGAGATTCTCAGGCACTCGCTGATGCCTGATTCAGTGTCTCAGTTTGGGGAGAGTAGTTTATGATTCCCTTCATAGCTCACTTACGTTCAAGATAGTTCTTTATAGTCTGTTTTAAGACTATTGAGGATCTAGTTAGTATATTTTTCATTTCTCTACCCTCTCTTTTTTTTTCTTTTTTTTTTTAATATAACATCTTTAGAAGCGAGGTTCAACCATAATTTTAGTATCGTTGAGGAGAGATGGAATGCAAATACAGTTTTAAGATTTTTAATTCCCTTGGTGACTTGAGTGTGAGGTAAAAACCTTAACCTAACTTTTTACAGAAAATACCTAGCTGCACAAAAAATTTTTCATCAAAAATGCCAATTTCAGTTGCCATTAATGGAAGAATTCAGTTCAGATTATTAAAATTACAACCATTTAGTACCAATCTCTCCAGTGGTTAATGAAGAGACTTGTGAAATTTTACAAAATCAGGATTCAGTCCAGACCTGAACCACTAATTTGGCAGTGACATAGCTCACATTAAGTTGTTTGTTTACCCCTACTTTCAGTGAATAGATATTTCCTTAGCAAAGGTATTATATGCAAAATAATTAATTGGCATTGTCTTAATATGTGTAGTTGTCCACAAACAGATTCAGAACTCTTCAAAATAAATCTCTCACATTTCATAATTCAAGCTTCTCTACTAAAACTACTTTTACAATACCATTGGCTGTAGTCTTTATTTGTAAATCCTTGGGGGGGGTGTGTAATTAAACTTCAGAATAAGTTAAAATAAAATACTCTGGTTTGTTACAGTGTTATTTAAAAGCTCCCAGGGAACTGAGTTGTAAGTATTGCTCACTGTGACATGTTTTTCCTGTAAAATAGGAAAACCAATTTCATACTAAACTTGCCTTTTCATATAATTATTAATTGTGAAGCTTTTTTGCCATTACAAACAATAGTGTGAATGTATATATCTCAAAAAGATGTGTATTTGAGAAGTCTAAGCTTCTAATATAGGTGAATTTACTTAGTGATCTCTAAATTAACAATGTCCTAGAAGACCGCAGAATGATTCCCTTTTTTTGAGTTTCACTTAGATGTCTAGAATAGTAAGGAAGACTGACCAAAATTCAGAATTGATTTAGCTAACATGTGGATGTGCCTCCATGGATGTAGTCATTCTGGTGTGAATCGGGTAACATTATCCATAACATAAATAACACATCAAAATGAGACATTCAGTCATGCTTCAAACCAAAGTCTCTTAATCTATGCAAATCAATCCCGTGTTGCTGGCATTTGGCAGTGTCTAATCTGATCTTTCATGGCTGTATCCAGATGTTAGAAAGAACTAAAGTTAATACTTGTGAAACTTTCCAAATAAGAGAGCTGGTGCTGGGATTGTGTTACCTCAGAAGTACCTGCTTTTGGGAAAGATTGAAACTGTGTTGAAGTCTCACTGTTGACTTATTGTAGGCACCATCCATCTCATCGAGGTGAGGCAGCAAGTTTCGGTAGTGTCAAATGGTGGTTAGTGGTCCAAAGGAACACCTTTTCTGCCCGTCCTCTGTGTGTTGATAAAAGGAAATCTGACCTCGCTGCCTCACAAGCCATTTTGGTTCCATGTCTTGGCTTGAATTTATACTGCACCAGATCTCTAAGAGTTGCTGTAAGTTTTTGAATATGCCATTTTATGCCAGTTTAAGAAGAGGTTTGGGGGAGAATAGTACTTGGGTACAAATGATGTATGCAGGATGAAGATCTTCAGTGTCAGTAAGAAACAGAAGAGAATATTCTGGGTTTTGAAGAGGTATTGCTTACTTCACATGCACTCAGGAAGGCGTAAAAACATGCAGAATTAAATACCAATAGTAATGATATGATTAATGTATGTATCAATAAGGTGCACAAACTGGTACTTAGATTTTGATTAGTATTAGAAAACTAATCTTTGTGAAAGTTACTTTATTTGCATATTAAACAATTACATTAATGAAGAATACTACTGTTAAAATAACTGCATAACTAAAGTTCTTACCCAGAAGTAGAACGCTCAAAAACTAATGCTGACTTAGTTTTCTGTTCTGTCAAGTAAACAAGCTTGCAGGTAGGTTCAAAATATTTAATTTAATTACTATTAAAATTGAAGTCAGGGACTAGAAAGAGCATCTAGTGAAAATGTGCATTGCAGCTTACCCTAAAGCAAGAAATATTGGGCTGATGAAAGCAACCTACAGAGAATGTGAAATAACAGCCAAGTGCTGGCATTTTAGGAATGTCTGTTCATAGATGTGCAAGTTTTATTTCACATTGTCCTCACCCTTCTCAATAAGAATGACTGATAGCTTCACTTTGTGATTTCCCAGCTTTTAAGAGTCTATTTTTATTTATTTTTTATGACCAACCTTACACTTGTTAAATGTAATTTTTGCTTTATGTAACATAAAAAAGAGAACATCTGCAGTATGCTGTCCCATGAATTAACAAGAATGACTGGACATAAGACAAGAAATCCTTTAAAAACATATGTTCACATTAAATATCTGGGCTATCTCAGTAAAGAAGGTCTTATGGGGTCATTTTTGATGCAGTGCAAGTAAACCATTTCTGCTCTTCTGAAATAGTTTCTTTCAGGTTTATATTGAGCTTGTATAAAGGCACATTACATAAATAAGGGCTTAGTTTGTACATTAGTCTTTTACATCTTGGATTCTTACTAAATCCTTGTTTTTACCAACTTGATGCTTAAGAGATATTGATTTCTGCTACACATGTCTATGGTGTTTATTTTGATATGTCTGGGATTAAAAACAAAATTAACACGCATAATCAATTTTCTTAGAATTAAAAAGGGCACTTTGGTAGCTTTGGTTGCGTTCTTCTGAAGAAAAAGGAGAGTAACAGAGGTGTGATAATAAAGGGATCAATTTATTCAATCACTGGGTATAAAAACATTAGCCCTGGGAAAGAGCCTTCCTCTAAGAGCTTTAGCTGCCCAGTCTCACTTGTGTGGCACAAAATAATTTGCATTTTTAGAGAAATTTCATGTCTTCTGTGAGCTTTAGTGAAACATGAATAAATTGCTTTCTTTTCCTCTTTTTCTGATTTTATAAAGCTGAACCCATTAGGGGCTGAGTCAAACTGTAATGAAAGAAAGGCAACAACTGAGATGATGGAAACCCTGGATTAGATTTCTTAGTAGTCCAAGCCCAGCTGTCATGGCCTACGTGTCAAGTTAGTGCTCTTTGGGGAGGCCCGACAGTACATGTGAATATTTTTTTAACTGCTGTGTTACAACAGGTCTCCAAAGCAGCTAGGAATTAAACAGAGAGGCAAAGATTAAGAATTAAAAGAGAACCACAGCAAGCAGTTCACCAGAGAGATTTGCAGTCAGGCAAGTAAACCTTTCCAAGACGGGTAGCCTGCTGCCATCTGCCTGACAGGCTTGCCTGTGACCCGCCGTGCTCCCTTTGTGCGCGCTGAGTTCATGCGATAGCTGAAGGTGCACGTAAAGAAGACGGTTGTTCACGTTACTGAGTGCACTGGCCTGGCGCTGCTCTAGCACAGTCTGTCGAGTTCACGACAAACCAGTGCTCAGCTCAAAGCCTCTGCGAAAGGTTGGCATTTCTGTTCTTTCATGATACAAATATTCTTCTTAGCTGGTTCATAATATAGCAGGTACAATGTAAGCAGACCCCAGAAGAAGCCAAAGTACAGTTTCTAGTTTTATGCCTAATAAATGAATTTGCACACAGGTGATCAGGCCCAGCCACCATGGGTTTATGAAAGGCAGGTCCTGCTTGGTGAACCTGATCTTCTATGACAAGGTGACCCACCTAGTGGGTGAGGAAAAGGCTGTGGATGTTGTCTGCCTGGACCTTAATAAAACCTTTGACACCATTTACCACAGCATCTCCTGGGGAAACTGGCTGCTTACAGCCTGGACGGGTGTGCTCTTCACAGGGTTAAAAACTGGCTGGACAGCCAGGCCCGAAGAGCAGTGGTGAATGGAGCCACATCCAGCTGGTGGCTGGTCACAAGTGATGTTCCCCAGGGCTTAGCGCTGGAACCAGTCCTGTTTGATGATCGGGACAAGGGAATCAAGTGCACCCTCAAGTCAGTTTGCAGAAAACACTAAGTTGGACGGGTGTGTTGATCTGCTGGAGGGTAGAAAGGCTCTACGGAGGGGTCTGGACAGGCTGGACCCATAGGTCAAGGCCAGTTTTATGCAGTGAAAGTGTGTGAGAAGAAAAGAAGCGCCAGGTCCTGCACTTGGCTCACAACAACCCCACGCAACACTACAGGCTGGGGCAGAGTGACTGGGAAGGACCTGGGGGTGCTGGTCGGTGGCTGGCTGAACATGAGCCAGCACCGTGGCCAGGAGGGCCAGCAGCATCCCGGCTTGTGTCAGCAACAGCGTGGCCAGCGGGACCAGGGCAGTGACTGTCCCCCTGCACGGGGCACTGGTGAGGCCGCCCCTGGAATCCTGTGTTCAGGTTTGGGCCCCTCGCTGCAGGAGGGACACTGAGGGGCTGGAGCGTGTCCAGAGACGGGCAGCGGGGCTGGGGAAGGGGCTGGGGCACAAGTGTTGTGAGGGGCGGCTGAGGGAGCCGGGGTGTTTAGCCTGGAGAAAAGGAGCCTGGGGGGGCTTATCGCTCTCTGCGACTGCCTGACAGGAGGCTGTAGGCGGGTGGGGGTCGGTCTCTCATCCCAAGTAACAAGTGACAGGAGGAGAGGAAATGGCCTTGAGTTGCACCAGGGGAGGTTTAGACTGTATATTAGGAAAAATTTCTTCACTGAAAAGGTTATCAAGCATTGGAACTGGCTGCCCAAGGAGGTGATGGAATCACCATCCCTGGAGGTGTTTAAAAAAACTTTAGATGTGGCACTTAGGGACATGGTTTAATGGTGGACTTGGCACTGCTGGGTTGAACTTGATGATCTTAAAGGTCTTTTCCAACCTAAATGATTCTATGGTTCCATGATGAAACCAGGACTCTGCTGTTGGAAGAAGGGCAATTTTCAAGATTTGTGCCTGTGATATATTCCTTCTGCTGGAACAAGGCTTCACTTGAAGGCTCTTAAACCTCCAAGTAGGGATGTCTTATGCTAATTTATATAGCAAGAAATTTTGGCTATTATACCTTGTGAACTTTTTTATAAGTTTTGAATGTGATTTGATCAGAACATACAGATTACAGCATGGATTTTAAGGGCAAAGCTGCCCATTTATTTTTTTTATCAGGAAGACCTGCTTTCCTATCAAAGCACCAAACATTCATCTGGGTACAGTCTAGTGTTAAATTATCGAATTACTGTTACCTAGAGTCTTCTCTACCTAATGCTTAAAATTTATCTATCTTCCAAAGGGACTCTCACTTCCTCCTGCAAAGAGGATGATGGCACAATCAAGGGGTCCCCAGGTCTGTAGTAGATTCAGATACCTAAATTATCTTAAATTCTACAGTTGTTTGGTGAATTTGGAGAAATTGTGATATTTTCAAACCTATGTTAATTTCAAAATAGATTTCCTGGACTCTGAGACCAGTTAAACAGGAAGAAAAAAGAAAAATCTGGCAGAATCCCTCTCAGACTTGTGCCCTGGGGAAAAATTCTTTCCTTATTTCTCATCAGGTGACTTCTTCGCATGATTTACCACATCTTAGGAAGGCATTTCAAACTAGCAGCAACTGTAACTGAAACGGTGTCTGCCTCCACTTCCACTGATGCCTTTATGAGGGAAAGAAGAACTGAGAGAGTCCAGTATTTCCTTAACAGTCTAACTTATGGCAGCAACACAGAATTAACCCTGTTTCCTTTTGTCCCCTTGAATCGTGGTTGGGGGAAAGGTCCAAAAGAAACCAGATCACCTGTTGCTGCTCTCCTTCTCTCAGGCCTAGAAGTCCATGTCTCCCTTCAGCCTCGTTAGGTCTCTGCCACACTGAAAGTATCTGGTGGTGGTTCTCGCAGCTGTGCCACTGCAAGCAGGGAGTGGAGTGGCAGGGCAACAGCTTTTACTTTATGGAGACATTTGTTTGCCTGGTGGACGTTTCTAAAGCTCTGCTGTTCCTAGAGCAAAACAATGTGATTTGTATGGCATATTTCAAAGTTAATTTAAAATCACCAAAGTCAAATGTTTTCTGAAAAGACCTGGTTTGAAGCAATTTGGCAAAGCTGACATAACCATGCTGACTTCAGTGAAACTGCAGTGGTTGCATCACTTGAGGATTGGGCCCAGACTAGCCAGAGCATTTATTTTTCATTTCTAGCTTCTACTGGCATGTTCTTAAAGGTCTCTGTAGTTCTGTAACTTTTTTAAGTAGCTCACTAGTCTTATGCTGAATACTAATAAAACAGAAAATCCATTTCCATTTTTCAGTGTAATCTTTTTTTCATGTGAGTCTATTTCTCATCAAAAAAAGCAGATGACTGGCCTGAAAGCTGGAGTCCTTCACTTATCTTTAAAGATGGAAGAAGACAAGTAATGGCCTTTCAAGTTGTCCCCAGTTGTCTGGAAGAACGTGGCCATAAATCCAAAAACTAAGAGGGAGAAACCCAACACTCGGTGTTGCTCTGACCAACAAATGTATTGTTCCCAATGCCTGATGAAAAGAAGTAGGTCTGATCTTACTCTTGGTGAAATCAACAAGGAAAGCTGAGACAAAGAAGCTTCTCCAAAGTGCCTGTGGGAGTTATCTCACATAACATTATATCGATGTCACCACATGTGAATGCAAAGGCCTTGCATAAACCAGGACCTTAACTTCCAGCAGCTGTTCTTTATTGTGTTATTTTTTTAAGAGTGAAGTAGGAGCACTGTGCATCAGTCTTAGAGGAGGACTTTAGCTGCTATGGAGAACAATATTCTCCTCAGAAAACCTGAGTCACAAGAAAACTGATATTTCCGTAAGGGATTCTGTATGTTCTTTTTGAAGAACATAATCTTCCAGATGCCTCCTCTACATCTCCTTAGCCAGAGAGGATTCACTCATGCCTAAGGTGCATTAGAAAATGTAAAGCTAAAGTCAGTTAAGGAGAAACAAAAAATATCTCCCTGGCATCCTTTTTTTTGTAGCAGATATATTGCTGGATTTTCTTTGCTTCACTGGCTTTGGTTTTTGTACCCAGAAGATACCTTTGGCTAAGCTCTTGGACAACAGTTTCCCAGGGAAAAAAAAATGCATTATAGAGGCCTTGGATGATAAACAGTTTGTGAGCTACCAGCCAGAGTAGTCAGTGGAGATGCTCAAAGAAAGAACCATGAAGAAGTACTCTTACATGAAATTCTAGAAGAGTAGGTAAGCCTTTAGAGGCCACGAAACAGCAGAGCCAGACCAGGACATAAAGAATGAGAAAATGCAGAACAAGAAACTCTCAAAATTACATACAGCACTGATGTCAAAACACAGAGATAAGAGCAAAAATAACTAAAATCAGGGATACTTCTAATCAGAGCAGTCTGATACTGTATTTGAACCTCACTAAGCTAATGGTATATAATTAAGCAAGAGGTGTTTAGGTAATCTGAGCTTTCCAGCTTTTCCACCCTTTGGGACACCTTTGAGGGACCTGAATTTCAGAGAAAGGGGTGCTGAGAACTCTCTGACAGCCAGATCCTTTGAAGATATATCAAGCTGCATATTCAGAAATAAATATCACACACTACCAGTGATTTAAATACTGAGCTCCTCTGTTCAGTGACATATTTCTCTCAATGTATAGAAGGTAGGGTTTACAAAATGCAGTTATGGACTGTCCTGCTAGCCTGTCTTACAGTTTTTAATTGTGCCTTTATAACAAGTACTTAACAGACTTAATGCAGTATGTCTATATGAGTGAAAGTAAGGTATGAGGTTTCATGTGTAGCCATGCAAGAAGGTTGCATAGTAAGTGCATAAAGTAGGTCCTCAAGCAGAGTATTTAAATGTTTTACAGGACAAGGACTGTAGTGCTTTGGGGGAAGACAGCAAGAATTTTTCAGTGTAGCGGCTTGGGCATTAATTGGTCTTAGAATCATCTTAGAATCTTCATGTCTGATATCTGTGTTTTCACATCTACTGTATTGTATTAACTGAGCACCTGATACACCTTGCTTTGTTTTAAAATGAATGTAGCGATTACAATTCTGCACAGAAATTGGGAACCAATATGCTGCTTCTGTTGTGATCATTATGCTGTCTGAAACATCAGTCCACTCACTGCTTCTTTGCTCTTTGTAATGAGGTTGGATTTCATTCATAGCTCTAAAAACTCCATTAAAAACTTCTGTGCATATATCATTAAGATACACGTATTTTTGTAAAAGCCTATAGGAATATCTTTAAAAATGCTGGCAAAAGTTCTCCAGGACTATAATATACCACTTCTGTGAGCAAGATAAGGACTTCCTTTCATAAGGATTTCTAAATAGCTTTTGGGCTCAATCTTTAGTCATGGCTCGCGGCTCTCAGCAGAGATAGAGGTAGTGCGAGTGGTTTTATACTGCTTGTATGTTCTGTCCTCACCAGCTCCTCAGGGTAGCCAAGGGTGAGTTTGGCTTCTACCATGAGAGTGAGCACCCCTGCTTTGCTCAGAACTTTGCTTTCTCAGCAAGTTCCCCTGGGGCTTGTCCCGTCTTTAGGAGAGAGCAAGTAGGTTCCAGCTGTGAGAAAGCAAGTAGGTTCCAGCTGCAATCTTTATTTTGCATCTGGGTGGGGGTGAAGGAAAAGAAACTCTTCTCTGGGCCATCTGGGAATTCTGCTTTGCACTGTGGAAACCTTAATTAACCAGCTTGGCAGATGCTCAGCCTGCTTTGTGTGGCTTGGAAAACTTTGCCTTTGACTGAGAAAGTTTCAAGATACTGAATCGGAGACATTGTTTCTTTGATTTCTCCCTACCTTGGCTTGAGTAGAGCCCTAGGTGATATGCTGTATTGAAACTTCAAAGAATTTGTTGACAGTTAAGGAAAAACTGTAAACTAAAAACCAGCTGCTATTTTGTTTAGGTTTCTTCATGCTTGACATGATCTTCTTGATGACTGTTTGTCAAAGCTGATTCTTCTGTGTCACCAAAATTTGCGTAGAGTTTTTGTGATCTCTAACTTCCAGATACTCAAAAGACAGAATGTCATATTTTGGCCTTGAGAAAATCCCTTTTTTCTACCTACAGTCAACAACCAGACCTGATAGAGCTGTTATGTAAAGTGGATATTCAACAAATGGTTTCTGCAAAAGATGCTGCTATACTGTATTGTCAGTCTAGTGTATAATTTTTCAATGAACAGAACTGAAAAATGTAAGATCAAGAGAGATTTCCATTGTTGTACAAATGTCTGGCACATGCCCAAACTACATGAGAGAGAAAGATTAACTTGTCTGACGACTGTAGAATATGAATAAGTAAACAATGGAAGTTATTAGGCAGGGACAAATTCATATTCCCGTTAGGTTTTCTCATCCAAACCAGAAAAACCTTGCACTTTCCTTATAGTGCCATAGTCTGAGCAGGCTCTTTAAAAGCATATCAAATAAATTCTGGTTCTCATTCATAAACTTACCCATCTGTGAAGCCTTTATTCAGAGAAACCTACCTGCTCAAACATTTGCTGCAGTTCATTAAAGGCTCCCATTTGTACTCATAAAGACTCATTCATTGCCCTGAATAATATATATGGTATACTGAAACAGAACCAACTCTCGCTTTTACAATCTAAATTAAACAACTTTGTCTAATAAAGGAAGCACTGGCTCATTCCTAACTAGGCCATAAGCCCTAAGGGTCTTGTATGTGTGCATTTATTTATTTATTTTTGCCATATTTTCCTACAAGGATCTGAAAGCTAAGTGAACCAAGCTGACAAAATTGTTTCTCTTTTTCTGCCTGCTTAGAAAGACTGAAGCGAGTATGGGCACAATTGTACTGAAGCAAATGCTTGTCCATAAACTTATTCTAAAATGCAATTGGATGATCTGTCCTTTTCTCGGTCCCACCTTCTAACCTTTCTAATCTTGAGAGTTCATCTCTATTATACGTGGCTTTTACAAATGCCCGTGATTAATAACCGCTGTGATTCATTAGCCTGTGTTGTTGGTATCGTTTCCCCAATGGGAGCATTTGCTATCTGGGGATAGTCTGCGATTACTCTGCCTCGTGGAACAGTAAGATGCTTTCAATCTAATGCGCTGTCCATGTTTTAGCATAAAATAATATTAAGGCATCCACATAATGGAACCGTCTGAAGATCCATTTTATTAAGCACTGAAAGAAAATGTGTGTGTGTTTGTATGTGCAAGGGAAACATAATCAGCAAATCTTTTTCACCAGAAACGTAATTTCAGTGAGTGTTTTGCATAAAGATGCAGCTATTTTGAGGTATAGTTCTTTGGATGTGAGGTTGAAAAAAAATACTCCATAGCCAACATCTTACCTGGTACAATTAACTTACTCAAATTATGTATGACCTATTGAAAATAGGAAAAATAGGAAACAGAGGTAGGTTTATTGTATTTATTCCATTTTGCTGGTATTTATTTTAAATGCAATCTACCTTCAACTACAAAGCTGTAGTGCTCTTAAAAGATTACTGTTTCAAGTTATTTCACATACCTTAACAGAGCATGTAACCTTTTTACATTATATGATCAACTTTTTGACAGTGCAGGGCCAGCACAGCTAATGGAATAATAGCCTGCAGGGTCCAGCTAAATGATATACGAATATAATCAACCTTTGTGATGACTATTCAAAAGTAATCCCTTTAGCTTTCAACTGCAACATATATTTCAAGCAGGCAAAGCCATATGAAGAAAATCTCTGCAGACTCCGCTGATACAATATGGCCTTCATATCCCCACAGTGTGTTTGCTGCTCACAGTGAGTTTTAAATTTAAGGTAATGGCTACTGTATATTCATGTGAGCATAGAACAATACCTTTGATTTGTTGGAGAAATGTTACATTAGCTACCAAGGGCCCTATTCAGTAAACTCTGACACAACCCTTATATATGGTTTACTGCTTATTCTAAATGGAATATGGCTGATAAAAATGCTTTGCATGCCCAAATTGTACAAATTCATTAATCTTTATATTCATAAAACCTCCCAAGTACAACTGCCTCCATTCCAAGTGAACCCCCAGTCAGGATACATGGCTAAACAAGTAGGGCCAATCTGCTTTTTAAAAAAGCGTTGCATCAATTTTCAGTTATCAAGACAGAAAAAAAGTAGGAGGATCTTCTGCAAGTTGGGACGTGCATGTTGTTGGCAGTCATATTACTTTCTGCTGTGTCTTTATTCCGACACCATTACATCATTCTACAGATTATATAACTGAAAACAGCTGAATGACCTTTAAAAATGCAAGTAATTTTTAAATTACAACAATGAATTATATCCAATCAGTTGCATTATGCCACCTTGATAATCTAGCATACCCAGCCAAATCATGGGGAGGGTATAAAGAGTACAGTGAGATATGTCTTGCTTTTTCTCCCTTTTGTGACAAAAATTCAGAATTGGCTAATAGTGAATCTGAATAGGTGGAATTAATTGTATTAAAGGAAAATAGGTATAATGAAAACACTGCATTGCCTTCTATTACTACTGTTGTATGTACAATACAGTAAGAGTTTACCCACGTTTGCAGCCGTTGCCAATGTGGTGGTTTTGTTTGCATACATGTACCTAAATACTTGTGAAAACATAACAGCACTGTTGCTGTCTTTGGTTTGAGCTGCTGTATTATAGGATTTTACACCACTTCAGCAAGTTGGATATAGTGGAAGAGTAGGACAGGGTATGGACTTTTCTCCTATTTGTTTGCCATGTCACTTCTTAAGCCAGCAGAAAATTAGTGCATCCTCAGCATCCTGCAGCAGAGAGTTCCAAGGGTCAGTTGGCAATGCATGAAGAACCCCTTCCTTTGTCTCCAAGCCCGCCACCTGCTACTTTCAGTATCTCCTACCTCATGAAAATGAGTGAAAAATGGTTTCTGGGTCACCTGCATGCTAGTCACATTCATAATTTTGTCATCTCCTCAAAATGTTGCCTGTTTGGTTTTTTTTCAAAGCACGTTCAACTCCCCAAAACAATAGGCCTCTTAGGATTCTCCATCAGTTTGTGGAGCTTTCCAGTGGAGTTCTTGTTTCATAAAGTCCAACAGTCTCCAAGTAATACAAAACTTGGATTTGAATGCTTTCCTATCATGTGGGCATGCATGCTTGGGAACACAGGTGTTGCTTGTATAATTTTCTTTATAGTCTTTGAGAGAATGGTGCCTAAAATTCCTGTCCTCTCTGGAGTTAGTGATCATTTTAGCGCCAGTCTTTGTAGGTGTGGGTTTCATTTTTTTCTATGACTTTGTTCTAATTATATTGTGTAAAGGACTAGCAGCTCTTCTTAGCTTTCTCTCAGAAACATAATGAAATAATGAGATTTTTAGAAGTGTAACGATCTTTAGATAGACACATGGAAACAGCAAGAACAGAGATGCCAATTCTAGCTGCACTGAAAATTCAACCAGACAATTTTAATTATATTTTATCAACAGCAGTGATAATATGTCAGGAACATCCTATTATGATTAATTATATTTACATACTATTAATACATATTAATGTTTATCTCTGCATTTTGCACAACACAATAAGATAGAAGGAGAATGCTTGATGGTGTGATCTGTGGTGGTATATATGTATTATCATTATGAATATGAGATGCTTTTATTGTTCCCAAATAGCACAGGCCAAACAAATGCCAAGAAAACATTTATGGCTCAGTATTCCATCAGTTATCCTTGATATGCTTCATATTTGCTGGGAGGATAGAACTGTTAATCAGACAATAATAGCTTGGTGTCCACGTGTGAAGGCAGAAGGCCAAAAGGTGCATGAGAGAAGCAATTTATGCCATAATTCCCCATCTGTCATGTGCATATCCCCACTGTTTTTTGGATGTGTCCGTGTATGTAAGGTACGTTGCTGTCAGAGGCATACTTTTATGTGTGATTACTTGCAAATATGTACGTTACTACACATACCTAGTCACATTTTGGGCTTGAGTCATACACCTGTCTCGCACCACTTTTTCAACAATGAGCTTCCACTAGAAAGAGCAATAACACCACACTGGTGTAAAGCTGGGGTGGAGCAAGGTACTCCAGACCCCTGGTTAGCACCTCTGAACTGCATGAGGCTCTCAGCTGCTTTGCTGTGTGTGAGTCTCCAAGCCAAACTGAGAAGCTACAGACTCTGCAGCTGTGAGCAGAGCCCCTTGAATTCGATTAGGTTTTATTAGATGATTTTTTTTAGACATGGTCTGCTAGTAAAGGAATTTCCACTCAGGTACTTAAGGCCTGGTTTCAGAAAATGTTGCTACATTGTTAAATGTACGTTGTTAGAGTAAACCACTAACGTACATGTTGCCCCCTTGCAAAATTTGATTCATGTGATAACTTACACTAATTCACAGATATTCTGCATAGATTTACTTATCCTATTCTTATTTGCATACAACTCTGAAGTCCTAATTAGCAGTTATACCTAATAAAACCTATGATATGACAAAACATACATTTTATTGAGTCTTCAGTAGTCCGGTAGTTTGCATCTCTTCCAAACATTGCACCAGCAGAGACACTGCTTTGAACATTACTTTTCATCTCCATCAGAACTGGATTAATATATTTATTTTGGACATGAGTTAAATTAGGATGCCATATAAGCACCATTGGTATTGGTGTGACTGAAAGAGAGAGTCCTGTGTGACTGAAAGAGAGAGTCCTGTTTTAATCATCACAGTGCAAAGAGGTAGTGACAAATTGAGAAGGATCCAACCAAGGATTACTCAGAGGTCAGAAAACATGAGCTCCTTTCAAATATTGAAGGCTGCATTCGCTTAGCCTCAAAAAGAAAAGATTAGAGGAAGGAAAACAGTCTCTGAAGCTGTAAGAGGTTATTATAAAAGAGGATGGTGTTCCTTTGCTACCTAAGGTAGAACAAGGCAAAAATCAGCTTAATTTGCAATAAATATTTATCTTAAGTATTAGGGAAGAAACTGAGCTATAAGATTGTGAAACACTGGAACAGAGAGATCAGGGATGTTGTGAAATGGCTTCATCAGAAGCCTTTGAGAATAGATTTGACAAATAAATGTCAGGGAGGGACTAGATATATGTGCACTTTCTTCATTTGAGAAGTGAACCAGATCAGTAGTTCCCAAAATAGGAAACAATCCCAAGGGATGGTGTGGTTGTAACTAGGCAGAGGGAGGTATGTTGCTGGAGAGTCACTGGGAAAAGAGCAGAAAGTGCAGCTGGGGGGTGGCAGCTTGGTGCGAAAATGGAGCAAGGAAGGAACAAGGCTGAGCATCACAGATCACAGCAGCAAAGGAAGTGTGTGGCTGCCAAAAACTGTGGAGTTAAGCCATTGCCTCCCAGCCACCCGCTCATTTGATCACATCCTATTAGGACCGCACTGGGAGGTGGCAGCCCTACTTATGCAGTCCCCTCACCCTGCTCTTGCTTTGCACTGCTCACTTTCCCTGGGCGGTCTTCTCACTGCCTGCCATCTTTCAGTGCTGTCTTTGCCATCACCTTCTCCCAAATGCATCTTCCTTGTTGGGTCCCAGCTGGACCCACCTGGACCTGTCCTGCAAAACTGGCCTGTTTAGGAACTGCACAGAAGCGCAGGAAGTAAGAACAAAAATCCCTGCCAATTCTGTGTTTCTAGGATTATATCTTATGTGGCTTGCCTCTGTGTTGTCTTAGATTTCCTTCTCTTGTGACTTTTTATTGTATTGCATGTTTTTCAAATAAACCTTCTAGGCTTTTTTACCAGTTAGAATGTTGTAAGTCTAAAGCACTAATGCACTTTTTATTTTTTTAATAACAGAACTTGATAAAGAAACAAGTGCTTCAAAGCCCCTGTGAGTTTCTTCCAAAGACGCCAGTTATAGATCCTTCCTGGTACAGTATTTGCTTTTAATCCATAGTCTATATACCAATATGCTGATTTTTGCAAAATGACATTGGTATCAAAATTTAACCTGATTTTGACAGGGAGTTGCACATCATCTCTGGTCTACTTTGTCCAAATAACAGTATTTTTCCTGCTCATAAATGAACAAATTCACATTTCCTTCATATTTTTAACTTATTCTCCCAGTTTTAGAATTTATATTGCTTTTGCTTATGTAGTTGCTTTTAATTTACAGAAATAAGCCTTTGAGATAGAAAAGCTATTAACCAGATGCTGAATGCAAATATAAAACAAGTAGATATCAAAGTGTATATATAAACTTACAAAAATTGCTGGTTTTTTATTTGCTGTTTTTCTCTATAGAAAATGCCTGCCTACTACAGAGAAGCTAATAGATGAGTACAGGAGATCCTTGAAAAGTCGTGCAACAAAGTAGGAATTTTGGTGGGGATTTGTCATTTAAATGGGAGCAGTGTTGCAATGCAAATATCTGAGAGCTCTAAGTTCTTTTATGACTGAAGTGTGACTTCAATGTGTATTACATGTTTTTATCAA
The DNA here is from genome assembly GCF_023634085.1 of Falco cherrug. Taxonomy (NCBI): domain Eukaryota; kingdom Metazoa; phylum Chordata; class Aves; order Falconiformes; family Falconidae; genus Falco; species Falco cherrug. Next base: position 15,030,670 of record NC_073697.1, on the reverse strand, counting down.
AAATAGCTGGTGTCACTGAAATAAATACAAAAGAGTAATGTAGAATAGAAACTTTGCATCTTGTGCCCCTAATGTGTATTGTCTTCCAAAATGTCAAGATCTTTCTGTTAAGATACGAAACATCATTTATGCCTACTGAGTGGGCGTCCAAGATGCTCAATACCTTGTAAGATCAGGTTCTAAATGTGTCTGGAGAGTTTTCTTTAAATCCCAGATTATCGTCCCTTTCAGAAAAAATAAACCACAAGCTCAATGCCTTATTCATAGGGCTATCAGTGACTTTAGCATCTGTGCTTAACAGTTGCGGTTCAACTGTAACTTGATAGACTAGATCCAGCCTGGGTGCCACACTATGGTGCAATTTTGATCTAATCTGTAACACAGGTTGGACCCAAATCACAACTAAGTTTGTTTAAAATCTGGTTGAGCACACGCATGAAACCATTGAAAACCTGCACAACCAAAGCATTTGAAATGCCATTGACCGTCTCAAATGTACCGTCAATCTATAGGCACGGCTGAAACAACTATATTTAACAATGAAAGTGCATCTGGTAGAATGCCACATTTTCAAAATTGAACCCAAAATTCTCTTTTGTACAAAGCCTGTATTCATTCACATGATCAGGTAAACTAAAATTCTGCCTAGATTCTTTTTGATAAATAATCTGAAGCACTGATTCTGGAGCGTGTGTGAAGGATTGTCTCCTATTTTGAGCTGATTAAATTCTTGACGGGGTTCACCACATGGCCCACAGCAGTCTGACTCCTGTGGTCTTCAGAGTCCTCAAAGGGCATTTTCCAATTACCATCACTGTTGACCTAAAGAAGAATTAAAGGAGAGAAAATGTTGGTTATCACTTTGCAAAATATACATAAAAGCAGGATTTGGAACCTTTGAATTTTATTTTGAAAAACTGATACAAGCTTTCATAATGGAATTTATTTTAAAAACTGTTCCTTCAAACTACATAAACAAAGCTTTATGAATCTCAATAGTCAACCATTCCTTTCTTCAAACAGAGGTTTCCAGATTCAGAGTTTGAAGCAAGGTCCATTAGACCTGTAATCAGTTTTTATGACAGTCTTTGAGCAAGCAATAGCCTTTGCCGTAGTAATAACTCAATTCATGGTTTTCTTCAGGTTTGCAATTTAAGTAACTGGTTGACATGTGACAGTAAGGTTTCTCCCTGTTAAGGCATGGTAAAAGTGTATCATTAACTAGCTCTTATTAGACCATTGTTGACCAAGGTACTGTGTACATGCAGTATAAATACAAATACCTCAGTAATCTTATTTTTTTACCCAGAGGTCTTTATAGTCTGAACACCAAGCTTATTACGACAATGTTTATTTAGAATGTTCTTATAAGGCTGAAAAGTTGTATAGGAATATTCCTACATGCAATTATGCACGTACATAAGCATACAAATCTCTTGACTGAATGCTAAAAAGAGGTAAACACTTTATGAAAACCAGGCCGAGAAACAGGACCATGAATTAAATATAAACAATAACTATCCAGTCTACCCCTTAGATTTTAATGCTATTGATATGAGATATGAAAAATATTATAAAAACATTAACCTTCAAACTCTTCTAATCTTGGTAAATATAGCATGACTGCTTGTAAGAGGTTGCTGGTTTGACATATTTGGAATTTCTTTTATCAGAATATTGTCCAAAAATGGCATATTTGAATTTATCTTTCATAGTTTAAAAAATATATAAAATTACATAAAACAAGCAGACATTCTAGAAAAGATAATTGTCAGTTTTTCAAGGACAAGTTTCTAAATTCCTAAGGGTTATGAACCCCATGTACATTTCTGCAGCAGCTGAACGTTCTATGTATGTGTCCCAGAAGTTATTAAGCAGTTATGTTAAACAGCATCCATGGCCATCATTACTTTTTGCCAGTCTACACTCATTACTAAGTGATAGCTTTTGTATGCTTGTGAAAAAATGGTCATAAATTAATCCTCTGAGGCATTACCTCTCCTGTACTTTTTTAACAATACTTTTTAGTCATAAAGCTTTTAATAAAAATAAGGGGACTTTTATCATCCTATAATAATGGAAGTTCAATGTGTGTTCTTCAGAGCCAGGAATCTTTGGGAGAACATTATGTTTATTGAGCTTTTAAACGTACCTGCCTGCCATCCCAGTAACAATTTGTCTGACGAGTAACTATCTGGCAGAATGCAGGTGGTGTGCTCCTTGCAGACTTCTTCAGCAGGAAAACAAAGGCTCTGCTTTCCCCTTCAAATGGATGGGGTGAGGAGGTTAGGCAGAATGTCGTTCCATACGTTATACTTTGGGCAGGGTCCTGGAATAAACCTCTCCAGCTGTTAGAAGCAGCCAGAGCTCCATGGGTCACGGGCAGGCCTTGGTGTTAACACCTCGCATGATCCAGCTGAAAGCACGGTGCTCACTGACACTTGGCTGCGGTGTCAGCTCAGTACTTCTTCAGAAAAAACATCACCACTTTCTGAATTACCAACACTTCTTCCAACATCACTTTTCTTTGGTGATCTCTTGTCAGACATAGTCCTGCGCACAAGATCTGCTGAGATCAGAGCTCAGATTAGTACAGTGGAACTTTTGTCCTTTGTCTCCTTACATGAGAGATGCTCTGATTTCTTTAAGGAGCTCCTCATACAGAACTGAATTCTTTTCCACTCTGCCTGGTTCATTATCATTGCAATCCTTGCTCCAAGTTTTTGCAGAAAGCCTCTAATCTCCTGACCCTTAAGACTTCGCGATCAGAAAGGAGGACTCGGAGAGATTATGAATTGCAGTTGCAAGTTTTTCTGTGCTCTGAGAAATTATAGACATAATTGACTTTAATGAAGTTAGGTAAGCACCTAAATCAACTTAACCTGTAATGCTGGTTGTCTGTTTCAAAACAAAAACTTGTCAAACGTATTATGGCAGATGAATCTTTGAGTAGTTCTGAAGTGTAATATCAATGTCTCTAAAATCTATGTATTGCGGGTGCCTAAGGCATGCGACACTGACAATTAAGGCTGCTTTTTGAATAGGGTTTTAGTAGGTTTCACTGTGTATTGACTAACAATTCATAGCAGAAGGGAAGGTTGTATCTCAGAAAGGATTCTGTTTATAATTATGAAAAGCATGTTTTCTGACCATTAATAGGGTATATCTTGTTAATTATGATGATATATATGGTATTTCACCTGTGAAGCCATTTAGAAAATTAATGTTTGAGTCATAGAAAGGTCATTGCCATTCTGGAAGGAATCCATTCATCTCTAAATAGGCCATCCGAATATAGACTAAGAAATACACTATATATAATTACCTAGAAATAGATGGAATAAATAAGATTGATGATAGGTATTACTAAAGCCACACTTTAGTTTCCTGCTAGGAAAAAGTAGAACATAACTGGCAGAAACAATAATATACATGTAAAAATGCAAGAAATAGGTTAGTCTTAAGTAGTTTTATAAGATTCAGCTATTACACATGAGGTGAGAACTCATCAGCCTGGAGAAGTGGTGTACATCAAGGACTTTGTCCTGAGATTCAGTTATTTCTGAGGACAGCTCCTACAAAGAGAATGAAGACGGATTTTTTTTTTCCCCCTGAAACTGTGTCTTGTTTGACAGCATAATTTCATAGTATCTCTGTATTTGCCATACATGCTAACAAGTACATAGAATGTATGTGCTGTCTTTGGAGATAAACAAATAAACATGTTAATGAATATTTCCATGTGTGAGTCTTCTTTTGACACAGGCATATCACCGAAGAGTGATGCTGAGCATGAAGGAGCCCAGCAGCTATGATGGTAAAGCACGTTGCCAGGGGTTTAACCTTAGGAGATAAACTTTTCTCTCTAAACATTTACAGTTTAGTTTTTAAAAATACAGAATAAAAGTCCAGAATGGCTGTTGGTCAAGTGAGCTCTCAAGCCCATTTAGCAGAGGAGGAAAAAGAGAGAAAGGTGCAAGTGTGCCTTTAATTGAAAGCCTGTTGTTTAATCTTATCTCATCTGTGGGACGGACAAAGTGAGTCAGCCACAATGCTCGCTTGGAGGAATTAATCTGAAGAGGTGAGAAAGCAATTCAGTAACTAAAATCCCCTGTCCCCATCCCTGCTGAATGAATATGTCTGTTTCACTAGATTAACAATGAAGTTACTTGTTTGTTTCATCACTACATGAAAGGCGGACAGACAACTTTGCAACAAAAGCGCAGCTGACCTGGGTGAGATCTGAAGTGCTGGCGATGGCCCTCCCTGAAGTCACGGGGGGCTGATGGTGTGCAGCCCCTGAAGCATTGCTCGGCTCTATGTAGGATCGCGGCATGGGGGAAGGTCTCCGTTTGTCCCAGCAGCTACCCATTCTCCAGCTCAGTTCTGCAGCTTGGCCACCTGCAGTATGGGTAGACAAGATCTGTGGACAGCAGATTTTCAGTAGCACATGGAAGACCCAGGGACTGGAACTTGAGTGTCCTAGGAGGAGCATTTGGGAGTGGCAACAGCTCCTGGCTCCCACTCAGCTCTGAACCCAGCTAGGACTGAGATTTCTCCCCTGAGACAGACTGATGAGAGGTAAGCTTTGTCTCTGAGAGGCAGCTTCCTTCAACACCAGCTCTTGTAACTGCCACATTTAGCCCCCAGTCTGGGACATACCTATCCATTTATAGAGGTATATCACCTTTGAAAGGTTGTCTGCCTCCTACACTGAGCTATTCTGTCCCTAGCAACATTGCTCCCTGGTCTTCCTGGACTATTTCAGTTCACCATTCAGTTCACCATTTGTAATTGAAGTGGCTTGAATCTGGCCTTAACCACAGCCGTGCCTCTAAAAATGTCTTCAAAGAGCCCTCCCAGAAGCATGGTGGTCACTGTTATTTTCTCCTGTTTTCTTTTGTAAGAGTTGTCTGCCTCCTGGCTCCTCAGCATCCGTTGACTGAGAAAATTAGACACTCTCCCTTTCCACGTAAGTACCAGGAAATTGGTTTCCCTGGCATTGCTGTCTGCTTTCTGGGCAGCCCAGACTCACACCAGGCTCACAGTACAGATTAAAACAAAATTTATTTATGATAAGGGAAGTTCAGGATTACCTGGCTTCTGTCTCCAGGCCCCACTCTCTCCCAGCAGCCCCTTTAACTTTTACATTCTGAATTGCAATGAGCTTTCATGTCTGCTGAGCCCTGATGCTCTCAGAGGAGCTCTGTGATATTAGAATATTTTGATGAATTAGAGCCCTTGCTTTTATTTCGCCACTGCAAACCTCTGTTCTGGGAGAGCATCACCGATGCATTCACATTTTGCAGTGCATTTGGCAGAAATGGCTAAACAAGCTTGAGATGGGGACAGTTAAGCAGAAAGGGGTGAGGATTTATGGCACTTCGAATTCTTACTGTCACACTGAAATCCAGTACTAGCATACTGCTTTTGCGTGGGGGGCAGGGAAGGGTGCGTCTGGCCTTGCCAGCAACAACAGAGTAGATCATGTGCACAGAGCCAGCGGTGAGTGGACACCCGTGCAAGCTTGTAAAATGTAACTGCTCCTGCGCTGATTGTACGGAGGCTCTAATGGCAGTCAGCATCTCCCTTGTGTGGCAAATGCTTCTTTTTTTTAAATTATAGCTGTAGGTCAGCCAAGTGGCTGTGTACCTACCATGCCACCGGTGCCTGGGGCTCTACAAAAGCAATACAACCAGCGTTGGCACTGCATACTCTGAAAAGCTAAGGGGGAACACCACGAACAAGTCTTACTGATGTGCCTGTAGGGGAAGTTCTCACTAGCCAGACACTTGATAACCCTTGTGTGAAATCAGCCTGGACTAAGCCAGCTCAACCTCCTGAAACACAAACTTGTGGGCCAGCAAAGGTGACTTTGGCAGGGGCAGGAAAAATGTCAAGAATCAGCGTGAATATGGTAAGTGCAGGAGGAGCCAGTTAGACTGTAAGATATTGGGACTGGGAACATTCTTTGAGACAACTTGTGTGTACCAGGATTGGCACAGTAGTTGGGGACTGGGAGTGCTGTGCTGGCACAAGCTGTACACATGCACACACGCCAAACCGCCTTGGAGCAAATGATGTTCAATCAGTGTTGCTGGTTGGGGTCACTCGTATAAGTCATGGGTTTTTCCTCCTTCTTCCTGAAGAGAAAATTGCAGGATAGTAGAATCTGCCTAGAAAATTACTTTCTAAGAGCATTTGTGCCAAAAAAACTTGGTAGTTTATGCAAAGTAAATAAATAAAACAGGCTGTGAAGGTGAGCGAAGTAACAGAATAAAACCCCTAAACTAATATATTTGCAAAAAATATGCTTGCCTTAGTCACCCCCTCTGTTCCTCCCAGAGCCCATATCCCACTGTAGGGAGCTGTGGCATTTCCATCAGTGAGACAGCGCACTTTCCCTTGAAAGCTGCTGGGTTTAATCTTACCATCAGATGGTGTGATTCATTTCTGCAGTCCCTGTTGTACATTTCTTAATATCAGACATGAGTGAAATATCTTCAGGACTGTGAGTGAGAGTGGAGTTAACTATTTTTTCAAAGGAAAAAGATGTTGGAAATACATAGTGGTCTTCATCAACTGAAAGCGCGTGTGAAACCAAGGCCAGGCTCCTGGGCTACACGTGATGAGCCTGTCATGGGGTCAACTAAGTGAGGCAGAAAGAGGCTTTCACACCTCTAAAACAGAGCCGGTTTCGGTTCAGCCAAATCCCAGGTGTAGTTCAGAGCATTTGGCCCAGCATGCAGCTGCCTGGGGGTGGCCACATCTGGCAAGTAACAGCTACACCCCGCAGAGAAAAGGGCCTATGCCGGCTACGAGCCTGTGCTGCGTGAATCCATCCTCCACAACACAGCAGAGCTTTCCTCTGCCTTTTGTAGTGCCGCAGCGGCTCCACAGAGCTGTATGAGAGGACAGAAAGTTCCATGTAATAGTGGAGGTTTCCCCCCATCTTCTGTGAGACCAGTACGTGTGCATAGTCTGCTTTAAATACAGTCATCATATGCATTGTCTCAAATGGTTGCATAGGTCAAGAAGTCCTCCTGAAAGCTGTGTTCAATGAAGACAGGCTGAGGTCCTTTTACTTTTGCCTCTGGTTTCTGAGCCTTTAAAGTCTGTTCAGGAGGTGTGTGCTAAAGTGCTTTCCTGCAACAGCTTTCCTGTAATGGAAGCTGCAATTCTCAAGCCATCTCTTGATTTCTGAAGCAAAGGCTTGAAAGCCTCCCCAGATATTGCAAGCTGAAGTAAAAAGCTGTCTGTGGTAGCCTTGAATTATGTGTCTTCACGCCTTTGCTTCCTGATGGTTGTACTTAGGCCTTTTGAATTTCTACCTGTAAATCATCTTCAACACCTTTGAAACACAAATGTTCATAACAGTGGTATGAGCTAAAAACATTTATTTCATAGTTTAAAGTGGTCCTGCCATCTTCAGCTTTTCTTTGGTATCTCTGCATGATGATCACCCATTTGGGGGGAAAGTGCTTTCCGTGATTTTGTCTGTTTTGCCATGACCAGTTCCTCGGTTAGGAGCTTGATTCTCTTTTCTCACCCTTTTCCACATACAGCATTGCAGCATTAAAAGAAAAAAACAATCTGTTGATCAAGTAGGTGGATGTTCACACCAGAACTAAGTCAGAATCTCACTCCCCAGCAGAAAGGCTTTTGGTCAAGACCCAAATACAAATCGCAGTAAACCCGAGGGTTTGAGCCTGCTGTATTCCTTCCCATTTGCACGTTCTTCTCCACTTTCCCTTGTACTCAATTTGTTTCCTTCTTCCCTTTCACCCAAAGTCTCCCCTCTGTCTTCACAATTTTGATGAATACTGGGTTCTGCAGAAGTTCGTCCACCCACCCCTCATACCACCTGCCAAAAAGCTGGCATGTGCAGTTTCTTCTTTACAAGGAACCACCGTCTCTTTTCTCTGATTGTCTGAAACCACTTACTAACCAAAGGTAAGTCACATCTCCAAAATGACTATGCAGTTGTTTACATTGCTAGGAAAAATGAACCTGTTGTGTACTGCTGAAAAGGGAGTAAACTCACTGGCTTTGTGCATATGGGAAGTGGGTAAATTCTGTTTCTCTGTGTTTATTCTTGACTTCACAGCTGTTTTCCCCAATTTTCAAGGTGTCGGCAGTCTTTGAGATAGCAGGATAGCAGGATTACTTTAGCCTGGGATTTTGGTCTGTCTGCTTTGCCTTCCTTCATTGTTAACCTTGTGTGCCTGCTGGATGAGGACTTGATACAGATGAGAAGTAAAGGTGATGAGCTATTTCTAACTCAACTTTGCTGCAAACAGCTGGTTTGTAAAAGTTACATTACACCCTCAAGAAAAACAAAGGTACTTAAGCCTAGAATGTCACCGATCTCAGTACACCAGCCTGCTGCTAAATGCCTTCCAAACTCTGCCCTTCATCTTCAGGCCTGGCTGTGGGGTGCACTAGCATATCTGTATGTCAGAGCAACCTGATCAGTTGTAAACTGGTGGTGCCTTTACCCAGTATCATCCACAACTGCCTCCCCATTAATTCTCTCAGCCTGGAAGCACCCTGATGTCTCCTTAATAGGGGTTAGCATTATTTATAGCAATTTACAGGTGTGCTGCTAAAAGACAGAACTGTAAATCACCTCAAATGTTGTTCCATGATGAAGTGCCTCTACATTATTTAACGAATTGTCCCAACATGACTGAACGATGCACAATGGAAAAACTTGCCACAGAAATATAATATTGAAAAGGCCATAATACTGCGTATTTAGTTTAGATTTGTAATTGCAGTTGATATTCTTCTGGCAGTTTTGTACTCCAAGAGTATTTTCAGCTTCAGAAAAGCAGAGTACATCTAACCTGGGGGTGTCGGTGGGGCAATTCAACAACTAATACATGTGACACTGCTATACAGCTGGTGTTACAGAGGTATTTGGCACAAAAAAGATCTGGCTGCATGTGCACGTTCCAGTTACAGCTTACTGCCTAAAGTGTAAGGTAGTAACGTTGTTTTACAGCGTATGAGAGTGATTTTGCCTCAGTAGAAAGAAGATTGAGGTGTGATGAAATGCCAGCAAAAAGCGCCTACAGATACCTCAAAATAAAGAACTACACATGTTCTGAGATGTTGATCTATTGTATTTGGCCTTAATCTGAGCGCAGCACTTTCCCGGATCAAGAAAAGGCTTGTGATTTTGAAATGAGAGGAAAAGTGGAGCAGTATCTTCTCTCTAGAAAACCTGGAGTGAAAATGAACCACATTAATTGTTATATTGGTCCTTTCTCTTGTAATTGCAGGTAGTTTTCCTCCTTCAGATGTGCAGGGTACCGTTATGTGGCAAACAGCTTGTTTTTTCTTTACTGAACCAAGGCCAGTTTAAAGATTGACACGCCTAAAACATACACCCAAGTCTCAACTGATCTGACTGAGTAAGATCTGGCACAAAAACTAACAGAGGAGCCCAGCACCACTAGCCAGGTCAGCTGCTGATTTCCTCTGGGCAGGAAAATTTGCTCACAAGCACCAACAGGTGTATTTGGAAGGGCAAAGGAGGGAAAAGAGGGTCTGGAGAGGTGAAGGGAGGGTTGGTGTCAGCGCCTCTTTCCCAGGGATTCAGGGTCTGGAGGTGTATAAATCTAAAGATGAGAACTGAATAGCCCCAGCAATGCCTCTGTTGCTTTTTAAGGAGTAACTTTTTTTTTTTTTTTCCCAACTTAACCTTTCGAGTTTCTCAGTTAAATCTTAGCATCAGTCAGAGCTCTCTTAATGTGAAGTCCAAGACCTTCTAAAACCATCAGTGAGGATGTGTAAAATGTTGCCACAGAAATGTCCGTTTCCATGTGGATGCTGGGGCTGCTTGTGTTAGCACATATCTGTGTGCAGGAGGACCCACTTAATTAAGGCCAGCCTCAGCCAGCAGAGCTGCGTTCAGGCTCCTGCTGCACTGGGAGGATGAGGAGCATTGCAACAGAAGCAGGAAAGGGTGAAGGAGGTGCCCTGGGTGTTGGAATGTTCACCCAAGCGGTGGCGTCTTCCTCAGGAGGGCCTGGGGGACCACACTCGACATGGCCCTCCCTCTATCTGTGCCTCCCCCAGCCTCAAAATGGTTTTAAAACTTTTAAGCCCACTTCAAACCGATGGAACAGATAGGGAAAGGGCTTAACTGTGAATATATCCCCAAGATTTTGTGCAGCGAGGCAGCTGACAGAGGGGACAGACCCCATGTGTGTCCCACACAAGGGAGAAGGCAGAAAATCACACACATACCAGAAAGCCTGCTCCAGGCAAGAGGTTTTATTAATGCTCCATCCTCAGGAAAAGTGTCAGTCTGAGTTTGTGCCTCATTTGACACTAAAGAACCCAACTAAAAGACCCAAATCTGAGGGAAGTCGGCTTTTGCCATTCCACTGCTGCTCCACCTCCCCGGTGCGATAGCCCTGAGGCCGAGCTTTAAAACCAATGGCTACGCTGCTGCTGGGGAAATAAACCACTTCTTGCCATAGTTCGAGGTGAATGGGTGTTTCACTGGGCATGCCATCCTCCCAGCATCCCGGAAGTAGGATATTCAAGGAAGTTGCTGGTTCTGCTGTTTGGAGGCGCTGTCAGGTGGGGCAGGGTCGGTCCCCTGGTCTGAGCACTCTCCTAGGATCTGGGAAACTTCTTTACAGTTCCTCATCCATCCCAAACTTCTCCATTTTCCTCTGCTCTAAGGTCAGGTAGCAGCACGTCCCTGCCTCCTGAGGACGTTGTGGGGATCAGTATGCTAAATACCATGAGGCGCTCTGGTACTGCCAGAGAGACGGGCAAAAGCACTGAACTGCCATAAAGACCCAGAAAGAATTACAAAATTCTAGGAAGAAAATCCTTAAAAAAAACCAAAAGGCGGTCCATTGGGATACAGTATTAAATACACTGTCAGTCACCCCCAGCACAGTTCTCACTTTTCTGTATGCTCTCTTCCACACACTGCCACTGCTTTTGCCATTTGAGCCTACAATGTGTGTAAAATGGGACTACTGCAGCACACGCAAGCGATGGAGTTTGGACTGTGTGTTTTCCTTCACAGAGTACTGCCGCCTTGGCACCAGAAACCTTGTAAGTAATGTGTTTTGCAAAAATCAATAAATAAAGGAGCAAATGAAAATGTCATCTACATAAATATGCCACAATAAGTTTAGTCTTTGGATCAAAGTGCTCAAGACGACACAGCTTTGAAACAGAAAGAGAGGAATCAAAATTACACATCCCTGCATATCTGCTCGGATGCCAGCTGTTTAACTGAGGCGTACATACCGTGGCTGATTAAATGAAAACATTTCAACAGCTGTCTAAAAAAAAGTAAAACCCTCTCCCTGTCTTCCTGGGGCTGCCTTGTACACCATCCCCGTGGGCTGCCCAGGAGAGCAGCCACTTGGCTCCAGCCCACACCTGCCCCGTCTCCGCTCAGCATGCAGGGGCCACCAAGCACACAGGGCTGCTCTGGGCTCAGCCAAAGGACGAGCAGTAAGATCCTTGGCAAGGTTTGGACATCACCGAGTCCTGGTGCCATTAACTTGCAAACCTGCATCTGGGCCAGAGCTCATCAGCTGGCTGGCTCTAATCTGGACTGTTCAATGAGTTGAAAGTAACGCTGGCCAATTCCGGGGGACAAAGCAGCTCGGCATGTGGAGGGGAGAGGCGCTGGTTTTCATAGCCGAGCCAGAGAGAGCCCTACCTCCCCAGCAGGGAAGAGGGCTTATGGAAGAGAAAAAGCTTTAGGTAAGTGGTGGGTGGTCTCTGGTGGCTGCCTCCCTCCCAGTCTGCAGAACCAGCTGGGAACCGTTCTCCAGCCCTGGGGCCAAGTGGCACCGCGTGATTGCTGATTCCCCTCCTCTCTTCCCCTCCCTCCCCAAAACTACGTGGGCACAGCCAGCCTGCCTGGTTGGAGCAGATACTGTCCCCAGCCCATGGCCAGGCATTGCCTGGGAGGGTGTTTACCGGCTCCGACCAGCATGGCAGAGGCAAAGCTGTCAGTGGCCGGGCTGGTGGCCCCCTCCTGCTTTGTTCCCTGGTGTCGGCACAGCCAGGAGGGGCTGACCTGTGACACTAGCCCGGGCTCCGGTGGGGATGCACGAGGTGGCCTCCCAGAATCCCAGCCCCTCGGCTACACTGGGAGGATGGTGATACTCTCCTTGTAGCACAAGTGTTGCCACAAACCCCAGCACTGGGATTTAGTAGCGTCCTCAGCAGAGCTGGCAGCAATTGCGCAGCCTGGACTGCATCGGCTGTCACCCCTCTCCAAACACAGGCACCCCAACTGTGGGCGCCGAGTGTGCCCCCTTTCCCAAGCAGACAAGGCATTAACGTGGGCACAGAGACAGGGACCGGCACGTCACCCCTCCATCACCCCCAGCCCACTGCTGACATCCATCCACCTTGTGTCTGCCTATTGAGGGAAGCTGAAACAGAGAGTGATTTAAATTGCCATGAGCTGGGAAGGTAACAGGGAGCAGGCAGCCACCCCAGCAGTCGCTGATGAGCTGCACCAGTTAGCACGGGACCCGAGCTGGGCCTCCCCCACCGCAGTGCCCCTTCTCCATGAGGAAGGGCCAGTAGGAAAAGCGTGCGGGCATCTTCACGTTAAGGTATTTCAGTGCAAGAAACTTGGGGGAGCGATGTATCAAGGCACGTCCATTCACAGTCATTTTTAAGGATGCTGCATTTTAAGAATGTATTGTTAAAGACTGTATTTCTGAAATGAAGAGCAATTAGGAAAGAAATTTTACAACCCAGGAAGTAAAAACAATTTCAAAAGGTGAAATCTTTTACTTTTTTTTTTTTTTTTGGTATTGTGTTTGGGGGGGTGGATGGGGTTTGGTGGGTGTGTTTGTGTGCACCTGTGGGATGGAGGCTTTTATCATGCTAAAGTTTGCCACCACACGTGTCACTGCCAGAAGCAACCCCCAAGTCACAGCCATTAATGGGATGGGAACGGGACCTGTACACTGTGGCACATCTGCCATTTCTGCCCCCAAAATAAGGCAAGAAACTGAACCGCTTTTCACTTGCTTAAAAGCTGCATAGAATACTGTCATCATTGTAACACAAGACTTTTCCATGGCTTTCCCTCCCCATCTGGCATGGGCTGACTTGCCCAGCTATGTTTGACATGATCTTTTGTAATGGCTTTGTTAAATACAGACAAAGCTATCTCCCTGTAAAATGCCCCCCCAAAAAAACGTATGTTCTCAGTGTTAAGTTTATCCCACCTACTTCCACAGCTTTCCCTCCAAAAGAACGTGGTGCCACAGGCAAGAGAAAAGCTACAAGGGTTTTGACTGAGTAGGCGGGTAAGGAAGGGAATTCCACCACGCAGTGAGCCCTTCCGAAACGCAGCCAGCCACGCACGTGTGCCCACACGCACCCCGAGAGGACTCGATCCCTGAATGCCACAAGCAAACAGACAAGAAACACGTGCTGGCCACGTGCACGGCAGCATGCCCTTGTGCTACATCTCCCATGTGCTCCTGGTGTCATTAACTGTGAGCACATCTGCGAGTAGGCTTCAACGTGTCAACCTGGGGCCTTCTGGTGGCTCTTTGGGCCTCCTGGGTTTGCCTACCCGGGGCGTTGCTTTTGCTTCTCATCCCAAAGGCATTTTTGTCTTCGTCTGCCCAGAGAGCACGTGGGACCAGTACAGTGGCAGTGGCTCTAGGAGGGGACTCACACTGCTGGCGACCACCCTGTGACCTGCAGAAGACGTGTCCAGCTCTGCAGGAGCACCCTTCCCTCGCGTAGGGGCCAGGGCTGTACGCACCCCACCTCGCACCGATGGGCCCCCCAGGCTCGCCGCCCAAGGGGCAGGGAGGGCTGGCTGCAGCCGCGCGTGGCTGCTGATGTACCGCGCTCCTGGCGGGGGGGGGGGGGGGGAGATGAATGTCCCCAGGGTGTCAGCGTGCGGTGGGACCAGGAGGTGAGGCGAACGCCCATTTGACGCTGGCCTGTGTGGAAAGCTCGTGGGAGCCCCTGCGGGGGCAGCTGCGCAGGCTGGCTGCTGATGCAGTGCCCACCCCACCCCGCAGCCCCCACCGCCCTGGCCCCCCACTCGTACACTCGTGGGGGAGGTCTGGGGGCAAAGGGGCCTTTCCGATGCGTGGTGAGAGTCCCCTCCTGCGGGGGGGTGGAAGATCGCCGGCGCCCCCCGCCCCCCCCCCCCGCCACCCGAGTGCCGCCGGGGCAGCGGCGCCCCTCCCCGGGGCCTCCGGGCGGGTTCTGCGGGGCTCCGTGTACCTGCCCCGGGGGGGGCCGGCCCCGCCGCACGGCTGTCACCGCCGCCTCCTCCCCGTTATTTACATCCCTCTTTAGCAGTCTAATTACCCGCTTTATTGCTTTCGCCTGGGGGAAGCCCGGGGACGGCGGCGCAGGGGGGACCCTCCTCGCAAGCCCCCGCCGCGCTCCGCTCCGCACCGCACCGCACCGCACCGCCCTGGGGCGGGGGGGGCGGGGGGACCCAGCTCAGCCGGGAAGGTCCCCTCACCGCCGGGCTGGCAGCCGCACGTCGGGCGGGGAGGGGCGGAGCGGGGCCGGCGGGCCCAGGCAGCCCCGGGGGGGCCGGCGGGGCGCTCCCCCTCCCCGCAGCCCCTGCCGGGCGGCTGCACCGCGTTGCGCCCAGGCGACCCGCGCCATCGGAGGGGGAAATCCCGGCGGGATAGATGGATTCTCAGATAAGCAGCGGAGGTAATTTATTGGCCTTTATGTCTTCCGATGGAGTGGGGGAGATACGGCGGAATGGTGGCTGCACTTCATTAAGGGGGCTGACTCCGCCTCAGCCGAAAGGGGGTGCCCCCCCCGGCGCCCCGGCGCCGGGGATGCCCCGCGCCCAGCCCGGGCAAGGGACGAGCCCCGGTCGCCCCCCGCCAGCGCCCGTCGCGCCGCTGCCGCCGCCCCGGGGGGAGCCCCAGCGTCTCCCCGCTCATCCAGGTTGTCCGCGCCGCGCTCGCTCCTCCAAACTCATCTAAATTACATCAATAACAGAGCGCACTCTTTAATGAGCTCTCAACTTTAAAGACTTGAAGGATATTAACAAGCCGCTTGACAAATGGTGCTTAGAAGCACATTAAAGACGCTGCTAATGGAGCGCATAATGACGGCTAATTTTCGATCAGATATAAATTAGAGCCCCAACAGTTATTTGCCTTAAGGACTTTATGTAAATGATCCTGTTCTGTATAAACGGGGAGGCGAGCCCAGCCGAGCCCCGCCGCGCTGCTCGGCGCTGCCGCAGCCGGACGGGCCCGCAGCCCCCGGCCCCGGCCGCCGCGGAAACACCGCGGGGCTGCGCGGGGCGCCGCGCCTGCCTCCTCCTCCACCCCCCCGCCCTGCGGCCGGGCGGGTGTGCGGGGGAAGGAGGAGGAGGCCGAAGTCTCGTCCCGCTGGCGGCCTGGCTGCGGAGGGGAGGGGGCGGCTGCGCCCGCGGGGGGGCCAAAGGCCCGCGGGGTGGGGGCGACCGGGCAGCGCTGCGCCCCGGGGCTCCGCGGCCACGGAGGGCTGGGGCAGGGCCGAGGCGGGGCCCATCTGCGAGGCCGGCCCCTGCAGGCGCACACGCTCCGGGGCTGCCCAGCTGCCGCCCGGCGCTCCTGCAGGCGCCTTTTTTCTTCCTCCCTTGTTTTGGTCGGGGGGGGGGGGGGGGGCAGGTTTTTGATTTGGAGTTTGTTTGGGAGTTTTTTTCTTGCTTTTCATTTTTTTGGCAATAAGTGCCAGCTAGGGGCCCGGCCCCGGGACAGGGAGGGTGACCCGCTGCAGCACAGCGGCCGCGCTCCTGCCCCCGGCCGGCGGCAGCCCCCGGGTCAGCTACCCCCCCGCCGCGGGAAGGGGCGCCCGGCTGCCTGCGGGAACCCGCGGGGTTTTCCTGGGGGTTCGGGGAGATTCTTTCTCCTTCCTCCCCATCCCTCTTGCTTGCGGGCTGGTCTCCTTCCTCCAGAACCAGCATTTACCTTGGCCGCGGGACAGGTGCCCCTGCTGCGCCGCCCGGCTCCCTCCTCCGGCAGGGCACGGGGGTCTCGCCTGCCAAAGCAACAACAAAGGGGAGAGGGAGTGTGGTGTCCCCTAGCCCCGTTACCACGCCGGGACCACACAGCCGCCGGGCTGCCCTGGGAGCGGGGCCGCTGCTGGGGGCCGCCACCGCCGCGCTCGGGGTGCGGGGGGTGGCGGGGGCCGCGCTCCCCCCGCACCCCCGGAGCAGCAGCCCCCTCCCCCCCCGAGAGAGGATCTGGGGAGAAAAAACGGCGACCCCTCCATCCTTCCCCGCGCCTGTCCGCGCAGCGACCCGCGGGCCGGGGCGCACTGCCGCCCGCCGGGGCGCGCAGGGGGCGCGCAAGTTGCGCGGGAGCGGAGGGCCCCGCCGGCGGCCGTACTCACCCGGGCGGTCCCGGGGCTGTGCCTCCTGCTCCGCGCTCGCTGTCCCGATCCATCGATTTGTTCCTGGAAAAATGCGACGCATTCTTATAGCAGCTAGGAGCAATTAATATTGCATTAACCCTATTAAAACAAAAAAAAAAAAAAAAGGAAAAATCCGCACCCTATCAAAGCCATCTATTATTAACGCGAGGGTAATTGGAGACCCGAGACGTGGGGCTGCGCGTGTCGTGGGGCACGAGAGGCGGACACGCGCGTGACGGCGTGGCGGGAAGGAAGGAAGGGGAGCCGAGGGTGGCTAATATTTAATTTCAGGTCTGTGGTTTTCTAATTCGAGATTAAAAGCAGTCACGTCTTTGAAGCCAGGCACTTGGTGTAAATGTACAGTTAAAATATTCTATTCCACAGTCCCCAGACAGAGCTCTGCTACTCCCAGGCTTCATTAAATTTTAATTATCATCCCAGACTGGAGCAAGGGAAGAGGGGGAAGACTGTCCACCTAATTGCAATTGATAAAGGCAAAAAAGCCTAGATCTTTTTCCTCGCCGTGCACGCACAGCAGTTGTTGTTGTTGTTGTTTTAAATGCGGGCAAAGCCCAGCGAGGGCAGCGTGAGCGTCTCCACCTATAGATCTGCTGTTTGCAAAAGATGCACGTGAAGGAAAGCCGGGAAGTGATGTTATAGATGGGTGTTGGGGGGGGGCATCAGCTCTTGGCGAGATCTGGCGAAAGATCAACGGAAGAGACAGGGACCCTCATTAGGGCTCAGCAGCTTATTGTCTCCCAAAACAAAGCGCGCCGGTGCCTCGGAGCTCCCGGGCCGGGCGGCGGAGGGGCTGCCCCCTGCCCGCCCTGGCTCCCCCGCAGCCCGGGCGCCTCTGCCCCCCGCCCCTCCCCCCCGGCTCTTTCGGCCCTTTTCGTTTGTTAATAATCCGTATGTGTGGGACGGGCAGGTACTGGGAGAAGTCGACTAATTGCCTGGGGTTTTTCAATTTGGGCAACTAGAGAGCAGTCTATCTCCAGGCAGTAAAAGGTAAAAAATAAAACCCACCGCGTTTGCTTTCTAAGCAGCTTCCTATTATCACATCGCCACTTAATTTTATTTCCATTCTCTCCAAGTTAAATAGAAAGCCGAGCTCACAGGGGAGCTGCCATGTGCCTACAGACTGGGGATGTCAAGCAGAGAGACTCACTGTGCAAAGTTAATTTCAATTCCCGAGGAGGATTTCACATTCTCGCTCGCTCTGACCCACAGTAATTAGCTGAGATAACTAATGATTACTTACTTATTCCTTGTAATTATCTGGATTTAATAATTCGCTGTGTAATTTATTAATTCGCCCGTAATAGCCTTTAAGTGAATGGCTCATTTAAGAGGGCGAAGCGGCGGTTCAGGGGCGGTTCACCGCCTGCGCCTACGGAGGGTTTTGGGGGGCTCTCTTGCTGCTTCCGGGGGTCCGCCCGGACCCTCGCCTGGGCCCGCCGCTTTCCGCCCCCTTCTGCACCCCCCACCCCCCCAGCCTCTTCAAACAACGCCGCGCCCGCGGAGGTTGCACGAAAGCCCAGCCCGCGGCGGGGGGGCGGGCATTTCCCACGGGGAGAGGTGTGGCGGGGCGCGCAGGCTGCGCGGAAGGGCCGCGCTGCCCTCCCCGAGACCCGCCAGCAGCGGCTGCAGGAGGAGCCGAGCGGCGCTGCGCGCCCGCGGGAGCCCTGCGCGCCCGCGGGGCCGTACGGTGCCGTCGCTGTAGCAATGACGGTACTGGCAGCGACAAGCGCCAGCCGTGCCGGGGCCGCGGAGGGCCGGGGGCAGGGGGCGCCTGGGCCGGCTGGGGACGAGGCGCTTCTTCCGCGCCCGCGGAGCCGCCACCGCGGCCGTGCCAGCAGGCCGGGCTCTCGGGGTGCCCGAGCGGCTTTGAAGGTGCAGCTGGAGCTGGCGGCTGGGCAGGAAGATGAATATTTAATAGCGGCTCGTGGGCGACCGCCCCCCCCGCGCCGCCGTCGGGTTTCCCCGGCTTTTGTGAGCGCCACGCGAGGAAATCGCTTGTTTCTTCCCGGTTTTTTTGGGGGGTTTTTTGCGCTCGTGTGCGTGCGTGGCACCTTTGGACGCCCCGCGCCAGGAAGCAGAGCGTCTGGGACAGCGGGGGTCGGCGTGGGGACACCCCCCTCACACACACACCCCCCGCACGGTCACAGCCACGCACACGGTCACCCGCGGCCGCCGCCGGGCGGGCGGGGCGGGGCGGGGCGCGCGCAGCGGAGCTGTCCGTGGTGCTGCCGCCGGCCGCCCCCCAACCCCCGGGCCGCCCCCCGACCCCTGGGCCATCCCCCCACCCCGGGCCACCCGCCCACCCCCCCGGCCAGCCCCCCCCGGCCTGGCCGCCCCCCCGGGCCGCTCCCCGGCCTGGCCGCTGGGCTGGAGCGAGCCCCGCGCCCCGGAGGCGGTGTTGAGCTCGGGCAGAGACGTGCGGTGGAAAACAACAAGCAGCAAACGCGCTTTGCCAATAAAACGTTAAAATCCTTTTTTCTCTTTTTTTTTAATGAAAGACGATTTAACAACATTTAAAAATAAGTTAGTACATTACTAGAATAAATAAACCTCCTATTAACAAAAAAAAAAACCAACCCACAACCAACCAAACAAACAAACAAAAAAAAGCCAACGAAATCGGGTCATGTACAGAACTTAAGACTTCAAACAGTCTCGGATAGAACAGCGATACAGCGGAATCTGTAAGAATATATCTATATGTGCGTCAACGCCAATGAAATATTTACAATACATACAGGTACCCAACCGAGTACCCCCGTTTTATTGTTGTTGTTCCAAAAGAAAGATACCAAACCGATCGTGAATTTACAAGCAGTGCAGCCTCGCTCGCTCGCTCCCTTTCCTACAAATTGAAATTTGGCTTCTCTACAAACGGACCTCCAAAAGGGACTAGCCTCCGTGGGAAAAGTATTGCAATTAAAGGTAACAAATAACCGACTGACCAAATAAATAAATAAATAAGCAATCGGATAGATAGATAGATAGATGATAGATAGATAGATAGATAGATAGATAGATAGATAGATAGATAGATAGATAGATAGATAGATAGATAGATAGATAAACCGAGCCGGTCTGAATACCGTCGCGATACAGCTTTGAAATCGAGAAAGACGGAGAGATATTGTGCTGGCAAGGAACCTGAAGCGACAAACCCACCCACCCCCCTGCTGTCACCTACGCGGCCACGTCCTTTCTCGCTTCGGGAGCAGCGTGTGGTGGGGACAATATGGGAATCCCCATTAAATATGTAACGCGGTAAACAAATACCTCGGACAGTGAATCAGGCTACACAAATAATGTAGGACATCTACTACAGGGTGCCGACGCCGTACGAATAAGAATACTCGCCAGAGAAATACCTTAGGTTCAGGTGACAATTTACAGATGGCCAAAAGGGACGTTAAGAAGAAGGAGAGAAAAGCTCACGTTCATAAATCCTACCAACACAAAATATTTGATTCTCACTATCCTTTTTTTTTTTTAATTTATATCAAGACTTAAGGAGGTGTAATTAATTAGAATGAGCACAAAATGAAGTTGCTAGAGAGAGAAATTAATAATTTACAAGGGGTTGTTTGGCAGTAATCTAATAATAGCTTTTGAAGACCAGTGAACACAGCAGGATCAGCTCTTTCCCTAAGCGTTATAACTTCAGAGAAGGAAAAGGATAATAACAACAGTAAAAATATATATATATTTATATATTTATAATACGCAGTGTAAATGCAGAAAAACCTGCCATCTGTTTTTTTAAATCATTATTATTATTATTATTATTATTTAAATCAAAATACTTTTGAGACGTGTCTCGCGGCGCAAGCCTCAACTCTAAGATTCAAGTTTGGGTCCCGAGAAAGCCGTGCCACCGCGGGCGCGCTGCGACCCGCACCTGTCACTGCGACCCGCACCTTCGCGCCGCACCCAGGCGACGTCTGTTAAGAATAAAAACCAGCGGTACTTGCCGGGGCGGCTCCGGGCGGCGGCTCCGCGGGGAGGTCCCCTCCGAAAGTTGGGCGCAGGGCGGGCGGTGGGGTGGGCTGGGGGCAGTGGGGTGGGGTGGTGGTTTGGTTTTTTTTTTTCCTCCTTTCCTTTTTGTTGTTGGAGGGGGGGGTTGTTGTGTTGTGTTTTTTGATGGGGATGGGGATGCTCCTGCGCGGCCGGCTCAGATGCCAGCCGAGTACTTCATGCGCTTCTGCTTCTGGCGCTGGTTGCAGAACCAGACGCGGACCACGTTCTTCTTGAGGTCCAGCTTCTCGGCGATGGCGGCGATCTTCTCGGAGGAGGGCCGGGGCTGGAGGGCGAAGTAGGCTTCCAGCGAGCGCTTCTCGGGGGCGGCGATGGAGGTCCGCTTGCGCTTCTTCTCCGCGCCGCTGAAGAGCTCGGGCTTGGCCAGCTTCTCGCGGTGGGACTTCTCCGCCTCCTCCAGCCAGGCCTGCAGGATGGGTTTGAGGGCGATCATGTTGTTGTGGGAGAGGGTGAGGGACTCGAAGCGGCAGATGGTGCTTTGGCTGAGGGAGCCCACCCCCGGGATCTTCAGGTTGGCCAGCGCCGAGCCCACGTCTGCCTGGGTGACCCCCAGCTTGATGCGGCGCTGCTTGAAGCGCTCGGCGAAGGCCTCCAGGTCGCGGGGGTCGGCGTCCACGTCGCTCATGCAGCCCATGTGGGCCGGCAGCCCGTGGGCGTGGGCCATGCCCAGCGCCGCCGGGTGCATGGGGTTCATGCCGGCCATGTGGGGAGCGTGGCCCGGCGTGGAAACGACGGCGCCGTCGGGGGCAGCCATGGCCCCCAGCGCCAGCCCCGGCGTCAGGTGCTCCAAGAGTTCCCCCTCCAGCGCCTGATGGGGCTGGTGGTGGTGGTGGTGGTGGTGGTGATGGTGGTGGTGGGTGCCCGACAGGGCGGACGGGTGGGAGATGGGCACCGAGGAGGAGGAGGCGGCCGAGGTGCAGGGGATGGTGTTCATGGTGTGGTAGGTGGCGTCCGGCTTGAAGGGGCTGTGGTGCGGCGGGTGGTGGTGGTGGCTCTTGCTCGGGGAGACGATGTCCACCGCTGCCAGGGCTTCGGCGCGGGCCAGCAGGCTCTCGTCCAGACCGCCGAATATATTGCTCTGCAATTGCAAATAGAAGGCACACATAACGCTCAGCAGGGAATTCGCCTCCCCGCGCACTCCGCCGTGCCACTAAAACCTTCCCAGCATGTTAAAAGAGAAATCCTGGAGAAGGGCGGGGGGGGGGGAGGGGGGGAAGAGGAGAAGAGGGAGCGAGCGGGGCGAGGGAGCGGGCGCGGCGCGCAGCCGCTGGCGCGGAGGCAGCAGCCGGCGGCGGGCGGGCGGGCGGACACACGCACCAGCCGCACGCAGCATCCCAGGTCATAAAAATTAATACGGGCGGCAGGAGCCGCCGCATGCATAAGTTGGGCGAGCGCCCGGTGGCGCCGGGTGATTTGCTGCGCGGCCATGAAAAAATCATCAGGCGGATCCGAGGGGCCGCCGAGGGGCTCCCCTTAAAGCGGGGCGGCGGGCGGCGGGCACCTACCGGAGGGGCGGGCAGGCAGGCCCGCCGCATCGCCTCCGCGCCGCCGCCGCCGGGGCCGGAGCCCGAGCCGGAGCCGGAGCCGCCGCTGCCGGGGCCGGAGCCGGAGCCGGAGCCGCGTCCGGCGGAGCCGCCGGTGCCGGTGCTGCTGGGGGAGCTGGCGGCGGGGGCGGCGGCGCCGGCGGAGGGGCAGGGCGAGGCGGTGTGCAGGGCCGAGTACTTGGTTTCGTGGAGGCCGCCGCCACCGCCGCCGCCGCCGTGGGGGAGGCCGAAAGGCTGCTTGCTGCTGAGGGACATCATCATGGTGCTCGCCGCCGCCGCGGCCCGGCCCGCCGGCAGGCGACCGCCGGAGGAGGGCAGGGGCGCGGGGCCGGGGGCCCGGACCCCCCGGAAAAGCCACAGGAGCCCCGGACACCCCCCCCCCGCGCCCCGCCCCCCCCCGCAAAAAAAAAAAAAAAAAAAAAAATCCCACTCGCCCCCCAGCCGGGTGCCCGAGCCCCGCCGGGGAGGACGCGGCCGGGAGAGGCGGCTCCGGCGAGCCGGGGATGCGCGGGGGATGCGCGGGGAATGCGCGAGGGATGCGCGGGCTGCCTCCCGCCCGCCCGCCCTCCGCCCGGCTCTCGCTGCCGTCCGCCGCCTCCGCTCCGGCGCCGGCCCTCGCCTCTCGCGAAGTGCTCTCCCCGCCGTCGCGCCGGTGGGTTTTACTCTCTCCCCTCCCTCCCCTCCCCTCTCGCCTGTCACTACAGCCCAACTCCTCGGGAAGAGCCCTCCGCGCCTGCCTCCTCGGCCCCGGCCCCCTCCTCCGCCGCTCCCTGCCCGCCCCCCGCCGCCCCCGCGCCCACGCCCACGCGTGCTCCCTCACTCACCGCCGCGCCGCGCCCCGCAGCCTCCCGGAAAGGGGAGGGAAAAAGCCAAAAAAGAAAAAAAAAAAAAATAGGAGGGGGGGTATTCGACACTTCCCCCGGCCCCTAATCCACCCTCCATTAAAAAAAAAAATAAAAAGAAAGAAAAAAAAAAGAAAAAAAAAAAAAAGACGAACGGGAAAAGTCCCGTCCGGACTGACCGGGAGCCCAGCGCCACCCGGTGTCCCGGGCGCTGCCGCGGCGCGGCTCGTCGCTCCGGCGGGGCCCCGGGGGCGGTGGGGGCGGGGGGCGCCGGGCGCTGCGCGGGGGGCGCGGAGGGAAAGGCGGGGAGCGGGGCCGGGGTCTGTGTGTGTCTGTGTGGATGTCTGTGTGTGTGTCTGTGTGTGTCCCGGCGTCCCCCACCGGCGGGGAGCCGCGGCGATCCTCCCGCAAAAGCGCACCGCTGTCCCGCTAACTTCCCCCTGCCTTTCCCTTCGAAAAAGAGGGAAAGGAAAAAAAAAAAAAGAGAGAGAAAATAAATCAGGGAAAGTCAGCTTTACTGAAGTGGCCGGGTTTATTTCCATGATTTTCACTTTGCAGCAGGAAGGTTAAAATAAGTGCTTAGGTGTTTAATTTCTCACCTAAACAGCAGACTTGGTAATTTTAAAGGAAATAAAAAAAATTACATTGTATCAGCTCTCACTGTCGCCAGCTCGGAGAAATGAAATAAATCAAAGTTAAAAGCTTGAGTATCATTTAATTATGGTGCGAATAGCGCTTGGAAAGAAGTAGAACAACATCTCTAAACAAATTATGGCCGGGCCAGGAAGGAATTATTAGATTGAAATTTCATTTAGGCTCGGGAGACACAGCGCTTCAATATGTAATCTGTTATGCCTCATCTGATTTGTATGCTTAATTCAGCTTGACGAATTTATTAGTTTTCATAATAGTAAAAAAATTGAGCAGCACTATGGGCTAATGCATTGTGTGTACTATAAATTGTATGTCACCGTTGAAAGGCTGAAGTCTATAGAAATCTTTTATTAATGACAACATAGGAAAGAGGATTTTCTTGCAAGCCTTTAAGGAGTTCATGCCAAACCTCCGCGCTTCGTGTCTCGGTAGGCTATTAACATATCGTCATACTAATTAGGCTACTTCATGAGTGATATAATTTCAAACTTTAAATTATGTTCTAATTAACAAGGGTTGTCCAATTTGCTTAATCTTCAAAAGGCTTTTGGCTTGTCTAATTAGTCTAAAGCATCGAGCATCTCCAACGCCCAAGAAAAAGCCATCAATAACATTTTGCGTGTTTTCCGTGAATCCCGGGCAGAGCCCACGCGGGGCGCGGCCGGGACTGGCACGATGCCAGCGGCCCCTCCGCCGGGGGCCCCGCAGCGCGCGCTCCCGCCCCCCTCCGCCCCCCCCCCTCCCCCCCCGGCAGTGGCCGCGGCCCTTAGCGCTCCGGCGCGGACGTGCGGGGAGGTGTGCGGGCAGCGGAGGGAGATCTCCCGCTGCCGGGGGAGGGGGTGGGGTGGGGGTGGGGAGGAAGGGAAAAAAAAAAAAAAAAACAAGAAGAAAATACCTGGTTGGCGCCGGGCAGTGCGAGGGCAGCCCGGCCACCGGTCCGCGCCGCCGGGAAAGGGCTCTGGGCTCTGCCCGCCCCGCTCGCCGGCGGAACTTCGGCGGAGAGAAGGGCGAGGAGAAAAACCTCGCCACGCTATACATTTAACCCCTCCCGCACTGAGTTTAATTACTCGCAATAGTTGTCCTAATGTATGCTGTCACACGGGAGAATTGAGAACGCATATCGTTAATACGAATTAATCTTGACTTTAATAGCAACTGACAACCGATCTCCAAAACGCTGAGCGCTTATCGCCGCTCCGAACGGCCGCCGCGGGGGTGCGGAGCCAGGGAGCGGAATAGCCGCGGAAACTTTGCCGGGTGCCGCGCCCGGCAGCGACCCCGGGGGTCCCCGCGGCGGCCGCGGCTGCCGGTGCCCCCCGCGCTGCAGGGTCCCGCCGCCCCGGCCCCGCGCAGCGCCCTGCCCGCCCCGCCGTTCCGGATTTCCCCCATTTACCCCCGCCTGGTACTGGCTTTTTTGTTTTGTTTGTTTTGTTTTTGGGTTTGGGTTTTTTTTTGGAGAGGGACGCCCCGATGCCCAGCTGCACACCCCGCCCGGTGTCGCCGCGGGAGCCGTAGCAGGCGTGGAGCCCCCGCCGCCCCCCGGCTGCTCGTCGCCCCCCCGGGGCCGCGGGCCCCGCAGCCGGCTCGGCGCACGAGCGGGCCGCTAAATAAAGGGAGAGACACCCCAACCCCCCCCTTCCCCACGCCCACACCCTGACCCACGCAGACATCTGGGGAGAAATCACTGTCGCCTCTCATGTATCCATGTTCTGATTTACGATTAAAATTTAAAGACGCGCATTCATATTTTACCGAACCTAATGCGCCCTATGAATTTTTAATCCATTAAGATGCGGGCTACACTTTGAGCAAACTCTACCTTTGTTTTGAACGCCGGGCAGCGGCGGCCCTGCCTTTGCTGGAGGGGCGGCCCCGGTGCCCCACATCGCCCCCGGCCCCCGCCTCCTCCGGGCCGCTCCCCCGGGGCTCGGGGGCGCCCGGGCCCCGCCGCCGCGGGGGCACCGCGGCTGCGGAGAGCTGCAACCCGCGGAGCGCCGGCAGCCAGCGGACGGGACGCCCCGTCGAGGCACCCCCGGCGGTACCTCCGCACCCCAGTACCCCCCATCCCCGCAGCCCGGCGCCGCTGCCCGCACTGCTCCCGCTCCCGCTCCCCCTCTCCCCTCCTCCAAATCCGGGTGCGGAGCCGGTGCGGGGCGGCGGGCGGGCGGCGGCAGGGGGGTGCGCCCTCCGCGGCGTCCCCGCCGCCCCCCGGCCTGGCCGGGGCCGCGCTGCCGCCGCAAGCCCAGTCAAGTCACGAAGTCAAACTTAGAGCCCGGAACGATCAATGGAGACTTTTGCCGTCCGTGGCGCCTCGTGCTTCCTGGCACTAAAATAAATGCAAGAAATCGAAACTTAATTACTTGAAAGAAATCCAGAAATCCCTCTGCATAATTTATCCCGGCATTTTTCGTGGCGTTTGTGTTGAAGGCACGCGTTTCGCTCCGCACGCTCCTCTCCCCAGCGCCGCTTCACTCCGCGGGCGCGGGGCGGCCGGCTCGTCCCGGCGGACCCCCGCACCCCCCGCACCGCGTGCGGCCCAGGGGCGAGGGGAGGGGGGGCAGTCTCTGGAGAAGACCACGGTTCTGCCTCGGGCTCGCCCGCGCTGAGCCCCCGCCCCCCCCCCCCCCGCGGCTGAGAACATCTCCCGGGGCAGGGATGCAGGCAGGGCAGCGTGTGGTACCCTCCCCATGCTGCCTGCGAGGTCTGAGCCCTGAGCGAGGCACCTGGCAGATATTTTCTGATCAGGAACGTCTGGTGTAACAACCCCAGTCTCCCAAGCGTAATGGAAAGTGCCAATAAAGTAACTCACTTATTCTGATAAACTTCCCCCTTGTCTTTGACGATACCCCCGTGGCCTCCGCAGCCCTTCTTACACACAGGGTATGACCTGCTGGCTGGGGGGAGAATATCAAATGGCAACGTGGCGATGGCCTCCTCGCTTGCCACCCAGCCTGGCTGCTGAGAGCCCGCTCCGAGCCTTCCGCTGAATTCATCAGGGCTGCGAGTCTGCTGGCTCGGGAGCAAACTTTATCATAGACACCTCATCGAGAAGTTGAAGTAATGTTATGAAAGAATGAAAAATACATTTGGGAGCTGCCTGGAAACTGAAGTACATTTTGATTTAACTTACATTAACAGAAACCTAATGTAAAAGTGAAGGGATCTAACAAAACCATTAATAATTTAAAAATAATTACAGATAGTCTATCCTCACTATTCATAACTACTCAACATTTTAGACAAAGAAAGCTGAATATTCTTCGTGGGAGAAAGATGTGAGCTGACTACTAAGCAGAAGCCGTCCGGCTCACGCTGCCTGTCCTCTGCTCGCGTACGTTGCGTGTTCCCCGCTGTACCCAGGGCACCATCCCAAAAAGTGCTTTTACAGGAGGGAGGGTGGAAGCTGGCTGAAGGCGGAAGGCATGTCCTGCCTTTGTGCAGGGCTTTTTGGCAGGCAAGCAGCATGGCTTTCTGTCCCTCCTCCTTGCTGGAGTCACTATTTGAGGTGGGCCCTGTTTGGCAGGGGAGACCAAGGATGCTCTCGCACCTCCTTGGGCTCTCACGAAGCTCTGCCAACCTTGGAGGCTTCGCAGGAGGCCTTTTCCATCCAGAGCCTTGGTTGACACCAGGGGCAACAGTGACTCTCCTGTCCCATGTTGTGCTGCGCTACATAAGGACAGCTGATATCAGCACCATACATCATCGGCTTGGCTTGCCGTGACCCTGAACAAAAGTTATTTTTAATGCATCCATTTGAATTCAAATTTCCGTCATGCATTTTATAGCTCAAGGGTCTTGAGCATCTTGCAAGGACGTGATTTTGCCTGTGTTTCTGTTTGTTTGGGGTTTTTTTGAGGTACATCTGCTGTCTAAACACTGTGTAAAATCAAAGCAGCTGGATATGGGGCAAACTTCACTGCTTTTCCTTACAGATAAAGATACAATTGTAAAGAAGGAAATCCTCAGACATAAAGTGGCTTCTAAAGGAAAAGAAAGTATCATACAATACAAAGCAATAAGAAATGCAGATCTAACTCTCGCAGGAACCTATCTTACAAATAGCCTTACAGGTGGGATCCCTTCCTAACCGCTTCCCCAGCCCCTCCTTGCACTGAAAACATTAAGATCTCATAGATCATAAAAAAAATATAATCTTATAAATCACACTGTGGATGTCCTTGGGACTCTACTCTTGCTGATTTAGACAAAACCCTGGTATCTTAGATTACCCTTCATTAATTATTTTCATTAATTTCCCCTGTTATAGATGTATTATCACAAATCATATTCCAAACACATCCCCTAATTAAGCACAAAATTCCTCTCTACCTCCGTATGCCATTTAAATGGAGCATTGAGAATGCGCGTGTTCAGCCTGGTGCCCGGAGGCTCGTGGCAGGCAGTTGGTGCAACAAAAGATGGTTCTGGCATGTCAGCTATCTTTCAGGACTTGCTCTAACGCAGAGGAAATATTTTGATTTTTTCATTTGGTCATCAAGATGGGCATGTTCTCAGCTCGGAGCTCTTGGCCCTTCCAGATTTTCAGTGTCTTCCATCTTCCTCTGCAGGTAAATCTGAGTTCCTTTTCTCCATCTTCCACCATGTGGGGGGTTGGCTGATCTCTTTGTACGTCCTCAGGATTCACCGGGCGCACTCACAGAGCAGCCTTTCCCCTTTCAGTCAGGAAGAAAAACTGCAACAGGTGAGAAGCATTGGAAAAGGTGGTGAAAACCTTGTGTTTCTGAGAAGGCTGTCACCAATGGATAGGTGCAATTTTAAAAAAGGGTTTACGAGTTGTGTCACTGGATCACTGTTTGTACTTCGGAGCCATTAAATAGTGGGCTAAAATACATTTTTAGGTAGACAGGGTCCTGCAGCTCCGTGTGAGAGGTGTGTAATGTACAGCTGTGGTATCTCGTGTGTGCTGTGCCATGCTTTTTCCACGGTCTCTAGGTTTGGTGAGGTCTTGCCTGGACTCATCCTGCTTGGTGAATGGTTAGTGGAAAGCACCTGTGGATCATTCTGTTTTCTCCCTTTGATTCCACATCCACACAATTGGAGCACAACATGACTCGACCCTGGCTGGTGAGCAAGGCCTACTAGGGCCAGCATCTGCTAGAAACAGTAGATATATGCTGAAGCATCGGTCCCCGCGGGACCAGGCACGCTGAGATCAGACCTAGTCTACAGGCTCATCCTCCTTGAAAACCAGGCTTTAATTTTCAAAAGACATATCTATGCATAAGAGTAGTGATAACGTTTGGGGAGGGGATCCACCTTATATGTGGACATAGTTGTCTGCGTTATATTCAAAGCAAATCACAAATACTATTCTTTTTTTTCTGGTTAAAATTCAGGGGAAATGCATTCCACCTTTCCTACAACCTCTGGGCACACATCAAAGCCCTTCCTTTCACACGCAGAGCATGGGCACGTATCTGCTGGTGCTCTCCTATCCCTTATAAATGAAATATTGTATGTTCTGAAGACTGTTAATATAATGAAATTAAATTGTGAAGTGCCTCTGCAGCTCATATCAACATTTTCTATGGGAAACAGCCTGTTAGGACTATGTTACCACGTATCACTTGCGGTCCTGAGACAGCAATTGAATTCCAGTGAAATCTCTTACCAAAGGCAATCAAATTGATCACTGGGAGTTTTGCCAGTAACATCAAACCTGATGAAATGGTTCTGTGTTAAGAACTGGAAATATACACATGGAAAAGAGGACAGATCAGAAAATGAGAGTATGAAGATAAAGAAAAAATGCAGAAAGAAAAGAAAGGATACCCAGGGGAAAAAAAAGACCGCGGGAGATTAGTAATCGACAGACGTACATAGCCAACCCAATGCCGACATTTTAAAATGCAGACAACTCAGTTTATAGCCTGTAACACAAACTTCTATAGAGGCATTTACCCAGAAGAACTTTTATCCACACATCCCACCTTAAATATTTTGCTGAATTGGGATGATCTCAACTTGTGCTTAACTGCTTTACTGTGCGTTTTGTTGGGGGAGACCTGGGACAACCCGAAGAAGCTGTCATTTAAAACTTTCAAATATCACCATCAAGCTGCCTATGTGTCTGGTGCTACGTATATATAGTAAATATAGCATCATGTCAGAGTTTTACTTGTTAACCCCTTGACAGTTATGTTGCCTGGTAGGTACCCTGGCATAGTGAACTTATCTGAGTAAAATACATTTTGTTTTTCTTGTTTAGGCCAGCACGTTTCCTCAGAGTAAGTGCATTTGTTGCCGCACACCGATGAGACGGAGGCAACACTTTCTAACGGGTCCCAGCATCCCTGTTTTTCCCAGTGACTCGGGCTCCTGGCGTCTTTGCCTGCCTCTGAAAATATTCAAGCTGGCTCCAGACGCTCTGGCCCAAAGTGGGCCAAAATAATGGTGGTGGGGTTGATTTTTTTTTGTTTGTTTGTTTTCTTTTTTGGGGAGGGGGGGATTTTTGTGGTGTGTGTGGTTTGTTTTTTTTTTTTTTAATTTATTTTATTTTAGCTTGATGCAGTTTTTAGTAATGTTCGGATGTTCGTGGATACTTTTGAATGAGGGCGTTGGATCTGACGCAGCTTTCCCAACCCGTAAAACTCATCAGGTTTAAGTGCTGCCAGCTGCGGAGCGGCGCTTAGCGGGGCGGGACGCTGAGCAGCCCCGCCCGCGGCCCCCCCGCAGCCCGCCCCTCCGGGCGCCCCCGCCCGTGTCCCCCCGCGGTGGGCTGCGCTGCCGCCCCTCGCTATCCGGAGGCAGCCGAGGCGCCCTAGGGGGGACACGGCAGGAAATTAAGGGCAGCGTGTGGCCGAGGGGGGGCAGCCCCCTTGTTTCTTTCCCCGGGAGGCTGGGGCAGCCCAGACGCCGGGGGGATCGGCTCAGGAACAGGAATACCCCCCCCCCCCGCCGCCCCAGCGACCCCGGGCGATGCTTTGGGGGGGGGGGGGCGGGGGCGGGGCTGGCTGCGGCTGGGGGTCGTCCGTGTTCCCGTGGGAACACCCGGGGTCAGGCTCTGGGAATTGCCTCTGGGAGTTTGTTGCGGGAGGTGGGATCCCGATCCCGGGAGGCGCTTCCCGACGGCTGGGGGTCCCAGGGACAGGCACCTCCTAGCAGCCGGTTTGCAGGGATTAGGGAAAATCCCTCTCTCCTCTCAACTGGAGCCAAAAGCAAACCCCCCCTGGAGATTCCCGGCAGGATTCCCACTGCGAGGACCCTGGGAGAGGCACATCTGGGAACGAAACGTGGTTTCATTCTTATTTTGTGTCTCTGCTACACCTGGTGTCCTTCCACATCCCCAGTACTTCGTGTCTCTGCTACACCTGGTGTCCTTCCACATCCCTGGCATGGCATGGCATGGTACGTTGCAGCATGCTATATTATGACTGGTATGTAACAGTGGGCATGTTACTTTATTAATAAATAAATAAATATATATCTCTGCCCCAAACATGTTACTTTATTAATAAATAAATAAATATATATCTCTGCCCCAAACATGCCAACCTAGAAAGAAGATGGTTCCATCTGTATTCATCAATTGCTCAGAATACTTAAAAATTAACCAAAAGACCAGAAAAGCTGGGGCCCTGACGAGTAAGGGTTACATGCTTGGAGGCCAAAGAACTTCAGTGCATCCCTTAGCAAGGCTCAGCTGCTGCAGGTACTGAAAAATGGGATGGAGGAACCCAAACAGAACAGGTGCTTTCTACCCAAGTGAGGGAAAGAAGGCATGAAAAAAGTCTTGCTTGATTTGATTCCTAGCTGCGCTCCAGCTGGGGTGGGAGCCAGCGCTGGGTGGGTGGGTGACCCCTGGCTGGGGTAGGGAGGGGGCAGGGCTGGTTTGTGACCCCAGTGTTTTGGGGCTTGCTGCAAACGTCGGAGGGCTCGTGTGGGGTTTGGTGTTCACTATTCGTGTGGTTGTGTTTTAGCTGGGATGAGCTCTCCATGCACAGCTGGTGTTTTCACAATCTTGTAGATAAGCTGTGTCAGCACAGCCTTTATAAATCCCATTTTCCCCAAAGATTTATGATCTAACTGTAAATGTGTGCTCTGGACCAGTGTCTTGCATAGAGGGTTTTAGTGAAGGATCTTAATTTTAGAGGGTTGGTGCATTTATTTTCTGTACCCAAGATATATGATGTAAAACATAATTTATAATGTGGCATAATAAAAATGGATGACCTTTGAGAGGACAGCAGACTTTCTTCTGTACCTACACAATATCCTTTTTGGTAACATTTTGATAATGATTTTACATGTGCATTGCAGTGTGTGAGAGCGGGTGACAGTGCATTTGGCAATGGTAGGAGCTGTTGTGCTAACTTATCAACCTTATCAAGACCACTATGCGTACACACGGCGGTCAAGTTGGGCGAAGAGGGAGGGAAGAAGCCCTCATTCAGCAAAAGTACGTGGGTAGATTTTGCTTTTATTTATTCCACTTTGAATCAGAAATAACCGAGTGAATTGGAAGCTTCTTTGCTGAATTAATACGTGTGTGAATGCTCCAAATATTTCAGCGTTCTTAAAAAATTCAAGCAGACCTGGGAATAGCTGGGTAGCTTGCTTCTGAGAGCTGAGATACACCACCTCCTGTACTGCTCTTTGGCAAGACTGCCTGTTTTAAAGAGGCAGTCCAACGTCACAGCTGGTTTGAAGCCAGGCTGCATTCGCTGCCTGATTGTGTGGTATTGCCATACCTGTTAATTTCATTGTAAGCACGGTAACTTTTTTCCATGCAGATCAAGCTGTTACACACAAAGTGGGGGCAAAACAGATCTCTGTAACTGTGTGAACAGTGGCTGGTTTTCCCTTTCCTCTGGCACTGTGTGCACTGAAGGTGCTGCAGGCGTCTGCAAAGCAAAAGCCATGGAAATGGCAAATGAACACTGGGCTAGTGCATTCTTCATTGTGGCAAAGCTCCTGCCAAGTCAAAGACCATCGAATGTGAGTTTCATCTGAATCTAGAGAAGAGACTTAGGCTATATTAGTACTGTGAAAATTGAGAAACTGTTAAGTGAAATTTGCCATCTTGTTTTGGTGGTGTTTTATTTCTGATTTTGTTTTAGTTAAAGAAATAACTGACAAACCAGCGACTGTAAAAACTTAGTTGCTTAGTATATACACGCAGTTACCTTTTGAAGTCATCATCCTTCCTTACACTATGCAAGCAAAAATTCCTACATATGTTGGCCCTTCCCTGGTTTGTTAGCCAATGTACATATGAAGTGGACCTTAAATACTATACTGGCACACATCACAATATTAAGAATTCATGTTATAGCAATTGCTCAGTTCAGTGTTATAATGTGAATTCTTGAACCACTCCCAGTAGTAAAAAAACCCCCAACTATAAGTCAACAAAAGTTATTCTAGGTCTTGTGGTGATCTTGCCAACTCCTCTGGTGTAAAATCTGTAAGTTTGCTTACTTCTCCTGTTTGACAGGTCATCTAAGTAGAAGCAAGGAAGAGGAACACCCCGACAGTTTTGGAGAGGGCAAAAATGAGAAAATAAAACCCCGCTGCTCATGGTTTTTATACCATGTTTCTAAAACACGTGCTAGCATGAGTTCTGAGATTAGCTGAAAGAGAAGAAACTTTGCTCCGAGTTGTCTATGTCTGCTTCAGATTGCTAAAATTGTGGTGTTCAGAATTTGCTTGAAGACTACTGAGAGTTTATGTGCAACCCCCCCGCCCCCTTTTTTTATCTGCCCCTAATTGCTATAATTTGTCATGAAGAGAAGAGCGGGAAGAGCCTTTTAAAGCAGGTTGAGGATGGTGGGATGACTGGTGATGGCAGTGCAGGATGTGAGCAGGAAGCACACGCCTTCTGAGGGTAACTTTTGTTATTTAGTGAGGTCTATGGTTCAGAGGAAAAGTGGTAGACGAGAGCAAGAACTTTGTGCTAGAGGGGAAAAAGCAGAGTGCTACATCTTCAGGATGAAGACTTTTGCTTCTCTGGTGTGGTGAAAGTTAGTGCTGTAGGGGGCGGGGGTTTTAGATTTGTTTTTTATTAATCCTTGCTTCTGCAAAAGGAAAATCTTCCTTTAGGACTGGTCCAAGGTGTGGAACAAATACACCCAGGAACCAGGGATGGATGCTTACTACCCTCTACCTCGCTTCCCACTTACCTGACTTGCTGATACAAAGATGTCTCTGTGTGTGCTCAGCTGAAGCATCTAATCACATACCCACTACTGAAATGAAACAAAAAAAATGAGACGGCTATAGCAACATGAAAGTCTAGGCAGGAAGGGAAAAAATATATCCTGAATGGCTGGGGTGAGGGTAAGGGAGCACAGTAACCCCACGGTAGTGCATTGCTTGCACTGCTTAATGTACTCCCTGTAGCAGCACTCGGATGTCCCTGCTGGGTGGTGAATATGGGCTGGGGGCGAGGGGCATCTGCTGCCCCTGTGTGCTGCCAGGACCCCGGGAGAAGGGCAAGCGGTCGAGCAGGAGGATGAGGTGACTCGATTAACATGATGGTTTTATTATCATAAACTCATCTGATAACAGAGGAAGTCAGGAGCAAGCGTGGGTTTTCATAGCCGTGAGGGAGAGTCCCCAGAGGAGGTGCTGGCTGGTCGGGCTCAGTCTGTCAGCCGCAGCAGCCGTGGGTGGTTTGGGTTTGTAATTTCCAGAAGCAATTAAGACAAGAAAACAAAACACTGACTCAATGGGGTGAAGCAAATGTCATAAATTTCAGTACTTACTCAAAAGTTATTTTTCAGCCCTGCACTTAGCTAACTCAGTCCAGGAATTTCCTTTTTCTCCCCATCAGAATCGAATTAAATCAAGATTTTAATCCCATTTATTTCAAGATCCTTTGCTGGAAAACGGTAAACAAAACCGCTGTGGCTAGCGACTGACAAACAATGCATTTAGGGCTTAGCAAGCAGCCACTGAGAGCTGTTTTCTGTTTGAAGATTCTTGCTGGCTCCAAGTTTTGGGAAGTTCAGACTGCCTATGTCCAGCTGCCACCTAGCCTGATAACCACCACAGCCCCACCTGTCTTGTTGTTACTTCATGTTTAGTGGGAGTTTAATTGCAAACAGCTGAAATTGGTTGCTAATCCCCTGTGTGGAGTATGCTGGAGGCTTATGTCCTGTTGGTCTTGGAGTAAATTGAATGTAGTAGGTTTGGCAGTAGGTGGACTCTTTATTTTCATAAGAAGCTGACCAACTGATGTTGGTGGAAGGTAGTTCCTCTTAATTATTTTAAATCAAGCAGCTTGTCCAGTAAGTGGGATGCCACGTGAGTGTGAGGCTGTCTGCTCTGTTTCAGGCAGGGCTGGGTGCTGCAGAGCTGGGTTCTGCCTGCGCCTGGCCCCTGGGCATTGCCGGGGCTCAGCTGCGGGACGGTGCTGGCTTCTTGGCTCTTTGGGGCAACTGCTGTCTTCTGGTACGTGTTTATGGGCTGAAAAGCACAATGGTGCTATCTTCTGGCTGGGGTCTTTGGAGGCTGCTACACCACCAGTAAGTAAAAGTTAATTGCAAATTTATTTCCACGTAGCAGTAAGGGAAAGACACTTGGGGCCAGTTTCCTTTACAGAAAAGGGGGGGAAAGCCTGTTCTACGCTCATTTGATTAACCGGTGCTGTTAATCACTGCCAGGTTTATGAACCTCTATTATAAACTTGTTACTCTAAGGGGTTTCAGTTCAGCAGTTGAAAAACAGCTTTTGGGCCTCGGTAGGTAAGAGTAGCAAGAAGTACAAGTAGAAGCACTGAGCCTTTGAAGAGTGTATAAATAATTAGCAACCTATTTCATGTGGACTCTTTTGTCAAGATACAGTGTCAGACCTGGGATTTTACCGGAACATGATGAAAATGTGGAAATAGCTCTGTATTTATTCCAGCGTAACAATGTTGAAATGGAAAATAATTTGGTATATTAGAAGCAATTTTAGGTCACAAGTAACAGCTCTGCACTGCTGAACTGGTCTGGTATCTGCCATGGTTTCTTCAGAAAGTGGAAAGTGTCTGAAAGATTCTTTACACTCTTGTGTCTTTTGAATCTTAGATCCATATTTCATGGTTGCAAAACTTACAACACAGGTGAAAACCTGAACTGCATCTTAATAAAGAAAAGTGATGAACAAATAGTAGCTCATGCCACTTTGGATGGTAGAGGGAAATATAGAAGGTAAAATAGAAAACAAAGGTGGGAACTTAATGTTTTCCACACTGTGGTGCAAAAAACCCCACAACCCACAACAAAAATCCCCAGTCCTCCAGGACATACCCATATATCTCAGTCAAAAGTGACAAAAACTTTGCTCTTACTAATAAACAGCTAGTGCAAATCCCTCTGATGTAATATATGTATCTGGAAGCTAATGGCATCGCAAGTGTCTTAGATGTCAAGAACAACGCTGTTTTAGTCATGGTTTGGTTTAGCATCATTCCACTTGGTTGGCTTTGGTTGGTTTCGTTGTTTTTCCCCCCATGTTTGTATGGTAAAACTGTTTGCTTTTTAGGGCAAGACTTCTGCTCTTCCATTTTCAAACACTAATGCTGATCTCTGGGGAAAAGCCCCAACTCCATCCGTTGTAGATGGCTTTGCTTGTTCCCACTGGGAGGGGGATGCTCAGTTGGCATCAGCATGAGTTTTGTTCAACTAAGAAATTAATTCAGGGTAACCCTGCATCGGTCGGTGGTTGTGGGACTCCTGTAAGAAATCCATGTGCTTAAACGCGGAGGTTATTTTAGCAGAAATGCGTCTGTCTCTGCTACTTTCAGAAATGCTAATGGGACTTCAGCGAGGTCAAGACTTCAGAAGCACTTTCTCTATTAACCCAAACAGAATCAAGATTTCACTCTTCACCTTTTTCTACCGAGGCTTTCTGCCCAGCTTTGAAGTCTGGAAGGATAAATCAAACTCAAAGAGTGAACTTCATTTTGCCTGCAGTTCAGATGTTTGGGCTGAGCGATGGTAATCTCGGTGCAGGACCACAGGCCAGTGAGTTTCTCAATTGTGGGTGTGAGGCATTTTCCGCCTCTTCTACTTACATTAGGAATTACATAAAACTGTTTAAATAATGATTACAGTTTTTTTTAAAAAAAAATAGCTTTCATGCCTGTGTGCATTTGTATTTTAAGAGGCTAGTTTTTAGCTAGCTTTAAGTTGTATTTGTGCTTGTCAAATAATTTTAAAGGAATATGCTGCGTTATTAAAAAAGTGTTCTCTGTTTGCTTGTTATGTGATGTGAAATGCAATGGGATCTCTGCAGAATATAATACGCAGTGAAATGAGAAGTTTCAGCTGATATGTGGAAGGAGAGAGCATTACCCTGATTCTCCTGGGTTTAGCTCGGCAGCATGTGAGCTCCTGAAAAAAGTGAGGAGGCAAAACTGGACCCAGCAGGTGCTGCTGGGCACTGCCCGTGACTCCGGCTATGTGGTGGGTGTACGGCTGCTCCCTCCTGCTCAGGGACTGCTGCCAGTATTTGCCCACCCAAACAACTCCGCAGAACTCACGGATGGTTTGTCACAAACCCAGTGAACTTGGTGGCAATGTCCTAGTTGCAATTCTGCACCAGTCCAGGTGTTCAGTCCTCTGTGAAGCATTACCCAAGTTAGCCGTTCTGTTTAAATTTTCATTGCCGCTCTTGCTAAGAGTGTACTGCTCACTCATTTTCACACATCTGCCTCTAAGCTTGCCTTTGCTACTCAAGTGCGAAGCTGTGTGCAAGAGACCAATGTTTAGGCACCAGACAAACTACCCAGCTACATACAAAGCCAGCTCCTCCTCCTTAAACAAAACTGGTTCTTCCCACCCTCATCTAAACTGGAAGCAATGCTATAGAAATCCACAGGCTTCAGCAAGGTAAGCAATGGAAAAAGCAGGTCCGTATTTTTTCTACCTTCGGTACCTTCTGGTGTCCACTGGATGCTGACACTAATCTGGCTGTTGCGCATCCCACAGTGTCAGACTGAGCGACTTCATAGCCATCTCTGTGGTGGTTTTGATCTTTATTTTCACCATAGCCCATAGGGCAGGTTTTACACTTGACAGAAGTGGAAACCGTACCGCTCAGCCATTACTTTTTAATCTGCTAAGCAGGAAAGTGAGCCTTTTAAGTGCCTGGCTTGTGGGAGGTCATCATTAGTCTGTCAAAGTATTTCTTTATTGCTCTCTTCCATAAATGTATTTGATATGGCAATTCCTCGTTATGTTGTTTTGAACAGACAAGACGTACTGTTTATGAAAACAGACTTCTTAAAAGCAAGCTGTGGTGGCGGGTAAAGGAGGAGAGGTTGTTTACAATATTTTAAGCCAAACGGTTCCTTTGGCAGGAGGTTTTCTGTAACAAGTGAGAACAACAAGAATTAGCTCTCCCAGCACTTCGACGAGCAGAGATTTTTGTCTGTAATGAGAAGAATGAGACTTGTTTGACATTAGCTACAAAACAACACAGGAGAGATGAAGAAGGAGGGCAGAAATACATTACTGAAGGTGAGGAGAAACAACTTCACTGCTCTACTGTGAATTCCAAGATTCTTGCTCATTATAATGTATAATTATACATTATTCCAGAGGAGAGGTTGAAAGAAGGTAGGTCTTGCCAACCGTGCTAAATCCTGTTGAGGAACTGACCACAGCAGCATCCTACCTGAGTTCATATCATCCAAACTGTTCCCATTTTATTCTTCTGTACTGGATCCTTCTTTATGCAGAAATGCAAATTCTCTTTGGACTCCTGAGATTTGAAAACTGATTAGAATTTTTGTGTTCCTCCATTAAGGGTAAAAATATGTTATCCCAAGACAGACAGCCCCCCAAATTATACACTGACCTGAGAAAATGGGAATAGCTTGCTTTTGTCATTAAACAAATGACAGTTTTCAGCATCCAGTGCCAATGACGTGGTTGCACCTCTTCTGAATTTTTGTTGTCTCTCTGTTTTGTTTTTTTTTTTTTTTTTTAGCAGTTTAGTGAGAAGTTTACTAATGCCAGATTCTATTTACTTGAGGTAGGATATTCATCCATCTATCATTTAAAAGCCA
This sequence comes from Falco cherrug, assembly GCF_023634085.1. Classification (NCBI taxonomy): domain Eukaryota; kingdom Metazoa; phylum Chordata; class Aves; order Falconiformes; family Falconidae; genus Falco; species Falco cherrug. The sequence continues at coordinate 14,992,148 of NC_073697.1, read as the reverse complement.
ATCTTTGGTTTGCTTTCTAAATCTAGTGTGTAATAGAAAAGTGGAGATATTATGTATGTGGCAATCCTAATTTCCTCTGCAGCTCTCTCACAGAGCAGAGCTTGAACTTAGAGGAGTTCAGCTCAGAGGAGAACAAGAGGAGGCTGGGCTGAAGTTTGGCTGCCTGAATGCATCTGGGTAGATATGTGTATGTGCGGCCTCTAGGGCATGGCTTTTGCTTTTAAGAACAGTGATGGATCAGGATACTATAGGAAAAAGTGAATATTTATTGACTTCAAGCTTAGGATGGTTGGTGTTGGCCAGATATTTCCTGCGTAATGAAATTGTAAGGCTCCTGCTTTCCCCCCTGCCCTTCTTTTCCCTTTGAGTGCAATTGCAAGGCTAGGTTGCATCGCTGGAGAACGGCTCCATTCCCACCAGTCAACGGTGCCATCTAAGCAGCAGTGGCTGCACACAGATGCCTCTGGACCCTGGTCTCCTGGCTCTGAAATACTTGTCTGTCTGGTGGTGGGGGACGATGATTGCTTTTCTTCTGGTCTGGCTCCCAAAGGCCCTTCATACTTCGCATACCCTAGTTACATTGACATGGTTCTTCCCTTTGCAAGGTCTTCTGACAGCCTCGAAAGTATTCACTTTGTCACTTGCTCTCCCCCGCTGTTGTTGGGTGTTTCATGGCAGCTGTCTTGGCTTTGCTCTCCCCCTCAACCTGTAGCACAACATGTGTATGTGTGCTTTGTTTCCTTGAAAGCTTGGGACAGGAAACTGGTGAAGTGGTCTGGTTGGAGTGGGATAGTAGAAAGCGAGAAGCTAAGGCTCTGTGTAATGGACCAAGTCTTATCTATGCAGCTTTCCTTCTGTGTGGATGCAACTGTGTGCTGCCTATTAATATTTCATTTGTATTGCACATACACACTGCTGAGAATGGTGCTCATCTAGGCATAAAAAGGCTATTATTAACCAATCTTATACGTACCTGTGAGTTTCCAGAATCTTATTACAAAAGTCATTCTTTTTGTCTGCTTCCATTCAAGTGTTAGAGGCTCCACTTGCTTCTGCTTCTCCACATAAGCCCACGTTTTTTTTTATTATGTTGTGAGAATAGCAGAGAAAACCAAGATATCTAAGGATCTTAAAGGAACTAAATAATTCTTACACAAGAGTTTAGGAAGATTTTTTTGGAACTATTTATTCCTTTTATTTCCTGATGGCAGTGCTATTTTCTTTACAAGGGCTGGCTAGGGGAAGTAAAAATGTGTGTTAAAGCCAAAGGGGTGTGTATTCCTCTGTACTTTACCTACAGTTTTTGGTTTAGACCCCAATCTGTTACACAGCCATAAAACAGGGATAATGCGATTGTAATAATAGACACAAATCAGGGTTAGGTCTGCTAAGCAAAAATTGAGAATTACATTGAAGTAAAGATTTATGGAGCTACTCCTAGGTATGTCAGGCAAGGGGAGAACCATGGATGTTTTAGATAGCACGTGAATATATGCAATAAAAGAAGTTATGAGGTTCTGGTTCTGTATAATCTGCTGAACTTTATTCTTTTTTTTGTGTGTATATGATAAAGAAGTTGTTAAAATCAGCAAGAGGAAAATCAGCAAAGTTTTGTTGCTGTGAGAGAGTTCTTACAATTTCAGGTCTACGGTGTCAATTTGGAAAACAGAGGGCTTTGTTGGGTTTTGTTTCTCTCTCTTTTTTTTTTTTTCTGAACAGTGGTATGAACTATAATTAAACCACACACCCACATATTTACATAGAAAGACAAACGGTCTGTTTATTTCAGCAGCTGTTTAACAAGTCACTAGCAAAATCAATTAAATTAATCCCAGGAAATAAAACTTGAAATAAAGATGATACCTGAAATCATTTTTATTCATGGTTAGAGACCATGCAGATTCTTTTGACAAGTTGAAAAATCTTATGGGTGATGTTGAAAACTTCAATGTACAAGTGCTAATTCAATTTGAGGGCAAAAAACCTGACTTGATAGAATGGTTTCTGTAGAGATATTACTAGAATAGCAAACCCCCAAGCAATACAAAGGCAGCCAGAGTATTGTATGCTCATTACCTGAATTTTCAAACACTTAACAACTGTGAGAAGTATGAATATGCAAAGCTTCCAGACTCTGACCAACATTCCTCTTATTCTTTTCTATTCTGGGGAATGAAAAAGCCAGGGTTTATGTCATTGCATACACGTAACTGTTATTAACTCAATTTAAAGTTGCATATGGTATAAGGTCATAGGTCTCTAACTCAGCGTTTAAGTAAATCAGCCTCCTCACCAGCAGCAGCACCTTAAAATATGTGTGCAAGTGCTCTGTTGAACTGGGGCTTAAAATTTCAGCCCTTGTATCTTCACAGCTGTTACGCAGGGAAGATGAACAGTGGACCTTGCACAGACAGTGTAATATTAAAAAAATATTAAATCACAACTATGGAGATTAAAATAGTAAAATGGGAACGAACTCTGGTCTTTAATGGTGAGGGTCCTAAACAGTCATCCTCATCTCTAGAAGGAAAAAAACATGGAAAAGAGAGCCTTATAATGAATGTCCCATGTGAGGGAATGGTTTGAATAAGAATTTCCTTCCCACGTGGAAGACCCCTTGACCTCCACGAGGATTTCGGGGACTTACTGCCATGTCGGGTCTGAAAGCTCCAAAGGCAGTGTTAATTTGCCTAATTTTAAGTTCTGGAGCAGATCCTGCAAGCTCTTGTTTGCATATATACTCCATTATGCCTGAATATTTTGTGCTGCTGTTTTATGAAGGATAATGTATCAGCCCTGATGTTTTAACTGGAAATGCAAAATACCACAAAGCACGCACCACAGTTACGCTAGCATCATTGCCTGACCCTTACCTTTTGCTTTTTCTCACATAAGCAGTACCATTGATTTTAGATAAGACAAAAAAAGCCCCTGAGATATTTGTGCAAGACTTAGGATCTTGTCCTTACTGCTGAATGCTCAAAGCTTTGACATCTAATCTTAAAAAAGACTATAAAAACTACAAGAGTCTGGGGTTTTTTAAAAGCTAAAATCATGTTGCTATAAATAAAGGACACCAGTCTCTGCAGGTTTAGGCCAGCAGGGCAGTAGCAAATCTGTTTATGTTAGATTATTTCTTAAATGTAAGAAAAATGTGTTTTAAAAATCAAAAAGCTGAACTGTGTATAACACCGAAGAATGCCACAAAAAAAAAAAAGCAGTTTGTGCCATGAATGCTTTTTGAATGCTTTTATCTTTTAAAAGGCATTTTTTTAATTCTGTATAGGCATTAAAGGATGTAGTCTGGGAGGTTTTTTTTCTGAGCTGCCTATAGTCTTTCTCCTCCTTGCTAACTCTTGCTGGTGCTGTTTGCAAGAGTCTTCTCAGCTGCCTGAGTCCTGAGGGTGCCAGGTAGGCAAATATTCTAGGTTATGACAAAAGCATTAAGGCTCTGAGCAAAAGGCTGGCAACATCTGCAGTTGCTCTAGGCTCCTAAACTCCTAGTGCTCTGATCACTTTGATGGGACCTGTTGGAAAACATCTGTCTATCTTCTCTTCAGCCTGAATGCTCCAGTTCCCTTTCTGTGGAAACCAAGTGGCACAGTGGCCAGTTGAGCACCACTGGGTAGTGTTTCAATATGGAGGTAGGTGGTGATGTGCCCTGAGATCTGGGAAGTGCTTCAGGGTCCTTAGCATATGCTGAATTACAGTGGAGAAGTGCAGGGGGAGACACCACTGTAGTCTGGAAACGTGGCTGGCATCTGAAACGAGACTTGCTAAAAGCAGAGCTCCTTGCTTGTTCGTCAGTGTCTCCGCAGGGAATTTCCTCCATGGACCGATTTTTCTACTGAATTTTTTTTGTCTCCATTACTTAACCTGAAATGTGAAAATCAGTCCAAGTTTCTGCCTAAATATTTTAAAAAGGGAAACACAAAAAAAAAAGATGTCCACCTGCTTGCCTACTGCAGACATGTAATAGTCTATGTACTAGTTGACACAACATTATCTGGGTTTTACTGAGCCCAACGAATTCTTTATGACAAAAGAAAAAGAAACCTGCTGGTCTTTAAATCACTAAATAATTTGTAAAATAAGCGTCTCAAGAAAATGAAGAGATAAGCACAGGGAAGGAATGGTGTCACTTTTGTGTACCCAATGTTCAGAGCACGACTTGGGTCTTAACTACAGAGGGCCCTGCCAACTACTGACTGGAATTTAACGTTTTAGCTCCCATGTGGCTTCCTATCTAAGAATTGACAGGTGATTTGTGTAGTAATCAATATGCTGCTGCTTCCTGGAGTTGTACACATTTTCTAATAATCCCAATTTTTGTTTGGCTGTCACTGTTAAAGATGATCAGAAAAGAAGGGGTTTGTGAATATAAATGAAGCATCCTATCGCTCAAGGCTGTGCTCTGTCTAGCTTGTGCAAAATGATGTTATTTGGTGTTAACTCCATAGCTTGCTTTTTTGCAGAAGGCTGGCTCTGTATTTTGGAATGCTGAATAGAAAATTAAAAATGCAGGCCAGTCTTCGGGAACATTTTACTTACTGTTTTAATAAACTTTTGTTTATGCCTAGAGGTGCCATTAAATTACCAGCCAGACATTAATATACAGTACACAAGGGATCTTGTATATAAGCAATGATTATTACTGCGTGACTCAGACGAAGCTTGCTATATACACAGATAGCTGCTGGACGGGAGATGAAAAGTGAATACCTGTCTGCATAAAGAGTGGTGGTACTTAGGCAGTGGATGTGCTATTTGGTCGGCTATGTTCAGAAGAAAACTATTTTTTTCAGAACAGAAGCATGACTCAAGGGGACAGTGGTGTGTCATGGTAGAAACACCTTTGCTTTCATAAAATGATGGAAGGCAAGCACATGGTGTGGATGATCCCGGAGCTAAAGTTACTAAGTATCTCCAAGTGAAGCATTATTCTGGCCTCTCTTAAACAAGGAGTCTTTTTGCACCACCAAAGCATCTACTTCAGCTGCTGACTCTGAGTATGCAGGGATGCTTGAAATGGTTAATTCCAAATGTGGCTTGCTTTCTGTGCTCCTGTGTCTGCAGCGAGACTACCACCCAAGGAAGTGAAGGCTGCAAGAACAAGCTGGAGTAAACATGGGCCATGGACCCCACACTGGAAAGTATCTGTCTGAGTAGCAGGGTGGACAGGTAAAATCAGAAGGATGCATTTTGCTGTAGGCCTTGTGCTTGCATGCTTCCACAGACAGGTACAACGTCAAATGTGGGATTGCAGGAGTGTTTTAAGTTCATCTAGAAAGAAGAAATTCAAAATCCCTCCAGCTCCTGAAAAAATGTATGCCAATTAATTCTGAATTGGGATTTTCCTTTACATTTGATCTACTTAAGAATGCACCACAAGGAAAGTTTCCTATGAGGAAAGCTTAGAAATGCTCTTAGGGAAAAGGCACCATCGTAGCTCTCCCACTTCCTACAGGGATCAGGGTAGAGCTCTGCTTAATGCACATCCTCTAAAGGAAATATAAGGCCCTACCTAATATAGTCTTCTTAGATTCTGCTGCAAAAAAATAACCAGATGATTCCTCCCCATCTGCTCTTCTTGTTTCTAGCTTCCCTGATGCACTTTCTGACTGACTTGCACCTACAAAAAAAATGAGTTCTTTCCCTCCTTTACTATAGCACATGGCTCTGGCATTAAAGCCGCTTACATGGAATGAGATGTGGGAGACTGGATGGGACCTCTGAAATGAACAACGAGATGACTTGCGTGGTATAAGCTGGAGAGATGGCAGGCAGTGGACAGTGCTGCTTGGAAATCTTCGTGAGACCCGAGTAGGTTGTAGGAATATTTCAAGTTCACAGCAGAATAACTTCCTTTCCTTGAGAATAGGAAGGAGAGGGCAGACTGTCCCAGGGGCAGACTGTCCCAGGATGCTGAGCCTGAGAGAAGGGAGGAGTGAGAGAGTTTAGCAACTGTGTTGGCTGTGCTAAAGAAACAAGTGGTGGCCATGTGCCAAAGGTGCAAAAGCCTTGCCTCCTGGTTAGTGAGGCAGTGGTAAGCGAAATGCATCTGTAAGAAGAACAGTATGGCAGTAGGCTTGGATAGAAGAGGCTTTCCCTTCAGTCTATGTCCTTCATGACGCTGTTTACCTTGGGATGGTATGTACCCCAAAACTTACCTCAGTGTCACTTTAATTCTCAGTTCCCATGCCATCATCCTCTCTTTGTTCAATTAAGCAGTCTGGGCTGGATGCTTCTGGAATAATGACTGCATCCAAAACTTTCATCAGACAGTGCTGACTTCATGATTTGTATCTGATTACTGCCAAAAAAATGAGGCAGTCATGTTTTCCTTATATTTGATGGTTGGAGGGGCTGTATTTGTTTCCATGCTTATGTTTTTCATTTATGTTATTATTTGCCAGCAATATGCAATCGTGTCCTCTGGTTTAGTTCAACTTTATTCCCTTGTCCTCATGTGATAGCGTTTTAGGCACAAAGCGTCCCAGTTTTTTTAATATTTCATCACCTATTAATGCTGCAGATCGTGGGATGAAGAGTTGTCAGCATCCTCATTTTTTCTGTATTGACAGATATAATAGCTGATTTGTTATTAAATAGCTATTCAAGGTTCTTTTCCTCTCTGGTTATATTTTTTTTTCCTAATTATTTAGCATATTTCCCAATAGCTTATCTCCCTTTCTGATGCCACTTTATTTTTTTTTTTGTGTGTGTGTCTAATTTCGCATTTGAGATATGTTTTCCACTTAACTTTGAAACTTTGAGGGGCAAGGCAGAAGTGAACCTGGTCAACGCAAGAGATATCAGACCCAGAGATATCAGATATAGACTGATATCAGATATAGACTAATATCAGAGATATCAGTGTGCCTTCATGCCTCTCTAAGAGAGGGCTTGTGAGGATTTCTGCAGGAGATGAAGCACGAGTTTGTATCAGTTCAGAGTACTGCCAGTGGGGATCTCCTGACAGCTTTGGCCTGGTGGTCCCCATTCATACTGAATCACCAATGGTATTAATTGCTGCAGCTGGTACTAATGAGGGCTACATTAAAGTGAGGTCCATTATGTGTCTGTGCAGTACAGGTCCTTGATTGTGTGCCTGGGTTTATGCTTGCACAGTACCTGGTCCAAAGAAGCCTTGCAGTCTGATCAAGATCTCCAAATTCTGCTTTGGTATAAGCAATTTAGGAAAAAAGAAATAAAAGAATATACCACTTCCAGCACTCCAAAGGGGCATAGTGCTACACAGATGGGTGGGAACATGCACCTTCCTCTCGGGTCTAACATAGGCAGCACACAGAAGCACTTATGTTCCTGCGGGGGAACTTCCTAGTCCATTATAAATCAAAAGGCCAGATAGGCTGGGATCAAGTAACTTGATTTTTCAAATACTGGGGAATTTACTTCAATGCAGGTAAATGATGGTGGCACTGTTAATATACAACTGTAAGCTCCCCTATTTCCTTGCATTTTCAGAAAGGGTTACTGAGGGAAAGGCAGGCAAAACCTTCCTTTGTAAATCTGTACCCTAGTATGTATAACAAGCTGCTTGGTTTCCAACCTGCAGGGGGAAATTGTGGTGGCTTGTCAGGACTGAATGGTCAGGCTCTAAGTTATGAACACGGTTTGATGTTCAAAATAGTCAACAGAGGCCAATGTGCCAAGCTAAGCACAAAGGATGTGTCTACACTTGCACCTTTCTATTGCACATCACGTTGACCCTGAGACTGTAGTCTCTGAAATGACCAAACTGGCCGTGGTCAGAGTTCATCACAGGAATGCGCTTGGTTTTTCTCCAGACTGATGGAGAGCTGGGTCCTGGCCTGTGGTGAAGACAGGACATGGCAATGGTGTGCGAAGATCCAAGAGGTATGAAGCAACAGGTGCTGTCATATGATGAAGTCAAACAGACAAGTCTAAGCCTAAAGACAACTTCTCTGGCATTCTTCCTCAGGGAAGCTCCTGAATTTGTTCTCTGTACCTTTAAACTCTTTGCTAACACTAAAATCAAAAGGGACAGACACAAGAGAAATCAGGCGCCACCTCCCATCCAGCTAAGTGAATACAAGGTTTGGAGCATGGGCTGTCCTTCCTCTTGGGCAAGCCCTGCTGTTCCTTCTTCTAGAAGGCAAAGCTCAAGCTTCTAAAAGCCAGCTTTCAGCAGCCTTAGGACAACCCCTTTTTCTAGCAGCTGCCTCTTTCTCAAGCCTAAATGTGCTCATGTATTTCTGATTTCTCCAATGGCTGCTCCTTCCAAACTTGACCTTTGTGACAGGTATCACAGCTTGGAGGATTGTTCTTTCTGATTTCTCTGATTTGCATGTTTTCCCATTATGAGTGGTTAGTTGCTCTGAAAGTGTTGTAAAATGTTTGCATCTGCACACGTGTGTGTACGTGCCCAGGAATAAAGCTGCTGCTTCTCCCCTGTAAAAACACAGCACAGGTTTTTATGCTGAAACGGCTCGTATTTGAGGTGGTTTTGGTATGATTATTGTAATATTAGAAGGTTATTTTTGTAAGCGTAAGGAGAAAAAGTATCACCATCTCTGAAGTGTCTTACTTAACAAGTTAAATCCAGTTGTTCACTGTGAAATCATCCAGAGAAGCCATTTCATGTTCTCACTTTCATTTTCCAGGTTTAAGTATGTACAGCTTTTCATGGTTTTACGAAATCTATATATTTTTTCTTATGTTTTTAAATTGCAGTTAAAGCAGCCCATAATCTGTTTCAAGCATAACTTTATTATGGCAATTGCTTTTTGTTTTTCTTTTTTTTTTTTAATGCAACCTTCTGAATGCATTATAGCCTTGTTGTCTACTGGGAAACCATATTTTTGTGAAAAAGTGCAAAACATGAAAATTTATCAAATCTATACGGTCTCTTGGAGGTCTAGGAGGAGAAGGCAAGAATGAGTGAAGCAGCACTAAGCCAGGTTCTGTTTGCATTAAGAACAAGCAGGTTCTAGGAAAGGGTTCAGCAGCGCCATGTTAGTTGCCTTTTAAATTTTCTTCCTAATACCTAAGATTAGTGCATGAAAATTTCACACTGGGCTCTTAAGTAGAAGAAAAATTGCTTATTTGTTGGATACCTAAATATACAAGGACTCTTCACTACAAGTGGATAAAAAAAAAAAGCATTATGCATTTTAAGTCTCTGGGGAAAAACAAATCATACCATTATAGAAATAAAACCAAAGATTCACAAAACCTTTTATCACCTTACAGCTTCTATTTATAAAAGCATGCCTATACGTGTGTTTAAGTCCCATTAAGTGCTGTTCTAAATTGAACTTGTACATAATTCCTACTACTGCATTATGCTCATGGTAGTAAGTCCTGCAGCTGGCAATACCTAAGCGCCCACAGGCATTTAATAATATTCAGCAGCAACAACCAAAAAATCCCTTGCACGTGCCTAAAACAGTGTAAGAACCTAGATCAGGAGAGAGTAAGAGTTGTGAATTCCACTTCCATAATGAAAACCAGCTAATGGGATCAGTATAGCAATTTCAAGCACCTGAGATCTGAAATAGTGCCACTAAGTGCTTGTGAGAAATGTGTTGTAAACTGTCTCCCATATATTTCCACTTTTTCTCCTCAACTTTCCTATTTATAATTAACACCTCTCTTTATCTTGTTCATTCTGAATATCTTTGTTCTTTTCAAGATAAATTATTTACTATCTCTTTCTCTCGTTTAAGCTCCCTTTATCTCGTGATCCCTTCTCCTTTATATTGAAATCTCTCCTGTCTAAATGCATAATCAGATGACATCTGCCACTACAGAAGTTAAAAATCCCAGTGCATTCCCTAAAATAACTTAAATGTGCAGTTATTAGACAGTAAGGTATAGCTGTACAGGTAAGAGGCTGGGTACACAACAGAAAAAGGCTCCATATGGCACAAAGGGGAGCTAACATCTCGGCATCGGTTGCAAACCACATGAGACCGATTGTTCGTAACGTGAAGCCCAGAAACGTCCAGTCCACTTCTGCATCTTTGCAGACATGAAAACTGGTCGCTGCTCATATTAACGGTCCTGTTGATTTCAGTAGATTACCTGTGAGCAATGAAGATGTGGTGTCACGTAGCTACGCATGTCACGAAGCTTTTGTATTATGCAGAAGGAAGCACAAGGGCCTTGAGAGGCAGGAAAGCATCTGGAAGCCCCGAGGTATGTTTGCCGTTGAACAAAAATGAAAATTTGGTCATGTGAAATCAGAGAGAAGCTAAATTCTCGTTCCTGTACTGTGTCTAAGCCCCAGCTAAATATATCCCAAAATGCTTTTGTACGATGTAATGGAGCATACATGTACACATGTGCCAGACCATTTTGGGATCTGGTCGAGTCCCAGTGGTTAATGAGGAAAGTGAAATGTTGCAGGATAGTTGTGGATGACAGACACTGAATTGCCCCTCTCCGATACTGATCAAATGCCTCAATATGGATGACAAATTGCCTTGTAACAACAGTGATGCTGTCTTGCAGACTTGAGGGGCTTAAGAGTCCTGCTAATTATACAGTACACTTGTAGTGCTTTTTTCCTTCCTGTTCCGAGCTGGTGGGGCAGGGCTTAGAGAGTGCTGTCGTATTTAAAAGCAGGAACAACTTAATCTATTTCTCATGTATGAGACCTATATGTTTATCATGCTAATTGAAGAATAGCTTTTAAACAAAACCAGTTAAAAAATCTTTGTAAAAGTCTTTCAATACACAGCTTAGAATATCTGCATATGATCTTAAAAATTACAGAAGAGACATAAATCTGTATATTTTGTAAATCAGTTGGCAAAATAAGTTTATTATAAACTTCAGATCTCTTTGGAAAAATCTTCCAAGCAAAGCATCCACTCAAAGCAATGGAGTCTTATAATGTCTTTAGTGAGTACAGACAAAAGTTAAATTTTTTCTGTGATACCTGATAACCACTGGCCAGCCATTAGGTTTTTTTTAGTATTTCTTAACTGTTATAATATGCAGTGAGATAGCTCATCCTTGTCTAGAGAATGAGAGACAGGCCTGGGACGGCGCACAAGGAGTGACCTTTGGATGGGAAAATGAGAGCAACCTTCCAGGGCCTAGGGCAGAACCTGAGGTTTCTAACTTTTGCCAGTTAGATCTGCTGTAAGCAAACATCTGAAACTTGTTGGCAAAATGAACCTAGAGTTAACTTGGGCAGTGGGCAAGATCAGGAATCCCCAGTTGGCATCCACCTGCAAAGAGTGAGGGGCAGGATAAGTAATGTACAAAAACAATGATGCAAAAGCAGGGAGAGACTGCCGTCTTCACTGCAGGATTGAATTTTATTACAGACTGAGTGCCCTCCACACCTGCCTCTACTTTGCATCTGTCTACAGCTTCTGCAGCAATTGCCACCTTCGTTCACTATGAAATCTGGCTGCTTCTGAATACTTAACTTTTGGACTCATTAGATTGTCATTTTGCTTTGCCTCGGTAACAATGCTTTCCTGAATTGTGCTGAAACTGTTTGTGCTTTCTCGTCCTGCAGGTGCAGACTGAGGCCTCTGCATCGTGCAATGAACCAGCTGGACTGAACCACCAGGCAGAAGGTGCCAAGCTTCCTGCCCCATCTCTGTTAGGACCGCCAGGGCTGTGCACATGTTCACAACAAAATGACCTGGGAAACACTGGACATCTGCCTGGTCTCCTGCTGTGTTCAGATCAGAGGGCCTGTGCCTTGCTAGCGTGTTTTCAGAGCCACGTTAAGAAAAGATCTAGGAGTGGTGCAGATAAAAAACATCACAGAACTATGGCCCCCTCACATGTGAATGCGTATCCACACAAAGATTTAATGTAATTTATATGATAAACATTGACTTTACATCTTTAGCTGATCCATCTTATCCTTCTTGTGTAGTAATCAAATCCTCCAAGTGATCAAATTCTACGCTCATTCCAATCACAGCTTGCTCTAGAAGAACAGCCGTTACGTGTTTATTTTCTCCCCAAACAGTCAGCCTGTAGCAGTTCACAGGCAAAACACTGTGAGGTTTTGCAATTTGGCACTCATATCTGAGAAAAGAGCAAGGACCACCATGTACTCCAGCAAAGCAGCGAAATGTATAATCATCTTACACTGCACACTGTGGATCCCTCATGGGTGGGAGAAGGCACATTTCCTCCCTATTAAAAAAAAAAAAAAATCAGCTATGACGTATATGTGTTTACACAAGTGAACCTGACAGGACATACAGCAATATACACTTCCTGAAGTCGCCGAGAGCACAGCAGAGCTCTGAGGTACAAACATTTATTTACGTGGTAGCGGAGAGCAGAAAAGTGCGTGGCAGGGCTGTTCTTTGAAGCCTGAATAGACCCACAAAGACCGCGAAGTACAAACTTACCGAACCGTTCAGAAGTCACACGGCAGAACCGCTGTGTGGGGAACCCGCCAGCCCCTGCCAGCCGTGGCCGTGCCGGTGTGAGCAGCAGTGGTGGCGGCACGTCTCGTACTTTGCCATGTCCCTGTCGGTGTGATCCAGAGCGCGGGGCCGCGGCCGGGCGGGGGCTGGGCTGACGCACCCCACGGGAAGCGGCGGGAAGGGGGGAACGGCGACGGGACGCGCAGGCCGAGCACCAGCGCGGGGGGGTTTACCACACTCTGCTTTAATGGAAGTGTATTGAACACTGAAGTAAACCCACCGACCTCCGCACGGGGAATCGTCTCCAGCTTGGAAGCCGGCCCGTTCGGCAGGCGCACCGCAGGTGATGTCGGCAGGTCGCGACAGGCGATTCTTCTCCCGCGGGCAGGGCAGACGCCTGTGGGTCCGCTCGGGCCAGACAGGCAGGCGCCGTCCTGCGGCAACCAAGCGGCACAGGGGCGAGCTCCGGGGCGACGGGGAACAACCTGCCGCCTCGGCGGGGGGGCGGGGCGGGGCGAGGCGGCCGGCCGTGTGCGAGGCCGGTTCGTGTGTGGCACGGCCGGTTCGTGCGTGGCACGGCCGGCGCCGCCCGCATTCGCAATACGGGCTGCAGGATTGCGGCCGGCGCTATCCTCACTGCCGGCAGCCGCGGCCCGCCCCCACGGGAGGATCCCGCTCCGCTTCCCGGGCGGGAGGGGGCGGCGGGGGTGCCCGTACGGCCCGGGAGCGGCCCCGTCTGCCGCCCCCTGCCTCAGCCCGCTCCACGCGCCCAACGGCCAGCCCGCGCCCGCCCTCCCGCGCGTCAAACGCTGGGCGTCTCGCAGGCGTTGTAATGTACCAAAACAGCGCGCACAGCCGCGCTGCCCCGCCGCGTCCGCTCAGACCCCGCGCCCGCCGGGGCCGCGCCGCCCGCCGGGACCGGCTCTGGGGCCGCGCTGCCCGGCCCGCCTGGCGCTGGCGCTGCCGCCACCGTCCCGTCTCCCCGCTCTGTTCCGCCGGCGGCGGCGGCCCGGCGCCACCGCCTCGGAGCGGGGAACGCAGCGCGGAGCAGGGGCGGCCGAAGCCGGTGTGGGGTCGGCGCTGCGGGCAGTCGGGCGGGCGGCGGCGGTGGCTGCGTGTCTATTCGGAGGTGCGTGGTAGCAATGGCGGCGGTGGGTGAGACTTTTCCTGTCAGCGGATCCGGCTGGTCCTGCCGGCGGGCGGTGGGGCTGCACCCCGCCCCGCCGCTGCGCCGTGGTGCGCCGGGCCGGGCCGGCGGGTAGCGCCGCGCCGCGCCATGGGGCTGCTGGAGCGCCTGCGGAAGGAGTGGTTCATCGTCGGGATCGTGCTGGTCATCGCGGTGGCGCGGCTAGAGCCCGCCGTCGGCGTCAAAGGGGGTGAGTGTGGCCGCTGCCCCGCCGGGGCTGGCTTGCCTCGGTAGTTCGGCGGTGTGGCGAGCGCCGGGCAGGGGCCCCGGAGCCGAAGCCCGGGCCCCCCTGGGGGGGCTGGCGGGACTTTGTCAACTCCCCGGCGGCCGGCGCTGCCCCCCGCCGCGTTTGGGTCGTGCGGGCCGGAGCTGGGCCCCGGTACCGGCGGGGAGCGGGCGGCCGCGCAGCCGGGCGGTGGAGGCAGTCGGCAGTCCGCGGGTCCGTGGGCGGAGGGTGCCGGTCGCCCTGCTGCCGGGGGCGCCGAGGCATGGTGGGGCCCAGAAACTTTGAAGCGAGTTGCCGGGGGGCGGCGGGGCTGGCGGGCACAGGGGGGTGGGCCGGGCCCCCTGTGCGCCCCTCGCCCTCCCGCCGCGCTCGCCGGTCACTTCCTCAGGTAGCCGAGGAGTAGTTCGAGGTGTGTTCCCGTGTGTAGCTTTGCTGGGCGCTGTGCCGGCTGCTGGGATAACAGCCTGCTCTTTTTTTTTTTGATTAGTAGTAATGAGAAGTGGATAGCGGCTTACTTTGAACGTGCTCCTCCTAAACTAAAGACTTCAAAAACTCTTTAAGATGGGCCTGAAGCCCTTGCACTTCAGGGTGCGGATGTCTGCCATCTGTGAGCTTCCCGAGAGATGTAGCTTAATCTGTATTACAGTGTATATTGTGTTAAAATCCCAGGTGCTGTATCTCAGCCAGATAATTTTTTTCACTTTATAGCAACATATTTGCATTTTAAAGATTTTTCTTTTAATTATTCCCTCATGAAAGATGAGGGAAAAGAGTGATTGTATGCAAAATGGTGTCAAATGTTAACCGTAAACAAATTGGAAGAAAGATCTGTCCTTTTCTAAGCAGTGAGGTCTTGTTTGCTTTTCGTAAGGAGAGCTGATGAAGTAACCGGTGTTATTTTAAAATCAACAGTGTATTTTTTAAGTATAAATGTGGGCAGCATCTTCTGATTAGTTTCTATTGTAACTTCAGTTCCAAATCTTCACAATTTTCAAAAATAAATTACATTTTATATGTACTTTTTTCTAACTGATTTAAAAGATTTAAGAAAAGGGATGTAGAACACTTGAACAAAATTCCTTCAGTAATTCCATGTTAGGGGAGGAAGAATCTAGCTGTGTTTCTATATGCATAGATTTTTTAAATTTTTTTCTTTCTTAACAGAGCTGAAGTTTGAGGATAGATAGCTTCTCAGCCAACCCCATCCCCCTGCCCTCCTTAGGTTCTGGGAAAAAAGAAAGTGATTTAAAAAATACAGCTCTGAACACTTGCTGTGGCCACTAAGGCTCTGGTACTTCATGGAGTTCAGGGTAGGCAAGTGCCTGCTGTGTGAGGATCTCTTCTAACATCTGTGTGCTCTTTTGCATAGGTGAATAGGATCCACTTGGAGCTTCTTCCAGGATCCATGCTGTTGTCCCTTTCTTGTTTGATTGTCATGCTAACTGTTAGCAGCAGTGTGGGAGATCCTTTTAACTAGAATAGGAGATAATTTTTTCCTCAGCTTACTTCCTGCATGGAAGCACTATGATGGAGTAGTTCGTTTAATTATCCTATTGCAAAGAGATGTCAGGCTTTGACATGGTATTGTTCCCGGGTCAACTTGCTTGAAAAAACTTGCAAGCATTGATTGAAACGTGTGAGCACATGTTCCCCAAAGTGGTATCCCTCATCTACTCATTTTAAAACCAGAAAAAAAAAAAAAAAGGTGTGAAGGCGTGGGAAATATCAGCGTATGGGAAATCTTTAGTTTGTAATCTTCTAGCTGACAAAACCATATATTGTAATTTGCAGGGCCTTACTGAATGGTGTGGATGGTCCAGTGTCCATACCAGTGGAACATTGTGCCACAAATAACAAAGATTTGTGCTGTTGCCACCTTCGGGGCATAAGCCAAGCCCTTTTTGTGTGTTTTCCTATTTGATGAATGAGCCTATTTATTTCCTTTGTGAAAAGAGCTTTCCTGACCAGTTTTTTGCAGGAGAGATGAAGGGGATCTGTTCTGACCAGAGTTCCCAGTGTTCCATGAACGTGGTTGCTCTAGTAGTGGAGGTTTCTCCTGTGTAAAGGAGTTCAGGTAGCCCAGTGAAAAAACCTAAAATACACACACAGAGTCCTGGAGGAACCCTTATCTTAGCCAGACTAACTAACCCACTACCAGTCTGCCCAGTGTGTATATGCATGTACGTATATACTCTAATTTTCTAAAACATTAGAAAAATGTTATATATATAAAAGTATAGTTTTCTGTGTAACTACATATATAACTTTTCTGTTGTTTCCCCCCTCCCTCCAGCTGTTCAGCTAATGTGCCATAATTTTGCAATGAGCCATGTGCTTTGTTGCAACTTTAACTCTTGCATTTCCTGGCTTACTTTTACCTTATGCTTCATATGAGTGGTTTATTTTTTGTGTTTAACACAGAGTTTTAGTGTCTCATAAAGAGAGCCCTCTCTGAGAGTAGGGTTTGGGTTTAAATGACTAGAGATGCAAATTTGATTAGACTCAGTGTATGATCAAATCCCTCTAATTTAAGGATCATTGACCTTGTTCCAGTGTGACCATCAATGTATCATTCATCCAAGAGAGCAGAAAGGATCTTCTCTTCTGGAATGTTGAGTAAAGGCTTGCTTGTTTGCTGCTGCAGTTTTGCTCATGAAACTTGCTCTCGCTTGCAGAGTTAGCGTATTACTTTGGTCCTAAGTAGGCTGCTAATATTTTCTTTATAATATAATAATTGGTTGAATGCTTGTGAAAAAATGAGTATATACATTTTGCGCTTAGTGGCCTCCAAAGGCAAAGTGTATTAAGAGAATTCATCATTTTTATAGGAGTGTAAAAAGTATTTTATTTTAATCTCCCTGGAAAAAAGTATATAAATATATACAAATGTAAGTCTTTAATATAGTGGAACCCTTAGAGGTGCAGGCATCTGCCCTTGCTGATCTTACTGCAGCAGTGTGTCTGAAATGCCTTACTGTAGGGCAGGAATGAACCATTTTGCCACAGCCCTGTTTTGGAGGAATAATGCAGAATTGTATTACCCCGAGGCAATCATTGCAAGGTACCATTTGGTTTCCTCTGTACAGGCAGCCAGACAGGTGTGTGTGTTGTGGTGGAAGAAGAGAGAGGTAGATACGTGAATGATATCAATGGCCCTGTGGAGGGAGCAGCTGATATTTTTATTTAAGTGTATAGTTTGAGTTTGCTGATGTTACAGGGGTACTCTGATGATAGAACTGTGAAAAATTACCCGTTTTCAAATTTCCAGAATTTACCTGTTAGTTCCCAGTGGCCTGTAATCACGGAAGCCAAATGTATATGACATCATGCTGCACTCTCCACTCAATGGTTTGCTTTTATTTAAAAATGAGTAGTGTGCTTTCTGTAACTTAATTGAAACCCTATTCTTCTTATTAGAGACTTTAATGATTAGTTTTGCTCCAGGTATTTTTCTAAGTATTCTCATTTACTTTGATGTAATATATGCATATCATTATCTCTGACTGTAGTTAATTTTGTTCTCTACGTCTATATTTTTTAGGACCGTTGAAACCAGAAATTACCATAACTTACATTGCTGTTTCAGCTATATTCTTTAACAGTGGACTCTCCTTAAAAACTGAGGTACTGTAATTTCTCATTGCTTCATTCTTGTTTTCCTTTAAAAAGTTTTGTGTTGCTTTTGATTTGAATGTAATTGCAATATTTAATTACTATGCTGCTGTTGTTGGGAGAACGGCTAACGAGAAGATAAAACTTGGACATTTATGGAATAACCCCTCCTTGATTTCAGATGATTCTTTGCAAAGTAATGGACATAATGAGAAGGAGAGTGGGAATAAATTTCACCCATCCATAGAGGCTGGGTTGCTTGACTTTTCAGGGCTTTGATTGAATGGAAGTGCTGAGCACAGTTTTGAGCTGGATGCTACATGCTGCATGTATCCCAAACCCAAAAGAGTGAGACCCAGGACCACATCAGCACCTGCCTTCTGCCACCCCTTCTGCGCCATGACTTCCCTGCTGCTCAGTTGAGATACAGGCCAGAAAACTGTCTGAATCCTAGGGCAGAACTTTGTAGGGATCTAGGCAGAGAGGGGCTATGTGGAGTCTCCATGACTGTAGGACACAAAGAGGTGTGAGCTCTCTGTGCCTCTTCATCTCACCTGCTGGTGTGCTCTCTTAAGTGAAACTGTTCAGGCTAGTCACTACAGGACTGATGCAAGCAAAGATCTGGTGGCTTTAAGTTACCACATTGGGTAGGCACAGGACAGACAGCATCCAGTGTCAACACAAAGGGGTTCCTCTGCAGAGACAGGGCCAATATACAGGTACAAAGTCTTGGCAATCTTTTTCTATAGGGTTTAGTTGTAGATGAGTGGACTTGAAGTGCCTGTGCTCTGCTGCATGTTGGAGACACTGATACTTGTTTCAAATTTTGTCACACATTTTTCAAAGAGGAATAATCTGGGAGTAAGAAGAGATGAAGAGGAGAACCTCTTAGTGATGTGTAAAGGAGATATGGAGAAAGGAAATGATGGCTACGTGCCGAGAAGAGAAGGAGCAGCCAGAGTTGACTTCAAACGCTGCATGCCTCTGCTAGTCTAGTTTCTTGATTCCTTTTACACTGTTGGCTGTGCTAACGAGTGATGTCATTCATATGTTGCATGCTACTAATGTGTAAAAGAATCATCATGATATTGTCCAGTTATCTTCTGGGCAAAGTAGGATTTGGGGAACAGCAGTTGTTCAACATAAAAAATTTCTATGCCTGTATCATCGTTATAGTGATAAAACTTCAAATGGAGGTGATATTTGAATTGATGACAGTCCTTTCCTCCTGTGTCTGCTGGCATTTCTGGCACCAGGGCCTCTAGTTCTGCCAGGATACGGTGTAAATGAAGTGACGTAACTTTAGTCAATTCTATAGCAGCTATTTAGACCCTTGTGGTCTTATACGGAAGCAGGAAAAACCATGTTATCTGTTTGACTGGGACAGTAATTAATCCTAATGGAAATAGGCTGCAGAGAGGCACTTTGTTCCACAGAGGACCTGAAACACAAAGCCCGAGTAGTGCTAATGGAGTTGAGTTTTCTGTTTTCAGGGTTAGGAATCTTTGCATGTGTTGTGGCCGGAGCCAAAACACAGCACTGTACTAGCTACTAAGAAGAAAATTAACTCCATCCCAGCCGAAACCAGGACAGCACGCAGAGGATAAAACCTTGAAGCTTTGTATTTGTAAAGCAGCTGTGACTGAGGGTGAAATCCGTAGCATTATCAAAGTCTTGATTAGATTCTCAGTGCTAGTGTACCTCTAACTTTTCCCAGTTAAGGTGACATGACTGACAGGTTCCTGGGCAGTATGTCATGTCCTACTTTAAACTTAACTTCTTTTCATCTTTGGTTCTAAAAGCAATATATTGATGTAAATGAAGCTTTTATAGGTGGTGTAAGGTAGCGTGTCAAGGTAGCTCATCTCAAATTGTTTTGGAAGCATCAAGTTAGCTGGATGTACAGCACCAGTCCTTTATGTTCCATCAAGAAGTGAAGCCTTTTCTGAATTTCTGCTGTGGTGTTAGAAGATGAAGAGGAATTAAAACACTTCACTCATTGTACCTTGTGCTAATATTTTCAAAAACGTACATTAAAAACAATCCTTAAATGTGTTAGGAGGCCAGGTCATGATTTTATTAAAATGCTTTGGGGCATGTTTTAATTGTTTAAGGCACAACTGAAAGTTTGTATTATTAGTCAGTTAATCTATCTTTTTATTGGATTGCAATGTAAATAATTTCTGCTTTTGTCTTTATTAGTTCTTGACCTGTGTGTCAGCTGTTCTACCTTGGTTAATATATTAATTAGATTGAAACTTGTGTTTGGTATGCTTTGTGAAATGATGTTGTGTGAAAAAAATGTGTAAGTGTTAATGGAGGCCTTCTGATAAATCTGACAAAACATAGCTGATGCTTTTCTAAGGTTACACTTCTGGTTTTATTTGCTGTGAAAGCGCATGCTGAAAAGAATTTGCTAACATGCATTCAGAAAGCATTTTACAAAATAATTGGCAGCATTCAGGGAGAGCCTGCCTGTGTATGGCCTTGTTATGTTTTCAAATCTAGAGGTGACTGAGGTCCTGTTACATTTGTAGAAATAGTCTGTGTCCAGGAATTACAAGAACATTTGATTCCACCTTAATATAATGCTCTTTCAGTTTTCAGTGAGTAGTTAGCTTGCTCTTTTAAAGCAAATACTTCCTGTAGGGCCCCAGAAATTAAGTTACATACTTGAGTTATCCATTTCAATGAGGAATTTGGCAAGCCACTGAAAACAGTGTTTGCTCTGTGTGGGTATTTGCCCAGAGGAGTCCAGCTATGACCATCTGAGTGTGGCTGGATGGCAACAGGGACCCACACTGACCAGCGAGAAGCTAGGATAAGCTCCCTAAGGGGTCTGAAATACGGGGAAAGGCAAGGTAACCTGTTCCACCTGGTGTGCAGGAAGAGTTGTAACTAGCAGCTTCCAGTAACTTCTGAGACTTCTGCTTTTTTTGAGAGCTACAGTGACAGATGTATTTTGGGACAAGCCCTTGCAGATTGCTTAAAAAGGTGAAGGCTGTTTGCCTCTGTGTTTGTTCTATGATGATATGGTCTAAGGAATTCTAAAAGGCAATTGCTAGAGACATTTTAAAGGCAGTAATTTAGATCTGCAAAGACCGGCTCCACCAATACAGCATTCCTTCATGCACTAGGTTGGCTGTGTTGTAATCACCTTCCTTGTTCCCTGGAAGCTCTAACCAGTCTTTCCGAAATTTTTGTCTTGAATTTTGCTTTTGAAAGTATCACACAGGTTTTTTTCAAACCATCTGTTTTTAAGGTGTTTTCCAATTGTAAAAATACAAAACTAAAAGGGCACTTCTGTATGTGTGATGTGATGCCTTCGTAGATTGGTCCAGTAGGAAGTCTGGGGCTGGACTTCGCAGGAAAGGAGTCAGAATTAGCAGCTTTGCTCAAAGAAGTCACTTGTTTTGGTTTTTTTCAATTGTATTATTTACTTTTAAAATGTACGCTTTTATGTAGGTGCCTTTTCTTCCTGCATTGGATGTATTTCTACTACTAATTGTTTTTTATTTTTGCCTCTTTTTTTTGAGATCAGATGAGATAGTTCTATGGTGAAGCTATTCGTAATGCCATAGGTACTGTGACAGGTTATATGTGAAGAAGGCCCATTTTCCTCATGCGGAATGATACTAGCCTGCTTAAGAGCTTGCTTGATTTTTTTAAAAAAAGTTGTTTCATTCGGTTAACCAAGCCCTGAATGTAATGATACTTTCTTGGTAAAACTGGATCAAAATCTATTTTTCAAATCCACATTTTGTATAACTTTAAGAATAGGTTATGAACGGATGTGTATTTTTTTTTGTGGAAGGTTTTTTTTCCCCTAACCCAAACTTGGGAGATACTTTATTTGTGTTAAAAAAATGAACAGGGACACGGTGCTGAACTGCTAGTACTTCCAGATGTATAATTACATCAGTGTGGATTTGGATGGTTGAAAATGGGGTATTTGATTGTGTTTCATAAAAGTTCGCCTGTTTTGAATCTGAGGGAGCATGGTATTTGAAGATTGGCTGCTGCATTACTGTAGAAATGAACTTTTTTGTATTTTTTTTTAATGCGTCCTGGGGTGTCAGATAGCTGGAGAATCCTAGCATATTAGACATTGAATAAAAGTGCCATCAGCTTTTTTTTTACTGTTGCATTGTTTACTTGAAAAGAGTGCCAGTTATTTTGAGAGAGGGAAAGGAATTTTTGCTCTCAATCTGAGAGTTGAAATGAGCTGAAATGTACAAGGCTTTTTTCTTCTACTCAAAAACTGTGTAGAAGGTCCTTGGAGTGCCTGAAAAGAGGGAAATAGGGAGAAACAGAGCGAACTGAAGAGTTTATTGAGTAAGGATACTTGATCATCTCTCTGTAGTGCTCTTACACTGTTTAAAATTAAATTATTTTTTTTCCCTCAGTCTCTCGTGTTTTGCACTTTATTTCTCTGACTTTTATGGCTTAGCTGTTGTTAGTTTGTTATGGTCTTGGTATTCTTTCATTGCTGTTCTTCATCAGCTTAATTTTTTTCTATAAATTTCCTATCTGTTAATACAATAAATAATCAAAATGTGCTATAGATTACTTCACTTTTTATGTTTGTTGGTCTTCCCTTAAAAAAACCTCACCACAAATGAAGACTGTTTGTAATGTAAACATCCCATTTTCATGGTATAAATGGGAATCACAGTTTGTGGCTCTCTTTAGACTAAAGAAACCTGCAATCACATGGACACTGCAAGTTTCCCTTCCTCTTGATATCAGCAGTCAATAAACAGGCCGTCAGCATAGTTAACACAGGTTTTGAAGCAGTGATAAAGTGCTCAGGCTGCCTGCTGAAAAGCTACCCTTACAAGAGCTACACTATTACTGAAGTGGTGGACAATGCTTTTGGAAAAATGCCCAGAAGCAGACAGAGCTTTTATGCTCTCTAGATGTACTTCATTAGAAGAGGAGATCAGATGATCCCTAAAAAGGTGTCTTTTTGACATGCACTCTTTGTATTATAAAGATGATCCTAGCTTTAAAATCACAAACTGATCTTACTTCAGCTGTTATGATTGCAACTTCCTCTCTTCTTTTTTCTTTTGCAGGAGCTGACAAGTGCTTTGATGCATGTGAAACTACACCTTTTTGTCCAGATTTTTACCCTTGTGTTCTTCCCAACAGCAATATGGCTCTTTCTTCAGCTATTATCAATCACACCTATAAATGAATGGCTTTTAAAAGGGTATGTTTAAGCATAATGAGTGAACTATAATTGTAGCTGTCATCTTAAAGGGCTGCTTATCCTGCTGTGGGTGCTTTAAGACTTGTATTACAAACAGATTTTGCTGGTTGTTTTTGTGCTTCAGCACTTTGCTGTTTAAAACACTGTATGTGCACAAGATTATCCTTTCAGGAACCTGGTCTTGTTTTTAGAAAGTCTGGTCAGTTAGTTTCACATTTAGGAAGCTTGCAACAGGTTAGCTTTCTTTCACAAAACCCAGTTGAAGTGATGTGCTGGGTCTCAAGGACTATGAGGAGGAAAGAAAAGGAATGCTGAAGGAAAAACATAACTTGGTGGATAAAGACTGTATATGCCACGTACTGGTGTTCCATTCTGTTTTTAAACAGTCCGTATGGGGCACCTCTTGCCTGTGTCCAGACTGGGGTTCAGTATCTGCTCCTAGCTAAACTATATGGGGGGGGGGGGGGGGGGGCAAGAAAGTAAAGTTTTTGTAGGAGGACAACTTTGAGATGAGCAGAAGCTAAGTTACCATGAAAACAGTATGTTTTCAGTCTTTGGTGTATTCTGTCAAAGTACTGTGTGCTTCCAAAGCTGCATTGATGGTGTGGTAGTGATAGATGTTATGAAAAATCCAAAAAATGAAAAGCTTTTTTCAAAATCAAAGTTCAATACCTAGCACCATGCAGCTATACTGGAGTGTTTGAGTGCAAAAATCAATTCTTTTAGAAAACTACTTAAAGAATCCCCCATTGTTTCTTAACTGCTTGGTGAAACACTGCTTGGGGAGAGTTCCGGTCTTAAAATTTTAATGATAAAGCTGTTCATGTTTGTTTTTACAAGGCCTGAACTTAAAAGAGCATTTTGTTTTGTTTGTAAGAGACTTCTCCAGGTGTGAAGTGGTCCAAATGATACTGAGAACCTGAAAATTGAGACATCATTTAAAAGTTAGCACTGTTTTGCTAAACAGCATTAGTACATTGAGGAAATAACAAGGTCCATCTGCATACACTGTATACAGTGTCTGTATGCACTTGGCTATTCGCAGTAAAGGTTATTCTTTAAAGTAAAACCATTGTGAAGGTTTTCTCAACTAGGACAGAGACATGACTTTCCACAGTAGCCAAAATTCCCTCCTAATCTGTATGAGTCTCAGTTTATGAAGTGCAACGTGCAAGATATTTTTGTTCCTTGCAGCACTTCCCATCCCTTATTTCCTATGACTTATGCCACTTTGGTTCTTAGTATTAAAGTGACGTGATCTGTTACATGCACAAATATATGTGTATGTATATACATACACACCTGTGAAACTGCATGTAAAACTACGTATGTATATATATTTTTAAAAAAAGCTCGTGTGTGTATCTCTGTAAACGTGGAGCCTAAACCAGCCTTATTTTTCATGAAGGTGTGTCTGTGTATTACCAGTTTTAAGAGTCTGGTTTTTTGTTGGTTTTTTTTTTTTTTGAAATTGTGCTTTCTTGATAAATACTGCTATTCAGGATATGTTCAGGGCAGCAGGCGTGTGGCTCTGAAGGCATCCATTGCAAAGGGAGCCTGCTGGGAGCTGTACCTTCAGTGCTGTGTAGGTGAGAAGATACTGAACTTGGTCCTAATCGTAGGATAACACATTTTAAAGCAGGTACTCGCATATCCCTATGTGAGTATGTGAAAGAACAGCAAGGAGCCGACATGAGGAACTGTCTGTGCCTTGGCCACTCTGTGTAACCAGAAGTTCATCCTAATGCCCTGCAGCTGTAGTTCTTATTCCCTAGAAACACTGAAGTACCCTAATGAAAACATGGGAACAAGACAGGCTTTGGCAAAGTTACTTCCTCGTCATGCATGTTTAGCACAGCTTATGAGCTGTGGGAGCTAGCAGGTAGTTCTCACAAAGGCCTGGAAAAATAGACATATGTACCCAAGGGCATGCAGCACCCTTTACACAGGGTGGCTCCCCGGGGGACTGTAGTTCTCCATTACTCTCTACACAAGGTTATACCTAAAGGACAGTGTCATGCCCACAGCCTATTTCCTGTCTTGCTTCAGAATGAATGGTAGATTATTATGTCCTCTATAATAGTCTGTTTTGCTGTAAATATTATTTGAGAGGCAGATTCAGGTGGTACCAGCTTTTCATCTGTGCGTCTACAGTTGTATTCTTCCTGCTCTTTCATGCCTGGGATGGTATTAGGAGGTTTGTTGCTTTGCAATTATTTTGAAATATATAAAACAGAGGCTAAACCATCATCATCCCAAGCATCTTTTAAGTTAATTTTTTATTAGATGACTAGGTTTTGCATTGGCAGCGCCCCTTTGAAAAGGAGCATGGAGTGGGTTATTAATGTTTGCACAGATTCACCTCTTCTGCCACTCCTAGCATATAGCATTTACGGTACAGGTGGTAAGGCATGAGATACAAAGATCTGGTACAAGAATTGGCTTTGATAGTTCCGCATCTAAAATATGTGACTTTGGACCCTACTACTTTGTTGTCTGTAATGTATCAGCAGAACAGGTATTATTTATCGCTCTTCAGCAAGTGTTTGGACCTCTGGTGTTAGTGCATATAGTATGACCTGTACCAGTGGAACGTTTCAGTTCATTGGTTGTTACCTGTAGTAAGTAATCTGTTGGTCATTAGAGGAATTTGTATATCGGTAGTATTGTGTGTAGTTGGTACAAAGCAACAAAAATCTTCACAGGTGCATGTTTCAATACACCTTATTAAAAGTATTTCTGTTTAGTGTGTACCAGTCTTTTGTAGATAACTGTTTTCATAGGAAGAATATTAAAAACCATAGCTTGATAGTGATTTTTATTTTTTTTTTAATTCCAAATGTATTCTGTTAAATGTGAGAGGGTTAACAGAGCTTGTATTATTAAACTTTTCCCTTATAGTGTGGAATATCGCTGCCAGCTGAGATGAATGCCCTTGCACACATTTCATGCCTTTCTGGATAACTCTGAACTTAATCCACCCCTTATTAGTGCAGGTGAGAAGTTCAAGGAGCTGGCTGCCAAGAGACCACATAGAAGAGAGATAACAGTATCGCAACCGGTGTAGGGGATGGACATCAGACTCGCTACGTCTGCTGTATATTTTTGTATTTATTTCCAAACTTTTCCGTGTAGTTTTTTTCCTGTATTTCTTTTCTCTTCAAAATGAGCTTATCCTGCTAAGTGCTGACAACTCTCTGCTTCCATAGCTTATTTCAATGTAAGCTAAAGGTTCTGTATACTTCCAAGGTGGTGCTTGGCACTTTGTGATTGGATTTGTGTAATGCTTACGTTGGTTGCCTCTTTCCTTTTCCACAGTGTCTGTAGCTGACAAACTGAATACCGTCATTGTCATTTACCTGTTTCTTCTGTTTAAGCTTTTTGTATATTTGCAGCATATCAATTGCACTGTAATATGCTCCCTGTTGTTTGGATTTAATACTTCTTTTTGCTACAGCTTTTTGACACTGCGTTTCTTGGGAATGGACTAACACAGTTACAAGTGCAAAGTAGTTCACCACTAGTAACTGATTGTTCTGAACTAGAATACTGTCTCAGACTCCAATACTTGAAAACATATAGATTCCATACTTTTGGGGGTTTTGCAAAATATTGTGTCCCATACCTTATTGTTCTTTCGAAGTCAAAACAGTTGTTCTTCAGAAGCCCTATTTTACTTAGGCCCAAATTTAATTTTAAACTATTGTATAATGTTGTTGTTTATAACTACACATTTTATCCAACTAATTTTTGTAATAATCAGTTTTTATGGACTGTCTTTGGAAACAAAGGAAACCTCACCATTTTTTCTTACTTTGCAACAGTATTTACTATATACATTGATAATTTTGCCACGCAATCAACAGAAAAAATGACTACAATAATGTGTATTTTAGACTTCTAAAATGCATGAGAAAGCTTTTGATGTTTTGATTAATGGAAGTCAGGTGATTTTACCAAGAAGTGAAAATATGCATAAAAATTAAACATTTGATGGGCTTTTAATGTTCAGGAAATCAAAAGCTCAATTGTGATTTTTCTTTTAAACCTTTTTTTTTTTAAGTAGGAGTTGATGAAAAACAAAGCGTAGTGGGAACCTGGAACAGTGAGCATGGTTCTTCTTACTCTTCTACTAAGCAGAAAATGTTTTTCTTGATGAACAGCTTTTCCAAGAAAATAGAAGTTTAGTTCCTTATTTTTTTTTCCAAATAGCTACGCGTATCTCAAAACACACTACAAACTTTACTATATCAGGACTTGTGATGCAGTTATCTTTGTGATAATTGTAGATATCTTTGTGAACGTTAAATACAGTACTACAGATGGGGAAATGAAGTCACAGAGAAGTTAAGCGTGTGTATTTTTAAATGGTGGTGTGACTTCACTGTAGGGGTTGGTAAGAGATGGCATGGAAATAATGCCAGCTGGTGCAGGGCTGTAACTGTAATGCAAGCTGATTGGGTTGCGCAGGTGATAAGATGATTGTTTCAACTCAGCTATTTGGTATTTTAAGGTTATAGGTTGCATAGTGTTTGCATTGTGTGAGGTATGTAACATTTCTTTTCATTATTTTCAGCTTGCAGACAGTAGGCTGCATGCCACCTCCTGTGTCTTCTGCAGTAATTTTAACCAAAGCTGTTGGTGGAAATGAGGTGAGTTTTCGTTTTGGTTTTGAATGGTTTTTTTAAACAGAAATTCAAATATATGTTTATGATCAACTCATGTGGCAAAACACTGACTGCAATGTAGTTTGTAAAAAATTCTAGAATTAAAGCTTGGGTATCGTGTTGGTGTCAGACACGGGAAATAGTGGTGTTATCTGCTGGCATTGGTCAAACTGAAGCTGAGTTTTATATAAATTGGTGTTAGGAGATTTCTGCTTATTGCTGCACTGTAATTCCTAACAATATAATGATCATATGCTGTGTACTGGTTATCTCGCGGAACATTAGCTTTATGCTGAAGGTCTGCCCTTGCAGTGATTGTTTGGATGGTGTTTAGTATTAAGAGGCCCTCAAGCTTGAAGTTCCTCAAGCTTGAAGCTGCAAATGTAGCAAGAGAGGTGATGGAGACACAGACATCAATTAAAATCTTACGTTATTATTTGAGACTGCATGAAAGAAAAATTCTGGGAACATGGAGTTCTCTGACAGTAAGGCAATGCAAATTCCTCAACAGATAGGAAATGCCACAATTGAAATTGCTTGTGCAAACTAATTTTGGTCACATTATACTTCTGTCTTAAAACGGCATATGCTGATACAATTTTGGACTTTTTCTTTAGGCACAAAACACTTGCTATTTTCAGGAAGACCAGTGTTTAGGAAATTAATCCAGGTGTGATATTAATGAGGTTGTTTCCTTTAGAACTGCTTCCTCATAACTGCTGAAGGTGGATGAGACCTAGTAGGTGAGGAAGGGAGAGGCTAACACTAAAAGAGCTTGGTTTTAAGGCTAGGGTTCTTGAGATGCTGTGCTGGAAGGTTAGAGCCAAATCTGAATTCAGCCATAGAGCTCTTGCACGAGGTTGGGTGAGTCACTTCAACCACATTTTTAAAATATGGCCATTAGTTGTGTACTTCTCATTTTCTGAGTTCAGACTCTTGGGACCGATTAATGTCAGCTTTGAAAAACACATGATAGCACTGAAATAGATTGAAGTTGTACTTTGTACTGACAAAGTGCTGTTTAATTGCTCTATCCTCTGAAGAGAGACCCAAAGCATTTCAAGTCAAGCATCTCTAATTACGGGCAATCCTGATGCACATTGCTGTCTCCCAGTTTGCTACCTGAAAAAGAGTCATAAATTTGGCTGATGGAGGTGCTGTGGAACAATTGGTATAAGGAAATAATTCAAGTACCTAATAGTGATCAACAGAGAAATGAAAAGTTTTCTAGTTACGATTCTAGATGTAGGTGCTGTAAATTATATAAAGATATCACATAGTGAACAGTGAGGATAAAATGAAGTATTGAATGAGTGCTTATTCAATGTTAGCACTGTCTGTCCTGTCCTTAGAACAAGGAAAAGATCCTCTGGAAACACATGGGGATATGATTGGTTAGTTGAAGGCAGTATCATACAGCTTTCGTGTGCAGGAGGGAGAGAGTTGCTTTAGTTTCTTGACCATTAAAGTTCACTTTTTTTGTGGTAGTGTTCTTCTGGGGTGGTGGGAGTGTTTGTACTTTATACCGGCTGAAAAATGGAAACTTTCTGTCATGTGAGGCTTGTGTAAGTAATTGTATAAATCGCTGACAAAGTAAGGTTGAACCTCTAATTCTGTATCAAACTGGTATTGGAGGAGTGTAAAAATGCATACCTAGTGATTTTTACAGATAGTTGCTGACAGTGAATCAAGAATTAGGTTTTGGGATTTGAAAGTTCTCAGTCAGGCTCTAGGAACATACGCAAAAGAGAAACACGCTTTAAACATGCTCAGTGTAGACAAAGTATGTGGCAAATTTATTGCCAAACATCAGCAAGTTTCCAACGCAAACGTATTTTTGGAGTTTGATGCTTCTGTGTCATTCAGACTACTGTTAATTTTTCTTCTGAAAAACAGCAAATCACATCCCTCGTGCTAAGGGAGAAGACCCTCTCACATCTCCTCACCAAATTTCCTTAAGCTGTGACTGATGTATTTCTTTTTCTGACATAAGCAGAACAATGCATTTTTTCCCATTTAAATGTAAATCCATTCTGATAAGTGAAGAATTTAAACCTGGGAGTCAACTGGAAATATAAGTGTTTGTACTGTGAGAGCATTTGTTCATAATAATGTCTCTTAAACCACTTTTGCCTCGTCAAGCATGTATCCCTTACCTGGAGAAATTGATTTGTCTGAGGGTGTATCTACACTGCATAATGTAATATGAAGATAAATGAGCTTGCTCAGAAGCAATACAGTGAAGAAGCTCCACATGAACTAATTAGTCTGAGAAGTGTCCTGCTGCTGTAGAATACAGGCACACCCTCAATAAGTGCTCTGAAAACCTCTTTGGGTTTCTTGAAACACAGCATATGAGAGCTGTGGTAGTTGACGGTAGTACGACAGTATAGAGGGTTTCTGGTTTTCTTTACCCAAGTAGGAGTGATTGTTGAATGTCAGCTTGGACTTGGGTTTTTCTCAAAGGAGTATCAGGCTCTATGCCATGACTTGCCTGGGGCTGAGGAAACACAGATTCTATTTTTAGCTGTGTCATTTACTTGTTGGGTAAAAGTGGGGTGTCATGTCTCTGGGGTTAGCAGTAATGGGTAATGGCAACTTTGAAGTGTTTGAAGATCAGTGCTGAAAAGCCTTACCTAAGAGCTGTATTTTATTGTTCTGGGACAGGGTTATTAAGTGTTTGGTCAAGTGCTTGGAGAGTCATTAGAAGCTACTTGGATGGGGGATTTTGCTGCGTATCAGTTGGAAAATTCAGTTGTAAGATGATAAAAGGAAGAAACTTTTTTTAGTATTTCAAGAATCTGTTTTTTTAATTGATAAATGCCTGAGGGCAGAAAATAAAATGTTCTGCTTTTGTTGGCTGAGGAAGGTGTGGCCAAAGCTGATACTAAGAATTCTGATTAAACTGTGCTCCTCACTGAAGTTAATGTACTGGGATTGTGAGTATAAATTCAGGTAAGTTAAACTTTATTATTTAACTGTCCCTGTTTAATAGCAACTACACAATCTACCAATGTTTATTTTCCCAATGGTTGAAACACATGGTATATCAAAAAAAGTGTATCTCAGCTTTAAGTTCTCTTTATCCATGTATAAGAATAGAACAGCAGAACAGTTACTCAAGAGTGCAAATATAAAATTGTCCAAAGCAAACCCAAGTCTTCTTCCTATACATCATTTGATCACCAACCCTGTGATCTATTCTACTTTCAAATTTCTAGTCTTAGTGTCTGTTAGGTGTGCCTTCCAAACTCTACCACGTTAGCCATTTGCCTGGTAGGTGATCAGGTGGAGGCTGGTTTTGATGGTTGGGGTATTCCAGAGGAAATCAATCTTTATCAGAAGCCCTTTGTCAGCAGTAGCCTTCTATTAATAAGGGAAGATGATCAAGATCAAGACATTTAGCACCTTTGCTTGTTGTATCTGTGGCATTATAGTGGGTGGAAGCATTATAAAAGGCTTCCAAGTCTTTTGGTGTTTAAGGGTGAAAATTGACATCTTCACTTAGCTCTGATGTGTGAGTGAGTTGGTGGCTTGTTTTAGATGACTGGAGAGAGCCTTCTTCACAAGTCCTAGGGATTATAGAGAGGAAAAGATCCTTGTCACTTTATAAGAAAGACATGGAGAGACAGCAAAGAGATTGTCAGGCTGAAAGCCAGTAGCAGTTTTTATAGGTGTATTGGATTTTTTTTTGCCATAATCAATGGAGGAGATATCCGGTGTTGACATCAACAGAGTGGAAGAACAAAGGATTCTAGCTGCAAAGAAAATAATGGAGTGACTAGTTCTGTCTCAGTATTTCTTGTTACACGAGACTTAAGACAGACTTTTCAAATCTCATTTTCTTACATACTGCCATTGATGGTAGTGGTGGCAGCAGAGGTGTTTAGCTGTTCAAGACAGTGTTTCTGTATTGCTTAAGAATAACGTGTGTGCTAGTAGTGTTATAGGTACCGTGTTCTGAAAATATCTGATATGTGGCATTGTAAGATACTTACCTGTGGTTGTTGGAAGAAGGTATGGTGGAGATCAAAACCGCTGTCCAAAGATGAGCCTATATAATTCAGACTAGCTGGTATCGTTCTATCCAGAGAGGTGTTGGCTAATGTAAGTGGTATGGAGGAAAACTCTCTGTGCTTTCTGAAAATCTGGGCTTTTGAAGGAGAGGAAGATTTATGGCTATTCTGTCTTTTGTTTTGGTGGAAGTAGCAGTTCTTGATGTGATGAGCAGAAATACGACTTGTCTAGTAAGGCTACAAATTCACACCTATTGACTTTGTGACCCATTCCTAGTTTTTTTCAGCTCCTCTCCCTGGTTTCTGTATGATGTGTGGTTTGTTCTCTCAGCTGCCTTTCAACTCTTATTTCTTTTCTCTTTTTCTCCCTTTTCACCCTGATTTTTCCATCATTCCTCTTGTGATCTCTTCCTGTATGGTGTTACTTTCATTAACCCTGTAAACAGCTTTCTAAACCAGCCTATTCCTAGCTTTTGTTGCAAATGCATTTAGTTCATCAGCAAAGCCAGTTTCTAGTACTGAATGTGATTTTATGGATGAAGGCCCCAGGTGAACAAAAAAATGTTCACATGTACACCAGCAAAAAGTAAGGAGGGAGCACCATGAGAAATCAAAATCTAATTTTTAATTTGATTGTATTTTCTCAATTATTTAATTGTTTCTGTCATCAGTAACACTGATGAAGTCTCTTGATTTGTGAGGAGGACAGTCCATGTAGTAAAAAAAAAGTTGGAGTGAAAACCAGGTCTCACTTTTGTTTTTTGCTCTTTTTGAGTCGTGAAGGGTCAGGATTTTAGTGATGTTGTTGCGTCTGACAGCACAGAAGGCTTTTCTGTGTCATTTTTTTTCCAAAATTCTTGTAGTTCTTCAGTGAAATTATAAACCCCAATTCTTTAAAAGTTGGCTTCTAACTGTGCATTTCTGCGAGAGACAGACAAATAAATACATCAGCATTTCAAGGTGCTGTAAAGACAAGCCTATTAAAAGCTTGGAGATCCTCAAACAGAAGTGCTGTGGAGGTGCTGGATATTACTACAAAGTATTCAGATGGCAAATGTCATACTCTTCTTAAGAATCAAAGTAATGAAGAAGAGAGATTGAAAATTAGATCTATAAGTCTATTATCAGTTTGGGAGAAAAACAATTTGTGATGACTTTTATGGCAGCTTAATGACATATTTTTGAAAAGTGTAACATAATAGGCAAGAGCTGTGATAGAATTGTACAGATAAATCGTGGCAGACAGTTCATTTTATTGAAGAATACTTGTGGCTATTTTGCTATCTCATACACAACAAAAACATTGAGGTTTTTTTGTTCAGTTAAGCTGTAGCTTGTACAAAACCTCATAATCAAGGTGCTGGGTGGGTTGGTTTTTTTGGCAAGTTTTGTGTGGATCTGCTGTGCCTTTTGTAAAATGTGTTGCATATGCAAGACAAGATTTTGAAATATGAAATAGACTAATGAAGAAAGCGAGAATGGTATTTACAAAGTAAGATAGAAAGTAAAGAAAGAGTTCTAGTATTGATTTTTAGATTTGTTTTTTGAAGCAGATGTAGAACATAAAACCAAATATAAACTTGCAAGGTCTACAGCTAGCCTTTCTGGAAAAGAATGAAGGAAGAGTAGTAACATTTTGCCAACAAATTATATAAAATAGTTTAAACTGATATTTTAAAACAAAGGGCATATGCATACTCACTGAGAAATGATCACTGGAAAATTCCATTTGTGAGTGGTGTGTTTTTGATTTTGGTTGGTGGGTTTTTTGTTTTTTTTTTTAAGTAAAAACAAAAAAGTGAACCCTAACACTACTGTAAAGTCACAGGAAAGGTATTGATTTATCTAAAAATACCTGAAGTTCTTTGAACTGTGTATACATGTACATTAACCTTTTTACAAACAAAATAAAATGAATAAAAAGAAGTACAAGCTCTAATGGTTTGAGATTCATACACTGATGCACTAGTGTACCAAGAGTGTTTACCCTTGGAAGGTAACACATGAACATTACGAAACAAAATCGTTTAAGATCTTCAAATAAACTATATGTGTCATGATGTGTAGTTGTCTACTATAATACAGTTTTCTCTTCTCTAAAAATAAGTACAATTTTACAGTAGTATTGTCTAAAATTTGAATTCCAAATTGCATTTAAAATATACATTTTTTTAAGTTTGTTTATGGAAGGGTAAGTAATTTCATTCTATTGTTTTTAAATTTGATACTGTAAAAGGAAAAACCTATAATGAAAATGTGTTTTTATTTCCTAAGCAATAAATTTTGTCTGCCTACACAGATTAAACAGTTCTAAATGAAATTGTAACTAATTCTACCATTACATACAGCACTGAAGTCTCTGGGAAATGTATGTGGGTGTCAGAGGACAGATTTAGGGAAGATATCTGTACTTCACATGTACAAATATAAAGAATTAACTGTGTCAGCATAAGCCTTGTATGTACATAGGAGCTGTTGTGCTATTAAATTCACCCACTCTATTCTAGTATTACAGTCTAATTTTTTATGTATCCTAAGAGTTTACTTTTCTTCTATCATTACTGTGCTTGGAGCAGATGGTTTTTATTGAAGTATTTATTGATACTTAGGGTTTTTTCCTTCCCTGAGTGGTGAGTGCATTTTATATCCATCAATGCATAGGAGTAGCCCAAATTATTACTTACAATATGAATTTCATCACTATAATGTGTCCCAGTCACGCAGCTCCATTAGATATCTCTAGAGTTCCTTATTGTCTTCTCAAGTCTTCTATAACCGAAAGCAATTGTGGAATCTTCTGGGCTTCTTCCCTCTCTCACTGTTCTGCTTTCATTTATCACTACCAGTTCTAATACAGATTCACTACTAAAACTGTTTAGAATGGAAGGGATTTTCAAAGGCATTAATCTCTGCTTTTAGTTCTATAGGAGCAAGTTCAGGCAAACAGTGAGGGTTCTAAGTCCCCGTGTTTGAACACTTCACCTGCAGATTCCTTACTTAGCTTGTATGAAGTTTCAGATTCTCCCAAGACCTTTGAAAAGCAGCTGATTTACTAACCTAAGGTGTTGAGGTTGAGTTGACTTGGATGAAGTAAAATCTTTGAATCACCTGGTTTACAGTACCTCTAACTCAGGGTCTTTCTTATGGCTCATAAGGTATCCAGGGAAAAAGCCACTCTCCTGCACTTGTTGGAGTGTAAGAGATTTAATTTATGTTCTTGCACTGCCCTAACCTCTTTAACTGCACAACTTTATGTACTGTTAAGATGTATGATCCAGAACTTGCAGTTCTGTGCATGTTTAGCTTTCCCAAATCTGGGGTGCTTGTAGCAGCTCTGCCATAATCTAGAATGTTGTAAAATTGCCAGTTTAAATTATGCTAAACTACTTGGGCTGTGGCTGGAATCTACCTGAAATCATTGTAGCCTTGTTACAGCCTTTTTACAGCAATGTTTGTCCACTGTCTTAGATCTGACTTTGTAACCAGAGTGTTCTCAGAGGCTTTGCTGTTGCTATTCTACAGTGCTTGGCTGGAGACATCAGTTTTTTGTCTGCTGTGGGATGTTCAGTGACTCTGAAAGCTGTTTGTGGCATAAAGAAGCCAGGACAGAAGAGGACTCTTGCTCTCGTGCTTGCAAAAGTGGCGTTTAAAGCAAGGTGGTTTTGTATTTGTCTTGGTCTGCAGGTTAATTCAGTGTAAAACTATAGTGTGCAAGAGCTTCCTTTATTTAGCAGGGAGTGCTGTATGAAATGCATTGCATATGCAAAGCATGCATTTTTTTAAACTATTTGAACAAATCATTAATACTTCTATTAAAATATTTGTGGAGAGTGGAGTCTACTGCCCCACTAAAATTCAGCTACTGTACTCTGATGTTTAATCTTTACAGCTGTTTGAAAGAGAGAATGCAGATATTTTACTAGCAAGGGAGGTGTTACCCAGTCTCTCTACCTCAGTCTTTGAAAAGAAAGGTTATCTTTTGGAGAGCAGCGGAGACTGGAAATATTATTCTGAAGGTGACAGCTTCAAAAAGTTACAAGTGGTTTGTTTGCAGTGGAGTGTTTTATGCAGTCTTCATTCCATTGAATGCCTGCACGATGCCAGTGTTCAGCTGTGTAAGGGCTGTTTTCTAATGGCTTGATTTTGGCAGAGCAGTGTAGTTAGTTGTCTACTGGCACCAAAACCCAGTGAAACACAGTTCTGGTTCTGCTGTCCCTCACCCATTTGCTTACAAAGCAAATGCTAATTTAATGTTAATTTTAATAGTAACAGAATGATTATGCAATAATCATTGCATATGTTAAGATTGGTGTTAAATCAGCAGAATGGAAACTATTCAGCTTTGTCCGCTGCTTGTAGGCAGTTTATTTTCTACCATGAACAATAAAGATGGTTCCTTTGACATCTGTTCATGTGTTCACCTGTCTCTGTGGACCCCTTGCACAAAGGGATACTGCTCCAAATGGTTTAGCATGGCTGTTGGTGGGCCCTGCGTTGTGACTAGGAGTGAAAACATGTATTTTATAAAACCAGCAAAAGATAATATGCAACAATATTGATTGTCAAAAATGGAATTAATTCAGTATTTCTTTCTAAAAAGAACCTTTGGAATGATGATGTGTAAAGCATTGCTAACATTTTGATATCTGAAGAATACTTTATACGTTTGACTGTTGGCAGCTCACTGCAGAGAAATCAAAATTAAACATGTCTATTGAGAATACAAAATGCCCTTTAGGAGTGTCTTCGGTGGATTTACTCAAGGATAGCATTACTGTTCTTGAAATGTGCCAGTTCTGAACACTGGCTTGTAAAGAGATAATGTTACCTTGTTTCTCCTTTCTTAAATTTGTCCTTTGTGTGTTAAAATCAAAGCTTCAGAGTATTTCACTTGGTAAAGTTTGGGGTTTTTTTTCTATCCAAGCACATTTTTTTCTGGTGTGAATATATCTGCTTAGTGGCTACTGATGTAGGAAAGAAAACTATCAGGCTTGCAACGTTAATAGTTCTATAATTTATTTTCTTTAGCTCTCTTTTTGGGTGTGCAATACAAAGTCCTGATTTGTGGAAATCATAGCTGTAAAACATGAGGCAGGTATTTCAGTTAAAATTACTATTGTCTTTAATTCTTTTTCAAGAAAATTAAATTGACTTTATTGTCCTTTTTTCCTCATTATGATTATGAGAGAACATTGTGAAGGTTTTTGTCTTCTGAATTGTTTGTCAAATGATTATATTCAATGCATGTTAAGAAAACGTGTTTTGCATTCTATGAGGAAAACCTCATTTGTGTGAAGAGGCAGAACAAATTTCTAGATTCCTTTATATAAATAAGAATAAACAAGCCCATATTTATTTAAAATGTTTTTATAGAAATCTTATGAGAAGATAGAATATTTTAGAAGTGTTTCCCAGTTTGTAGTATTCTTTTTTTTACTTTTTTTACTTTTTTTTCACTTGTTAGAGCATTTGGCAAAAAATGGGAGAGCAGTAGAGCAGCAAATTTTCTCTGATTTCAAAGGATTATTTAGGCTCCAGTTTCTGGAAAACATTGGCCCTATGACAAGATCTGAAAACAGCATACTGCTGGTAAACTGTTTCTGGACATGCTGAAGAAAAGCCGCATGCCTCCTGGGAACCCTTTTTCAGACATGCAGTCCCCACAGCCGGGTGCCTTCCTGCTCAGCTAGGATTTTTACCGGCGTTCCCTTGTGCCTGTGGCCTTTTCTGTCTGAAATCTGCTACTTCTCCTGCTACTTCTAAATTATCAAGGATAGAGGGGAAACGGCACCCCTTGGAATACCTGTAGCAGAGGCTTAAACTCCTGTATTTGCATGGGAAGTCCCTATGAGAAGGTGGTAGTGCTCAAGAAAATTTGAGGGGCAGGAGACTTGCAAAGGAGAATTCGTTAGTGCATTCGCTCTACTGTGGGTGCCCTGAAAGCACAACAGCCCCTGGTTATCCATCTGTGTGGTGGGGAGAAGTTTTACCACTAAATACATCCCCACCATAAGCTGCATTTCCAGATTGTTTGCTTTGCTGGTGTTGTGGGTCCTCTTGCCACCCTCACCTTAACTACTGAAGGTCTGCACTGCTTGCCTCTCGGAATCCTGCCCTGCCTGGGGCCCTTGTAAGCATCCCCAGGGAGTTGGCACCAACTGCCTGGCGGCTCTGTGAGACAGCATGAAGCAATGTTGATGTGGGAACTGGTAGGAGCCACGGTCACGCTTGGCAGTATGTTATCATTGGTTGATGTGCACTTTTAACACTCCGAGGCAGTAGCTATGTACTTTTTGACTAGGGCTGCAAGGCAGTGCTTGAATTTAAGGTAAATAACGTTTCTGAAGGAATTTTCCCTAAGATTCAAGGGAACAAACACCTTGTCATATATTGAGTTGGATACAGTAGTTCTGACTTAATCTATTTTTAATGGTAAAGGGTTGTTTAGTAAGAAGTACATGAGCAAACAAAGCAGGTAGTGTATTTATCAGCAATGTCAACAGCCATAAACTAACTAGGTGTAGTCTAATGCAGCAATTCTGGTAATTATATGGCACACAAACTAAAGAGAATATTAGTGTGCTTGAACTGAATTGTGTTTCAGCTGGTAAGTCCAGAGCAACACAGTATATTTCCTGAATTACTTTGCCAATTTACATATGCTACTACTTCCACGAACTTTTGAAACTCCCTGTTCTAGCAGATATTGTGGATTATTGCAGCAAGATACCCAAAACGTTGAATTTCTAGTGTGTGGATGACTTTGCTTAGCTAGATCTTTTTGTTGTAGTATTTTGTAATGATCTAAGTTAATTTTGTTTGTTAATATTGTTGCAAAATATCTGTAATTGTATACAGGGATCTATACTTTGATACATACTGTGTGAGTGTTTCAGCTCCAACTGCATATCCAAAACCTTTTAAAAAGAAATCTCAATGAGCCCCATGGGGCAAAGTAAATTATTACATGTGGTGAACTCTTAAGTCATAGACCAAGGTCATGGCAGTGAGAGTGTATTTCAAAAAGGTTTTATCTGTGCTTGGAAAGCAAATGAAATCTCTCATCATTAACTTTAGAATTATAGTTATAAGAGGATTTTCACTAGAGGTGAAAGATCAAGTTCATGGCGGACATAATGGAGTCTGAAAAGTTATTTCTCAGACATAATACTGGGGCATGAAACATTCACTGAGGTTTTCGCATTATTGATGGGGAGTTTACAGCCTCTAATCCAGATACAGAAGATGAGAATCATTGTGATTATTGCTATCTATTGTGGCTTTATTTCAACCTTTAGATGGAAAAAAAACCCCTCTTTTTTTTTTTGTAATGCTGTAAAGACTTTTAGAAAAAAATCCTAGCTTTTCAGCTGTGTCAGGTTTTGTCATAGGATACAAATAATCCCTTTCTTAGTTAATAACAATAATCCTTTTATAGAAATGTAATTTAGTAAACCTGAATGATCTTCAGTCCCTAATGAATTAATCAAAGCACATGTGTGTGCAGTGATGTTGCGTCTCTGTCCGTGTTTGTTGATAGTTCACATAAACCAGAAAGAACAAATTTTGAAGGGAAATGGGGCAGAAAAGCGTAAGTGGAACTAAGGTTTTTAGTGACCTAGACTATTATCCTGTCAGCAGAAACGGATATTTATTTGTCTGTTTATTCAACAGACTTTTTACATTTTACTGGACTTTGCATGTGTGCATACATGCATTTCAGCGGTACCAATGAGCAG
Organism: Falco cherrug; assembly: GCF_023634085.1. NCBI lineage: Eukaryota > Metazoa > Chordata > Aves > Falconiformes > Falconidae > Falco > Falco cherrug. The sequence goes on along the minus strand of NC_073697.1, from coordinate 14,953,092 downwards.
TAGAAATGTGCTCAATAGTAGAGAGTCTGAACTCTGTGCTTGCGTTTTGGGAATGGTTTTGCAAATATCTCTGCCAGTGACAGCACTTGCTTGTTCACAGAGTTTACAGTGCTCAATCCGCTTGTAGAAGCGTTGAGATTTGCCAGTTATGTACTGCATTTCAAAGTAGAGTATTAAAACAAGCACTGGCAAAACCAAATCCTTTCATATTTGTGCTTTCACTGTCATGAAGGTTATTACATTTACAGGAAAGTTTCAGCTGTTGTGATTTTATTCAGAAGAGTCCGTTTAGTCCTGTTTTCATGCCATTTCTAAGTAAAACTTAAGGTTTTGGGGTTTTGTTTTCTTAATGCTTCCATCTACTTTAAGAAGTGATGTTTGTTAAAATGTGCATTTGTTTCCTGAGTTACAACTACAAATAGCAAATACGTAGGCATTTCTGGCAAGTGATATTTTAATTTCTTTGAAAATATAAAAAATATGAACTGATACAACAGTAAGAAAATTCTATAACTGGAACTAGAGAAAGTCAGCTCTAAGAATGGCTGTCAGGTTTTTTTATTCTACTTAAGCAAAGTAGTTTGTTTCAAAATGAACATGTTTTTAGGGAAACTTCATACACTCAATGTATATGATTTCTTAAAAGTCCTATGAGAAGAGGAAGCATAAGCTGTATTGATAAGTTACCTGTAAGTCAAGAAATGACAACATTAAAGTTGGGCATAAAATCTCAGTTTTGATCTATGGATATGTTTTATGCTTCTGTTTTAAAATGGCATGTGAACATGCAATTTAGAAAATGCATCCTATGACTTTTTTTTTCTGTAATGTTAATATCATATGTGTTATCCCAGAAATACTTGCTGTACTTTCATTATCCAAATGGTCCAGAATATCTGTATTGAGTGAGACTTTCTATATAGGTTATGTTCTCTAAGGTGTATATTTCAATAATTTAGTCAATGGCCTCTTTTACACATTTTCTCCTCAATGAGCAGTGCAATCTCTTTTGTACAGTTGTGAGGCATTTCTATTTCTAAGCGTAGTCACAAATGTCTGTGACCTATGATACTAGGACATTTTTGCTATTCATACCACCTTTGTTGATGATTTCTGCATGACTTGATTCTCTGCAATTTATGATCTGAGAAGCTCAGAACAATAGATATTATTTGTAAGTATGGAATACCCAGAAAAACAGGCAGTATTGTAAAGTGCTGTCCTCAAATACTTCTGAAAATGAGTCACTCCAAGGCATCTCTGCTTCATAAGGGGGCCACTCTCATGACCCCTTGAGTCACAAATGCCTATGTTGTTACATCTAGGTTTTTGAACTTTCCAAATACTCCTAGCAGATAAAACTCAAGTGTAGTTATCTTCTGCAAATAACGAAATACCTACTCTGCAACCTTTCTTTTCTATTTTCTTTAGAGTATTACATTGAAATTAGTTGTATTTTATAGGTAACAATTTTCTCTCGTTTTAGATGTATATAAATTCAAAACAGTAGCCTCTGCATTAATTCTGATTTACTTTGTTATGTAAATGGGAAATCCTGGAATGTAATGACATTTTATAACCCAGGTACTTTGAGTCTGACAGTTTAGCGCTGAGTTGTTAACAGGACTCAGATGTGCATTTCTGTCTTTAGAATGTGTAAAATTTCTTTGTCGTTGTCTTAGCAGTATAGTTATGCTTACTACCTTCCCAGCTCTTCCCCCCTCTGGTATTTTTGCATAACATAAGTCACTGTGCCCACTGTGTAAGTATCTTGTCTTCTCTCTTAAGTGATCACACTGACTTTCATTTCCCTCCTCTTTCAAATCATCAGCCAGTTCCAGCATGTTGTTTGTAGTCTTTCTTGCTAATACAAAACCACAGTGAAATCTGCAGTAGTCTTCTGTTTCCCAGACTGCCTGGTCTTAGTAGCAGTCAGTGCTTTCAAGAGATTATTTTACTCAGGCAAATTGCTTGTTATGCTAACTTATCATACAGTATCTTGTGAGGTAGATGGCTCATTTAGCAACACTTCCAGCAGGCTATGCTCATGGTTTCTGCATCAGCTCTTGTGTTTTTATTTTTATTTTTTTTGTTTTGCTTTGTTTTGTGAGTGGTGGGAGGCAAGAGTGTCTTTTTGTACCCTCTAATAATTTTTTGCAACCCGATGCAGATGTGCCATACAAGCAGATTTTATGGAGACTTTATGTCTTTCAGGTTTCAAATTCTTTCTAAATTGTGTGAGGCAAACAATGGAAAATTTCATTTTCTCAGGTTATTTTTTCCTGTAGAGCATATTGTAGTATGCTGAGACTTTATTCTGAGCCTTAGATGTTTTTACAAAACTGGAAATAGTTGAATTTGGTTTTCCTGCTAATTAGCACATGCCAGCTGCCACCAGCAAAAGAACACCTGTGCTGCTAATGAGAGTACCTGGAAACTTGGGCATGATTCTTCTCCTTCATCCTAGTGAAAATCAGATATTCTTCTGTTGAAATCGAAGCAATGGACTGGGTAAGTTAGGAAAGAGTCACAAATGAAAATTGGGTCTATGTGATTTGTAGTACATGGCTTCCAGAAGCAGTAATTGGCCTTAGCTGGTGTCCTTATGCAAAAGTGTGCAGTTGACATGATGTGCTAAGTAGTATGTACAATGTCTACTGTACATTAATTACTGTCTTTTTGAGAATATAGTCTTTGTTTCAAATAAATTGTGCATGTAAATTTGAAATAGAAAAGCGAAGAAAAGTGTTGCTCATACTATAAATCAGGGGTCCTCAAACTTTTTAAACAGGGGGCTGGTGTGCGGGTGAAGTGGTAGGCAGTCATCTGCGGCTGCTTGGTCGTCCCCGCCCCCCCCCCCCCCCCCCCCCCCAACTCCCGGCAGGGAGGGGGTGGTGGTGGTGTTCTGTAAATACCGGGGCCGGATTGAGGACCCTGGGGGGCTGTATCTGGCCCGCGGGCCGTAGTTTGAGGACCCCTGCTTTAAATGCTTCTTTAGACAGAGCTTTATTTGTGGGTTAAGTGTATGCCATTCTCTTGAAGCTAAGAGTAATCATACTTATTTTTTTTTTTAGGAAGTATGTTCATCAGGAAACATCACTAGGTTTTCCCTCTGCTTTCTCCTTATGGAGATATTAGAGGAGTATAAAGTCATTTTATTAGCTGACGTGCTGTTTAATTGCAAGGTAAGAAACAGAGCTTTGCGCAGTGGAGGAAACGCATTCTTCCATCTGCATTCAGAAGCCTGTTTCCTCCAGCCTTTATTGGAGGTAAAGACAGCCTCCAAAACCCAGGAGAATTTAATCAAAGTAGTTTATGGATGATTTTTCCTAGGTTTGTTCATACATACAGAAATAAAATATCTAAATCATGAAGAACTGCATATTATACATACAGTCAGCAGTGAACTATAGAGCTGTGCTGTTAAATGTCTTAGATTAGGAAAGAAGAAAGATGTTATAGTTGTATTATACAGCCTTTCAAATATATGTTGGAATCAGAAGCCCTATTTAGAATTTAGTACTTTGGCAGGATTAATGGTTCTGCAGTGAGATCAATGCTTGAACTGTATGTAAGTTAAAATATTGCTCATTAACTCTTTATGATATAAACTGACTAGGTTTGTGGAGGAGTTCCAGATATTGTTCAAGGTGGTGGTGCTAATATCCAAAATGACTTTTCCTCTCTCTGTTCTACTGTAATGACAGATAAATGGGAGCTACTCCGTTCCATTTCCAAATTAGGAGATGTGTTAACATGGATTTTGTTTGAAGACCTTTTTTCTCTGGAGTTTGTTTTCATACTTGATTTACCTTTCTAAATATATGTTGGCATTCCTGTCATGGCTACAGTGCTCACTTCTTCCAGCTGTTGAGTTTAAGAGAATGGATGTGGGGAGTTTTATTTAGTGTTAGAAAACCTCACTGAATAGCTGTAATTTTGGAATAGATAGTGCAAGGCGGCATCAGCTACCAATGTTTGGATACCCACAGAACAGAAATCTATACTTAAACGGAGGAGTGTTTATGTTCTGAAGCATTTGCTTATTTGCTGTTGGAGTCCTGGTGATGGTATATGGCTTTGAAAATGTCTGTAATACATATGTCCAAGCTGTAACTGTAATATTCCAGATAATCCTATAAAAACATGCTTTTAGACACTGTGAGAAATGTTTGTTAGAACCTATATCTATATCCTCTGTGTTTTTTCTGTCTTTAATATGAAGAATTAACATGGGGTTTGTTTGCTTTATTGACTAACTGTTTATTGGGGACAGGCATCTTAGTAGGGCCTGTTGTGATAGGACGAGGGGTAATAGTTTTGAAATGAAAGAGGGTAGATCTAGATTGGATATTAGGAAGAAATTCTTTGCTGTGAGGGTGGTGAGGCACTGGCACAGCTTGCCCAGAGCAGGGGTGGGGCTGGGAGCAACCTGGGCTGGTGGAAGGTGTCCCTGCCCATGGCAGGGGGTTGGAACTAGATCATCTTTAAGGTCCCTTCCAACCCAAACCATTCTATAATTTCCTGTGTATTTTGTGAAGTGGTTCTTACATGTTCATATGTGGAGTATTTGTTATTGATTTAAAAGGAGTAGGGGGGAAGGTGTGGGATGTACTATTCAAATTTTGTGGCAAGTGAAAAGAAGAGGGTGTGTAATGAATCATCTACAGTGCATAAAATGCCAAAATTAAAATTCCTCATAGCCTTTACTTTCTTTTTTGGTGTTACTTGTGTTAATGTTATCTCCACTAATACAGTCACATGCTATTTTTAAAACATATTAGCTTGATCTGTTCTAACTTACAGTGTTTTTCTTATTACACTGCAGTCTGGATTGTTCTGCAGTAGATGATGTAATAATAAATACAATACAAGTTTTTAGTGTGGTGGTATGGAATATTTTATGACTTGTTTCTGTTTGCAAGCTGCAGCAGTCACAGAAGTCATCAATTAATCTATAACAGACTGATATCATACCAAAGCTTTTAAGAGACACATTTGTTGAGCATGTATTGTATATAGAGAGCACACAAAACAGTTTATATTGTTCTGGTGCTGCTGGTATTTTGAAGTTTAATTATTCAGACTAAGCCACATTCACTCTAACAACATACCTGCTTGGTGAGAAAGCAAAGGAGAATTTGATTCATATTCAGAAAAAAATTGCCTAACAACTTTCTGAATATCTCAGAAGTATGTTGAATTGTTCAGGAGTGTTATTTTACTGTTGATATGATGTAACTAAAGCTAGGTGAAGCACAGTTGTTTGGGGTTTTTTTTTGTTTTTCTTCTTGATCCGTTACCGTCCATTAGGAAACAGCTAAAATACATTTGGAGTAACTTTTAAGAAAGTAGGATGCTGGGTAACAGCTTGATCTCTAGTAAAGTTCAGTGCACTATTTTCAAACTGCTTCTGTCTGTAGCACCTTTTTAAAGGTTTTAGCAGCAATTTGGTTTTTTTGGGAGCTGGTGTGATATGGCAGATTATTCGGAGGTTTCTCCAAAGCTCTGTTCCGAGTGCTTTGAAAATACCCTGAAATGAAGCAAAGTTAAATCATATAGGCCTGCCTTTAGAAAAGTATTAGAATCTGAATTTATTTAGTGTCCATTCTTTTTAACTTGCTCTTGCCAATGGAGGGGAAGAAAAGGTGTGGTGGTTAATTGGAAACAAAAAGGATACCCGCACAGAAGTACTCTTGTCCTTATCGTTATGTGCCACCCCGGGGTTTTAAAAATGATGCTGCATGGCTGGGATAAAGTTCATAGTATGGCTGTACTTACTTCCCTCGGAAAAATACATGGGAGATGTTTATTTCTTTCCAAGTGCCCTGGTTCTTTCAGTTGCCAAGTGCAGGCAGTAAGCATGCACTGAGAACACTTAGGCTATAGGGGCCCTACTGTAGGAAGGATACAGGAGCACCAGTATAGGAAAAGTGCCTTCTGCAGGACTGCTTGCAACAGTGCTTTTCCAGCATCACATCAGACGTAACCTATTATGATTTGGAGAGGATGGGAATCTGATTGACCCGAGTTTGTGGCAAAACCCAGGTAGCCTCTGATTGTAGAAGAGCCTGGCCTCAGAATTCAAACCTTTCTTTCTCTGTCTTTGCAGCCCATCTCACCCCTGTGGGTTCAGTGCGTTGTGAACTGCCCTGTCTCTAAGCCCAGAGCAGCCACTCAGGCACTCGGCTGAATCTGTTCCAGTTGTCAGAAGGTCATACTTTAGGAATAACACTGCTGGCAGCTAAAACCAGTGAATTAGTCAAAAATAGAGTGGATGTTGGAGTAATTTTTTGGCAGGCTTTTAAAAATGTTGTTTGATCATGCCGTGTGTTGACCTTTCAATAGAATCTTCATTAAATCCACCCATTCCTTGCAGGTTTTTTTACTTCTCTTTGCCTTTGTTACATGTTCTTTCCTGGATTATCATTCATTAGCTTCTCCAAAGAGATTAACAGTTCCTTAAAACAGGATCATGTGCATTCTGGTGTTGTGTGTGAAAGCGGACCTGGAGAGTGGAGAAGCCACAGGATCCCTATAGAAATCTGAAGACAATTTGATACCCTAGTCCACTCGAAAATCTGCTGATACTGTAATGTTTTTTCCCTTGCCAGGACCCTCCTTGCCTGGTGTCATTTCTTGAGCTCTCATGGGATGAGATTAGTCTAAAACAACAAAGTAGCCAGATGTCTGGTTCTGAGAGAGTCCCAGAGGCCAGGGTATGGTAGGCAATAGTAATCGCTTGGGGCTGAAGATCAAAGATACCTGAGAATTACTTATGGGCACATACTATGTGTCATTCCCATTATTAACAGTCTGAGAAAATTTGTATCCCTAATTAACCCTTTTGTTGGTTAAATTTTCTTGCCAGTACAGCCCTGTCCGTAATAACTATTTGTTCTTTTTGGTGCTGTTACATAAAAACATGTTAGTTTAAAAAAAGAAACCAAAATGCAATACTCTCATAGTAGCAAATTTATGTAACCCTTCCAGATACTTTTTATCATGGTCATTTGTAAATGTCAGAAGTTAGCATCATTTCTTTTTGTTTACTGTGCCATACTTAGGGCTGGTGTTATTCCTATCCAGAACTGTGTCAGTAAGATTAGTTAACTTGTCAGGGTAGTGGGTTTAGTTCATTGCTTCCTAATCTAAAATGAATTAGAATCTAATCCCAGAGGCAGGATGTCTGCACATCACTGCTTTTTCCTGTAGTGATATTTCTAATGAAATGCTAATTAATATTTTCAGTGATCAATGTTTGTTTGTATTATATACTCTGAAATAACAAACCAAGATTTAGGTGCTGTCTCTGAATTCTTGTAGTGCTTTTAGAATGAGTGGCACCTGGAGAGAGAGAGAGAGAACCTGATTGCAGCCTTCTGTGCTTTTTTTGTCCTCAGGTGAAAATATCAAGGTTGTAAGTGGAATGTCTATTTTACTAAATGATGACAATGTCTGCACTGTAGGACTGAAGACTTCGAACAGTTTTTCCTAGCTGTTGAATAGTCAGCTGTAGTTATTGGAGATACCCGTTGCTTGTTACTACTGCTAGAGTTTCACTTTCTTTAACATGATATAACATTAATATGTGGTAAATACTGAAAAAAAAATAATTAAAATGTGGTAAATACACACTGTGTGTGAGTGGGAGACTCTGATTTTTCTGGTCACACTGAATGTGTTTGTACTTTATTGCCTATATTACATGTGTTTAACAATTTTAAGAGACTTAATTTTGAGTAGTGAGTGCGGAAAAGATCCCTGAAGTGATTTAAAGGACTGAATTGATTTTACCTGTTTCAGTCTCAACAGTCTCTCCTCAAAATATTTTATTTGAGCAAGAAGCCCCCAAACCTGACTTGCCTGAATGTGTATTGAATTTTTACATTTTCACTTTTGACACAGGTACGCCTGCTGTGTGCATCTTCCAACATGGCCATGATTGCTGCTCTGTTGTCCCTATTCCTGTTCACTTCCATAAGTCATCAGTCTTGCTCTACACCCAAAGGGCTGTTTAAAAAAAAATAAATATCAGCATCTAAAGAAATTTGAGGGCAGAGTTTTCTGATTGTGCAGGGTTATTTAACCTTTCAGGCCCTATGGCTGTTAGCGGGTATAGCCAATCATTAATATTATGTACCCCATTAAAATTCTTATAGGATAGGGACAGGTACTCTGCTTCTCAGGGACACAAAGGAGGGAGGAGCTGTGTAGGAATGGTTCACAGGCAGGAAGCAGCCATTTCCCTACGGATGTAGGCACTCTGGATTTTGGATCATTTGTTGCCATTCATGTGCCGTAATCCAGGTGCATGGGGCCTCACTGTGACTGCTTGGGAGCCACATGCTGCTCAAAAGATTCTGGCTGGCTATCCTGATATGAAGAAACCAACTCTTCATAACACTTGGATTCTGTTTTGCACAACCTTTGTGGGCTGTTTATTTTCTTACTTTTCTTTCTAAGTTGCTCCTTTGGGAGGCATTGCAGCAGTTTTGGTTGTCTGCACTGCTCTGTTGAAGGTCACAGTCAGCACCAGAATAGGTAAAATCCAAGTGTCCACGAGGTCATGTCTGCAGAGGCCAGTGTGATCTTTTTTTTGAGTTACCTTACGCAGGCAGCAAGGTGCTTCCCATAAAGGTGTTGAATCCGTAGCTGAGGTTTTGGGAGAGCCCTACCAGGGTGGATTTGCAACATACCTGAGACAGAAATGCTTTTCATTTTATTCTCTTTTGTTATCTGCCTAAAGCTCTTGGAAACTAAGAAGCCACAGCTACTGTCGACAAGCGAGGACATGACGTTGTCTGCAAATATTACATTAGTGTATATTAGTAGAAGCACTCCCATCCCTCTTTTTGTTTACAGGCTGGTAAAACATACATATAAATTTTGATCACTAGTACCACCTCTCCAGTTTAAGTAAAAAAAAAAAAAGTGACTGGATCTGAATGTGGGAGATTCAAATGCAGTGCAGGAGCAGAGAAAAGCACTGCAGACCTACTTCTCCCTGGCTGATGCCAGCTACTTTTTATGCTGAGGGATGAAGTTATGAGACACTAGTGGTTATTAAACCAGTAATTAAAGTTTGGAACTGGCAAAATTACTGATTTCTGCAGTTAGATTGTCCCCCAGTTTCTTGTTCATGTAGCACATTTCTTTTCTGTACCACAAAATGTCTTGGGGACCTATAAAATGATTCCTTATTTGGACTTAAGGAAAAACAGGCTTTAGAGCAATTGAGTAGACTTGGGAGTAGGTGTAAATATGCTATCCAGGTGTATTGGGTTTGCATGGCAAGGCTTTTGTGGGGGGAGGGGGAGGCGGGCTACAGGGCTGGCTTCTGTGAGAAGCTGCTGGAAGCTTTCCCCATGGAAACTGGCCAAGGCTGAGCCCATGAGTGGCAGTGGTAGTGCCCCTGGGATAACGTATTTAAGAATAGGGGAAAAAAACCTTGAGTGACTGCAGTCAGAAAGAGTAGTGAGACTCTGTGAGAGCAGCAACTGCAGCCCCCAGGCCGGGGCAGGAGGAGGCCAGGGGGGCTCCAGGCCTGGAGCAGATCCCCCCCTGGCAGTCCCCGGTGCAGCCCCTGGCGGGGCAGGCTGTGCCCGTGGGGGGCAGATTTCCTCCCCCCCCCCCCCCCGGCAGCCCATGGAGCACCCTGCACTAGAGCAGATGGATGCCTAAAGGAGGCTGTGACCCCATGGGGAGCTGATGCTGGAGCAGCTCCTGGCAGGACCTGGAGAGAGGAGCCCAGGCTGGAGCAGAGTTGCTGCCAGGGCTGGTGAAACACTGGAGCAGTCTGTACCTGAAGGATGGCACCTTGTGTGAGGGACCCATGCTGGAGCGTTTGAGAACTTTAGCATGCAGGAAGGGCTAGTGTTGGAGAAGTTTGTGGAGGGCTCCCTGCTGTAGGAGGGACCCCAGGCTGGGGCAGGGCAGAGTGCAAGAACCCCCGCCCCGAGGGGGAAGCAGTGGCAGAGACAGCATGGGATGGACTGACCGTAACCCTGTTCCCCTGCGCTGCTGGGGTGGAGGAGGGAGAGAAAATCAGGAAGGAAGTTAAGCCCAGAAAAAAGGGAGATGTGGGGAGAAGGTGTTTTTAAGATTTGGTTTTATTTCTCATTATCCTACACTTATTTGATTGGTAATAAATTAATTCCCTAAGTTGAGTCTGTTTTGTCTGTGATAATAACTGGTGAATGATCTCTCCCTGTCCTTACCTTGGCCCGTGAGCTTCTTGTTAGGTTTTTCTGTCCCCTGGCCAGCTAAGGAAGGGGAATGATAGAGTGGCTTTGGTGGGACCCTGGCATCCAGCCAAGGTCAACCCACCACAACATGCTGAATAAATTTGAGTACATTAAGGTGTTAATATTACATATTAATGATTACAGCTTCGTTCTGGGTTACTTCCATTACAAGAGAGTCTTTATGAATTTGAAATAACTTTTGTAAAGGAAAAGACATAGGAACTAAAGAGACTGTTCCCTATGCATGTGGGAGCAGCCTTCTAGCCAAGGCTGATAGGCACCTGGGGATTACAGGCTCATATTTGTTCTGCTGGCACAGCTATGTATGGAAGATGACCGTTGTCTGTTGCACTAATGTACTCTTCTCTGGTGTTTAAGAATAAAATCATAGGAATGGTGCTATCAAAGAGCAAGGGCTGTATAGGTAGTCAGGAAGAGTGAGTCTTGCAAAAGAAAAGAAAATTGCAGTTGAATTGAAGGAGAAATTGTGAAGGAAATTACATCATCAGCATGGACCTAACTGTTCATTACTTCAAGGAAATTTTTTTTTATAGTGATGTTGTCATATGAAATACATTTTAAACAACATGTATATATTTTCCTCCATACGGCAACTTTTATGTTTAGTAATTTCAGGGGCTATTCACTGTTTTAAACAGCCCATCACAACTTGAGCATATTCTGTGTCAGAAGCTTAAGCTACAGCTTCCCTTTTACTTAGCTGTTGCAATGTTCTGACCTTGGGCTGTTTAAAATCAAATTTATAAATTTCCTATTGACTTAATTGGGACATGGATCTGATCTAAAGATCATGCCATGAAATAAAGAAATCTGTATTTCCGTTCACAAGTTTATTTCTGTTCACGTGTTCCATTCACAACATTTGAATTCGTAAGAAAAGTGATGGATGTAACTAACATTGCAGCTTTCTGCTGTCATCTGCCACTGCTGGCAATGTGTCTGTAAGCGCAAAGCATTCACCCCTAACAGCAAAAGCTACTTGATGACTTGATTATACTTGATTTCTTGGTAGAGAATTCTTGCTGTTGATCTTGTAGTCTTCCAAGCGTGTCTGGTACAGCTTGCTGTTACTTTAGTTTGTGGAGTTTTTGACCTTGAGTTTGGAGAAGGAAGGAAATTAATTAGAACAAACCTCTAGAAAACTACAAGTGTTCAAAGGTTTTTTCTTCTAATCTCTTGTAATCAAAAATGTTACTCCTTTTCCTGGTTTATGGATAACCAAAGTAATTTATATTTAGAGGTGTTGAAGGAGAAAAGCTGTAGTTAATGTTCCAAGTGCTGTTCAATTTTTACATCACTAATGGGAAGGTAACTGGTTTGGGGGGCAAAGGAGATGGGTGGGAGGATCATGAGATAGTTGACAAAGCTCTTACCTAAATTGCAGATTCTAGAAGTCTAGATCAGGTCATAGTAGATACATGAGCTTATGGCTGTGTGAGAAGACTGCTATATTAAAATGTTTTGTAAACCTGTAGGTTATTCTAGTGTTTTTTCCTGTGACCTAGAATGAATTTAGTGCAAGGGGCTATTTTAACTGTACCCCTCTTCCCAGTTCAGAGGGGCGTGCTGCTAACAAGTTATTACAACTAGGGTGGCAGAATGTCTATGCTGTGAAAATTAATTGCTTGTAAACATAGTTTTTAAAAAAATGTGTCATGATTTTCATGATATGTAGTTTTTGTTACCATTATGTAGAACTTCCTTACCAGTTGCTTTCTAAAATATTTAAATTACATAGCTAGCATTATTTTAAGTGTTCTTCCTCAGGCAGACTATTGTGACATGGATTACTGTGCATTGCACTTCTTTATACTGATAATATAACAACCAAGCATTTAAAATAAAATGTGAAATTGCTTCTGAATTTTTCCTTCTTTGAGAGGGCTCGATAAATGAAAATTAATGAGGTTAGGGAAATTTTGCTTCACAAGTGATAAAGTAAATTTGGATTTGCACAGTCTGCAAAACATTATTTTAATAAGACTGTATTGCATTTCTGTTGTGCCTTCCATTGTTAAGGGAAATTAGAGAATATGTATTTTTTAATTAAATTAAAAGTTCTGTTAGAACCAAAGGCTTTATTCCTAGTAGCCTTTGAGGTTGCCTTGTATAAGGTGAAGAAAATAGTATCTTTTACTGGCAAGTGTGTTTATTCTTTTTGGTTAAGTACCTGAGCTTGTACTCTGTACAAGCAGCATATATACTGTAAATGAAAAGGTTTGTAAGAGAACCACATTGAAATACACTGCGTAATAAATGTGACCATTATTATTTTTTTTTAATTTATTTCAAGGGCTCAATAGAGGGGATGTGCAAATTAGTATTCTGAGTTGCAGTTTGCTTGCTACCCAAAGCATTTGAAATCCGGGCATATTTCTTAGATATTAAATATAGGTTGGGAAGAGTAGTACAATTGTAAGCTTTCTTTAAATTGGAAGGCTTCACGAGTCTTGCATCCGAAATCAGCGTTGCATGGCAATTCTTGGAAGTTTCTTGTCTGTGTGTTTGTACAGCTGAATCCTTGTCAGGGGCTCTGTTCCTTAATCAGTAGCTGTGTACTGCGCGGTGGCAGGCCATGTACCAAAGGCTGTGAAATCGCTTTGCAGCTGAAAATCCTCCAGCTTTGCCAAGCCCAGGAAGAACAAGCAAGCCAGCCCTGAACTGGTTGCCTTGGATGGCATGGCACAGAAATAGCAAGGGCATGTATGTTTGCCTTTTTGTTTTTTCACGCTCTTTCTCTCAGGGGGAAAAATCCGGAAGGCAGGTAGAGCTGGAAGTTGCATCTGGAGAGCAGTGCTTTGTATTTGATATTTTGTTTCAAAGTCTGGTTCCTGCTGGCAGCAGCAGTAGGTCCCGTTAAAAACCCTAGACTTCCCAGAAGTTGAAAGGCAAGGAGTCGGCTGGAAATGGCGAGGCAAGGCACATTCAGATGGTAAATAAGGACGTGCAGCAGGTAGGTTAAGCAGGCGTGGAAGAAGGGAAGCGTGTCTTCTGTGGGAAGGTAATTGGGCACCCGGGCTTGGCAGGAGCCGTGGGCCGAGGCGGGGGCGACTGCTACAGGTTGATGGGCAGGTGATCCGGCGGCTTCCACCTGGGCGGCGCAGGAGGCCTGCCTAATATGCTGTCTGCCCTAAGGGCCTGGGGGAACACAGTTGGATTATTATGTTAATGCCTGAGCCTGCTGCCCTCTTCCTATCCCAGCTGGGCTCCCCGTTGTTAGGAACTGCTTTGCTCTGACAGTGGAGTAATATACTTCATGATTGAAAGGGCAAAGGGGCTCGCAAGAAAAAAGAGCAGGCCTGCACAGATATGTAAATGAAGGGGGGAAGGCTGCAGGGGAGGGTTTGTGCCTAGGTGCGGATAGAAAGTTTATTAGGAAATGAGTAATATAAATCTGCTAATTGAATTGTTATTTACAAGTCCCATTTTCTGATTTGTTTCTTTGTGCATTACCCCCCCTAATGCTGATGTACAGTGAATTCGAAGTGCTTACCAAAGCAGGCACTTAGGTTGATTTATTTTAAACCGAGGTGCTATAATACACTGGTACCAGTGTACAATGCTGACAATGGTGTATTTTTCAGGACTTTGATTACTGTTTCATGCTCTGCCACTATATTGCTGCACTACAGCTTACAGAAGTGATATGATTCTTTTATATATTGTAGATAAGTATATCACTCTGAATTTTGTTGATACTTCCACAAGAGTAGGAGATAGATACAGATTACAGAAATGTATTTGTTACGGTGTTAGAGCAAATTGAACTTTGATTCAACGAGATGGTGACTATGTTGTGATGTTTTTCTGAGGCCTTTCCTGCTATAGGATTGACTAAACAGCATCTTGGTGTTAGAATGAATGTATGTGAGAAATGAAAATCTGTTCTCTAAACAGGTATCTTTAATACTATTTTTTTATTTATTTTCATGATGATGACAGTGATATGACCTGGTATGCAAAGTCTTTCTCCACTTTTTATCAAGCTTCTATCAGTGGCAAAACTTGACTTGGAATATAGCCAGATGTGATTTCTAGCAACCTTATTTTTCTATTTTACCCCCAAAGCACTGATCACAGACTACTCTGAGAAGTAGCTGTTAACCTAAATTACACTTCTAAAGTGAGAGCTGTTTTTGTGGAATGCAGCTAGTGTGTCAGATGCAAAGTTGTTTGATAGGTGAGGTGCTTTTCTTGTAGGTTTAGCTGATACTTGGTGTTTGTTGTAAGATGTGATTTCTGATCGCTTGTAGTGTGCTTTCTACTCTTCACCCATTTGCTTACATATCCCAGTTCTGTTCCTTAGTTATGTGTATTGCTACTCTGTTTTGCTGTTAAGAAGGTGCATCTGTCTTGGCATCAGGACCTCCTGCTGCGCAGGAAAGCTGGCAGCTCTCGTGCTTTTGACCTGGCAGTTGTGAATGGACTTCTTAAGCAGTTTTGTCCACTTAATGTATTATAGGGCATCTTATGTTACCGAAGCACTTTAAGGTGGAAAAGAATTCTGGATCTAGGTTGCTTCTGCAAACTTAGTTTGGTCTGACGGCGTAGATACAGGATGTTCTAGGCTTAAATGGCGTGGTAGTACAATTTTGCTTCCACACCTCTTGCCTCATTGGGTGCCCATGATGAATAATCATTGCAGAATAGGTAGTAGTGGTGTCTGTGTTCTGCTGGGGCCTTTGTACTTCACACAGAATTACCAACTTCTTTATAGAGTTCTCCTTGGAGTTCTCTGTGGGCAAATCAGAATGCATTGGCCCTGTCTCTAGAGTTTATTAGTAAGATGAGAAGATATCTTTAACCACAAAATGGTTAAAGCTAGAAACAGACTAATTGTTATAAAAGGGGTGTTTTCCAGTTGAAGGAGTTTTTTCTGATAATTGCGTTTTTCTTTCATATTATGTATGCACCTAGTTCTTTAACTGCTTTAGAAATAGGGAAGTCGGGCTATAAACCATGCTGATTAGGGAACATTTCCATTCTTTTTGTCTTGCACTGTGTATGCAATTTAGACTTTGTAGAAATGTTTACACTTTCGGGGAAATCTGTATGTAAATATTTTGTTTCAGGTCAGGTTAACCTGGGTCAGTTTTGCAAACAACTAATTTTGACTTTGTCCGTGTTCTTCAGTGTAACTTAGGTGCTCCGTGCTTTCATTTCTCTTGATAAGCTGATCTTCCTGGCTGTGTCTTCTCTGTGCATCATAAGAATTTAATAACAGTGCTGCACTGTGGACCAGCTGAAAAGCTTGTGCAGCGACAAACCAGGCAGAGGTCATCTTCTACTAGGCATGAGAGCAATTCAGCTGAAAGCAGCAAAATACCAAAATGAAATGGTTAGAAAAGAAAATTTCAATCACTGTCTGAGAAGTGTCGATTCTAGAGGTGGAGGGGAGCTTAGGTTTAAAGCAGATGTTTAAATACCGGAATATCCCTTATGCTGGCTATTCCAGTTTTCAGCCAACTCTGGATGCAAATGGAAACTGTGGAAGCTCAGTGAATGCTGCCAGAAAGAGCATGTTCGATGCAGACGGCAAGTTTGTGACCTTTTGCAGTAAAACAAGCTTGTGCGTTTCTTAGGCTCGCACCCAGCACAGCTCTTGGTGAGCCTCTGCTCTCCACAGAAAGTGAGTAGAGTTCTGTACATGAAACTCATAGGTTTTAACATTTTTTTTCTCACTTTTTCTTCAGAGAAGTAGTGGTTATATAGTGTTCTATTCCGTTAGAGGATAAAGTAAATTACTTCAAGGATGTAATAAAAATACCTTTAACTTAGTTGAGTTGCTATGTATTTTATGTATACATTTATGTAATATATGTATATGTTTATATATATATATATATATATTAAAAAAATCAAAATTCCAAAGATCAGTTTCAGCATTTCTGTGGATCATGGTGTACTCCTGCTGATAGCCAGGTAGTTGTGAAAGCAAGTCCCTGACCTAGACTTATCAGCATTTGAGTATTAATCCTTGGACTTTAACGAAGATAAGCCTCCCTACCCCACCCCCTTTGGATTAGAAGGTGTAGCAGCCTTCGAGGAAAATGGGGCAACTAACTGGTTAGAACTTTGGGCATGCTTCAAAATTTGTTTTCAGAGGAAAAAAAAGCTTGGAGCTTCAGTTGTTACTGATCCACTACTTAACTCCTTGGACAAATTTTGGGGATACGTAATATGTAAAGATGCACATTTATGCACCTTCTCACTCTGTGTATGTGTAACTTTTAGTATATGAATTGCTAATTTAGATGACGAGTATCTAAGCAGCATTTAAAAGAATGCAGCTGTATGCATCAAGACTGTTCCTTTTTTACCTTCAGGCAGTGGCTATAGCGCTGTTCTCCTTACAGTATGCAGCTTTTCTTTCCCTTCCTTTTCTACCTCTGCCACAGTATTGCAGGGTACAAAGCTTTGGCTGGGCTCATAAAAAGGGAATTTCTAGTACCATACAATACTGGCTTACAGTAAAGCCTAACCTTCAGGCTTCATTAAAACAAACAAACAAAAACCCACACCTAGTAATTGTACCTTCTTTGAGATATGGACAGACATTTGTTGATGAGATGAAAAACTCCTTATCTTTTAACGGCAACCTGTGACACAGTCTGACATGAGCTCCAGAGATTGGGCTTCATGGATCTGTGCAGTGGGCCACACTACTTTTTATTTTATAAAGCTGGTACTTCAGCCAGCCTCCTCATGCTGTGGCCTTCCTTGCTGCTAGTGTTTTATTTCCCATCGCCTGGCATTGCACAACTTACAGTGAAGCTGTTCCCGGTGGTAGTAGTGACAGGGACTTGAATAACAATGCCATTCTGAGCTGGTTTGGATGGCACAGCAGTTAAAATGTCTGGTTCTGCTACTAACTGCCCAGAAAGCAATATGACAGCGGGATATTTATAGAAAAATACTGGTGCAGGCACAGCCTTACAGTTGATGCAAAGGGCACCTTTTAAAAAGTGGCCTTGTGCTTTCATTTCACTTCAGCAGGGAAGTAATACTCTTTGGAGTTGTAGGATGCATTGTTTAACTAGACCTCTAATCATGTTATGGATGATGTGTCTCCAGGAGAATCAGGGGACAAGACCTTTAAGTGTTTTTATCACAGCTTAAGATCTTAGAAAATGTGAACTTAAATAAAAGTATGTTTGGGTGGTTGTTATTGCTCTGTATCCTTTTGAGGATACCTTCTACAGTAATATTTTTTTTTAAGAGAGAAAGTCACTTACAGTTATGAAGTGCTTGACCATAAGAGAGGATCAAGTTGGCAGAGTTACTTGTATACCGCTGTTCAGCTGAGCCTCCTTTATTAAATCATTGTTCAGCATTCCGTTTGTTCTGGTGGGAGAGCTAGCGGCTTCATTGCTAAGGTAATAAGCCTTGAGTTACTAACAAATGCACAATGTGCATAAGGTTTGTGGATAGTTTTCATACCAAAGTGTCAGTGACTCAGTTTCTCTCCTTTTTGCTCTCTAATTGTGTAGCATGGTCTGTTTCACAGGTCAAATGTACAGCTGCTAAGGCTTCTACTTTACAGTACTTAGGTAGAAGGGGGAAGTTACCTTGTTTCCCCATGATTAGGAGAACTATGGAAATGGGATTTCCATTTGGGGAAAAATACATACAAAAAGTTTGGCTGTATGCCTTCCTGGGAATCCAGAGCTTTCCGGCATGGCAGAGCCATATTATGGAGTTTGTGGAGGAGTGGGTCAGGTGCTAGAGCACGGAGTCTGCGCATAGTTATGCACATGTGTACTCAGTATGAGAAAGCATGTGTTCCTACGAGTCTGTCAGCTTTAAATCACTGCTTACTTGAATGTTTACACTGGCACTGGCCAGTAATCTTAATATTTGCATTTACAGTAAAGTAGAGGAGAGAAAATTAGAAACTGCCTCTGTTTATTCATGTTGGTATTCAGAATTCCACTGTGGATGTTCAGGTTACTGCCCATTGGGGTGCATGACGTAGGAACTGACACTTAGAAGGCCCTGTGTCTTTGGTGCATGATTTTTGTGTTTTGTGCTGCAGCTGATGGGAGGACAGGAAGATTAAGTTATAGCTTCAGGGCTTGGGGCATAGCTGGTCAAGGATTGTCTTGCACAAGGATGAGGTGAGATTACTGGTGGCTATCTCTGCTGACAGCCCTTCTCGTTGTCAAAAGGAAACAGACCATGGTTGTTAGAAGGAAGAAAAGGGTATGGGTGGATCTGTGGCATTTATGATAAAGCAAAAAAACTACGAACAAAGTGACTACTGTACAGCTGATAGCCTGGGCTAGTCAGATACTGTGTGCTGTGTCTCATAAGGTATCTAATCTCTTCTGTACCTGAAGAGACCAAGTCTTGGTTCTTTCAGTGTGGCGATGGACATTCCAGCTCCTGAAAGAGTTTCTTCCCTCCTGGCTTCCTTCCTGTGATCTTTCTGATACTGATGACAAAGGTTTTTGTTTTCATTCTGCTCAGTTATACAAGTAATCTCAAGTAAAAAGATCCAGCCACGCAGGGCAGTGCTGCTTTCCAACCACTGCTCAACATGCATTTCCTGTTACTTATATAACTTCCTGTTACATCTTAGTATCAGTGGAAATTTGCAGACCGACACATAAACGTTTTTGAGGTCTGAATGCTTAACCTTCACTATTTGCATTGTTAACAAATGTTTATGTTCTGGTTTTACTCTCTGGAAAAAAAGCCTTTGATGTATATATTTTGATGTCTTCATCTACGGCCCCTGAATGAGAAATACAGTGCTGACGCTCCAGAACTGCCTTAAGTCATGCCTGTCACAGTAGAGAAGTTACTGTTTCTGGTGAAAGGAAGCAGGATAGTTTTCTTTCCCTGTTTCAGTATTGCTGAAACTATTGGTCAAACAGAAATCCTTCAATGGAGAGCACCACATACACTAAAGTGTCTAAAAAGCCTGCCTTTTGACATCCTCTTGATTGATGTTTTTTTATTTATAAATATTATTACCAACAGGCGGTGATGGTTATGAGAAACTGCAAAAATGTGGGAGTGAAAGAGTCATTTTCAACAGAAGGAACTTGGCTAGTAAGAGGTAGGAGGTAATAACTCTCTGCCAGCAGAGCCCCCAGCTTGTTTCTGTGCTCTGCTTGTGGCAGAACGCTGAGCCTGACTGAGGCAGCACAAACTTGTACTCGGGTGATGGCAACCTCTGCCAGCCCGGAACAAATCTGGAGTGTATGCAGCTTTGAATCCATGGCTCAATGAGGTATTTTAGAGGAGATCATTCTCTGGATGACATTCCCCCACTGAAATGTGAACAAAAAGCACATTAGTTATTCTGTTTTCATTTTCTGGTGCCTTTTCAGCATTATTTCCATAAAACTGATGGTTATTGAACATGGTTGAAATAAAGAAATGTTTTCGTATTTTCAGCACAGCTCTAGAGGCAGGTTGCGGATTAGGCCATATCTTTTGCACAGTCAACAAATTGTGTTGGACCACAGGGAATGTGGCCGTGGGTAAAAAACATAATCCCCACCGTATCTTGGTGGGTTTTCCTGTTGTGTTCTGGCGTTTCCTTGGTTTGCAGGCATACAGGTTTTTTTGTGTGTGGTATGGGGTTTTGGGTGATTTTGGTTTTGTTTTTCTAAGAAGATAAGGTTATGTGTACAGTTCCACTCCACTAAAAAATTGGAGATTGGTGTCTTTTTTTAAAAGACTTCTTGAATAAGAGTTCAGATTTTTATTAAGATTTCTTTGGACTCAAAATGTAGTTGTTGCCAAAGTCTGGTTTTGTGTGGGTTTTTTTTTTGGGGGGGGGGGGGGGGGGGGGATGTGTGTGTTTGTGTTTGTGGTTTTGGTTTTGTTTTTTTTTTTTTTTAATGAAATAACACTGTTGAGGTGGCCTATCATGTATACAATACGTGGGGCCAAATTAATGTGTAAGATGCATACTACTGCTTCTGCTGAATTCAATATGGAGTGTTTATACATCTCCAAGAGTCAAGTCTAGACCCTGTTTGTTTCTTAAAGATGATGCTGTAGTGTTAAAAAGGCATGTGCGTTGCCTTTGAGGGGGCAACTGTGCAGCTAGAGACTTTGTTGAGCAGTTAACACTACCTCTTTTATTTTGCCATGCTGTAGCAGGATTTTTATATGCATTTTAACAGTTATTTAAGAGTCCCCATATGCTTAGAAAAGAATCTGAATATATGTGCCTTTTTTAAAGCTGCATCATAACTAGGTTATTTCATCAATACAGTAGATTGACTAGGAGCTGCAGTTGGAACAATATGTAAAAATACAGCTTGTAAAAGATTTCCTTTATTAACTGTCATCATCCACAGAATGTATGTTCAAATAAACGTTGTGTAATAACTAAATTTGAGATTAATAGGCCCCTTAAGAAACAGCGAAGTCATTCAGGATAGTCAGTGAAAAATAGCCTGTAAGACTGTAACATGCACATATTGTCCTGCTTACATGCTCTCTCTGGTGTCATTCCCATTTATCAATGTCGGCAGGCTCTGTTCTCATTAAAACACTCTTGCACAAAAGCAACTTAATTTTCTTAAGAGAAGAGGACACCTGATTCAATTTAGTGCTCAAAACCAGGAACTTGAATATATATATTTTTCCCGTCTGAACTCAGATATGAATAGTTATGAACAGCAACACAGATTAAACCTTATTAGGTATATTTATATTCTGTTTGCAGTAACAGTGCTGTAGCAAATAGCTTTCTACAGAGCTGTAACATCTTATTAATGGAAACAGCAGTTAAGACATGAGCTGTGGTAACACTCACATGAGATTTTATTTTTAAATAGAAGATTGAAGGAGTTTAAAGGGACTCTGCCAGTGCATTCAAGCTACTTCTGACGTCCTACCATCTTCCTCCACCTTCTTGAACTACACTGATCTCTTTGGCGAGATAAAATTTCCTTTTCTGCCGTCTTGGGTCAAACCATTTCCATCACTTTCTTCCATTTTTTTAAATTTTTTTTTTCTTCTTCCTGTCAAATAGGAGACACAGGTCTATCAATTTTGCATTAATAATATGGACAATGTAAAATCTTACAGTACTACATTGTGTTCTGTGCCTCTACTGCATAATCCTGCTAGAGTCATTGTCTTTCTCCAGTTCCTTTCTACTGTTCTGGGGTTTTCTCTCTTCTTCATTATGCCATGTGTGTTAAATAGGATATTTAATCTTATGCCTGGTGCTCGAGCTGTATATCCCCCACTAGTGCACATCTGAAGATGATGAGGTTTTAACTGCAGGTAATTGTGGACATACTTGGAGCAGCTTTGTATGACACCCAGGCCACTTCCTTCTGAGACATTTTAAGGTGATTTAGTTTCATTACGCTGCATCTGTGGCCTTGGCCCTGGAATGTCCTTCCCGCAGAGCAGGGACAACTTGGGGCCAGGCGGGGTCCTAGTGCGCATAGCATATGCTCTCTCAGCTATAGGGTGCCTCTGGGTAAGCATCGGGTTAAGTACAGTTAGGAAGGTTACTTTCCTAAAGGCTGCCAAATGACACTCAATAATCAAATGTTTTAGTGTTAAAAAGATACATACATATTGGTGAAAAAGCCTTTTACTTTTTTACGTGATCCACATACAAAGCTATAAGGCACCGTTGTTTCCCTGTGACTCTGCAGTAAAAGAAATTGTAGTTCCAGTTGAGTTGTGCACAACAGTTTCATTCAAATACTGCCGATAATGATAGAATGTTGGGTTTTGACCCAGGTGTTCCAAATGTTGCCAGTGTATCTTTTCCTCTTCTTTAATGTGGTCTTGCTACATTACTATCAAAAGTTATCTAGTCTAATAAATTCCAAGGTAGTTTAGTTTGATACCAAAATACAAGGAAGTGGAATAGAGTTCAGAATTTATTCTGTGTTTACTGCTATCAAAACCTTAGCACGCTTGTTCGATTTGTTGCTCAGGTACACGGACTGGAATGCTCTGTGTACTTGCTGCTGCAGTTGGGTACCCACCCGTGGGGAAGTGCTCAGCCCCTTGGTTGTGGCTTTGCCTTTTTCTTCTTTTACTAGCCTTTGTTACAATGGGATCCGTCTTGGTTTTTGTTGCCGTCACTGTTAGAAATTGTAGCAGTGTTTTCTGTACATGTGTTCCAGATAAGGTGAGAGATGAAGGGCTGAAGCTTTGCACTAGGTTTGAGGTATGGGAAGAGGAAGGCTTCTGCCCAGTGTACTGCCAGATGGGTTTCCTTCAGAGGTGGACTGAGTTACTGCTCCCTTGAAAGTGCTCCAGGCCAGCAGATCCTCCCTGGAAATGCCGACCAGCGAGAGAGTTCCCTCAAGTCCAGTGCCATACAGAGTTGACTGAAATTGTACCTGCTTAACATCAAGCAGATTTGGTGTTTAGTGGAGCTAGTGTGTACTGTTTTAAACTGGAGATGTACATGCTCTCCTGTACTAGCCCTGTTAAGAGTACCGATAGTGACTTTCAGTCATGTCTCTGAGTTGATGTAAACTTGAATGATTGGTCTGGTTCTTACTGCTGCTGCTTTTGAATGTGGTCTGACCTTGCATTTCAAGACATGGCTATGCATTTACCTTTTGAAAGGATCTTGCCATTGATTTTATAGTGAACTCTCCCCTCGTATTAACGGTAAGTGCAATGAACGGTTTGCAAACACATGCGAATCTGAACTTGGAGTATTATAAGGACATCTAAATGTTTTCATGTTTTATTGTTTCATTTAAGCTGACTGCATATAGTCTGATATCTGTTGAAGCACAAAAGGAGCAAACACTAAAAAAAAGTTAGACAATAATAGTGACTAATAAATGTTTCAAATAGAAAACGAAGAGCCTAGCTGTATCATGTGTCAGCACTAATGTTTATTTGTATCATCCCTCTAAGGATCTCAGAGTGCTTTTTAAGCAATGAATTAATTTTGACAATGCCCTGTGAGGTATGTAGGCAATATTATCTCTCTTGATAGAAGGGAGTTGGAAGCACAAAGTGTTTAAATTCTACAGGGTCGTGCTACTAGGTATGTTTAATTACGAATTGGAGCAACTCAGTTCACTACCAGTTTGTTTAAGCTGAACCAGAATTGCAAATACAAGCCCCAGGTTTGTGGGTATGAGAAAAATTTCTTCTGAATTTATTCTGCAGGAGAAATTTTTATAATGAAAACTGCAAATAGACTAATTGACATGTGTAAGTCCTCCCTCAGTGAGGCAAATAATCTGAATGATTATACCTTAACTTGCGGTTTTCGCTTTTTGTTTTATTTTCCCTTCTTTTTCCTCTTTTGCCTCTAATGTGTGCTTAATCATCTGCTATGGACAATTTCTGACACTTTGGAGAAAGGGAATTAAAAATTGCAAACTACTGTACCCCTGGACTAGTTGTGAATTATGATTTTTGCACATGACTGGCTGAATACCTGAAGCATAAAAATTGTCTAAGACTGTTGTCTTAGTACCTGTTATGTGCTTGAGAATATTAAAAAAACCCAAACAACCCGGAACAAACAAACCCCCAAAACAAACAAATCGGAAATCTTCCAGCTGGATTGGGAAAGAAGAAAGTTTGTTGATAGCCAAAACATCACCATCCAGTATTGCCACCACAGAGCTATCTAGCGTCTCTCCTTAACACCTTTCCAGGTACAGAATTTCTCCTGGAAGTGGAATTGCAGTGTATTTTAAGTAAAAAATACATTCTTGTGTCTGTAGATGATCCTCAAATCAGAATTGGTAGCTGCTCATGTGGCTAAAACTAGATGCATGGTGTCATACTAAGTGTACCGGTTCTTGCCAGCTACTCCTTTGAGCTACTGCTTTGTTTTTTGTGCATCGTTGAGGTGACCAGGAGAATGGCTGAGAGCTGTCTAGCACTAAAGTTATTTCTCTTGCATCAGTGGCTGTGGTCTGGCAGGCTCACCTGCAGTGCAAGCAGAGCCTGGCCTGAATCCAGCTTCTGGTAGGACTGGATATTTTTGAGACAGGGAGGTAAGTTTAGCATGTTAGAAAGCGAAGGGCTACTACTTATGCTCTCTATCCATTTTACGTTGGCTCCACCAGCTTTCCTGAAGAGGGTGAGCGACACAGTTCTTTGTGGCAGACAGAAATGTAGCTGTCGCTCTGCACACACAATTTGCATTGGGAGGAGGGGACCATCAAGCTTCCTCCCAGCCTTCTGGTGTGGAAGTGAAGCCCAGATGCTTCTGTCTTTCAGATCTTAACAGTTGATTTACACTGATTTATATAGCAAAGACTGTTTTGCAAGGAAGAGATCTTTAAGTGTGCTTAAAAATGGAAATCTAGATCCTCCTTCATGGATTCAGAGGCAGATGTAATAAAAGGGACCTTTCTGCATCTTTTCCGGTTTGAAGAGGTCAAATACAATCAGTCTGTGTAAGAGTGGCATGTGTCCAACAAATACCAAAGAGACTTGATAAACCTGGTGGGTTTTTTAATATAATCGTGACAGGAACTTGAAGAGGGATATATGAACAAAAAATACCTGCAAGGTGATCTGTATTGAAACTGATCCTTTGCAGTAGGTTTGTGTGCATGGGTGTAATCTGGTGCTCTCTGGCCACATGGAAGTATCAGCTGCACGGTAGAAAATCCTGATTTAATTCACACTTGTTGAAAAATTATTTTAAGTAGTACTCACTCTTGCTTTCAGCTGTGATCTCTGGCAAGAGGAACTGTTTGGACTTGTGCCTCTTTTTATGTTCAAAAAAGGAATGCTGATGAGGAAGAGGTGTTAAAATATGTTACTGTAGTTTACAACTGTCAACTATAATGTTTTATTTAGCTGTATCTATTCAGATGCTCCCTCCGCAACATGGAGTGCCATATGCCATTGTCCCTGTTAGTAAGCAAGTCAGCAAAGGTTTCCCAGTCCGCATTTGTTTTTGTATTTGGGCCACTGAGGAGCTGCAGTCCAGTGCCATCTTTTATTGATAGGGCTAGCAGAGGAGGAATCTAATGAAATTATCAAAGCTTTGAATTAATTATGAACTTGAATAAGAAAGCTAAGCTCTCTAGAGCCAAGGATCTCATTACCCATTCATTTTCATTGCATCCTCTTATGGAGCAGAAGGCAGGTTCAGCTACAGCTCCTACCCTGATTTTGGACTTTATTCAAACTTACTAAACTCGCTAGCATCCACTTGTTATTAATCTTTAGCTGGAAGTGTCCAGAGTGATTAATTTGACTGTGCTCTAAATTTTCATGTAGATGGTAGATTTCCCTTCTCCCTTTCCTCTTACCTTTGCTGTGTGGCTTTTCATCATCAGACTGGCTACTATACAAGAGTTTCCGTTCTTTCTTGGTAATTGGGGAAAGCTATTCAAGACTCAAGTTTTAATTTCTTGGAATTTAATGAGTTAATATTAAGAAATAATACTGCTACCTTGTATTTCCTGGATATTTAGGTAAGCACAAAGATGTCTAAAGTCATTATCAGACTTGTTTATTTTCTTATTTTAAATGAGTGTGGAGTAAAAAGTGATGATTAGACACTGCCCTCAGAAGTGTGGGGTGGTTGTGTGGTTTTGGTTTTTTTGGTTTTTTTTTCCTATTTTAAATTTGTTGGTCAAACTACAGAAACTTACGAATTTGTCAATACTTTATTATGATGAACAACTAAGTTTGCCTGCCTGATTAATATTCCATTAAAAATTAAGTCTATGAAAATGCAGTGTTTTACTTAAGTCAGATTATATTTATTTCAATTAATAGGTGTCAATATGTAAAAATGTTTCTGGCAAATCAGGGCAAAAGCAGTGAGATGAAGCTTCTGTGTAATATTCTTAGTTCTTGTGGATATACCTCTTAGGTCAACTGGCAAGGATTTTCTTCTCCTGCTTTTGTCCATTTCAGCACATTACTTATAAATGCATAAACTAGAACCTATCAGTCTTCATAAGTTACAGGCCACTGGCAATTTTTTAAGCAGTGGCCAACTGCCTAATGTCTCTGTGTATGTGTGTATTTGGAGAATCGAATAGCTTGTTGGGTGGGGGAATAACATTTTATTCTTGTACTATAGCTGTTTTACCATTGGTGATATTTATCTTTTTCTCTCTTCAGGCAGCTGCTATATTTAATTCTGCTTTTGGAAGTTTTTTGGTAAGTAATGCATTATTAATAGCAAGTGCTTTTATTTTAATAGTGTCATTGGTGTGTTTGTATTGTTCACATTAGTGTTGGTGGAATTATGCCATATAGCCGGCAAGAATTTGAATCATCTTTCAGTTTGTGTCACCGTGCCGTTAAATGCAGCTACTACAATTTCTTTTTGTTAAACTCTTGAGAAAAGTAGTGAGTAAATTGTTTCTGCTCGTGGTAAATTAATAATGTGTAAACACATCTTAATTTTCTCCTTAATGGGTTAACAGAAGCTATTATTATGCAGATGTTTCAGACATGGGCATCAATATATTGATTTTTCTAATAAGGCCCATCAAATACTCATTATTTTCTATCAAGAGGCCATGGATTTTGAAAAGAAAACATGACCCAGCTGATCAGAGAGTAGATGCTAATTTACTCAGTGACTTGTCATTTGTTTAGCATATTTTGCTGTCAGTGAAGCCACTCTGTCTCTGAGGAGCACACTAAAATAGCTAGATATGGGAAAACAATCAATCCAGCTGGAAATATAACCATTTCTGTAAAAAGCAAAAACAGTATTTGTGGGCCTGATGGTATCCAAAGATTCAGAAAGGACACTATAAAAATCACTAAATATATTTATGAAGAAAGGAAGATTAGATTTCTTTTATTGATATGTTGTTTAGAGAGACATTAATGAATATTAAATACAAATTATTTTATGTGTAGGCAAGATACTGCGACTGTTTTATTTATTTAGGCAGCTAATAATTTCATTTGTTGGTTTTTACTAAAATTTGTAGTTGTTTAGAAGTATTCACTCGTGATTCCAATCCTGTGTCCCCAGAAGGAGGACTATGTTGTATAAAATGAATGAATGACAAATTCAGATTAGAAAATTAAAATCAAAACTGCAAGTGCAAAATAAGTAACTTGATGCATGTTTGTTTTATGAATAGTTAGAGTTTGGGAGTTTTAAGTATGTAAAGCTGTACTGCCAGGAGAAAATTGTGTGGCATTTTGGAGTTATGCATTCTGCTGCTACTTTTGAGGGTTTAGCTTAAAGTTAGGAGGGTGGATATAAGTTTTTTGGGTATAGATGACTTCACATTTTTAAAATATCAGTTCCCAAAATACTTTTTCCTTTCAGTCATCTATCCTCTCCTTTTCCAACGGGAAGAAGGTGCTTTCTGCCACAAACTGTGGAATCCCAGTGTTAGAGCAACTGTTAAGTCTGTGTGTGTGTGGCATTTTCTCTTGTTGCTTGGCATGAGCTCCGGTTTCTCTGCTTTCCCTGGCTTTCTGTTCAGGAGGTTTCCTTGAATACCCAAAGGCCTCAGTTCAGCTGTCATTAGGAGAATATCTTTTGACAATGCTGGCTCCTAGTAAGGCACCATAAACATATTTCAATTTCTAGAACGTGTTTGTAGCTCTTTGAAGAAATCTCGGTTAAAGAAGCTGAGCTAGTTTGTGTGTTCATGTAATACTCCCACTTTTGGTTTTGATCTTAGTTCCATGAACTGATCCCTGGAAAGTTCAATGTACATATAATTACCTCATTTAACTTTTTTTATTCACTTCACTTTTTTTTTTTTTTTTTTTTTAATCTTGGAGCAGCATTGCA
The DNA here is from genome assembly GCF_023634085.1 of Falco cherrug. Taxonomy (NCBI): domain Eukaryota; kingdom Metazoa; phylum Chordata; class Aves; order Falconiformes; family Falconidae; genus Falco; species Falco cherrug. The sequence goes on along the minus strand of NC_073697.1, from coordinate 14,925,111 downwards.
GTAAATATTCTTGTTAAAAAATTCTTAGGAAAGACTTCTAAAAATATTGCAGATCAGCTAGAACCAAACCAAAGTACCAGCTGATTTCTTTTCTAATAATTGATTTGTTTTGAAAAACAAAATTATAAAGAAAGTGGCCATTATGAATTCACAAATACATGCACACAATGAGATGCTTGTTGTGGTATCCTGGTTTGAAATCATGATTTTGTAGGGAATATGTATGTATGACAGAAAATAAATCACAAATACATTTACTGAAAGCCTTGCTCTTACAAACATTTCCAGTTATGAAGTTGATAGGATGAACCTTATGACTGAAAATGCAATGGGGTGATAACGGGGCAGGGACTGCAGTAAGTAGCCAGTGCTGTAGGTAGGTCTATGTGGCCTTTATGGAGTGGCTTCTGAATGTCACTAGCATGTGGTCACTTACTTGCAAGTTTTCCATGAACAACTAGCGAAGTAGTAATTATATACACGCACACATACTTGTTTGAAATCAAAACTGTTCTGTAAAACATGAAAATAATTGGCCTTTTTCTGAGAAGATAATGGAAGGTCCTGGTGGTGGTTTTGGAAATCTGTGTTTATATTGGTGCCCAACTTACAGACTTGGCTGTAGGTGGAGATCCTATTTCCTGTATCTTTAATTCATGATGATTCTAAATCTCATTTGCATTTTTCTTATTAGTGTCTGATGATGTGCTGTCTGTGGATAGGCTTAGGTATATAACTATATCTTTGTGACCATAACCGTGTACATGTCCTGGAAATAATGTGAAAGGATCTGACCACTGGCAGGGCTGCAGTTTTCTTATGTTCCCTGTCTTAAAATGTGTAGCACATGGGCTGTTAATGTAGCCCTGACAAAGCCAGGAGGACAGTATGTTGTTGTCTGTTCTCAGACTATGCCCTGTGGGCCAGTGCCTGCATATGATACTGTGAAGCAAGCTGATTTGAAGGGGCTGAAAGATGTGCTATGCTTTTAAATCTCTTTTTTTAAAATCTTTTTTTTTTTTTTGTAAGACTAGGAAATGGTCCTTGAGAAGTTAAGTAACTGTGGAACAAAATGTTTGTGGGAAAAGACTTAGCATAATGTTAGAATGATACTGAGATGAGGTTACTCAGGTGAAACGGAACACTGTGGTATGCAAAACGTAGAAATGCCAAATATGTCTTGATGAGCAGAAATACACTTAGATGAAGCCTTTGGAGGTGTTTTCTGGTAAGGAGATTTACAAAAATTACCAACCAACTGCAAAGTAATTATTTTTTAAACTCTACCAAAGCCCATATTCCTATAAATACACAGGCAAAACAATGTATGGAAAGATACTATATATATTTACACTTAGTTTAATAATATCCCAGGTCTAATTAAAATGCAGTGTTTTACAGAACTAATTGTTACAGAAAAGTGTTTTTATGTAGCTAGATTAGTAATAACTAACGATAGATGAATTCAATTTACATAAATTTCAGCCAAGAGAATATTTAGAATCATACCACAGAGGATCTCTTTGAGTTGGGTAGTTAATGTCATTATCTCCTCCCCTCGTTTAAACAGTTTGGTTTACAATAATTGTAGAACGTAATAAATTATTTCAGTTTTTCCTTTTAATGAGGTGTTAATAAAAATCTGATAGCGTTTTACTAATATGGGGTAGTTGGTTATCAGCAGGGTTGCTAACGTAAAGCATGCAAATGCGTGCTAAGATCTGCTGGGATACAAAGCACTGAAGTAGTTGCTTCCACTTGTAGGAGAGAGTACTTTTGCACCTAATGGCTAAAGAAATTGTCTGGGATGTTAAGTATGGGTCTGCTGAGATTCTTAACATTGTATGCATTACTGTTGCTTCCTAAGCATTTCTGTTCTACTTCGAAAAGTTTTGCTGCAACAGGAAGGTAGTGGTTGTTAAAGTCCAAAGCACAGAGCAATAGGCAGGATACTGCAAAACATGCTGTGCTGATGGCTGTTCCATGGTGTTTGCCTGGGTGGCTCAGCGTCCTTGACTTTTAAGTTCAGCAAGGCATAGCCTGTCATTGAGGCTGCTCTTGCACTGAAACAGACTGTGCTCAGTTGAGAGCTAAACTCAATTCGCAGTGACAGTATAATACCATGTACTTGAAAGAAGGAGAGTCAGAAGTGTAGAAGAGGTTGTCCTCACAAAATACTGTGCACTGCTAGACTAGGAACAGTCTTGTCTAATCTCTTCCCACCTCTCATTAATCTCCTTTCCAAGCCCACTGTCTCAAGCAGAAACCCATGAGAGTACGCAGCTTGTGATGTGAGTCAATTTTGTCTGATTCTTTGGTGCCTTGGGGTTATGAACAGTAAGTGTGAAAGGAACAGCCGTCAGCTTCACCTTAAACAAAGAACTGTAACCAAGATCTGAAGGTCTGAGGTGGCAGGAAATCATGGGGAAAAGTAAGGATTCAGAGGGTTCTGCTGCTGTGACGATGGCACTCCTGAGAAAACAGAGCAAGGGACAGCCAAAAAATGAAAGTGTTGGTTGAGACTTCTTCAGATTCTGTCTTTGATTAGCTTTGCTTCCTCTGTTGGAACCTATGGGATGAAAGAAGGCATGTGTCTAGGCTACATAAGTCAGTCTGAAGGAAGGAGCCTATTCCAGGTGCCCACCACTTCATCAGTCTCCTTTGTCCAAATTAAGTATGTATGGGTTTGTTGGTTTATCTGTCTTTTGAAGGGGGCAGAGCTCATTCATATTGTTCAGAACTCAGTTAATTTTTGGAGCAGCCACTTGGCTAATCAAATCAAGGCTAGTGTTTTTATTTACATTGTATTCCAAATGAAAGCTAAAGCTAGCATGGAATATGTACGTTAGCCTGTCACATGTATGCAAGGCGTAGCTGGATAATGAAAATGTATGGAATTCTTATCTACTCTGCTTTAGCAGGCATAATGATTTACACAGCCTGACAGCACTAGTGCAGCAAGTAAATGCATTAGTCATAGTGTCCATTTTTCTTGCAAATTTGTGACACAGATTTAATTACGGGAATGACCGGCAACTTACAAATCTAATTTTGGTAGGCTGAGACAACTTTTTTATTTTAATAACAATGGATTTTTTAGCAATGATTTCATTACTATTTAAAGAAATCCACTCGTATGGAAATAACCAATTGGCTGAATTTATTTACTGTATTTTACCTTAATGGATGTTGAATGGTTTAGGTTTGTTTTGGGTGTTTGTTTTTTTTTTTCTTTCTTATTGTTATCACTTTTTCATCTTAGTTATTTCTAGGATAAATATCCTTCTCTGGCTTGATTATTTCATAGCACAACCATTGTAAATATTTTTCTAAAATCCGGTAAATGTTTGTATACCCCTTTGTTCCCTTTTAATTGTGTCTTTGCAGTATGAAAAGGGGCAGAACAGTCATCTGGGATTCCCTTCTTACTGCGCTAGCTGTTTACAAGAAAATCTTGCCAGGACGTCTGTTCACAACAGGTGCTGAATTCTGGATTCAGTCTTGTTTAATTTCAAAGCAAAGCTGCTTTATGGTGAGCCACCATGCTCCTAGAAGTGGTCTCTTCTTCTGTGAAGCAGTACAGTGGTGCTGCTGGTCTGTGCTCCACATTTGATTCTGATGGTTCTCAAAATCCTGAGCAAATTCTCCCTGTTAATGAGCCACTTGGGAAGCCACCTCGGCCCTGAAGGGTGGGTTTTTGCATGAGTGGAAGGGGATGACAGATCTCAGCAGCAGTGAGTCTTTGGACCAGATATTGTGTACCTGGCAAGAGGAGTTTAGATTCTGTGGAATTTAAATAATCTTGGAAGCCACTTATGTTGCCTTAGTGTAACTTTCTTTTATTTTGTGGCTGGTGCTTGGTTCTCTCATTGTTATTTGACATGCTCATTTTGATTTCTGCTAGCTTGATCTGAAATCTCAGCGTAAGTTTGGGTATTATCAGCTGTTCCCAGATTTGCCACGTAACTTGATAAATGTGTAGGCCTTCACTCTTATTGTGTGTTAGTGCTTCCAGTGAGTAGCATGCTCAGTTTAATACATAAATTTGAATTAGCTTGTACTATTTTGGTACAAGCAGGGCAGAGTAACAAAGTTCACTGTGACAGAGACCTGTTAGTATGAGCTTAAGAAAAGAGCCCTTGATACTGATGATTGTTTTGAGGGATGGATAGGTGTGTGCATCCATACCAGTATATTCTAATCCCACCCACTCCACCTCCTGCCAAACTGACAGAGTTATGTCAGTTAAAAAATGAAAAGGAAAATCTCCTTGTCTCTGAGTAAGTAAATAAAGGAGTAAGTATAAAGGTGTGATTATCAGAAAGTTGAAAAGAAGTAAATGAGATCCTGCTTTTAAGTGACTGAGAGAAATCGGGTAGGGGAATAACTGGAAATCTGAGTATTACAACACTTACCGTGTGGTCTGTCTGACACAGCTCGTTTGAAAAGACCAGTGAAGCCAGTAGGGGTTGACATGGCCAGCCAGCGCAGACTGTTTGAGAACCAGTTAACAAGTAATAGGCCTGCTGTTGGTTATCTTTGAAACATTAAGGAGAAGGAGGGTAGGTAACAGTAACCAAGAGGAAAGAAAAATACACTATTAAGCTTTCAGAAAAGAGTATCCTCTAGAAGGCCAGTGATTTGTCCCTGTATTTTTTTTTCAATGGCTAAGAGGAAAATGTCTTGAAATCTACATAATACAAAAAAATGAAGCTATTAGCTGTCAAATGTTTATAAATTATGTGAGCTGTAGCTGGTCTCAGTGCTTTCTTAGTGTTCCCATTAGCTTTTGCTACTGACCATTTAATTAATCTCCCTTGGTCTTAAGGGACTCAAGTAGCCAGTTCTTCCAAAAAAAAGTTTATTTAAAGGTAGCAGTAAGTAGGCCATTAAATGTATCTCTTCATATTCTCTTTGCAGCCCCAAAATAATGATCTACAATCTTTTTAAAGATAAATAGATTTGAGTATTCTGCTTTCTACACTTCTTCATATGATAGCTAACAGTAGGTAGAATTTTTTCTTGCACCTACTTTTTTGGTCAGCAACCCCATCTAGTGCTCTTGCTTGGTGTGGTACTTGGTGACAGACAGCTTTTGAGACAGTATATTGAACCCTCCCATCTCTCATCATTACTGTCTCTATGGGTTAACAGGCTCTTAGGGAAAGAAATAGCTGAGGATGTATGTGCAGTAGCATTTTTGAGTTAGTAAAACAAGCAGCAAAAGTGGAAATTGCTGCAGAAAATTCAGAGGCAGAATTTGGGGTGTTTGTTTCAAATCAGAAAGATAGCATGAGAGTTGAAGCAGCTTTATTCTTCCAGGCCAATTGTCATGTAGGAATTGCAGAGTAGAAGGGAGTGAAGTTTTAGGAGCTAAAACTGAGCATTCAAAGTACTTTAAATTTTATTATCTGACCATATTTCTCCTGACCACATAGTGTGGGGAGACTGGAAATGAAAGTGACTATATGACTATGGTACAGTCATCTCTCTCTTACTGAAAACTTATAAAAAGCTTGATTCCATTTTAAATGAATGCTAATGAATATCAGAGTCAAGAGAGTATGTAAGTTTGATAAGTATCATTTCGAGAACATCTAAAGGAGGAAATGTGTGTGTTTAATATTATATAATCAGGCAATTTGGATTGATATGTGAATCACATCCATGTCGATAAACAGTTTTTGCATAAAATCAGCTTGTCTAAGATTACTTTGGTCATAATTTGTAAAATTCATCATTGCCGCCTTTACTGTGAAAATTAGCATTTTTGTCAAAAGGATATGCTTTTTTTGGTCTATTTTTTTCTGGTTCTGCTTTTTGTTAATAGTCGACTTGAAAAAAACAACTGCACTAGTGCAGAATTGTATGCAGATCATAATGTTGAAAAGGTTATGGTATTAGTTTGTGATGTTTTCTTGTCTTCTGTTTTGCAACCATTTCTGTTTACTCCAAGTCAAAGAAAGTAAAATTAACAGAAAGAAATATCACTAGTTCTGTTAGAAAGATCAAGGTGTCTGACTTCTAGTTAAGTCACTGAAGTTTGTATCATGGAACGATGTCATATCACTTACTTGAAATTAGTTTTAAAAAAGTTGCATTTGTTTCTGACATATACTTGGAGAATTATTTGCATGCTTTGTTTAAAAAGGTGAGAATTAGCACTACAAAACTTTGAAAATTGGTTTGTTAAACGAGATTTAAAATTATTGCAAATAACTAGTTGTCTGTGGGAACCAAATATTTGAATTTATTGGTTCTTTATGGTAGGTATGTTGGTGCATGAAGGAGAAATTGAGAAGGGAGGCACTATGAAAGACAATGTGGTTTTTATTTCACCCTCTCTGTAGTGTCTTTTAATACTAGAAGCAGCAAAACTGCATTCCTCTAGAGCTGTGGTGTACACAAACATGTAGTCATTTGGCCTGATTTGAGGGTAAATGTTCCCTGCAGAAAGATTTGGAAATGCACAAAATATATAATTTTCTCCCTCCCTTTTAAAAAATTCATCAAAAGGAAATGAAAATGTTTTTAGACTCTAGTGTTAATGTTCTCCCCCAAAGTTTTAGTTTCTGATTGAAATGGAACAACAGTCTCTCCTCTGTACTGCAGCTGTTAGTCACCTGCATGAAAAAAGTGTGTTGGGATGAGGAGGAGTGGAGAGAAATCATCCCTTCATTTGGAACAGGGGTATTTAAACCCCTGTCTTCTGCTTCATTAGCACTTTGAGCTAGTGCTGCTGAAAGGAGTTGTTTCACCTGATGTCTGTGTTGGTTATAAAATATAATCTGGTATGCTGAGGAGTCACCTACATGAATGCACTAATTCATAATGGAGCATGGAGATCTTTCTCCTTCTCTGTCTACCAGCTGGTGTCGTTTCAACAGCCAGCAAGAGTTCAATTCTAGAAAGCAGTATGCGTTCTTCATGATATCTCTTTACAAACAGCAATACTAGTGCTGTATCATTTATGCAAACCTTTTACTTTGAGTTGACTCTTTGGCCGTGGAAAAATATACCAAACACCTAATTTATTAAGCTGCTTGAATTTTTGGCCCAGAACAGGTTAAAGCTCTGCCTGGGTCAGGATTATTTTTTTTTCCTGTGGTTTTCTCTCTGACCTAGCAGTGCCTGTTCAAAACTCAGCAGTTCGTGAATCGGCAGTCCTCAGTCTCTTGGGGTAAAAACAAGAGGGACATCATTATTAATATAAGTTGAGTGGCTGGAAACCGTTCCCCTTGCTGTCAGGGTGACAAATACTGTCTTAATGGAAGTGCCAGAGGTTAGGTCAAGAGCTTTCACAAAGTCTTTTAAGTTAGCTAGCAGGGAAGGCACGGTTGTTATAAAACTGGAGCTTCCTTTGGAAGTTTATGTTTCTTTATTATTTATTGTTGGCCTTTTAAAAGGCAGTTTTGGGAAACTGTTGTGACCCTTCAGTATGAGACAGCAGTAGTTTGTGTATTTTTTTTTTTTTTTTGAATGGCCGTGCTTGTGTCCTTGCTAAGAGGCTCCCTTCATTATTATTTTGCCTTAGCTTCTTTCAAAGTATCAAAACAACCCTCAGCTTTCATTCTTAATGGCACTTATTTAGAAATATCAGTCATTGTGAAGGAGGGGAAGAAATGTTTTAATTAATGATCTGTCATTACCTGGCTGCTTTTAACACTGTTCTGTCAGTGGAATAGATTGTTTGTTTTGACTTTCTGTAAAAAAACAACAACCAACCAAACCAAAAAAACCCCAACAACAACAACATCAAAAGCCCTAAAGCTCCACCCCAACAAAACCCAAACCATCTTGGAGATAGTTACTTTGCCTGCCTTGAGGCTCAGACTTGTTCATACAGTTTGTCACCTTTCTGCCATGACATGTCAGCAAATGCATCTCCCAGCATCTTCTTTCCTCTTCCTTCATTCCAGTTCTCCACCCACATGCCCCTGATTATTTTCCTGTAATTACAAGTAAATTGCTTATTTGTTGCTTCTACTTTTTTAAAAAAGATTGTGTCACAAAATTCCTTTTCTAAAATATTTTCTGAAGGTACCTTCTTGGTCAACTCCAGTGTAAGGGCTTGTTGCAATAATGGCTGTGTGATGTCCTTTCCTGGTTAGTTGGTGGAAGATCAGACTAGGTGATCATCTGGCTTTTATCTATGAAAAACTTGGTATGTTGTACAAAGTGGGGTCACACGCTGACAAGACCGTGTGAGCTCTGACAGGGTGAAGCATTTAAAAATTTGCTAGTTTTTACTTCCCAATAAAAAGACTTCTTTTTACTTGTATCTAAATGTGGTGATCATTCCATGTCAGACAGAAATTTTTTTATGTTAACATAAGAACATTGGTCATTATTTCTACATTTGTAAACCATGCTTCATATTATCTTCTGGTTTTCAGCCAATGTCGTGAAAGGACAACTTTGGACACTTTGACTGGATACCTTTATTTTCCTAGTGTTTAACTTGACTGCAACCATGCATGACTGGGAACAGCTTTTTTGCCTGACAGAAACCCACTGGATGAAAGCTGCGTGTGGTTTCCCCCCTTCTGCATACTTTCTGTATGTCACTTTGTACTGTGGTATGATAGAGGTGCTCATGGTGATGCCCACCTGAGTGGAAAAATTCTAGCTTCTTCCTCCTGGTGCATTTGAGGCATGTGCTAATAGCCTGAAAAGGCACACCTTGTAGTGCCTCATTGCTTAATTGTGGTCTAGTTTCTTTCCCACATTTTTACTACCGTATGGAAAGTGAATGTTAACTATTTGAAGGAGAAATATATTACATAGGATTAGATAACATGAATAATGTGAAAGCCAGGGTTTTTAAAAAACTCGAACCTTTTAATAAAATGGAATGTCAAATATATGAGCATGTCTTTCAAGAAATGATCAAAAAACATGTGAAAAGTTTCATATCCTTTTAAAAGTCAAATAATTATCCACCATCATATAATTTTTGTTAGATGGACAGTACAAAGATGAAAGAAAATTTTATAGATAGCATTGCACTTCACAGCCGACTGAGGCAGGTGTTAGAAATGCAGATTAAGTATACTGACTAAAGACTATATAAATTTGAAGTGAAAATGCCACTGGTCTACTTGTAGTGCCCTGCACATGTGAAGTTTCAGATAGTTAAATTATTAATTTTATTGTGTGAGATAGTGCAGCAGTTAGGGAGAAGGTCCTTGTGCATTTATGATGTTTTTTTTCCCCTGTAATCTTTTTAACAGTACATGGTGCGCAGCTAACAGAATTCGCTTCGTCGTGGAAGTTTTGATGTGGAAAGAGATTACATAATGCAGCTAGATATATCCACACTGTATGTTTATTTGCCAGTTAGGTGTTTTACAGAAACATGCAGTGCCAACACACAATTGTGGGTAAATACAATTTCTATAAATGAAGGAGGCTGAATGTTAGTAGTGTTGCTGTAGAAGTCCTCAGACACTGGGAAATTTGTAGCTGGCTCCTTCAGCACGCTCCTGTGAAAGTGGTATAAGGTATGTACAGGTTAATGTACAGGTCATTCTTTTCTAGACTCTGTAGGCTTTTTGTGGACATTATGCTTCATGATGTACGGGTGGGTGCCTTACTCATGTGAGTGGTATGAAGCTTGTTAGGGTTTTGGTAGGAGGGCATTGGGAGAGGGGTTGAGGGTATTTTCTTGTCTTCCAGCGACTCGGTAACCTGCTAATAAACTGTACTAGCCTGTGAATTTAATTTCGTCATGACTTATCAGGTGCCTGGAGCTAGTAATCAATCTGTACGAGGTCTAATTCTCGGATAAATTAGAATTGGAAGTGGATTGGGAGAGAGAATCTCTTAAAGTGAGGACTTTCTTAAAGAAAGCAGTACAGAGGCCCTTGCTCAGTGTGAGGGACAGTTTATTTTCTTCTCAGTCTGGACCTTTGTGAGAAGAGGTTGGTAGGATCCCCATGTTAGCATAACATCTGGGTAGTGCAGGGGACAGTAACAAGGGTATGGCACAGTCCTCTGTCACCTAGAATGACTGCAAGGGAAGGACAGCTTTTGCAGGATTTTTTCTTAGTAAGTAGTCCCTTGATCTGCTAAAAGTACTAAAGGTATGTTGTCATGAAAGAGCCACTTTTTTTTTTTTTTTTTTTTTTTTTTTTTTAATAAACAGTATTGTTTTGTCAGTCAGCTCAGGGGATTTGCATTGGCAACAGTTCTGCTCTGACTGGAGGAGCTAGTCCATAGTCTGTAAATATCCTGTATATGGTTGAGAAAGCTTGGTTGTAATGAGTGGAACAGATATCCAAGTGTCTGTCCAGTGCTTCCTGGGAGATAGCGTGCAGCTGGCAAACCAGTCATTTGAAATCTGCAAAGGCTATAAATGGTTGTAAGTGTCTTGCATGTATCTGCTTTATTTTTTTCCGTAAGAACAACAAATAAATCCCAGATGTTCCACTGTTTTTCATGCACCTCTACCCATAGGCACCTAGACCTAGCTCTGTTTCTCATTTCTGTTAACTGGTGGTTAGTGACATGAATTTTTTTGTTCCTACAATGACAGTCATTGAATCTTTCTCTGTGCTGCAGAATTGAGTTCCCTGCAGTGGGTGTAAAATCGTGTGTAGTCATACAAAGTCCCCAGGAAGGCCACTTGGTGCATTCACAATACAGATAATGCACTTTAATGAAGTTGTTAGCAAAATAACAATGGAAATTTTCCTCTAGCTTTAACTCATGTGTAGCATTTCAGTAAGATTTTTCTGGTCACTGACATTGTATGAGAAACAGCTTCTGTCCATCTTCCTTATTTTGCAGGCCTGTTAAAGCAGAGCAAAAGACTACATATAGTTCATTTTATAGACTCTGTAGTGTCCCTAGCAAAGAACTGCTACATGAATTTATGTGTAAAATGTATTTATTACTATTGCTTTTCATATTTTTAGTAGGTAATTAAAATACAAGCAAAGAGCATCACTGTAATGCAAACAGCTTGCAAAATAATAAAATCTAGATGAAGCTTAATATTTATAGTGTACTGCCTTAATGCTTAGTTTAGTCACTTGGTTAATGGAAGTGCAAGTATGGTTTTGCTGCACTTTTTTTTCTTCTTATTTTTGTTCCCTCCTAATTACAGTGTGGGCTTCCCGGCAAAGCTGGCCCAGTTGCCAGTTTGTCTTCCAGTTCCAAAATCCAGTCAATGTGTATACATATTCAAGTGCAAGAACTAAAATAGGATTTCATCATTACTATCTCAGTTTGCTTACCCTCAAGCAGAGTTAGTGGGGGGCTGATCCTCCCTGCATTCATAAAGGTCTGTCAAAATAGGGTATGTCACTCCAAAGACATTTGGAAAAATATATTCTCAGAGTCCTAGTACCTCAAGCTGTGGCATAATTACTGCACCATAAATGCTTGCAAAGCATTATGCTGACTGCTTTTTTATTTTTCAGTCTGATTTCTCTTAACTTGTGGGATTAAAATTGTTATGCTAATTCAGTCAACAGCAGAGTCCAGTGCCCCTGAACTTGTATTGAGAACATCCTGAGCCAGTGTTACCAAATAATATACAGAAAATGACATCATCTGTAATATATGGGAAGAGGTATGATTTGTTTTATTTGCTGTTGGAGTTATTCTAAAAGCTATTAAAAACTCTCTACAGCCTCTTCCAGATAATTATTATGCTTTCTTTTAGGGGCATAAAAGGCCATCACTGATAGAAAAAATACTATGTTTCTATCCATCTGTTTCATAAAGCTGTTCAAGCACCCTAGATTAGCAGCATGATATAGATTAAGACTTCTTAGGTGTGGTAGTCACTGTCTCTAGGCTGTCCACATAAAGTTTTTCTGATATGGCGCATGGATTTCTTAAAGCTCTATCAGAGTAAGGGGGAGTTTCTTCCTCTTTGGACAACTAGCAAGAGGGAGATCCAGCAGGCATCAGAGTTCAGTCAGGCACTGATATGTCCAAGCAGATTAAAAAGAGATTTGTGACAGAAAGGGGTTTTGGGACAGGAGAGGCCTGGAGAGTGGGAGGTCTAAATTAAGATGGTATATTGGAGAAGCATAAGTGAGAGAGGATTGACGTATCTCTGGGGAATGCTGGTTTTGCAGAAGGAAGAACAGCAAGTTCTGAGTCAGGCTGGACTGGGGTTACCCTGCAGCAGCCCCTGCCTGGGAGTTCCTGTTTCAGGAGGAGCGTGCACACACCACAGCTGTCCTGACATTCCCTCTGCACAATTGGAACATCCTCTGCCGATCTGTTGTTCTTGCGCCCATCCGGGAGGCCTCATCCAAGTAGTCATTTGAGAGCCAACACTAACGTAACGTGTTTAAGCTGAGATGGGAACATAGCTCTTCAGGGTGTTAACATCAAGTGGAAGCTGCTATAGTGATAAACTTTTGAATTAGATTTTCCAGACTGATTCTGTTACAAATGTCCCTATAGAAAAATAATTGTTTTATGATATTATATGATAAAGTTCTTGAACTGAACTCATAGGGAGTACAGTTTTCATGGATAATCAGGCAGTAATCTTCTAGAGCCTTTGAATGCTATCCTCAAGGTTTTACAAGGAGCATGTTAAATCATGGTGTAAAGCTAATCATCAGTACTAAGATGCTGAGGCATGCCTTGTGCTGTTAAGATTCTTTCTGATCACCTATACATTCATTGGCTGAAATACTATTTCAGTGAAGATTTCACAAATTCAAGACACATTTTCAGGTACTTCCTTGTATTAGCTTCTCTAGTGCCTGAGCTTTGTAATGGAGCATCTGTCCTGCTGCATGGGAACTGTGGTGCACATGGAGTTGTGTATGTCTGGCATAGTGAAGGTGCAGTGTGGGTGTATTAAAAGCTTGCAGACAGACATGTTTTTGAAGGTTTTTTTCCTGAAAATTATATTCTGAAAGGAAGGGTTTTCTTGCTTAATAATTTTGAACTCTGAGCTTACTTCTACTCGAGAACAGAAGTGTGGAAAATTGTTACACTAAATGAGAACACAAATCAACTTGTTACAGCATGGATGTGTCCATACCTAGAGTTAGCTTAGAACAGCTATTGCACAAATGCTGAATTTAATCTGTATTGCACAAATACCACAAGCATCTCAAAAGGATATATTCTTTTTTGCCTTACCATTGGCATGTGCAAAAGGGAATTTTTGAACTGCAGTCTAGTAGTTGTGCACATAACTGACTGTTTTACATACAGAGCTATTAGATTTGCACTTACAAGGTATAAATGTTTGAGTCAAACGTAGAGCTTTATCTACTTAGGCCATAATCTCATACAGTATCTTGTGCTTACAGTAGCACCTTGCATAGACAACACTACTGGGAGCTGGATTGCTGACTTCCCACCCCATTTTATAATGGGTTGAACACCACTGTACGTGCATGAGTAATAGAGAAGGTGAGAGAAGAAACGTTTTCAGTATAATTCTTATGACAGTATCTTTTTAGAATCTGGGATTTCTTTATTAGAAATACTCAGAGGTTTTCTGTAATTTACACAGTAAGAAACATTTCTGAAGTCCTTAAGAAAGAGCCATTCTTTTCCTCTGCATCATGATAAATGTAGCAATTGTGTGTGTATACTAGAATAGATCATATTGAACATCCCCTGAGCTCCGTTTGCAGACAAGTCCTATCTCCACCATGACAAAATTCCCATAAGAGTTTAAATTATTAATGCCCTGGAATCTGCGGGGTTCAGCAGATATGTTCAGTGTTATTGATGGCAAACTTTATCCCTCTATTCCTAAGACACATAATGAAATAGGGAGTCCCACAAATAACTGCATTTTATGTTTAGGCTAATTTTGTAGAGGCCAGTGGGCTTTGCCTTAATGTGTGTAAATACAATTTTTCTCTTTTACAGCAGATTGCGTGGTAGATGGGAAGGAGGCTGATTTGGCACTAATTTATGAATCCTTCAAGCATTCTCTGTGTGCTGCACCCTGTGCGGGCAAGATGCTCTAATTACACTTACTCTATATAATGAGAGCTTTTAATGACAATTGCTGATTGTAGTTACGGATGTTTAGGGACCATTTTTTCTAGCTTAAGATGATGTATTGACTTCTACAAGAGAAGACTTTTATTTTCACTTTATACAATATCTCTCCTTCCTCCCCCCAGCCTTCACAACTGATAGGTGGACTGGTGAAGCTGCTAAAGTGTAGCCACAGAGATTTTTTTTTCCCCACTTAATTTAATTTTACAAGGTACAATTTTTCACTGGTTTTTATTTCTGAATTCAAATCTGTGCATTCACGTTTTTTTTTTCCCTAGCAACTTAGTATTTGGAGTGATGTTATACAAGCTGCGTTTGTTTTATATAACAAGATAAAACTACTTTGCACTGAATATGTCACTGCCATGTTAAGCAAAAACATTTACAAAAGCTTCATTTTCCCTTAATGTACTGGTATAAATGACATTTTACTATGACACTGTCGATTTTAAATAGGAGTTGGTTTAATCTTTGATCCCTTTTTCAATTAGATTAGTTATAATGGAAAACAATGAGTCCGCTCACAGTCCCAGATTACAAAGTTGCTTTGCATAGGGCCTGCTCATCTTTTTTAAGTAAGGCTGTGAATATACCTCTCATCGACTGTTGCCTTTAAATATAAATTCAGATATGGGCAGCTTCCAGTTTAGCGGTCACTGAGCTGTCAATAATTGAAAGATCAGTTTTAACACTTGTGAGGAAGAGATAGTTTAAAGATTGGGGGTTTGCTTTTTTCCCCTCCCCTTTCACTTCGGTTTACTAGTTTAGGGGGGGTGTTAGAGGTATGTTTCTTTGCTTTGGTTCCTGCTGCTGGCAGCCTTGTATTGGTGTGGAAAGTGAAGCCTTCTTGTAATTCCAGGGAAGCAGAAGAGAATGTGAGAATTGCCTGTTCTCATTAGCAGCACTTGTGGCTTTTCATTCCCACACATGCCCTGCAGCTTGCTGTGCCTTCTGTTGTCCTAACACAACTAGCAGTGGGACTGGGTTGGAAGGCAGACCTGGTCTGAGTATTAAAATAACCCTTTTGATGTTTGTTGTGGTTTTCTTGTGCTTTGTTCTATTTTAAATCCTGACCATGGCAGTAGTCTAGTTTATTATACAGCTGTTTTAAGTGAGAAGATGGTATTCCAGCATATGGGAACAGAGGTAAAATGTTGGAAGAGAAAAGAGAATGGCAGCTTCTGGAATTCATTTATAGCTGAAGACAGCAATTAAGTAGTCATACTATAAGAAAGATAGTCTGTATACTACTTTATTTCTGTGGTCTACAACGTTGAGGCCTTAAGTCTGATCTTAGTATTTTACTAATAATACTTATGTGTACTTCACATTTATTTGCTAATTCTGCTAATGTGTTAATGAAAGGCTTTCATGAAATCAGTTCAGGTCTTCAGTAGAAGCAGCCAACTCTTCAGTTTTCAGGAGGAATTTGTGAAATTAGAGGCTTAATTTGTCACTCTGTTAGCATGATGTGTCATTGCCTTCTCAAACTATTGAGTGTACGCAGATGGTTTATGACAAGCATTGCAGGGCCTCATGTCTGTTAGAGTTCATACCTTTGGACCTATTTGGACAACCAAAAGTGCACAGGTAATAGCAGATACAAACATCCTGGTTAAACATAAAACATCATCTCCTAGGACCAGTAATAGGAAGCAAGAATCCTACTTCTCTGTGTTCTGGCATTGGTTCATAAATACTTGTGTGACTGGCACACGGCTTGCATTGTGTTTTGCTGTGTAGGCTGATTGACCTGTGCCTCTGACTAAAATGGAACAGGTCTGGGTTGCAGTCACCATGGGCAGACACCAGCCTGCTGTGACTGGATCCAGTCTCCAAATCCCACAAGCTAACATACCTCTGGGTGTTGACTCTGTGATAGGTTTTGCTTCCTAGCAGAGGACCTCTCAGTTTATTAGGTTGTTAGGTTATGCTAGATCATCTCGAGTAGAGGAAACCTGGTTCCCAGGCCATGGTATGAGGATCTTAGCCCAGAGATCAGCAATACACAACCTGGGTGCTAAAGAAGTTGCTAAGGAAGAACATGAGAGGCAAGGTCAAGTGCTGGGAAGTGCAGCATCTTAAGAGCTGTCTGTGAAAGGTGACAGCTCCCAGTTTCTGTTTCCCAGTAAAACTTGCAATTAGTAGAAATTGGAAGAACCTTACACAAAAATAGGATTATCAGCATCTTGCTCTTGAATAGGAGCATATCTGAGCTTCTGAGTTTCTGAATAGACTTGTGAGCAGGCTTAGCCTCTGATTTCAAGTGTAAATGGAGCCTGAGAGAACACCCTTACAAGGATTTTGGCCCAGGCTTAGCCAACCTTTTCTCTATGATGATTATTTTTAGTCTGTCTCACACACCCCTTCCCTTATCTAGTGATGAGCTGAGGCTTTAATTTTCTAATTACCTGTAGTAGGAACCACTTGTCAGGAAGGCGAAGAATTGTGGACGTCAAAAAATGAATTTCTTATTCACAAGTCTTACGCAACAAGAGAGTTACCCTAGGAAAAGCACAGGCTCCGGTTCCTTTGTTCTTCTGTCACTGCTTCTGGGAGTCTTGCATTTGTGCCAAGCAGTTTTTCCTGCCTTCTCGGCTCAGCGGGCATATTTTTTGGCATTGTTAGACTTCTCTTGCTTACAAAAGAACCAGTCCTTTCAAAACTGGCTGGTTCCTAAGTCTCTCTGGGCTGTAAATTGGGTGGTGATTTCAGCTGCCAGCCCATGTCTTCGTTTCCAATATTCTTTTCCCAAGCCTTCCACTTCTATGTAATTCAAAATCCGTGCCACAGTTGGTGGAAAATACGCTGTTGTACTGGAGAGGAGTCTGTCTGCACTGGTGTGTCTTGTTTGCTCTGTGGCCGCACCATCCACTTGGTGTCAGACCTCTGTAGTATGGGGAGGTTTCTGGTTGTGCTGGCAGAAGGTTGTGGTCAGCGTAACGGTAGTAGCACTGTGGATCTTGAATCGAAACTCTTCACCATCACCCCTAATGCACCAGCAAAGAAGTGTATCACAAGGACTGCAGAACCACTGGGACAATTATTGTTTATGACAGCATAATATTTGGGAGAAAATTCCTTTTTGAAGCTTATACGCTTGAATTTTTTTTGGTTCTTCCTCCTAAGGAAGCCTGAAAATATGTCTGAAAGAGTAAAACGTGAGTGTGAAGAGTGTGCAGGGATTTACTATGTGAACGGAGAGAAACACTTCGAAGTAAGTCACAAGTGAAGTTAGTATAACTTACCTGCTGGAAATGACATCTTGGACATCTCATGTCTACTCTAGGGAGCTGTCAAACTTTTCACTGTAACTGTGGAGTGATTAAAAGTTGTTTGTGTCTAACAAAGATATGGTAGCCTTTGGCTTGTCAGTACAACTGTAGGCTGTTTGGTCAGAGACTTAGTTTTTATGGTACCTGCAAGAACTTCGAGTGGGATCCTGCAAGAGACTTGTGTGGTGCAAGTTTTATTTTCTGTAGCCCTGAACAATGATGAAATGACTGGAAGAGGGATATTTTGTGGGATGTTTTGGATAGAGTTTCTGCAGTGAGTCAAGCCAGAGTCACTTTACCATGAACCTGGGATCATTAGAAAGGCATTGATTTTGATAGACTGTTTAGGTGAATGGAGCTACAAAAGAGAAAAAAACATCAAACAGGTCGAAAAATGAACCTTGACCTTTTAAAAGAAATGTAATGTTTTGAGAGCTAATCTTGTTTGGAAAAAAAAGTGGGGGCAGGAAAATGAGTTCCAGAGTAGGTCAAAATGGGCAGTAGGCATTTTTGTGTGTTCCAGTGATGACATCCCAGCTGTTCACAGTTCATTGCTGATGCCTGATAATGCTAAAGAACACTAAGCTTCTTGGCTTTGCTTGGTTTGCTGCTGTGATAAAGCAAGCAATATGCTTCAAATGCTGCATTTGTGTGGGGTTATACTGTGAGTTTCAAATAAGGGGTATCTTTTTCCTAAGTGTGTTTACTGGTTCACTTCATTACCTTGTTTTGAGGGTTCTTTTCATAGATAGAGGTAGGGTGCTCAGAATGACCAATGTTGCTGTCCAGTGACTGTCAGGGTTTTTTGGTTTTTTGTGGGGGTTTTTTTTTTTTTTGGTTTTGGGTTTTTTACAGCTACTCTTTTTGTTTTGTGGGTTGTTGTTGTTGTTGTAGTTCCTTTCAAAAGGGAAGTGTGATCCAGCAAAATGGGATTTAATTTTTTTCCTTTTTCTGTTTTTTACATCTGAGGTGCAATTCCTCATTGACTTCTCTGGTGACAGAGTGAGTTTAAGAGGTGACAGCCCTGCTTTCTACTTCCTTCATAATGCAAAAAAATGATGCCAACCTGTTGGTTTCTTGGGCCATGTTTTAGACTAGTACAGTGAAATGAGCTGAGTTTAAAAACAAAAACCTGGGTTTTATTTCCCCCACTGGGATTATGTCTGTGATCCATTTTAGAAATGGTCTCATCTGTGCCTGAAGAAGAGATAGTTCACTGTGGGCAGAGAAGAGGAGGCTAAGAATGACAATTTATTAGCTTTGCTAGAGGAGACTGAAGTGAAGCTATGCCTTGTATAAAGTTAAAAAGTAGAATTCTGCCTTGATGAAAATCAATGGAAAAGGCTGTTTTTTTGCCAAAGTGCAAGGTTTCTTTAATTAATGTTTTGCTATGAAACAGAAGGGTTACAAAAAGTTGGTGTTTTGGTGTTTTTTTTGTTTGTTTGGGTTTTGTGGTGTGGTGGGGTTTTTTTTGGCTGGGGGTGGTTTGGGTTTTTTTGATAGTGTATTTTGTAGTTTATCTTGTCAAGTATTGAAGTGCTCTAAGCTATAGCCAGGAAAAAGCAACCAAGCATGTTTCATATCACTCTCTTATCTCTCTTATTGCCCATATATTGACCTTATTGCGCTCTACAACTACCTAAAGGGAGGTTGTAGTGAGGTGGGTGTTGGTCTCTTCGCTCAAGTAACAAGCAACAGGACAAGAGGAAATGGCCTCATTGCACCAGGGAAGGTTTCAACTGGATAATAGGAAAAATTTCTTCACCAAAACAGTTGTCAAACATTGGAACAGGCTGTTCAGGGAAGTGGTTGAGTCACCATCCCTGGAAGTATTTAAAAGACTTGTGGATGTGTCACTTAGGGACATGGTTTAGTGGTGGGCTTGACAGTCCTGGGTTAGTGGTTGGTCTTGATGATCTTAAAGGTCTTTTCCAGCCTAAATGATTCTATGATATTTCATTCCAGTCTTGAGATCTGAGTGGGGTTAGAAAACTGGGAATGCTATAAGCTCATACACTTACTCATATACAGTCTTTCTGATAATGTCCTTCTCACAGCTCTACTGGATTCGCTGCCTGAACCACATGACAAATCATGTACACAATATTCTGCCTTTCCAGAACTAGGATGAATATCTTCCCAGCTGGAGAAACGTTACTGTTTTCAAACCCCTTTTGCTTGACTGGAACATCTGCAAATATTTTTAAGATATGGTTACATGAAATAACTTAGTTTTCAAATGCTGAAGTTCAGTTGAGATACAAAGTAATAGCAAATGGGGATATACATGTAAGTAACACTGTTAATATGTTGCCAGCATTGCCTTTTTCCTCCCAGTTACTTAAGATCTTCCAGTTACATTTTTTAATATGTGACATTTATCACACAGTTTGATAGTGAAGTTAAGACTGGGTAATGCTTCTAAGGGGCACGTGGATATTACAGGAAAGGGTCTGGAAAAAGCCTGCTAGCATCCTCAAATGATGGAACCAGAACTCTTCCTGGCTTTCATGCAAGAAATCAGAAGAGAAGTGCCCTTTGCAAGTACCACTGTTGTATCAGTGGAGTGTGGGCTACACTGCTTCAGAGGGGACCTCTTACCCATCTGATCTGCTGCTTGATGAAGCAAAGTGGGGGAATCTTCAGTCCTCATTTGTTTATGGATAGGTATTCTTATCCTCCAAAAGTTGCATAAAGAAGCAGTCTTTTCTGTATTATTCATTGTTAATATGAACTGTGACATGCATGTGACACAGATGGAGTATTCTTTGTTTCTCCTTCTAGTAACCAGCCCTTTATCAAATGCCAGCTTTTACCTTCCTACAGCTCAAGCAAAGGCAGTCAGCACAAAAATAACACATATTTAACACTTCTTCTTAATCCGTTGTCTTTGCCAGCCTGTTACACACAGTATTGTGTTAAATTTGAATGTTCTGGGTGTACACTTTGTGAAGTCTCACCTTGTGCTAGATCTCAGTACCTTGTACTTAAACTCACTATATAAATATCTACTGAATCCAGTCAGTTCAGGAGCACGTGAACAGATAGGTGCACTTGCTCACTTCATGCCATTACTGTTAACTTCCTGTGACTCTTCAGGAATTTCTGTTAAAAATAGAGTTAAAAAAAAAAAAAAAAAGGCAACCAAACCAGACAACCCCCCTCATATATCTATCTGTCTCTTGGCTTTCTTTTCTGTTCTCTGGGGATTTTTTAATGTATGTCTCATAAGCCAGGTTATAGACTTTTGGAGGAAGAGACTGCCTGATAAATACCTAGTTTGCTGCACATTGGGTTGTCTAACCATTTAGCATTACTGTAAAACAGATAATGCAAATAACTCTGTTCTAGTGGTGAGAGTCCTCTGTTAATTTGTAGGTTAGCACTTATATCTTCCTTTTTATGCTTTTGTTTCTCCTGTATGTGTGTATGAAGGTTGCATACAGATTAAATAGGAGACTGATTAACTGGCAGTGTAGAAAAATCAGTGAAACCAGCTACTCTGGCTGTTTGACAACCATTTGCATACTAAACTGAACAGAAAGGAGAGGTGCTTTTTACTCTGTTTCAGTCACAGCAGCCTAATGAATTGTCCAAGGCTATGTAAGTTATTGGACATAGTTTGTGCTGGAGTTTATTTTAAAGAGTTTATTGTATTCCCTTTAAAGGTAATCTGTTGGTGCTTTGGTACAAAAAGGAGGATTTATGTTTTCACTGTACCATTAAATATTCTGAGGTTGTGCCTTTTTTTTTTTTTTTTATTAACCTACTTGGATTATATTCCTTTCTGGCATTTCATTATACATGTATCTGAGGTGAGAGAGTGTGTTAAAATTGTGCACAAGAAGAGCATTTATTAAACCCCATTTGTTCCTTTAATTAACATTTAGCTGCCTGTGTTCTCTTCATATGCAATCAGGGCAACATTTAAGAAAATACTGTGTTCAAATATGCCATTTCACAGAGGGAAAGACAAAGAGAGTTTGCCAGGGCAAAGGGCAAGGTCATCAATTTGTATTCGCTGAATGTGACATATATTGTATAAAGAGGATTTGATCAAACGTTTTTAATGTACTTTTGTTCAAGAGGTTGAAAGGAATACTGCTGTAATTGTCTACACTGTATTGGCATTGGAAGGCAGATGGCTACTAGAGAACTCTTCACGGGTTTTCCCTTCAAATGTTTGCAGGTATATGATAAGTGAAACGCTGCTTTTGGATGGGATTGTGTTGATGTCAGTAAGACAAATGCATATACGTCCATCTGCAGAATTTCTCCTAATCTAGATGTGCTAATGTAGAACTAATTGATACTGTAATTCATGTACTGGGATTTTTTGTTGTTTGTGTTTTTCAGGGTTTGGTTTTCCCTTTTTTTTTAAATACAAGTTATTACTGTCCTTAATTTTGAGACTCAGCATGTCCCAAGATGGGGATAAACAAAAATATTATTCTATGTATCTTGTTGACGAAGGATGGTCGCACACTTTAAATATAATAACGAACTTTTTATCATGTCTGATACACAATGCATTTTTTTAAAATTATGGTGGCTTGTGGGGTTTTTTTTTTTTTTTGCTTTGTATATACCAGTTAACTGAATAGGTAACTTCTCAGGTGGATTCAGCCATGGAACAAGATTTTATGTTTATGTTAATGAATCTTATTTTTCTAAGTTTTCCACACTTCTTTATGTCAGTGAATGTATTTGCATTTAGTGTGCGTGTGTCCTGGTCATCTAAGATTCTGTAGTATTTTGCTGCGCCTGAAAACCTTTTCCCGTTGAACACCTTATTATTCCACCGGGTATCAGATTTTGTTCAACAATTTATTTTTATCTGTCCTCTTTGTCCAAAAGAATAAATATCATGTTGGAGGAAAATCTGATACATTTTGCTAGCAGATCTGTAATACTGAAGTGCATAATTTGGCAAGAGCTTGGGGCTATTCTCCTAGCAGTTGGACATTTTACATCCCTCAGCCACCAGCAGTACATCTTGATTCATTAGAAAACAGTGAATGGGTAGGCTTTGTTTTCTCTGTAGCCTGGAAATGTTCACTCAGAAAGAGAGCAGTGTCCGTTATGGTGTCTTAGCTGTCTGTGTAAGAAGCTGGTGCACTGTGCTGAGGCAGCGGATCAGCAGAAAGCGTCTAATTGTTAATAGAGGTGACAGATCTCAAATAATATTCAGACTGACCGAGCGGTATTGGAGGTTGTAGCTGCAGATATATTCACTGAGGCTGTTACTGTGGAGGTATTTATTTCCAGATTCTGTGCCTGAGTTACTCAGAAGATAACTTCAGTGGAAAGGGAGTTTTTGTGCCATTTTGGGCTTTTAACCTGCTTTTTTGAACCCACTGTTCTTTCATAGTTCTATCTGCAGATTATATAGGGAGCTTTCTGTTGGATCCATTACTCTTCAAAGACTTAATTAAATTGTACAGTGTAATTAATCTGTCTTCTTAATTTCTAAAATTCTCCTAGTGTGTAGGTAATAAACAGAGAGACTCTGTGGCTGCTTAGCTGTATTATGGGTCTGGGTGGAAACAAAGAATATATTCTTTTTGATGGAAGCAAGTTTATACATGGATGGCTGAGACTGTATTGCAGCAAACATAAAATCTGCTGTACTGGGACTGACCAAATATTCTTTTTCTTATCAATGGCCTCAGAACAAATATTTAAGGAACGCTGTATTTAAAGTTCAGGGAATTCATATATGACACTTTCCCCTGAAGTTCTCTCACTCTCCAGCTCTGTATTTCCTGAGCTAGTTATAATTTCTGCATACGTAATAAACTTCAACAGGCTTTTCTTCTGTAAAATTGTCCTGTTTTTTTCTTCAAGCCATGTACACGCGTCTGGTTGTAAAAGATAAACAGTTTTGAGGAAAGAAACATTGGGGGTGAGTGTTTTTTCTATTAGGTTTAACCAGAAGGTTCTGCCATTTCTCCACATACTGACTGTGCTTACTAGCTACTGCTTTGGGTATTCTACTGAAATAGTAGGGCATTGGTGTCTCTGGCTCACACAACAAATGAAAAAACAGATAGGTCTTTGAACAAAAGTCTTCAAAAATAAAAAATGCCACCTGCAGGCGCAAGGCATGGCTTTAACACCTGGTTTGAGATGGGCATCAGAAAAACTTGCATTTGTTTGCTGCTTGATTAGGACTGTCATTCACCAAGGAGATCATCCTCTTCAGGAGACTGGTCCAAAGTTTTGGTTTTGGGATAAATAACAGACAGAAACTGTTTGGGCAAAGGCTTATGCATGTATCCTGTCCTTCCTCTGCTTTTCACATTTGTTGCTGTGAACATATCCCTTGTGATGATTTCAGCTATATGTTCTGATTTTACAAAACTTCTGTGCAAAACAGTATCAGTAGTGAAAAGTATGTAATTTCAATTACACCTTCAAAAAAAAAAAAAAATCACAAGATGCCTGAGAACCTTTACAGAAATGCCTGTGTGTGCTTTGACAGATTTAACTCATAAGGTTAAAAATATGTGTGTGGATTCTTTTGTTTTTTAATGTAGCTATTGATAGAAGAGGAGAATACAAATGTAACAAAAGAATAACTAAACTGGCTCTTTGAATCTTACCTCACAAGAAACATCAAAGAAAGAAATGCATGCCACCTGTTAAGGTAGTATGAAAGGTTAGCAAGTGTGCATCCTTCTCTACCATATTATTTTGCTCTTTTAAATCAAAGTTAACTAGTTCAGAAACTTTGATTTTACTTCAATAGGTGAATCGTCTTTTAGTTGCATTATTTCTGACATTCTTCTTACTGTTCTTGGGATGGGAGATGCCTTTCAGTTTCATGCTCATTTAGTCTTTCTGGGGCACTCTAAGCAAGCTGAGATAATAGTGTTGGGTTTTTTTCATGTAGCAGTCACTAAAAAAGTAAGAAATAATTAAGCACAGTGCTTATTAAAATAATTGCTGATCCTTTCAGTGTGTGCTCACTATTTTGAGCATGTGTGCGCTAATGGGATAAATGGGATCACATAAATATCTTGTGTGATCTGTAGAGGGGAAAAAGAGGATGACATATGAAATACCTCACGCCAACATGAAGTTTTGTGTCTGCACATCCTTTAGTTCAAATACAACTGTTTTTATTGATGCATTTCCCTTGTTGCATCATTGTGTTGCCAGCTCAAATTTCATAACATTACATTAGAGCTTGAAACTCCAAATATGTGTAAGCAGATATATGATTCCTCAGTGCTGCACCGAGGAAGAAAGCTTTTCAGTTGTTTGCTGGTGTTGGTTGGCTCTAAGTATGTTGTAAACTTGTATGTAATTCTGAGATACTTGCAGGTTAAGGGAAGAGTGTTGCTGATGGACAGCGCCAGGGAAGCATCACAGTACAGCTGTGGTTTCAAGGGTCCAGGTTTCAGTGTGGGGAGAGTCTTGTTTTCTGAAGACTGGGCAGGACTAAAGTTCCCAATTCTTGCTGACACTTGGGTGTCCCAACACATTGGCTAGAGGTACTCGGTGGTACTCTGTATTCCACTTTCTGGTACCTGTGGGCAGGGGCCCATGACAGCTGACAATAAGTTGTTCAGCTTGTACAGGTCAAACATAAATGAAAGTGAGCTCTGCGTGTCAAACACGCGCATTTCTTTCCCTTCTCATTCCTCTGAACAAGGCAAGGTTGTATCAATCTGCCTATCCATACTTTCACCATCTGTGTGAAATGGAGTATGTTTGCAAAGCGCACTGTGGTACAGATAAGCTGCTTTCTCCCTTCCTTCCTGCACCTGAAGTCCAGATGGGTAAATCTTTGATGCAGACATGAGCTGCGGAGGCTGAGGAACAGCAGCTTCTCCTAAGCAGGATGTCAAGATAAGCTGGTAAACTAAAACTTGAACTTCTTTCTGTGATCACACTTGACAACACAGAAGAGAAAGCAACGTTTGGCTTGAAGCATATGAAGAAACTAAAACTTCCACTTGCAGATTTTAATTACTTAATACCTGAAAGGGTGTGGAAAGTAAAAAATCTTAATTAATGTTCTTATTCAAGATACATTAATAGGATAATGAAAAGAAAAAGGTTTATTTACTGGTATTTATACTGTGTCTGCTAAGTCTGCCATTGTTTTCTTCTTTAGTTCTGTATAATTTTAAGGCAGCAGCACAGCAAGCTGAATCCTGATGTGACCTTACGTGCCTTGCTGTTCAGCTCAGTGGTTTCCCTGTAGAAACAGAAACTGACACTGCCTTGCTTGAATTTTCTTCAATCAATACGAGTGTGGCACAATACAAATTATACAGTAGAATAGTATTAGAGAAGAGCTTATCTATTGATACAGATGGATAGAGAAACCAGTTTTTATCTAAGAGCTTTCAAAGTATTATTTACAAGTGAAATGGGACCCCATGGAATCAATTGTGTGTTTTGTTACTTTTTTAGATGCAGACATCCTTTTCAGCTGGTTTTAGCAGTGTAGAATTCCTTCGTATAAAAGTTCATAGAGTTATTTACTGTTACTGTACATCTAAAATGTAGCTATATAAAAATATTTATGCATATGGTTCTGTAGCTTTTAGAACAAACCCTCAGAGGTTATGGATTGTGCAAGTGCAAGTCTACAGCAGCAAAACTGTTAATTTGCCTGACTAGAAATATTAACCATACTATATCAAATAACTGCCAGGAACAATTCCCCACCATTCCCTGTGACTTCATTTTAATTGATTTTTTTAAACTTCCAGCTTCTGAGATTTCGTTTACTCTGACAGAATGTTTATTAAATGTGTAAAAAGAAAATTGTTTTGTAAATTGTTTCTGAGAGTGTTTTTATCTTCCATAAATTGGTGGCTCATTTAACATTTTCCATCTACCATTGTTTTCAACCCCTGTGCTCTGCCTCATTTGTTTCCTTATTGGATTTGGTGATTAAATACTGATCAGCTGCTGGTCTGATCAGCTGTGCATATTGCTTTCTTTTAAACATTGTTCATATACACCCTGAGGACAGGGTTACATACACAGTTATAAACAGAGTGTGTGGGGGTGTTTAGTGGTACCATTTGATCTGTTTTACAGATGATGGTGAGCTCGACAATGAATATTTGTAAAAATGATCATTGAAATAGACTTCTGTTACAGCAGAAATAAATGATGCACGCAGTCCAAAAGGGCTGTCAGTTGGTTGCTTTACATTGTAGCAGAGCTGTAGTTTGTGTTCAGGCCTCTGATGCTAAACAGAATATTGATAATGCTTTTATGAGGATTTTTCTGCTTTGTTCTCCCCCTCCCATATATTCAATCATAATACTGTACTGTCATGTATTACTGTATTAATAATACTGTACTGTCATGTATTGCTGTGAAGCTTCATGAAGCAACATGGAATTTACATATAAATTTAAATGGAGATTTTTCTCTTTGAAAAGCAGAGATAACTTCTGCAAATGTAATACTGCTGTTAAATGCTACCTCTGAACGACTTGAACAAATCAGGATAGTAAAGAAAATCCTCTCAGGATTTAGACTGTACTTCAATTGCAATATTAGTCTGTTTGCTGGGAAATATAATATTTTATTTCTGCATGAAACAATTATTTCTGAGTAGCCAAATCCTATGAAATCACTGGAAATTTTACAGGAACAAGAGACATCTGAAAAACTGGTACTGTGTACAGGCCCAGTCATGGGAAACATGGTGAATTCATAACTCTTGTTAGGCTGGTACAGTTGGTGGCAGGGCTGACTTCAGCACTCCATGATTCAAATTTAGTCCTTTTCTAAATCCCTTGGAATCAGTGTATTTACAGTGGTGTAAAACTGGAACATCACAACAGTAAAACATACATTTTCATTTGTTTATGCATAGTTATATATGAATGGTGCCTACTGACTCCTGTGAGACCCCCGAATAGTAATTCTAGGACTGGATTAGTCTTTTAATTGTTTTACCTCTATTTCTGAAGTACATTCAAAATGAACTGAACATTTAAATAATTCTGTAAAGTGCTGGTTCTTCCAAGGACAATTTAAATCCCTTTGTTGTTGGCTCGGGGACAGGAATGCTGGTCTGATAACAGTAAGTTCCTTTGCTGTCAAGGTTTCAAGCATACTTCTTGATACACTGAGGCTTTTTGCAGGTGTTTACAGCACGTGAGATAATACTAGTTCAGGAATACAGTTGTCATTTTAGGTATGCATTAGTAGCTTTCTGTACGCTCTGCAAAGTCACGGTAGGTAAAACTTTTCAAGGCACCTAATTTGATTACTCCCATTCATTCCTAAGCCATTTATTATCTTTTTTTTTTTTTCTTCTTTCTTCTGAAAATGCTCCTAGGGACCTTTGTTGGTCCTTAGTGACTAAATAGTTTCAAAAAATCCAGTCAGTGCCAGTTATGCATCTGAGCCACTTGATCCTTGATAATCTAAGGAGCTAGGTGTGGTCACAATGTGTATCATTTCACTTCTTTTTGAAGTGCTTGGATCTGTGGCACGTGTTCAAAGGCATTCCCTTTTTGCTTCCAACTGCTGATGAATATTTTTATTTTTTGTAATGGTTCTGTAATGTAAAAGCAGGTACCAGAACATGGTACCCATCCTTCAGTAAATGGTTGATGAGACATGCTTATCACTATGTGTAGAAAGTGAACACAGAGGTGCTCTTCTCAGTGAAGATGGCAGCAGCTGTGGGCATGCAGAGTAGAGGAATATTAGGCGCCTCTGTCATTTTACTGATGTATTATTTGGCAGCTACAGACTTGCTCCCACTTAGAGAGATTATGAGATTTTACCAAATAACAATTCAGATTCTGGAAATGCAGTTCTACTTTGGTAGGCTTTACCCTTTGATCATCTTTGGTAATTTTACAGAATCATAGACTCAGGTAGGAAAAGGCCTTTAAGATCGTTGAGTCCAACCATTAACCTAGTATTGCCAAATCCACCACTAAGCCATGTCCCAAAAGCACCACAGTACACATCTTTTAAATACCTCCAGGAATGGTGACTCTGCCACTTCCCTGGGCAGCCTGTTCCAATGTTTGACAGCCCTTTTGGTGAAATTTTCCCTAATACCCAATCTAAACCTCCCCTGGTGCAGCTTGAGGCTGTTTTTTCTTCTCCTATTGCTTGTTATTGGGGAGAATAGACCAACACCCACCTTGCTACAACTTCCTTTTATTCTTTCTCTTTTCTTTAGACTTTGCTCATGCTGTAATGTTTAGAAAATGCACCAGTGCTAGGCAATTAGGCCATATTTGTCTGAAGATCTGTGCATGCGTTTGTACATTGAATGTACATTGTACATTGAATACTGCTACTCGGGATGCTGCTGAATACAACCCTCCCTAGCCAATTCTGTACCTAGGTCTTGCAGAATCAGTGCTTCTGCATGCCCTGAGTCTGTTAAACTAGCTAGTTAATCTTGGTTAATGTCCTAGTTAGCTCTTTCTTCTGGCCCTGGTAAAACAGCTGGGTACAAACTAGGACTGAAAGCTTGGTAACTTCAACTATATGGTTGACCTTTATGATCTTAAAGGTCTTTTCCAACCTAAATGATTGCATGATAAATCAGTCTTCAGTATACCATGGGAAGAAGCATTTACACCATCTAACCTCAGTGCCCAAGTTAGATTTCTGATGGAGTTTAAATACAAAGCCCTCCTAACATACACGTTTAAGTTATATGTCTTAATGTTAAGAGGTCAAATATCCTTCCCCACCAACACACTCTGTTTAATAAAATAGGTATTGATAATAATTTCTTGCACATATATTATTAGTTTTGTAGACATAGGCTCAAAATAATTTGTATTTATTCTATAGTTTGAGCAGCTTTTCAGATTTTTCTACATTCATAATTTCTCAGCACAATTGTGTTTCATAGTTATTTCCTGAAAATTATTTCCCTCTGTGTTTTTTTTTTTTTTTAATGAAAAAAATATTAGCCATGGTAACTGCAATAAACATGTTTGTATAGAAAATGGTAAAATTTCTATCAAATGGGGTTTGCGTCATTAGCTGTCAGGGCTGAAGAAGATGAGTAGTTAACTGAGTAAGTAGTGTGTAACATTATCATTGACGGAACATTTCTTACCATTAAGCCTTCAAACTCTTACTCAGCTGTCAACACATGGGCACTTTCTGGAGCCAAATTCTCTCATGCTGTGCACTGCCTGCAGCTCGCCTGAAGCTCAACTTTGACTAAAAGTGTTGATTTCGCTTCTTTTAGCCTTGTTCTCATTTAGCATTAAAACCTGCTTAGAGTTTGCCTTTTATTCTGTAAAGTACACATGCATGTGTCATCCCTCGCACACTTCTGATGTGAAGTTAAGGCGCTCAAAAGATATGCCTGTAATCTTAATGAATAATTGATTAGAAAGGAGTCTGGCAGTGTTAATTGTGAGGTGCAGCTGAGTGAATGCCAAAACAAAAGCTCTTCTAAATGTTTCCGAAAACCTTGTAAAGTCTTTAGCATTGAGCAACAGGGTCAGTGCACTGAAGTGGAATTTAAAGGAGGTTCTTGAATGTAATGGATTTTGACTTCCCTTTGTCATGTGCCTCAGTGCATCATTGATTGAGCACTCATTTGTTAAATCAGCTGTATTTTTTGCCATTTGTCAGAGCATAGACACTTACTGCAGCCTTTTCCCCTTTAAACACGAGTTTCTTGTCTTAATAAATCACAGGCGTAAATTAGTTTTTATCTAAGGTGGTCAATTTTTCAAGCAGAGAGGTGTGTGAAGATGGTCACAAGGAGACACATTGTGAGCTTTTATTTTCTTAACTATTAGCAGAAAAGGGAAAGACCAGGGATACATTTTAGCTGAAACATCGATAATTCATGTCTTTAAATTCAGCTCCCAGCAAAATGCTCAGGAATGATTTTATTTGGAAAGGTTTAAATGGTGTGCATTGAAAGAGCAGTTCAAGGCAACCACTGTTCAGTTGATTCTTTAAGAAATGAGCAAAGGAAACCTGAGGGTTAAGGAACAAGCAGCGTACTGTAGGTTTGCAGTGATGAGAGATGCTAACTGATGAGTGGAAAGGCTAATTACCTGGAGTATGCAGGAGCACTGTAGGTGCCGTGCATACCTGATTAGAGCTCTGACAGCAGGGCAGAAGAAAGAAGACCTTGAGAATGTGCCAAAAATATCCCTTTATATAAGCAGATGCTATTACCCTTGGAAGAGAATAGTCACTTATCCGGAATGGTTATTGCTGCTAGTAATAAGTATTCTATGGATGGGCCATCTACTTCTGAGAAATGTACATGTACGGTATTTAATACAGCAATTACTTGTCAAATCTGGAAATGTTCATCTTGATGCTTTGTGCTTGCTGAATAAATGACCAAATCAGATTTATTTGCCAATTGTCATTGCAGCTCAGGGTCTAAGAGTAGTCAGTAGTTGGGAGAGACTGAAGACAAGCTAATGTTTGGAGTTTTATCAATGTAGATGCTAGTAGTGAAGTTAGAAGGTGTTTCTTGGTCTCATCATTAAGTAAGAGTTCTTAAAAAAAATTTGTATCTATGACCAAAAAATGCAGAGAACCTCAGTGTATAGGCTGAAGTGTTATGTATGCTTGGAAGTCAGGTCTTTGGCGGATTATACTTTTAATCTTTTTGGAAAGATTTTGAGGAGGGGAAAAAAAGAAAGAAAAGAGACGAACAGAAAGTAAAGAGACTCGAGAAGGCTAGGGAAGAGAAAAGCCAATCATTTTGACAGAAGAACTGAAAGTTTCTCAATAGCATGGAGTTTAGCACTGTGATTACCTAGGTATAATTACAGTGAAGAAGAATGAAGAAACAATCCTCAGCTCTGACACTACCTCCCTTTTTTGAATCAAACCTTTCTGTAAGATGGTGCGCTTTTTTTTTTTATTCCTTCCCCTCTGGGAGGAGCTGTAAATGCTCAACACCTTCAGGCTTGATCCGTGATGAGCAGCAATGTAAATTTTACCACAAAGTTGCTGGCAAGTAGAATGACAGTGCATTTTCTTGTATTGTGGTGAATCACGATAAGAAATTTAATTGTGGCCATGACTTGATAAATATGTTTTGCTTTGCTGCAGTAACACCTGCTAACATTGCAGAGAAGGTGGCTCCACTGCAGCAGAGCCCCTTGGTTCCAGACTCACTTACTCTACAGGTAGCTTGCAACTTCAGCAGCTGCTTTCACTTCTGATACTGTCAGGTGCTTCGGGACAGTTTCCTTTTTTCTCTCTCTGGCTCCCTAGGCTCTATCAAAAGTGTGAATCTGAAACCAAACAAAATAAAGCTTCAGTCCACATCTTTGCTCAGCCCTTTACATGTACATTTTGCTGTTTTGAGTTCTTTTAAACTGCAGCTATCAGAAAGAATAAAATAGTGCATCACCTAGTAAGAGTACTGAAGTGAGCATCCAAGCAATTTTCTTCTTCCCTGAAGCCAGACAGCCAAAGCTTTTTATTACTGACTGACTGAACTTCCTATGTCTGTCTGTCGAGGTTGCTAGGCCACCTTGTTGTCATGATTGTGATGTTAGAGGCTTTTGATTGTAGGCAAACCAGAAATCCTAATTTAAATATAATATTTACATTTAAAAACCCCTCTTACATAAGGTATGTAAAAAATAACCCAGCAGGTTTGGGGTGTGTGTGGGGGGGTGGGGGTGTCTGTGTGTGTGTCCAGCTCTAGTAGGTATCTGGCAAACTGATCCTGGAACTCTTTAGTTCATATACTGTCTCAGTAAAACAGTGTGGTTAAAAAAAGTATTTGAAGTCTTTAGCTTGCAGCTCCT
Source organism: Falco cherrug (assembly GCF_023634085.1). Taxonomy (NCBI): domain Eukaryota; kingdom Metazoa; phylum Chordata; class Aves; order Falconiformes; family Falconidae; genus Falco; species Falco cherrug. The sequence goes on along the minus strand of NC_073697.1, from coordinate 14,893,073 downwards.
TCACAGCACCAATACTGGGAACGACCGTCTCAAGTTATTATTACTTTTAGCCTACAGGATGTGTATTTCTGCTCTGTGTATGAGCTAGGCTGATGTCCTTTGTGTCTGATCCAGAAATGAGAGGGGTGATGGCATTGTTGCCTTTTAATACTAAGGTTGATTTGCCCACTGCAGTGTTAGGCAAACCTGCATTATGTGCATTTGCATTGCGTATAATTGCTTTATAGGTAAAAGAAACAGTTAATGTGTAATTGTAAATAAGCAAGGCAGTTATTTTTTTGACTCTTACCACCTGTGTGAGAGTATGCAGCAAAACTTCAGGAAAAAAAAAACACAAACAACCAGGAAACTGAGTTTTTTTCACATGGAAATTACACTTAGAACAAAAAGGGTTGATAATAAACTGGTGGTAAGTAAACTGGTGGGTAAGGATCCCCTCTCAGATGAAACATACTTTTCATACCTAGGCAGCCAGGAGCTGTTGTAGCTCTCATTTGGAAAGTATCATCTGCAGAATGCAAGCAGAATCTGTATTTAACACCAAGGTGAGGCTATTTAACCCTTCCATGTTATGGGTATTAAAACTGCCCCGTAACTGGTAACTCTTGGTTACTAACAGCTAATACTGAGTTGAATGACAGGTTGTTTTTTTTAATTTTCAAAATGGTTACAGCTGGTAGATTGCAATGATTTGTAATGCTAATTATTAGGTTGCATATAATTGATTTCTGTTACATTAATGAGACAAACAGTGCATCTGAGAACAAATTTGAAAATCAGGTGAGTTGTTCATCATAGGTTAAATCTTGATGCTGTCTCCATGATTTCCATATTCAGGGTAGAGATCACAGGTGATTTACATATTCTGCAACTTCTGTGGAGAAGTCCTGTTTGTTGCCTACCAGGTGAAACAGTTTATGCAAAGTGTTTGGCACACAAAACAGACACAAGTGAATCTCTTGTTGGTCAGAAAATCCTAGAAATCCTCAGTAAAAATTAAGGGTCTTAGGGATATATTTTGTCCCTTCAGCTAATGAGGTTCTGTGAATGTGTGTGGCATGTCATTTAACCAAGTACAAGGGATTTCAGTTTTAAAAAGAATGTATTCCACTTGTGGAACGAGAATTATTCTGGATGCAGAGGACTGGGGCCTTTAGAAATTTAAGTACACAAATGGTCTAATCCCGTACTGTGAACTTCCAGCCTTGCAGTGATTCTTTGGGAATAGCTGGGGAAAAGCCTGAGGAGTCAGAAAGGAGCTGCCTAGGGAGCTGAGATTCCCTGGGGACAGAGTAGTCTGAAGGCTCCTGCCCTGAAAAGGGGAAGGCAGAAATATTGGACGACATCTTTTAGCTGTTTCTTTGTTTTACCTCCCATAAAGTAGGAAACACCCTCCAAGTTAGTATTATCTTGCCATTTGAGCTCTTGGGAGCTCAAATCAAAAAAAGCCTTTCTTGTGGGGGCTGTGAGGGAAATACATTCTCTTCATTTGGTTCCAGCCTCACATGCCAGCTCCCTTCCCTGCCTAGGCAGTCTCTGCCAGACTAGGACTGTTTTGTTTTCAGAAACAATTTTCCCCCTCTGGAAATATTCTGTTATGTTACTGAATCAAAGATCCGCATTTCAGGGCAGATGATTTAAATGCAAAGCCGGTATTCATATCAGACAGGGGAAAAGCAGGCTCCTTGTGACGGCACGCTGGAGTGGCATAACCCATACAGGAAATGGAAGTACAAAGCCAAGTTTTATTTGCTACCTCCCCCCCCCCTTTCCTTTCTTTTCCTTTTTCTTTTAAACAGTTCTTTAGGCTGTCTGCCTGAGTTTTTACCTTTCTACAACTGACCTGTTCCAGTACCCCCTGAGTGTGCTGCCTTTACTGTTCCCAGGTAGACTGTGACATGCCATCTTTGTCAAAGGACACTCACCAAAAAGCTCGCTGCAGTGGACGTGGGCTTCTGTGCCTGTTGCTGTACTCAGCCCCATGGCAGTACCCTGCCTCTTGCTGTGCTCCAGTGATGTGAGTGATGCTGGGCAGCCCCAGAGTCTTCCTAGGTGGCACTCATGTCTGCTTCCAAGGGCAAATGGTAGATGGGAGCCAGGCGGTGTGGACTTGTGGAGCTGAGTTTCAGGGAGGTGAATTTTCCTTGGACCTGCCAGCTTAAAAATCAGTGTAGGCAGAGCTCTTTTGATGTGACAGCACTGTAGATTCAACCAGTTTCCTGCGTGCTTCAAAGCAGTTGTCAGTTTCTTCGGCAGGTAGAATGAGCGATTTAGGATGCTGTGCTGAGGGACAGGCTGCTCGAAGCAATACCTTAGCCAGTAGGTCATCTGTGACTGGAGCGATAGCATGCAGTTGAACAAACGCACCATTCTTTTGTCTTGAATGTGAGATCTGCATCTGTATCTAGTGGATAACATGAAAAAACCATCTTTGAAGCAGATGGTTAAAAAAAAAGAATTACAACATGCTCAGATTCGTGTTGCATTGATAACAAGAACAGGGGGTTTGGCCCATTCTACTACATGTGAACAAACCCCTGCATTTTCTTGTTGCAGGTGTGTGTATTGAGCACATTAAAATGTGTATTAAGCAGATTGTGTACTCCACGGGGATATCCAAAACAACCCAGAAGTTTTATGCTGTCAGTCCTTTGTTTGGCCAGTAACTACAAGAGGGGTGGCTGAGCACTTCCAAAACCACAAGAACATGTCCGTAGGAGAAAAGCAGCAGTTTTTATGGATTGTATAAATTGATGAGATGAATAATAATCAATCTAGTCATGCTGATGTACATTTGGAGTTAGAATTGAGACATTTTCTGCTATAAAATAATCTGGTAACTCTTTAAACAGAATAGTTTCTTTTGTGAGTAAATTATCTTAATTTAATCAGTTAATTTAAACAGAATCCCATTTCTGTGATTTGGGGTTTTTTTTAACCTTAGTGTGCTATAGTGTGTACTTGTAATTTTTGAGGCAGTTATCTGCCACAGAAAGGTGGTTTATGGTCCTTTTTCCTTATTTGCAGTCATTATTAACATGTTCAACCCATGAATGTTCAGCGATTTATGCACAGTTCAGTTCAACTGAGTATTATAATACCCCATCAGTTCAACTGAGTATTATAATACCCCATTCTAACCATACAAAACAGTTATCACAAGATAACATTAGGCCAGAACACTCAGTAGGCTGTTTAAATTGTATTATTGATTGCTACTTTGAAGATTTTCCTCAGTTGTGTTTAAACCGTGTGCTTTTCTTTGCTACTGGCTTCTAGAAAGGATGGCCTGGCAACATAATTTGAATTGAGATGTCTTGCTTTTGATGCCTGGTTTGAAAGTAAGTGCTTATATAGTTTCATTTCTTACACAAATCGCCTAGTTCCAGGCTTTTTGAAGACAAGGCTGTATCCTCAGTTACATCTTCCAAAGTGGAGAATGTTTATGCATCTACTATGGAAGTTAATGTTTTTATTAATTAGTTTTACTAATGCAGGACTTATTCTAGAATTTATGCAGATGTAGAAGGCAGGAAAGATTTGGGTTTACAACTGGGTTTTCAATCAGTTTAGTTTGTGTGTGTCCTGTAGACATTTTGTAGTCTGCCACCCACCCTCCCCGGGGGGTGGATTGGTAGTATACCAGCTGGTGTGTTCTGTTTCTAAAATGTGAGATAATCACTTCCGTAAGACTACAGTCCTAATGTCTATAGACTTGTTTGGAACACTGAAAAGAAAGAATAGATACAAGAATCACCTCTTTTTTTTAAACATTATCAACTCATTTATTAGGATCTGTGTGTTTTTTTAATAAGACCATTGCTTTCATTGCCTGGGTGTACATCTCTTTGCATGCATTAAGTTTCTTCATCAAGAACAATTTTATTTGGGACTGAACTTGCTGGATTCCTAGGAAAACAAAGCCATTTTTTTCCTCCCTCTATTTAAACCATGGTATTTGACTCCTCTTGAGTATGTATTCATTATCTTAAAATAGAAACAACCTCCCCTCTCTGTGCTCGGAATCAACATTATTGTTGAATTCCCAGGCCTAGGAGAATACTGGTTGCATTACAAGCAAATAATTTTCCACTCTGTATGGTGGAAGAAACTGTCAATTAGTATGAAAAGGGTTAATCATATTACTCCTTTCTAAATACCCCTTTGTTTTGTCTGTCCTGTGTTTGCAAAAGAAGACACAATCGAATGGCAAACCTGTGTTTTTGTCCCTTTTCAAAAATCCCTGACAAGCCCACGACACAGGCTACTGCTGTAGCTGTACATTTCTATTCATTATTGATGACTTGGGGCCAGGCAGGCAGCACAGAACACAAGCAATATAGATTACCATATTGGGGGCTGGGTTTGGGGGGGGGTTGTGTATACGTGTGCGTGCACACACACGTGTGTGTGCATTTTGGTTGGGTTTGGCCTTTGAAATACTCAATTCTGACAGGAAATCCTATCTGGAAATAATAGTGGAAACACATTGAATGAGCTTTTTGATACATTTTAGTAAAACAGTTCAGGGCACTTAGACTAAAGGAGAAAAAGAATGTATGAGTGAGCTCACCCTCAACCTAATTATTAATAGCTTAACTTCCCAGCAGACTTGGAAATGATCCTGAAGGGTCCTGAGCATCATATACCCCAGGGGATTTGGAGGGAATTTCTCACCTTACAGAGTATAGTTAGCACCTTGGCTGATGAGACGTTTTCCTGGCAAAACCAACTTAAGCTGTCTAATTTATCTATAACAACAGTTATAGCTGAACAGTGCTATTGGTTTGATTTAAGGAGGGGATGGTATCTCATTTCATGTATACCACAGACCAAACCCACAGTCTGGGTGAGTGTGAGACTCATGGCAGCACTTTAGTGATGTTTTAAGTGGTATTCCTGAACAGCAGGTCACCAAGAGACCTTTGCAATGCTAAGAAAGTGTTTTACTACTACTGATACATAATTAACCTTAGAGGTTTTTATTGGCACAACACTCCTGACCGTTATATAACGTTCTTATTTTCTTCTGTATGTCAAAGCGGGGTTGTACAGAGCTTTGCACTTGCACTGTTTGAGGTTCTTGAAAACATGAAGGAAAATGAGGGACCTAGGAGTTTATTTAAACATAGTGTTTATGTTAACAAAATGAAATGTGCTTTGGTTCATATGTTGGTGGTGTATTTATACATAAACTGTTCTACTTAAATAGTTTTCAGTTACAAGGAAAGCTAGAAATAAGTAGAATCAGTTTTGATAACTGCTTGTAACTACTCATTTCTGTAGTGTTTGTAATAGCTTTTCCCTTAGGTTTCTGCACCTTTTTCCCTTATACTTCTGTTTTCTTTCACACAGCTGATTATCATGGCAGGAAAAAGATAATTTACACTTAATGCAGAGCTTACTGTGTTAAATTTTTTTTTTAAAGAAAACATTCAGTGGAGTAAAATACTGAGTGCTAGAGCGTGAATGGGTCTAGCTTGTAAGGAAGGAAGGAAGAGGCTTGTAGGGACCTTGCTGTGTTGGCTCTCTGGCTTCAGACATCACTATTTCAATTCAGTTTACATGTAGAACCCTTTGAAAACTAGAGCATAAAAACTGCTTTCTTTTGTTTTGGGAGGGAGAGGTGAGAAGCCATTCCAGTGGAAGAGGGACACTTTGCTATTCCAAAAAGCAGTATCAGTGAAAGCAGAATGTTTGCTTACCATTTCTATGGTTCTGGTTTCTCTTCTTGTGGCTTGGTACTCCTTAATGTATTTCAAAAGACAGAGTGAACTGTATGGCTAATTTTAACAGTACAACAACTTCTGTTTTAGGAGGAGGCTCTTTTCCCTGGAAGGTCCCACAGCACCATCTAGTGTGCCATCCTTTCGTATTGCTAGTGGTTTTGTGATAGCAGAGGTGCTGGGGCTGGCACCTTTTGCTAGGTAAAGTCAACTTAGTTATTAACATTAAAATTTGGTGGTTACTCGACATAGATCCAAATACAGAAGAAATTTAGATCCTTGGTAACTTTCTTCTGCAGGAAAACGGACTTAAAATTTTAGAAGAAAAATACCTTTTCTTCTAAAATGTATGTTAACTGTATTTCTGTTCTCTATGCACAAAACAAAGGAGAAATTGTGGTACGTCCTTAACACTGCACTAACATACCTTTCATCTAATGCACATTCCAAAGCACCTAACAGTGAGTTTGTTATATTCTTATTGTACGTTAAACCGTTTATTGAGAAAGGGCCATGCCTGTACCTACAGATACCTTTACTCCAAGCTGTGTGTCTTTCCTCCTCAGCCCCGCTGGGGTCGTGGTGTGGGAACCTGCCTGTGTTGTAGAAATTACAGGATTGTGTTGAAGTGATTTTTGCAAAGACAAGGGGATTAGTCTGAAAAATGAATGAGTGTGGACAATTGAGAAGTTCCTTTTTGGCTTTTTTTCTAAGGAAGGCCCACCTCATGGCAGTGTATAAATTCAGTTCCTATGCTGACATGCAGAATTATAGTGGTCTTGTTCTCTGCTGATACTGCATGAAAAATAAATTTGAATAGGAACAGACAATGGTTTAATGAGCTGGAATTTGGAAAAGTATCGTGCATATGAAGAAGTTTTAAAATATCCTCATGGAGGTGGGAGGTATAGGAGAGGAAGTCTTGAGGGCAGGAATGATGGTCAACAATAAACAGCCGAAGAGGAAATGGGAAACAGTTGGAGCTACAGGCTCGGCGGTATCATTGAATGCAGCAAAGATGTTAACAAAACAGCTGACTGGAACGTGTTGCCTGAGAGAGACAACAAAAAGTTGCAGGAAGGCATTACAAGTTTGGGTGGGGAATGTGGCTTGATCCCATTCCCGACACATGAACAAAGGCCCACCAAAATCTCCTTTGGTCATGCACAGCGCTGCTGAGCTGCTGCAGTAGCAGGAGGTCACAGCACTTGCAAAGTATGGCCAGAAGCAGTTTCTCCAGCAGCTCGCCCCAACCCATTGTAGGAACTATTCCATGCGCTGGCAGACAGCTCCCACATAGCTGAATTTCATTTAGGTTTTCTTAAAATACTGATAATATAGGTTACGAGGTTTCAGGATGTTTGATGAAAGCACTCATTTCCAACTCTGATTCAGACTTTTGTTGTATTTTGTGCATCATTCCAGATACTATTCCAGTATCACCTGCAAAGCCCCAAGAAGTTTTTATAGTTGCTTTAAAACTTCAGAGTCCTTACTACTGTGTTCTGAACTATATGAGAAGAAAATGTGTAATGTGCTGAAGATGCCCTCTGCTGGGAAACCAGGCAAACTAGGCTTACATAGAGTTTTACCTTTCCGAAGTACTCTTTTCCTACTCCTGGTTTAACTCTCAATCCGATACTGGAACCTCAACCTTACTGAAGAAAATACTTTCTCTTTTTGGTTTTATTCTTTACACTCAATCTGTAACAAGTGTAATAGCGTTACTGCCAGTAGTTAATATCACTTTATTTCTTAGTTTCTAGGTTCTGTTGTGTTGGAAGAACCAAATTCTGGCTGCATTGCTTTTCATTCCATTTTGATTTCATACTTGCAAAAAATGTGTGAGGGGAACATCTGCAATTAGTAATTATTAATAGATAATGGAAATGCTTTTGACTTCTACTATTATCTGATGCTAGTGTGCTTTTTAATATTACTTTATCTCTCTTTTTTTCATTTCTTTACTTTTTTCCCTTTTTTTTTTAAAAAAAATAAATTTCCCACAGTAGAGGCCATGGGGTTGACACAACATAACGTAGGTGGTACAATGTCTGGAACGATTCACAGTAATCTCACAGTTGGTATGAAATCTGGTTTACCCTCTGATAAAGCAAAAACCATTTGGACATACTGCTTCTAATTTTACAGTTTTGTTATTAAAATCCAATGTTGACCTGATTGGATGAGTTGCAGCGATTGTTGCGGTACCTATTTATAATTATAGTTGAATTAGGGTTATGTAGAATTGTATTTTCAATTTTGTATTATAGTTCCTTGCCTTGGCGTTGTATTTATGAATTTGACAAAAAATGTGTGAATTTAACTTCATGCCCTTTTCACTATGTTTTCAGATTTTTCGTTTTATTTATTAGGGGAATGATAAGTGTATTTAGCATCCTAAAAATCATAAATTCATAAGCCTTTGTTCTTCCCAGAATTCATATCAGTCATTTGATATAAAGCAGGACAATAAAGAAGTAAATTACATAATTTATTCTGAAGTCCTACAGTTGAATAAGCCATTTCAGAACCAGCAATGTCACTGGAGTAGCTGACAGAAGAGGGACCTGTGGTAGGAGACTTTTAAAGGCCTCTGTTTTGCACCTGAAATGATTTTGAAAATAATTAAATTGGAAGACAAAAGGCAAGTGATTATTTGCAATCAGGAACTTCTGTGATATCCATGGAGGAACAACACAGGGATGTTGAAGTTTCATCGTGGCACAATGACTGAAATTACAAGGACACCAGAAGGTGCAGTGCCAATTTAATCTCTTGAGTTTGCAAGAGGTAAAACCCCCAAACTTACGTCATTTACATGGACATGAAGTTTGAAAGGGATGAAAAGCTATGTTTTATTGTGGAAATAGAGTTCCACGTCTCATTCCACAAAAATTTGTGACCTGCATTGTCAGCTTTAAATAGGAACAAATGAACAGCACAGTTTGCTTAGCCATGCTTACAGAAATACTAAAGACTGTTTAAAGAACCCAGAAAAAGGTTGTCTCAAATAGGCTCCTGCAGCCACTTGATCCAAATACGAATGTGCTGAAATGTTTTCCGAACAGCTTCAGTTTACAGGCTTGAAATCATCATGTTAAAATAGTTTAGTACTTGAAAACTGAGATATGGAAAATTCACAGTTGCCTATGCAAGCCTGTTATCAGGCCCTTCTCTGTTAGAACCTCTCTTTCATGCGGCACGTGCTGATGGTTTTGCAAGAGCTTGCCTGGTCCCAACCTGACTTTTAGTGGTTTTTTCTCTTCTGGTTTGGAACAAACTAAGTCTATGTAGTGTAGGGGTTTTTATCTTGTTCTGTGGTGTCTGTTGAGAGGTTCTGCATGGTTCCAAAAAAGGTAAGTTGCAAGGCTCTGTTTTGAAATGTAAAACGTTATAAAGTTGTCTGCAGATTTGTCAAAAAATAAAGTGAAATATATGTATTCTTTAAAAAAACACACGTCCAAGCCCAAAAGCAAGGAAACAAAAGATGTAAGAAAAAATAGAAGTATATGTTTCAAGGCAAAGTCTCTGTCATGTAACTGGAAAACCTACACAGATGTTATTGGGGGGGGAACAGGCTGGGTTTTTTTGATTGCTCTTTCTTTCCAAAAAGTGCCAGTGACTCTTGAAATAAAACCATATGAGAAATACTGCTGTACACAGATGAAGATTGAGTTTCAGTTCTCATTCATGCTTGTCTTCCGATAAAATTATCCAGAGTTCATGGTAATTTTTCTCGCACTTTACCATATCAGTAGTAGTGGAAATGCTGCCCAGTTAACTTTTTACTAATTTTTATTCAGTTCATAACATAATGCTGCTTATGCTTTTGCTCCTTTTGTGGCTTGCTCTGATGAAGCGTTCAAGAACATCTGTAGAGTTAAGCAGAAGTAGATAATGGATTTCAGAGAATACACATTTGTTCAGAACCTTGATTACAAAACCCTTTTTTTTTTTAAATTTATTTCTAGCCCTACTTAAGACAAGTCATGCATGACTTTGGTTAAGGTTTTTTTTTTCACTAATAATTGCCACATGCGTGTTATACTGATGACCTGTAAGAATGAAGAAAAATTGCATGGGAAATTTGTGGGTAAAGGAAACGAAGGAAAGTTCACATGTATTTCATGCCTCATTACCATAATCCTTACTCGTCTTCTACCATGTGTCCTTCTGGATCTGTGCCCACCTTCTTACAATTTGCATAATTTCTTAATGATTTGCCATCATAGTTTCAAATCCATTATGTTACTTCCTTTTGCTGTCTGATTTGGCAGCCAATTACATGTATTGATTCTACATATTCTTTTGGAGAATAAACACTTTTTAATATCTGCTCAACAGCAATGCTGTACTGGATGAAACCTATAGAAAACCTCTTAACATCTTTACCTGTACAAGGCAAGTAACAATTAAATGGATCTCCAAGTATGTCGTTGCTGTTAAAGTGTTCGTTTATGCACATGCTCACACACACAAACCTGTATTTAAACTCTCTTAATTAAGACATGTTTCATGATCTTTGCTGTAAAAAGAAATCTGTTTAACAGTTATTTGACTATTCAGACTCTTGTGTTGTATCAATTTCTCCGGTCAGACTGAGATTTTTTTTTCTTCCCTTCCAAGTAAAATCATTGAAATATATTCAATCAGTCTTTCACATCAGAGGTGTAAATGGATTTCTTGAAAGTTTTTCTGCTGATAGCAAACGGCAGTCACTTTACAACTTTGACTCCGTTGTGGGCAGCAGTCGGAAAGCTTAACACTCCACCCGAACTTTGAAGATGCTAAAACTGTGTAATGACCTTGCATTCTCAAGGGCAGATGCTCAGCTTCAGCTGGAAGTGCTAAGCTACAATCTGTTTATCTCCTACTCCCATGTATTTCACAGCACTTACCTGGAAAGCAAGGCAGGGAAAAGCGTAGTCAAATTCAGTTATTTTTTTCTCTCTGATGGTGTTAGTGTCCTGTGGACTTAGAAGCAATAGTCTTTTTAAAAATTTTTAACTCCCTTTGCACTTTTCAGCCTGTCATAGTCTCAGAAAGCTGCACTGCCCGGGTGGCCACTGCCAGAATACACTTGTCTTTGTGAAGCCTCTGCTAGTGCGTGAGCTGGACTGTGCAGGGTAACTGTTTTCCTTCCACCTTTTCTTTATTCTCAGTGAATTGGATTTTGGGTTTGCCTTCAAAACCTAAATTTCATCTGTACTTTCTATCAGCAGGCTTTAGACTCATGTGCTTTATATATTATTCTTTAGCGGTTATGACTTGGGATGCGTCACATAACGCTTATGAGCATATTGAGGAGCATGTTTCTAATGAAGAGGTAATGTGTTGAAGCAAGGCAGTCTGTGCAAGGAAAGGTAAAACCTTTTGTTAGACAGATACACTGTAGTCTTGTAAAGCCTTCTTCAAATCTGGAACAGAAACCCTAAAAAGAAGGGCTTTTGCATATAAAAGAACATCAGTGTTTTCAGGTAACATATAAATGGGCTTTACATGCCCCAAATTTGTTCTTTACCAACTCTATCACTTGGTCTGGTAACAGATTTCCCTCCCCTAATAAGTCTTGCCTTGCTTGTACCCATAAACGACCAGAGTCACCACAGCACCACCGGCTGAAAAAAAACCCTTTGGTTTTAATGTAATCCCTATGGTTTTTCAGACAGGTGCTCCTTATCAAAATGAAACATTAACATAAAATTACTCTGATTCAGCAACAGCATCTATTTTTTAATATGAACTTGGCTGTTCTGTCAGGTGGTTTTTAGCTTCCCAGGGAATTGCGTATGTGCTGTAAATGGGAGAATTCAAACTTGTAAATAATTTCTGTGGTAAGGCAACAGGACACTTGCTTCTGATTATGAAGATCACCAGGCTTAATAGCAAAATTTTGGAAATACCTGCTAGAATTGACCTTTTGAATGCTGAGTCTTCTACAAGCTCAGTCAGGAATCTGTTTATGTAGTATACCAGGATTCTCTTCCTCTCCACTTACAGAATTATGAAGAAGTGTTACTGTCACAGAAATAAGGTTTCCTTTTGTGACATAACACTTTGAATTAGCAGTGGCTGTTGCCCATTGTGTTAATATCACTAAGCTTCTAAAGCAAATACATAATAAGTCCCAGGACCCATCCTAAAGAGGAAGGATACCACCTTTATTTATCAACAAGATACAGGGGAGGGCTGTTTGTTTTGGGTTTTTTACCTTTGTATTTTTTTGTAATGTATAAAAGTGCTGTGAAACGTACTGAGCCATGAAGTGCGTAAGAAATGACCAATAGTACTGAATCAATTCCTTCAGATTTGGAGGAGAGCTGGCTGCACTCACCAGCTGGCAGCGTGCTCTCTTCTCCCTACACTCAATGTTTGTTTGGAGTGTAGGATGCTTTTGATGTCTCACCTCCAGCTCCATCCATGCTCCTCTTTGCTGCTGCGAAGGTCTGAAGACGGAACCCTGCTGCAGCGCTGTTCTGCCGTCCCAAAATTACAGGGTTCTTAGGGAATACTCTGGCACTTGGTAATATTTGAGCTGCGCAGTGTAGTTGTTGGTGGGGAAAGGAGAAGAAGGGGAAAGTCTGGCTCATTTGTTCTTAGTAGCGGCGCTGGAATTTGTTCATTCTGATGAAATGACTGTGTTGCATCCATATTCTACAGATCTTACTGTCAGTTCTCTGTTCTCAGCATCACAGATGCTACTGTAGACATGTGTTAGTTCAGCTCATTGTGCCTCCTCCCTTACTCAACTTTTGTTTCTTCCTCTACAGCCCGTATACTTAACACCTATATTTCTTTATAACTGTTGTCTGCATTTTGGTCTAGGCCTCCTTGTAAACAGTGAGTGACTCCCTGAAGCAATTCTTATTGTATCTACGGCTTTTCTTTCTGGTCTTTTATGATCTATCTCAGCTGTGACATTTGAAAAAAGATAAATGATTATGGATAGCTAGGCTGTGGGGCAGTCAGATATGGCATATATTATTTATTTCAAAATATATTTTTAAATTCTGCAGAGCCTTCAAGTTGCACAGCTTAACTGTTGCCTCCTCAGTCCTTCTTGTCTGCTCTCATTTGTGGCATTTACTTGTTGCAGTTTTTTTAAGAGCGCAATAGGAACTCTCGGTGTCAAATGGGCTGTCTGGATTCGTGACGTTTTGTGGACCCAGAAAGCAAATACAAATCTAGTCATATAAGTTTTTTCTTTATATTAGCTTCCAAAAGATTGAAGTAAAGCTGTGTTACTTTCTCAAGGTTAAATGAAAAGCAGGGGACAACTGCTTTTTTTTTTAATTGTTTTTTACTTGGAGCTAAAATCAGAAAATAAGCATCCTTTTAGACGGATGTGAGCAAGTTTTGGATTTTTGTCCTTTAAAAAGAATGTTTGTGAATAACTGAAATACTAGTTATTCTTGAGACATATCTGGATGAACATGTCTGGTCTTGACTTAGAGAACTTCTGAGCAAGCTTTGTGAATTAACATGCATTTAATGATAGAATTTTATTAAGCAATAATAAAATATTGAATTCAGATGGAAGGATGATGGGGAATTGCTCTTTGCAGCTATGAAACTGATGGATGTCATGTTAACTCCCAACCCAAACAACTCATTTTAGGATTTGCTCTCGTGGAACTTAAAATCCTCTATTTTGTCCAATCATCAGCTTTAAACCTCTTCCTTGTCAGTGAAGACAACAAATCTTTTTGCTTGCATCTGCCTGGGGGATGTGGAAAGCTGAGGTGGTCCTGTGTGATTAAATTAGATGAAAGACTCGCCTTCTACCAGTGAGACGCAAGGTCTAATCAAGTGAAATGAGTTTTGAGATCTCAGCTCATTTCCTTGGGGAATATCAGTTTACATTACACAGTCGTGACACCTAATTCATCATGGTTGATGCAGCTTTTGCTCGGAAGAGGACCTGGGACTGGGTAGCATGGGACTGGATCACAAGTCTCCCCCTAAGGAGAGGAGCAGCTTAGTGAAGTTAAGATGCAGCATAGCGAGGGAAGAGCTGCAATATGGTTTTCAAAATAAATTATCTATACTGTATATTGGATCTTTCAGAATAGAGGCGCATAGGTGCAAAATGGGGAAAGCTAGAGGTAAAAAAAGATACTTTGTACTTTGTATGGCTTATAAAATGATCGGCATACAGATGTTAAAGAACATGCCTAGTGAAGAACAAAGTTGAACTTCTTGTTACTTAATTTCTATGATGTTGAATGATGTCTGTGTATTTCCATGCGCTAAGGTACAAGGAAGTAAAGGCTATTCTGCTTCCCTGACTAACAGACTATTTTTGTTTCTTTTGTTTTTTCCAGGGCATTGTAATAACTCCACTTCTGCTTTTGCTTTTTGTAAGTATCTTGATCTTAAAATGTCTTTTTACTGGGTAATCTTGCACCTATTAGACCGCATATTTAAGATATAAATTTGGGTGATTTAACAATGCTTAAATAATGAGGAAGATTTTTCTGGTCAGTATTTTAAATAAGCTGCCTTCCATAAAGGCCATCAAAGCATGTCACAGTGAATGCAAACGCTACCTGCACCTCATTCTGAGAGGACCAGACCCCATTACTCTTGCAGAATTGTAAAACCATATGCTGTTAGGCTGGGTAAAATACAAACACTTGCCAGGTAAGGTGATCACTCAGGAGATCTCTTGGAGAGCTTTCACATACACGAGCTGGATGAAATTGAACTAGTCCAAAATGTATGACAGGCCAGTTGAGAAGGCACTGTTCAGATAAACTGAGCCTTGCTCTTGGACATCTAAGCCCATGGGTATTTTTGTGGTAGAAGCTAGTGACATAGCAGCAGCAGCAAGACAAATTACTGGAGCCCCTGTGTATCGCTAAATATGATGCTGCTTTGTTCCTGTTCCAAGATTTCTTTTTCAGTTGTTACGTTTTCAGTCAGGGCCTTGGTTCCTTACAGTTCATAGTAGAAGGGCAAGGAGAAGACAGTTTTATTTCAGTCAGGGCCTTGGTTCCTTACAGTTCATAGTAGAAGGGCAAGGAGAAGACAGAGTTTTATTTTCATGTTTTATAAAGATATGGGTGTTAGCCAGCAAACAGTGAAGGTTTTAATAGATGGATAGTGATGCTTTAGTGAGTCCCTTGTCAGTTAGGAAGTCTTGGTGCTTGAGGATTTGCTGGCAGAAATGCTATGATGTGGTGCAAGTTACTGAGGACTGCGGCTTTGTGAAGAGCAGGGAAATCGGCTGAAGCACTTCAAGGATTTCAGGGGAGGTACACGTTGTCTTTTATGTTTATCTTACTAATGGCATTGTATGTAAGCCAGCACATTGGAAGGTGGGGTAAATGTGAAGTTAGCCTGAAACAATTTGTTAGTGGCATGCAAGTGGCATGCTGTTTAGGGTAGGGATGCTCGAGCCGCATATGTATTGTATACAAATACAGCAGTGTCTACTAAACTGGGATAAACAGTACTGTGAGAGTGGTTGTAACATTATCAACTGCTGCTTCAGTAAATCTGTGTTGGGAAGATTTTTTACTGTAACAAATTGTAATCCATCTGATGTAGCTATGTTTACACCAGAACTGCTTTGACCATATCGTATATATCCATACACACCAGCAAAGCTTTCTTGATATGATTGGGACCATAGACTTACTGTAGGTTGAAAAAGATAACTGTTCTAAGAAAAATGGGAGTTTTGTTATTCTTGCACTGAACTCATTGATTCCAGATGGTCTGCCTCACTGTTTTCCTGTACTCTTCCCTCCTGTATGGAGATGCGTTTCTTCCACAGGCGCTCACCCAGATCTGTGCCTGTGTTCAGGTGACTGAAACTTCAGCTCTTGCTTTTGCTCACTGACAACTTTCACCCTGCTATACCTTGCTGAGTTTTGGTGCCCTACATAGCTAAAAGGGATATTTTCTGTAAAACTGAAATGTTAAGGAATGATCTGCATACTTTTTAAAGCAAGATAAAGATCTTTCCTTTGGTGACTTTATAGAATCATATAGGTTGGAAAAGACCTTTAAGATTATTGAGTCCAACTAGCACTGCTGAGCTCACCACTAAACCATGTCCCGAAGCACCACATCTACATGTCTTAAATACCTCCAGGGATGGTGACTCAACCACTTCCCCAGGCAGCTGAGATACTCTGTCCCATAAATTGCAGTTTTCACTGTTACCTCTCAAAAGAAGTGATAAAACTTCGTGTGCAAGAACAGGACGGCAAAGCGTATGCCTCTGTTCTTCCTGCCAGCCCTGGAGACACTTGTATGAGAAGCGCGTAAAATGCACATTAATTGTTGTGCAGTTTCTAACATGACTCAAAGCTGCTGTTCTTGTGGAAAATACACACATGAATTATTTTTTCATTGGAGTGATAAACAAACTAGTCAGGGGATAGGGGGAAGTTACAAAACCTGCAGGTTTTGTCACAATGCCCAAAACTTGAGAACTTCTCTTGGGGTACATAAATATTTAAAACTTCTTGAGGTCTTTCCTGAGAACTTGACACATGAAGAGCAGCCGTTCTGGTCAGCCCAGCAGCACATCTTACTATGATGGGGTCCACCTTCTCTGAAAGTTCAGTGTATCCAGTGCTGGGTATTTAGGATAGTGAACTAAATGTGCACACCCTGATGCACGTTCCTGTATCCTGGCAGTCAGTGGTTTGTACTGCTGAATCCTTTTTTTCTTGTGAACCTCTAAAGTTCCTTTGAGTTTCCTTGATACCTCTGGCCTCTTCACCATGTGGTGGATTCAAGCACACATTTCACAAGCTTCTGTTTGTTTACAACTTGCTGCTTGATCATTTCATGTGGTACTGTGGAGTGAGAAACACTGACCAGTAATTTCCTGGTTATCTTTTCTGGACCATTCCTGAGTTTAGTCATGCAGCTTAGCCTTAATGCTTAGTTAATAAAGGGTGGAATTTTCAGCTTTCAAGATAAAGCTGTCCCTTACCTCAGCAGTAGTTGAGCTGGGCTTCTGGATACCATTCAGGGACCTTTGAAGTCAATGCTTTCAGTGAATTTTAATTCCTGGATTTGGTACTTAGGAGCATTAACTCTTCCACAGAGTCATACTGTAATAGTCTGGATACTACATAGTATTAGCGATCCTGTTAGTCTCCCTGTATACACTGAGAGAAATACCCTTAGTGCTGCCAGAAATAAATTACATTGTTGTCTGTTAGCTTGGTTTTGTTACGTAGCTTAACCTGTGGAAGTGACGATGGGTTAAATTTTGCCCTAGGTGGACCAGAGAATATAATGTTCTGAACTGCCTTTTCTCTTCATAATTGCCTAGTAACGTAAATATAAATTGTCTAAACAACATTGATAAAGGCATGTTGAAGCTTATAATAAATAATGCATTTAATGCAAATAACGTATCATCTTAAATGAATGGTGTTAAACATAAGATTGTCAGTTATGCTTCTGAAAAGTCTATTTCTACTATGAAACTTCTGGTGTAAAGCTTACTCAAAAAAAAGCGTTCTAAGAGCTTCTAATTGATTAAATGAAACCTTAAATAATGTGCACATAATTACCAGACTGTATCCTTCTAAGGATGCCTTGCTAGAATTCAAAGAATAGTGGATCACCACAGATACCTCTGATTAACGCTAGTAAAAAGCTACTGAATCTGGCTTTCAGATGCGTTAATCTGCAATAACATCATCCTTGTGTTAACCCTTATTATTAACAGTTAATGTGTTGTATTCTCAGCAAAGATACTATAAATGGGCAATGTCCCATAAACTATATATAATTGATTAGAGTTCATCTGTGCGGTGAGCTGGAATGTTGAAACAAAGTGCTATAAGATACATCAGTTTCAAGTTAACATGAGGTTATGCTGTTTGCGTTTCTTCGCAATGTTCTCCAGTTTCATTCGTGATGATCAGGAGGCAGTGTGCCAAAACATTCAGAGAAGGATGCTGTCAGTCTTCCTCTCGTGAGGTCATATACTTAGCTGAAGCCAGAGGTAACAGATTGATCGTGACATTTTTTAAAGGAAAGAAATAAGTTTTATTTTCTCAAAGGCATTTTGGGGGAAAAAAAACCCAAACGACTGCCAACTAGAAATTGAAGTGTAGGCTAAACTTTTTTTGGGAAATAACTGTATTGCTATCAATGAATAATGAGTACAGATAGGTTAAGTAATAGCTGAGGAAGTTAGTCACTTGGGTATGACTGTCCATCTTTACTTATATGACTTGCTCTTTATGTTCAGTTTAGTTATTTCCTTTAGCAATTATAATAACATTTTATGATTTGTAATAACAGCTTATGGTTTGAATTCTTAAGTATGCTGCATTTGGGCACATTTACAGTACTAAAAGACAGTTAAACAAAAGGTGTCATCATACTGTGAAGATAATAGTGCTGTGATCTCTTTAATAACCTGGAGATGTCAGCACCTTTTTATGATGTCTTGTTTGAAACACAGAACTTCAGGAGCACTGCACTCTGCAACAGTTGTAGCTGTATCGTCTCACACGTCTGTAGGTTGTAACTTTAGTCATGAAAAAGAGGAATATGTATGAATGCAGGTTTATTTTCATTGAGGGATTTCATATGCCTATGTATTGCACAGGATGGAGGCCTGGAAGCAGAGTGAGCATAGATACTATACTACCGTGTAAAAGGATGATGCATAGTCACCTTTCTCATATGAACATAGCTCTGTTGCTTTCCAGCTGCACTGAGATGGGGTTGTCTTTTCTGTCCTTAAAGTCAGTTGAGCATGTGTAGACTGGCATTTTTACCAAGCCATACAAGCTTATGATTTTGTTGATTGTATTTGGTATCAAAATACAAGAAGTCAGTCATTCGCACACCTATTGGAGCCAAATGTGATGCTGTGGTATTTATAACACAGTATCCCAGCTCTGCTGCCTTCTTGGTATTACCCTTGCTGTTGAGACTCGACGCCTGACAGATGTGGTCTGTTCAGTTGCTGGGAGCACAGCCAGTTAGCTATCAAAGTGACAAAAGTCAAGGTGTGTGAATCAAGGTGTGTTTTTATTGAAAGCCATCAAAGAAAATGTTAGAAATAAGTAAGTATTTTACATTTTATGTACTTTACATTCTTCAGAAGTATGCATGCAAACCAGTTAATGTGGAATGTTAAAGACCCAATGCAAAATTCATGTGTATTTTTAAAAATACACTTGCCAAAAACTTCCATGTAACTGTCATGCATTGCTCTCATGTTTGCTGTTTTACCAAGGATGACTACTATGACATTTGTGTCAACATGGAATCTTCCCAAGGCTTTATCAGCTTGCTCCTTTCCTTGATTTATTCAGTGATGTTTTCTTTTTTGGTGCCCTTTCATATGTCTGAATTTTATAATAGGTATTTTTATGGTGGCATTGTAGCAGTGATACCATAAGTACTAGAAAGTAGCATTGCTGAAAGAATTCAGGAGTGGACAACTGAAGGAAATTACATGCAAATATCACAGAGAAAAGTGAAATAAAATGACTGGTGAATAAGGATGTGAAAGAAACTAGCAGATTGAAATACTGGAGTTAAAAGCTTTCCCCTATACTCACAATCCTTAAATTAAAACATAGTTTTAAAAGTTGTTGATATAAAATTTTTTTGCCTTCTCCACTCCCATGTATTTCAGATAAATCTTTTTATTAAAAAGACCCGTCATTCCTCTTTTTTTTTTCTTTTTTTTTTTTTAGAACAGGATTTGTAGATACTGCCATGTTTTTCCTCTCAAGTAGTCAGTAAATGAGAGTCAATACTAGCCAAATGAATCGTTAAATATGCAAATATTTTGGTAGCTGCAAAGCTTTGAAAGTTGATAAGGAAGTTGCAGCTAATGGATTTCACTAGTATGTGACAAAAGGTTGATTACAGAGAAGGGGGCGGGGGGCAGGGAAGGGAAGCAGAATAGTGCATGAGTTGTTAACAGATCAACTCATTCATGTGGAAGATTTAAACTGCATCATTATTTCTACCTGGTTATTTACCTCACCATTTCCTTTCCTTTCTCTTTAATCATTGGGAAGACAAAGTTCTCTGAACTGATCCAAACCCTTTAAAATTAACCAGAACTTTTTTATGGCTGCCATGAAATACTTGCTTAATCATTTTATTCCTTTTTCAAATTCACCTTTTATGGCTTTGCTATATAAATTGGATACAAATAACAGTCAGAGAATCACAGGGTCCCTCCTTTCTCTTCTTGACACACACAAAATATTGTAAATGTGTCTTGGTAGAAGACTAAAATATGTAATGTTTCCATGAGGGAACCTTCTGCTTTGGTTTGCTCTTGAAATTTTCATCTATGCAATTCTAGGGGAGCCTTTTAAGTACACATCCTGCTTCTACACAGCAGAAACTAACCACATACCTTAACAGGATCATAGAACTAGGATACCAAGAGCATCCAGTCCACCTCTTCCATGCTGTGCAGTTCACATCAAAACTGAATGTGATCCAACTTAAAAGTAAGGATTTTTGCCCCCCCTCCACCCTTGCAACACTAGACTTGTGTCTCTGAGCAGAAACCTATCCAATATTTGTGACAGGTATTTTACCTGTTCGTTGCCAATGTTACCACACACCTGAATAGCACCTCTCTGAAATTTATCACCCTGGCTCAGACATAGTGTACAATCGTATCCTCTCCCCTCAGTCTTCAGTCAACTAGACTAAACCAGCCATGCGTTTCTAACCTTTAACACATAAATAAAATAAAAAAAAACAAACCAAAACCCAAATAAATCCCTTATTCTGAGGTGGTTTGTGTACCTGCTACAGTTTTAATTCCTTGTTGAGCCTAGGTAATAAGAATTGTGCACAGTTGCACAGTATTCTTCACAAGGACCTATTCAGGCTTTGTGCAGTGTCAGAAGTATCCCATGCCTTGATTGATTTAGTTATTCTGGTATGTCACAGCTGCCTTTTTCATGGATACATAATATTCATTGTTCTTAATTATCCTGTATTTACTAATTTATTTCTTTCCAGTTAGTCAACCCCTTGTTTGCAGCAGAACTTTTGTATACTAGTCCTTAAGTCTCAGCCCTCCAAGGGTATTAATCATCTAATTCCCATTTAGGTGCCTTTGGGCTTTATGTGTGATCTCATTCCTTTACATTAGCCCTCAAGATTGTGGTACCATGGTAAAATGGAAGAGTTGCTCTGGTATATTTTAGATTAAAAATACCTATGGTTATTTATGTAGCTCTATAAAAGGCTTTAAAATCAACAGGTATGTTTGGATTGGATTGGTGTTTAATGTGTCATAGGGGAACCTGGAATGGCATTAGGCATCTGTGATTCCTTTAACAAGGGAATGCCAAAATATACAGTCTCCTTGCCCAGTTTGGGGGGTTTGGAGGGGGGGAGAAAGCAAATACTAAAGTTAAGAGATTGTCAGCTTTTCTTTTTCAACACTTCTGATTATGAAATGCTGAGATTTTTTTTGGGGGGGGAACAAAACTGGAGGGTGTATGTAGACAGCTATTTTTTTATATATTTGTGCCAAATCAATTCCCAGGGCCATAGAAGCATATAGAATATGCAAGAATTTGCAAAATGTACCATAAGACCAGAACATCTGTTTTCCTTAGCAGAACTAGAGATTTGTGTCTGCCTTTAATTTTTAAGAATAACAATGAAAGATCTGTTTGTAAAATACGTGACTGCCAAGCCGTTGAACATGAACTCTGTTGTACCTTTAGCCCCTGTCTCTGAAGCAACAGACAACTTGCAGTTTTTGATAGGTAAAATTAAAAGCTTTATTTTAAATCTAAATACATAGAATCAGAGAATTGTTTAGGTTGGAAAAGACCTTTGAGATCATCAAGTCCACCCATAAACCAGCATTGCCAAGTCCATCACTAAACCATGACCCTAAGCACCACATCTGTGTGTTTTTGAAACACTTCCAAGGTGATTCCACCGCCTCCCTGGGCAGTCTGTTCCAATGACTGACAATCCTTTCCATGAAGAATTTTTTCCTAATATCCAACCTAAATCTCCCCTGGCATAACTTGAGGCCATTTCCTCCTGTTCTGTCACTTGTTACCTGGATTAATTTCATACCAATGACTCTTCGTCAGTCACTGGGAGTTGGCATCTTTTAGAAAAACTGCCTTACTGAGATACTCCACTGCTGTAAAGGCATTATTCATATGCAGAGCATTTAGGTAAGAAGAACATCCTAGTGAGCTGCCAGCTCTGTTTAGACTGCTGTGAGATGTTATGTAGGAATGATCATTTCATCTTTTTTGACCTCCTACCAGAAATCTAGAGCTGGGTGCTATGGAACTCATAGGAGCCCATCAACACCATTCCCATGGAGTAGCGCAGACACTTCCTGCTTCCCAGAGCCTCAGAATCATTACTGTTACTTCTCATTGCAGTGTATTCTCTGCAAAGCATTTCCATTAGCCAAGTACCTGGGTTACTGAAGGTGATGTGCATACTTCTGTGCTGTAACATCACACACCACTGTGACTGGGTCAGGATAAAGGTTCTGGAAAAGAGTCCAAAGCAAGGGAGGGCTTAGTTCAGCTGGTCAGTCTTGTTCATTGTCCTTCATTACTGAACTGTATCCCATCCGCATCTTTTCCAAAAATGCATCCCCTTACATGTCCTTTCTGTAATGGGGCTGTTGTCCATAACAGGACATATAAAGGGTTTAGCGCATGCGGTGGTCCAGGCAGGCCTCTAAGGCAGTTGTATCTGGACTGGATGCAGAAGCAGTGATGATACAGCATTGAACACACAATTTAAAAAGACAGGTATCAAAGTAGCCTGACCTGAAGGTGCAAAAGAAAAGCTTCAGTCTCACATGAAAGAGCAGCCAGTGACCCTTCCCCTCAGTTCTGCCCCGTTTTCACCCCTGCCTCGCTTCCTTGCCTGCACTCAACAAATGGCAAGGCTGAAGCTGGCTGGTGGTGCATGAAGAGCACAAAGACACAACCTGAGGAAACATGTTAGTTGCAGAACACTGGAAGAGTAAGGCCCCAAAGGACAGCTGCCTCCAAAGTGGGCTCAGGATGTGCAGCACACATGACACTGAGTTGTTATTTGGTGTGAGTGGCAGGAGGTGTGTTTCTTCTGAGTCACTGGCAGTAGACATGGGAACACCCACGGTCAGCCAGAAAGATGAGAATAGAGCATCTGGCTTATGAAGACAGCCTAGTTTGGGAAGTGGAATTGTCTTGTTTTTATGCAAGGAAGGTTTCTTTTTTTGGTTGGGTTTTGCTTTTTGTTTTTACCACAACCAGTGATTGCTATATTTGCCTATCAATTAAGGATAAGCCACCTTTTCTACCACAAACTCATAAAGAAACACGCTAAATAATTTGTCAGTAGTTTTTTAAAACAGTCACTGTCTTGAGAAGAGAGGTCTAGAACTAAATTAGCAAGAATGCTACAGGTCAGGTTTGAAATACTGCACTGTGACAGAATTGTTTGGAAAGATTTGCCTGGAGTTCTCTTTCATTACAGCCATATCCAGCAAACACTTGCAGAAGGTGCAGTTCCTGCTTATCTGAGTTGTCCTTCTGAAATCACTCAGATTGTTTAAATGAAAAGTGCCTTTCTCTAAGCAAGAATTTTCAGGATCTTTTTTTGAATAGTGAGTAAATTCAGTCAGGGCTGGCTTTTATTAATAAACTGTTAATTGAAATGCTGCTATCCATAACAGCACATAACGATCACTTTACAGTATCAAACTTCTGTTTCAAAATTTTCTAAGATAAGCATAGACAATATGGTGGCATGAAAATTTGTGATAGCTTTTTCATTAAATGGTGTTTTACCTCCCATAAGAGATTCCCATCTGATTTATTTTTTACAGCTATAAATCAGCAGTTTGATTCTATGTTTTTATACAAGTTCTTACAGTGCTATTTCTTGTTTGCCTGTGAAGAAAGGTTCGTTTTTTAGACATGGAGATGAGGGTATCCAAATATGAACAAATGCTAATTTTGGTGGAATGCAGATCATCTAGGTTGTCCTTTAAAAAACTTTGTTTCGTGACAGCAAATGGAACACAGAACTTAGCCTGATCCAACTAAAACCTGAGCAAAATCATATTGATTCATTCAGACAGAATATTTTAATTTGTAAATGTACAAGAAGGTTTGATTAACATTATATCAATCTTTTTGTTTCCTCTGTTCCTCAGTTCTCTTTCTCAAAATGGATGTGACGAACATATCCAAGTTCAAAGGAAGTCTGGAACCCAGGCAATGCCTGAGAGTCTGTGTGGTGCTTACCTTTGTGAGCCTAATGAATTTGCATACTATAAATGTTGAGGGACTCCTTGTCACATTGTGTACCCATTAGCTGTCTGTCCTGTATTATTTGTGATTCCTCATGGTTAGCCACTGTATGTCCAAAGTCTGGGTTAGAAAGTCTTTTTCTTCTGTGCGGTTAAGATGTTCTTGAGTTCTCTTCAGCCTTTATTTTCTGTGCCTTTCTCTGGGAATAGATTTAAGGTTAAAATAATATAAGAGTTTATAAATGTTCTGTAACAGATAGATTCTGATAAAAAGCAGTCCGCTGAAGTTATTGTCATAATACACAGAAGGGGAACAAAGTTTAGAAGTCTGTCTGAAGAAGTACTGACGGTACCATAAGTGGGACAGGGAGGTCTAATACCATAGCAGTGCATGAAGGGGGGGGGGGGGGGGGGGGGGCGGGTAGAGCCTAGCAAACACACTGCTTTGAACCTCTGTGTCCAGGTGTGGTGTAGCAGAGTGTTAGGACCTCATAAGGAACCAAGAAAAAAGCTAGTTCCATGCTATTCTGGAGAAAGCAATGAAGGTGCTGGTGACTGGTGGAAGAATATGGTTCTCAACTATACAACTGAAACAGGATCAAAAATAGTGTGGATCGTGCAGGAGAGGAGTCAAATTAGAGGCAGAAAAACTTGACTTTTTCTCCAAGGAGGAGAGCAGGTTTTTTCCTACAAACCAAATGTAGTTGAAGAATTAACTTCCTCTGGCCAAAAGGTTGATTAACGAACAATTTATTGATTTATTAATTTTGACACTTTGGACTGATATGTGGATTTCTGTTTTGTTTAAAATGTAGATAGGGTGAGAGAGTTACCTGAAATATCTGCCTTTTGGTGGTGGAGATGACAGTGAGATGAACCTGAATGGGTGGGGTGAAGTTGAGGTGAAGAACCATATGCTGATATCCTGAATTAGAGGATTGTTTCTTTGAATGAAACAATTTTACTTTTCCTAGGTAAATTGGTCTAGCATCCCAGCACAGTACCTGTAATTCAGTTTCTAATTATATAAAAACCTGAACCAAAGCAAAAAAACCCACACCCAAACCCCACACCCAAACCAAAACATATCCATATATATATATACTACGTGCATAAGAATCCACAGCTTGAAGGCATTGCATTTAAAGTAATATTTTAAAAAGTTGGCAAGATTATTGCTGTGAGAATGGCTGCCTTTTTCAGCAGTGTGTTATATTGTTGAACAGTTTTTCATTCCTGACTTAGAAACTGATTATGCATCTATTGAGCATAAAACTTTCATGTAGCAAGAGAAATCCAATCAGTGTTTTTATAAAAATGCACAAGAGCCACTGCTGAAGTATCATAGTTTTGTGAAGCTATGCAGAGGGTCCTGGCATGTGGACTGCTTGGTTAGATCCACTCCTCTGTGACCCAGGCAGATTTTAAAGTTTTAAAATCTTCACTTTCACTTGAGAAAGCTTCTTTGGATACACAGTAAGTAACGCTTTTAGCTCCTCAGCATATAGCAAAAAATAAGTCCAAAACTAGTTCGAAAAACTATGAACCTTTTAAAATTTCAGAAGTTCCTTACTTGAACTTACTTAATTCAGAAGAATTAAAACAACAAGGAGATCATGAGTGGTATGATGGAGTTTTCTGCTCCAGTTTCTATAAGGAGTCATGCAGAGAGCCCTGTGTCCCTTAGGAGTGGAGGAGCTGCACTGCCTGGCTTCAGGTACTCGTGTGGGTGATCTGTATCTCCCCCTGCAAGCCCACCCTTCTCCCTCTTGACTCCTTGGGAAGTTAGGCTCCTTAAATTTGGTGCTTTCACTCCTATCCTACTTGCAGATGGAAAGTGTTGGTGATGATACCGTCTTCAGGTCCCCTCCAACTGCCTTCTGTGCACACATTGTTACGATGGGAGGTGATGGGGATGCGATGTTATCATTTATTAAAGGGCCAAACTGAGTCTTGATGTTGCCAGTTAAGGTAATGTGTAGGAAACAGCCATATCCTGTACGTTCTGCCCAAGGCTCTGGACCCAGAGCATATTCAGAAAGGGACATACAAAAAGCACGTGATGGAGTATGTTTAAAGAAAGAGCGGATGCAGTCTGCTTTTAAACTCTAGGCTGATCAAGAAACAAAGTCCCATGATTTCCTAATGTCCAAAGTTAATTCAATTTCTTGCTGTTTCCCAGTTCTGATGCCATCTGCGTGCACCAAAAGCTTAGCTCACATAGACAGCCTGTAGCCATGTTCGCTGTTTTCTCAAGCAGTGCATGTACAAATGGCACTTACAAAAAGCAGTGCACGTACATGTAAACCACTGCCAGAGGGGTTTAACTGGCATTTTCTCATCAGAGAACAGGTAAAGGTTACAGTTGTACATTTCTGAATAAAGTAAAATACTTCAGTATGTGAAATTTCTGATTTTTCTGAATTTCCGAAGATTCTGGTTTCACGCCAAACCCGGGTTTATGGCCGTATGTTGGTTTTTCTTGACAGTTACAGCAAGTGACTAGATTGTGTGATCACCTTGTCTTATCATGCCTGCAGGTAGCCTTGAAAGGAAGTTAAGCATCAAAAGTGTAACGCAATCTGAGTGTGAGAATGACATATGTGAGAATGTTTTAGGAAATCAGCGTTATTTAGATGGAGCTAAAAGATTCTGAATTCTGGCATTGTTTTGAGGATCTTTAAAGTGAAGTGCAAAATATAAAATAATGTGGATCGGTGAAATCCTCAACGTTATGTCATTTACCGTCATGAAGCAAATGGTTGTCTGTGGAAGCTCTGATAATGCTGTTTCAGTCCTCTTACTATATATTTCTTAATGTGTATTCTATTGCTGTTAAAGATACGTTAAATTACATTAAATTTTTCCATGACTTGGCATAAAAAAAGTCCAATCAGAATGTAAAAAATCCTGCATATTTACCTAAGCATTCTGAAGTAGGTTGCAGAAATTCCACTCTGTTCACCTTTTCTACCTGCACCTTTTTAAAAAAATACTTCTAGCTTTTACAGTCATAATTAAAGAGATCACCTATTTGAAGACTAAACCTGTCACAGTTTAGTTGTCTTAATGAAACAATTGTTATATACTTTCAGTAGATCTCTTTTTTTATTGTCACTGAAATAAAACGTGAATGTCTTCACTATTTAATTTTTATTTATTTCTTGAAACAACTACACCAATTTTTGTTGCTTGATATTTGTATAAATGATAAGGTTAGTTGAGCTAATGAGGAAGATTCACTCCCTGTCTTTTTAGACTGTCATCCTACAAATGCTTATATAATTTACTTGGCATATATGTGTAGCAAGGTTTCAGTTAAATGAATAATGATGGAACTATTACCTTAGGTTATAAAATAGTCAACCAGAGATTGTTTTAGTTTTGTTATCGTGGAATACCAAATATTTTATTGGGACTTAACAACTAAACATGTGTGCACATACTTCCAAGTTTTTGTGTGTAAAATAAAATATATACTAGTATGTGATATCTATGTATGAAATGTGCAGATACTAAGAAAAAGTGCGATATTAATGGTATGTTTTTATTTTGCAGCTTGGATCATCCTCCTCTGTGCCTTTTACATCTATATTCTCGCAGCTGTTTATGACTGTTGTAGTGCCCCTTATTATTGGACAGGTATGTCTTTTAAATATACATTCTTATTTAAAAAAATAAGATAAAGAGAGCTATCTTAAAGACAGACTGGCAACCTCATAAACTGCCACATAGGAACAGCCTCAGGATAGCGAAGTCTAATATCAAAGAAAAGATGCTACAGTGCTCCCTGGAGCCGCATTGATCTTTGTTGAGATTGAGCATCTGTCCCTCACTACCACAAACATACGCTACTGCATATCGAGAAGGGAGTTTGTGAACATAAAGTGGGAAAAATGGCAGCCCAGACTGTGAGAAATTCCAGACCCATACAAATGAGCTTTGAGAATACTATATAGGCCTTTTGCCACATGCCCTTTGCCTGGATAATGAAGGAAGTTCTCCCTGTGTAGTATCTACTACTAATTACAGGAATAAAAAATTCTCAACATTAAAAAACATATAAGGGCTAAGCAGTCAGAAGTTAAGAAATCATAAAATTAAGGCTGCTCGAGCTGTTTTGCATATGCTTTCCAATAAGGGTTTTAATTGCACGATTGCAAACTCTTCTTTTGCCATGACTCCTGTGTCATTTGTTACACTGGATGGAGGGTATTCATGGAATGAGCAGCTGTTCAATATTTCATTTTATACTCACTGTTCATACTGTAACACAAGGCCTTATTTTTCATGGCATATGATAGAAACTTTTCACTGAACGTAAAGATACTAATTGCAATATAAGATTTTCTGTGACAGTTGTCTCTGTAATATCTGGGGTTTTTTTCACAAATATTAATTACTGTTTTCTCCCATGTCATGGTGGGAAATTGCTGTATTAAGACCAAAACTTGTCAGATGTGTCCACTATTCTTGGACACCAAAACACCCGAAGCCTAATTGTTAATACCTGAAAGTATTTGTTGTTCTCAGGCATTCAGAATGCACAAAGGGAGTGTCAGTGGGTATTCCCAAGGGGTACACCATTGCTGGTTCTAGCATCCACTTTAACTCTGGGTTCAGCTGGAACTTTCTGAATTTTTTCAGCCTAAAGTAGACTTTGAAATGGAAAGTGTGGTTAAAATGTAGGCAAATCAAAATGGAGTCTATAAAGGAGCACCTTGGACAAGGTTAAGAATATCTGTCATTGCCTGCACTATGTAGAACAGGCAGTCAGTCTTGTATCAGACTATAACTGCATATTTCAAAACTGGTATGTACTGTAACTTACCAAAGTCCTAGTGAAATTTCTTATGTGGTCAAAAACGCCCAGCATCAGCACCTGTGTAACCTGGCTGCAACTGTACCATGTGGAAAATGGACATAACCTCTGTGTCCCTGAAGCCTATTGAATTGCTCATGTGCTTAAAAGTTAAATGCCTAAGAGTCTCCTAATTAATTAGGACCACAAAGGGTTTCTGACGAACCTACGGATGTATCACATCCTTGCCTTGTCAAGATTATATTAAAGTGTCCACCAAAAGGGGACAAGCAAAAGTATTTGAATCCTTTCATCCTGAAATGTCCAAAAACTGGAAGCTATGAGTTGGGAATTTCTAGGAAACAAATAGTGTGACAGGAGATCTAGCAATCAAGTAACCTATAGTGATGTAATATCAGCAATCTGTACTGCAACATAGTAAGCCTGAAGATGATGGTAGATTACTAGATAAATTGATTGCAAAATTTCAAGAGGACTTCCATCTATATATAATGGCATGTTACTTTGGAAAGATATAAGAAATTGCTATGTGAGCTAACTGGTGGAGTTGGGGTTTTTTTGGCTGCAGCAAATAATAAGGCTATGTAACATGAATTGAGCAGTAAGCAGGTGAAATCTGCTGTGAATGGTCATAAGTTCAGAATTAGAATTGTGATGAGACTTAACTGAGAACAGATGTGATTTAGGAGTTCTGATAAAGACTGAACAAAAAGTACAGATAATCTCAAAGCTTATGTAACTCAGTCACAAATATATATAAGAATTTTTGGTTTTTATAAATACACTCCAAGAAGAAATAGGCTGTTTCTCCTTTAAAAGTGTTTGAAGCACTTTTTGGAAATGAATGGTCAACAGAAAGAGCTCACATTCCTCTAATTGTGAAGATTTTGTTTCTAAAGTTATTGCACTTGTTATACCTGTTCAGAGGAAATGGAAGAGAGGAAATTCTAAGGATAGCTACAGATCAGAAATGCCGGGGTAGTTTATGTTGATTGTCTTGATTAGGTAGAACCATACAAAGGTAAACCAACCTGCCCAGATAGGAGGAAGAGAAACCATTTTTGAAGGGGGAATATAAAAAAATAATGTGCAGTAATTGGGGGAAAACAATAAGCAAGAAAAGAACTGACACCAAGAGGTAACAGTAATAAGTCTGCTTGCCCTTCATCCAGAAGTGGTGTGGATCTGTTCTGATTAAATGGGAAGTCTAGTTCATAGACTCATGACTAACTGTTGCACAACATGCAGCACAGCAAGGTAACATTGCTTTGTGAATCACAAGTTGCTCACTTTGGGGTTATAGATGTGTTAAGAGATAATGGTCCACAATTAAGAATGATGGTTTCAGCACTTCTAATCTATCATTTCATTCCCACAGTGTCAATTCCTTTCCATGCAAAATCATACTGTTCAGCAGAAAACTCAGTGGAAGAATGCTTGGTAGGGTTACCTGGTAGCAAAAAGCTTGACTGGGAAAAAAATGGACTTGGAACCTGCCTGCTTGGAGGATTGCTTCCCTTCAGCCTTCCTAACTCAGTTGTGAATAGCAGAGGCTTTGTGCTGGATCCACATCAGTGTAAAACAGAGAAGGCAGCTTAAAGGAAGCATTCTCCAAGGGCTTTATTTTCCTTTAAAAAAAAATCTCGCCTCTGGGAAAACCTGTGTTGCCTAAATGCTCATTTCCTGAGCCGGCTGCCAGAGCTGGTTGTTTGAGGAGCCCCTGGGACATAAGCAAAGCAGATGAGAAGGTGCTTTTAGATTTGTTTTGTTTGGGTGTGGGGTTTTTTTGTTTGCTTTATGGCAAAATGTATCAAGAGTTTTGGTTGCTTGGCTGACTTGTCAGAATTCTTAATGATGATTGGGAGAAAGAAGGCACAATAGTGTAATTGATGCTTATTTTCTACTGTTTCTTGAACAATTATTTCAGTGTGGCAAGACTGCTGTTGACGAGTCATGCTTTTCTAGCCACTGACAATGAAATGTGTAAGGGGTTGCAGGTACAGGCTCTGCTCAGGTGGTGCCTGCCATTTGGTAGGTAAAGAAAGAACGGTTAAAGGAGGAGGAAGATCCTATGTTATCAGAAAGGCTCCGAGTCTTGCACATAGCAGTTGCTGATAAATGGTCTTCAATAAAGAGAACTGCTGTGCTGTGTTCTTTGTCAGGGATGTGCAGGTTGTCTAAACCTAAAAAAGTGTTGTGACCTGCATCCTCTGTGTCTGCAGATGTATTTTGCTAATTGACAGTATGATGTTACTCAAGTCAGTACTGGTAGTATAATATCTGATTTACTGCTGGTCAAATATAATTTGTATTTATAGAGTAACGAATAAGACCTCTCTGACAAGAGATCTTGAAAAGAGAAATAATCCATAGTATTTTATAAAGATCTAAAGTTCTACAAACCTTGAAGATCTGTAGTGTGTAAGAGCTGGGTATTTGTGCACCACTCTTGTATCCCTCTAAGGGGAATTTGAGAATACTTGTTATACTATAAACTTGGTGATAGTTATTTCATGGAAAAGCTTTTGAATTTACTCTGGAAGCTTGAAGTTCTGATGATTTTTTTTTTCCTGGGTAGCAGAGTTCTGATGCAGATTACTGTTCCTGAGCTGTTGTGATTTTGCTAAAATAATTGTTTCCTTGTCTGTAGATGTTGGTAATACTTTTAGCCAGTAAAATGTAAGGTGTTGAGAGCTGTCTAAGTGGTTTCTTCACGACTGGTTGTGAGATTTGGCTGAAGACTGTCATTTCTTTGCTTATTTTTTTCTTCTGAAGTGACAGACAACAGGAACAGTGAAAACCACTGCAATATTTCCTTTCCCCTTTTTGCAGACTTTTTCCATTCCCTACACCTAAATGCTTATGACAGACTTTTATTTTATGTTTTATATTAAAGAGCGATTTATGATTAAATGTTAATGAAATAGAATTTTCACTGTGCTTTCATTATATTCTACTAGTTTGAACATTTTTCAAAGCAGCACACCAAAACCCACTGTTTTCTATGAATAAATAATAAAAAGCTTGTCTGTACATTATCATTCATGCATTCTCTAGTTGCCCCATTGGTAATTTGTCTGCCAGCGTAAAGTGGGCACTTCACATTAAACAGACCTTAACTAAAGCTAAAATTAATGTTATGATTCTAAGTAGTTCTTCTTCCCAAATCTATGAAATGAAGCCAGTTGTACAGAAATCCTCGCTGAATCTAGTCACACACAAAAAAATCATGATGTCCTACAGGTAAAGGATTTTAAGTGCCTTCTGCATTGGTGCCCAAAATGTTCCAGAGGAATCCTATCAGTGTTTGGGAGGTGTGCATATAAACACAACTCTAAAAGGGTGCTATGTTGCAATACAAGTTATCAGTGAAATTGAAACTAAAAAGCTTAGCAATGTATTTATTTTTAAAATAATTATAAAGAATAAGAAATTGAAAGGGGAAGGCAGTTGCTTCAGAGTAGAAGGTACTGTTCACTTAAGCCTAATGTTTGTTTATAGTGGGTGGATGGGGGAAACAATAGTTAAAGAAACTGTTATAAAAAGGGAACAGTGTCAAATCCTTTTGTTCTTGTAACTTAAATCCACATGGAAGTAGCCCTACTTTCCCTTCAAAGTCCAGTGGAGCTGCGGGGAGGAGGCATGGTACCCTGGGAGATAAGCACTTCTAGAAGCTTGTTACAGAAAACTGAGATGGCAGATAAACAGCCTTCAGATCACAGTTCTGTCCCTTCTGATGCTTAACTCAAACAGGGAGCAGAACCTAGTTTCCACAGAAATAGAAAATATGGCGAAACCATGTACTGCTGCTACAGGCTCTCTTTACATTTTTGACGTTGCGCCTGTTTGTAAGCTTTTAAAGCAATAGTTGTAAATTACCCCAAAATGTGAAAGTTAATTTTGAAAATGGCCTTGTCTGGGTTTTATAAAGCTTGCTTTGAAAAGGTGTAGATGTGTCAAGAGCTGTCTCTTGGGAGTATACTGACTGACATAATGGAGTAAGATAGCTTTTTTTGGGTGGTGGTGGGGTGGTGGTAAGCTGAGGAAAGGAAACGGCACTTGTAAAAAAGACTTTTTCCCAGATGGCAAAAATGTTTTTTGTTCCATCCCATCATTGTGCACTCCATAGAATAAGGATAGATTTGACATTTGTTGATGTCCCAGAAGGTATAGAAGGGTGGGTGAACCAGTACAAAGTTTGGGACTTTATAGCAGCATATAGGAACAGGTGAGAATGTGTGCCTTCACACAGGTACAGTCCCTATAAAATTACCAGGACAGGGGTCTGGCTGAAGTTATAAGCTCCGCTTTGGAAAAGGATCTATGCATTTGAATTGTGATGCAGACCTTGGGTATATGGAGGGTGGTTATGCTATAGAAATCTGTGAAGGATTTACCATCTTATTTATGTCATTTCTGCAACCTGCATGATCTCCCTTCCATTCTAGCATCTGATGTTTTTTCTACTGGTCTTCACAGTCGCTGTCATCTTAGTGTACTTTTTCCCAATTTTTTTCCCTTTTGTGTCTTCCAACCTTCACTGAAGTAGTTCCAAATACTCCATGCAGTCTTCTTTCTTGGTTTACCATCATCATGTAAGAAGAGATATTGGAAAGTTACTGAACTCTTGCAAATACCTAGCCTGACTGAAAGCTTTTCAAGAGAAAATTTTGCATTGCAGAGTTCATTGCAAAGGTCTGTTGATGTAAGTAGTAATAATCTTAGTTAAGAATTAGTTAGGAATCTTACCTTAAATTAAATAAGGTAACTGCTGCATTTAGATATAGTAATAATCCATCATAACTTCAGCTTGTTGCCTTGTATGTTTCAACATAAGGAAAAAGTCACTTGTGTTACTGTGTGGAAATGGTAAAGCCCCGGGTGTTTTTCCCAGGTATTTAGAAGTACCTACCAATACATAATAAACAAGAGGAGCAGAAGTGCAGTAAAACATTGTACTTTCTGTTAAAGATTAAATCACTCCAAAAGAGTTGATAGAATAAGGAAAACTATTTTGTGTGATGATGTAAATAAATACCAAGAGATACTCTTGTGTGTATAATGGAAACAGAAAAAGTGACTTCGGAACCATCTCCACTGGGTTTGTTTTGTTTTGTTTTTTTCATTTAATGGATTTTTTTTTTAAACGCTGAAGATCTAGATAATTTTTAAAAGATGTACTGCATTACAAATGTCAGAAATTATTCTATTCCATATAGATGGTGGGGGAGCTCCTTGCTATGTTTAATTCAATTAATAATGAACATTAATGAATTACATTGTTTATTGCATCTTTTTGTCTTGTATGTCCAGCACTTGAACAGTCATATGGAAACAACCTAGTTGTATTTTACTGACAAATTTCTCTGGGTATACAGTGACAGTGTGACTGTTACGAAGGTATGATTAGATAAGTGAATTGTTTTTCAGTAATAGATCTTCTGTTATTTTCATGTATGACCTTCTAACAGGTGAGCATTATTTACCTGTTTTGCTGGAGTAGCAGATTGTGTTTCTTTGTACAGGGGATGTTAGGTGAATTAAGCATCTAAGCAGTAAGTCCATTTGCTTAGGGAGGCTGGTGTTTAGACAGGGAGGTTATGGCAGGATACGGAGCAGTCTGGAGGAAAAACACTGGATGTAACCATTCTGGTAGAAGAATGAAATGGAAATGGGGACACTACAGTTAATTCATGTGTAATTACATTGCTTTGTTTTTAAAAATTAAATCCTGGGCAAGAGGAAAGTTTGAGCCTCAAATTGTATTTTGAAGGAAATTTGAGCTGATGCTTTTCCAAAAACCTTTGGAGATTACCAGGGCATAGTCAACAGGAGGTATTTGCCTTCTGGACATGTTTATTTCTTGTATCATGTAACTTTTCTATGAGTTTATCAGCATTTTTCATTATGCAGGCTATTCATAAAATATCACCTACTTTTCGAGTCTTCTGTCCACTAACCATAGTTGGAGGGAAGGAATCACAAAAGACTTTACAGTTTATTGTACCTGATGAGATGGCTACCGCAGGCCCAGAGGCCCTGAGGCCCTCCTCACAGAATTACATCTGCAGGAGTCTCTGCAGGGGTATGGGCTGCAAGGCCTTTGTACCTTGAGATTCGTACCTTAAAAATTGTGCATGCATTTTCTGCAACATGGTAGCATCTTGGAGCATTTCCCCTGTAAAGTAAGTTTTAAAATGCTGTTATGTTTCACATAATGATTATTCTTGCAATATCTCGGTCTCCCTCTCCCTGTCCACACACACACACATACATCTGATGTTGTTTTTAACTGCATTTTTTGATGCGAGGAATTCCCTTTCACTGTGGAATTACTGCATCTGAAGGTACTCCCCTGCGGTGGGCTGACCCTGGTGGGGCGCCAGGTGCCCACCGAAGCCATGCTGTCACTGCCCTCCTCAGGGGAAGGAGAAGACGTTTTGGAAGGCTCTGGGTTGAGGTAAGGACAGGGAGAGATTATCCACTAATTACTGTCATGGGCAAACCAGACTCAACTTGGGGAAATTAGTTTTAATTAATTACCAATCAAATCAGTGTAGGATAACGAGAAATAAAAACCTTCCCCTCACACCTCCCTTCTTCCTGGGTTTACCTTCCCTCCCGATTGTCTCTCTCCCCACGCCCCCCACCCCCCCAGCAGCGCAGGGGAACAGGGGTCACCTCAGCCCCCCACATGCTGTCCCTGCCGCCCCTTCCCCCGCAGGGGACCCCTCACACCCTGCCCTGCCCCAGCCGGGACCCCCGGCAGGCAGCCCCCCACCAGCCTCTCCGACTGCCCCTTCCCCGGGGCTGCAGCCGCTCACAGGCTGCCGGGGGGGATCTGCCCCCGCCACCCCCCGCGGGCTGAGGGGCACAGCCTGCCCCGCCAGGGGCTGCACCAGGGGCTGCGGGAGGAGCTGCTCCGGGCCTGGAGCCCCCCGGCCTCCTGCACCCACCTGGGGGGCTGCAGAGTTGCTGCTCATATAGTCTCACTCCTCTCTCCAGCTGCAACTTTCCCCCTCTTAAATACGTTATCCCAGGGGCGCTACCACTGTCACTGATGGGACCCGCTGCTGGCCAAGGCTAAGCCCATCTCTGAGCCGCCTGGCATCGGCTCCATCAGACATGGGGGAAGCTTCCAGCAGCTTCTCACAGAAGCCAGCTCTGTAGCCCACCTACTACCAAAACCTTGCCATGCGAAACCCAGTACATCCCCTTTTTGCTCTTTTCCATCAGCATGCCCGTTTGATGCATGTGTTTTGGATGTTGGTCAGTCACACTTCTGCCCCAGGCTGGAAGTTCATCCTTTCACTCTGGAAGTTCATCCTTTCACAGGAGTTTCAGTTCAGAGGTTTTCTCAACTGCTTGTTTGTTTGCTGCTTGTCCCTCCCTTGTGCCCCGTTCTACTGGCATGTGCTTCAAAATACTGGACTTCGTTATTTCAGCTGAGGGCTGGCACGGTGGTTTGGAGCCCAAGTCTGGTGTCCTTCGTACAGGCCATAACACATAAAAATGATTGTATTAGCTTTTGCTGTGTTTGCAGACAAATGAATCTTAATATCTCTGCCCAGGCTCCAAAGCACCTATGAGATTCTTTATGTAATCATTTACACCTGCGTTGCTCATGGCTTTTCAACCTCTATTAGACTTCCCATCAGAGTGCTGGCGCCACAGAACAGCAAGATTCACTGGCTGGCTGGTTCTGTACTTTATTGGGTGTTGTCTTCACTGTATTTGTGGGATTTATTGTTACTTCACTACAAATCTTCACAATTTTAGTTTTAAGTTCTGTGTTAACCCTGAAAAGTTACAGAATTGGGTTAAGAATTAAAAGGCTTTCAAAGCATCCTTGTCCTGAAGGAGATCTGCAGGGCATGAATAAGTAACAAATGGATTGTTTTTCAGCCAAAATGAATCAGCTGACGTGACCTTCCTTGTGAAAAATCTAGCTGAGTTTTTAGAGATGCCTGTAGGGGGTCATACTTCTCCCCTCTTAAGTTATGCAAGAATTTAGATTACCTTGAATCAGTGATCGTAGGCTGATTCAGCCTCTGAAACTGTAGATCTTCTTGAACCTTGTGAGAAGATCAAAATGTATGGGATTCTACGAGAGGATGTATTTTGTCTGTGTTTTTACAGTGTACGTTTAGTATGATGCTGGGTTGATCAGATGATTTCCTGAAGCCACAATTTAGTTCTTCAGGGTCCAACTATGTCATTTTTAAAAAAGTACAATGTGCAGTAAGAAGCCATACTGGTATTTATGGTGGTTGATTCACAATAATTCCAGACTAGATAGAGGTGGATATTTAAAGAAGATACCAGCCAATTGAGGATTTTGAGGAAATACTGCTTGCAGTTACATTTTAAACTCTCTTTTCTTTCTTTTATATGTCAGTCTTTGATAAAGTTGTTATTATCATGTATGTTATAATTATACCTTGTACAGACACAAGGTTATAGTTTTGTAATAAATACCTCCTGTATAAATTGTACTGTAGCATAGTTAACTGTCACTTTTCTTTTTCCACATCTCATTACTTGCAATATAAATCTTCTGGAATGACCATAAATAAATAGGTGGTCTTCAGTAGCTTTTTTTTTCCGCCAGTGTGACCTTAATTTAGGGGATATGGGATTTTTTAAAAACTTCCTTAAAACCCACGCACCTTAGAGGTGAAAGACTTCACCTTTTACTTCTGATAATTACAAAGTCCCAAATCTGCTCAGATTAGACAGATCTGGTCTTCCTCTTGATGTCTTTCACACTGGACACTAAGGGTCTTCACTGAAGTTTTCTTGTCTGTCTTCATCAATAGTCTTATTCCTACCCAGTGGCTTATAAGGAGGTGGCTGAAGGAGCTCCATGGAATGCTCTTTCAGAACTTTGGCTGTATATTCTGAGTTGTTGTTTTAACATCTGGCAAGCGTGAAATTTTAAAGTTGTGTGTTTTCACTGGAGTGTTGAGCATTCCCTTACATGGTTTCCTGTAAATCTGTTGTTTTTTCGTAAGTGGGAAACTTAGAAGTGCTGAGAGGTAAGTGCTGGTCTTCA
Organism: Falco cherrug; assembly: GCF_023634085.1. Classification (NCBI taxonomy): domain Eukaryota; kingdom Metazoa; phylum Chordata; class Aves; order Falconiformes; family Falconidae; genus Falco; species Falco cherrug. The sequence goes on along the minus strand of NC_073697.1, from coordinate 14,855,205 downwards.
GCCTGCTTAGCTTTGCGTGAACCCTGTGTGCCAGATTTTTAGTATGTGTCCTGCCATGTGATCTTTGAAGTCTGTATGCTGGTGGTGACTGGGATAGCTGCTTCCAGGACTTCCCTATTGAGAGACTTGCAAACAAGCTGGGAAGGCAGTGGGGAAAACTTGACAGCTGTGAAGTCAATCCCGCAGGTTTGGCAGTGTGTGTGTGAAAAGGTCATATGGTAGCATTGATGATGATGCTTTGATATCGATCTTGAATACCTCTAAATAAAAATACTGTATTATTAAACCAGTAATGGTGATGTTTATTAATGGTACTGCTATGGGGAGGTAACAAGACAACTTTAGAGCCCTCTGGTAGAAATGTTTCAGGTTCTTGTGCTATTATTCCTGAAAGAGCATGGTTACAGAGAACATCAGGAAGTCTCAGGAGAAATTAAGCAAGATAATGTGATTGCTGAAAAATTAACACAAGTCACAGCTGTATGATAAAAGCTTTAAAAAGTTTTTTCAAACCATATAAAGTAAAGAGAGAAACTAAAAGCGACTCCCCAGGCAGGGCTGAAATAGATGCATTGTATCTGCCGAGGCTTAGTCCTGTAGTATTTGGCATAATTTGAAGTTGAAGTTGCTTTAAAATTTATAGTTGTTTCTAAAAAATTCTTGAAAAACAACTTTAGATTCTGTTTCCTGAAAGTGCAAATGTTCCGCTAAGTACGGTAGGTTTCCTTGTTCTCATGTGTTAATTCTGGTATTCTAAAAGCGTGCAAATGGCATTTGTCTTTGGATTTACAAAAACTCTAGATATTCAGAGTCTGAATTATTTAAACTCCCACAACACATGCACTTTTGCTTTTCAAGCTTGAGTTATAATTTAATTAAAAACTTCTGGTGCATCGCTAGCTATTTAAATATTAAAATGTTCCATGGATCACTTTCGATTATCTGCCGTCGTGAAATTCCTGAAGATGTCAGATTTTTAAGATTCCCAAAGTTGCACTTGGAATTGTCTGTTGATGCAAAGGGGACTGTGATAATTACATACATCCATTAGTATCAGCAGAGGAGATAAACTTTGGGGAGGCTTAATGGGCATGTCTCAGTGACAGCTAGCAAAGAACATTTGGCATGATTAAGGATGGATTTGAATGTACTTGAAAATATACTCTCATTATGGACGCCCAGTGGAAGTTGCACTACAAATGTTAAATTCCCCAGAAGAAGAGTTGTGTGGCAGGGAAGCTTTGAAATCCACTGTGGCCGTCATCCAAATTACTCTCTTCTCTTTGTGTCTTTCCGCTGTCAGATTCACTTTGTGATGCCCAACTTGGCTCCCTGCATCTTTGAAAAGAGGCAACCTGTTGGTTTCTGTGTTTCAGATTGTCCGAAGATACATCAAGGACTGGCTTGAAAGGAAGAAGCCTCCATTTGGCACTATCAGCAGCTGTGTGCTCCTGATGATCATCTACACAACATTCTGTGATACTTTCGCCAATCCAAATATTGACCTTGATAAATTTAGCTTGATTTTAATAGTGTTCATAAGTAAGTTCAGCCTTAAAGCACCTCTTTTATCTGTTTCAGGTGTGTAATGAGTTATATGTGCTGGAAAGGGTGGGGCTGCGGGGAAACTGGTATGGGGCTAGAGTTTGTACTTTTAATGCATCTAGTAAACCAGATTACCAGACTTTGTAGGGGCCAGATGCTTTTAGGGGATTGAGTAAGCATTTAGAGGGGGATGAAGGATGAACCCCGCTATTCAGGTGTGCCCGGGATTGCTCAGTGGTCCTCCCTTTCTAAAGGGGCATGGTATTACTTTCCAAGTGTTTACGATTCTGGTTTGGCTTCTTAGTTATTAAACAACTATAAATGCTCAGATGTTGCATTCCAAACAGAAAGGAAAGATTTGGGTTTGAGCTGTTATTCAAAACATGGTTATAACTTTTGAATAGTTCTTCCTTACCGTATAATAAACCTAGAAGCTAGCTGGGAGTTTGAGTACATTGATATATTTCTGTGGATAAACACATTTATTGCAGAGTTTGTTTTAGAAGCACTCTAGTCATTCGGCCTTAAATAACATACACATGAGAGTAGACAGGTGGTATCCTTGCCATCAGTTAAAAACACACTTGCAGATCACTCACTACCTCCCAGGGAAAGGCAGTGGTATACAGGCACTGTCTGCTCTCCCAGCAGGGAATTCCTGTCTTGCTTCAGGGTTTCCAGATACAGGAGTTTCACTTTGCTTGGGGGGAGAGGTAACTACACATCTCATACCCTTCAAAACTGTTAGATTTTAAGGAATCAATACATCACCTACTTTGAAATATGTGTATGCGCACATATTTCTGTCTAATAAAAATAATGTATCTTCTATAAATCCAGCCTCTGCTAAAGTGAGTAGGAAATTTGCCCCTGCCCTTTGTGGGTCAGTTCTTACTCTATCCTAATTATGGCAGGGTTTTTTTTATTATGAAACGCTATACATGTGTGAAATACCACATGGGATTATAAATGGTACTGTATAAATACAGTATTCTGAAAGGAAAGATGGAAGCCATGCTAAGGAGGGCTTCTTTTCCAAATGGAGGAAATACTTCTTTGCATAGGCACCTGAGAAAGACCACATCCCAGATGCACTTAAATCACTACAGAGTTGTCAGCAAGAGAGAGCGATATGGAAATTTTAAACTCTGACTTAACATGCAGAGAAACTCAGAATAAAGTAATTTTGCTAATGTGCTGATGGCTACTTCGAAAAAACAAAGGTTTTTTTTCAGTTTAAAAGGCATGTTTTTCCTTGAACAGTTGGTGTAGAGTGGTTGCTTCCATTGCCTTTCTTGTCCGTCCTTTTATTCCTCTACAAGGCAACTCTGCATTTGTGCCATGTGTAATTATATATGCCACTTGCAGGGCAACACACTGAAATTCATTATATATATGTTTTCACTGCCAGTGTGCATAACTGGAGTGTCTTAGTAAGAATATTAACAAAAGCATTGAAACTGCTTGGAACATATCAGAGATTTGTTTTTTTCTAAAATATTTATAAAACAAAAAAAACAAGTAACTTGGGGAGACGGATATGCACATTGTGTTCTAGAAAAAGTTTCTGTATTGCTATTGGATGTGTGTGTTGTGTTATACCAGGATGTGAAATAAGCACGAGGAGTTTGAGATGAAACTGCATTTATTATTCTGCTGATTAATGTTTTTATGTAATTTTTATGTTAATATTCTAGCCACAGCAAAATACGCACAGGGGATAATTGGTAGCAACGCATGCTTATTGCTTTACAGAATTATATGTATTAAGGGATCTTTTGTTTTTTTCTGTGCATATTAAATTAATGTACTTAGTTGCAGAAATAATGTAATTCAGGAACAATGGATTGCTTCCTTGGTTTGTGAAGGAAGGATTAAGTGCATGCTGAGGTGACATTTATACATCCTAGGAAATGTGTGTAAGAGAATGGAAAATGTCACTGGTAATAGCTAATATCCCTGCCACGTCCCCCAGTTGTAAACTGGGGTCGAAATCAAATGTATTGTCTTGGCTTGCACTGCCCTATGGGACACATTAGCCTTATTGCATTCACAAGTTTTGCAAGGAAAGGGAGGAGGATCCACCTCAGATTCTGCTGCAGGTAAAAGCCTTTCCCTTATAACCCACAAATACCCAGAAAAGGTTTGTGCAGGTCACAAGAGTTTCTTCTCCAGCTCTGTGGGGAGTTCCTGCACTCCAGCATGACGCTCAGTCTCTGCAGTCCCAGCAGCTACTCATGGCACAGGGGGAAGCTGCCTGCTTCTCCCCACGTCTCCCCAGACCAAGGGTGGGCTCGGAACATCCCACAGCCTCTGTGGGTGTCAGGAGGGCTGGCAGAGAGGAGAGCTCCCCTCAGGATGCTCAGGGAAGCCAAAGCTGACTGAGCTGGAACGAAAGCTGCTTTGTCTGATGTACACTGCCCAGTTCAGTAATCAGCCTTTGTCTCAGAGGGAATTAAAATATCTGTGATGATCTTCTCTTAATAGTGTTCATTCATCAGGAGAGTAATATACCCAGTGTGTGAGAATATTTATTGTGATCCTGCTTACACATTGTACTTTCCGTTGTTAAATAGAAAGGGGCTAAATTTAAATATTTGGCAACCAGAGCATGTCTGAGAGGTTTTATGCTGTCAACCCAATAAGCAAAACTAGTGCAGAGAGATGTGGAGCATGCAGTAGGGAAATGTCCTGCCATTCACTGTGCCAAGAAATACTTGATTCGGAAGAGTTACCTTGGGAAGAACTTTTGTGTAGCCACGATATGATCTCTGGCTTTCTTGGTTGCAGTAATACGTATTGTTCTTCCAGACAGTGTTTAAAGTTTGTCTGTCATTGGGTTTCTCCAGACAGACTTGGTCCAGTCTAGCTTCTGACCTGTTGTGTGGGGGCAAAAGGCACGTACACAGCAATTGCAGAGATATAAGTGATCTTTACTTCTGTGATCTAAGTCTAATTTTAACTTGTTTCTTTTTCAGTATTTTCTGTTCAGATGAGCTTCATGTTTCTGACTTTCCTCTTCTCTACAAGGTAATTGAATGTGCTGAGTCAGAACCTTTGAATATTTGTTTTGTGTGATATCTTTGATTTGGTTGCTACAGTTTATGCAAATGTGGAAGGGCAGATTTCTGAACAGGGATGACCTCATTTTGGCATTTCATATTCTCCTTACTGCATTTTCTCTGTTAGAGTTTCATAGGCTAAGAGAGCAGGACCTGAATTCTGTCCTTTCTTGTGTGTTAATTACAGAGTTGTTAAATCTCAATCAATCACTGCTATACCTCATCCACTGAAAAAAATGGATTTGCACAGATGTCACTGAAGGTATAATTTGCCCTGCAGACATGCTGATGACATATGAGAGAGAGAACTCAGTTTGACTTTTTACATCTCAAGATACATTTGCTGGGCTGGCAATTTACTCTGCTCTGTATATGTCAAATTTGTTACATTTATATGGTGATTCTTAAAAGACAGCTGTCCTGAACTAATGTTTGGTAGAGCTATTTTTTTTTTTCTTTTAAAATATCAACCAGGAAGAACAGTTGTACATTCACTTCTCTAAAAAACAGTACTGTGATACTTAATGCATCACTTGAGCTGGTCAGAGTATTCACCACTGTCCTCTCACTTTAGCTTACTGGAGCAGGTTTTTTAGCAGTGCTCTGCTGAACGGAAGGTGCCACAATACAGCAGACTCAGATATATGCTTTATATAAATTATAGAATATCTGTAAGGGAGAATCACAAAGAATGGTGCAATGTCTTAGAGCTACTTACGGGTTTTTTTAGTGCCACAGGAAAATTTCTCTGTGACAAGATCACCCCCTGACCTTAAAAGGCATTTTTAAATAACTTGAATTGCCAGTCTTAACCTGGGGGGAAGATACGTCCCAACACTAAAATCTAAAATGCCATAATAACCAACTCAGCATGGTAAATATCTAGAATCTCATAAAATGATTCCTAACTTGGACCAAAGGGTGATCCATTGGCCAGTTGTATACCTCTCTGTGTATGTCACTTTTCCACCCTTTCTGGCCTTACTCCCAGTGTGTAAACCCTTAGATGCAATTTTTCTCTGAAGTGAAAGATAACTACATATTCTAAGCAGTGCTTATAGTGCAGACTCAACACACTATCTAAACTGAGCGTTTTGTTAACATTACATACTAGGAAAAGAAATTGTAGGTAATTCTCTTTTTTTTTTACAGGGTTAAGCTGGTCACTGCTGTGATATAGCATGTTTGCAAAAATAACCTTGGCTGGAGTAAAGTTGTGTCCTGCATACCATGTGTTCTGAATTCCTCTCCTTCACACAGGAGCATATTCATTAGAGAGTTTGCTACAACTGAGAAACAATTCTGCTTTAAAAAAAAAAAAATCAAACACTACTGTTCATTTGTGGGTAGAATTATTTCTGTCACTAGACCTGATCAAAGTGATGTGAACATTCGATGATGTTTTAAGAAGGTGTTCGCTATCAAAGGTTATTAAAACTCTTTCTTTTCTAGGAATAACTCTAGTTTCACACCAGCAGACACAGTGGCTATCATTTTCTGTTCCACACACAAATCCCTCACCCTGGGTAAGTCAGGAGATAAGCTTTTGAGCAAAACAACAGTAACATTCATACCTTGCTGTCTTGAAAAAAAAATAATGTTGGTGGTGTCTGGCTTTTCTGCTTAAATGGTTTTGGTTTTAGTGTGACAAGTAATGCTACCAGTATGATACTCTTAGTAGGATAATATTCTTGCACAGATAAAATAAATGCTTATTATGGTGCAGACAAAATAGTCTTCTCACTCAGCTGAGATTGTAGTGGTTGATACAGTAAGACCACCTTGTTTATGAAAAGCTGGATTTTTCTTTCTGTTCTTATTCTGGTTTGTCACCTAATCCAATACTGATAAAATTTCAGGTTTGTTACTAAAGAGGTTGTAAGGAATTATCTGCCCAATCTCACAGTAAAATCTTAAAAGCTGGGATGTACAAGTGAAAGTCAAAGCATGTAGTATATTCAGAAACCACAAATAGACAAGATTGTCTTTTGCTTAACATGAGCAAAATGTATGTGTTTTAAGTCTGCCGATGTTTTGGGTAGTTTTGCTTATTAGAATTCATTTATCAAAACATCATTGAGATATTTGTCACTTACGACACTTTAGTGATGATAAGATGTTCTGATAGATATTCACAGAATATTGCTAAATCAGTTATGCTTACAGCCACTTGCTACTGCTTCATCCATTATATTCAGTTAGTGAAATGACTAGAATATATTCTTACTGTTTTTCAAAATATGAAAACATGTGTTTGATAAAGTATATGTGACTGAATATACACCTTTTCAAGACTGTATCTGTCAAAGAGAAACACAGCTAGTGTCAATAACAAAGGTAAGAACTCAGCCTGAAACAGCGGAAGAACAAGTCGGGACTTAGGTGAGATGTTTTCCAAGTCAGTTTGATACAGCAAAACTCATCTCAGGGTTCTTTGCTTCAGCCAGGCCTGTGCAGCAGAACTGTTAGCAAGTGCCCTTGAAAGTCTGTGGGAAGTGAAGGAGTTCCTGGAAGACAAGAAAAAGGCAAACATAATGCCTCTTTTTCACAGTGGAAACGAGGAGGGGACAAGGAATTATAGATCAGTGAGTTTAACTTCATTTTGTAGAAAACTACTGAAACAAATAATTAAACTATTGTAACAGTGTAGGAAGAAACAAGGAAATGAGTAACAGCCTCGTAGATTTGTCAAATGCATATCATACCAAACTAACCCAATTTCCTTTCACACACAGTCTCATGGGTTGCAGAAAAGTAGCAAAAGTTGTCTGGCTTGAGCGTGGTATGGCTTTCGACATTTGCATGATATTTTGGGCTCCACAATTCAAAAATTATGTGGACCAACTGGAAAGAGATCAGAGGAGAGTGCCATGAATGATCACAGATCTCAAAAAAGTGACCACAGAGGAAGGTTGAAACAATTGGGATTGTTGAGAAAAGACAGTGGAAATACAGTTGTGATCTTCAAATGCATAAAAGGTTGATGCAAAGGAGGAAAAAAAGTAACTCTTTCACAGTGGACTTTGAGAAGGGAAGGACTTTGTTACAATTATGATGATTTCAGCTAACAATCAGGGAAACCTGTCTCATGTAAAACACTTTAGTTGTGGAATATGTTGCTTGTTGATGTCTTGACTCCCCTATCATTGTAGACAAGCCTTAGGCAGGAATCAGATAGCTAGAGTTGACTCTGCCTTGGAGCAGAACATAGGTTAAATGATGTTAGGTCTTTTCCCCCAAATGTTCTACAAAACTGAAGCTTCAACTAATAGATGAGCTTGTATTCGGGAGGACAGTTACACTTACATTTCTAGAGAGCAACCACACAAATTAGTCATAACACACTACCATACTTGCTATTTGGAGGTGTGTATAAACTTAGGACACACCTGTGAGACCACAAAAGAGAAGCTGGTTGTATTTAACAGTACAAATGTGTAAGTCTCCTCCCCGTGAAAACAGTTTTATATACGCTCTGTTGAGAACTTCTGCAGCTTGCCATGACACTAAGAAAATACGCACAGACTTTTTCAATATTTAAGTCCTAGAGGGACTTGCCATCACCCAGAAAAAAATGAGGATTCTTCCATTTCTTTTACGCACTCTACTAAGCATCCTTATGCAGCTTGTCTTGACCTGCATCCTGTGCACACAGCTGAGTCAGTTCACTTCTGCTAGTATGCTCTCCTTTTTATATTTTATTTTCTTCTTTAGAAGAACCTAGTTTGATGCTCCTAGCTTGTTGACTTTCTGGCTCACATTTTCTCAGTTCCAAGCTACTGCGCTCATTAGCATAGACTGATGAGTCGAGCTTTGTATTTTGCAGCTTTCTTTGCTGAAGCACACAAAAAGCCCCAAAACTTTGGCCACCTTGACTACAAGGACTCCTACAGCTTCTCCCTAGCCATACATACTTCTACCCTGCTAATACAGGTGTCTCATGGGTAAGTGTGCAAGTTGAAATGGAACAGTAGGTGGTGGAACGGAGTATTGTGGGACTGTTTCTTGCCTCCAGACTGTTGTGTTTGTCAGCTTCAGGACAGACTGCCTTACCTTCATCCTTGTAGAGCTGGCATCTCATGGAAAGCAAGTTTACCTTCTAGGTGGCTAGTCAGAAGATGCAGTTCATTCTTAGGCTTTGCACTACCTTTCCTTCCTGCTGAGGCCCTGCGTTGAGATCGCTGGGCGGCTGGGACCTGTGCTTCCCATGCCGTATGCCATCTCTGGGGCTCAGCCTTGTCAGCATTTCTTTGAGGCTTCCAGGCTTGTCTTGTGTGGGACCAGCAGCAGCATGTCCTGAATCAAGCACCAGCCCTGATGGGGAAATGCTCTTTTTTGGCAGTCCCTGGGAGCCCATCTTTGGCAAACCTGAGGGTCCCACCACTCCTGTCTGCACCCCTACACCATGTGTGCACGACGTAGGTGTGCCTGCTGTGTATCAGATTCAAGCTGGCTAGTTTTGAGACCGCTGGTATTTTACCAGACGCAGATAAGATAGAGCTGTATAAACACACATTTCTAGGTAAACAGGGATGATTGGGTTTTATAAAGCTGTAGTGCGATGAGGCATGCCCCTGAGCTGGTGATGTAAACAGGAATGTTCACCAGAGCAGCGAGCATTTATTGCTTGGCTGAAGGTGGAAGCAGAGTAGATCTAATTTGTTTTTAAGGATCAGCCATTTCTGAATGACAGTTAAATCTTTACACAGCACGGTCTTGTCCACTTTGATCTCAGCAGAAATGAGAACAGACGCAGGCACTTTGGCCCTTACTCTTTTGTTGTTCTGTCACGTTTCTGCTTGTCCGGAGGTGTTTGCTATAAACGGTGCAGTGAGAAACCTTCTGTTCTCTTGTAGCAGAGAGAGTTTTTCCCTCTCCATCATTACAATGCCTGAAAGAACAAACACAGCTCAGGGTCTGGTTTCACATCCGTTGTGGAGCTCTGCTTTGTTTGTCTTCAAGATTCCAGTGGTAGTGTATAAATGACCCCCCAACACTTGTTCTTTCGCTTTGAAACTGATTTCTCTCAGCTTGGCAGGTGAAACTCCAAATAGGTACGTCTGGCCCATTCCCTGGGGAGCTTAGAATGGCACCGACTAAAATGGGAGAAGAGCTGACAGCTTTAAAGCTTTAGAAGTGGTAATAGGAGAGGCATGAGAAGACTTTTGTAAGTCAGTTTCTCCCACACCATATTATGAAACCAACTAATTCCCATGCAGTGCATGCTCATGAGGCCAACTGCCACTTCCACTGTTGAATCCATGAATAAGCGCTTGCTCTGCATGGAGATGAGTGCTGTTTCCATATGCTGGGTTTTATTTTGTAGACAGAACAGTTGACACACTTTTTGTCTCAAAGATCAGAGTGCAGGGCATGTTTGTGTAGGGACAAATTACACAGGGTAAGTGCCTTTGCGTTTCTTAGTTAGGAACACAAGCTGGTATTTCTGCATAGAGTTGGGTGCTTTGGCAGTTTTTTGAATACAGTGCATCACATACACAGAAAAACTAATATTTATTTGTATTTCACTTAATGAGTGAAGCAGGATATAAACTTACAAGGAGAGAAGATAAATATAGTATTCACAATGCCCTCTGGCATATTCATCCACACTTTGTTCTCTTTCTCTCCTTTGCCCTACTCACATATATGCACGGTACATGTGGGCACATACATATGCGGACATTTGATGCATGGCTTTTATTAGTGCATTTGCCATTGATTGATTAGTACTTAGTATTAGTACTTCTTCTATTGATTGATTGCAGATGAAGTGACTATTTGACCTTTAATTATGAGCCCTGCTATTGAAAATGACATTGAGCTATGGCTTCACATAATCCATCTGGAAAGCCCGACATGATGCCATTCCCTGGAGTTCATTCAGTGAGAAGAGGCCTCAAGGAAGTGCAAAGCTATCAGTGTGGCTTATCTAAAAAAATACCACAGTTGTTGCTTGCACTTAAACAAAAGTTACAGCCAAGTACAGAACATTATTTTATTTTTTGCAGAGAGGGAATTGCTAGCTAGAAGTTACAACTCCAAAGGTAAAATGCAGAACTGTAAAAAACCATTTTAATTCTTTGTATTTACCATGTAAAATTATTTTATCAGCAAAAAATGGAGTGCACTACCTATTTTGGCTACCAGAAGTGCAAATGTTAGTACTGTAGGTATGATGAGCAGCAGATTGGTAAAAAAATAAGACGGGGTTATTTTTGTTGGTTTATAATAAAACCAGGGCATTGTTTGTGATGCAGAGTACATTTTTCCCCATTTAGATTTATCAGCGTAGCAGTTTGTTCACCATGGGATTCTTAAAGTAATGCAGTCAAAGTTTCTAGGCTACAAAATACTTTAAGGAAATAGAGCTAACTTTGCAAATAAAAGCCAAAGCACAAACTTTTCCTATTGTTTTAATTTCATTCAGATTTTTTTTTTAAATACTCAGCTTCTTACTGCACAGGTATGGAACTGATATTCTGTACTTGAACAATTCTTAAAAGCCTGCTGTAATGCACAAGCAGATTCACAGGCAACTCAAATTGTCTGTGCACGGATCATCTGGGCTATGGATTAGTCAGCCCGTGCTTTCCCCCGTGTTCCCCAGCTGCACAATGTGACAGAGTGCATCGTGCTCACATGTAGCTCCAGTCTGCTCACATCTTATCTATCGTTTGCTCATATTTTCTACAGATACCTCCTTACAACATTTTTCGGAGATAAACAATATATTCATACAGCATAAACCACGGCTGTTTAATATTAGCTGGATTTTTGTTTCATCCGTTCTTTTCCTGCACCCAAACTCTGTGAAATGCTGTACTAATAAAGCACAGACTCTTATTCTGTGGTGATAATCGCCTTTCTCCTTTACATAGAAAAAATGCCAAAATGTTCTAACTAGTGTTAAGATAAAAGGTAGATAGATCATTTTGATTTTAAAAAGGGGGCATCTCTTAATAATTGAATAGAAAGTAAGATGGTAAAATTGCGTGCATTTCCCTAAGTGAGTGTTCAGGCTATACTCTGGTATTTTTGAAATGTGGTGGTGGTTCTCAGTTCCTGGCAGATAATTGTCCTTTAAGGCGATTGATTATTCATCAGGGTACTAACTGTGACTAGCTATAAGTGTGTAAATAATTCCTCTGACTTTTACATATAGATCTAGAAAATAATCCTGGTTAATTGCTCTCTGAAAGTTTTCAAGAGTAAGACCTTTGATACTCTCTTTTACTTTCGAAATTTTCCTATGAGTGTTGAACAGGAGACATTACTGCTGGTATCATGTCATACTTCTTGGTGTTACTATTGCTTGAATTTGCGTATTTTCTTACTTGTTACAGACTTTTACTCTCATTTCTTCCCTACATGTCTGGTAGAGTGATATAAGTGAAAATGATCTAGTGACTGCTCTGCCTAGAGTTGGTGGGTGCTGACCCTTGGGGCAGAAGGGAGGCTGATGGGAGGAATATTCTTGAAAGAATGAGTGTCATGGAGGCCATGTCTGGGCCAATATGTACCCCTCACTACTGCCAGAGAGTTAGAAACTCTTTCGTGTTCCAGCTTCTGGGATCCCAAGGGGCTTCAGCAGCAAGGAATTGCCTGGGCTTTTTCCTCAGCTCTGGGATTCCCCTTCTCTTTGTCCTCTCTCCATCCCTGGAAAATAAGTACTGAGGGATTCATGTTACATGATATGACAGTAGGGAGAGCAGAAGCACCTGCACATACTGCACTTCTCTCATGTTTGCATCTTTTTTTCTTGTAGCCCAAGTTGAAGGCAGCTGGATTGCCTTTCCTAGCTCAGCAGTCTTCTAGAACCAACATTTAGTTCTTATCAAATGATATTATTGGTCAGGTTATTACCATGTAATTGGTATGTCTTCCTTCCCGATACACCCCAAAGAATGCCAGGAAATGCTGCTGTTTCCAGTACAGCTGCTATGTCAGAATACTAGCAAAACCAAATGGTATGGTATGAATGGCATGAATGTTTCCTGCTTTCATGGACAAATCCAGCCATGGTAAGATATCATTTTGCATGTGTAAGCATTTCTGTAACACTAAGGCCACCACCCACTTGAAGGGGCTATCTCCACAAGAAATCAAACTGACAGTTTTGTGTAGGCTGTTGTCACTGAGATAGTCTATGCCAGAGCATCTCTTTTATTTTCCCTTGCTACTCATATACGTGGCTGGGCAAACACCCCCTGTTTGTCTCCTTCACACCAGAGCATCCCTAGGGGCTGTACTTTTGGGAAGGAAAGGTGGTGGCAGGCCATTCCGAAAGTAGGAAATGGTATAATCTGGTGAGTTATAGTGGCTTTTGAACACCAAGTACCTGATTCTCCTTTGGTTTTCTAATCACAGATTCGCAATAGAGCATGTTCAATCTATTGCAATTTACTCAATCTTGACCTCTCTGTGATTCCAGAAGGGGGAATACTAGAGTAAATTAGGGAAACTCCTTTCCTGTTGGACCTGAAACGTATGTTTCTTTGATTAGGCTTAGAATGTGGCAAGAAATTCTGTACTGGCTCCCAAGGCTTCCTTTTCATCTGTATAGGTTTTTTATTAATATTTAGAAAGTTTGCCTCCAGCAGTACTAAAATGTGCATCAGAGGACAACAGTTGTTTACTGTGTTTGAACTGAAGAATCTCACCCAGGAGATCTCATTCGCTTGAAGTTTACATCTCTCAATCTTGACTTGCAGAAAGAGATCGATGAATAACAATTGTCATTTCAGAGTTGCACCTCTCCAATTATTTATTTGGTTGTGTGTCTTCCCAGATGTACACGTAATTGGATCAGACACTAAAAACCAGATTGCCAGTTTTTAATGACAGCAAGCTCATACCTCTTTATAATAATAATAAAAAAAATAAACACACATACTCATCTGTAAAATGATAATGACAGAAGAGCTCTCCCTCCCCACCAAAAACAGTTAAAGTTAATTTACCTACTTTAAGAAACTACATTATATTCAGCAGACAGCTGACAGGTTACCCTTGGGAAGATCCACGTTTGGACATGACTCAAGATTTTTTTTTTTTTACCTCAAGCTGGCAGAGGCTACAAGTGTCACCCATACTAAAGCTGGCAAGTATTGAAGATGATGTTGAGTCTCCCTGAGAGAGTTGCATCTACATTTGCAGCTCTCAGTGCACCTTCTGGCAGCCAGTCTGAGCTGCTGACTCCAGACGCTTCTAAAACAGTGGGTGCAAAGATGTGAAAAATCAACAGCAGCAGCAAAATTTAGAAATCTCCTATTACAGGATAGTTTTGGGAATCTGGAAGAGGGATCCTCCTCTAAAAGCTGCCATGACCACAGCAAGCACATAACCCTAGTCCACAGAATTTCAGAAATAGTATCCCTCAGTATTTCTAGGTAGTGAGCCGTTTTCTCAAAATGCCTTCCCGAATGACTGGAGCATTAAGGCTTTTCTGGCCTCGTATCTGCCTTTCTTGGGCACAGAAATCAAATGAAGAGAGAATTAAAGGAAAAATTAAGCTAGTATTCCTAACTTTTTTCTTTATGAAAAGAAGTGTTTTCTTGTTTTACCATTTATAATGAATTTGTGTATCAAATTTTTCTTTGCATCAAGGTTTCAGAAGGAATAAAACCTTTTAAAAAAATCTAATTAAAAGGTAGTATGAAACAGTTCGGAGCATAACCCTTTCCTGCTTGTGCTTGCAAATACAGTTAGAACAACTATAACACATGTTTGTAATGGCTTTTTTAATATGTGTAAATAAAATCCACATAATCAAAAGTTTAATGCTAAGAAATCTTAGCCTCAGCTTTGTGTGGAAAGGGCAGTAATGTTCAAGGAAATAATCAAATTAACCAAATCGCAGCTTTGTGTTTTTAGAACATTTGTCAATCTCTTTGTCCAGAATTCCTTTCATTAGTAGGTCTAATCTATTAAATATTCAAAAAGTGTTGGCTACAAGAATTATAAAGAAGGGAAGGAAGTGTTTGTATCTCATTGGTTTAAATGTCATAGCTTAGATATTGCCAGTGAATTATAAGGAAGAATTTATTCTGTGCCTTGAGTAAGTTACGTGTATGAAGAGTGAACTGATACCCAAGCAATTAAAAAAAAAACAGCACTGAAGTGTGAGGAAAAGTTTACAACATTGCTGTGCCCACGTTGTGGTGCCAAATTAAGGATAGGTCACCTTTAAAATATGACTTATGGTGGTTCAATTAATTCTTTAATTCCCTGTTAACTAATTGCTACTACCATATTGTCAGACAGGTGGAGGTGTTTTGGAGTCTAAAGCACTAGTCTTCAGTTGTTGGTGTTAAATGTTTCATTGTTAGCATCTGGTAAGATTGCCTGTGTTGTGTTCGTTAAACATCACTTCTAATCTGAATGCACACGTTGAAAACCCAGAAATAGACAAACTGTACTTTCTTTCTCTTCCCTCCCAGCTTTTACATTTTTATTTACTTAAAACTTACCAAGCAAAATATCAAAAAAAAGTATCAAGATGTGCTGTTTCTTAGTAACTGTATTTACATTGCACTTAAATTACTGCTCCTCTGAGCAGTATAGTGAGCCAGCTATCTGAAGAACAAGAATTAATGAAAGCATTCGAAGCATATTAGGTTTTCTTCTTTTTTAGTTCTTGTTATAGCAAAAGAAATACTTTATTTCTCATTCATTTCTCTTCTTCCTTCTCCTTCTTTACTTAACTATTAGACCATGCAATCTCTTCCAACGTGGTGTGGGTCTCAGTGAAATTCTTGCATCCTAGCATAACTGTATGGCCCATATGTGACCACACTGCTCTGATTCAGTACAGAGCCTTCCCAATAATTCTAGGCCACCAAAAGAGGTAAGTCATGTAATGGAATGCAAGGGCTTGTTGAATATTCGGGTAAATAATTGTTCTTTCCCAAGGAGAGGGACGAAGGTGAAAATGCTTTTTGAAGATGAGGGTCCACGCAGACCTCCAGACTGAGCTAGGATAGCTCTCCATCTTGCAATTTTCCTCTGCAGCTCTTCCAAACTCCCTTCATGTCTCACCCATCCCTTATAAAACCTCCCTGTCAAATGTTTGGTTTTATCACTTTGTGAGCCTGGTTTTTGCTTTCCATTACATTATTGCTGACCTGAAATATGAAAACATACTGAAAGAATCGTCTTTTTTCCCTGAAAATATTTTAAGCCCAAGTCTTCATACAGCATGTATGTGGGCAAAAAGGCAGGGGAAATGTAGTCTCAACTGCTACAAACATTGTAGATCCTTCCCAGTCAGGGAGGGAGTGTCCCGTCACCTGGAGGCAGTTGTGGTTGTGCATCGTGATGGATGATCTCTTTATACCTTCAGGAAAATCAGACTTCCATGGTAACACTAGGCTTTGACACCAAGGTGTGATTGAACCTTAAGTGCCACAAACCATTTTACTGCTGTAAACCATTGCCTAGCCACTGCGAGTGGACTCCTGACATTATTTACTTCTGGACAAGACAGTAGCAAAGGTTGTCTGTTACTTTGCTCAGCCTTGATTCCTTTGCAGAGTACAAAATTACTCTAAGGTTTAGAATAACTTGGTTAGGGCTAAGAGCAAAAGAAATCTCAGAGTTACAGCCGGAGTGGGCCTTGGAAAGGGCTACCAGTTTCTTCCCTGAGGAATTTTTCACCTGAGGAAGAGCTTGGCTGCCTGTTTAAGGCTCAGCTTCAGGTAACATTTGCCTTCCAATGTGGTGTGATTTCATATTATGTTGGAAGGTACTTTCTTCAGCTGAAATGGGAATACTCAGAGGCGAGCAAGTATTTGTATTGTTGTGGGTTGTCAGCTATTATTTAGCTATTCCCATACCTGAAACAAACTGGTCCGGAGGGAAAAGCATTTAACCTGAGTTCAGTGCATACTTTGGAGAGGGCATGGATATAGGGAAAAGAATCCTTAGGCACTTGATTTCTCAAAAGCATCTTCTCCTGTCGTGATCTCTAACAGAGTCTGGACAAGGGCAAGAAATGCCTTCTATACCTGGCTAGCTTTCCCTGAGGATAGGCAGAGTATGTAAGCTTCTGTCTCCTCAAAACTAACTGTGGCAATACGACTTGCCTGGGAAGAAGAGGGAAGATTAGCAGCATCTTGCCATTCTGGTAGCTATCTGCATGAACAACTTTTTTCTAATCCTCTAAACTGGATTTTGCCTAGATCTCGCCACCCTTTCCCACTATGCGGTCAGTGTGCTGTATGCGATACTATTGTGAAACTTGACAGTAAAATTTCAGGTGCTCAGTTGGCACTGTCTTTGCAGGAATGAGCTCAGACACCTTCCGCTCTGGCAGCTTAGGAGGGGTTTAATGCCGTATATGCCCCTCTTTACAGGCCTTTTCTCAGCTGAAAAGAAGAAATAGCTATTTGACCTACTAATGTTCCCTTCACATCAACCCCTGAGAGGATCCTTCAGAGAGAGAGTAGCATGGAGAGTGTCAGAGAAGCTACCGTCATACATTTCATTCATTTTGTATATTACACTTGAAGATTATGGCAACGGAGAGTTGTGAAATGCATAGATGAGTAGAAGGGAGAACTGAAAATCCAGAGGTTAAGGCTTTTCTTCAGAGTGTTTCCTCTGCCTCTTTACGAGGGTTGTTTGGCATTCTGATGCCTGAACGCCTGGTCCTTGCATAGCCCCAGTGATGACCGCTTTGTTTTGCCCCAAACCTCTTTTTCTAAGAAATGCTGCAGCGTTTTGTGATTTGGAATGTGTTTCAGTAATGTAAGCAATAAAGTTTTAGGATAAATTGTTTGTTGTGAAGACATTCAAGGGGAAAAACCTATACAGTGGAGTATGTAAGCAGAGCATCTAGCAATAATTCTGCTTTGGGTGTGAGAGATAATGGCCTACGTTTTGGTGGTAATAAAAATGTTCTATTAAGTTCTCTGAACCCATTGCAATGTGATAGAAAACAGCAAATGATGAAACAGTGCTTTAAGGGGAGCTTATACATTCAGCAAGCATAAAATAAACATATTAAACCAGAAAAAAACCACCCTGATTTCCAGTACTTCTGTTTTATCACTTCCATCATGGGTATAGGATAAAAGAAAACTCTTACTTGCTTGTTAGAAGAAGAAAGCTCCTACTTGAAGTTCTTACTTGGCAGATGTCAGTTGAAAGCCCTGCTATGGAATATGCTGCAATGTCAAACTCTGTTGGGTAATTTTAGACAAATGTGTCATGTGTGACATGGAAATATGGCATGCTGTACATTAGTGATTTCCCAAGTGTTTGGATCAGGTAGTAATGTGCTGAGAAAGTGCTCTTTATCTCTCCACACTGTGTACTTGTATAGCAGTGGGGAAAGGCTTTTGGTAGAAATTACTTTAGTCAGAAAAAGAATCCATTTACAATATGTGCCTTCTAACATCTTTGAGACAATGCATTGTATTAAAGAGGCATTTTTTGATTAATGTTTTATAAACATTTTTCAGCATGACAGCTTAAAGTCCCTGTAAAATTGTAAATGCGTGCATAGTGCTCACTTCCATAAAGTCAAATGCCATCTCATAAAGTCTAGTTGGATCCTGTCAGTGACAGTGACACAGAATCAGTACCTTGGAGCATTAAAATTAATTTGCTTCATTTATATTACTGCAGTGATAGCTAGATGAAAAGAGTCCTATATTTAAATTCTCTTAAAAATACCTTCAAATCTTTTAGGATTTTTTATTATTATTATTTTACAGTTAACTAAATGTAGTGAAGCACAGCATAATATTTTCATGGGCCTTTTACGAAGGTGACTACGAAGTGTGAAAGTAGCAAAGGGGAAAGGGGAGGATGTGGGAGGTTATGCTGGGTGCAGAGCTGGAGGAATGATAGGGAGCTTTCAGTTGTGCAGGCTACTAGAGAAACGGTGGCCTTTGACTGGGGCCGATAAACCACAGCCTTGGAGCCAAACTGGAATGCCCTGGAGCAATGGAGAGCAAACAGGGCTTCCCTATACCAGACCGGTGAGAGCAGCCCTCTCACTCCTCCTTGCCGTTGTTGAAGGTCACGGATAAACAGCTTTTGCCTTGCTGGCTTTTCCTCAGGTTTGCAAAGTTCTTGGGTGAAATGGGCAGAGTGGGGACACAAACAGGGAGAAAAATGAAATGTGCTCCATGTCACAGGCCTAACTCTTCTCTCTGTTGCAGTGGGACTGTGATTTTAGGGGAAGAACCCAAAATTTACACTGCTACAAGTGAGCAGAATGAAAGGTCTTGGGAAGCAAACCCAGGCAGGCTAGAAGCATGGGAGTGGAGAAGAGGAGGAAGAAAGAAAGGGAGAGAATACAAACAGAAAAAAGAAAAAGAGCCTCTGAATACCAGAGCCAAAGCGCAAGGAGGAAGATGGGAACACGGGGGAGCGCTGGTAGGAGAAACATAGCCAAACAAAGGAGAAGAGGGAAGTTCAGGGTAAAAAGCTGGGAACACCAATGATCCTGTTTGTAAGGGCCATCTGTGAGATGATCTCAGTGCTTCCTCTCTTCTGAGACACCACACTAGTCCTGCTCAGGTGAGGTGCTGTTTTCTCACCCAGCTGGGTATCACATTTTCTTTGGAGGTGGATGGGATACAACCCTGACTTGTATTTGGTCAGCTTTGATCCAGGAGTTGGACACACATTCGTGCAATAAATCCCATTTAAAGGATTTTGGCAACTCAACAGTTTGTTACACCCCTGCTTTGAGCAAAGCTGCACAAGTTGGCAAGAAACCACAGAGGAGCACTTTGCCATTCAGTTCTCATGGTAGATAGTGAGTGAGGATCTTTGGCAGAGGAGTTGAACCAAGCTGCTGGAAGCCTGTAACTGCATAAACCACAGCAACACAAATGGGTGTTTGTGGTATGAACCTTCAGATCATGACAGCAGTCTTAAAACTTGAAGACTGTCTATAAACTGATAATGCCAATGTTCCTCCTCCAGTGTCAATCAAGATGAAGACCCATAGAAGTCAGTCCAATTACCCTGAAATGCAGATAAGCCTGATTAATGGCTCTGTGAAAACGAAACGAAAAATCCTTACAGGCATTATTCTTCACACGTCTGAATGCAGCCTTAATGCTCCAGATGGCAAATAAGTACCCTAGTAATATTAAGGCATGGGAGGAGGGAGGAGCTGCTGTGTACTTTCAGGACACTTAAGACTAAGGTGGTGGTCTGGGTTTTAATATGTGTGATTTGGTCCTGTGCAAAACTTTATTTATCTTAGACTTGGTGTAGCTGTCATACTCCATTAGCACTGGAAGCAATATGCTATAAAAGATGAGGAAAAGAGGAGTAGACAGCCCAAAATAAGGATAACCATATCGGTTTTGTTTAGCACCTTCATTCCTTGCTATCTATCTGAAAGATTTAAACTCATCTCACTCACACTTCCATAGGTTTGTTACAGCCACACCTGTTCACGTCACTACTGTAGCAGTCAGTGTCTGTGTTTCTGTTACAGCTTCTCTTAGTGCTGGGTCATGATCTCATCTTGAAAATGCATTATGGGCTCAGATTGAGCGTACAGCATCAGCCCAGGCGTCACAATGTCACTTTTCTTCCTTTGGCTGGGATTTGGTTTTCATTTTGGTCGTCCTGTCCCCCTGTGTGCCCCCTCCCAGTGTTTTTTATACATTATATATATTTAAAGAAAAAAGTACAGAGATTTTTTTTTTTAAGAGAGGGAAAAGTAGCTGTTAAAATACATTTTTCCTAATTAGGAATTTGCATGAGTTTTATGCATTTGGAAAACGTTAGCAGTCATACTGATGCCTGCAGTTACAATGTATTGCTACAAAAAAGTTCTGACAACATTTTAAAAAATAAATAAATTTCTGTTTAGCTTTGTGGTAATATTTCTGATGCAAGCATTTGTGACTGTAGTTTCTGGGTCCCTTGTCATGAAGTATTTTCTGAGAGAGTTGCATACTGGCAAAGTTGGAATTACAAAAATCAGAAAGTGCATAAGAAGCCGACAGGGCTTTTTCTTTCCATTGAAATAATGCTTACCTGCAAAAATGATTATTATTTCTTCTTTTCACCAGTTAGGTTTTCCTGGTAAATAACAGGAACTTTAATTGCACATTAGTAGCTTACAGGAACCTATTGTTGTGACATGTATTTAAACAAGCTGTGAATTAAGAACCGCTTTCCACCCAGTGATCTAATTATATTGTCACACTAATTACAGTATTTTGTATTTGTATTTGACAACAATAGTTTTCTTTTCCTAGTTTACTGAAATAGCTTTCCTCTAGAGAATTTACCTTTTAGACTGGAATTTCTCATCTTTTCTTTCAGAAAATGTACAGTAATTTAAAGCGTGTCTCCGTCACTTTGGGTCCATTCTGTTCACATCTCTGCCATTAGTTTTCTGTGTGATCCCAGGCTAGTCATTTTAGTGTTCTCTGATTCTCTGTAGGAGTCCTGTTCAGCTTGCTTAAGCATTTTTGGATCTATGGGTGAAATTGCACTACCAAAACACCAGGTACTGTCTTACAAACATAAATACAGCATGTTCATAGCTTGGGACTCTAGTTTTCTGTGGTTAGAGAACAGGAAAGGACCCACAAGGGTCAATTCCAAACTTGGAAATGGGCAATAAAACCTTTTATCCGTTTACAAAAGCAGTATGATGGACATCTGAAGTAAATTACACTCCTTAATATCATGTGGATGTCCATTTAATTTCTATCCCAATACTAGCTATCCCCAAGCCCCAGAAACTAGTGTTAATAATAAGCAGCCCTACTGTGTGATAAGTCCATGATGTTGTTTTGAAGGTAATTATAATATTGAAATTAAGCACTCAAGCCTTTATTTATTTGATTTAATCTTTCCCTGGAAATGTCCGCTAAGTAAAGGCTACTGGTATGGGGACAGCATTGTTAGTGGTGTAATGTGATGAAGCAAATGAAAATAATTACAAGAAACGGTGCTGTGGAAACATCATGAAGATTCCGGCAAGCCCAGACATGTGTCGGCAATAGTGGGGCACTAGTGGAATGGTAAATAAGCTGCTTCCTCACATAGGGAGAAGGCAGCTTTCATTAAGGGAAACCTGAAACGGTGTTGAGAATGGGAATTTGTCCGGGACACAGAGAAGCATTTATGTAAACGCGGCAACTTTGGCTGATCTGAAACATCTTCTGATGGGGGAACGGAGAGCACGTAGCACTACGCTCAGCTTTTTGTCATTGCTAAGAAAGGAGACAGACAGATGAGCTCTGTGAAAACCGTGTGTAGTCTGCTTCGCTGCAAGGTTGATGCTGGTGGAAGATTCATAGAATGACATTTAAGATGAGGGAAAAAATAAGGTATGTTCTCAGGGGGCTCCTGAGGGATCACAGCTGCTCTTGTTGGTGACTATGCAAATGTCTGGTCAAGTGAGACAGAGATGGTTGCAAGTTTTGCCCACACCTATGCTTTGTGGAGCACAGTAGCAAAGATTTAAGCAGGTAATTTTGAACAATGTGTTCAAAGTAAACATAATCAGTTTAATTACTGCAAAACTAGATCAAATTTAATTTTACATATCACATCGTCAAGTGGGAAAATTGTGCATGGAGGTATCTAATAGAATTAGCACTGCTGAGTGCAGATTCGAGCTCTTAGGAAAAATGGCCCATCTTTAGCTCTTAACAGTCACTTCTTTCAGCATCTGACAAATTCTGTACTCAGCTGCTCCCCAACTCTTCATAGATGTGACCACTTCATATTGCTCACTTGGTTCACGAAACCTTTTCTCTCATGCTGTAGCTCTTCTGAAACATACAGGTAGAGTAGAGAGTTTTGTTCTCTAACAAGTGAGCCTCATCTGTAGGGCACCTGAGTCTGCCTTGACTGCATGAATCGAAGCAGGGAAGGCTGTCATTTGGGTACTCACCAGCTGGCAGGGGCTATGCCAGGGAAACGCAACCCTCCTGCAGCGGTGAAGGGACTCAAGAAAGGTTGCAAGCAGGAGTCAGGCAGGTTGGATGGAGGGTGATCATGAAAACACAAACCAGAGCACAGGGAGAGAGAGGAAGAAGTAAATAAGCAGCACAGAGTGATGCTCAGCAACCCAACAGTCATGCGATAGCAGAACATATTTTATATCAAATCTTCAGCAGGAGTTTGACAGCTAATAGCATAATTATAAAAGATCTTTTATGGCATTCCCCTATTCCTTCCTTTCTGCCACAGAACCTTCTCTGCCGTTTATTTTTTTTTTGTTCATGTTCTTGCTGATTTGTTTGGGTTGGCTTTTTTATACAAAACTTCTGAGTCCTCATTTTGTTTCTTTTGAGTTCATTTGGGTTGTTTTTTTTGTTTGGGTTTGTTTGTTTGTTTGTTTGTTTGGGTTTTGTTTGGTTTTTTGTGTGTGTGTGTGAAATGTCAGTGCCATATAAAATGCTTTGCTCTTATCTGGAGCTTAAAATCTGAGGTGAGTGTCTGCTGTTTTTCTGCCTACAGGGATTCCAATGCTGAAGATAGTATTTATGGGTTATGAGCACCTATCCTTAATTTCCGTCCCCTTACTCATCTATCATCCTGCTCAGATTCTTCTTGGCAGTCTATTGGTACCAACAATAAAATCTTGGATGGTTTCTAGGCAAAAGGTAAGAATCGCTGGTTTTGATTTATAATGACTGGTGTGCTATGAGTTAAAAAAAATACCTAAAC
Source organism: Falco cherrug (assembly GCF_023634085.1). Taxonomy (NCBI): domain Eukaryota; kingdom Metazoa; phylum Chordata; class Aves; order Falconiformes; family Falconidae; genus Falco; species Falco cherrug. The sequence goes on along the minus strand of NC_073697.1, from coordinate 14,831,929 downwards.
ACGTCTTAAACTCCTTAGGTTCCTTCTTGAGGATTCCATGGTAGGATTTTTCTGTTCCTTTTCTCCCTCTATGGCAGTGATAGCCACAGTAGTGTCAAATTAAAAATGCAGAACTTTATCCCCCTTGGTTCTGAAAAGGTTCAAATCTTGAAGTCAGACCTCTACAGTTAGTTCAGATTATGAATTCATTCAAATTACGAATTCAGATTATGCCCAATAAGAATGGCTCTGTCTTTAGCTAATAACCACAGCTTTGGATCTCCCTTTTGGAGAAGTAACAAAGATCTGTCCACTGGTGTGGGTGCTGGGGAAATTGCGTAAAATGAGGGCACTTCCTGAATTGAATGGAAGCAGGATGTAAAGTTTTTTAATTATTTTTTTCTACTTGGGTCACCCTGTACAACAGTAAGAAGTCTTAGAAGTCTGATGCATCACATTTCATGCCACAGCTATGGCATGGGATAGTTTGTTAGGATTATTGACTATAACTAGAGGTTTTTGCATCGACATCCCTGATTCAAATTATGCTTATTGCAATACAAATTGAAGCTACTGACATCTGACATCTACATGAAATAATTGCAGTGGTTTTGGTCAGGTTCTCAGAACAGTAGTAACCACCTCGCAGAAAGCTAGTCCATGCAACTAATTTTAATGCTATCTTTAATTTTCTGAGATAATAAGGATCAAGAAGCTGATGCTTTGTCTTTGACAGCCATTTTAGATGAAGGTTGGGAAGCTGTGGGAAGCCCAGTGCCACCAGTACCTTGTATTCTCCACTTCTCAGTGGAGAAAATTTTTTTTTATAACTTTCGTATTTAGAATTTTCAGCAAAACCCAACAGACTTCCATTTTAGTAGCTTCACCAAAGTCACCTTGTTAACTTGAATGCTAAAATCCCCCACATTTGTGGTTTTTATGTGGCTCCACTTTTGCTTAACTGAATGGCACAAAGCAGGAAAATTGTCAGTGTTCAGGAACTGTGTCCACAAATCAGACCTTGCTAAGACGCATGTATTGTAGTATCTGAAAATGGAAATTGAGAATCATATGTCATTTCTCTTATCAGTCCAAGAGTCTTTTTTTTTTAGTGAGAAATTATCAGGAGACATTACAGCTTGTGTAAAGAAAATTCCATTGCTATTCCTGCAGAAAGATAGCCTAAAGTTGATACTACTGGTGAATGATCCCTGCAATGCTGGCTTCTCTTCATCATCTAACTGCTCTCTGCTGCCACAAGACCAGGAGTGGGGCTGGAGCTCATCCAGACCTCCCTGATCCTCAGGGGTGATAATGGCCTTTAGGGGCTGCTGTCAGTCACTGCAAGTTAACACTGCCTTTAAACAGGGCATCAGAAAAGTCAGCCAGTACTGGAGAGACTTACAGTTCACCAGCACTAGTTTCTTATTCATTAAGCATCAAATAAACCTCCTGTGCTAATCAGACTGTAATGCTGCTGTAGAGCCACTTTGGGGGATTGTTGTTCTGTTGCAGCAGTTTCTTCAGTTGGTCTTCTGTATTATTTACAAATGTTATTTTAATTACTCTTTGAAAAAAATCAGTGAGGTTGGGTCTGGTACAGTTGCAATAAGTATAATAGAAGTGAATGTTGTGACTGGATAATGGTCTCCTGCTTTGAAAATAAACATGTCATCATCACCCTTGATGTTTATTTTCTATAAACACCTTGGCTTCATTTTGGCATCTCTCTTGCAGGGGGAGACGGTTATCCAGTCACAGTACTCATCTGCAGTGACATTCTTACTTAATTATGATAGTACATGTGATCTGGTTGTATGAAATTGAATTTAAATATTTAGAGGTTCATCTACACTAAGGTATTTCTAGTTTGTAAATATGGCAGCAGAATCTGCCAGACTACAAAGTTAAAAAATTGTTTCCCCAAACAAAATGTGAAATGATGTCTCTCTCCAAAGTCTCTTGCTGAATAATAACCAAAAGACTAATCTCAAACGGCTAGATTTAACAATAGTTAAATGCTGGTGTTTCTGAAAGCTGGTGTTTCTGAGGGGAATATAACCTATTTATTTTTAAAGGTTTGGATTTTTTTAAGGGTTTACATTTGTGCTAGAGCGTTTTTCAAGCAGTGCTTACAAGCTTTAAATGTACAATATTAAAGGTTAATATCTACAATAAGAAGACCCATCAGACATCTCTCAGACTGAAAATCGCTTGTTTAGCCAACCCTCCAGAAACGATAAGTCTCTTACTCGACAGGCAACTGCCAGTCTGCCTGGGCACTTCACCCAAAAGGCTAAGGGAAGCAGAGGTTCCAAATTTCAGGATTTTCCCTCTCACTCAGGCTGATTCGTCCCGCACAAGAAAGCACTGAGCTTTTTTGTTGCAGAGCACACCAGCAACAGGCATCCTCACAGTGACCACGCCGTGTAACACGGGAGCAGCTGAAAATCTGAGACCTTTTAAGCCTGCTGCGTTTGCCTCCCAGGTTAGAGGGGCTGCTTCCAGCCAAGCCAGAAGCACGGTCGCCTGCCATTTGAGGTGAACTGTCACACACTGAATAAATAGCTCAGCTACCATAGCTGGCCCACCCTGCGGGGAACGCAGAGCTGGACCCTGCCATCAGGTAAAGGCAAGTGGTTTCCCTCAGTTAAGAGTAGGCTAGAGCTACAAAGACATCAAGTGTCCGCTGGCATAAGACCACCTCTGGGCTGATGGACTTTGGCTTCTTTTTACCTTTTCTCAGAAGGGTATAGACATCAGGGGTGCCCGACATCCACCCCTGCAGCAGTGACTATACTCTGAGCAGCCTTCGAGCCATATGGAAGGAGGCCAGGGAACACAAAGGTGTTGGCAGAAATGTTCTTCACAGTCTTTCCCTACGTGAGTCAGAAGCTCTCATATCTCTGCCACAAGTGGTTTGAGTGGGGTTCAAATAGTCGCTTTCTAAAAGACATCTGAGACCCACCTCCGCTTCCTTTACTGGCACTGTGGCCATATTCCTTGTGGTTCCGCTGTGAAGACTGTCTGTAGCTGGGGAGGTTGTGATGTGCTATCAGAGAGAAAAACATCATCACAGATCCCAGAGCGGCCTGTCAGCTGCATGCTGGCTCCTCACTCAGCCTCCCAGAAGTCACACAGCATTCTCTTGCCCCTTATAAATTAAAATCTTGTCTTGTTCTGTTGGTTGTCTTTGGAGAATATAAAAAAGTGACTGTTTTGTTTCCTTTTCACAGGCACTGAAGTTAACCAGGCAGCCCAAAGCACCTGTGAAGGTATAATTACGGAGATGGCCGTCACAGTGAATGTATATATGTACTATACTGTACACACAGACAATTGAGACAACTGGGTATTTGTGAATGTTGCTTCAGTGCATATTTTATTTTTATATATATATATATATATTAAAAAGATACCTGTTAAGTGCCTTACAGATGCATTTTTGGCAAAAGCATTGTTTCCAGAAGCTACTTTGTTGGTTACTGCAAGAGGTTGTACAGTATTTTGGAGTCCTTTAGGTTTTATTTTTCTAACGGAGTGAATGGTCATGACTAACAGCTGTTTCTTCCATTGCCCCTGCTTTTGAAGCCAGGGTGCACCAGCTGTAAGACTCTGTTTTAAACTAGCCAAAATGACCAGAAGCTTATCCCACTGCTGGCTTACCCTGGGGAAGAGCTTTCTGAAGGTTTTTTTTCCAAGATTGACTTGAATTTTTGTGTGACTCTGTTACACTCCCTAGTCATATGACTGTGACATGCCTTTTTCTTCTGAGTTTGTGTATACTCAGCATGGGGCCATCCATTGGATAGAAGCTGAGAAGCATGAATTATTTGCATTTGTTGACACAGTTGTCTAGACATTCCTTCAAAGTTAATGGTTTCTCAAGAAAATTCTTTCAATTCCATTGTATGATATTGTGCCATTGTATATCTTAAATGCCTCATAAGCTTCTTCAAAGAAATGGTCTGGTGCTTGGGTTATGAGTGAAGTATTTGTGTTTGCAGCTAAGAGATCTTTTATAATTTACCCCTGAAGAACACAAATTCTTGTTTTTCTTTTTTCTTTTCCTTCCCCTGATGCAATGCATGGAGATCCGCAGTGACAGAATTTAGGATGCTAATATTCAGCAGAGCCTTTATTGTAGTAAGCCAAGCTATGTTTTCTATATTGTTGCATTGTTAATGAATAATAGCTTGTGAGGACAAGAAAGTTGACAATATTTTTTTTTTCCAATTAAAAGGATTCTTATAGCAACAGCAACGCTGTCTTAGCTGATTTGACAATCAGTCACAACTTTTTTAAAAATAAAATGTTACTCTTTTTAATAAACTTACATGAAAAAGAATACAAGATACTATTTCTAAGAGAAAGGAATACAAGCATATACTTAAACATAGTCAGCACTGCATCTTGTCCAGGAGACTAAGATGCCAGAAGTGTACTCTAGTCCAGACTCTGAAGTGTGCCCATCCACAAAAACTATGCTGGCAATTGTGCATTAAAACATTAAAAGGAATGAAAGAAACAAGTCAAAGTGGGATCAATATAAATGCAGAAATTTCATGTGTGGCATGGTTAGCATTGCAGTTAATCGTGCAACTGAGTGCAAACACCTAGGAGCAGATCTTTAGCAGATGTAAATTATCATACCTCTGATAAGACTACAGCCATTTACACAAGCTAAAGATCTTTTGTATGACAGTAGGCATGTGAAATTCGTATCCTTTTGCCTTTGTGAAATAATCTGTGTTTGGTTTACCTAGTCTGTTATTCCTAGTCCATTACTCCTGTGAACAACAGGAAAGTAATCTGGTACCAATCATCAGTGCTTTACCTGATGGCCAGTCAGTGCAAGACTGCTCTGTTGTCACCCATGAGAAAAACAACTGGGAGCTGACAGCATCACTTTGTTCAGCATTGTCATCACCAATAAAATGACCATGTAACAAAGGTACACTGAGGTGGCAACATGCTGGATTCTTGTGTTCCCTGGCAGGGGATCAGGCTGTGCACACTGAGCACGTGGCGGGGCTGAGGGACCCGTGTCCCCTAGGGTTGCACTCTGCTCTCACCAGCCAGTGATGCCAAAGGGCAGTGGGCAGCGAGCTCACGCTTTTGATGAGCACACCCGGAGGTAGCACAGTCACATCCACCAGCAGGCCAACCTGTCAGGTAATTGGAGAGAATAGCGTGCGTGTTCTTGGACCAAATTCAAGGTTCCCCTTCTTTAAGCCTGCTAGCCAGTAACTGGCTCCACATGAGGAAAAAAATCCTTTGGGCTTAAAAACCCTCCTTGCAACGGAGAGTTCAGACACAGGACGGTGTGGTTTTGTTTTGCTTCCATAAATCTGAACTTCCAGAGTACGTAAGGACTTAATCCCAACCCCCACTGAAACTGATGACTCTTTCTGTGGGTTTTGAGTGGCAAAGCAACAGGCCCAGAAAGAGTGCTTGCTTCTTTTAAGGATATAGGAAGACTTCAGGCATACAGTAACGTACTGTGGTTGTGTCAATGCTACGTAGTCAGAACACTGCAAGTACCCTTACTGAGCTACCTCTGCGTACTGAACCTCCAACTTTCAGTGCATCCAACAACTTGCTTAGATCCACTGAACACATCCTTTTTTCTTCATTGATTTTTTTTTCTGTGTTACAGAATATTTCAAACTGGTTTACGATGGAGTTTTGTTAGAGCCTTTACAAAGTCCTTGTTAATTGTTTGGGGCAGCCTAAATGCTGTGTATGAGTGTTGGAGGTGTTAATCTAAAGGGAATATAAAGCAAAACTGAAATACATATTTTAAATCCGTACTTCATTATGCATATCAATTCTGTTATGTTTAAAGACTGTTAAGATGTTTGTTTTATGACTTGTTATTATGCCTACTTGTTATTATGTCTTTAATAAACAGAATGCTTCTGAATTTAATTTTGTTAGTAGGAAAACAAGATAAAATTACTTAACCTGTAGGTCAACTTTTACCTCTGTTACCTGTGTTTTGTTCTTTTGTGGGTAAGCTTTTAAACCGTTTGCTTGTTCTTAAAAAAAAAAAACAATCTGTGAACTGTACTGAAATATTTTATGAACTAAATTTGGGGAAAGAAAATCCTCAGAATACTGCAAATTATCACTGACTGAAAATTAATTAATTGAACTCCACCAGTTTTTCAGTAGAGGGTTAGAACAGTTCTGAATCTTTTCAACTTCTTGGCTTTAAATCTGAGAGATATCGGCTACTGAACATAATCAGGCAAAACTGATGGTAAATGAGAACTTTGCCTATATTAAAACATAAGGATTTTCTTGATCATCAACACTTCTTACCTTCTGTGTATCTGTACTCCCATCTAATGATAGCAGAGGAAAAAATGCCTGAACAATAAAAGAGCACTTCAGAGGTCACAGGGAATCCTAGCACTTTGTGTTGAGTTACTCAAACATTTTATTTCCCTTTTTTGTGCACTAAATTGAGAAGCTTTTGATGACCTCAGTAATAGGTCCAAGATAAATCACTTTTTATGTAGTTAAAATCAAAACTGTGGTTGTGTTTTTTCTTATAAATCCTTTAGTTAATGCAAATAGGTTATATGACAGAAAAGGCAATCTCAGCAGATGCTGCACAGTTGTGCTTGTTCGCAGAGCGAAAGGAGAGTGATCCAGCAGCTTGGTTTTACAGAAGTAGTCCCCTACGTTATTCTGGCAGTCAGGGAGAGAGGAGCCATTAGTTTTATTTGTGTATGGTTTTCTGTGGAAATATCTTGACAGCAGGAGGTTAGAAGGCAAGATGAAATATTGTCTGTCTGCAACCACATTTATTTATTTGCAAGTGCATATGTGTATAAGAGATGAGCGGTTATATATGTAGAAATCATTAGAAAGGACCAAGTCCCTGGTATACATTTTTTTTGCAAGACTGCATATGGAGAAAGAGCTACTTTTTTGATGTTACTCTGACATTAAAAATGAAATTTCAGACATTGAATTGTTTTGTGTTGAATCATAATCTCATACAGAGCCTTTACAGCAGACAATCGCAGCATTGTATTTGTAAACTGTAGACTATTTTGCACTTAAATAGATGTTGATGCATTTGGGAATTACAACACAGTAAAGGGCTAAATCATAGTTTCTCCAAGTTGTTATAATCCAAATGCATTTATATTACTATTATTATAAAGTGCCAGAAACACATACAGTCCCTCACAAACACGTTAAATAGACAAGAGACTAAATTCTGCCCTTGGTTACACTTGCACATCTCCAGTGAAAGGGTTGTTAAGCTGCAGAGCGGTCTCCCTAGGGAAGCTGTTTGAAAAGCCCTGCCATTGTTCTAACAAAGCTTGGTGATAACGTAGCACATGATGAGAGTAAATGAAGAGTATTTTACTTTAGATTTGATGGCCTGCCCTTTCCAGCATCCAACAAACTGAATCTCTTGTGTCCCTATTTCCAGGGGTAGTCCCCATCTTCCAGACTAAATCTATGTCATCGTACCAGAACAATGTCAGAAGGAGGAGGCTGTCTCCTCTTTGCCGTTTTCTTGCTTAAACCACATTACCCCTTGTGATCATTAGACTGTGACTTCTTCGAGGAGGCATTTTGAATTAAATCCTTCGAAGTTTATGTGTACGGTTCCTGTAAAATTCTCGTTTGACAGGGAAAACACCCTGCACGATGGTAAGTAATCTCCTGGATCACCACGGGCAAGGACTGTGCAATGGCTTTAGATGCGCAGGACTGGAGAAAGCAATGCCAGGAAATGCAGGTGCGAGGCACTGCTACGGGCAGGTTGCTTCATGCTGGCATCTTGAGCTGCAGCAGAGGTGATGAAAGCAGCTTCTAAGTTGTTCTCTTGCCAGAAAGGTGGAGAGTGAGATCTTCAGTGAGAAGTGAAATTAAATTTGTTAGTGATTAAAAGGACAAGAGAGATGTGTTGGAAGCAATTGGTGCCAATGAGGCCTCTCGGCTGCTCCCCTAAGCAAATTGCAGTCTCGGTGGAATATCAGCTTCTCAGTCCATCAAATTGCAGTAATCAAGTCTGGAGCTGATGGGAGCATGAGTCACCACTTAATTTTCTCATCAGCAGAGGCCAAGTTTTCAAAATATTTTTAGATGCATTTCTTCAGAGATTTCTGCCAGCCAGTGACCTATAGAGTGACAAGAAAATGAGCAATAGCTGCTGTTGAACCAGCTCTGGTCCCTGCCACCTGCCCTACTGACTGCTGTTTTGGGCAGGGAGGGCAGGCAGATGGATGGCCTTTGGCATCGTTACGCAGAAAAGAGCCCCACTGAGTTGATCCCAACACCTGGATTCGTTAAGTAATAAAATAACCAGTTCATTCTCAGGCTATCTGGTAGGTTCAAATCAACTCTTGTCTCGTGTGTTGCTAGCCCAGCCCAGAAGCAGGCATGAGATTAGAAATGGATTGTGATGCCTGCTCGGAGAGACAGCCGGTACCGAACAGCTGCGGCGCACAGAAGAGGCTGTGCATCTCCCAAGGATCCCATGCTGGTGTGTACTGTCCGCTCGTTACCTGTGAGTAAGGTAACTTCACAGTTGCCACCTGGCGTAACCATTTTCCACCCAGTTAAGAGGAGGAAGAAAAAGCACCTCTTTGGATAGCATCTTCTGTGGGTGAGCTCCGTCAAGTATAATTGTAGCAAAATCAAAGGCTTGCAGATGCATGCTGGTGTTAGTTCATCTTTCTGTAAGAGAAAACTTACTATTTATGGTCAGTTTTCTTATGAAAGTTCCAAATTCTAAGAGAAGTCAGCTGTCTTAGAAGAAAATGGGCTGTCTCAAAGGAAGGACTATTTCATTGATAGGATTAAAAAAATTACGGAGGTCATGTGAAAAGTGGCCTTTTGCCAGAAGAACTGAAGGAAATAAAATTTGAGAGTCCCGTGACAATAATTGGGTATGAAGTTCTATTGACAAAAGCTTTTGCAGTTCTGTGCTCCCTTTGTTTCTTAGCATTGTGACTGCAGTCCTTCCCCACCGGTGTCCTTTGTCTGCTGCACGGTCCATACCTTGTATGTTACAGAATTCTATCTTGTCTCCTGGTGCCTTCCATGTGTAGTTTTGCCACTTCTTGTCAACACCGTTTAATGAAAGAAGTGATAAAATGTCTTTTTGCCCCATCTTCAGCCTAAATCCCCACCCCCCCTTTTTTTTTTTAACTTCTCCCAGTTAGCTGTCCCTAACTGAACCTGTTGGTGTTGTCACCGAGACATCCTCTCATCTGCTTGGAGAGCATCTCTTAAAGAGGCTGTCTTCTTACAGACTCCATCCCGTGCCAGCATGCAGGATAACCATGACCAAGAAACTAGGGCAGCTTTCCAGGATGCTGCCTGGGGAAGCAGAAGTCAGTTTCCTGTGCTGACGCTGAAGGACTTTACCCATGCAGATTATGGTTCTCATGTTCTTCGTTAGGACTTGCAGCTCCCCTGGATGGAAACACCCACATGCATGTGGGGCTGCAGCTCACCGGCGTATCCGTTGCAGTCACTGTTGGTCCTCTGGGCAATCCCGTGTCACTGCAATGGTATGTTTTGTCGAGGAGTTCTGCAAATTCTGAATTGTTCTGTGTCGTAATGTTGCTTTAACTTAAGAGAAATTTTGGGAGATCCTCAATATTTTTCTTTTTTAAAAATGACAAAAATCTTTCTTCAGGGAAATATTGTATATCACTGTTTGTCTGAAAAGTTAACTGTGATTTCCAAACAGTCATTCAGGACTTAAAAAAGATGAATGTAGAGTATTTAGGTCACGCATTCACTCTGCCCCTTCCCCAAAACATACGTGCAGTCTTTCAGGTACTTCACGGTAAGTTGCCTAAAGCCCCCTTTAAAAAACCGCTACATCTGTTTAGGTCCGATTCCCTGATAAATAAAATATATCCCAGAGGCATAATAGCGCACTAAAAATAAGAGTATGACACAATTTCAGCCCGCTAATACGATAACGCTGTCTGATGCCGCTTGTGGAGTGTTAATGTGGGAAGCCTGTATCTTTCCAGCTGGGCTGTCTGGGAGCTTCGCACACAGATCGCTCCCCGAGCTGGAGCCAAATCCCACGGCCGGCTGCGCGAGCAGCAACCTGGGAGCGGTACATCCCCAGGGCGCCGGGGGTTTTGCCACTCTGTGCTCACAAACCCCTCTCTTTCTGGCCCTTCCACGTGTAAAAACAGCTGAGTTCTGGTATGTCAGATTTTGTGTGAGTCGAGGGAACAGAATTAAAGCGCTGCAGTCCACAGAGCCTGACTTTCATCATGTGTCTGATCAGGTAACACGTGTTTGTGATGTGTAACACTAAGGTGTAACCTCTCTGATTTTAAAGGGCATAAAGAGCTGTACATAGCAATGCTATCACATCTCGGTGTTCCCAAATGATCTCATTTGAAGTATCTGTTGGGATATTGTTGAAAAACTCAAATCTTGCTGGTACCAGTGTTTTGGAAGATTTTTAGGTAGTTTTTTTTTTTATTAAGGTGCATATTACATGTAGAAAAAATGCTCTCTGTGTAAGAGGATATACGTTAAACCTTTATCCTCTATGTTCTACAATTAAGTATTTTACTTTTTTGTATTGAACTCAAATGAACTGAATGGAGGAACGTGTTTTGCTTGTCTAGCTCTTTTACTTTCAGTGGCAAACTCTGCTAATACATCCCATTTGAATTTTTAGCTTTGGTATACACATAAATATGCTCCATTGTATGCAAGCAGCAGCTTTCTTTGTTTAAAAAATAACTTTAGTAAGAAATTTCAATATTTCCTGGTACTACTGAAAATAAAGTTTAGTCTCTTTAAGATGGCATAGTGGTATTCTTTGAATAGCTGCTGCTCAGAATGTGCTTGATTTTATTTTATTTTTTTTTCCCCACAAGCCCCGATTTAGGAGTTTATTGTCTTAGCAACAAAATGTTTGCTCTGAACAATCCCAGAAGCATGATACATTAGCGGAAAGACAACAGCATAGCCAGTAATTCAGCTGTTTACAGTTTATGATTGTAAAGAAAGAGAAAAGGTTTCCTTTTTAAAACTTGCTGCCACGTTCTGGTTTCAGTGATGCTGAGTAAGGTAAGTAATGTTCTTTTGATTAACAGTCAAGCCTTGAGTGGTTTTCATTTAAGGCTTCATTTAAAGAAAACTTTATTAAGCTTTTTTCTCATATTCATCTTTTTTCTGCTGTTTTGAACGGATTTCCATCTGAAGAAAACTCCCCATGATTTTTTGTAGCTTACATTAAATTCCCACCGACAAACAGGAGAATTATTAATTTGCTCCAGAAAGAACTAACAGGCTTTGCCAAATAAATCATGCAGATCACCAACTGTGCTATCTCTTCTGCATATTATTGCTTTAAAAATCATGATAGTTGTCCTTTAGAAATCAAAAGTCAAATCGGTCCTTTGACTTAAGTGAAAAATTTGACCGATGGTTGTCTTGGGCCTTATTTTTTTGTTTTGTTTGCAGTTCAGAAAATGACAGCTGGTGAGCCTGGATTCCTAGCTTCTAGGATTCTATTAGTTTGTTCCTTCAACGCTTTCTCTTGTGCCTGCATCCTCTGCTCGAATGGCACTTTGCAGCTCAGCTGCACGTGGAGACTGGAGGGAATGGGTGTGTGTCAGCAAACGGCTCGGGGATGCCCTGGCCGGGGTCACCAGCTGCCGCCAGCGGTGGGGTGTCTGGGTGTGTGCAGCTGTCCAGGTGTCAGTTTGTGTGCCCCTCTGTGTCTGTTTGCCTGTGTAGGGGGGGTGTCTGTGTGCGCCTGTGTCTGGGTGCCTGTCTGGGGGGGTACCCACCTGGGCGTGCCTATCTCGGGGCGTGTGTGTGTGTGTGCGCGTCTGGGTGTGCGCCTGTGTCTGGGTGTCTGTCTGGGTGCCCATGTGTTTGTGTGCCCATCTGGCTGTGTCTGTCTCTGTCTGGGTGCCCATCTGTGTGTGGGTGCCCATCAGGGTACATCTGTGTCTGGGTGTGCGCCTGTGTCTGGGTGCCCATCTGTCTGTCTGAGTGCCTGTCTGGGGGGGCAGGGGGGTGCCCACCTGGGCGTGCCTGTCTCAGGTGTGTGTATGTCTGGCTGCCTGTCTGGGTATGTGCCCATCTGTGTGTCCGCTGGTGCCTGTCTGGGGGTGATGGTGTCTCTGGGTGTGCCTGTGTCTGGGTGCCCATCTGTGTGTCTGGGTGCCCATCTGTGTGTCTGGGTGCCCATCAGTGTGGCTGGGTGCCCGTGTGGGTGCATCTGGCTGTGTCTGGGTGCCCATCTGTGTGTCTGGGTGCCCATCAGTGTGGCTGGGTGCCCGTGTGGGTGCATCTGGCTGTGTCTGGGTGCCCATCAGTGTGGCTGGGTGCTCTTGGCTGGGTGCTCGTGTGGGTGCATCTGTCTCAGTCTGTGAGCCCATCTGTGTGTTCGGGTGCCCATCAGTGTGGCTGGGTGTCCATCTGGGTGTGCCTGTCGGGGCCTGCAGCTGTGTCTGGGAGCCCGGCTGGGTGCCCGCCTGGGGGTCTGGGTGTGCCTGTCTGGGGGGGCCTGGCCTCTCTGGCTGTACACCTGTGTCAGGGTGCTTGCGTGTCTGGGTGTCCGCCCAGGCCCCGTGCCAGCCCCCGCGGCAGCAGCCCAGGCCAGGCTGCGGGCGTTCCGCTGGGCTCCGCAGGGTGACCTGCCCGAGCCGGCCCTCCGCGCTTCCCGCCGCCCTGCCAGCGCTCCGGCTGGGCCTGCCCGGCGGGAGCCGCTCGCACCTGCCCCGCGGTGCCCGGCCGCTGCCCGCCGCTCCCTCTCCCAGGAGAAGATGGCGGCCGGGTCCGGCACACACACCCCGCCGAGCAGTCACCGCCCTGGGCGCTGCCCGCCCGCCGCCGGCCCGGCCCGGGGGAGAGCGGCGGGGCCGGGCGCGGCCGCCATCGCCGGAGCAAGGCTGCCCCCTGGCGGCGGCGGGGAGCGGGGGCCGGGGCGCTGTTGGGGTTACATGGGGAACGTGTGCGCGGCGGCGGCGCGGCCGGCCCGGCCCGGGCCCGGCGGTGAGCTCGGCTGGCGGGGAGCGTTTGCGCTCCGTTAGGCGCTGGGAGTGACCGGTGGCGCTTCGCTGGACTGGGTTAAGTGGTTTTCTCCAGTTGGGGCTGTGCATTCGCACAACGCAGACCAGCGGGTCACCCCTGCGGCCTTGCCCTCCGCGGCAGCCGCCTCACGTCCCTCACACCTGGGCGCGGGGCTGCCGCCACCTCACGCAGGGCAGCGTGGACGGCGAGGCTGCTCTCTGGCTCGCCTTTCAGATAGCGACACGCTTCCTCCACAACAAATTATACTTTGACATTAGAAGGTGGCAGTCTGTAATGGATACTGCAATCCGAAGATTCAGAGAGGCTCCCTGTGATCTTTGTCCTCAGCCGAGCAGGCTGGAGTCTTTCATCCCTCCTACGCGTTATTTGATTGCAGTGCGTAACCTTGGGATGTACTAATAATCATTAGTCAGAGCTGATAGATCCTTTATGGGCCTGCCCTGCTTGGGGAGGGAGACGTTCTCTGCAACAGCAGTAAATCAGCAAAACCTGCACTTAAATATACAGTAAAATGTGGTTGCAGACACGCTCCTTCATACATCATATAACAAAATGCTTTATTGAGAGAGCGGTGCGCATGCTGGCGAGGGAGGGGGGCTGCTGCGGTGAGATGCCCCACCGGGAGCAGCTCGGCAGCGGGAGGGAGCCAGGAGAGACCCCCAGCAGCTGGCAGGCCGAGGGCAGGTGTGACCCCCCGGGTCTTTCTGTGCCCTCTCGTAGGTGATGTGGTGCCTGGGAGGAGCTGGCAGGGGAGAGGGGAGCCCTGCAGAGCTGCCCATGCGTGGTGACCTTCGGACTGAGAAGGTGGCAGGGGCAGGGGAGGGGCCTGGCTGGCCTGGAGCGGTGAGGGGGCTGTTCAGTTGCCCACCGGCTGGGTAGGTTGGGTTGCTACTTCGTTGTCAGTTTTTGCCTGTCCTTTTGCAGCTGAATATTGCAGGAAGTGTTAGAGCATCTCCTTTTTACAGGTGTTTCTCGTTGATACTTAAATCTAAGCGAATAAATGACACACGCATCTGCAGCTCCACCAGAGAGTTGGCTGAAGCAGGGGCAGACCCTCAGGGGTGACAGACGCATCCTCACCCCTCAGCAAGGCAGCCCAGGCATCATCTCCCTGTGCTCAGCTTGCTGGGGGATGTGCCGCACGTTTTACTCTCCAGGTTCCTGGCCTCCCTTGGTTAGTGTGGTCTTACATAGCTGCAGAAACTGTGCCAAAAGGGCTGGCCAAGCCACCAGCCAGGTCTCCATAATGCCTGGGGCCTCATCCTGCACTACTGGGGGGGGAGCACTGCCTCTGCTGAGAGCCTGAGCTTACATGTCCCTGCTGATCATGGCAGCTGGGGCCCCGTGGCTTCTCCTACAAGCCTTGTCACCCATTTTGGAGCTGACTGAATCAGTGCATATTTGGCTTTTTTTGTTTACTAGTGGCAATTCAACCAAGGAAATGTCCACAATGACTTCACCAAGCTTCAAGCCAACTGCATTGCTTAACGCAACCTCTCCGTGTCACATTTAGTGCCACTAATGCACTGGAGGGCTGCCATCCTCTGCTAACTGTAGTTGGGGCGGGCATCTTTAATAGCGCAGATGCAGCATTGCATAAGATGACATCTCCAAAGCAGAAGGGGAACAGATTTATGGAAGGGCTTGATGATGGGCAGAAACAAATTGATTTTAGATACTATGAAAAAGCAGTAAGAATCAGCAATGGTGTTACACACTCAACATGGAGGACTGATGGTTTAGCAGCAGCGGTTTATATTTTTGTGGAGCAGAGCGAAAGCAGGAATCACAGTGATGTGAGGTGGGAAAATGAGGATGCAAGTAAGGGTGTGATGAATGGGCATGTCTGCATGCAAATCAGTTATTTCAAAGTTGTTGGCGTTTTGATTTTGAGTTAGGATAGGTCAAGCATCATAGTGGCATCAGAGGATTTAAGCCATAGGAATTTTCACTGTCAAAACTGTGTTGGATGCTTGTTTGGCCAGTAGGGAGACAGACTCAGGATAGGTGTGCATTGGAGAAGAATGTGAGCTTCTTTCCACACCTTTGGCCAGTAATTCTGACCCAAAGCCCTCTCACTCTGCTGAGGGATGGCAGCCTAACATGGGCTATGGACGGCTGCAAGCTGGCCCATGCTGGAGGAACTGAGATCCCCCCAGTTCCAGCAGAATGTCTGTGGCCAACACCATCTCATGCAACTAGAGGTGGAAATAAGGCAAGTCTTTCACTTGTCTCTCCAGTAATATTAGAATGGCTTGTGCCTTTCTTCTCCTAATTCTGTTCTTTTTTCTCCTAAACCTGTTCCAAACAGGAGTACAGATGAATTTCCATACAGAGCAAGTCAGTTGACAATGGGGGAGTTTGAATGGTTTGGCTTTTAATAAATTAATCAGTGCTTGTGTTTTTAACAGCCGTAAGAAATAAAACCTCCATCCCTCTTGTCATGGCAACTACAATAAATGAAACATCATTCAGAAGTCAAGGGAAAAAAACCCACAAGCACTTTTGGTCTCAGCCAAGTCCGCAAAGTAGCAAAACTCATTACTAATTCAAAGAAGCTGTGTCCCTCAGAACTCACCATTGCTGGTTTTACTACTAATAATACTGGAGCTGCATAAATTTAATGGAAGGCAGAGTTTGGCAGAAAGCAAAGTGGCATTAAAGTGCCACTGTCCTACTCAAACATCTCCATGAGGCCTTCACTTGCTTTGGTCAGCCTGGCAAGGAGTGTTGCTGGGTTGTGGGGAAAGAGCAGGGTTACAGTCCTAGAGCTATAGCAGTCTGGTAACATTAAACCTAGACAGAGAGTGGAAGAGGCCATAGGTATTTGTAATTTATTCATAAACAGCTATGCCATCATAAGAAACTTTTTAAAATAATATGTGATAGTTCTTTAAATATTAAAGAGTTTGTTGGCCTATTTTCTCAGTTAATTAGGATAATTTTTTTTTTTTGGCTGCATTAACAATGACTTGAATGCAGTCTGCTTTAGTTGCTCCACAGTTCAGCTACACTGGGTTACAGAAACATGTATTCTTTCTAAGGCACATGACACAGAGGAGGAATGCCACTGTAAGTGTGTAGACCTGTACTTAAAAATGTGTAGACTTCCTAGTAGGTAGTGTTTAGGCTCGATTTATTGAACGTAAAACCATTCACCTGGCATCCTTTTGAGTCCTAAAACAAATGTCTTTTCAATTACAGCACTACCCTTGGTTACTCTGCAGTGAAAGGGCCATGGTCTGGCTGCCGTTCTCTTCAAAGTGCAGTGGTTAACACCATGAAGCTCACCTCTGCAAGCCACATTTGTGAGTACACTTCTTTTCTTACTCATTTATTTTGCCCAAGGCTTACTAGGCCTAGAAGTTAACTCAATAGAAATTTGGCTCTGTGTGTAGCATGTGTGCAGCTGTGTGTGCAGCGTCATGTCACTAATCATAGTAGAGTAGTATGGTTGGAAACTAGCTCTTCCTGAGCGCACATAGAAGGCACTGTTAGCAAAAGATGCACTGTGTTCATCATGCTGTAGGGGTCTGAATAGAAGAACTCATCTGTGTCCCACCTGTCTCCTCTGAAGTCAATGGCAAGGTAAGGGAGAATGTGGGAGCAGAGCTTTGACTGACTATCAAGCATGGAGATGGCCATGGGGGCCTCCTGACAGAGGGGGAGGTTGTCACTGGGGAGGACGTGTGAGCCATCAGTGTCCTGCCATTATGTGCTCTAGTTCAGGGGAGATTGCTGTGGGCTGCGAAATAAGCTGCAGCACCAAAGTTTGACCCCCATTACACAGCTTGGGGACCATCTGAGTCCCTCCACCCTAGAAAAGGACACCAGAAGGGGTGACTCCTGCTCTCTGAAAGAGTCTAAAATGTACATCTCAAGAGGATTCTTATCAGGACTATTTCTGGCTCTTTCAAAGCTGCAGTTAAATAAACCTTTACCCTTGTGGTCATCACCTCTCCTTCTTGGAAGGTGTCCAAGATCTTCATGTTTTACCAAGGGCTGTTTCAGTGGCTTCCTGCAGAAAACCATGTGGTCGAAGAGAAGTTTGCACAAACTCAGAGTACAAGGGCGCCATTAACTTTCCACACAGCTTTTGCTGAGCATCTCCAAAGTGACCTGGGAAGGGGACTTCTCAGTGCGTGTTTCTGCACAGAGTGTTACTGAGCTGACTCGAAGTAAAAGACTAAGTAAATGCTGGCTGTCAGCCTTCAACAAGCTTCCTCATCAGGTGCAAATGGACAGGAAAGGTTTTCTTCCATTTGCACCTGATAAGGAGGTATGTTTCTCCCCCAAAAGCTGGTGTCCGCCACCCCGTGCTTTGCTCCCATAGATAAATTTGGCATTATTTAGATCAATGTTCTCCACGAATGAGTTACTGCTTTTTATTTTCAAATTGAAACTTAAAATCTACTGGCAAATATTTTGTCATCTGAGAGATATCAAGTACACAGAATCAAACCAGCAAGCTCCTAAATGAGAATGGTTGGGTTTATATCAGGGGTTTATAGTTCCTGAAAAGAAATACAACACTAGAAACTTTTACTGAAATTAAACAGGAGACAATACTACAGCGCAGAGGAAGAATTTCTATTTTTGGCTACACCCTTAAGGCAACAGAGGAAGCGTATGTCATGGCTGCAGTGACAGCTAATGAGCAGAAATACAATATTAATTGCAGTAAGTGTAACAAGCTGAAAAGTCTATCAACTTATATTTTCTCAGCGGCTGTAGTTTAGATACTTTTGACTAACACCTCTGTCTCAACTGCCTGCTTCAAGTTTGTTTACCTATATGGCAGAACATAGAGGAACTACACCACCGCTTCCTAGAACCTGTGCTGTGCCATCTGGGCTATTTCCACCTGCACCGGCCGCTGTAGCGCTGCATCCAACCCTGCAGATGTTCAGGTGATTGTCTTCTTCCCACTGCTTGAGGGGCTGACCCAGTTGTACTCGGCTTGCACCAGCACGAAGCCATTCTCCCGGATCTTTCGGAAGTGGATCACCTCCCCGTTTTCTCTGACGGCGATGATGTTAGGGTCAGGCTCACTGAAGGAGACCTCCGTCCGCTTGTGGCAGTGCTGGGCACAGACACAGCGCACAGCAGCTGCCAGCGCCAGGCCCAGAGCGGCGGTGCAGACCAGGAGGATGCCGAGTTGGGCTGCAAGGAGTCGGGTTCCTCTGCCAGGCTCTTCCCCCTTCCCAGGAACAGCAGATTCAGGAGCTGCTCTGGTCACCCATGGCAGGGTGTTCCCACCTGCCTCTTCCTCCTCGCCCCTGGCATCTGCCTCCTCTGGCTGCAGTGCTGGCTTTCTTTCTGCCATTTGCCTTGAAGCTGATGACAAATTGCCGGCAGCGTCGGTATCACCAAACCAGGCTGTTGTCACAGTGGTGTCACCCAGGGGAGTGTGAACATACGGTGCAGAAGGAGACTCTGCCACATGTGGGGAGGCTTTCAAGATGTCTCTACTCTCGGTATTGGCCTTTGAAAGCAAAAACATGACAAGGTGTGCAGTGAGGGAAGAGAAAGGGGGCTGATTAGATGCTCACAGCCTACGTCATGATACAGTTCAGCTCTGTATTTCTGACACCCAGGTGTCCCCCTGGCCTTAGAGTAACCTTGTGATATCCCCTGGTTGGTTACTTAGTAGTTTTAGAAAATGAGGCAGATTCAGCGCCGCTCCATCTGTATCAGAATTGCCACGGGAGGGACAAAGCACTGGGAGTTGGTCCCAGGGGGGCAAGGCAGAGCGGGTGGAGGGGACAGAGGTGAAGGGCACAGGCAGAGAGGAAGGTCGCTGCTTTGTCCAAGAAAAAATCTGCAGCTCCCATTGTGGCAGTGGCAGCGGTAGCATTTTTCACAGGCATTGTTATCACACACAAAAAAATCACTTAATTAACAGTACCCCCCTTGAGTGATGCCAGGGCAATGCTGAAAGGACAGGCGTGATCTCCCCAGCCAAGCGTCATGTTTAGGGTCACAGCAGACCCACTGGGATTCAGTATTGCCCTTCTGAAGCTGTGGATTGAACCGTGGAGCAGAGGGACCCAGGAGGCTTGGGATGGCCTTTGGGGCAGTCACCTACTACCTGCGAACTCTCCCCCGAGCCTGTCTTGCTTTCTCAGTCTATGCAGCCAGTTTGAAACCTGCTGCCTCAGAGTGTTGCTTAACCACCCATTTTCGTGGGAATGACTCCTGTTCCTAGGGGCTCAGTTTTGTGCCGCGCACCTTATTTTATCTGTCACAAAACGACAGCCAGTCCATGCCAGTTCTGCAGCCCAGGCTTTGCTGCAGATATCATCCAAGCCTTAACGGTGAAACCGTCATACAATTTAGGAGGTCCCCAATGAATTTTTCCATTCCTACTGTGCACCTGAGCCCCCATCCAAAACCTGGAAAATGTACTGGAGTTTTTTCTTCGGCTCCACTGAGATTTGGATCTGGCCCTCAGTAGCTGGCACCTCTCCAGCCTGTCCAGCCCAGCAGGCTTTTTCACACATCCATTAATTACACCAGAGAAACTCTCACCCTCTACCATCATTAGCGATTTCTAAAGCTTGCTGGGAAGACAGTGTGACAGGAGCATAAAGCTGAGGTAGGAGACCTGGCAAGCTGTGAAGTGAAGCAGGGGAGGGTCAGAGCATTCTTTGTGGAAGAAAAGGCTTCTGAAGGTGCTAGTAAAATACAGTAGCAAATAAAAGACTTTCAGTGGCTGAACTGCAAACTGTAAAGTAGCTGGCTGGCAAAGTTGGGATTGCATGTGTATGGATCACTTGCCCTTAAAATGCAAACACTATGCTGTAAGGATACGCTGCAGGATTTGGGACTTTAGGATACAAAATGGAATTGCCTTGCAAGTCCTTGCCCTATCTCACCCCATTTTTCCTTTCTTTTTGTACTTTCTCCATTCTTGCCTAATGTCTCAATAGTTTTATTTCGTTATGCTCTTCTGGTCTTGCCTTGCACCGTAACTGTTCCTTTCCTTTGGTTACCATCTTCTGTCATTTCTCAAGTTCTCTCCATGCCTATGCCAGGTGCCCATGTTACACATCTCTCCTTTACTTGTTCTCAGTCCTCCACTCCTTTCTAAATATTTCTGCCTCATCATTCTCTGCTGTATGGCCCCTTCCTCTTCTATTTTCTTTGAGATTACTTCTCTTCCTCCTGTGCCATCCTGCAACCTGGATCTGGTTCTTTACTTTCCTTGTATTTTTTTCCTCTCCATTCCCTGTGTATTGGACTTCCCCTGCTAACTCTGTGTCCCATGTGTCTAAGCTATCCCTGCTTTCCAGCTTCTCCACTGGTTCCCATCTGAGCATCCTCCTCTCTCTGCAGCCCCGGTATTCTTCAGTTTCTCTCCCTTCTCTTGCTCTCCTTTTCTTTAACTAATTTCTTGCACGCCCTTCCCAGCTCCCACATCTCCTTCCGTACATACAGCCACCTCGCTCCCCCAAGGCTGCAGTCCTTCCACACCTTTCTGGGCTTCCTCTCCTGAGGCCACCCTTTCCCAAAAGGCACTCTCACCTACTCATCCCATCTGCCAGCTCCTGCTCTTCCAACTGTCTCCAGTGAGTGCACCCCACACCTGTAGCTAACCCCACCATCACCACCACCACCTCTGCCTTTCTGCTCCATCCAGCCTCCTGGGCTGACCCTGCCCTCGGAAAGCACACGGCTTCCTTGGCTGTCCCTTGGAAAGCTGAAGTCTTTGACCTCTGGTGAATGTCATGGATGGTAGCTATCCAGCATCTCTGGAAAGGAACATCTCAGCCTTCCGCAGGAACAAAATACAGGTTTCCAACACAGCAACATCCAGAAGCCTGTAGTCATGTCTACATATGGAAAAGTTATTTTAGTTTTTACAGGGGGACTCTTAAAAACTCAGGCAACGATGTCAAAAGGAAAACAAAAAAGAGATACGAAAACTGATTCCCAGTTAAAGTAAAAAAATTAAAACTCTTAACAGTGTCAGTGTAGTTTCACTTGTGAGAGCTACACGGGCTGCTTGGTGCTGTGATGCAGTAGAGAGGTTTTACCCTCATCTTCTCTTAGACCTTTCTGTCTTTGGAGAAGACGTCCTACCCAACTCCGTTGCTTACCTGCCTGTCTTCTTTACACGTCAAACACAAGCGTGTGGTGGCAGCACTGTCAATGCTTCCTGCTCTAAGATATGGACAGAGGAAGGGCAGGGTTAGTAAATGAGACCTGTTGCTGCAGCTCATGTGGGAATCCCTGGGCTCTGCACCACTCGAGAATCCCCATCATTTTCACCCAGACTATGAAATGTTGCATGAAAGCTCATGTGACCCAAACCCTCTAAGAGTTCTGAGCAGATAGCCTCAACCCAAAATTTCATCATTGCTTTTGAATCCTTTCTTCCTTTTCCCTGCAAATGGAGAAATAGGCCCGCCGAGTTCACCATTTCATTGAGTATTTGTATGCGCTTCTGGAAAAATACTGTAGCCACCAATAGTTTTTATCACATTTTTCAGCCACTGGCTGGTCCTCTGCTGGGCTGAGCAGCACAGTGTTGGGTTTTTAAGAGCTGGATTTTCTCCCTGTCACTGTCTGTTGTGTGCAATCTCCAAAGAATTATTTCTCAAGATCTGGGCAAGCAAACACCCTCCCGTCTCCCTGCCCCGAGCTGCAGACACCTTCCTACATGGAGCCTCGCTCGTCTGTGGGGAAACTAGTACTATTTTCGTTCTGCACAAGGGCTGGAGAAATAGCTCTTCCCACCGCCTAGTTTACCTGTCAGAGGTGCTGTAGCTGGAAGTGTCATCCTGGGAGAGGAAACCTCGCAAGGTGTCCATCATGCCGGGGTCTCGGGTGGGGAGGGATGGCTCCAGCCCCCAGCCGCTGGACCCGCTGCTCCTGCCAGACACAGCCCGCGAAGGCCGGGCTGGCTGCTTCGGCTCCATGACGGGATGGGCGTCTGACCTGACACCGAAACCTGGCTCCGGTGCCGGCGTTGCCACCGTGCCAGTGGGGCTGGCAGGCAGTGTGGTGCGCAGCGGGGAGTTGGTGGCAGCCACAGGAGAGGTGGGACCTTGTCCAGCACAGAGAGAAAACAAGCAGGGAGGGAGGAACAGAAGTCTGTTGTCTTTGGTTTATTTATTTCAGATCCCACTTGGTGTTAATGTTTGCCAGGAAGAATCATAATAGTGACTTTTTTTTAATCTTCATGTCACTTAATTTTAAGTGGGAACCCAGCTGGAAAGTAAAGCAGGAAAACCTGCTGCCTAAATTATGGTCAAGTGAAACAATTAAAACCCAGTCTTGGTGCCATGCTGAAAATGCTGAGAAATGCGTCTGATTTGGTTGTAAGTAAATTATTGGAGCATTTTACCGACCAAAGGCTGCATAAATACAACTAAATACAGACCTGAAGGGCAATAGTGACATTTAGAGACAAATGTATTTGCTTATTTAGAGAGCAGTGCTAATTGCACTTGCTTGTCCTAAGGGGCTGAGGTTTTACATAAAGCATGTTGTATTTTAGGTTTTGCATTGAAATTATAAGATCAGGCAGCCCTGTTTGTCTTTCTGGTGCCCTCCTCGGAACTGGCTCTGTCATCTTGAATGCTGACCCATACCCTCACTTCAGGGTGTTCACCATGGCCATCTCCCCAGTGGCCACAGGAGTTAAATGGGTCCCACCAGCTTGTTTGGGTCACTTGTCACTTTGATGCTTGCCTGGAATAAGCTTTAGAACTACTCTGTGGGGAGCGGTTGGTAAGAAACCCGTACCTTTGTTTGCCATACCTGTGGGGTGTGGGTCAGCTGGTCCCTGTGAGGGTGCGGGAATTATGGAATCGGGCTTCTTGCCGCTGCCAGCAAGTGTTTTGTTCTGTCCTTGCTGAGCCACGGTAGCAGATTCGATCTTTGCCCAGTAAACAAAGTATGACTGGACTATGGAGATGCTGTTAAAACATCATTAGGCATTTACTAATTAACATTAGGAATTTACTGGCTGTATGGCATTAATAAAACATCCAACTGTTTCACAGGGATCAATTCACAAGGACTGCTTTAATCCAAAGACAGGAGTGATGCTAAAGTATTTTAAAGGATTAGCCCATCACACATTTTATATTACAAATAAAAGATACCAGGCCCCATAAGAAAGATACAGGGTGAAGAATCACCAGCCATAATCAAGATCAGCCAAAAAAATGTGTGGGAACTTAAATTAAAAA
The DNA here is from genome assembly GCF_023634085.1 of Falco cherrug. Classification (NCBI taxonomy): domain Eukaryota; kingdom Metazoa; phylum Chordata; class Aves; order Falconiformes; family Falconidae; genus Falco; species Falco cherrug. Next base: position 14,808,686 of record NC_073697.1, on the reverse strand, counting down.
AAAAAAAAGAAGAAAAAAAAAAAAGCTGTTGTATTTGCTGTGTTGTTAGAAGCACATTTGGAAAACTTGGACTAGCTCTGCTGATAATCTTCTGTAGGCAGGGATACAACAGTGGTATTTACTAATTAAAACAAGTCAATGTAACTTGTACAAACAGCAGAATAGGTAGAGAAAAAAAAAAGTCTCTCTGCTCAGCCCTCTGATATTTGAGCCCGTCTAACCCTCTGCCTTTTGTCAGGTGCCAAAACTGCATTGGCCAACCTTTAACTGTTCACCCAGAGAGCCTTATTTAAGCTGGAGGTTTTGGGAGAATTTCAGCTTGGATTGCTCAGCTGCTTCTGCGAATTAGCTAAGGGGAAAACAACCCGGGTTTTCCTGTGCCAGCCGACTCTTATGAGGCATTTTTAAGCCTAACAAGGAGTTTTTCCAGATGCTGTTGATAGGGAGAAAAGGGAGAGGCTGTCAGAAATCAGCCTGGAGGATCAAAAGCCAGAGGGTGAAGGAAGCATAAGAGCGGGTGGCTAGGAGTGGGTGGTGTTTGGTTTGTGTTGGGTTTATTTGGTTGCTTGAGTTTTATGTGTTTTTAATAGTATTTCCTGATCTAAAACAACAACCGAAAACTGGAAATGCCAAGCAAGCGGCAATATTTCTGTTTCAATGAATTTGTGTTGAATCACGATGAGATGCACAAGCCACAGCACTCACCGGCACACTTGTGTTTTGGGGAGTGGCCAAGGATTTAGCCAAGCAGCTTCTAAGTGGTTTTGTAAAGTCAAAACGTAACAATTTAATTTCTTCCAAAATGAGAAGTCTCAGTGCTTCCTCTAAGACAGCCAGTTAGAAGATGTTTAATTTCATTCCAAATCAGAACCAAAATACTTGGACAGTTTGGGACTTTGGTGCAAAATAGAGATGTCAAGTTTTGACCCAGTGCTCCCTCTCTCTTCCTACTGTGAATAATTATGTTTACATATAACTTCTTTTAAACCCACTCATTTTTAATTATTTTTCCTTTAAAGAAGTGATATACAAGATTATTCTGTAGGCAGGGAAGTCCTGTGGGCTGTGTTATTTAGAAAGAGGCAACATGATCACACAGTTCTCTCTTTATGCCTTAATATTTCTATTTCTTAAGTGCTTATGCTGTCATCTTCCAGTGTATTTATTGTGAGAAAATAGTGACCATGTAAATAAAAAGCAGCACTACCCAGCAGCTATAAATAGTGATTTATCTACCAGCTGGGATACTGTTGCAGCATTTGATAAGTATTTAGCTATATGGGGTTTAAGATACATAAACCACTGTGCTGGACAAGTACGATGAAAAAATAAAACCAGACCTTAACTAAGAATACACAAATTCTGGTTAGGAACCAGTGATGCTCTTACAAAAACTTGATGTCTCCAATGGGTTGGTCTGGTGCTTTCCATACGAAGGACAGGTTTCTCTTCAGTGACTTGTCTGAGTGGGTGACAGTGTCACCATCTTCAAAGCAAGTCAGCAGCTTGGAACCAGGAGGGATGAAGACAAACGTGCCAGTGATTTCATCGTTAGACACTTTGCGAGCTTGAAGCAAAAACCCCATAAAATCCCGGGTGCTCCTCACTGTTACTGCAAGACAAAACAGGGAACACGAAGGGATTTGTCTCGTAGTTATGGGGTGAACTGTTTGCAATGGACTTTCCAGTGGTAGCACTGTAACTAAAAGAAAACCCCCTGCAACACCAGCAATAATGTTTTACTGTCTTTGTCCTCACGGTCTGTCTTGGACATGCTGGATGCAGGAGGCCAGACTTGAACTTTGCGGTATGGAATTGCACCCAAAATTTGCTTGAGTCTTTTTTTTTTTTTTTCCCTCTCCTCGATTATAAGCTCCAAAGGACATTGCATTAGGCAGCATGCAGCCATTTTTAAGGAAGGAGGTTTGGGTACCACCCTGTAAATACACAAAAGCTTGAGTGCTGCCCTCGGAGAGGTTTTATTTTACATGGGGATGAGCAGGCAAGTGGCCAGGCTGGGGAGCAGTGCCTCTCATCTCTGCATCTGCCTTGGGAGCAACGATGCTGGGGCCGGGGCATGCTGCCCAGCCATACCTACGAGTCAGGTGAGCCACCCAGACCCCTTCGTGCAGTGCAGAGAGGCAGGGGAGGCAACTTTACCCTCTGGAGGTGGCTCTCATGCGCCATCGTGGCAATGAGGTCCTGTATGGTCTAGACAAATGGATCCCGCCCAAAGCATCCAAACCTACTGGCTTCCTCTGGCAAACAGCTGGACAAAACCATGGTGAAAACCTGGGGTCAGCCATCACCTGAGAAACCTCAGGCCAAGCGCCGCCAGCGGAATCCCTCTGCCAATATGTTTGTTTCCTCGTGACGTGACGAGAGAGATGGCGTAGCTCACTAGGGGCAGCTGTCCCTCTACCCAGCCCCCACAAAGATTAATGCCATCGCTTGAGATTAGTTACCATGTATTTTTCAGACGCAGGAATGAGAAGCTATTCCTTACCTGGAACCTTGTCACCTGGGAAGTAGAAGGACATGTTGGTGTGGACAGTGACATAGTTGTTGCCGGGGCTGTGCAGCTGCACTCTCAGGTGCCTGGGCATCATGTCAGTGCAGGCAGAAAGGCTCGCGCCGTGTGAGAAGGCAGCCACGTAGGAGACCAAGCACAGGGTTGTGCATGCCCAGCCAGCGATGGCAACGCGGGCTCTTCTGCCGCCCTCCATCCTACGGCAGAAAACAACGGGCAGGTTCACTTCAAAGCAGCAGCTTCAGCAGCCTGTGAGCCCCTCTGGTGCCTTTGAATTAGCTGAGTTCCGGCACTACCCTGCCCACTGCCTTTAAACAAAGGACAATAAATGATATCTCTGGCACATGGAGCCACCTCCATAATCCGCAGCATTTCATATTTTGCAGTAAATTGTTGAGGCTGGGGTTGAGGGGAGGTCGTGCAAGAGGATGCATTTCTTGCAAAGTTGCCCATGAAGGGAGCAGTTGGGAGAGATTTGCTCTAGAAAATCTTGTGGGATGGCATGTGGCTGCCTCCCGCTCTGCCCTGGGGGAGCACGAGGCACCTCTTAGCAGCCCGCACGTCGCGGCTCAGAACCGCTGGGCTGCTAGTGACTGTCAGACCCTTCCCCAGCTGCCCAGCAGCATTCCAGCTTGTCCTTGTTGGTCAGGGCTGGCTGTTGCTGATGAGACAGCAGCGATACTGACTTTGAAGTGTGCATTGGAAGCGAGATAAATGGGCAGCCGTTTTGGTTAACGCCAGGATTTCTCCTTCTCCAATTTTTAATCTAAGCAAGCATCTTTCCTCAACACAGTCAAAGTTTAATATTTGGTATACCATGTCTTTAGTACTGCTCAGCTTTGGTGGCTGGAACAAAACGCATCTCCAGATTAGCTGGGCTATTGTGTTATTCTGATTTTTCAGAATGCACTTTTGAAAGTGAAGCTGAAGGACAAGTGTGTGGCATTTATTGTAACAGGTATCGTAAGGCAGGTAGTCTTGCTTTTAACATAGCGCTTTCTAACATCTTGTCAACATGCAGCTTTTCCTGGCTTAGATTTCATAGTAGATGTAGATAAATCGGAGGAAACCAGCGGCTGAGGCGGTCTCGCTTACACCTCCATCCCTAGCACTTCTGAAACTTGCCAGCTGAGTATAACAAACCACCACTGCACACGAAATGGTCTGTGCCCAGCCTGAAGCAGGGAGCAGACGGATGCAGTTTAACCTCCCACAGCCGAGCATCGTGCCACTCCGACCATTTATGTGCCAGAAGATGCCCGTGGGACTCACAGGAGCCTTTGCTAAATATCTCAGCCCCTGCAGGACCAGTGTCAGGATGCCTCCTCTTCGTGGAGTCAGCCTCCCGTCTAGGCACACCTAAACCTCCCTCGATGGATATGATTTCTTGCAGGAGCTCACGAAAGCACCCCGAGCAGCAGCAGCTCTCTCCCTCGGGCATTTCCCAGGCTGCGCTGCTGTTTCCCACCCCTCTCCCAGCCGCCCTCCGCACCCCTCGCCGCTGGAGCACGGGGAGCAGGGCCGTGATCCCCAGCCCCCCCCGGGATGGGGCTGCTGGTGCCGCTGTCACTTACCTCGGGACACGTACGCCTGCGGGCTCGCTGCCACCGCTGCCCGCCCGGCCTGCCGGAGACCCATCCTTTCAGGGACCTTCTTCGCTTTCTCCTCTAATGGGAAGCGCAGCAGCTGTTACTGCTAATACCCACCACCTACGGCAGCTCTCCGGCAGTGCCCAAATCCTGCCTTAATCATATTAGTTTTCCTCTTCATATCCCACCCCTTTTTTTTTTTTTTTTTTTTTAAATCTCCAAGCTTCTGCAATGAAAACAAAGGCAATCAGCAGGGGGGCCAGCAGCAAGCCGTGGGGTTTGTGTGGGACACCCTGGGACTCCTTGGCAGACATGCAGGAGGATCGGACTCTTGCTCACCCCGTTACCCTCCCCACACCCCCTGCTTCCATGCTGAAGCTTTGCAAAGCAAAGCCACGTCAGCTCCCCCCAGGCCGTAACCCGCAGGCTGTGTGCACCCTGATTCTCACACTTAACGGGAGCTATTTTGGCAGTAAAAGCAGAATTCTGCTAGGAAGGCCAGGTGGGTTCATCCCACCCACCAGCCCTGCCAGAAGGAGCCATTAACACCCCCCAAACCCACCAGAGCTGGCACATGGGACTGAATATCTGATATGTGAGACTGTCCCCTGGCACACAAGCTGCATTTAAATCCAGGCTGCCACCCTGCTCCTTGCCTGAGCTACACTGCAGCCATGCCAGTGCCTGGACATGGAGCCAATCCTGTCCCTGGGCTTCCCGGATCCTCCTCAGATCTGTCTTGTCACGGCAGGCTGCTCTTGTGATGGGGACTCTCAGCTGACCCTGGCCACTGCCACCAGGCTCGCCCCACTCCCTGCCAGCAGCTCCTTGCTCGCAACGGATGGAAATTAGGGTCCAATTCCTTGTCATTATTAGAGCTGCCATCAGGAGATGCTGAACAAACTGCTGGCAGCTTGCAGCCCAGAGAAGGGCCAGAGGAACAGCCCCATCGGCCGCCTGGCTGGCTTTTCTTCAGTCAGCAGACCCTCAGGAGGCAGCGCTAGATGTCTGAGGGCCACCAGGAAGGGGGTTGGCCCTGTGGTGCAGAAAAGCTATTAAAGATGGAGGGGCAAAAGAGCACTTGGTGCGTTTTAGTCCTCCTCGTCCTCAGATAAATGTGTGGCTGATGGCTGAATGAATTCATGCTAGTGCTTAGGCCGCTCTCCCTGCAGGACACCACAAAGCTCTGTCTTGCCCTGTGACTTAAGGACAGACACCAACACCACCTCATTTCGTTTCTGCAGCTCCAGTGGTGCCTGTATTCAATGTTGCCTGGGGTCTGACCAGCATGGGAGTCTGGCCAGAGTGGGCATCGTGGTGACCTCTGCCCGGGGCAGCCCCTGCAAACTGGAGACAGGCTTGCAGACACCCCACTTATTAGCACTGTTCCCATCAGCCTGCCCTGGTCTACAGCTGGTCCTTTGGATGGGAAACTGAGGTACCACCACCAACAGCCTAGCTCTCGTCTGTTTAACCAGTTTGAAAGCACAGGAACTGATGGTCCTGGGCTCTCAGCAGCCTGCTCTCCTCTGCGTTTGGAAGAGGTCTTACAGCCGCTGAATTTCAAGTTATAATGCAAGTCTTACAGTTTTCCTTCCTTTTGTCAGTGGAAGCAGAGGGTAGTTCAGGGGAAGGGGGGAAGGGTTTGCATTACTGATTATATTCCAGCTTGCCGTTGCCCATACTTTATATAAAAAAAAGAGACTACCTTTGTGCTATATTAAAGACTAATCCTTTCCTGAAACCAGCTGGTCTCTTACAGCCTTTCCTTACTAACTTAACCCTACACTGAACTATCCCTTGCTGATAACTCCAGCATAACAAAGCAGCAGCTCCAGACCTCCAGCAGTCCACATGGGAAATGCCAAACACATCGCAGCCGTTATGGCACAGTGGCCAGGTCTGAAACTTACTTATTGCAGGTAAATGTAGGTCGTTGCACCTCAGCATGGCCTTGCATTACATGGTCTTCAGCTGCTGCCATGCATTAGGCATACATTTTTGTATTGGACCATTTCTCCATGGGCTTCCACCTGGAAAAGGGGGAAAAGCAGCAGCAGAGTGCAGACCCTGAAACGGTGGTGTTGGGTGCTCCCTGGAGCTCTGTGCAAAGCTATAGGGAGAAAAGCTTCAAACAAATGAGACCCAGACCCAACCCGTCCATAAAAGCATGGGACGTACCGCAGGGCTGAGCTGGCTCTGCCGGCTCCCGAAGCTGCGGCAGTGGGAGGAGGGCAGGGTGTGCTGCCCGGTGGCGCGGGATGCAGGTTTAGCAGCACCAGTCAGTGGAGCTGCACAGTGCTGCCTGGATGCAGCATTAATTGCTGGGCTGATCTGAAATACAGCCTTATGCAGAGTTCATCCTCACTGCTGGCTCTCAAGCAGAGGCTTCAAAGCCACTCTCAAACCGAATGTCACAGCCACCCCCTCCTTAGAGATGGAAAAAGCCTGTCACAGCCATTACCGTGACACGAGCACCTACCAGCAGCCTCAAAATGTACATTTGAATACCAAGTGACAGGCAGATGCTTCCAACGAGAAATACAGCCCTCTCCATAGCCTCTGGTTGCATCACCCACCAGGACAGCATTGCCTCAGCCTTCTCTGGCCAGAGCTTTGACCTGATGGAGTCACTTGAGCTCAGCCAGGCCCTGCGTATCACTCTGACGATGGGGCCCAGACAGACACGAGAAGACCAGGTGGCACTGCTGTCACTAGAGAGAGGTTTGCCTTTTTCCTGTCATAAATTTCTTTGTTAGTAGGGAGCTTGCAAGAAGGGGACATAACACAACTTACACCCGGCCTATTGTTTTCTCAGCAGCACTTGTGTAGTGGATTTTTAGCAGGAAAAAACCCACAGCTGGGATTTAAAAATAGCACTAGGGAAAAGTGTGGATGCTCTGTAGTAGCTTGATAACCAAGATAGACTATTGACAAAGTGCACAGAAGGATTATAAACACAGTAACATCTCAGGCTCTTTGATACAGAAACTTTCTCCTTGCAGATTGCTTCCACATCTCTGCTTCGTTGGGGCACAACAGGGACAGCAGACGTGGAGCAGGTGCAGTGGAGGTCACTATGTAATGCAGACATGGATGTGAGCAACCCAGAGCTGACACTCAAGAGCAAGCTGGTTGCTTCATTGGCAAGTTGAGAAATGCTTTGCTACTGCAAGACAGTAAGAGCTATATAACAAGTTACAAGTCCTTCCTGGTCAGCTAGTGGCTACCTGAGTCCTGCGAACGAAGTTGGAGGGGGTTAGAGAAGAGTGGGCAGGTTGATGAAGTAGGGAGCTTGAAGGTGGCAACAGCTGAGTCCAGATCACAAGGAACTGATCGTTAAACCAACAAAGCTGGCAGCACCATTTTATTTAGGAAGATTTCAGGTCATCTTTAAAACAAGCAGCAGTGGCCAGCTGTGAGAGGAGTGGTTAAAAACTCACAGTAGGAGAGCGGCAAAACCCCATGGTAGTGCCCCAAGGGGACTGGAGAACAATGCCTACAGACTGGCATCTCAGGCTTGGCCTGTGCATGTCTGTGGCTCTGTGTTTGGGGAGACCAGGGGAAAGAGGATGTTTCTCTGACATCTAGTTAGGCAGAAGGTTGGCAGAAGTACTGAGAGGTCCTTCCATTTCCACCCAGTTGACTATTATTGCTGTTCTTCTATCCCACTTACTGTAGCGTGACAGTGGATTCAAATGTTACTGCTGGGAATGAACTGACACACACCTTCACACACAACGTAAAACGTAAGCCTCCTTCCCTTACAAATTCAGCTGAAAACCCCACAGACCAACCCTTTATTTGGTAACTACTGCAACGTGGGTAGCTGTTCGGTAACTACTGCAACATGGGCAGCTGTTCAGCACTGGGGGATGGGGTTGAGGGAAAGAGAGACGGTGCAGGGCTCTTTCTGGATCTCAATAAAAAGGGCTCAGCAACAAATAGCTTAATGACTGCTTTAACAAGACAGATGAGGAATACAGACAGCAAGTAAATTGTACATCCCTTCAGATGCTGAGCACCCCACTTTCATGTAGCATCAGATGGAGCCCAGATGGATTTTCCTGTCATGCATTGCTCAGAGCAGATGCAGCGCTGTCCATGGAGAGCAGCTCTCCCATCACCTGAGCTATTTTTTAATTTCCTTACAAGAAAACAACCCTCTTTCTAAAGGATGTTCTCATGAGAACTTGTTGCTGCTCTGCTAGATAAAGGCAAGGCCAGGCAGGTGGTGCAGTCGCAGTACTGTGTGGGAGCTGCCCGTGCCCCCCGCTGTCAGGACGAGGAGGTGTCCTGTGGCCAAGGGGTCCATGCAGCCCAGCAGAGACCTGGAAGCCACGCTGCCAGCCTGAAGCTGCTGTGTGGATCACTGACTCTGACGTGTTCATGGGCCCCTCGGTCAGGATCAATACAGCAGCTCAGAAAAAGCCTCCTCCCATCCAGTTTCACAGCCTTGGAGACCAGTTTGGCACAGGAACCTGAAACTTTGCTGGCTCTGCAGCCTGTTTGCTTTCAAAACTGCAACGGGCCTGGAGCTAGACACAGGCACGGGTTAGCATGGCAAAGATTGGGCATGGGTTTGGTACCATCAGTCAAACATTCCAAGGCGATCACTTTGCAAACGCTTTCACACTGCCTTCACTGCCGCAAATAATGCAGCCAAAACCTGCAGAGCTGGGTGAGAGCCTGAGGGCTCAGTGGGCAAGTCGTAGCCACCAGGGCTCTGGGTAGCTCTTTGGTCATTGCAACACTGTGAAAAAGATGGAAAGAACTCAAATACGTGATGTTCAGAGTGGTTTGCTTTAGATTCCCTTTGAAATAGGAACCAGGTGGCAACTGAGTGGCCATCAGTGTATACCTTTAAAGCAACCTCCCAGCATGCTCTCCTGCCTTCATATAGGGGCACTTCAGGGTGCTGTAGCCTTGAGTAGGGACCTGGCTTTTGGCTGCCCCACCACACAGTGAGTATTTACCCCCTCCTTACAGATGGGCTTGCTTTAGTTTCCACAGGCTGTGCTGCACTGCTGCTCCCAACCAGGCTTTTGCTTGAGGAGATGTGGCTTAGTTTGGCTTTTCAAGTGCAGGAAGGTTACGCTGGATGTGGGATGCAGCAGATCCTGAGTTACTGCTCTTCCCAGAGTCTGTCTGGCGTGGTGAGGCTGGGGCAGTGGTTGAACAGCCTTGGTTTCATGAAATGATCTCATTGCATGAAAGTACAAACTATGGATGTGAAGGTGTGAAGGCAGCTCTAGTCTTTGAAATCCAGTTCATTTTTGTTTGTTAGTTTTGGATTGCTTAGTTTTGGGTGCAGTCTTCTAAGACAAGTGATGGACCAGCACTTGTAAAGTTGCTTAAGGAATGTTTCATTGTCAGTCCTGAGCTAGATGAGCCTGATCCATGAGTAAAACTGTTTTATACTCTTCTATGTAGGTACTGGGGCAAGAGCATTAGGATGTGGTAAATGAGGTAACGTGAAGGACATGAGCATTACTATGTAATACAGTCTTTTGTGTAGGAAGATACATTGTGTTTCTAAGTTTGTATGTCCCAATGGGATAAAGATATTATAAACTAGGTCGAGATACTCTTAAGCATCAAGAGTTTGTGGAATATGCCATTCTGCTTTGATGTTTACATACATATATAATGGGGTCCTCACCTTAAAACTTTGGATAGTGTTCTGTGTGCTGCTCTGAAAGCTGTCTAGCCAGTGTCTGATTTACTTGCAAGTGGTATGGTGTCCTACAGAATATATTAAGTGAAAACAAATTCTAAGAGATAAGTAAAAAAAAAAAAATCAAAGGTGAAGGTTTTATTCAACTCAAAACAGACTACATCCGAACATTGGACTACCTAACTGAAGTCAAGCTTAAATGTTCACTTGATTTAAATACAGAGGCTGAAAATTGAATTAAGGAGGAAAAAAATCTTGTAAAATGTAGATAAAGGTCAGTGACTGTGGGAATTAAATGTTTAATTTCTTTAGCTACTTTTGAAATTTGAATATGAATTGCAACAGCTCATCTTGATGCAAATTTTCCTGTCTACCTCACAAGGTAAATAGTGACTTCATGATCTAAAATACATTTTAAAAAACAACGCTTAGCACGTGAACTACATAGTATTTTCTAAGTTCAGAGTTTAGTATGTGACTAGACCAGCTGAAGTAGATATCACAACTGAAAAATGTTCTATAACTAGACTTGTAGAAACAGAACTGCAGTTGAAAAGTTAGCGAGGCAAACTTTTGAGACTAAATCAAAGTCTGTGCAGAGCACATTGCTATAGGTGGGTAGGTGGAGGAAGAGTGGGGAAAAACTAACTCTTATTGAAATAAAAATGAGAAAACCCCAAACCCCAGATGGTCTCCAGAAATGAAACGCACAGTGACCTGCCAGCTGTGTATAGATGGCAAAACAAAGAAGCCACATGCTCCACTTGGAGACATCTTCCTTTTTTTAAAAAGTGACTTAGAGAAGAGCAAGTTGGTGATTTGTACTTAGATCCTGGACCCTTTTCAACCCTTGTCAGAAAACAATAAATTTTTGAAGCATATTATAAAGTAGCATCTCCATGTATTCCGTAGTGGCTTCTGAAGTGTTTAATGTGGAAAGGTTAACTATTGATTGCAAAATAATTTTGAATTATTCCTTGATTTTTTTTTTTTTTAAAAAAAGAATTTAAAATTTGCAACCCACATTCTCTCCCTTGGATAACTAAAACGTCACTGTTCCCTGCTTGCATTAGAGCTACTGGTACTTGGGAAGAATGGACCAATGTTACATTCACACAATTGTCTGGTGTTCATCCATCCACAACTAGAAGTGTTTTTTTTTGTTCCTGGAGGCACTACAAACTGCCCAAAGAATAAAGCAGGGCTTCAGAAAATGTGTTTTTAAAAATTGGCTAAATTATCTCACAGTGAGGTATATTACCCTAACTTATAACTTTGTCCCAAGGAACAAGAAAACGTTCCGAGTATCTGGATTTTAAGTGCAGTAACACTCAGACTAAGAAATACCTGAATATTCAGGTGGGGCGTTTTTTCTTGTCTGACTGCATGTAAAAGGAGGAAAAGGTAATTTTTTTAAAGCAGAGTAAGTATCAATGTAAAACTGAGCTGGATTTACTCGTAGGCTTTAATTATCTGGGAGCACTGTTGCAAAATATAAACAAGTTCTGGCTCCACTGCCTGCAGAGGTTCCCCCTCCCTAATGCACACCCCATACTATAAGCTTAATGTATTTGTTCTTGTTTCTGGCTAGCACATAATGGAAGAGAACATATAGATGGTACTAGGTTGGAGGGAAGCGTATGGGAGGAGAATGAACTGTCTGAAGAGGATGCATATGGCATGTTTACAAAAGCTTCCTTTTCAATTCCTAGTCTGTTTTCAGGAGAAGCTTTAGATATTAGTTACAATTTCTTTTTATTAACAAAGACCACTGTGTTTGGTAGAGATGCAGGGAAGAAATGTAACTGCAAGCTGGGGGGTGGGGGGAGGGCAGTACATATGCAGAAGGTGAAGCAGCTTCTACTGTGATGGCATGCCAGCCAAGAGCTCTTCACCTGTGACTGATTCCTCAGCTGGCACAGAGCTTTCTTTTCACCCTTGGGGCTTTTCTTTTATTTGATTTCATTCTTTCCCCACTCCTAACTGTGCAAGTGACACCGTTACATCCCTTGAGTCAATCCACAATTCAAGATTTCTTTGGACAGCTAAATTTTTTACCTAATGACTCTTACTAGATTGGCATTTAAAGCTGACCCTGTGTTCTCCAAAAGGATGGGTCAGTGTCACTGAAACATTAGCATTTTCCTCCCCAACATCAGTTAAACTATTGTTTTGCCATCAGTACAAGGCTGTGATTTGCAATTACTCGGTGCCTGCTTACCTTCCTATCATTATTTCTGTAACTGTTAGCATAATCAAACAAGCTGTTGCTTTGAGTCAGTCTTGCAGCACTATTACATGCTTCTCTTATTTATTTTCTGTACAGTGGAACAAAGCAATGCTTTGAAACAAAAACATTCAGTAAGTTTATACGGCTTTACATTTATTTTAAAAAAAGAAATATTTAAACACTTGTGTATTTCACCTGTGGATTATTAACTACAAATCAAATAGAGCTCATCATTTTGAAAAGGTTCACACGTACAAAACGGCCTCCTTCTGGCATCTTCACATCCTCCTCTTCTGTGTGCTTATGTACAATACTGTGAAAAGGAGAAAGTGGCACATGTAAGAGGGCCCTGGTAAATAATGTGCAGAAGCTTGTTTACTTAAAATATCTTATTTCCATGGCTTGTAAAACAACAGTGTAATGAATCCTCCTCAGCATGAATGAAGTCAGGAAACTTTGAAGTCCAAGTTTCAAGAAATGCTGTCACATTTACACATTATGTACTACTTTAGTTCAGTATACACTTTATTCATAGCCAAACTACATAGCCAGCAGATGCTGGCTGAACAGAGGAAGAATAAAGCCAGCTACCCTGCAGCATTACTGAGGGGAGCATGAGAGTTTAAGCAGCAAAATTACTTGTCAGACACTAATGCTGTATGATCTTTCAACAAAAGCTGGAAATCCCAAGCACTTCAGGCAAAGCTAATGATTACCTGTGAAGCAGCAGACACCTTGCACCTGCTTGCTGGTGATATCCTTAGATCCATTCACAACATGAAACTGCATCATGCTCCTAAACCTGGGATATCTTAAGTTCTCTGCTCAGCCTGTTCTGCAGCCTCCTGCCTCTCATCCATTTGTTTTAAGTTCTATAATAGGTTCTTATTTCCATAATTGATTCTCCAGCTGCAATGTCACTGCACTCCTTAGCATAATAATCCAAATTCCCCGCAAAAAGCGTTTAGCCTCATTCAAGGATTTTCTCCTCCCAAAGCACTCTGTCCTGCTGGTGCTGCATTCTCTTTCAGTCTTTTTGTAACATAGGATTCAGTTCTTGTTTGTTTTTATTCCCTCCCTTCTTCCTGTCCTCCATTTTCTTAAGTAACTTGGTCAAACTCTGCTTCATTTACCTTCTTTACAAGTCTCTTCACACCTGACTTGTAAACCTTTTCTATTTTCAGATATTCTTCTTCCTAGCATGCCCCGCTATTACAGCCTAACTGATACCACAGTCATTTCAGGAACCTGGGATTGTCCTTGAAATGCACTAAAATCCACCCACTGCACTGGGATATTCAAAGGCTCAATAGTGAAGTGTTAGTGATTTTTCTTGACTGGTGGTAAAAATATTTACTCATAAAGATGAAAATAGCCTCCAGTACTAATGAACTGCATTCAATCAGGTCTGGACAATTGCATCACATGAAAATATTAGTGTCAGCAATATCTGTACTGTATCGTAAATTTATGTGGTAGTTTGCCTAGCAAAACACAAGCTTCTATGGAGCAGAGGCCATCTAGGCAGGCAGTAAATGCAAAAGAGTAAACCTGTCAAACAACAGAACTAAGCTCTAAGGAAGGGTAGAAAAGAGCATGCTTCTCTAAATGAACTGCAAGTTCAGAGGCAAAGAGGGCCACAGGAATGCAGAATGCGCAGACACTGAAAAGCAAAACTGTAGAAGATAAATATGCTAAGGTTTCCAAGAAAGCCTAAAACTAATATTCTTACAAGCAGCTTGGTTATACCTCAGCCACTCTTCAAATTCAGAAGTAAATATCAAATCACAACCTTCTAATGAGCAATAACCAAAGGAGGAGCAGTTACCATTATTTCCTCGGATAAATGCGTCCCCATATTTGTTCTTTAATTGTCCATTTACATATTCTTCGGTCTGTTCCAGAGCTATATTCATATACCCATCCAGGCAAGCCAGGACACCTGAAGACAGTGACAATTTAAAACTGAATCAGCTTAAACTTTTTTTTTTTTAAATAAACAAAAATGCACTGTGTTTGAATAGTACTGAAAAAAACCCTGTATCTTTGTAACAGACTAAAAGCCCAGGCTTTGCTAGATGAGCCAGTAGGTCAGAGTATTCTTCCCGGAATTACACTGGGAGTGAGGAACCCCAGACACTTTCAAAGCAACTGTATCAGTTGATGTAAGAATGGCTGGGGTGGGGTGGGGGTGGTAAGAAGTCATTATTAGGGCATGACTTTCAGAAGATTGCTAACTTCCGCTTTGACAGTTTAAGTTGTCCCTTCTCATTTGTGTTTTAAGCCACACACCTAAAAAAAACCTGTAAGATTAAGTGTAACTGGATAATCAAAGGGCAAGGCTATGTAAATTGAGTTTCATCAAAACTTGTGAAGAATATAGCTGAAAAACAACCCCTTTAATACAGGACACCTTACACTTTCATAATTATCTTCATGCTTACAGATCTAGAAGAACATTAGATGCAAGTCTCTGATGTAAACAAAATTCTACATAATTTTCAACAGGCTAAGATTTTCAAATAATACTGAAATCTTCCCACAAAATTAAAATTACGTTGTTTGTAACTAATGCAACCCAAGGAAAAAAGTCTGTGCCACTTGTAATATTAGATGGGTTTTGATCAGGATAAATATGCATTTCAGTAGCACTGATTCTAGACAATATTCTCATTTCTCATAGCCCCTGTTGAAGGCTGTACTTTGTTCACACAGTGCTTCCTATGTGCTGGCAGCACGATGGCATTTTTGAATTTTAAATCACTCCTTGGCATCTACACCCACTGTTAAGATCAGAACCATGGCCATCTAAAAATTTAACTCGCCTGGTCAACAAATGGATTATTCGTGTAAGGAACCAAATGTGGGGATTAACAGATGTAAAGAATTGCTCAGAGAATACAATCTTATTTGTTAATAGTGCACAGAAAACAACTTGTAAAAAGCTGTATTAATTACCTCCATCTTGCATGTGTGTTTTCCTAACTTAATCCTTGCACACACGCAGAAAATACTAAAATATTTTTTTCCTCTGAAAAATACCCAATTTATTTACCTGGCATTAAAACTCAAAATATAGTGTACTGGCTGTACTTGGGGAGGGGGAAAAACCCCAGTCTGAGAATCCTCCTCTAGGACACATCCTCATTTTTCAGAAGTGTTACTGTAGTATCTTCCATGAAATAGTTAGGAGTTCAAGTTCTCCTGCCAGCTTGTAATAGTTTGAGGGTTATTATTTTCCTTTGGTTTTTTTCCTCTGTATCCACACACAGAGGAAAAACTGACTGCTTACAAAGTGTTACTAAATGCACCAAAAAACCCAACCCACAAGTCAAAACTCTTTCACTCCAGTAATGCAGAGTACACCATGTAACAACAGAACACAAAAAATATTTGTCCAAAATTTAAAATTGGATTGTGTGGATTTTCTTAAAGCTGCCACTTAGTAGGCCATAAATGCAGTACTTTCAAACTCTTTTGTTCCTAGAGTGCATTCATGGTTTTTTCATTCTCTTCCTCCTTTTCTTTGTGTTTACGCTCAGGCCATTAAATATTGTCACTGCCCGTCCTGGCTAGTATTTTATGTTTTATCTATATGTAGAGATGTTATAGTATAAATATCCATCTCTACACACAGAAATCATACGTATTAATTTAGCACTGATTACTTTCTCAGGGCTTCTTCCCTTAGATGAATGCAGCACTTGACAGCAAATCAAGACATTTTACAGTTACACATCAACACTTGTATTAGGACACGTTTGTGTATACAGTGGCTTGGAGGGTGGAGGTACAGACATAAAATTAGCAACAACACCTAGAGGGAGAATCTAGACAGGTCTGTAACAGGAGCCTGAGTTTACAAATATTGGTCAAATTTCTCCAGAAAACAAAATGAGTGCATATTTTTCAAATGAGAACAGCATAAAAGTTTTTAACTGCAGGATCACATCAAGTGGGAAGGAGAGCAGTGGGAAGTAAGAAAGGGAGGGGGAAACCAGTAACAAATGAGGGTGTTCATCAGAACTGTGGTTCAATTCCCCATAGGTCTGACTGTAGGCATGTTAAACTGGCTTTGTTGAGAGGGAAGTTGAGTAATTTATCTGCAGCAAATGGATCTTACCAAACAGAAGGTACCTGTGTTCTCAAAGCAAATAAAAAGTATGTCCAAAGACCAAATCCATTTTGGCCCTGCCTTGTGTACCTTTAGGTAAATGATGACTTGCTATAACTGACTTCAATGTGCTGTCACTACATCCTCCTGCAAGAAAGAATTTACAGTAGCCAAAGACCGATGAGAAGCAGTGAAGTTTTAAAGATACCAACCCCACCTGAAGTGCTCAGACAATGTGGTCCTCAAAGAAATGACAGACTGCAAATTTTGTCAGCTGGGACACTAAAGAGGCAAAGGAAGGGATAAGAAGGCACTGCTTGCTCTGTCAGTGACCAGTAACAATTTTAAACTGTCATAATAAAAAGCTTCCTTGTCACAGCACAAAAAACGTCTCCTCCCACAAGTGCTAAATTGAGCCAATTGAATTAAACCTGTCTGAAGGAGTGACCTGTACCAGAACCATTATGTTTTAGACATTTTATTCTGGAATGACTTAATTGTGCACAACAGGAGATACATGATAGTTTTAATTAAGTTTGGATACTACTAAAAAAATAGGACAGTCTGATTTTAATGGGAGTAGGACCAGGACATTTCACACTGTACCAAGAAGTTTAATTTACTGGTTAACACCCCCTATAATCCTACAGCGCATGAAAAGTTCTGGAACAGAACTGCTGGATTATGTTACAATGAACTGGGCATATAGCAGCAAAAGCCACACTAAGCTTTCTCCTGTATGTCCACAAGTCTTGATCTAAACCATGTCTAGGCTGTTGTTTAAACAAGAATGTAAATAACTCTTTCATCCCTTTAGGCTTATGACCAATAGCGGAGTTTACTGTTTGAAGCTTTTCTGGACCAAGGCCTATACTAGGAATGGGAGAACAGGAAGGTGAAAAAACCAGGTAGTTCCAACAAGGGCTGCTATCAGAGCACTGAAAAGGGGACTGCCTGGCCATTTCAAAAATTGTAATTCCAGCCAATCTTTACAAAAATCACTTTAGAAACTCTGAATCATCCCAAGACTCCGGTCTAACAATCTGTGAAGAAGGACACTAATGATTTAGATAAGTAAATATCTCTAAATCTACCATTAATCTCCTTTTCACCAGTTTCTCCAGAGTTGCCTTTCTATTTTTAATGTCACCATTCTGAGATCTATATTCACATACTCCAAGATTCTGGATCACAGTTTTGTTTTTCAAAAGCAATGCATCTGTTCCAGCCATCCCAAACAATTACTTTACTTTGTGTGAGAGACAGATGGAGAACTTACCTCGATAATCAACTCCAGAATTTAATTTTACAACAACTGGCCTTCCAATGATTTGTTTTAGGAAGTCACTAGGGGTTTGCTTCCGTAGACTCATCTTGATCTTCTCTGGTAAGCTGGGAAGAGAAACGAGAAAAAACATTCGGGTAAGCAACACGCTCACATATGGTCTTTGAACGCTCAGTACAGACAGACGGTTCCCTGACTCTCCATACTTTCAGTAGAAGAAAATATCAAAGGAGATAAAAGCAAAACCTTAAGGTGGAGAGACAAAGCTCCTAGAGCCACAGCATTAAACCTTCCCTTTGGCATTTTTATAACTTCTGAAGTTATTAAGCATCCTTGCTTGCCATGCTGTGTGTCTTTGGAGCTTCCAACAGAGCCAAAGGCCTCTGTAACACGTTTTGCTAAAATGGTTTTACTAAAATTAGATAGCTAAGCCACAAGTAGCGGTTTGTATCTCTAGGGGGTGGGGTGAGAAGCCAGGGCAGGCTCTATACACAGAAGCCTGTGCTGAAAGAGCAGAAGGATTTTTGATCTCGGCTCCCAACTATGAGCAAAGAGTAAATTGGGAAGGACGCCTTCAAATGGATCAGTTACCTTAGACTAGGTTTAGGATTAAGGCTTGAGATTCGAGTTGTAGAAACCCGAAAAGATGCTGCGACTTCAAGACTGAGGGCGCAGCGCCCAGGCGCGGCTCGGTGCTCCCCCCGCAGCGCCGCCGGACCCCGGCCTCAGCGCCTGCCCCCCCTCCCCCCGCAGCGCCGCCGGACCCCGGCCTCAGCGCCTGCCCCCCCGCTCTGCCCTGCACGCCACCGGCGGCGAGCGGGGCTAGTGCTGCGGCCAGCGCCCCCCGCCTCCGCCGCTTCTGCCCGCGGCCGCAGGGCCCGGCCCCGCCGCCCTGCACAGCCCGAGCCTTCCCGGGCAACGCGCGCGTTCGGTCCCGCCGGTGGCGCCCCCCTCCCCCGCCGGTAACCCGCCGGGCTTCGCCTGCCGCTGCCAAGGCGGCGGGTTCAGGCCCTGCTGAAACGGCGCGAAGCGCGCTCCGGCCGGCGCCTGACAGCCCGCCCGGGCCAGGCGCAGCTTCGCAGCCGCTTGCTTAGAAAAGCGCGAAAACGGCGGAAGCACCGGCTACAACGGGCGCACGCGGCGGAGGTACGCGCACCACCGCAGGGGAGCCCCCCTCCCCCGCCCACGTAACCGGGCAGCCCCCACCCCACCCCCTTCTCCCTGCCCCCAGTCCCGTCCCCTCCCCGGGGCGGCGGGTGAAGCGCCGCTGGGAGCCCCAAGCCCGCCCCGCACTCACCGCGGCCCGCCGCCCCCTGCCCGGCGCTCGCCGCCCGCCGCGCTCCCGCCCAATCCCCGCCGGCCCGCTACGGCGCGGCGGCAGGGCCAAACGGCGCCGGGACGCGCGGGGCGGGGCCGGGCCGGGCCGCTCCCCGCCTCCTCCGGCAGCGGCAGGGCGGGCGGGCCGTTCCCACCCGCGTCCGCGGGGGTGGGCGGGTTCCCCAGCGCCGCTGCCCGGTGCAGGCCGGCTTGGCCGCCCGTGCAAGGCCCCGCGCCCCGCGGGCTGTGCTGCCGGGGTTTCCCCCGCACCCCGCGTCAGCCAAACACCCGTTTCTCCACAGAGATGCGGTTTTGTATGACTTGTTTCCACTTACAGTCACATAACGCCTTATGAATGTCCTATGGAAAAACCTGTATGATCCCATATACAACTGTAGTCTACTACGATGAGATCCTGTTAATCCCGAGGTGATCTGGCCCTACCGGGGCTGCCTCCTCAGACCAAGTGAGCAGTGGTTGCCACACTGACCAGGCCCGGGCAGCAGAGTGTTGCTCCACTCGCTTTACAAATGAGTTGCAGAACATTTTTATGTTGAACATAGGCTGAGATATGTTTTTTCCAGGTGTCATTTGGAAAAAAAAGTATGGCACAACAACAAACTGAACCTCTGTCCCCTCCTTTTCCTCTTTCCCCCAGCTATCTCCTGATGTCTGGAAAAAAAAAAACTTAAGGGATTGAGTACTGTGATAGGTGTTAATCAACTGTGAAAGCATCTGGACTGGATTTTTGTATTCTTCCATTATTGATTCAGTATGGTGGTGAAACTCTTAATCCTCGCTATACAAAGAAAACGTACTACAGCTTTTCAGAACACAGATTTGCATTCCTTCTTCCTTCCGGAGCTGTTTATCTTTTCATTTTGAACATGCACCCAGTAACATTTTTTTCCCCCCTAAAGCTTAGGCTAAAAGGCTTTAAGAGCCAAGGTTTGCAAAGCCGAACCGCGTTCACCTGACTGTCCGGTGAATGTCAAGCACAGGCATGGCCAGGAAAGTTGGGCCATGTTATGCCTGTGTTTCCAGGCAACCGTCGTGTTAATCAGGAGCATCCAACTGTGCTTGATTATATCTAGTACTTGAAGCAGAAAAGGAACATAAAATAGTTACTCTGGGGAGCAGGCTTGCAAAGTTTTATTTGGCCGCCTGGCTTCAGCACATAATATTTTGATAAGGGAGTATTCTAGTTTGCGTTGTGTTATCGATCTCCATGATAAAGACTGGGCAAAGATATTTTTCATGCCCGAGCTGGTTAATTTTCATGACAATTTTGCAAATCCAACTGGGAGAATTTGGTAGCCTTCCTTTCTGTGTTATTTCTGAGTTTGTCTTTAGAGCTTGTATTTCTCTTTTTTGCTAGCCATCAGAACCTGAAGCTATTTTGCCTTCTGCTCAGCAGGCTGCTTTCTAGCTAGCTTAGGCATATACTTAATTACAGTTTCTATGTGTGTGAATCCTTTGGTTGTCTGGTGTCGGTCAACAAATTCTTCTGTTTTTCTGCTTCATAATATGTTAACCTCACAGACGCATCCGTTTTGAATCATGGGCATTGAGATTGGCAGGTTTTGTATCCTTTGCTCCTGTCTTTCATGATTTGAGGCCAAGTCATGAACCCAGACCTTGGGTGATTTTCCTTGGTTTGCCATAGGTCTCGAAGCAGTCTCACATGCCGTTCCCAGTGGTAAATTAACTCTCGTGCAACAAGGCCTATGTTGCTGAGCATTTTGACGTAGCGTGCTTTGCACCTGGGAGGACAACTCCCATCTTGTACATTCAGGAAGATTATGTCATCACATCTGTTATTAGGCAACCTAAAGAATGTGTTATTTCCTGAGTGACAAAACCCCAGTGACCTCAGGAAGGTGGTCTTCAAAGGATTTAAGTAATCCACAGTTGGTGGACTCCTTAAAGATTTCAAAGCTTCCAGAGTGCAAATAAAATTAAGACGTCATTGGCGAATGATTCTCTTTTGTTTGTTTGTCATCTAGATGAAAGAGGATTTTGATCTAAAACATCGCATACCTTGCTATCAGTAGATTCTTTTAAATACTGCATGGCTTTATCCTTTAATAGTGTACTGTGACAGAGCTTTTTCAGCTGTATAACTTATTGAAATCAGTGAGATGCTGCCCTTGCGTTTTAATCAAGATGAACTTGAAAGGTGAACATTGTAAGTGGTAGAAATTATTTATAATTTAGTAATAAAAGTTTATGTCTAACACTCCAAATTTCATACATCTGCTATGTGCTGGCCTTGAGATCCAGAACAATTGCAATTGCCTTTACATTTGGCCTTAGATGAAAGGTCATAAATTACAATGATAGAGTTCGTAGTCGTTCCCAGCTCACAAAATTTCCATATTAACATCTTCACCTCAAACATAAATGGTTACAAAGTTACAAAGAAAAGAGTTGTGTTGGCCTTTGTCAACTGAACTTAATGATGGAAGTCGGTGGGTCATGTACTATTGCTAACACTTAAACATAAAGCATTGCAGAATTCTTGTTCAGAGGACCTAATTAAAACTTTACAGTTAACTTACAAAATGAAATGGGAATTTGACAGTCTCTCATTCTCTTTAATGTAGTAAAAACCGCTTCAAAGTTAGGAAGGTTTTTCTCTTCCAGCTACTTGAAATAAAAGCATTTCCATAGAGTGAAGTGGCTATACAACACAAAATGTGTTGAAAGGACCGTCCAATTTTTCTATTTCTTGTGAAGTGCACATCATTTATGTAGGTTAAAGACAGAACAACAACAATCCAGATGACAAAAGAATGTCTGTGGCAGATTTTGAAATCAGCCTAAATAATCCCTGGCTGCAAGTAGTAGATGAAAAAGAATATGTATTGAACAGTCCTCACCTGAAAATATGTCAGAGAGGACAAACCCATTCTAGCCACAATCACAGCATACCCCATGATTTTAACAGTCACCTTTGGTGCCTTCTTACATTAGAAAGGAAAGGAAAAAAGAAAAAGAAGAAAAAAAAGAAAGATTGGAAAATTATGCAATGAAGTAAGAGGCCAAGAATGAGTTCCAAATCCAGGGGAACTTGTCTTGTTCACAGCCTCTGAGAGTGTGGGGGCAGAAGGAGATGTAGCCTCCATGAAACAGTGCTGAGGTGGAGAAGCTCTGCAGTTCAAGGTCAGCACGGTTATTGCAGGGTTTCCTGAGGGCCCTGAAGTAAACACGGTATTGCGTTTCTGGAGTTTGAGAGGTGGAAGGTGAGATTTTGTTCCCACTGAAGCCAGTGGAGATTTTGCTAATTACTTCTCTGTACTAAGGATGCCTCTACAAATTATTGAAAATATACCTGAAGTCTCAAAAGAAATCTGTCTTGATGAGCTGGTATCAAAAATATAACTGTTAGACTGGTAGTTGTCACAACTTGGTTTTAGAAACTTCTTGGCAATGGATTCCAGCTGCTGAACAATCAGCCCACCAGCCTGATCCAAAACTCCTCCAGCAGATTCAGGGTATGACTCGTAGGCTGCAGATCCTTTCCATCCACTTGGGATCAAGAAAGCACCATACATGCTTTCTCCGCAGCTATCCCATGGGATTCCTAAGGGAGAACCTCACAGCAGGAGAGCTTTTGCAACCCAAGTACTTTGTCTGTTTTTCAGTCCTGAAAACCCTCCTGTGTCAGAAGAGTGAGGATTAACACCCCCCTCATCGCTGTGGACTCCCAGGCTGTTGTCTAATAGCAAGCAGTGGGTATGACTCGCTGGGGGCTCTGTATCTGGCTTTGTGTTGTCAGAGGTTGTGCTGTTTGCAGAGAACAGATGGGTGCTGACCTCACCTCGCGAGCTGGCATGAGCTCCATGCTCTCTGTCGCTTTCTTTTTGCTTCCGGAGCTGTGTTATTTTGATATGATTTGTGCTTCTTAGAAGTCGTCTTCTGATGCCCTGAGGGTATGCAATAGGACATTAAGTAATTGAAGGGTGCAGGAATGAACAACAGAAAGGAAGTATTAGGATCTTCCTCCTTTTCCTTCTCAGCAAACTTCCCAGTAAACAGGGAGCTGTGAGCACATCCTCAGGGAGCTGGGGAGAATAATGTGAGAACTTAGCCTGAGGCTTTCTGTCTGTCTCCTAAACTTTCAGGTCTGTAGAAAAGAAAGGGAGGATGCCTAGAAGCTTTCAGAGTTCACTTAAGCACCTCCAAGTTCCTGGGAGTGCTCTCCTTGGCTTCCCCAAGGGCCAAGCTTTTTCATGAGACTTAAGAGGTTTGACATCCCCCCTTTGCATGCATTTCGATGGGAGAGTTCGAGCCTTTCAGCATTTGAATGATAGTTTATCTGTGCCTATACAGTAAAAAAGCAAAGATTTTTTCTCCCCAAATGAAGGCTTAAGCTCTCCAACATTATTTCCCATGCTATGCTAAGATCATCAGAACTCCTGATTGCCAGCCATGTTCTCAATTAAAAAGTTAATGCATTTTTAAATTGGACTTTAATCAAAAAATATCAGGTTTGTGCTATAGATTTTAGATAGAAGAGCCTAATAAAATTCTGTCGTCTTCAAATTCTTACATTGTGCTCACCACCTGGGGTTGTTCAAGTCTTCCTATATGGGTTAAGTGACATGGTGACCTTTTGTCACATGTTTCTGTCTCCTACTATTCTTTCCAGTTAAAATACAGTTTGACAGATCATGTGAAAATTGTGCTTTCTGTTAAGTAAAGGCTGGAAGCTCTACTTGAACCTTTTCTGCAACACGTAGCTAGATTTTACCCAAAATATGATGGAATTGGGCACAGCCTTTTGTGTTTAGACTTTCTAAAATATGTGCATCAAAGAAACACAAGTTCTCTATGTTTTCCAGTGTGGAATACCATTTCCAGATGACATTTCAATGTAAACTTTTCCATAGTCAGTTTGATGATGCTAATTCAGTATTTCAGGATGAAAACTCTGGTGTCAAGTTTAAGCACAGACAAGGGCTGAAGTGGTTACTTTAAATTGACCTTCCGGTGTAAAGCATCTGCAAGGTTAGTTCCCAGCTCCCCAGAAATGCTTCTGACACAGACCTGGGGATATGAAGTAAACATGAGGCAGCTCTAATTTGTAGCGTGGTAAAAACTATCCATACCATGTTCTGAAATTCAGTGAAGAAGGAAGATTAAAAAGCGTTCAGCCACCTTTCTGTCCCTCTCTGACCCTTACCACTTAAGAATCCAGCTGATGCTCTAGGGAAGAAGTATAATCTGACTCATAGGATGTGTAAGTGACTTTTTGAGAACTGACTGGATCTGCCATCACCTGACTTCTTCCGGCCTCTCAGCCCAATTTTTCCATTTATCTGACCCTCTACAGGTATTTCATATATGGGGAAAATATGTGTTTGCCTCTCCTTCGAAAGATCCCAAGAGCCTTTCCATGCATTTCAGCAAGCAGCGGATTAGGAATCAAGCCTAAAATAAATTGAGAGGGTTTTTTTCTATCCACACATTTCAGTCTTTCAGAAATTGTAAGACATAAACGTGAACCCAGCAGTGCTACTTCACTGTATAAAGCAGTTAGCACAGTTTAATTAATAGTTGCAACAGTAGCAAATTGAGTTTTATTGACACAGGCCACAACATAAACAAGAAGGTAATGCTGTGAAATTCAAAGCATTTGCTGACACATACCAAGAAAATATACTAGAAAATGAAAACTTAAAAA
Source organism: Falco cherrug (assembly GCF_023634085.1). Classification (NCBI taxonomy): domain Eukaryota; kingdom Metazoa; phylum Chordata; class Aves; order Falconiformes; family Falconidae; genus Falco; species Falco cherrug. The sequence goes on along the minus strand of NC_073697.1, from coordinate 14,784,255 downwards.
AATAGATTAAGGTTTCAATCTCTGGCCTTGCAAACTTCTGGTTTTGTTGCTATTGTATATTTGTACAATATGCAGAACCTCCTTAGACATTACTGAAATGCAAAAAAAAATATTTAATAATCAAATGTCAGAGAGAAAATAAATATACAAGGATGATTCAGTTTGTCTATGTGAGGAGCACCTTCCTGGATTTTAGCCAGACTAGAAGGCACATGCGGAGGCTACCAAGTCAATGTTTACTCTGCTCATCCACGTTACTGTTGTGAGGATACTGGAAATAGGCAAAAACAATGGTGTTTGTTGTAACTCAGAATACCTGGGTTCTCACACGCCTCTGCCAGAGGCTTCCAGTGTGACCTTGGGTGAATCACATCCTCAGTGGCTCGGTTCCCACATTCAATTAACAGAAATTTGATTAGATGGAAGAAGCTATTTTTATTAGTATAAATTATTTTCGAAGTGAAGGGAAAATAGGGAAGGTACATGTAGAAAAATCTGAAATCTTCCTAATTTCAGTAATGTTAAACATAAATATTTGATCTACTGTTAATCCAGGAGGTGAAACAATTAAGTATTTAAAATAATGGAGACTATGGTATACTCACTCTGTTCTTTCTGTGCCTTTACTACCTGAAGAGCTCAATTTCTTTAGAAATAAAATGTGATTTAATATCAATGTTAGGTCATTCCTAGAGCAGTTGTGAGCTGGTATTTTCCAGCAGCCTCTGTTCTTGGCCACTGACTACAAAATCATTATTTCTGAGGTTAAGGGTATAAAATGGAATGTGATTATTGTGTAACGTAACAACAAAAGTGGGTAAAATCAAAAGTAAGAACTAGGAAACGTATACATGCAAGGTAAACAGTTTTGTTAGGAATAGACCAAAAGCATAAAGTTTCATATTAATTCAAAAGTTAATTTTTAACGGAGTACATTTTACAGCTCTCTTGTCTTTTTAACTTTATCATCATTTCAGTGCATACACTAGCGAAAATAAGGATGCTACCTATAAATATAGATCTTTCAATATGGTGTGACTGCCTGTGACCCAGTCCCCAGGGCCTGCAGTTTCAGAGGTAGTATAACCTCAAACACGATGTTCAGCTCTGATTCCCTGGTGTTCACACATGCAAGAAAATATTCCTATATACTTCAGTCTTGATCTTGACTGCTTTTACAAGAAAAAAAATATCAGAAAAAAATTACATAAAACAGTATTGAAGGTTATGTACTAACTCTTCCAGGTCTGTGATAACAGGTAGGAATGAATATTATCTTCTGGGAGAGGGGAATGATGCAGGGCAACTGACTCACTGTTCCATAGTCTGTTTTTCAGCTCTGAGGCAAAACTGCCATCTGTGCTATCAGTACAGCTCCACTAGTCCTAGGAATTGTAGGAGCTTTAGGGCAAAAAAACCCCAAAAAAACAAACCACCACATGTTTTCTCACTCACCTAATCCTGCCTAGAAAATTTAGAGGGCAGTAGCGCAAAGTGCCTGTAGCAACCCAGACCACCTGTCATTAAAAATTGCACCCTTGCTACTGCCAGTGGACCTGCACAGGTGTTGAAAACAATGGAGAATGCTGAGAAAGCACTCAGCATAGGCAAGACTTGTGACTGTGGAACTGGGAAGGTTCAAAAGGCTCCTGTGAGGAGAAGAGAGAAGATACAAAAGCCTAATCAGTAGTCCTTGCAGGCTTTTGTGGCTAGGAAGGTGTTGGCAATGTTGCTGTAAAATAGGTTATAAATCCTTATGACCTGGGTCATTAAAGAACTACAGCGCTCATTACTTCACTCTGCTCTGCTCTACATAAACAGAGGACTTCATTCTGCAAAGCGGGAGAAAATCCCCTTTGCATTCAGGAGGAACTGGAAGGTGAAGAAGCAAGCTGTGTTCAAACCATGCATCACTTTTCTTTGGTTTCTTGCTTCATTTCACTTCCAGCTCCACTGAGTGACACATGCTCTGGTTTCCTCCACGACATATGTGGGATCCTCTGGTCTTGCCTCATCAGACCATATCCCAACCATGTCATCTCCTCAGCCACTTCATTTTTCCTGTGTATTCACCTTCCTGTGATACCCAAATATCCAAATAATTTTGTTGGGTCTTTTTTCTTCCCTCGCCTGCCCCATGGTTTTCACCTGGGTGCTTCTCTACTTGGAACTGACATTACCAATTGATTTCACATAATGCACACAGCACAGCCTAAATATATATTTCTGTCTCTGGATGTAGGGTTCAGACATTAAAATCAATGGCTTGGAGGTGAAAGGCTTCATCATCCATAAATAACTCTTGAGCTACTCATTTCAGCTCCTCAGAGTGTCAGCAATGGAGTATGTCATTTGGAAGATGAAATTTGAAAATACACATGCTATGCTCGCACGCTGAAGTTTCCTCAACTGGAGGGGATTCTAACAGTAATGGCGAATAGCAGTGGGTTAATATTTTCACACAAGATGGATAAGGAGATTTTTATTTTTTTTTACATGTAATAAAGAAACACCTGTTATCATTCTAGCTGTTAATGAATAATAAATGAATAATCACATGCTGTGTGAACAGTTCAGGGGTACACCAGCAAATGATGCAAATTCCAGTTTGAAATAAGCAAGACAGGCTAGTCTAGAGATGTAGGATCTGCTCTCACTTTTGTTGCTGAGCTGCTCTCAAGTGTTAAGACAGGTCATCTCACCTCTCTGTGTCTCAATTTCCCTTCTGTAAAACAAGAAGAATGATATATCTAAAGTGCTTTCAGATCAATGGACGAAAACTTTATCTAATAGCAAGGTATTATTAATACCCTAATGATGCCATGAGAGAAAATGATCAATAATTATTTATATTTTTCTTTGCTGTTTAGGAGGTATTTTTCTACTGTCTATGTCTTCTAAAGTCATATGCATAACAGCTGAATGTTGTCACTTTCTTGCAGAACAGACAAGTCTTTTTGTATCTATATGATATAAAGATGAAAAACAGGTTAAATTCTAGTATGTCATTTCTCTCAAGGCTGGAGGGCCAAAGTCAAAGGGAAAATCTAATGATTTACTGCATGAGCAAGTGTAAAATCTTTGCATTAATAAATTCTACAGGACTGTATATTCACGCTTTACTCACACTGTTTTTTAAGCTTGATTTTTTTTTAGGGAAAGAAATACAAAGGATTGCTTTCAAAAATTGCCCCACATTAAATAATCCATGTTTAAGAAACTGTGTGTTTATTTTTAAAGTAACCTCATTACTACCAGACTACTTTTTCCTTTTGACAGTAAAGCAGAGTGCTTATCTTCCATATTTTCATAATGAAAGCTCCCAAGCACAGGAGACTGTGGCAGATTTACAGCCTGCGAGCAGCAGAACTGACAGGCATTTTAATATGAAAGGAGATATGATGTCTTTAATGTACAGTGATGTCACTTCTAACAAGGTAGAAGCCTGCTTTTTGCACTGCAATCACCATAAGAAGTGAAACCTGCCTGCTTCAGGGGTGACCTTTTAACCCAGGAAAAGGTCACAAATAATAGAAAAAAAGACGGGACTCTGCTTACTCAGGTGGAAGGGCACACTGACGTTGGAGGAGCAAGGCTATTGTGGATGTGCATTATCTCCAGGAAGTTGAAGCTAGAAATAGTCTTGCTAGAGCTAACCTTGAGAACAGAAAAGGAAAGGATAATGAAAATCCTCGAGGGAGTGTTAAACTGAAAGCTAGATTGCCTGTTGACCACCTTTTTTCCTTTTATCCAGCATTGATTGGACCTAATAACTTGAAAGTGATATTGACAGCGATATAGTCTACCATTAGCTGGACACATGATTATTTCACTGAGAGAAAGGACAGCAACACTACCAAAACCTAGGTCTTTCATTCTACATTAGACCAATTAATTTACTATTTTCTCTAGGAAATATTTGCCAGTGATTTTAAAGGCTGATTTAAAATGTGCATTTCTTAAGTGTGCTTCCAGCTCCTGACTGAAAGGTTTTATCGTGTAATTCTGAAGCTGCACCATTCTTGATCCTTGTATACAAGAGCATAAGATGAGAAGGCCATAAAATGGCAAGAAATCTCAAGGTCCAATAAGTATCTTGTGTTAGCATTAGGCTTGTGACTTTGGTTAAAGACAGAAAATTGAAGTATGCAGGCATCTACCTACCTGTCTACCTATCTGTATCTCCTCAAAAGATTAATTTCCTCTAAACTAAAACTCAGGAAAATCAACTTTGAATATTGTGTCTTTTGGTATTTTGGCAGTTTGATCTTGAAGGAACGTACTAGAGGATGTAAAGAACAACATAAGAAGTAGTTCTGTTGTTTTCTGTTATCTTTGCAGAAATCTTAATTTTTAAAGAAAATGCTTTTCAGCAGGTTCCAAACCATCACGTTTTCCTAGCAGGGGTGCTGGGGCACTGAAAGAGTAATACTCCGGTAAGGCAAGCAAGGAGGAAATCATGGTATTGGTCAATCTGGATAGTGTTATCCCCAAAAGGAAGCGTTGATCTCAACAAAGCTGCATCTCTGTGTGTCTTGCAAAATCAGAAATGATGGCTGACCTCATAAAGATGCCTGTAATATTCCACAGCTAGTCCTGTATGGGTTTGATTTTACTTTTTATAAACAAGTATATTCGTAGAGGTGATGTGGTTGTTTTTAATTTACTTTGAAACAGCTGTCTCTCTACATCCCGCTTCAAAATGGAGGGAAGAGAAACTTCCAATTCAAGTTTACATATAGAAATAATCAACACACATTTCAGTGGAAAATGTCAGAAGTGCAGTATCAGTGAATTCTTCTCCCCATTTTGAGCCTCTTCTTCTGACAGCAAAGGAACATTTCAAAGATAAGCCCTGTGTATGCTTGGAGATATGATAATATTCTAATTATATTTTCCAAAAAGTAAAAATACTGGGAAATGAGGTATGATGTGATACTGCTATAGATCCATAGATCCCTGAAAAAAAAAATAATCAGATGCCATTAATATAAGTTAATGGTTTGAAAGGTCTTGTAACAGTTTTAAAAGGTCCTTGTGTCTAGAGACGAAAGCAGCTTGACAGACACAAGTTGTGAACTGCTTCACTTTCCACGCTACCTTCTATCTGTCAATATATTGGTTATGGAGCTCTGCCGAGGCCAGTCTCAAAAGGCAGACTGTCACATTTCTCAAAAGATAAAACATCCCTAAGGGTACAAAGAATTCAGGGACACAAGCTGATAGACAGGAGCAGCACTACAACTCTAACATTTTATGGCTAAGTTCAATGAGTGAGTCCTTAAACGGGTAATTGAATTGATGAAAGGCTTACAGTTGCCCCGATTAAACTTGTTCTTTCTCCATATGTAAGACTCAGGACAGTTTAAGCAAAAATGGAGGAAGAAATTCAGGAGAGAGACATTCATAAGCACTCTGAAAATCAGTCTCGCATGAAAAGCTTGCCATTTATTAAGTCACATGTGCCATTTGTCCACACAAAGAATCCTGTTGCCCAAGAAGTGTTATTTACAACAGCCAATTTTTTTCTAACTAAGGATTTGTAAATATTTTTAGAACACGTCTCACTGCTTCATGACTCATTCTCCTTACGGTCTTTGGTATTTTTCCCATTTGTGATCGTGTAGCATCCCTGTGACATATGGTCACCTGGGAAAGTACTATTAGCGAAGAAACAGTGGGATTTTACCTTTTTGTAATGACTCTGGAAGGTACAAATGTGGAAGAAGAGCCACACCAAAGCAACATGTTTCAGTTTACAGCATAACATCAACCAATCTCATTGTTTGTTCATGCTTTCCATGCTGTATCCCTCTATTGTATCTTTGTTTATAACTAAATCGTAAGCTATTTCGGGAATGGGCTTTGCTTCTTTACATGCTTATACAGTGCTAAGTGCAAGAGAGCGATGGCTTGTGACTTGGATCATTAGATGCTATGATAATAGATTTTTAAAATAAATGCATGTTGGACCAAGAACTCGTAAATTCCTGCTTTAAAAAGACTTGGGTTTAAACCTATACCTGATTAGTAACTTGCCTTGTTGTCATTAGCGTGTTTTTTAGAAAACTCAGAATGTAGTTATGTTCTTCATGTATTCAGCAGGTATATGATATCTTTCAGAGGATGAGGACTGTACCCTCAGATGCATAACAAATCTCTGTGTGTTTAATGACATTTAGATAGCATAGGGGAGAACACTTCCTGCAGGGGTGAATTTTATTTGCCTGTGAATGTAAGTACAGGTTCACTGATATGTGGTGCATAAAGTTCAACTCGTCTGTTTGCCCTGGCCACGATTCAGGCAAACGTTTAGTGTCAGCGAGCACATATGTTATAGAAGTTGTCAGTGAGGAGGCATGTACCAAGTTCAGGCAGTCCGAAATGAATGATTCCATTTGGACTCTATGCACCTCTGAAATAAAGCCTGTATTTGAGCTGAATTTATGATGTTTGAATCTCATAAAATTAACTTAATATGGCTTACAAGTTGTTTAAGACCTTACTTGCACGCTTACACTTTCTTCCTTAATATATATATGTATATGTTGAGTATGCTGATAGAGTTTTTGAAGAAAAATAGATTTCATTCACAGTACTTTTATGTATATATTTGTTTAGTGCAATTACATATTTGCACTAGTCTCACAGTATAAGGTTCACGAAATAATATACCATGTGCTTAAATATTAATTTTTCTTCTTTGAAGAGGGCTGGGTTATAACTGCATTTTTTTTCTTCCACCCAAACTGTTTTTGGATTCCTTCCACACATGTGACATCATTCACCATTCTGTTTAAATAAGTTGATTGGTGAGAATGTTTGACTTTTTAAAGCATCTTCTCTTTATGGAGAATTAAAGGCCATAGCTGGAAAACTGGCCATCCAAGCTCAGTCATTTCTATGTATTTTGTTAATTTTTCCTGGTTAATGGTCCTTTCAAATTCAGATTGCACACTTACTTCAGACTCACATCAAATGCTCCTCAGAAATAGCAGCTCACAGTGGGAAAAGATAACCTATTTCCTTCAAGCACTGTAGCTCTATCTGTGAACTATTGGCATCACATGAAGATTGATTAAAGTTCTGCAGACACCTAATGAAAAAACCAAATAAAAAATTGCTCTCCTTGCCTGTTTCAAAGGATAGCTATCTCAAATTCTAGCTGCTCGCCTCTGACGTCTGAAACTGGCTCAGTGTTTTTCAATTAGAGTGCCAATGTTTAGAACAACATTGAGAGGATGATGGTAATGAGGGACCACAGTCATGGCTGCAGGAGAACATATTAGTATTAACCTCGATGCTAGGTCATGCACTACCCCTTTTAATGAGGTATGTTAAGACTTCCCAGACAGGTGTATTTTGAGCTGAAGAGTAACATAACCTTTTCTATCTTATCATGTCAGGTGGCAAATTTAAACCACAGTGGACTGAAAAAGGCTTGCTCAGCACTACAGGTAATTCAATTCCTCAGCCATCTTTCCTCTTTATCTCCTGTTGACATGCTCCAGACTATAAAACAATAGAATAATATAAACGTAAACCTTACGAAGGTGTACAGTAGGCTTTGTGCCCTTCCCCTTGTTCACCTCTGTGAACTGCAAAGTGGGGTGCTGTTGGTGAAGAGGTGATGGATAAACCTGGATACTGAGTGCGCTGTGCTTTGGGGTCCACCTGCCTGTGTCTGACAGACTACCTGCAAAAGCCTCAATAACCTTGCCCTGCCCAATGCGCAAGCCCAGGCTTTTTGGGGGGCTGTTGGTTGTGGACAGGGATATATGGGTTTGACCTAGTCCTTTTCTGCATGGTGTGCTTTTGCCAGTCTGTGCTCCCTTGGAGTTTCTATTTTTAAACATTATTTGCATGTCTCCAGAAAATTACCTATTTAGGCTTATAATGAAAAGTGTCCTGGGAACCGCCACCTTGTTATCTATTTCACAATGGGCTCACTCATAAAATAAGCTTGAAATATACCCTATTTCTCTTCAGGTTTTGGATGATAAAAACAGTTGATTCCATTAGCTATCAGTCAGGGACAGAATAGCTCATAGATCTGAAAGTGCTGAATCCAAATATCATTATTTATGGTTGGGAGGCAGCATGATTCAGTGAAATATGCTGCTTTCCCCAAGAGTTACATAAGAATTACCACTTTGATGCCGCTTTGTGATCTTGGATAAGCCACCTAAGCATTTTGTGACTCAGCTTCCCCTTTTATGAAAAGGGCATAATGGGACTTGCTCTAAGAAAACATGTTGTCATTCTAAAGTGCTTGGAGGCAGTGACAGGGATTCTTTGCTACACTAACAACAGCAGTGATTTTTGGGGCAGGACAGCAGAGAGATGCAGGTATATCAGCATTACCAGCTGTGCCAGGAGCGTGGAGTCAAGCGAGCCTGTTGAGCAGCAGCCAAGGCTACAGAAGCTTGGTGATGCCAGAAGGCCCTTGTAGCCGCCAGACTGTCCAGGCTACTGGCTTCTGCTGCCTCTGCTGCACTGTAAGGCCAACCAGAGGTTGTGACCTGACGCTAGGGAAAGGAAAGCCCTCTCCTAAGAGCTAACATCACTACTGGCTATCTAAAGGGAGATACTTGTTGCAACATTGATTCATGTAGTCTTTTAAATACCTTAAAATAGGTGTGGCCAGTTCCATGTTTGCAGTAGAGTAAGCTTTTATGAGGCCAGACTAATGAATGAGCTGCTCTGCACCCTCTGAAATCATTCGAGCCCCTCTCCCTGCCTTGCATATGGATGGAAATTACAGCAGCCACCATAGCACAAGTGTGCCAGTACCTAGAGAACAGTCTAGTGTATACCCATCAGTCAATGTCCTATTAATCATACTAACAGAAGTGGACTAGTAGTGTGTCAAGGCTAAAATGTTGCCCTGGTTTTATATTTGCACATTCTTCTAGAGCTAATGTGACTTCAATGATACCTCTATAATTAACTATTATTAATGTTTTATTCAATTAAAGATGTTCTGGAAGCATCAGGCATCTTTTTGCTTCTGGTACAATGCAAAATTTCATTTGGGAAAGGCTGCAGTAGCTCCGCATGGAACTCAAAAAGCAGCTGAGAGATCCTGAAAGAAGTTTTGATTAGTGAAGGGAGGTCCACAGCAAGAAAAACATGCTGATGCTCTAAGCATCCTCATTCTGATCCTCCCATTCACTTATGCCAGCTAGAGACAGGCCTACAGTGGAGTTACTATTGAAACTTTGGGGGATAAGCAATAGCTTTTCAGACATGATCTATTCCTGGTAGCTGATGATTGATTTTAGACATTTGCATAAACGCGCCTACCTTTTTTTATAGTCATAGAATTGTTCCTGGTGCATAAAAGTGTTGCATTACATTGCAACACTTCTAGAGTGCAGCGGCAGCGATAGCTGTATTTCAGGTGCCCTTCTTAATCATTCAGATCTGAGAAAAGAACATGTCTTTGAACTGCTTGGGGGACAGCGTGATGGGCATCAGGTATAAGCACCCCTCCTGTTAAAGCAGTGGCTCTGTGGTCAGTGAGAAACTACTGCTGATCAATGCCACCCAAACATAGCTGTCAGTAATGAAAGAAATCCATGCAGGAAAGGATTGCTGTCTTGTACCATAAAGTGCCTCTTGTCAGCAGCAATGCTGTTTTCCTGGGTTGACAACTCATGGGCTAAGGAATAAGATGGCATTCATTTTCAGGATGATAGCATGCAATTGTTTGTCAAAACCTGTGGGCTGTGTACTTGGTTATTTTACAATAGCAGTGTCAAGTATTCTGCTTTTTATGATTATGTGGTGTAGCGCTAGAAAAAGTACATAGCTGACAGCTAAATTTGTGTTTGGATAACTATACCATTTACTGTGATCCAAGAAATGTTCATCTTGCTCTATATCAATACTTGATTTGCATATTTATCTATATATTCACCATAAAACTACTCTCTTGCTATGCAGAGTTACACATAACCACTTTTTCCTTCCTCTCCATGTATACAATACTTTACGGAGGGCAATGTCTGCAGGGCTGTGTGAACAGATTCAGGCATGCCAGATATGTACTTTTACCTCTGCTGCTGTAATTCTTATGGGCCTGATCCAAACGCACTTGATTTTTTTTGAAAGACTTCCATTTATTTCAGTGATCTTTGCATGAAGTCCCAAGAGACATTTACTAGTTTTCTGGAGGAGAATTGTTAAATTATGGGAGTCCCACTTCAGTCACTTAAGGACTGACCCTTAAAACAGTGATCTCCAAACTTTTTGGACCATGCACTCCTATCAGCAAAAATATTTTGAGCATGTACTACCAGTGCATAAAATTTATTTATGACTTATATACATGTACTACCATGCTAATACATAAGGTACATTATAAGAAATACACAAAACAGAAATTAAAAAAGGATGAGGCAAAGATGAAATAGATGAAATTCATTTTTTATTATTTATTAATGATACACACAAAAAAATTCTTCCTGTATTCCAGTGGTTTGTCTTCTGTGCGCCCACTTTGAAGAATGCTGTCTTAGAGGGTCCATTTATTGGCAGTGGCAACTTTACATCATATACCACCCAACAGTAGTTTATATACAACTACTTGTGTATGTATCACAGTTTGGGAACCACTCATTCACGCCATGGACAAGTTTGAACGCTTTACAAGCTTATCGATGGCATAACTGTTCTCATTTTTTCCATCTATAAAATGGGGGGAAAAAAAAGGAAAGTTAAGAAGGTTACACACCCTGCAAGGGTTTTTTGAGAAGACAACTGTAAGACTACTACTACTACTATAAGTCTTACAGGATGCTAAGCATTGCAACAGGTATGCTTCCTGGACAAAAAATATCTTGGGTAAGCTGTGGAGATTAATAAATGAGCCTGATATTACCTTTTTACATTATAAGAATGATCTCATAATTTTCATAACTTAAGATATGATGCCAGAATCATGCTTCTTCCCCAAACTACACAATTCAGCAGAGAGCTGTAATAAAAAGAGGCTATCTGTCATTACACTTGAACTACAGCTGAGCCAAATTTTGGACTCAGCCATCAAATGCAGCTGTAGTCAACCCTGGGTTAAGTTCAGCTTGGCCTAGAGAATCTGCTTCAGCTTTTGCTTTGATTTTTTTTTCTTTTAAAAAAAGGCCATTAATCATGGATGTGAAGTTTTTTCTCTGTCTAGATACGTGTAAATGTTTTGAAGCTTCTGTTCACTGATTCCCATTATGTTTGAACCCTGCTTATTGAGAGTAAAAACATGGGCCAAGTTACATCAGGTTGTCTCTCCTGTGCTCCTGACTACTTGAGCTGGTTCCACTAGAATGCTGTAGTCCAAGAGAATGTCCATGATGCTTGACCCTGCACATACATTTCCCCTGTCTCCTTCATTTTACTCTTCAGAATATATTATTAAATGTATCAGGACTAAACATGTTAATTTTTCAATAAACAAACCCCAAATAAAATTACTTTACACGATTATTCAGATTTCTGAATACCTGGGCGGGGGGGGGGGGATCACAATTATTTTATGAAAGGAGTAATTTTCAAAGGTACAAAAATATTCAATGTTCACAAAAGCTGCTCACATAAACGTCACTCTGAACTTCTGAAATCTCTTCCTTAGTTATTTTTCCTTTCTCTGTTTGATGACCTTAGGACAGAGAACATGTCTATTTAATGTCTACATTAAAAAGTAGCATGTTTACATTGAAATATTCAGCTACTATTACCCAATGTAAAATCAAATTATCATTAACTTCTTCAGATCTTGCCATCATATTAAGAGTATTGTCATCCTGTTTCTCCAATGAAACATTGTGTTAGCTGGACCTCCTAATGCAATGTTTAAAAGGATTTATTCCTTATTTTTAATAGATACCATTTGTTGCATGCAAACTACGTAATACAGGGAAAAGGGGGCATAGCTCTGTGGTGTCATCACCTTGTTAACATTGCCATAACCAGCTTGCTCAAAAGGGGAAAAACTTTAATATAGCACACCACAGTATATAAAGTCCCAACAGCACACAATAAGAAGTCTAGTATGTCAGTCACTGATTTAATATGAAAGATTTCAAAAGGAACCTTGCTGTAAGAAGCCCATCACAACAAACAGTTGGAAACATTCTCTCTTGCCATTTGAAATACCTTTCAGGAGAAGAGCTGGAGTCTGTCCCACCATCAGCTCAAACGTTAGTTCACCACTCTCCAGTGAGGAGTGCAATAGAAATTAACTCAGTAATGGCTTGTCTTCTGCATTCACAGGAACCCAGTCATCATACTGGACTTCATCCACCAAGATCAATGCAGTGAGTAATCCACACAGTAGGAGCTTATGGAAAGGTATAACATCAAACTGCAACTGGTTTATCCATGGCTGGAACAAAGCTTACCTAGAAGAAGCTCAGCTCAAAAAATCACACAAGCAAAAGTGGAAGGAAAGCTTTCCTTGGGTAAAATTAATGAAAGCAATTAACTCAAGAGCTATGCATTTTGGAAGAAGTCAATGAGGGATCTGCAAATTCTAGAAGGCAAATAAATTCTCATCTAGAATATTTTGTTCCATGTAAGTATGTGTATGTGTGCATTATATACCTTATATATGTATTTATATTAAAAGCACATCATTTACATATTTGGTAGTAATATCCAGTTAGTTGTGGCTTACAGGTAACAAGAAGAAAGCTTATAAAAGTAAAAGGTGACCTGCTGCTAGCTACCTCATATTTGTCCCTTCGTCAGCCTAGACTATAGCAGCAGCAGTTTACTGTCACTGTCATCAGGGTCAGCAGATCTTGTGGGCAACTTATTTTTCATTTACACACATATTTAGAACAATTACTATGCAATTTTAATTTTAAAAGCTTCTTGTGACTTCAGTAATATATGTAACATTTACACATAAATAACCTTTTCATCTGAATCTAGGTCAACTCATTGCCTCTGTCATGAAAATAATACCTAATACCTGATTATGTCAGATTGAGGAACCTGAGCTTAGCCACCTTGAATTGTTGGTTTTGAAGGCAAAGGTTGTCAAGCCTTTTTGTGTGCAACAACCTGACACAAAGGAAGTACCTCTGGCAAGTTGATTATATTTATCCATCTTGCAAGCAGTTGTCCAGCTTGTGGATTTCATCTCTTACTCTGCAGGACCATTTTGCAGCCAATATATACCTGCAGGATGCATAGGCCAAGGGCTGGTGAAGACTCACCAGGTTCCTGAATCTGAAACCACAGATGTTTAAGGATGTCAGCAGACCTAACTGAACTAATTGTGACTATTTGTGAGGTCTAAGTCAAGTGTTTTCAGATTTAGGACTGTGCTGGTTAGCATCAAGTTTAATATAACAAAAGCAATACATTAGTTTGATCCCAGACCTTTTAAATATTGAATTGTCTAGTGTGAAGTGGTTTGGACAAAAAAGTTTTGATCAACTTGCAATAACACATGGAAGAGTTCATGCAACTGCAGTCAGAACATGGAAAAACAACCCATATTGGCAATCATTTAGTAAAAAGAAAAACACCTGAATAGAAGTTTATTCCAGTTCATCATAACCAGATGTGACCTATAGTGTACCATAGTTTCCATTCTTAAAAAAAAATTGTGGGCTAGATAAAACTCTATTGCCATACTTGTTTTCAGTACCGAAAATATGTCCTTGATTAGATACCCTCAGTCAGAAACAGTTACATATATTTTCCTGATCCATGCTACTACAAACATTGCTGTCTGTGTTAGGACTGAAATGGAACAGGAATTAATTTATTCATATAGACAAATGCAATGAAAGTGGAAGTGAAAAATTTTCTGATTATTTTTTTCTTCTTATGAAATAACTATAGTGTTAAGAACATATTAAAATTCTTCATTAGTTTACATACAGTACTTTTTCCTAAAATTTTTTTAGTAGTGATTTTTTTTTCTCAGTCAATGTGTTTTGAAGCGGTCCTGGCTTCTCCAGAAGCTGCCATAAATCATGCTAAACCAGACACATATTTTATTGTTTAAAACTTGGTTAGGATGAGAATGTTAGTTCCAACTATGCAGTTTGAATTTTTGTCATCGTTTCTGTTGATGCTACAACAGAAGGGGGAAAAAGGTTTCTGACAGTTTACAGGCAATTTCAGAATTCCTGTAATCAAATTCAGAATGCTCTTTAATGGATGTTTGGGTTAAGACAAGAATCTTTGTTCTGGACTGTCAGAGGCATTGGAAGTACATCCTGAAGTACACAAGAAGAAATGGAAATGCTTTCATGAGGAATTATCGCTTCCAAAATAGGAATGCTTTGTGTAAGTTTGTTGAAATTTGGTGGATTATTTCTGTGGCTGTCTTAGGTTGTCTGCACTAGGGAACTTTCTACTATTACCAGTCTACATGTAGCACTACTCAACTGTAGACAAGCCATTTGTGTCCTTGCTGACAGGTAACAACTTTTTTCAGGGCAGATTTGGATGATACAGTAATGAGTGACAGCATCTGCTGGTACTTCCAAAGCACTATGGGCTGAGCTGAGCTGGCAGGCAAGCTGTAAGTACCCCTCCTAAAGTATTGATTGCTTTCATTTCTGACAGTAGCCACTATGAGAAACCTTGTCACATGGGAAGACAGCGTTAATGTACTCTGAAACTCTGTATGAAAATCTAAGGACCCCTGGACAAGTGGTTGAGGGAGGACAGGAGAGTCAGTGGAACATGGCCAGGCCCATGGCTGTCCTTGCAGTCCACCTGCAGCTGTCTGTCTTCTCCTGCCCTACCTCTCTTGTGGATCAGAGCTTGCGCTTACCCAAAATGCCACCAGGACAATGCTTGGGCAGCAAAATCATGCAAGGTGGATGTTCTTGGCTACCTGGGTTTCCTCTCTGGTTGCCGCATCACCAAGTTACATGCGAATAGAGTGATGTACCTGGGACAATGGAGAACCCATCCAGACTTCCCATACAAAACAAGTGTTTCTGAGCAGCCTGTTGTCACTTAAGAGCAGGAGCTTAGGGTTAGAGAGTGTCGTTAATGAAAATAGCAGCTCAATGCTGAGCAGCAAATGAAAAAAGAAAGGGGGGGGAAGGCAAATTACACGAGGGACTGTTAGAAAAGGAAGTGTCACGCGTGAAGCTGATGTAATGCAAGCAGAGAATGCAAAATAATTTCTGAATGCAAGCTTGACACCACACTGTGGCCCTTCCACCCTTACCTGTACCTGATGGGTGCATGCTTCGCGACTTTCCGGCGCAGCAGGGAGATGAGGCCTGTGCTGCCTGGGGCCTGCCAGCATTGGCTGCCCATGGCCTGCTGGTTTCCTTCCCCACCCAAGGCTCATGGGGGCTTCCCAGCCGCCGGCTCCCGCCTTGGCTTCCCCCAGGCACCCACCTGCTTGCCGAGGCAGCCATCCTGATGCCTCCTTCCCCAGGCTCAGACCCTGTGGGCTCCACCACTTCCCATTGGCTGGGGCAGCTGCCTCCTGCACCGGGATTGGCCCGCACCTCCAGCACAGCCATCCTGATTGGCTGCTGGGAGGGGTGCGTGCCCCGCCCTGCCGCAGCCCTGGTAGCTGAGGCGAGTTTGTGCCGGATCCGACCAGTTGGGGCCGGTTGCCGCCGGCTGCATGAGGGGATGTTTCAGGGTGCTCCTGCTGCCACCTCAGCGGCTGCCCCACCACCGCAGTGGCTGGGGACGTGCTGGCCAGTGCCAGCTGGTCGCCATTAGGTGCCTCCTCCTGCCAGAGAAGATACCCAAGAACCAGCAGTCACATTCAAGGGTATAACCACCAACCGTTAAGGCATTTTGGTGTGGAAAAGGGATGACCGAGAGGGGATATATCAGCTGCCTAAAAATTGTGACTGGACTGAGGAGAGTAAGTAAGAGTTGATGGTTTGTTGTTGCAATACGTGAGCTAGTATCAAAGGAGGGCAACATGCGGCAGGTCAAAACGGTGAAGTAGTGGCAGTTCTTCATGTAGTACCTTTGTGGTGCTCCTTGGCGCAGATGCAGTGGGTGATGAAAGCTCAGAGGAGATAGCTCAGGGTTGTTAACAGGCAGAAACCACCCCTGGCTCGTGGGAAGGCTGAACCACAAATTGTCAGGGGCCAGAGTGGTCTCTGGCAGTATGCATGCCGTAACAAGGACCAGTTAGTTCTGGTATTACTCTGCTTTCTAGGCATCTGCCTTTGGCCACTGCTGGGGACAGGGAACTGGATGAGGTGGCCCTGGATCTGACCTAGTCAAGCTGTCTGGTGTTCTTGTGTGGCTGCCGTTTACCTCTGATGTGCAGCTACCGGAATGGAGCTTTGCTGGTGTGCGGACACCTATACCTTGGCCTGGTGGTCACACCTGGGTGAACAGAAGTTTTGGCCAATGATACTGGAGGATACAGCTAAAGAAATGTCTGCAGCAGCATTGCTGGCTAACAACTTCAGCACGTTTTTTGACATTTGACGTTTCCAAAGTCCCCGGTTCTTGGAGTTATGGGAGAATGCAGAAATATCCATTTCCTTGCAGAGGTTCAGGTTACACAAGCTCTTGGGTTTGTAAGCTGTCTGAGAGGTCAAATCCAGTCAAATGCTTGTGTGGCTTATCTTATATTAAATATTGCAGGAGTCATCTTATCTATCTGAGAAAGGTGAAGAGTTCAGTGACCCTGAGACTTGAATCTGTGGTACCAGGGAGTCAGGGAATTTTTCAAACCTGCTGTATTATGCTTATCCTCTTAGAGTCAGACTTTTTTTAAAAGGTGGTGTTAAAGATTGCTATACAGTTAAAAAGGTACAGCTAAAAAAAAATATCACTCTGATTGTATTAATTCGTAAGCCTTGCTTATGCTCTGATCCTACAAAGCACCAAGCACCTCAAGGAAAACGGATTTTAACTTCTGTTGGCTTCAGTGGGAGGGCTAGTACTGTATGCTCAGTCAGAAATCAGAAGAAGAGAGGGAAGAGAGGGTTCAGAAATGTCTTTGGAGTTCACTTATGGCAACACTCACCACCTTACCACAAGGTCATGATTTTTAAGGGCTTCTACAGCTCTCAGCTCCCATAGCTGTGGTAATACAAGAATATTTGCTATCATTATACAAACAAACAAACGTCTAACTTTTGTGACTGAGAAAAATCCAAGAACATTGAATCCATTTATCTCAACACCAGCAGACAAGCCAGATGACTGAAATATCACAGAGATCTGAAGTACAGTAATTCTTAAAACAAACTCATGGTATTCTTAATGTGTTTAGGGTTAGCAAACTTGGGATTTTCAGGCTTATTTCCTGTTCCCCCATTGTGCTTCTTATTTTAAGTTTTGGACAACAGAATTCCCGCATCTGCACATGGGAGTAAGCTAATCCTCTAAAAAAATCTGAGTCCAAGACTGGTTGTCTTGATACAGTTTTCAGTGAGTAGGCTGCTGGGTCACTACTGGCCCTCTTAGAGGTGATCCTAATGCTTACAGTGAAAGGCCTTTCAACGATTGAGCAAGCTCTCCTATGTGTTACAATATGTTGATGCTTTCTTTACCTCTTCTGATACATTCAAAATCATTTTACAAACTGTTCCCACAAACAGTGGGATCAGGTTAATATAAGAAGCAGCACCTTCCCTGTGGGCCCTAAGCTACAATCTCATCCAGGCTCTTCGTATTCTTAAATGATTAGCAGTATTTTTGTTCAAAGCCCTTGGCTATTCTTTTTGGATGGAATCACTCTAACTCCTTAAAACTTTTCTGAGCAGCTCTTCTAAATAACACTGATACACAAAAAATGCTTTTCTCATTGCCTGCCTGGATTATGTAATCTCATATCTGAACAATATAATTTATTATCAATATCTGAAGTGGATTGCTGCAGCTTCCCCAGTATATTAATAGCTATATCCATTATTTTCTAAAGAAGAATCTCCTGGGCCTTTCTTGTGATATAAGCATTAGTGCTAACTGGGTAGCTGGCTGGAAAGGATGATAGTGTCCCCTGCTATTATAAATCTAGTGAGCTCACCTTTAAATGTCTGTCTTTATTCTCCCCTTTGGGCATTGTTCCAGTCACTTTTTGGCCTTTTTATTTTAAAGAAAAATCCTGTCCATATGGTCGAAGGAGGAAGAATACTTGCCCTCAGATTCAATTAATGTGTGCTTGTTCTACATGTTTTGGAATGAGACTGCCATTATGCAGGAGAGGAAGAAAAAAAAAAAAAAGAGAGCCATCTTCAATGAAAAACTAAATTAGTAGCCCGCATGCATCAAACAAGAATAAAAGCCCATGCTGAAGGATGCAGTAGATCTAAATATGCATGCCCTGATTCATGTAGATGGCCAAACTCTTTCAAACAGAAACATAATTTGACCTATGAAGTAATTAATGCCATGATTACGGGGAGGGAAGACATCACGGTTCAGGCTGCAGCCGGACTGCTTTCCATTAATAGAAAGCTCTATTATCCCCTCCCCCAACACACATACTTATCTGTTTTAAAAATTATATTGGCTACAAAATTTCTCTGTCTGCACTGAAGGCATAGCAGATTGTTTCTGCAAAATTTCAATAAAGTTAGTGTGAGTTTTTCAAGTTATCTGATTCTAGTTTTTTCCCTCCATTATTTGAAAAGTGTAGCTCACTTCTTCAGTCTTGCCATATAAATCCCTTTAACCAGATTTTTGAGGAAGATCGATTTACTTCAATTAAAATGTATTTATTGCTTTTATTTTAGGTAGTTCTGAGACCCATCTCCTCCACACCAGTATAAATGGGTTTTTTTCTGCTGGATTTAGCAGGATGAAGGATACCAGCACACGTTGTTTAGCTGAAATCTAGAAACATCATGAGAGGTTTTTTTCACACAACCCATAATTGAACTGTGGTACTTGTTGCTACAGGATTTTGTGGATCTCACTTTTTTATACATATTGAAAATGTAATCAGACATCCTCATGAGAGGAACACCTATCAGGGACTTTCAAACATGCAGATAGTAACCCTGCTTAAAAAAAATCACTAGAAACTATAAAACTATACTGAGGATGTGTCACTGTATGTATGTCCCTTCTTACTCACTTCCTTAGGTGTTTGCTATTGGCTTCTGCTGGAGGAAAATCGCCTGGTGGCATGGACCTTTGATTTGATCAATATGGCCAATCCTAGTTATGTCAACAACAAATTCACTTTGACTCAAAGGAAGAAACATACTTTTAGAACTGTAGCCACAGCTTTTTTAATCATCACACTGGAAATTCAGTCTTTCTTTTTAGTGTGATACACAGAAGAGTTCTGTTATGTTCTTCATACTCTATGGTCCCTTTTGACAATTATAAAGAAAAGGAATGTGGTCATCTTTTTAGCTTCTGGGTTAAGATATATTGACAAATAAAATATGTTCTAAAATTTTTGCATTGTTTGAGGGATACTCTATCAGATCAAGAGCCTGAAGATTGCTGGTTTATATTTTTGCTAAGCACTTGTTATTTCTTTGTATTCCTGAAAATTATACCACTACAGATTGAAGTGTAAGACATCCATAAAGGGCAAGGATAGCAATTTTTAAAGAAATTGTGGTTATTTTTATAAGTTGGTGTCTCTTCATTTAGGCAAAACCAGTGAAAAAATGTAGGTTTTGTTACTGAGGTTTTGAGCAATGTTGACCCCTTTAAAAAAAAACAACCAACCAACCGTTTTAAAAATACCTTTGAAATTTGAAAGAGGCCTCTAAGATATAATCGATGAACATTCTCTTCCAGGATGTTGCTGAGGTACAGGGCTAGGGCCAGGACTCATGTCTCAGTTCTTCCACTGAAATTCTCCATCTTCCATAGGCCTTATGAGGACTGTGCTCATACAATTTCTAAAAGGTCAGACCCATTCCATTATGCCTGTTTTCCAGTGAGGTAACTGAACATCTTGCCAAGGGTCACTAGAGAAGCCTGCTGCAGTGCCAGGAACAGAAAACTAGTATCATAGGTTACACCTACATCCTTGATAGAACCTCATTTGTAAATGGTTGCTATCTCTCCAGTTAGGACAGCTATAAAATCAAGCTAATAATGTTTATACTTAGTTTTGGAAAGAGCTTTGAGAGTTAGAAATAAATGCTTGCTCTGCAAATGCGAAGATTTATTTTTCACATGGAGTAATTGCAACTGAGTAAAAATGGGAAGATGATCAAAAACATTTAGAGGACTTAAGATCACAAATAACTGCTGGTGACACTTATTTTCCTAATATTTTAGATGTTTTTGTATATCCTCTAGGGAGGCTAATCTACATCCAGAAGATTTGCCATTATGTTAGCTAAGTTTTTGACACCTCGCCCCCGACATGCAGTTCAAAACCTTATGTTAGGCACAGCATTTCTGGCTGCATGAATATTGAATACCTTTGGCCAACAGGAAAGCAATGGAGTTGCATCAGAACACTGAGCTTGGAAGCAAGAGCCCTCTGCTAGGTGGAAATTAATTTTTCAAAGGGGTAAAATTTCTACTTTTACACAGATTTTGCTGGGATTTAAAGATACTTCTTGTTTCAGGCAGCTACTTCCTCATTTCAGGGAGATTACCCCAAGTACCTAAGTACTTCAGATACAAGAGAGCTGAGATCCTTGCAAAACCCTATTTTATAATAAACCTTGTATAATAAATACTGGTCTTAAATTAAAAATGGAGAATTTGTTGCTAGAGTTTAAGAACGCTTTTCTTAAAAATGTCCAAAGTGTAAACTGAGCATCTTCAAGCCCTGATAGGGCACAGATGAATGATGAGAAGGCTGGCCGGCAGCTACCAAATCTGGCCACAGAAAGAGAAGTATGGTGCATTATACCATGGCCAGCCTCTGCTGTCCTGACTGCAGGCTGTTTTACAAAACACACATAAGGACAAAGTCACGATTTGGAAGATGAGGCTTCTGAAACTCAGCAGCCTGGGACCACCCCTGCTTTAAATGCCAGTCGCTGAGAACAAGCAATCTCAGCTAGACACAAAATCAATCTGTAGTTAAAATCCATGATTTTTCCAAAGTTTTTTAAGCCAAATATAATAGTGGAGTCCAAGGGCTGGCTCTGAGCATGTAATGCTTTAATGTGGGGGTCCAGGCTCAGTTCCCTGTAAGCAAAGCACGGGCTTATGGAATGGTTAATCCATCTTCCCTCTCTGTCTCTGCTGCCTATAGTTCCTGCTCATTTGAACTGTCGTATCCTTTCTCTATTATGTAATAGCCTAGAGGTCACACATGCTCCTCTGCTTTGAATAATACATCTCTATGAAGCCTTAGTATCTCTGTTTGAAAATTTATTTCTTTCATTTTAATATTTTATCAATTTTGTCCTAAATGGATGACCTTAACTGGTTGCAGTTCATTTCATTTCTTCTCTGCTTAAATATTTTAAAGGTTCCAAAGTACAAACATCATTCATGCAGTGTGTAACAAAAATGCTCAGCTTGAGCTTTGGATTATTTAATTGTAATTGTCAAGCTATTACTAAAATTGATTACTTTTTTCTTTTTGCAATTTCTTCCTCCCATTCCTTCTCCCCATTTCTAACTTTGTTTGTCACATCTTTTATGCTGGTATTTAGCTACACTTCCCAGTGCTTATAGAAGAGCTATACAATGCATTAGTAGCATTACTTGTAAACAACAGTCAAAAGCTAAAATCAGTATGCAATGAGGATAGGCATTGCATTCAGAAAATACCTCAGTAAAGTAATTGATCCAGTACTGAATACAGTATTTGGTGTTAGGTACAAATAGAGCCTTTTGCCCCTTTTTTTGAAGAAAAAAGAACCAAAGTTGTATTTTATGAGCTGGTGCCATCTTGGCGCTGTGTCCAATCTGGATTTCATTAAGCTGGAAAATGGTTGTATTTGAATGGTAAATCTTCACGACATATACATGCACCACAGGAAATAAAAGGAGTTAACAAACATCTAGCAGTCTTAGCTGTGAACTGTGCTGTTAGAGGTGTAATTCTGGGCAGGTGAAGTTCCTTGTAAGAGTAGCAGTCCTACCCCTTCTCAAGTCTTTTTAGGTAATTAAATTCTATCTTCATAAATTTCAGTATCTGTTGGCTATGGCATTCATGCTTCCTGTCCTGAGCAGCTTAATGTCACTACATGCAGCTTCACACTGACAGTTGCTGAGTTCCTGGTCTTACTGACCCTTCTGATATATAAAATGCTTTGGGTTATTTAGAAATGAAAGGTAATAAAAGCTAGTAAGCACAATATAATTTCATGATTGTTATTCTGCATTTATACTATGAGAAAGAAAAACTAAAATATGTGCACCTCACATTGTGGCATTTTTATTAGAAATAGGAATAACAGCACTCTGAAGGAATCTGACTCATCTCCTTAAATCCTCTTAAAAGAACTGTAGCTGTTTTGTGTTTGCAAAATATAAAAGTCAGTATACAATCCATTTTTTATATTTAAAAGATTTTATTATTTGGGATGGATCTGTATTTATGCTGATTTTTACCTTTCTCATTTTCTTCCATCTTTCTTTTGTTCAGCACTAGCCTTGCACAGCTGTTAGCAGTGTTAGTACAATGTGGATTCATGTTTCATTTCTGACATCTCTGTGTCATGTTACAGTGTCATAACCTGTATTCTGGTTTAGCTATGTGGTATTCCACACCAGAAAGATGCATTAAATCCTTTTCTTTCCCACTAAGTCCCTAACTACCATATTGAGAAAAGCATGAAAGAAATGGCACCACCTCTCTTGCACTGGCTGTAGGATTTCATTTTACCTTGTGTCATGTCACCTGGATAGATGTTATTCAGATAACTAACAGCCGGCATCTCTATGCCTCCATGAGAACAAATGGGGACATCTTGTTTTCAAGTGTGAGTCTTAGGCTGTGCAAAGACATTAAAATGAGTCAAAATGAATGAATGTATAAGCAGGATGCCTGTTGTTTGCTCCTGGGATGAAGGCCTGGATTCTTGGACATCAGCCATGTATCCTGTAAGGTGTTCTTACAGTAATCATGTTTTCCCCAAAACCAGAGAGTAGGTATGTTTAAACCAAAGTAAATGCTTTGAGTAGTCCTTTAAAGGACACTTGAAACACTTCTTACATATTTTTTGCTCTGTATAAATAGTTCTCCTGGTCTCTGAAAAAGTTACTGAAGGTAACAAGCATTGCTTCTGTAACTACAGAGGTTTTATTATTCAGGTTGTGCGGCAGGTGAGGCTGTCTTGCCTCAACAGGGAGTATGTTAATATAATCCTTCAGAAAGTTTTTGCAAACACAGCCCTCATTATATAATTTAAAAGTATAAACATTGAAAATCCTTCTAAATACATATTTAACCCCTAAAGAATCTCCTTCAACTGGAGTATTACACTAGATAGAAAGCCTAGAAATGAATTGTTATTAGGGCTTGATACATTACAACTATTATGAACATGTTCTCTTTATTAACTAAATATCAGTAATGGTACTGTGAGTGCTGCAACTCGTACTTAAATTTGAACAGCTTTAATACACTTGTAAACTGTATTTCTAACTAGCAGATAAGCCAGAGAAAACAGGCGTGTATGTGTGTGTGTGTGGAGTAGGGTGTACAAGGAGAAGACTGGGAAATGAGGCACAGAGACAAAAAATACTAGAGACAGTTCATTCTGATTCCAGTATCTGCTCTTCAGTAGTAGCCAGGCACTGATACTCAAGAAATCATAAAGGAACCATGGCATTTTTCCAGAAGCAGATTTCCCTGGGAAATATGTCACTTTGGCTGAAGCGAACACACACGGCTACTCTTTACCTCAAAAGGGTAAACATGCTCATGAATAGCAGTATTTTTATGTGACTACAGCTGGTCTTTTAACTCTCTGGATAAAGACCTGAATTTTGGGAGCTAAAGGTTATGAATTCAAATCCCAGTTTCCACTTGCAGATGCGTGTATACATTTGGCTGGAAACAATACTGTCTGTATGTATACAGCCATGGATCATGGCAGCAGCACAAGTCAATTAGCCTTTGTGACACTGTCGTCCTGTGAAATAATTTTATGAATACTTCAGGCGATGTTGTCAGAAGGACAGTGCTGAGAACTACAGGACACAAAGGGTAAGGCTAGCAAAATAACCACCTTTGCCACAGGTTTCCAAACACTTCTGTGTTTACAGGCACCTGAACCTCTCTCCATTTCTTTGGTCTCTCTTGGGAAATACAAAGGATAACAATTAACCTTTACTTATTACAAACCACAAAAAGCAATAGGAGGGTCTCTAAGGTGGCATGCCTTATTTGAGCTTTCCACTGGTGTCTGCAATGATGGACGTGTCATGGAAGTCAAGATAGGTACAGCTGAGCCAGCTAATTACAATGTATTTTCATAGGCCCCATTTTGCATTTTTTAAAGGCAACGATACGCAGTAGTCTTCAGCTTTGACTTGCAATGTAGGAATCAGACCATTGTAAGACAAATTTCCATTCATTCTTCAGTAGTTCTATTTCACTGGAAGCTATCTGTGAAATAACAAAAGACTGCAGGTGGTTGTTCTTTTTTACCAACAAAATGTTTTTGGGTTTTTTTACATTTCCTATTTCCAACCCTCCCAGAAAATCTAAATTAATCTCTCTTAAGAAATACTGAAATTATGTAATTTATTTATTTTATTTTTAAACAGATATCTTGTCTGGTTTTTGTTTGGTTTGGATTTTTTTGCCTTGCCCTTTTTGGAAAGGAAAAGGTGGGCATGAGGAAAATTTTTTATTTTCTTTTTAATATGACATGAAATTTGAAAAAAAATAACAGGCTATTAATGTCTAGTATTAAAACTTGTGTTTTGAATTTCTCTCTAATGAAAGCATGAGATAATTTTTTTCACCTAATTTCTCTGTGTTTTGTTTGTTTGTTTCTTTAACTTTTTCCCCACTGGAGAAGTATGAAAAGGCTGCTTTTCTGAATAAAAACAAATTTAAGTAGAAGAAAGTATCACTATTTTTTGTTTTCTTCAGTTATCCCTCCTGCCCAATTTTGGAAAAATAAGAGAAAGTTTTCATTTTACAGAAAGTTTACAGGAAATTATAGTGGTTTTTCTTCTGCTCCATCCACTGCTTTCCTTCCCTTTTCAATGTTTTTCACAGAAGACTCTATATGTGACATTGCACATTCTTAGGAGGTGAAATAAATGTAGAGATTAAGTGTTAGACATGTGGGAGGCTTAACAGGGGGCAACAGATGAGAGTAGAAATAGAAGAAAAGAAAATCACTGGTGGAAAGAGCTAAAGATATGACTGTTTGTTAATGCTTGACATGTCTTGGAAAGCAATTGAGACAAAAAATAATGTAGGTTAAAATTAAATGAAAATTTATGCTAAATCAAAAAAAAAAGGTATTTTTTATAAATAGACACCTCCTAGTGTAAAAACTATGCCTTTTCCTGCAGGAGGCTATGAGCTGGCCATTGGGCATTGACCAGTCCCATGCCAACTGCACCCACTTCCCCCAGAATCTAACAGAAGACAGAGATTAGACCAGCTTGGAACTGGGGAGCCTGACTTTGGAATTAACTTACTTTGTGGCTGCCTACACAGGGATCCTATCAACTATCCCCTGCAGCCTCATGGCCTTCCAGACCACCTCTGGGTGCCAAGCTCTCTGTAGCAGCTCTTGCTGTCTACCACCACAGCTGTGGGTCTCTCCCACCAGACCTCGCTGCTGGCCTGCTTGCTCTTCTCCTCCCAGGGGTTTAGGCATCTCCAGCTTCACAGCTTTAGCCTGGCTATTGCTTGCTGCCTTAATTGCGTATTCTTTGACCAGCTTCATTTCTTGACACTGCCTGAAGCAGACAGTGACGTCTAATCCTGGCCCACATTTCCAACACCTTGAGATTCATTACTTCTCACAGGGAAGTATTACTGTTACCTCCTCAGCTTTTGAAATTTTCCTTGAGCAAAGGCAAATTGTAGGTCTTGTATGCTGCACACATGCCAGCATTAAAAACAAGACTTTGTCATTAAAAGTTTAGTATTGTACAAGTTTTGATAATGAATTATAATCAGAGACAAGCAAGGTAATTATTCTGTTTGACAGTCCTGTGCAAGCCTCATTTGCAAGGTTTAGTTCAGTTGTGGGCGCCAGGTTTGAAAATTACCTCAGAATGTTGGAAAGAGTTCAGTTGACAGTAACAAAAATACCAAAAAGTTGAAAAATGGAACCTATAAAGAGAGGCTAAGAAATTTTGGCATGGTCCAGCTAGAAAAAAAAAAGCTGAAGGGAGACATAATCATTTTAAAAATAACTAAAAAGGGATGTTATAAGGAAAAGAGGGCTCAGTCTTACCATTGAAGAAGAACAGGACAAGTCCAGTCTAAACTGTAGATTTAGGAGAAATGTAGCTGGTATGTTAAGGCTAGCTCACTCTAAGGGTTGTGCCAGAGGAAAAAAACAGGTAGAAGGCTGGATGTTGGGGTAAGGACTTTGCAGTGGCAGACAGTCACCTTCTGTTTTTCAGCTGAAGTTGGCGAAGGAGGGCACCAGGAGGTTCATCTTAGGAGGGCAGGAGGAGAACAACACTCAGGCCATGAGGGATTTGGGCTGGTAGCCCAATGTTGTCCCTAGCCAGCAAAATCTAATTACCTAGTTTTCCTTCTTCTGAATCCACAGGAGGCTGAGGCAGTTTTCACCAGAGCTGGCAGGTACAGTTTGACTCTGGCCCCATTTTATGTCTGTAGAACTAGAAGAGACTGTCAAGGGAGTGCAGAAATGGTTGTCTTAGGTATGGTTGAGATGACATTTGGTATGTCTCTAGTATGAGGAGTTTAGGAGTAATGAAATCAACTGTGTTCCTTGCAGAAGAATGAAAGTAACCTACTAACCACCCTGTGTCACAGTACTGATTCTGTTCTTATATTTTCGGTGCTTTGAAGCTGCTATGGTCTGTTGGTTTGTTAAGTCACATTTACAGGTTGTCCCTAAACACTGGCTTTTACATAGCCTGCATTTTAACACTCTTTAAGTGCATATCAGTATGTTCTGTCCTCTGTGCAAACCACAGTCAAAGAAATCCCATTTCTGCAATGGCTAATGAGGTACCAGAGTGGTAAAATAAATAGAGGAAGGAATTGCATAGTGTCACAAAACTCAACCAAAGAAGTGTCACCTTCAGAGAAGCAGCAACGGAGAAATGACCTTTCACTTTATTACAGTGTGCCAAATTTGTCTGTATTTAGACAAGAACCTACGATTACTGAATATTTAAAAGTGTATACTCTTGTTCATGAGGAGGCTGAATAGAGTTGGGGGGCTTATGTCATAGAAGCATATATTATGAAAGATGTGTTTGACACACTGACAAGTACCATGACTGAAATTACCGTTGAATTATGCAATTAGATTTTATTAACTATACATATTATTAAGGATTTTTTATTACAGAGGAAAGGATGTCAGGGTCTTGGTGATAGTACTGACCTCTTGTGCTACTGGGAAAGATGTAGAAAGGCTTCCAAAAGAGCAATATAGTTCCTATTTAATATTTAAGAAAAAAGGTCAAGGAACCATTGCTGCTATTTTATTTCTCTCAAGTCCTCACCAAGAAATCACCCCATTTTAATGTGCATTGCCTTAAATTTATACATATTAGTAAAATATAAATCACTGAAACATTACATACTTTAGAATGAACTTTGCACTGTATTTATAGCAGAACTTACAAAGTGTAGTATGTGCATGTATATGAATCCTCAGAATTATGTAACTAACCTCTGGAGGTTTCTCGCTTTCATTTACTTCATTTCTGATACAAAAATTACAAAGATAAAAGAAAACCCTCCAACAGATTACTTAAGATCTTTGTAAGGATGTCATATCCACACAGCTATTTATTTATCATGCCAAAGGAAGAAAAAAAAAAAAAGGTGGCAATTTGTATTTATAATGCAGTTTTATTTAAAAATCAAATTAATAATTAAAGATAAGTAAATGAAGGTGAGCATGCAGATAACAGTTGGCTCAAGACAGGTAGGGAAAAAAACCCAAACAAGATTGCAAGCATTGGTGTAATTACAAGGTTTTCCTCTCTCCTTCTTGAAGTCCACTAGTTATGCTGCAACTTTGACAAGAAGCCTAAATGTTCCTTAAAATTTTCACTTCCTTTCCAACCTGGGAGTGACCCTTTCAGAGCAGGTGCAGCCCAGTTCCTCAAATGATAGATTGCTCAACAGCAACCATACCAGAGCTGGTCATTTATCATAACCATACCAGCTTGGCCTAGCTCATTTCAGTAGGTAGAGCAGTACAACCTTACCCTTCTTCAGCCTCTACTTCTGCAACACACAGAAAGCTATATTAAAAGCATGTTCAATTAGACCCTGGAATTAAGCCTTCAGGATTTAGGAAGTGGCAGTACCAATGCTGCAAAGCAACCTTATCTCAGTTCTTGAGCATGTATGTCTTATGATAATTTTCAATTATATGATCGTTATTTTTGCAGTGGGATGCAGCAAAGGAACACTCATATTTCAATGGAAACCAGTGGAAACTCAAGTTCAACTCTGGACAGTGGTCAGCAGCATACCAAAGTGCCCACAGGTACTCTTGCCTCTCTTTAACAAACTTCAGCCCCTACATGTCTCATCCTCTCTAAGTTGCCCCTGTCCCAATCTTGTCACTTTTCCATTCATGGCCTCCTTTCCAGTTCCTTCCGCTTAACTTTAACTCCTGAGGCTTCTCATCCTAATCCCAGCCTCTTCATCAAGCTAGACCTAATTTGCATTACGGATATGCTTTCAGTCTGCCCCATTCACTCACTTTCCACAACCAGGCATATTTCTCCCAATCCATTCCCCATCTTTCCTTGGATGTAGTTTTTGTTCTGTGTTTTAATTAGACTAATTTCTCTCCTCTACTGCATGGATTCCTACAAATCACTGATGTGACTGAGACCCTGTTTTCACTCCTGGTGTTCAGCAAGATGAGAGTGGCCATTACAAAGAATGTCCTCTTGAGCTGCTAGGTGTTGGGGCTGCACTGTGATCATATACTTCACAGTATGAGTTGTCTGGTCAGCCCTCTAAGTTCAAGTATGCAATGAGGTTGGAATTTTCTGAGGCTTTAGGTGTTTTAAGTTCCAACAGTTCTCCCTTGCAAATAATGATTTTTCTATTCCAGAGCCAGTAGATATAGAATATTTCAAAACAAAAGTCTCAAACATATTTTGTAATATATTTTTTGCAAGTCTCATTCTCAGAAAGAGCTGAATGAGGTAGTCATCTGACATGGAAAATTTCAGCTCAATCACTTAATGTTTGGTCAAGTTATAAGAAGCTGAATATAAAATAATAGAGCAGAAAGCAATGAAAAGAAGCTATTCAGGATTTGGTCTTGAATATATGCAACACCTCATTCATGAAATAATAGTGGGATAGCTGCAGCCACAATACAATCAAACTTAAAATTATAGTGGGAGAGAGTAAGTAAATAAATTCATTACACAGATTTTCACTTTAAGGACAGGGAACTACATAAAAATGGGGCACATTCTCAAAAAAGACCCTTACAAGGAGCAATCTGAAACACAAGAAACCTAATAGCACCCTAAAGGCTGTTAAAAGTTACTGTGTTAGAAGCCTAGGTAAAAATTGTGCTACAATTCAAAAAGAAAACAAAACAGTCCAAAAGTCCCCTGCATGGCTCAATATGAAAATTATGTAGACCACCAAAAGAAAAAGGAAGGCTTTTAAGAAATTGAAATCTTGCTCCAATGAGAACAGGAAAGCCCATTAAAATGGCAAGTCATTTTCAAACAAGGAATTAAGAAAGCTAAAAAGGATTTGAAGACAGCCTTGCAGAGAATGCTGAAGCTGATAGTAGAGAATTCTGTAAATACACCAAAAGCAGGAAGCCAGCTGAGGATTAGTGGGGCCACACAATGGCCAAGGTATAGAAGGGGCTGCAGCAGATGAAGGAAGCTCAATGAACTCTTTGAGGTGTTTTTTAAAGCAGGCACTGTCTGATTCCCAATTCTGACGCATTCTTTGTAGCAGATAAATCAGAAAAAATAGATCAATTTGAAGTAAGTACACAGGATGTATTGGCCCAAATAGACAAGTCAGATGTCAGTAAGTCACCAGGACTGGATAACATCCACCCAAGAGTCCTGAAGGAACTCAAATATGAAATTGCAGAACTGGTGGCTGTGATGTGTAATATAATAACAAAGAGCTACTGTGCTGGAGGGTGGGTGCATGGCCATCTACAAAATTCCATCTACAAAAGCTTCCATCTACCAAAAGGGCTCTGGCTGGGATCTTAAGAACTACAGACAGTGAGCCTTACTGTCATTTCTAGCATAATGGTAGAATACCACCTCTAATAATAATAATAAGGAAAAAGATCAGGGAGCACGTAGATAAACTTCACTTGTTGAGGAGTCAGGCTGGCCTGACTCCTGGAAATCCTGCCTCACTAGGCTGAAGTTCTTTGATAGTGACAATAAAAAATGGATTAAAAGGATATATTGGATATAATGGATTTGGATTGTCAAAATGCCTTTGCCAAGATTCCAAATAATAGAATAGAATTAGAACAGAATAGAATATAGAATAGAACAGGACAGAACAGTTCCCATTGCAAAGGGACCTGCATCATCTAGTCCAGCTGCTTAAAGTTACTAAAGAAAGTAAATTGTACTAAGATTGGAGGAAAGGACCCCGTATGAACTGAAAACTGGACGAAGGATGGGAAGGCAAGAGTAAGAATTAATGGGCATTTCTCAGGATGGAGAAGAGCCAGCAGTAAGGTCTCCCAAGAACTGGTCCTATGACCAATTTCATTTGGTGTCTTCATCCAAGAGCTGGAGAAGGGAATGAACAATGAAATCTTCAGGTTTGCAGGTGATATTAACTGATTTTGCATCACAGGTTTCAGTGTAGACAAATGTGATCTAATGAAAAATTATCTAATCCCTACCTACATGATGTTGAACTCAGAACTGAGGTGCTGAACTACTGAATTCAGGAAAGAGATCTTAGAGTCATTACTGTCACCTCTCTGAAATCATGAGCTCAAGGTGCTGTGGCAACCAAAAAAAAACCCCACCCCCCAAAAAAACCCCACCAACCAAACCGAAGCAAAGACCCCAAGGGAAGTACTGAGTACAAAAGAGAGATGACATTTTGTCACCATACAAAGCTGTGTGCACTCACATATTCAGTAGTGTGTGCAGTGCTGGTTTCCACATCTTAAGAAAGGGGCAGTGGAATTAAAGAAGATAAGAGAAGGTCAGTCAAAACGCTTGTGATGATGGAGCAACAGCCTTGCGAGGAGAGACTAAGAAAGCTGATATTCTTCAGTTTGGAGGGAAGAGTGAGGTGAAATGTGGTGAAGGTTCACAACATCGCAGACATGATGTATTAGCTAAATCTTACTAGTATCAGAAAGCTCAGAAAGGAATTAGACAACTTCATGGACAGGATGTACATAAAAGGATAATAGAATGACTATGTGGGAAGGTAATCTTTAAAATCTCTGCAACAACAATGGATGCTGGACCGGTACAAAGGAAACATATTGCCAACAGTTGCCAAATTCACATGCTTTCCCTAAATAGCTTTTCCTTCTGTTGTTATCCCCACTGCCATCTCCCTTGTGGGCCAGGCATTAGCCAAACCCCATAATGCTTCCCAGGGAGAAAAACCTGAGGGAAAAGTAAATAAAGGAGAAAAAAAGCCAAAACTGTTTGAGGATGCAAAAACAAGTCATGGTGCAACAGGAAAAAAAAAAAAAAAAGGAAGAGGTATGAGGGTCAGAGTATCAATAATATATAGATAGGAAAGTGGAGGGAAACACAGAAGAAAGCACCCAGGTGTGCTACTACTGCCTGAAGAGCTCCAGGGATGAAATAATGGAAATGGTTGCCAGAATATCCGCGCCCCCCCCCCCCCCCCCCTTCTTTTTCCTGCTGTCAGAGACATAATAACAGACTGGATGGATCATTGGTCTTACTCCAGAGGGTGTTTCTTATGTTTGAATGGTCTTTTATTGGAGGCATTCTTGGCCATCCTGGAATTCAGGGAAAAAGTTGTGATAGGTTCTACAGAGACTTACTGCATAATTTGTTTCTGTGTTAAAAAAAACAACTTTAAAGCACAGCCTCAATTTCCAACTGAAAGAAAAGTATAGGGTATTGGATAGAAGACAAGTAATACGTGGAAGAAACTGCTAAGGGAAATATTTAGGATGGATATAATAATGTAAAGCTGTAGCTCACATAAATCAGTGTTTTTTAATCCTTTCTGATTTCCAGTGTAAGTGTGTGGCAAATTTAACCTACTTAGAATAAGTTTGCTGCTTTGAATTTCCTTTTGCAGATCCCTTAGTTCTCTGTGAGTTCTGCAGACCACAGGTTGATAACCGCTATCTTGGAAGTTACCTGTTTCTAGATTCTTTCTGCAAAGTAAGAGCAAATCTGCATGAAGACCGACCAGATTATAATACTAATGATCACACCTTAGTAATATTTCTTTTGTAGAGCTGAGTAATTGTACAATGCATAGCTGACTTTGGGGCTTAAGTTTTTAGGTAGATGCTCATCTGTTTAGAAAGCAGAGGGAAGGCTCCAAATATTACATATGACCTCCCCCCATGGTGCATCTGTTCAGCTTAGACTTGCAAGACATTGGGTTGTCATCATTTGTGAAAGCGGGTCACAAACCAAAACAAAATCCTAGACAGTGAGGCCTACATGTCAGGAAGTAGGTTTGTAATTTTTGTTTCTCCAGGGCCTATTAAGGATAACTGCTTATTCTTCTTTGTGATTCCCAGGTGCTACTGTACCAAAATAATGAATGCATCTGTTTGCCTTTCTCTGTTACCAATCAAATGCCACATTGTGAAACAGATCTTCAGCTACAATAAATCAACATAGGTCCATTAAAGGTAATTTCATTTACAGGGAGTGAGAATTTGGTGCTGTATTTTGCATGTGATAAATAAATGAACTTGATTTAAAAAAACAAAATAACAAAAAACCAACCCTGTATCTTTTGCTAACAGTTATGCAAATATTTCTGATAAAATAATAGAAGATTGCTGCAGAGCACTTGGCAAAGAGAAGAATTATATAATAAATTGTCTGTAAAGCTAAATTATATGAAGACATGCCACACTATTTTACATCACCCACTTTCCCCCGACTACAGCATGTAAGCCTGATATAGTCCCGTCACATATCAGTCCTATTGAAAGACAGACAGACAGATCTGGTTAGGCTGTTTTTTCATCTTAATACCACTGCCTTATCACTTTAGAATTTTGAAATTAAAACCTTTGAAGAGAAACAATACCACACTACTAGAATAAAGCTATCCAAAACTTCATGATTCTGATTTCCATCTGCCTCAACCCTTCTGTAGTCATTTTGGCCCTGCAAAACTTTATGATGTTATTCTGGTAAATGGTAAAATCAGGTCCAGTGAGCCCATTTCCTTCTATTATACATTGAAAAGCATACGTGTGTGTGTGTGCATGTGCATGTGTATGCCTATAACCAATATAGTACAAATTTTGAATACTGAAGTCAACATTATAAACTGGGGAAGGAATTCTGCCCTTTTTTTTATCTATCCTTGCCAACTCTTCCCTTAGCTCTTTTGTCTCCTTTCTTTCCACCACTTTTATTTTTATTCTCCATGCTTATTTTTCTCCTCTTTTTTTCTTCCTCCATAGCTGTCCTGCTCTCATCCCTTAGTATTCCAGTTCTTCAGAGTTAATTTCGAAAATGGCCAATATACTCACTATTACATCTCGAATCAATTTCATTTAGGACCCAACTATGATCACCACTGAATCTGAACATTCACTTGCCTTATGGGGGCTAAGGAATACAGCACAACTCTACATCACTACAGGTATTGTAATCTGGACCTTTGTGTTTAAACAATTATTTTAAATAAGTTTCTAATTAATTCATTTATAATTTTAATTATAATTTGTGTGAGAAATTTTATGGACTGAAAATGGGTAAAACACAAAGGATGACTACTTCAGAGGACTCACAAAGGACAACTGCTTCAGAGGTTCACAGTCCTCGCCTTTGTTTCATACATCAGCATGCCCCTTTTGTAATTAAATATGTGAAATTCCTCTGAAATAACATGAGGCAGAGAGTATACCCCTGCACTGCCTGCCCAGATACACATCCTGGTAAGTGAGATAACGTGGGACTTCTGGAATACAGGGAGAGGTTTTGTAAATGCTAATAACTGAACTGCTACAATTTAGCTTCCTGAACCTTTTTTCAAAGCACATATTCTTTTATTTGACTCACCCCAAAAAGCACCTTGGTTTTACAAAAGTTTGAATGCTATTCATTGGCTGTGGGAAGTCTTGAGGCAGGCTGATACACAGAGGTTGGAACAGAACTGGCCAATCTGTGCCTCTTGAGCTGTGTGTGGCTTTCTAACTATTTAAGTACAATTCCTGTGCTGGCTGGCACAGGGACTGTGGCATAATCCCTGCTTGCAGAAGCAGTGAGTCAGCAGGAGCCTCCGAGGTCAGTATTAGTGGATTTCCCTGGCCTCTGCCCGTTTGTCTAGTTGAGCCCCATTCCTTGGGTGAACTCTGCAAGGCCGTGTCATCACCAACCTCACTGAACTGTTCCCATAGCCTCATTGCTCCAGAACAGGATAGGCTTCTTGAGGCATTCAACACAGTGAGGTTTTTGATGAGGTGTTTGTAGGGCTGAGGAGATCAGACG
Organism: Falco cherrug; assembly: GCF_023634085.1. Classification (NCBI taxonomy): domain Eukaryota; kingdom Metazoa; phylum Chordata; class Aves; order Falconiformes; family Falconidae; genus Falco; species Falco cherrug. The sequence goes on along the minus strand of NC_073697.1, from coordinate 14,749,563 downwards.
TTATGGGAAAAGACTGCAAAATAGTCTGATAGGTGGATATCTTTTCCTCAACCACAGTAAATTTTTTCCAAGCCATATGATCTTCAAATTACCAATACAAATGGGAATACAATTAATAGTGGTGCCATATCTTTATAGGGAGCATCACATTTTCATGCCAGGAAGGCATACCTTTTATTCTATTAAACTGAGCAAAAGTCTTCTCCTGGGCCTCATCTTCTCTGTATGGTGCCATCTTTTTAGGAATATATCATCATCAGAGTGCTTTGTCCCAGTGATGTATTACACTAATACATCTGTTGCTTTAATGATATATTAGTGTAATACCTTATCAGAGTGATGCATACCAATGATCTATTACCCAAAAGGTGGTGCCATTCAGGAATGAAAGAATTCATGGACATATTCAGTATAATTACACAGATAAAAGCCGACGTCCTGGAAGCTGCTTTCATGGAACCAAGAACGCCAGTATGAAGCTAGCCTGTTCGGTGCCATTTTCTAGTGCCATTGCACTAGATTTGTAATGCTGAGGTTGTTACATCTCTTTTAAACCTTTTAAATATACTAAGAGCAACTACCATTAACCTTGGGTCACTGTGAAGCAGACTGTATCCAGTTACATTATTTTTACTATATAGTAGTACAGTACTTACTTACCCGTAACCATATGAAACCAAGTAACATTAACCTCCAAATAGTCTGAAGAACATATCATATCTCATTATAATAATCTGGGCTTCATCCTTTGCTTGACTTTAATTATTGTCCATTCTCAAACATTTCCGATTACATGACAGTTGAACTTCAGCCTGTCATTAACTGTAGGCCTCTTTAATCTCAACCTTCATTTTCTTTACCATCACATTTTTTTCATTACTTTAGCCACTGAAAAACAGATTAACTCAGTCTGATTTACATTGCTTTGTATAGTAAGTTAATTAAACATTTCAAAACACAAAGATTGTGGCAAAAAGCAAGCTTTACTTTCTAAACTTTCACTGTAAAGAAGGGAAAAAACATAAGCCAATAATATAAAAAAATCAAAGCTCAAAACTTTTTCCCCTCTGTCTTAATTTTCTCACTAATTGTGTCCAAGCTAAATGAGAAAGAGAATTAGAACCACATTTTGGCTTGTGGTAATTTAACTGAGGTATGAGGTATTGATTTGTTTCTTTATGTTTCCTCTAAATATGTTTTACACCAAAGTATGAAGAATGTTGCTTAGTAGAACACTAAGGCCTCCAGCTTCTTTCAGTTCATCAGAGCAGGGAAAACGTGTAGGTACCTCTAGAATTTTTGCCAAATAATCCAACCCCAAACAAATAGTAACACAAATGAAGGAAAAAAAGGACAGGTGAAGTATTTATAGTATGTAAATAATGGATTTTTTCCTTCCTAAAGAGGAAATAAAGGAGGAAATAAAAAAATAACTTTCTCTTCTGTTATCTTCAGCTTCATTGCTAGTGACAGGTATCATTTTAATTTGCAGAGAGCGTTGCTAAAGCAACTTTCAGGAACATATTTAGGTAAACTGAATTCACATAAGCTGTAAATAGGGATACAGTATGATGGATGCAGAACATCCTACTCTCCACTTTCCTACTCCTCCAAGGTCAATCAGCTGACATGTGACCTTCCAGTTTGGAAACTACTGACCTGCCCCACGGGGAGATGAAGGAGCAGAAGCTGTCTTTTTAAGAGTCAGATGCAAGAAGTAAACTGCTTTCATCGGTAGAACAAGACTAAGTAGAATAGATCATGTAAGTGTTATGGAACAGCTAAAGCAGAAGGTGGCGTAACAGGTTATAGTAGAGGGCGAGGTCTGTGGCTGTGCAAATGAGGCAGCAAGATACAGATCAGTGCAGAACTTCTGGAGCAGCAAGTGGCAGTGACAGTGGCCTTTGTGGGGGCCTTTCTGTCAGAAGGCTTATCACAGTCAAACTAAGCCTTGGTTCATAAAGTCAGGGTCTGAAAGGGGGTTGCTATAGTGGCCCAGTCACCATCCTGTGAAACACTTTGTTGGATTTTTTTCTTTTTATACTGTAATCTCATTTATAATCTGGGAATTTATGGGTGGGGCTATGCTACCTGATCTCTCAGAGGTGAAAGCAGCCTGCTAGTATAGCAATGCAGGAAATAATGGCTGCAGTGAAAAGAGGGTCCTTCAGCAAGAGACAGTGACGGATTTATTTAGATCAAGTAACCTGCAAGTTACCTAACTGCACCTTAGGGGAGAGGTGGGGGTTCGGAGATGGAGGGGGAAAGCATCCTCTTTATCTAACCTAAGAAACCCTTAACCTCAGTAGGACTGATCTCTAGGGCCAGGCTAGAAATCAGTATTTTACCTAAAAGTATAATTGATCAAGTCACTGTACTAGGATATTTGCAACCTTTCCTGCTCTTCTTATCTGAGGAAACTGGTTGTTTCACTGAGTATTTACCAGGCTTCATCAGTCCTGAAAATCTACTGGATCTGGCAGCTAAAGTTTCTGTAGCGTTGGCCTCCTGGTTGTGATGGGTCTGGTATGTTCCTCGTAGAAGTCTGATCTATGACAGAAGCCTTCCAAAGCACTATTAGCAAACATGGTAACTGTTAATTTTGATAAACTGCAGGTGAGCAAACAGACCTTTGTGTAACTTGCTGTGTGTGCTGAGCGATTGGAAGGGGCAGATTTGGTATGTGGGGAGACACTAGCATGTGGGCTTCTCATACTCTGGCTCTTCTTATATACATACTTACAAAACTTATACAATAACATACACATTAACAGCTCATTATATGTCGTATATTTAGGGTCACAACAGCCTAGTAATGTAGCAGGGTGTTAGTCTTTTCTTACGAGGTGGGGATCTGCAATAGAGAAAGAGAATAAAGTGCTTAACAGTGTACAACAGCCTAGGGGACTGCAGGCAAAGTGTGTGGTCTTACCCAGCATGGCTTTAATGGCCATTCAGTCATAGGCAGCTCTTGTTTTCTACTTTAGAGGTGCAGTTTGTGGGGTCTTTGGGAACCCATCTGAATGATGCGTGACTTCAGGTTTTTGTTTTTCTGAGTTAATTTTGGCAACATCTGTTGTCCAATCTTGTTCACTGTGTGTTACACAAATGCTTTTGCTAGTGTGGTACAGAAAAGCAGGAATGATAGACAAGGTGGGTGGCAGTTTACATTTGCTCAAACTGTACTGCCACTGAATGTCAAACCGCACCATGTTACAAGGCTGTGTTAGATTCTGTGTGATGGCTTAGAACACAGCACTCCAGTTAGTTTTAAATGGCATTCCTTTTAGTTAAATGAATGATGGAATGATAATTGATTTTTGAGAGTTGGAGTTTGCCTTTGAGCTAGGATTATGTACCTACAAATTTGATGTTTTGTGTTGAACTAGTCTTTCAGTTCCCTCTGTAGTCCATGGAGAGAGAGCAAGGCTTCTCCAGAGAAATTCATCCTACCTTCCACAGGATAGGGAACAATTGCCAACTGGTACTGCTTAACTCTCTCTCTTGACAACAGGTAGCCTAGAAATCTAGGTTACATTAAATGACTGTCCCTCTATCATAGTGAAGACTAGCAGAATTTGCATTTGCTATCTACTGCCTAAAACTCCCCAAGGCTGGTATCTTCCATTAATTTCAAAAAGCTTTGAAACAAAATCTGACACTACTGCATGTCCGAAACTGTGAACAACAAAGTGGCTAGGTTAGCTGGAATTGGCTTGAGATGGGAGAACTGTGAGGTGACACACAACCTCTTGACAGTTTACCTGTCTTCCTGGTACAGGCTCCTATCTACACAGCATAGTCCCTGGCAAAAGCTTACTGTATCACCCTATGTTTTGTGTTTCTTAAAATAGAAAAAAAAAACCCCACCCTGAAACAATAAGATTGAAAATCTGAACTGGAAAATGGTAAGGCAGAAAGTGAAATCAACAGAACAAAAGCAGGGGGAGGGGGTGCCAGGGCATCAGAAATGGGTCAGCAACCACTTAATCTGGATCAGGAGCAGCTAGCAGAGTTTGTCTGACTGTGTCTTAACACCTGGACTGCAAAACACAGTGGCTGAGGGTAAGGTATATGATTAATTCTGCTGACCCTGTTATGGGAAAATTGACTTCTGGCAAAGGGATGGAAAGAGCATTTGGGGGCAATGAAGTAGCTTGAGCCTTGAAACAATTTGCTTTGGTGCATGAGAGCTAGAATCATTAGCCTCTACAGACAAAACCCCAGCTATGAGCAGATCAGTGAGGATTTTGCCATTGATTGAATTGGGATCAGGATTTCACTGTAATTACTAATTATGAAAAATGTGCAACAGTTGTGCTGCTGCTTAGAGCAAACTGTTTACTTCTGGGGGTTTTTTTGGTCAATGTTAGAAACTGGTTCCTTCCCTCTCCCAGCTTCTTAACATGGGAAGCAGGACTCATAAATCCCTGTGCTACTTGCTTTTAAAATGTGTGATTTTAAAAGTAGGATTTGGCTGATAAGGATTGATGCATTGAAGGACCATTCAAGCAAATGAATGGTGAGTGTTTCCTTCTTCAGGCCCTCAGGCACTGCTTGCTGACCTAAGTGCATTAAATAACTGCATAAAATATTTGTGGGTACTCAGGTACAGTAGAAAAACCTGATTTAAAGAAAAAAAAAAAAGGGAACTTGTAGCGGAAAAGGGTCTTTCTCTAAAATGCTGGTACTATGTCAGTGGTAATTCGAGTATTCTCATCTCATGTTGACATGACAGTGATTTCTGTTTATAGATACTTATTGGGGAGATTTTTATTTGCAGAATAGCTCTCTTCTGTTTCCATTCCAGCTGGTCTACAGAGACCTGTGATAGTCAGTAAAAGATATATAAGCCTAGAAAACAAGTTCACAGAACTGGTGGCTTCATCAGGACAATTGAAAAGAAACTGTTAAAATTTCAGATCATGCTTATTAAGAAGTCTGAGGACAAGCTGTTTTTCATTTGGGAAAAGTGTGCAAAGGACTCTTGATTTATCAGAAGTCAGTTTTCTCTAGCAGTGTTGACATAGTTGACCAGCAGAATACCTCAGATGAAGTTATGTATCTACTGGCTAGTAGGCCCATCCTCTAAAGCAGAACAGGAACATATTTGACAGGATTTCAACATCAGGACTTAATACACTCTTTCCCTAACACCCACTCCTTGGGGCGGGGGGAAGGGTGGGAAGTTGAGGTGTTCCACAAAAGGAGAGGAAAAACCATACTTTGATCAGCTGCACCTGTAAGTCTGGGTCACTGGATAAGCAGCCTGGTTGCCATCTGAGTCTGTGTTGGAATGACAGCTGGTGTGCATTGTTTTCTGGCCTGCCTGGTTTCACTCAGAAGGAAACTAACGCATGGAGGGGCAGAGAGACTGGTGAGCAGGAGAATTTCTCTGCAGTGAAGGTACAGTTTGTGACAGGCTGACAAAAAGGTAGCTTAAGACTAACAGTGCAATCCTGTTATTTTAGCTCCTTAGCATTTGTCCTATATCTTTCCTGTGTGTCTGATAGAAACATCCTGTAAAGGTTACTACTATTTCTCTCCTATGGAAATAAACTGAACGATTGAAGGGGGGGGGCAAGATACAATGAGTTACCCCACACTTCTATCTGCCCAGAACATGTTCAGGGGCTAGTGTTCAACAGTTGTTAAAAAAACCCCAAAAAATAATAAAAAGAAGTGCCCAAACCTACCCAGCCTTCTTCCCCCAAAAACTAATCCTTACTTACACCTGAGACTGCAATTAGGGAAAAAAGACTCAGCTGCTGTTCAGCTCTGGCAGCACCTAAATTTAGCTTTCTTTGTTAAAAGTTTTCCAGATTCAAATTGAGACTGAACCATAGTACACAGTTTGACCAGTGATTGTAGTTTAGCCTGATCTGAATCAAGAACATGCCTACCAGCCTCCACTGATGGAGGCAGTGCTAAGCAATTGGGCTGCTCAGAAAAGTCATTGGTTGCTACCATTTTCTTCCAGATCGAAGAAGTGGAGGAGAAGGGAAGAAGCTAAAAAAAAAAAAGAGTGGATGACACACAGTCTCATACTGCAGACCACCGGCTAATGAACTCCAGTACACAGGTAAGTTAACTTCAGTTTCTTTCTCAAGGGAACTGTTTCTGGTCCATGACTTAGTCTGTATAAATTGCACCCATATTACCTGATATTTGGCTATGTAGGATGAGGAAACTTCCTGAGGAAAATGTAAGATTTTACCAAGAGTAAAATCCATTTTCTACTGGCCCTAGGCAGCTTCTCAGCATGGGGTTTGTCACAGATCCGGTTCTGCAGCACCTACTGTCATGAGCTATGTAGGGACCTCAGCAGCCTAACCTTACTCTAGATTCTGCCCTAGAGGTAAGACTACAAAAAGGCCCTTTTTTAAATGTATTTTATATTTTTTCTGTATTTATGCATTATGTGATGCTTTTTCTCACATTCAAACATGACTGCATCAGCAATGCTATTGCTGTGATCAACTTAATAACATCAAACGAATGAGTAGAAGGTGCAGACTTGAGGAAATCACTCTCTGTTTTCAGTGGTAAAAGCAGCAATTTTCTAGATGCTCAGTAAATGAAATGGCCATCAAAAAGATAGTGAAAATGGTAGAAGTAAAGGTTAATAGCAACAACTGAAAACTTGGGTTTTGGATCCAGGATGAGTTGGTGCATTCAGAGTGCCTCCTTCATTTCCAGTATGTGTCCTCCAGTTCAGAACTTTGAAAACCCACTGGTTGAGAATTGTACTGACTTTTGCAGGCTATTGAGTTACAGTGGCATAATGAGGTAGCTGACTGTGTGCTTTTATCATCTTTGACACATTTGAAGTGAAACAAAAGTATTTTAATCTAACACATTGTACTTGCCATTTTAACAGTCTAAGAGGGTGCGCAAGAGCAGTTAGGGAAGCTCACCTGATGAGCAGCAACTTATTAAACCACAGTAATTTATCATCCAGGATTATCTATATCGTAAATTTTTGTCCAACTCTCTCTGACACTGCTGCAGAGTGTTCATTTTAGCAGCAGCTGTTTTCTGTGCTTTCCTGGTGGCAGTAACATTCACAAATACCTTGTGAAGTAAGGTCTGGGATAGAAATTGCAGTCCCAGAAAACTTTTTTGGCAGTTGAATGGTTAACAGCATTAGCATTTACACGTTTGAGTTGAATGGGTGAAATTGATAACCCCTCTAGAGTCTCATTCACAACTTCTGCATCAATAGCGAGCAGTTCCACAGCTAAACCCACATGAAAATAGCCCAAGTGAAAGCTACTGCTCAAGTCCAGTGACAGACCTTACATGATATGGGACCGTGGAAACTCTTGAGGTGGGGAGGTGGTGAGGGACAGACAACAGCTTTGGTTCACCAAGGATCTAGCAGAGTATGTGGGGAGACTTTAAAAGCGCAAGTGGACGTGCTGTGTCATTTTCTTTAAAACCTTGCTGCTCATGTTGTAGTTTTAATTAAGCAAAAGGAAAAAGCTGGCTGCAAAACAGAACATCTTTGAGCACACAGTGAGGCACAAATTGAGCCACACAAACTAACAGCCAGTTTGGGTTATTTTTAAGATGGCATTGATGAATTCTTCTAGGCTGTTGTTTGGTGTGGTTTTTTTCTCCACCTAGCTTCTGTATTAATTTACTGAAAAGCTGACATTACTACACTTTCCACAACATGGTAGCTACAGGCCTGCCTGAAATTTTGCTTTAATCATCTAAGTTTTAGTGATTCAGCATATTTAACTTTAAGAAGCAGAAATACTAACATAACAGACTGTTGCATGTATTTCCAGAGGACTTTCTCTTTTTTTGAATGATACTTTTTTTGTTTGGTTGGTTTTTTTAAACACAAAGGAAACTAAACATAAAACCACGTTAAGAATCACTCTGTATGAATCGGAGATAAAAACACAAGCCAGGAAAGCTGAAGTTAGGGCCGGAATCGCCCCACCGGCCTCTGACATCGCCACACAACGGGGCACAGCCGTAACGCCCTTGTAAACGCGCTGCCTGCAGCGCACGCTAAGGAGATGGCTGGCTGCCCCCTGCACCTCACCCAGACGCCCCCGCCCACCCGCGGCTCCGGTTCAGCTTTGCCGTCCCGGGAGGGCACACGGCGCTGCGCCTGCCGGCTGCGCTCAGCCAGCGCCCGCAACGATGCCCCGCCGCCGGCCCGCACCGGCCACCGCCCCTCGACCCCCGCCCCGCAGCGAGGCCCGCGGGCAGGGCAGGGCAGCGGCGGCCGGCAGCGCCCCGGTGCGGCCCGGCGGCCGCCCCGCCGAGCATGCCCAGAGCGCGCCCGCCGGGCAGGGCAGGGGAGCGGGCCCCGCCGCCGCCCCGCGCCTGAGGGCCAAGGCAGGAGCCCCCCACCGGGGCGGCCTGCTGCCAGGGGCTGCCGTGCCAGGAGGGCTGCCCGCAGGCCTCGGGAAGGGACCCTCAGAGCCGAAGGGGCGCTTTGGAAGGGTCGGTGCTGCGGCAGATGGGCTGTCTCTTCTCACCTGATAGCCGTTTCCTTCTGTTAAAACGTGTGAAAAAGGTGTGGGGGGTTTCAAAAGGTAGCTGCGTCTTGGGATGATTGAATGATGAGCTTGTCCTTGCTTAGTAAGATGTAAAAAAATCACTTAAATTCATGCAGGATTTTTATTCCTGCACCCATAAGTAAGTGGCTACCTTATCTTCAGTATTCTTAACCTTATCACTAGGAAACAAGTATTGGCCTGTAACCTAATCTTCCTGCATTTGTGACTTTGCCATCCTCTGTAAATTGACGCAGCCTTTCCCTCAGTAGCCTTTCTGCCTTTTGTGAAAAGTATTTCAAGTACAGGAGGTAGGATGTTGCCTGTCTTAAAGGATGGGTGAGCAAGGCCTGAAGAGTTGCCTGCCTCTTGGATGTGGGCCAAGGAAGAAGCAGCTTCATTCCAAGTGTCTGCTAGCATAGCTGCCTCAGTCTGGAGTCTGAGGAGAGTACCTTAGGACAGAGCTTTAAAGGCCCTTAAGGTTTCTTTAATATTTTTTTTCCTCCTAACTATGTGGCAAAATCACGTTACCACTTTGTATGTTAGATGGCTTTACTGTGCCAGTAAAAACCCAAGGCTTGGTTGTACAAGGAGCAGCTAAAAAGAGTAAGATGCTCAGTAGTATGGGAAGCCTCACTGGGGACAGTGTCACTGAGGTAATGGGAGACTTCAACAGAGCCTGGAGATGAGCAATTTGTCAGAGCAGGTCTGTGTGAAAAGTATAGGCAGACCAATTTTGAAAGACACTGGACAGAGAACTCTTCATAGTACAGGAAGCTGTTGAAGGCCGTGCAGTTTGGAAATGGGAAAGAGTTTGGTAAGGACAGTTGATTTTTAGCAAGAAATTAAGCTAGAAGCTTGTAATCAGATAGGATGGTTGATTAGAGGAAGAATATAAAGTTTAGGTGTTTGTGTAGGTTAGAAGAGTGTTCTGGGTCAGGATGAAGGAGAGCGATGTGCCTCAGTTGTAAAGATAAAAGGGGGAGAAACAGGGAGGGGTAGAGAACTGGATGAAGTGACAGTTCAGAGGTAACTCGGGGAAGAGAAAGGGCCCCTAAACTTCAAAGGTTTGAAAGTTAGATAGTCTCATTACATGACGGGATAACAGTTTCAGTCAGCTGAAATGTTTGAGCTGTCAAGCCAGAAACTGTTAAGACTTCCCTTGCAACTTAAAATGTCTTCATCTTTTTAGCATCTTCGGGGTGGGGTGTTGGGTGGTTTGTGGGTGATGTTTTAACTTTGTTTTTCTTTGTGTTGTATTTTGGAACCTGGAGTTTCTAGCTCCAGGTAATTTGTTGGGCTTTATTCTTTTTAATAATATATAGTCACTGAGAACATAAAGCAGGACCTTTGGCAAAATACTGTGTGCTGTGAAGATCTCTAACAATGTCAGCGATGGAGGATGACAGTCTTCATATTGTTATATCATCCAGTGATGGGTGTGATGAGCTCTCAACATTTTTAGTAAGTTGATTAAAAGCTTTGGAAGGGAGGGAAGTAGGTGGGGGTCAGACTTGACCCAGCTACCTTGATTAGCATACCCAGTTGGGCAGCGGAAATAATTATGTCTGACATGGTATCACAGCTGTGGGGACTGGAGGGTTGTATGATCATATAAACTTGATAAGCCCTGTGCAGAAGAGTTCCTGTCACATTTTCTGCATTACTGTTCTCTGCTGAGCAGACTTTTTTTTTTTTTTTTTGGTGCTGGAAGATCAGAAAGACATTCCACACTCTTTCTTCCTAATCTCAGCTCACTGCAGTACCTTCTCCAATGCTGTTTTCTCTTGGAAAGCTGCACTTGAGTACCTTCTTGGCCCTCTTCCCAATTGTTTTGCTACTCGGCTGATGATTTAAAAGCCACTAATTTTTCTTTTTTTCTCTAATGTAAATGAAAGCATCCCAGTACCTCCCTTCTGACTTGACTTGATACAGCTCTTGTAGGGTTCACGAGGCAGCCAAAATGTTTTGTTTCTGATGGCCACTGTTCTTGGAACTTTGAGGTAGAGGCCACCTAACTTAATGGTTACTGAGACCAAGGAGGCTTACTTTTTTTCTCATTAGTTGCCATTCAACACATTGGAATGAAGCAAACATCTCAAATATAATAAAGATTTCCAAGAAAACCCAACAAAACCATCTTCAATCTGGTATGCCTTGACAAGACAGCTGCCTCTCTGGACCTCTTCTCTAATAGCCATTCACTTCAACTTTTTATCTTCTGCTTGATGACCTTCACAAGACTAAGCAGGAGATCCACACCTTCTCTGGCCAGGTGGGGAACACTTAGTGGTCAGGCTCCTACAAGCTTCCATCCATTTGGCTCGTGCAAAATCCTCCCCGTGTAGGAAATATGGAAAATTTACTCCTCCCGTTTACTTTAAGAACACTTCAGCTTCTCCTCTTCCCTGCTTATCTTCTTTAATACAAGAATGTGGAGGGGTTTGTGGGGCATAATCAAAGGGAGAAGCACATTCACTCAAATGCTTTCTAGCATATTCTTTCATTTGAAAATGGACCCTCAAATTCTTCATTCATGCATTTCGAGGAGGGAAGCGTACAGAAGAGCAGCCCCCCGGCCCACAGCCCCTTCGTGTTGTTTGCTGGGTGGTGAGGTGCTCGGTCGGGGGCAGCGCGGTGCGGGGCGCGGGGCCGTTACTCCCCCTGCAGGCAGGAGCGCGCTGCGCGCCCCGGGAGCCGCCGCGACCTCCGCGCAGCGCCGTGCGCCGCGGTGGGTAACGCCGCTGGAATCGGCGAGTGGTTCTCTCTATAGCAGTATCCGTCCCAGAACCTACGTGCGAGTAAGAGTAACAAGAAGTCAAATTATATGAGCATCTCATGAATTTTACTTCCATGACATGGGAACCTTTAGGGCAAGCAGCCAGCATATGTGAGGGGATATATGGGTAAGTTGTATGCTTACTGCTAAGAGAAGAGAATTGCACAAAGAAAGCATGGGGCGCTGGTTAGCGATAAAAGCAATTAAATCTTGTGGCCACATCACCTACACATCAGGTATGTGTTGGTGGCAATGGTTTGATGGGAACAGCAGCCTTAAAATGCTATATCTAGCTTTGTTAGTGAACTACCATGGGCTGTTGTTGGAGGCAGAATGCATATCACCAGCTGAAAGGTGGAGGTAATGATGCTTTGCAAATGTCTAAGAAAAGTCTTAAGTCTAAGAAAGAAGACAGCAAACTTCCAATGCATATATTTTAGAGGGGTTAAAAATACAGGCACTCTTCTACCTGCTCTGCAGTTGTCTTATAGCTTCATTTAGTTTGTAAAATCTTCAGGGTAGGATCCACACTGAGGGAAGAAGAGTGAGGGAGTAAAACACCAACCGTGGTTTTGGAATGATTAGTCAATGTTTTCTGTTAGGAAGTAGCTCATAAACCAGTAGGAATTTTTCAAATATTTAGACATTAAAGAATTCTGGATATTGTCAGTGAAGAGTCCTGGTGGCTAAAAAAGCAGAGTAGAATATTTGTATTCTGTAAACTACTCCCATAAAATTAGACATGCACACCATGTTGAGGACACAGTAAACCCTCATGCTACAATACTTTCACAGGATCGTTTAGGTTGGAAGGGTCCTCTAGAGATCGTCTAGTCCAACCTCATTGCTCAAACAGGGTCAACTGGAGCGGGTTATTCAGGCAACCTATGCAAGTGTTTGAGCATCCTAACAGTAAAAAATTGTTTTCTTGTGTTCAGATGGAATTTTCTGGTTTGTTTTGTTGGTTTGTTTTGCAGGTTTGTTTGTTTTTCTCCAATTTGTGCCGGTTGACTCTTATCCTGTCAGTGGGTGCTGCTGAGAAGAGTCTGGCTCCTACAACTTCATTCCTGCCCATCAGACATTTGTACAAATGGATAAGATCCCCCCAGCCCAAGCCTTCTCTTCTCTGGGCTATGCGGTTAGCTCTTTCAGACTCTCCTCATATGACAGATGTTCCAGTCCCCTAATAATCTTTGTGGCCTTGTGCTGGACTTGCTCAGCAAGTCCAGATCTTTCTTGTACCAAGGAGCCCTGAATGAGGCACAGCACTCCAGATGTAGCCTCACCAGGGCTAAGCAGAGGTGTAGGATCAGCCACTTAGGCCTGCTAGCAGCAGTCTTCTGATGGCTGGCCTTCTTGGCTGCAAGGGATCTACCAGGATCCCAATGTCCTTCTTGGCAAAGCTGCTTTTCAGCTGGTAGGCACCCAGGATGTGATGGTGCCTGGGGCTATTCCTCCCTAGATGCAGGACTTTGCATTTCCTGTTTTGAACGTCATGAGATTCCTCTCTGCCCACTTCTCCCGACTGTCAAGGTAGTACTTCTGAAAGGTGGCACAACTGTCTGGTGTATCAGCCAGTCCTTCCAGTATTATATCATCTGCAAACTTGTTGAGAGTGCATTCCTCAGCTTTTTTTGTGTGGAAACATAAGCTGCTTCCCTCCAGGCATTACCTCTTCTCCTTTCTTCACATTCAGGAAGTTTTGTGCTACTCTGTGTAATTTTTCACTGTTGTTAGGCTACTTCTTATGGACAAATAATTTACTTACTGTAAACTACAAACTTGAAAACACTGGGTGGCCTTAATGTTCCTGAGAAGTAGGGACTAGAAACAGTATTTTCATCAGTGTCAGCAGGGGCTGAGGAAGCTAGACTTTATTCCTAGTATCTCAAAAGGCAAATAACCTTTTCTTCTGTGCTGCCTGGTACAATGGGGAAGTGCCAATGCAAGAAGATATTCCTTACAGGAGGGGACTGGCCACATGACTTCATGCTCAGCAGGCAGTGGTGACAGCAGGCTGACTTGTAGCCCAGACCCTTCTGCTTGCCAGTAGGTGAGGGCTGATTATTGAGGACATGCAGCATGGTGAAGCATAGCTGAATGCCACGTGAAATTCATTGCACCAGGCAGGTGAAGTCTGCTAGAAGCTTGATCTCCACATACTCCTCCTCTCCCTTACCTTTATGAGTTTCGTTTCCCTGGCAATGTAAAATCTCAGCAACACCATGTTTTGTTGTGTCCCAATTGCCCTTCTATTCTAACTTACCCTTCTCTAAGATGTTAAAGTATTGTGAAGAGGGCATAGTTGGCATCAGTACTGCTAACACCTGCTTCTGTGCCTGCCTTCTTCCTGCTGTATTTCTGGTAAGGTGCTATGTCAGAGAGATGAGTTGGGAAAATGCACAGTCCTAGATGGTAGATGAGCTCCTTGGGATCCTGTAGTTCTTCTGGTCCAAAGCAGTTTCAAGTAGTACTCTAGTGTTTTAACAGAAAACTAGCTAGTTAATTGAGAAACCAGAATTGATTTCCCTGAGGAATTTGCCACCTCGCTGGTGCAGCAGAGACTCTGCCTCTCAACGTGTATGTAACAAGGTGTTTAAGAACTTAGACACACTTTCATTTAGCAGACAGCTGTGGCTTAAAATGCTATTGCCTTGCTACTTTACTAAACTGAAAGACTTCACAGTGAAGCAGATGAGGAGGCCAAATGTATTCTGTTTTGCCAGTTTGGGGGCAGAAGCAGTTAACTTCTCCAGGAGGACAGTAATGTCTTAAACCTTGGCAGATGTTTGCTAATGAGTATGTGCCTAAACCTTCAATTAACCAGTGACTAACAAAATGTTAAGCGGAAGCAAAATGATGGAGGGACTGCTCTGGGTCTTACTCTGATTTAACTTAAATCAGTCTTAGGATGGGGTAAAGTTACTGATTTCAGTGCATTGAAATGGATAATGGAAAATGGTGCAAAAAGGTCAGGATGGGAGCAGATATTTATCCTTTTTTATTTCCACATTTGTAACTGTAATAGCCCTGAGCTAAGTCTTCCAGTCCTCAGTCGACTAAACAGATTTTTTCTCATCAGTTCAGAAATTGCTTAGGATTTTATGTTGTAAAATATTAATTTATTTTTTCTATATTTAATCTGTGCTGGGTAGGATGTTGCTGGCTGAGATTTGGGGGAGAAATTTTGCCTGTCAAGTATCTGTAGACTTGAGTCTAATAGTCATAGGCTCAAGTGAGTGTTTTTTCAAAACGTGCTTATGGAAAAGGGATGTGAAAGAGATGGTATAGTGAATTACAGAACTGAAAAGCCAGCTGCACATACGGTAAGATAAGAATCACAGGACATCCTTGGTAAACCTGAAAAAACATCCCATAGGATTTGAGTAGTGACAAAAAGATGTGGACTCTAATGTATTTCCTCTCCAGACCTGTAGACAGTGCATTTCTGGCCTACAATATCTAGGATTATATATCAGCATGGGTTTAAGGCTAGCAGCCTTTTTAATTGAAATTAGCAGCTATATCACCTTTCCTAGGTAGTACACTGTGCTAACAGTGGGAAGATACAAACATCATGGTTCTTCTGAGGAAGTATTAACGTGTTAAATTTGCATTTCAACTAGAAGCATCTTGTCTTTAAATTACTATAAAATGATTATGGCTAGTTTGTTTGCCAGGATTTAGACAAGGTTCTTAGAAAAGCAGTTGTGGTTTAGCTAAGAGATGCAGGATATATTGAACTCCTGTTTCTTGATGCCTTTGCACTCTGAGGCTGCAAGATTGTATTGGAGTTCACAAGAATCTTGGTCTTGAAGAATATTCCCGATTCAATCTGCTCTCTGTTCACAAGCATGGCATAGGCAGCTAAAGAGTTGGGAGAGCACTGCCAGTGATTTGCAAAAGAAGTTCTCATCTAGGTTGCTGGGTAGTTCACTGACTGTGGTCATTTCATTTTCCTTTCATTTTAAGAAGGAAGAGGTTAAGGACTTTGGGGAAGGAGAACTTGGTTGCCTTTTACAAAAGCTAAAGCCTGTCTGTCATTTAGGATCCACTAGTTGTGCAACTCCACCTCCCACTTTCTAATTGTTATCTGTCCCAAGATAATAATTGTCAGATAGTAATGACTTCTGATCATTGTTTATTGGCCTTTGTGAAACTGGTTGGTCGCTTTGCCAGTCACTAACTTGTCGTTATTTATTTATATTACAAATCCATTACTTAATGTTATATGCTTACAGAGCATTTGCAAACATGGATGGAGGTATCCATGAGCTTTTATCCTATGGATTTGTTCATCCCCTTGTATCTGCCTCTTAAATGCTTTAGAACAAAGATAAGTTTGTATTCAAAACTTGTTTACATGATTGATTCATAGTTACTGCTGAGCATAGAGGTATTGACATCCATTAAAATAGAAAAGAGGAGTTTAGGCCATTAAGGGTATCCCTCCAAGAGATGTGAGAAGGAGAGCATAATTTTGATGAAAAAGTGTGCCTTGTATTAGATACTGAAGATACAGAGGCTATAGGCAAGTGTCTTCTATGTTCAACAGAAAACTAATCTGAAGATAGTACCATTAAAGAGAGCCCATGGAGCCTGAGTAGCTCTTCTCTGTGTGCTCACAGGCACACAGCTGACCTGACCATCATTTTGGTAGGCTGTATTTAAGCAGAGGTGGCCTAATAACGTAGTTTGGTTTGATGCCCAAGAACTGGTTAAAATGGTCCTGTTTGTCCACTCAGTATGCTTTTTTTAAAAAAATCTGAGCCTGGGAACGGAACTCTTTAAAATTTCAAAGAATAGTGCAAGGATGTCAGCTAATTTTTAAGTTTCTGTTTAGCAACCTTTTCAAGTATTTGCTACATTACATAAAGATAGTTTGGATGCTAGACATCCTGCAAAGGTTTTAAGAATGTTACATCATTTATTACTGTGTAAAATCTTATTTACTCAACTTGTTTCATTTTTCTCATGTGTAAGTGAAAAAAATATTTACTTTGTTCAAAAGCAGTTTCTGAGGCTGAACTTAATTCATATGTGTAACTAGGTTTGGTGTTTGGAAGGTGCCATACAATCATTACTTATTAATAGCGAGACCTGCAGAAGCAATGCATTATTTATATTATGTTATCTCTGGAAGACCCGCAACTATTTTCTTGTGTTTGGACTAGAAATGTTCAAAAGTATGGTCAGCTGACTTCATTCTTTTTTGTACTATACCATGAAACATATAATGGAAGATTATTTAAAAAATGGCATTATACCCTTAGTCATCTTCCTTAAACCAATCTATAAAAACATGTAAAGTTAGGGCTGATGTGTCTTTGATTTTGATGTGATGGCTGGATACGATCTGCTGATGAGGACAGTATGTGGAGTAATGCAATTAGTCAGGATAGGTATGAGGAATCAAGTTCTTCCCATATAGTGCGTTTTCAGGCGTGAGATTAGAAACTTTTCAAAACCACAGTATATAAAGTTTCTCCCTGGTAATTCATTCAGCCATTGGGATTTCTTTCACTGCAGAAAAGGCTTAAGTCTTGGCCCACTAAACTCTTAGGCAAACTGTTGGGATGTCTATCTAAGCCAAGGTCACCCTCGGAGAGATTTAGTGCTGCTCTATTGCTTGCCAGTCCCCATGGCCTTTTCAAAGAGCTGTGTTCCTGTAGTGTCTTTGCTGCAGCCACCTCAACTCCCCTAAAGACGGTTTCAAATGATGGAGGGGGGAAAAAACGACACAGCATGTTGTAAATTAATGCTGACAGTGTCAACATTAATTTATGCCAGAAATGCATGAGGAATAGAGGGTGGAAAGAATGATGATGCAGAACACTATTTCCTACAACCCATTCTCCTGGAGCACCTGAAGGAGGGCTGCCACAGCAGCGGTGGATCAGAGCACAGAGCCAGTATTCTTTCCCTTTCTGAAGTGGCTACTTTGCGGCCACCTGCACAGATAGGATCATTCTGACAGGCAGAAAGCTACTGCTCACAAAGCTGGCTTAGTTCAACACAATTGCCATTAAACCGTATTTAAAAAATAATTAAGGGGTTTAGCACTGCAACTCTTACTAGGGAACGAAGTTCTGTTGCTAGTCCCAGGCATGCCAAAAATTGAGGTTTGTGAGCAACAGTAGAGAATGCCTCTGATACTTTTGTTTATAGTTATTAATGCTATACAAATCTCTAAACCCAACATAATCTGGAGAACTCAAGGAAAAGGCTGGACCTAAATATACTGAGGGAATTCTGACTCTAGTCTTCTTGATCATCAGTAAGAGTAAGCTGTTTGGATACATCTCCACCCCCAAAAATCTCCAGCCCTGTTTCTGTCCATTATACGCTTTGATTTTTACTTCTGGATTAAACGTAAGTAAACCTCTCCATGAAAATGAATTATTTTACCTGTGTTGTGAGATGATAGACTAGCTGAAGTCAGAGGGAGTCTGTCTCAGCAGAAGTGTACTTTGTACACATGGTTTTAAAACTCAGACTTGCACATGCATGCTTGTGAACCTGAGATTCTCATATATGTAATCTTTTAAATCTTATTTATGATTTTTGCACACATCCCCTCCCCCCCTAAAATATAGTCGTGGCTGTAAAATGGTTATCATATTATTTGAAAACATTGTAACTTGAGGTGATTAATAGTATAAGTTGACTCTTTTAAAGATTTTAGGTTGTAAATCTGCAGTTTTGTGTTTTCCTAGACAGTTGGTTTTTTTGGTTTTGTGATTGTTTTTTTTTTAAAGTATTTTGAAGTTAGGATAAAAAATTATGTGATAAAATGATCAGCCAGGCTGTCAAAAGCAAAAAAAAAAAAAAAAAATTCTAACAGGTATACATGCTAGAATAATGCATTTTTTTATTATTGCAACATCTGACTGATGATTTAGATTATGTATTCTGCTAAGTTCAAAGTTTCCTTACACAAAGAGAGAGCTATATGAAACAACCATGCTTCAAACCATTTTACTTCAATTGTAATAACAGGTTTTAGAGTTTAAATCATTAACAACCTCTGTGTGAACTTTTATCCAAATGACTGCAAGTCACAAAGAGAGCACTTCTCTCTCACGAAGTACCTTTTGTGCTTTAGTGAGACCCAATCCCTCTTTTTCTTTTTTTCCCCCACCTTCATGTCTGTCTTTGAAGAAAGATGTGTGATTTGTGAAGTAATGGAAGTGTGTATCAGTTAATGAAAACTGCTATCCTGGCTTCATAATGCACGCCAGAATTGCTTCAGGATAAAGCTTCATATACCTGCATTACAGCAGGAAAAAAGTAAATTTCAGAAGTCCAGATTGCTGTGTGCACTGTAGAAGTATCATGTAGCAGTTAAATCAACCATTAGGGGTGACCTAATCTTGATTTCCTCCCCCCTTCCACACACACACACACTTCTCAAGGAGTTGTGATGTTCATACTGCTTGCATTCTTTCCACTTTTTAAAACCTACGCTAGAAATTGTCAGAACCTGGTACTGAAACAGCCTATCCACATCCTGACTTGCCCACCTTCCCTTCTGGCTTATTTTGTACACTGAATCTGACAGGAGGGAGTTGTGTATGACCACCCTCGCCCCCCCATACTGAAGTTCAGTTCCAGTAAGCCCCCCGGCCCCTGTGCTTTGTGAAGAAATAGCTGAACACATGCAAGAAATTCTATGGGGTTAGCTTTGCGCTGCTGGTACAATTTATCTTTTCTTTCTAACACAGGATGACAAAACGTCTTAATTTAAAAAAAAAAAAAGCTTCTTGTTATTATTTTCTTTCCCACCAGAAATAAGGCAGTTACGCTGCGAATGGTCGAGACAACACCCCCACCCCCCTTTTTTTTTTTAAGAGCGAATTAGGAGCGGGTGCAGGACTGGGGCAGCGCATCCTCCGCCCGCACCCCGCCGGCGCGCAGCGGGGGCACCTTCCCCTTTGCTCTGCCCGGCCGCGCGTGTGTGTGTGCGTGTGTGCGCGTGTGCCCGTGCCCGCCCGCCGGGGTGTGTGTGTGTGCCCGTGTCCCTGCCTGCCTCCCGCCGCCTGCCTGCCTGCCGCCCGCGGGCGAGCCGTGAGCGCCGCCGCCCTTTGATCCCGCCGTTAGTGTTAGTTAGGGGCCGGGAGGCGCGCGGGGCGCAGCCCTCGGCACCGCCGCGCCAGCCCTCGCCCCGGCACGGCGCCCGGCGCCCGCCCGCCCGCCGGGAACACATCCCCGGCCGCTGAGGGATACTGCGACCGGGGACAAGCCAGGTGCACGACCGGGTTGGGGGGGGGGGGGAGGGGGGGGGGAGAGAGAGGAAAAAGAAAGAGGGGGAGAGGGAGCCCTTCGCGGTGGCTCCGGGAAAGCTGGCTTCAGCCCCCTTTACCCCGGCGAAGAGGGAAAACCCGCCCCGGTTAGCAGCTCCCCCGGGGGGCCCGGCTTTGTGCCTGTCTGTGCCCCCCCCCTCCCGGTCTTATTTGATCTCCCGTTAAACCAAGGAGGAGAATGTGAAAAAAGGGGGAAAATGCCCAGGAGGAAGCAGGAGCAGCCCAAGCGCCTCTCTTCACGTAAGTGCCCCCTCTTTTTGCCATTTTCTCCTTCCTCCTCTCCCCGTCTCCTTCCCCTCTGCAGCCGCCTCCGTCGTTTCGTGCATTAGTTTAGGGTTACAGAGGTGAAACTGACAAAGACACAGCCTGGGTTATTCCCTTTTAGGTCTGAGCTAAGGCAGCCATGTTGGTGATGAACAGCCTTGTGCCCTTTTAATTTTTCCTCTCTCTCCTTTCCCCCCTTCTTTCTTCGCGTCTCTCGCCCTTTCCTCCCTCTCCCTCCCCTCGCCCGTGATTGTGCATTTGTGTTGGGGGGGCGGTGTGGGGGGGGGGGGGGCGGTGTGGGTTTCTCTTTGGGGCCGGAGGGGGGGGGTGTCTGTTTTATTGGGGTGGGGAGGGGGGCTAGCACCGGAGGGGAGGGCGGCGAGAGGGGAAGCGGCTGCTGGCGTCTTGTGCGGAACCAGCCGAGAGGTCCGTCCCCGGCTAAAGGTTGCGGCGGGGCTGGGCGGCCCGGGAGCGGGGGGAGGCGGGCAGCAGCCGCGGCGGGGGCCGGCAGCGGCGGGGGCGCCCCACACCGACCCCACGGCCACCCCGCAGGGGGCTGGGGCCGCCGGCGGCGGCGGGGGAGGGGGCGGCGGGGAGGCAGACCGTGGCAGGCGAGGTCCCTGCAGAGCAGGGAGAGGCGGCGGCGGGCTCCGGGCTCCTCCTGGCCGCAGTGAAATGAAGGGTCAGGCGAGCCAGGCGAGACTCGGGCTTCGGCGGCGCTGCCCCAGACGAGAGCAGCAGAGCACAGGGCTAAAGTGCATCCCGATCCTCCGCCTGCGGGCACCCCGTGCGCACACGCACACATCCCCTGACACAGCTCACCCTGCCCTGCTCCTTCGCGCTCCCTCCCCCCTCCCTGCCTATTTTCTCCCCTCTTTGCAAAACAGTTAACTTTTCTCCCGCTCGCCCCCCCGCCCCCCCCCCCCCCCCCCTTGTATTAAGTGCGAGGCAGCTGTTGAGAGGGAGGCGGAGGGGAGGGGTAGGGACCTAAAAATACCCTGCCCCTGCTTGGCCCCAGGGTTGGTTTAAGGAGAGCGGGGGGTGGATGGAGGGGTCATTTGTCTGCCTCCGGCACATCTGCTCCGAGCGTGCCTGCAGCCCCTCCGCGCTGGGCTCGGGGCAGGGCGAGAGCTGAGCCGCCGGTGCCGGAGCCGTGCTCGGTCACCGGGAGTTCACCAGGGCAGCCCCGGCCTCTGCCCCCGCGGGGGGGGGGGGGGGGGGGGGGGGACACCACCGCTGCAGGCGGAGCGCAGCCCGGCTCCCCCCCCGCTCCGCTATGCGGGCGAAGGGGCTGAGGCAGCGCTCCCCCCCGCCCTTCCAGCACCGCCACACGGGCCGGGGATGGGGGGACGGCGCGGGGGGGCGGCACTTGCAGACCCGCAGATATTTCTCTCTCCTTTTCCTTTCCGCCGGAGTCAAGGGCCTGAGTTGCGGTGGGGTTTGGGGGGGGGTGTGTGTGTGTCGATGGTGGGTTTTTTGGTTTGTTTTTTGCCCGCCTTCCCCCCCCCCCCCCCTTCCCCTTTCCTTTGCTCTCGCCGTTTGCCCCCGCTCAGCCCTTTCGCAGTCCGCCCGCTAGAGGAGACGAGCCGGCCGCCCCGGCGCTCCTTCCCCGCGCAGGGCGCCGGCCGGGGCGGCTGGCACAGGGAAGGCGGCGGGAGCGCGGCGGCCGCCTCTGCAGCGCCCCGGCCCCGGCGCGGCGGGCGGGGGCAGGGGCCAAGCCCGGGCGCGCAGGGCCTTGCGTGGCCGTGGAGGGGCGCTTCGGGGCGGGAGGGGGGGCGAGCGCCGCCGCCCCGGTTTGGCAGGAGCCCTGCGGGAGCGGGGAGGCGAAAAGGGGCTGGCGGGGCGGGAGGAGGCGGTGGGGCGGGCGCTGCGGCCGGCCCGGCGGCTGACCTTGCCCTCGCCCCCGCCCCGGTGCGGCTGCCCTCCGCCTGCCTCTCGGGCTGACATCAAACCTGGGTTCCATTTTAGCTCGGTCGGGCGTGCCGCTCCGGGCTGGGCTCCGGGGGCTCGGCTCCGGGGGCTCGGCTCCGGCGCCGGGCTCCCGCCTGCCCCTGCCTCCGGGTTGCGGCCGAGGCTCCCCTCGGCCCCGACCTCCTGACCGCCCGCGCCGGGGGAAGTCACGGCTTCTCCTGGGCCAAGGAACAATTGCCTTCATTGTGCAAATGGAGTTGTGCATGTGCTGGTGGGGGGTGTTGTTTTGGGGTTTTTTGTTTGTTTGGTTTTCGTGGGTTTTTTTTCTTTTTTTTTTTTCCTTTTTTTTTTTTTTAATTTTTAAACGCACGGCCTAATTTGCAGTTCTTTTGGATAATTTTTAAGTTCAATTCATGGGATTGTTTTTCCCTGATGTGCAAAACATGCACATGCTATATGTCCCACACGAATGCTACTTTTTAATGGGATTTGTTTATTTTAATTTCTTGTACAACTAGATTGCACTAGATCAAAAAAGCTATTATTTGACAACAATAATATATTAAATAATTCAGGAAGAATTGCAGGAATAGTGTTCTAGTCTGCAGTCCTGCAGATTCAGAAAATGCCTTGGAATCCATTGTATTCAGTGTACAAACGCTATAAATAGTGATTTGGATTTTTTTTAGCGACATGTTGCTTTAATGGGTACTCAGTATCAAATACATTTTTATTCTACGGTTCTTGCTGATTTTAGCAGTACGTTTCTTAGAGGCACAGTGTGTGTATTTTTTTTTTTTGTATTAATGATGGCAGAAGAATGTAAAGTGCACCATACGCAACTGGGAAGAAGATGGCTAATACTGTATTCACCTTTAACTCTGCCCTGTTGTGGGTATGGCGCTGTGCTTTGCCCCTAAGTTACACTACAGGTTGCTGCTGGTGCCTGGATGCTCTCCAGTACACCTAAATGATGTAGCATCTTCCTGAACCACCCTGTGATATTTTGGATTCTGTTGCAATTGTTTGGGAAATAAGTAGCAAGATGTTGATATACAGAATCATTTACCAGTGTTACATTGTAACTGAGCAAACTTAAGTTAGTCTGGCAAGTCCCGTGGAGCCTAGCATAGCTTAGGCAGGAAGCTGTGTTCTCAGGATCACTAGGCCTTAATTAGTTTCTTCTAAATTGTTACATACCCTGAAACACACCTGAAGAACACTGTCATGCTATTTGACGCAACAGTATGCAGCTGCTGCTTGGCACCCTGATTTTATACTTCTGTTTGTTGACTTCATTGGATAAGCCCTAGTGTAAATTTAGAGATCATTTCAGAAGAGAAGACTGTGCCACCAAAATGCATGCTGTGGTGAAGAAGTTATTTGTCCAAGAGTTTGCTAGAGATATATCAGGCTGTTGCAACACTTCAGTTTCAAGGGAGTTGCTAGATACTGATACTTCAGCGACTGAAGAAAGAAAGGCTTGATATTATTAGATGCAACAATACTGTGTTTTGGTGGCATCTGCTTAAAAGGGCAGAGCTAAGGTTGAGCTTTTAGTCGTTGGATTTGTTTACAACATAATATGGTTTGGAAGGGTCCTTTGGAGGTCCACTGGCCTGGCCCCCTGCTCAAAACAGGATGAACTTCAGGACTGAGTCAGATGGATGGGCCCTTGAGACTCCAGCGTTAACATGTATTGTAAATGGAGTTTCTGTGTAAAGAAGTTAGGTTTTGAGAACTGTTTAGCACAGATGTCAGTAGAATGTCTTCTTTCACACTTGGTGAAATACAAGAGAAAGTGCGTTCTTTTAAATTTAAGATATGAGTGAATGAGGAAAGGCCTTCAGGAGTTCCTGGATAGACAGTGGGTAATCCATATCCAGACTAAATACTGTGGCAGTGTAGACTCAGTTTACGATGACAGAGTTAGGTCCATAAGTTAAAAAATTGGCCAGTGCACATGTGACTTATGACTACTTTTGGATGTGACTGACTCAGACAAATCAATTCATTTTCACTGGAATGTTTAAAGGAATTTTGCTAATTCCTTAGCGTGTGTGTGTGTTAGGGGTTTTTTTCCCCCTTCCAGCTACTTAAAAATTTCATTTTTTTCCCTCATCTATTCAGTTATCATCAGAATCTTTAAAAATACATGTATAAATACAGTTTTACTCTGTTTTTCTTCTTGTTGTTGCCTTACTTTCTATCCCACTTCACACTATTATTTTCTTTTCTGAGAATTCCTGAAAGTCTGTTTCCTCTGAACTGCACAAATGTGACTTGGAAGAGTTCAGCCTGAAAAGTAAAGGTTTTGGGGAGTTTTGAGGCATTTAAATAGAAGTTTAAAACTTAGACCACTGCATTGCCTTAAGTGTAGCAATCAATACTACTTGGGGTTTGATTCTGTCTCAGAGGCTTGTAAGCAATGCAGTTTGTGAATGAATGCCACAATACCATTTATACAAAGCTTGCATTTGTTATAGAGTATCAGGCAGAATTAGATGCTACACTGAGAAGTTTGAACTACTACCGCTTTCTGAAGAATGTGTTTAATGCAGGACAAACTGCAGTGGTTTTTTCTGTTGGATTTATTTTGTTAAAGGAGATGCAGAATTGATAGAATATTAGTTTCAGTATCAAAAACTAGATATGTGATAATGAGGAGGGCGTAACTCTTCTTGCTTTCATGGTCAGGTATAGGGTTAGAAATTCCAGATACTGTGTTGGCATGTTTAGCTGTTTCTATACAGTAAAAAAACCAAACCACACACCAACAAAAAACCACCACCACAAAAAAAAAAATCACCCTTAAACTTTGTGACTCTTTTTATTATTTTGGGTTTTATTGCTGGATTATATCATCAGAGTGTAAAGAAAATAATGTCAAACAGGTAAATTAACAGTGATTCAGAGCTTCCTTCTTTTTTTTTATTTTTGCAGCTTGCTTCATTTGATACTTTCTGATAGGAAGACAGGATGTGTTGGATGGTTTTTCCAAAAATTTTCCCAATGTTAGAAAGCCCTTTACTATCATTTGGTATTGAAGAGTTGCCTTCAAGACAAAAGGCTTTTGCCAGGAACAGGAATCTTTCTCTTTTAGTAGAGTTTATTACCTTACTAGCAGACATTGCATGTACAAGGGGAAGCTTTTAACATATTTTCTATTTACTATTTTTAACCTCTTACCACTGCAGGGATCATGATATAGCTCACTGTAGACAAGAGGATCCACGTAGGGAAAATGACTATTCTTAGTATGATTAGGTTAATAATTTCATTGCTATCATCATGGTTGTCCTGGTGGTTCTGTAATGTACTCTCAAACGAACAGCAGCCTTTTGGTGGATGGAGTAACATCCACATTATTCCACCTGAAAACACTGTTCTTATTTTGTCCCTCTCATGATAGTGAGTCCTCGTAGGCTTTTCAGAGACACCTTCTCCCTTGCTGGGGATTCTCACTGACATGTAAAGTCTCTGTCTCTTTAATATTCCAAACCCCCTTATATAGACTAAGTCACTTGTATAAAATCATTTAATGATCAACGTCTAAAGCTATTCAACGGTAGGCTAAGTCTTAGTGTTGTCTGGTAGTACAAAATATGAATAAATCACAATGGGGTATAAATTGGACTACTGAAGAGTCAGTGTTGTGCTCATTAAGCTATTTAAGTCTTTAGGATCTTATGAATTAGATTTTAGAGGGGGTGGGGGTACAAAAGAATATAGAGCAAACCCACAAACTTTTTAGCTGGCCAAACAGGAAAACCTGCAGGTAGAGCAATGGAATGGGTAATGTGAGAACATGCAGACAGAATGCATTTTTACTTTTAAATTTTAAAATGGATGAAGAAAGAGTATGATTTAATCTTTGTAACAGAGTAGTTGTTGTCTTTTTCATATGTAAGAAGGCAGGAGGAGGAGGAATTAAGTTTGGGGAAGAAAAAAAAAGAAAAGCCAGGAGGAGCTGGCTGTTCAAAGTGAAGTATTAGTAATTTCCTATAATTTAATCAGACCAGATCCCAGAGCAAGATAATGAGAGCATGACCTACAAAAGAGGACTTTTTGGAAGTTAAAAGGATTTCTAACATGTAGCTTCACAAGGCATGTGATTTGTCATGAAGCACCATATAGAGAGGACTTTTTTTTTTTTTTCTTTCAAATTGCTAAGAAATCATAATACAGGCATTAGTTCAGATGGTTAGGGAGAGCTAATGTGGCTTGTGCCTGGAATCCTGTTACTGTTACAGCTGTTAAAGTACTCCAGGGTCGTGCTTGAAGAGTGTATCTTCTAAAGAATATTTTGTCCTGGTTTGTAGTATACCATTTTTTGTTGGTTAGTTTGCCTGCAGGATGTATGGAGGCTGAAGTATTGTGTGTTTTACAAAAAAATAATATGCAAAAAATCTGGACCACAAAGTAGCTAGCAGTATGTAATAGAATCCAGTTTTCAAGGGGGTTGGGGGAATTCTCTTCCTCTCTCTTTCTGCCCCCCCAAAGTAAAACTTTATTTTTATTCTACTTAAAAAAAAATATTTTCTATGAAGAATAATAAATTATATGGGCTGATATAGGCTTGAAGAATAATAAGTGATATTGGGTTGAATGAAAAAAAAACCCACAACCTTCAGAAAGGTGGATAATATCCCTTTCTTTAAGCATTATTATTTTTTTTAATGTAGGTAAATAATAAAAACTGTGACTTGACCCATACTTCAGTTGAAACGATCAATGCCTCAGGGTGCAGTCAGCATTGGTTCTACACATATACACTGCATTGTGGCTACTTTAACGAAGGATTCAGCAACATGTATCCATAAGCTCACATGAGAGCTTGTCTTTCAGTTTTTCTTTTTTACAGACTAACTTAGGGTCACAATTATGGAAGGCTATGGTCCCAAAGACAATTTCTCTTTTCCTCACACACCTTCAGTAGCGTTTACAGGCTGGTATACTCTTTGGTCTAGACTCCAAATATTTTGACTGTTCGGTCTGAACCTGTTGGCTTAGTAGTTAGTTATTCCTTAAAGTTTCTCCTGCCTTTCAAGGGATTTCCTGCTTGTGGTGTAATTACACTGAGTAGTAGAATCCCAAGTTAAGCCTAACAGTAAGACAAGCCTGTTCCGTTTTGCAAGTGAAGAATTTGCACAGCACCCAAGTTTCATTAATTTGGAATCATGAAAGAGTTACGAGGGACATTTTTTCAGAGGCGTGCAGTAAGGAGAGAAAAACTGGACTGCAGAAATAGTCCTTTCCTTCATTCTTTTCAGTCCTTTCCTTCATTCTTTAGGCAGCAGAGATGGAAGCTAGGGGGAAAGAATGACTAGTACTGATGGTACAGTAGACCAAGAGAGAGAAGTTTTTATACAAGACTGATGATTTAGCTGCTGTTTAGAACAAATTGTGTTAAAAATGAAAGGGTTACCAAGTGGTCTTGTAATGAATAGTTTAATCAGCCATTTCAGAAAGTGAAATTAAGTTCCAAACATCTGCACTGTTTGGTTTCTTTTATATGGGACGCTCTCTCACTAGGGCAGAAATAACATTTTTTAAGCAACTCAAAGCGAGCTATTGTCATCATCCCTTTGAATTCTGCGTGGTCCTACCTCTAGGGATTCCTTTCCTCAAGGAAGGTTTATAGCTCTGCTGGCCCTCATCTGGGGTTTGCTGCTTGGATGTGTTTTTCCTCTGTTGGGGAGCTTTCTATGCAGGTACGAAGAATTCTTCCCTGCATGTTCTTAAGTTTTTTTCTGAAAGATTCTGTAAGGAAGGAGATTTGGCACAAGCTTACTTTAAAATTACAACTTCCTATTTTAAGTGAAAGTTTTGGACGTATCCTGAATCTTGGTGCCTGTTAGAATTTGTAAGATGCTGTATCGGGGCAAAAAGGAGAATTCTGGTAAATTCTTAAAAATAAATGGCAAGTAGCTTTTAGAAAAACACAGTAAAAAAAATCAATGGCTTTAACAAGTATGTATTTAGCTTAATGAGTGATCCCCATGTGTGACTTCATTAATGAACACAGATGCTTTGGAAGATACTTCTAGACTTCACTTTGACTTGTGTAGTAGTACAAATAATTACTTATCAAAAAAAAATAAAAATAAACCACCCTCAAAAGTTAAGATAAGAACAGATCTTCAGATAATCATGTAGTGAAAAGTAGGTAAGGAATAGAGGTGGTGGCAGGCAAGCGGATTTAGATAGCAGTTGGTGGTCGTGGCTGTTTGTTTGCTTACTTTCCTGAAGCACAGCCAGAGTCTCTCCCCTTATAGACCACTGTGCCAAATCAAGACCTGGCAACTAATGACTAAGGATGCGTTTCTTTATCTGTGTTTGGAGCAGAACTTCCCCTTATCTACCTCTATATTTCTAGCACTTTGAGTCCATGAAGAGCCCTTCTCAGGTACCAGTGTAAGCGTAACAGCCTAGAGCTGCTCTAATTTCTGCTGTCTCTAGGCTCTCACCCTGCTCCTTGTTCTGGAAAGGAAGGGCTGACATAATCCTTTTGTCAATTCTGCATTGCCAAAGGGAGTTCTTTGTACAGCGAATAACTCTGAAGGGAGCTCTTCTGCCCACCTTGAGGTACTTTTACATTGCCCATAAGGTCTAAATAGACTTCACCATAATTGCTTATATTGTCTTCCTGCACAGTGCTGGGCCACGTTGAGATAACAAAGCAAGCTCTAAATAAGCTACCTTGTGTACAGGAGGCAGTTATCACAGCAGTCTACCCAGGTTAATTCAGCTATAATACTTGTGGGTATACTCAAACTGGCTCAGATATCACTACATAGCATTGCGTTATTTAGTATAGACATAATCTCATGAGAATCAGAGTTGTTGTCTTTGAAAGCATTTACTGGCCTGCATAAAAAGTGTTGGTAAAGCCCAGAGTTTTCAGCCAGGAAATGCACTTTGGAAAAATAAAATCAAATCCTACTGCCATTGGCACACTTTGTTTGTTCAGCAGAAAAGCCAGCAATGGACATGAACACAAAACTTCCTCTTAGTGTCTAGCTATTTCTCTGCATCTGGATTTTAGGTGAATTTTTAGGCAGAATGTAGAAATAGGTTGCTGCCATTTATGCTGTGTCTGTGCCCTAAGTAGCCATAGCATTAGTTTCTTGTACCAGGAGCTTGGCACAGAATCCTAAATCTCTTTAAAATAAGATAAGGTTTGAGGAATGTCCACTTTTTATTCAGTACTTGCACATTAATTATATGACCTCTGACTTTCCTCAAGGTTGAAAGCTGAGGCAGTGCCTTAAGCAGTGTGTCTAGGAGAGAGGAGTGCCTGTTCCACATGGAAAGGTCTGCTTCTGTGTGTTCACCTACCACTACGAGTAGCTTCCTAATCCTCTCTCATTTGGCTTTGCTTGTTAACCCCAAGCAATCCTCTCAGGGACAGAGAAAGCTGCTGTCTTTGGTAGCAAACACAGCATGACAAAACAAACACTTCTTGAAGCTTCCCTTAGATGCGTTACTGTAATATCGTCCTTGTGGGAGAAATTAGAAACACAGAGAATATAATTTGCCATGTTTTAATCTGACTTTGGGAGAGAAAAAAAATACATTATAGGGAACTAGATTCCTGTGACACAGGAAGGAATAATTTCAGTATCTGAAACCTAAACCTTTTGTTTCTGAACCAGTCGGGAAGCTAATGTGCATAAAGCACCTCAGGTGAGTAACAGGGCATGGTAAATCAAGAGCACATTATTTACCAAAAATAGAACAGGAGAAGCTGCATGTAGCAAAAATAAATAGAAAGTAGTAAAAAACAAAGGAGACCTTTGTTAAAGCAGGTATGTTGGTCTGATGTCACTTGCTATGGTTGAATATTGTCCCACATAAGGTTTGTGAGCTCTTCCCTTCACTTTGTGACCCCTTGATAGAGGTTGTAAACACAGTTGGGATAATTAAAGGCACCGTAGCGGCTTGATCTGAGGCTTCCTATGTTTTGTTTATTGCATCCTACAAACTAAGGCAACAGGAATTTCTGGTTGATTTTGTGGTTTCTTTTGCTTTATTGATCACTGGAACAACCTTCATAAATGTGTTCTAAAGTGGCAATTCCATATATTTTAAGTCTTTTTCTATGAGTCAATGTTTTGAGTGGTTAGTGTTGGGTTTTCTCTTTCTGTATGTTAATAAAAGGGAAAGTTCACAGTATTTGCTGTCACTACCTTTCCAACTTCAATATTTAGAATAATTTAAGGTGATTTCACTGAGTTCCACTTGACATTATTTTTAAACCAGGACTTAATGTTTATTGTCATCAATGGGCCAATTTTGCAGCCATCCTCGGATCTCCCTTGTGCTGCTAGGGTGATGCAAATATTATGGAAGCTGCCTTGGCCTTCCCAGACAGGGATTCTCATTGCATGGGGATTCTAGGAGAGAAATAATACTGTTGTTTAATACATCTTCATATCACTGCAACTTAGAATAGACTCTGCATCAGAAATGGAAAGGGTCAGAGATGAAGCCACAGCTGGAATGCACTTGGATCTACTTCTTGCTAGTTAACAGCCATTTCCAGCTGCTATTGATAAGCCGGTCTCCAGGCTGAGTCTACATTAGAAAACGCAAGGGAGAACCGGAGCACTGTAAAGGTTCATGCTGTGTTCTTCCTTTGCCAAGCACTCATATCACACAGGAGAGAACATGTAAACTGAACGGAAGTTCTGGATTATTTGAATATGTAGCGGTAGTGATTCGTCTGAGTGAAGTGAACCAAATTGCTTTTGCCAGAATGCCACTGGGGCTATTGGGAAGTTGAGATGTCTTATTTGTGCTCAGAGAAGGAAATAATGAGTTGACCAAAAAAGTCAATGTAAGCATAAGTCAGAATGTACAACAGTACATCATATCATCAAGGCAGGCAAATGAAGCCACTTCTTTGACAGGTTTTCAAACTCCTCCAGTGTGTCCTTTATATGAAAAACAGCCAGCCAGCCTCCTGCAGCAATAAAGAGATAGAGACACGGAGGGAGAAGCTGTGTTCTTCCTTCCTTCCTTAGAAGCTAGCTGGGCTAACTTTGTGCTCAGGAGATGAAAACCTCTCTTTGGCAAGGAAGAATTTTTCTTTTACTATTTTACTGGTGCTGTAAGTTATAATTGTTCCTTGGAACAGTTTTTGTGTGCGAGAGTTCTAGATTGCAATGGCAGAGCTATTGAGTTGTATGATATTTGTGGAGGTGTTTGGAGGCTTGGCAGGACAGTTTACAGACATGAAATCTCCCAGCTTTTTTGGGTTCTTTTTTCCTGTGGTTCAACAGGAACTTCTCTTCAGAGATTCTTCACACCTATTGGGAGAGCTTCGCACAGCTTTTTTTCCAGCTTTAATCATTGTGTAGTGCTACTATACTGAAGACTAGTTTTCTTCCTTTTTCTCCAAAACCACTTGTGATATAATCACTGCTTTTATCACTGATAATTCTTCTCTTTTTTCACTCTTTGCCAGTCAATATTTGTGGTAATTTTTCTGACCAGCTGGAGAAAATAATTAGGAAAGGTAGGAAAGTAGAGTAATACCTGTTTTTCATTTTGGTGACATCACTGCTTTATCAGTGTCACTCCCTGAAGACTACTGGCAGTTTCAGAAGTTGATAGAATGAGAAGTTATTTGGAACTGGTTCAAGAGAAGACACAGCATGTCTTTAATCCATTGGAGAGAAGAGGAAAAGTGAAGGTTGCCATTTTATCCTCAACGTTGTTGGCCTGGCTTGGGAAATTAGAGCCGGTACATCAGAAATGCCATGTTCTTCTGTAGGATTTCTGATTACCCTTTCAGCTGAATGTCTCCGGGACTTCTGTTTTCTACAGTAGTGATTAGACATCAGAAAGTGCTCTCAAGGATTAACTTGTGCATGAGGGAAACAAGGAAATATTGTTTCTATCTCCTTTGTTATATTTGTATAGTGCATAGGAGTACAAGCCAGGAAGTCAGCCTGCTGTCTTAGGCACGTGTGATCCAACAAAAGATAGTTTCGGCCTGAAAAAGAGCCTATATTCTGATTAGATGTCCTGTAGGAAAGATGGACTTGGCAGTTTCTCAGGGAAACCAAGGTAACAGTGGTTGAGGTTGTGCATCTGTAGTGCAGTTGTCCCTTGGAAGAACAGAGGTAAGTGCGGAAAGAGATGGAAAACATGCTTCTTGAAATGACTAGATATGTTCTGGATGTTGCTGTACGTTTTTACAGTGCTGCTGAAACCTTCTTAAGAGCTTTCCTCGAGTACTGATGCTATGTTGGGCTTACATTAGTCTGCCCCTGTACAAACCTTGGTGGGAGTTCTCTGCTTCTCAGTTCCAAAGTTTGACTATACCTTTGAAGAGATACAGGAAACCAGGTCTATTGCACAGTCTTTCGTATTTAATAATTTCTGTGTGTAGAGGAAGCATGATGATACATCATTATCCTTTTGGTTTCAGCTTCTGTGTCATCAGTCAGGTATTTTCTGGAAATCCTTTGCTATTACCAGTGAGAGAAGTATGGAAAGGGAGATCTTACCTGAGATCATGTGCATCGACCATGCCATAGATTTAATGTTCCATTTTGAGCCCAAACCAGCTTGCTGGCAAGGACAATGGCCACTGTGGTTTTCCCATACTCTCTTGGCATCTGTGAGGATTGGACTGTTCTTTAGATTCTCACCAGCAGTACTAAAGCATCTGTGCTTTGAAGATGAAGTAAGTAACTGCAGTGCTTCAGTAATATTTGCTTATCTTATCTTATTCTGTATGTTATTTTTTTCTATTTTATAGGAGTTGGGGGAGTGTGTGGCTTGGGGAGGAAGGTGGTTTGGACTTGATAGGAGAAGCTGAGGGTAGACTGGGAACTTCAGGCCCAGCGTATATGCTTGGCCATGCAGGTGGTATCGATGGAGAGAGAGCAGGTGCTCTTGCTGTGGCATTCAGGTAGGCTGAGGGAGCACTGAGAGTCATGCATGGAGTAGGAGTAAACATGGAGACAGCATCCTCAAATAGTGACAGCAAGGGAGCTTTATCTTCTGGAGTTATCACTTTGGTGTTTAGAAACCTTTTTTAAATAAGCCTGCTGTAATCTTGTTTATAGTAATTAAGGATTTGCTAGTAATTTAAATAGTTGGTTTTGGCAACATACAGACTGTCTTCTCATAGGTACTGGTAATGTAAGCATGAAAACATTTACACAAGAATAAAAGTCAAGGAAGCAGGTAATTGACTGATTTATCAACCTTAGCAGACAATTTTTTCTGATACATCGTGGTAGCTATAGTAAATTTACTCTGGATTGCTTAAGGGCATGATCCTATACAGTGTGTGCAACACATGAGGGCAACTTCTTGAAATGAATGGATGAAGGAGGAAGTAATCAGCCAATGTGGTTTTGGTGCCTTGGTTAGCCTTTTGGTCAATGCTTTGTCCCCTAGGAAAGTTTGGAATTGCCCTGCATAGCACAGCTCACAGTATAGGTGATTTATGGCATTTTCCTGGAGCTTTTAGATCAATTGTAGTGTTTCAGGTAATATAAGAACTTTTTGTAAACTTATGGCTGTTCCCAGGCCATAACGCTAAATTGCAGTTGTGATCAGGGAGTTATTTATTTTAATTGCAAATTGTTTGTATGCAACAATGTAGCATGTTTGAACACTTTTCTCACTTTAGTCAGTCCCTTTTGCCAGCTGAATTGACACTTGCAACTTCTCATCCGCTTCCTTTCCGAGTGTAAGGGTGACTAAAATCATGTTTCTGTGGTGACCCTGTCAGTTTTAAATGGCTGGCCACACTAAAATGAGTTGTGTGTGTTGAGGGTAAATCAGTGTTACAATAATCTATAGCATAAACAGATCACTTTATTCTTGGCTGCTGTAAATTGTGAGGAACATGTGAGGATTCTTGTGCCTACTTTTTACTGTTGGGATTGTGACTGTGGCTTGCAGTGCATTTTTGGCAATTAAGATGCTTTTTTTTCTCAGTAAAGAATTGAGACAGTTATCACTGCAGCCAGTTCTGGGGAGGTGGCATGTCAGGTGCAGGCCTTAATTAGGATGTTAGCTGATGAAGGCACTAAGTATGAGCAGGCAGTTTATAGATGTAGCTCAAAACCAGAGAACGTAGGTAGGCAAAATAGAGAGTGGACCACCAATTTTTGTTACCAAGTTAAATAAAGATTAGAAAGCAAAGCTTTCCTGCATTTTTTGGCACCTAGATCATACAAAATGTGATGTAACAGACTGAACTATTCATGTTTAATGCCTTCAGTTTTGCGATTGAGGCTTCTTTTCTTTCAAAGTGCTTGCTATATAGAAGTGATATCATTAAGCGTGCTTCTCCCAGTTTTCTTCCGGTGTCTTCCAAAGCCTTGTGGATACCACTGACAGCCAAAAAGCAGATAATCACTTTAAAATGCCTTGAACCACCCGGTCAGCAAATAGATTCTCTAAACCTTGTCTTATGCTTAGTCTTTGTCTTGGAGACTGGTCATCACAGCACCAAAAACAATTGTAGGGTATGCAGAAGGAAATTCTGCTTGTCTTGCTTGAGCTGTTCAAGGCATAGGCTTACCTCTCTGAAAATGGAAACATTTCCTTTATTTGTGAGCCTTTTATTCCAGGTCATAGGTCAAGTTTTTGTCTAGTTCCATGATCATTCACGTGTGCCAGCCTCCTTTCTTGAAATCCATTGCTTTTTAAGGGATGAAAGGTATAAAGAACTGACGTTGGTTTTTTTCTTTTAGATATCTTAATAACATTGTATGATCTTTCCATTTTCTCAAGTAGAATTGTCCAAGTGAATAGATCTTGTCTTCCATAACACCTGAACAGAACCATATGATGATGGATTGAGAGTGCTGAGTTACTTCATTGCTTGAGCTCATAGTGATTGTAGTCTGACCATGGTTTTCCTTCCATCTCTTTTTCTTTTGTAAGTCAGGGATAATTGCAGTCTGAGATTTCATCAGAAAAAAAAAATCTGTATTTTTAAGTCTTCTACCTCAGATATACGATAGAAGACTATGACCTAGAATCCAACTACTACAAAGCAACTAGCCATTTGGAAATGAGTAACCGAGCCTCCGGTTTGCAGATAGAGGATGTTTAAGATAAGGCAGTTTTGTGTTTCTGCTTTGAATTTCCTAATAGAGACATTAGTTCTGTGTTCCAGCCATTTTTCAAAGAAGACTTCATTAATGACATGCCAAAGGAATAAAATCTCCTCTCATTCATGGAGTTAATTGTAATTCAAGGATGACTTTGAAATATTATGGATTCCTATATTGACCATTTGACATTCATGTGATTATCTTCCACAACAATTTGATCTTTAGTGGAAACTTAGTTCTCTCATTTAGGTATCTTCTGGTTGTAGCCAGCTTTTCCAAATTGTTTGCTAGAATTGTTTGGGGTTTCCTTTCTAATGAAGGCCCATGGTGGGAAATCTTGAAATATTTCCCCTCCTTTATGAAGCAGATGGAGATGAAAGGTCTTGACTCTGTATGCTAAGGATAATAGAAGTCTTGAGAATAATGTTTAACTCTTCTTATTTTTGGAGATGCCAGCATCCCTTTTTGGCATTTGATGCTTTTTACTGCATCAGCCTATTGCCATAGACATCTATCTAGAGCAAAACAAGTGAACAATGAAAGTGAATTTTGGCTAACTAGGAATAATCTTAAGGAGTTTCTAAACTTCCTTATAACTAAGAAAAAGTAGAATTTCTAATCACTGCACTGAACTTAACATGTTAAGTGAGGTCACAGTGGTAAATGTGCATTGATGTAAATGATACACGGCCACTCCAGGTAGAAGTTACAGAAGAAGGTGCAGGGAATCTCTTTGGGTTGACTTGCACGTGGACCACTTGAACCATCAACGTTTGATAAAGTTGATTCCTATTTCAAATAGAGCTGTAGGAATAATGGTTGAGCTCCCACATACTTAGTTTAGCCTCAAATTTATAATACTCTATCAGAGTCTTAATGTGATATTATAGCTAGTTTTAAAAGACCCAGGGAAGCCTGAAATTCCTGGTAAGAGATCTAGCTCAGAAGCTGCTGCTTTAAAAAGTGTTTAGTTTTATAGCAAGTAGTTTATCACATTCATTGTTTTCATCAGGCAAAAGAGGTGTACACCTTTGATATGTTAATGTACAGACTTGAAGTTTTCAGTTGGCCATATTCCTTTAGTGTCAGTCTGATCACCATCTTGTGCTTTGTGAAAGGTATGCCCAAACTCAGCTATAGGTCATTATAGGATGTTCACAAGGGCCTGTAGGAAGAACTTTCAATAAGGCTGGCTGTGGTGTTTTGCTAAGTCTCTGTTAAAGTCTTACAAGAGCAACATTGGTACCATAAAATACGTCCTGTAAGGAACATGATTTTCTATTGTTATACTGACACTTTGTGCGCTTTATGAATCTGTCATGGGGCTACTAGTCAACCTTTGCAGCATAAGCCGACCAGAAATATCCGTTTATTCTGAAAACCTCAAACACAAAAATTAACTGCCTTTGTCTATCTTCTCTCCAGGAATTTTAGGTAAGTCAGCTGATGAAAGCTTTTTGTGTAGGATGCTCTTTTGTGGCATACTAGTTGAGACATGGTCTTCAAAAATATTCTCCTCCTCTAAGGCCGTGTGTGTTCCATTTTTTCATGTGCATACCTCAAGTACTTCACCTCACTGAGCTTCAAATAGTGGCAAAATCCAGCTAGAACAAAGTAATTCTAAATTGTAGTGAGATAAATATTATACATGTATTATTATACACATATATGCGTACCTATGTATGTATATCTAACATTGTTATACATAAGTATTATGTATTAAATGTAATAGTACATATTACAATATTATCTGTATTACACTATAAGACATACTGCTCTGCCCATCTACTTTTCACAGTTGTTGATTACTGGGCCTCACTGGTAAGGTATTATTTCTGGGTCTTTAGGGCTTTTCCTCTCCCATGAAGACACTGACAATCAATTCTAGAGGAGATTTTTTTTTTTTTTTTTTTTAATTAGCATCAAAAGAGTTGATGGTGTCCAACCCAGCTGCAGATGTCCCAGATAAGGCTTCTAAAGCAGCCTGCATGATACTGACTGTGTGGCCATCCTGACTGCACAGACCAGCTCTTCTGTGAGAGGTGTAGTACATTGTTGAGATTTGGGATGGGAGGGGAGAATCCTCTGGTCTTTTTCATTGACAAGACATGATATATTTTGCACCCTAGAAGACCTCAGGAGATAGGTGGCTTAGATTGTTGACTCCTCCTTGTGCTTCCCCATTCCTGCCTCTTTCGCATCAGTTTTGTTCTGATTTCTTGGCAGAGTGAGTAGTTTTATGCCAGATGAGCAAGTTGAAATTGGCTCACCAAGCAGTCAAACAACAGAGCAAATGTAAGGGAGGGCACAGGACCACCACTTCCGTCAGTCTTGAGCTTTGAGCTTAACAGTGTCTTCTGACTGCGCTTTAAGGCAACACCTGTTTGTTTGGTGCTCAAGATCTCTGAGTCATAGTGGAAGCAACACTCCTCAAACACTGATTCCACAGCTACTAACTATAACCTCTTGCCTAGAACAGAAGAACAGTTAATCCTTCTTGGAGGCAAGATGTCCAACATCCATCGTACTAGAATTTATCTTTTGAAGAACTTGTTTTGGGGAAGATCAGACTTGTTGCTATAAGGTCCTATCTTGTGATCTTTCAATGGCCCTGATAACCTTCATCAAGTAGTGACTGCTCATCTCAGGAGAAACCATGTATTTCAGTCCTCTTAGCTAGTAAAGGAAGGGTCTTTTTGGCAGGTAATGAAACCTACTTGACACATTTATTCTGGGGCTTGTGGCTGAAAGAAAAAGGCCACTGTCTCTGTTTCTTATCTACCAAAAAATTCTTGTCCTTTGAGGGAAAGGAAATAAAGGCAGATCTGTGGTGTCTGTGACAAGCTTTTTCAGTAATCTATCCTGCTTCCCTTCTTCCTCAGAAGAGTCCATCACACCTGGATTCTGCCTTTGAGAGGAAACGGAGGTGCTGTACATGCATTTTGACCTTCTATGGTTGTCTAGCAGTTGGCTCACCTGAATGCATGGTACTTCTGCACATTCACAGTTGCCTGTGTATATGGGCAAAGCATCTTGAAGAGTTCTAGTTATTGCAAGGTAATTAACTTTCTCTAATCTTGTTAGACTTGGAGCCCTTTTTTAAAAAAACAGTATTAGAGAGAT
Organism: Falco cherrug; assembly: GCF_023634085.1. NCBI lineage: Eukaryota > Metazoa > Chordata > Aves > Falconiformes > Falconidae > Falco > Falco cherrug. The sequence goes on along the minus strand of NC_073697.1, from coordinate 14,711,570 downwards.
TGCTGGGTGAATATTCTGGGGGTTTCTTGTAAGTGGATTTTTTTCAAAGTCACTTTAAGTTAGGGATAAAAGTAGAGGATATATGGCTTGTCTTTAAAAGCTGTGTCTTTCCTTTCCCCTCTCCTCCTTCCCTCCAGTTAGGAAAATCATTATTTTAGAAGATGTGGAGATGAAATACCGAGTCCTACCTAGGGCTTCTTTTCCTGTCTAATTGTGTGAGTACTTTCACACATCTTAAACACAGGGGAGAAGGACAGAACAGAAGAGCTATGGCTTTTTGGCAGTTCCTTTTTGCAGCTGTGCTGCTCTCTCTAGGTCAGCCTGCAGTACAGAAATTTGGTTCAAGCACCAGCAACACTGCTAAACCATTTTGTGAAGAGGTCAAGAGTTGAATAATCATCCCGTTGATAAGTGAGCGAGCCAGAAATTCTATTCAAAGAGGACAGTGACTTCCTGTGCTGCTTACCTATTATAGGTCACAGAAATCATGAAGGGAAAATGGGGGATTGAGAGTTCTCTAGCACATGACTGTTTATGTAACTGTGACTTTTAAGTTTTATTTGCTGCTATTGGTATAATAAAAGGAGTTAAGGCAGGCATTCGTGTCTTTATTAAAATTATTTTTTTACAAGCATCCCTATTGGAAAATCAACATAGTTGCTGCTATGGGTATATAGTCTAATTGGATGTGGCTGTAGGTGCTTTTTAGTGGTGGACCCTGTGGGGTGTCAGCGGTCAGTGTGCCCAGCTTCTCAGAGGTAGTCCTACAGCACACACATCCGTGTGGCGCTGTGGGTGTGGGAACCCGTGGAAGTTGTTCAGCCCAAAGAAAGGGCTCAGCCCAAACATTCACTCTTTTTTATTTGAAATGCTTAAAACCCAGCCTGAATACAAAGCAGATAGTTTGTAGGCAGCTAGACTGAGCAGTTTATATAGGATACCACAGAATAGACTTTCCAGATATGACTGCCATTTTTAGGCCTGTGCATGTTGCTTTCTGTAGTGCCTCATGAAATCAGCAAGGGCTTATGTGAAGCTGACACCCAGAGACAGTGTGAATTAGAAAGTGATGTGATATTAGCAAGTGATCTTTTGTAATTATTTTTTACCATTGCTGAAATGATGCACTTACACAGTGTACATAGTTTACCTAAAGGTATCTACTGTATTCAGTCCTTAGCTCCTTCATTATTTTCTCCTCTGTATTATGGTCAGCACTAAATTCTGATGTGACACTCTTGTGGCTGGTAATTCTCACTGAATGTGCCATTTGCAGTTAGGACTTCAAGTTCCTTTCCTCTAATTTCATCATGGAGCTTCTCCGGTATGGCTTCTGCTTTCCTTGTTCCACTAAAACTGTTCTGCCCAGAGTGGCTAGCAACCAGTGTCTGGAAAGTTTCAAGGCTTCTGTGCCAGTGGTACTTATGGGGCTCAGCTGAAGGAAGTGAGCATCCTTCCATATTGCATTTCTAAAGGGTGTAAGTTGACTCACTGTTGCTGAGCTAAGACGGAGACATTGTGGGCCTGTGTTCTTTTCCTGGATGCACAGCCATTGGCGGTGATGGGAAGCTCCTCTTACCTGGATATGATGCTGATGGTAATAGCCATGATGGAACCTGGATTACAGCACCTGTAAAGAGAGAGTATTCTGAAATGAACTGCCACAAAAGCAAATTTTGGCTGTGGCCTGATCCCTAACGTCGTTTGAGGGTTCTGAGAAAGCAGGCAGGAGGGAGTAAGACATGAGAAGCCACCCTGGAGGCCAAATATGAGCACACCTCTTCCTTGTCCATGACTAGTTGAATGCCTTTATAATTGTCCATGCCTTCTTGGTTAATGCCTTTGTAGTTGTCCATGCCTTCTCAGTTGTCAGCTGCTGCTTCTTCTCATTCACTTGCCTTGTCTTACAAGTCTTGCTAAAAGTCACACAAGGCTAAGTTCTAGGTTGCTCAGGTGTTGTCTCTGCCTTAGTTTTGATGCATCTGCCTATTTACTTGGCCTTAAACTGATGGCTGCTCTGAGTCAGTCTGTGTTTCCTCGGAACTTATGGGTGGCTTACTGCTTCATTTAAGTTTAATGCATCTTTTTAAATTCTTTAGGTATCTTTGCAGAGCTCCTCAGTTCCATAGCGTAAACATATTACTTAATCCTAGCTCTTTCAGTAGCCCTAGGTATAGTGTTTAGTATAAGATAATACGGAGAGAATTGTTTATGGTGGGCATTAGAGATGGAATAAGATAAGCTGTTGGGACAACAAATTAGGAAGATGACCTGGGTGCCAAATAGTCAACAAATGCAACTGTAACTTTATTTAGATTGACACAAACTTGAATGATCATATCTGAAATCCTTATATAGATGAAATCATTTGATATCAAGATAATAAAAATGAGGTTTGCTCTCCTATCCCTTTAAATCCTGGTACTGTAGATTCCCAGATTTTTCTTGAAATGTAACTGCTGAGGTTAGGGTAATCTTACTTAATTCATCTCATCAGCAATTTTTCTGTATGCATTTCTTTGATATTATTTGACTTCTACCTGCTTTATATTTGTTTCAATTTTCATTCTGTAATCCCATAATTACAACTTCCTTATGTTTCATATCAATGTAGCATATGGATTTGCAATGTTTATTTTGTATTGAAGTTCTTTAATTATTACAGTGAATGATTAAAGTGAAATTTTATCCCTCTTAGTATGAAAATTCGGTCTCTTTAGGGTGGGTTCATTAGTTGTAGCCTCTTCTCAGACAGTCTCTGGTGATCCAAATGGTGTTCTTTCAACCATGTTCTCATTGTCTATGTCTGTCACTCAGTGCCACAATTTGGAGACTTCCCTTTTACATGTGCTGCACAGGCTGTTTCTAGATCTAGCCTGCTACATTCCTGTTTCTCCACTCCAAGTCCTATGAAGTGGAACTGTGGATCATTTCACACTTGCCGCTTTGAGGAATAGCATGTGTACATTATTTTGCATACAGTTAAAGTTTCCAGCATCTGAATTGGGTGGCTCAGTATATGAATCAACAAACATGTTAGTCCTTTTCAGTTTTCAGATATAAGTAGTTTGGGCAAGTTAATATTTACATTTCTATTGATATCAGGGTCAAATTCTAATCACCACTCCTAGTAAAAGGGCAGATGCTCGCAAAGTGAAATAACATACTTTGGGATCAATAAACTTTGTCTGCCAAACTGATCTCTTGAAGAGGAAAGAGAACTTTTCCATATTTGAAAACAAGCAGATGAGTGGGTGAGCAAGGGAAACTGGCGCTTCTTTGAACAGTGCTTCTGCACACATTTGGGACTTTGCCAGAGATTGTCTGCTACTGGACTACATCAGTGGCAGCAATCACCCAACAGTACCTTGGTGCCTTTTGTCATTGCTGACAAGAGCATGTAGTGCTTGTGTGAGGCTCCTGGATGTGTGTGGTGGGGCAGTCCCAGATCATGCAGGGCACCTGTAACTTCCACCAGCATCTGCCAGTGGCAAATGGTTTGGGAAGCTGTTCTCCTTCTAGAACTGCCAAGGAAATCAGGGAAGTGCTGACAGGTCTTGACCCTTGAATCATGTTGAGAAGAGGCAATGTGATGAGTGGGTACTCAGTAAAAGCTGGTGAAATTTCCAGCCAGGTCTTGTTCCAGATGAAGTCAGTGATAATTTGCCTCGAACTCTGAAGTTACCTTTTCCTGCTTTGCAACTTCCACGTTGTTTCTTACCCATGTTTAGCATTTTGGACTGTAATAGAAATGAAATGCCGGTAGCTTAGTGTTCATAAATAATTCTGCAATAACAAACTATGGTATGTTTATGGTGGAGAGAAGAAATTTAAATGTGGCATTACGTTTCTGTTCCTAGCTTTCAAGGGCTTCTCACTGGAGCTTCTTAGCTGTATTGCAAGAGAAAGGAAAAACATGTCATGCGGATCTTCTGCCACAGATGTGAAATACAGCTGAAGCTTCTTGACAGACATGGAGGTTGACTCCTGTTTCTGACAAACCTGATCTGGGTGTCCCATGAACCATAAGAGTTGTGAGGGAAGGTTTTATTTAATTCAAAATCATAAGGAAGTTGGTGGATTGGGCTGATTTCTTCTGGAGTTCTCAAGCTTGTTCAAACTCACAGGCTCACAAATCAATGGGAATTAAAGTCCTGCCTTGAAGGCTTTGGATGGCAGCTTAGCTTAGAAATGAAATTGCCAGGCTTCACCATTATGCTTCTAAACCAATTCACCACTGTTTAAAAGGATGCTTGACTGAGCACATGATAAGACACTGATGCTGCTTTTTTTGGCATTAACCTTACAGCCTGCAAATACAGTGGGCTTGATACTGCAGCAACTGAGGGAATTACTGAGAAGAGGAAAATTAGAACTGTGTCAGCAGTTAAAGGTCTGGTTTCTGGTTACAGAAAGAAACTGCACTGGTGGGGGAAAAAAATCCAGCTGGCTTTTGGGATAGAGATGCTGCAAAGGAAATTTGCCCTTTGTCATGGAGACTGCTTGGAGATTTGAGCATCTGAGTGGTTACAGGTAGACTAATAACAGGAGGGGGAGCTCTCACTGCATTACCCAAAGAGACGGGAACTTCTGGACTTGGTTGCAAGCCTTTAAATGAAGAATACTGCACTTCTGCGGCTCCCTGTCAATAAAATGTCGTGACTGCTCTTCATATAGGCAAGACCAATGGAGAGTGTGCATGTCTGGAAAAAGAAAGGCAATTTGTGTCCTGTCCCTATTTCTTCTTCTATTGCTACCTTATTTTTTTTGGTTCTGTGCATAATATAGTTGAGCTGTGTTACTTTCAAAGAAAGCTGTATTGCAGTTCTGCCACAGCAGATGTAGTTCCTTTCCCTGCATCCTTACCATCAACTTCGAATACTAGCGTCCTGTTCCTCAGCTACTGTGAGTGTTCCCTGAGATGTCAGCTTTAGAGAGGAGGGATACATAGTGGAAATATATGTGGGACATAACTTTTATGGTTAGAGCAAAAACTGGTTCAGGTGAGAATGAAGACTCCATTTCCAGTGCAAGTAGGATGAACAAGATTGAGAGATTTGTAAAACAGTGTTGTTTAACTGGTGTTTTAAAGGCCAGTTACAACTAGGAAACATATCAACATTAAGAAATTGAGGTACATGGCAAGGAACAGAGAAGTTTGGGGGTTTAGTAAGCTGGAGATTTCTCTAAAACAGAAACCCACTTCCTTTTGTAACCATTTACACTTAAATATCTCTCAAACTGTAATTTTTGGATGACATGCTGACTGAAGGGCAATGCAATTCTCGCTCCCTATTTATGGATGGGGAGCAGACACTCAGAGAGAGAGTAGGATTTGGGGGGTGGGGTGTGGGAGGAGGGGTTGTTTAACACAAAGAGATGTCAACAGACATATGGATGTAAGTGGTAGGATGCAGGCTAGCTGTGGCTCAGGAGCTGTATTGTGGTGTCAACTCTAGGCTGTGTCCCAGAGGGTGTTCACTGCTCTTGGTGTATTGGTTTGGGCAAAATGCCAGCAAGACGCTTTGTTGGCTTCCAATCTAGAACTTGCTTGCATCTGGGATGAGTGGACGGATCTCTCATCTGAGTGCACCCAACTGTACAGATATGCCTCAAGTTACTTTTTAATGTTCAAGGGTGAAAAGGGAATACATTCAGTTCTCCTTTAACCTGCGTAAGTGCTGGTTCAACTGATAAGCACCTATCTTCTTTATTTGAATGTGCATGGTATTGGCCTTTATGCACATGTTATTGTTAATAACTGTGTCTATGATGTTAACTTTGATAACGTAAAAATAATTCTAGGTAAGTGCTTTGGGTTTTGCTTGGCTTTTGTTTGTTTTGAATAGGAAAGATGAAAGATGCTAGCCCTCTTCTGCTTGAATTACTAATCTAAGGTAGCTGAGTGGTTTTACTGTGGGCTCTTAAAACATTGGTGAATTCTTTTCTGAAGGGTTTTGAGTAAAAGGAACTTACTGTGACAGACTATTCCTCATATTCTGTACAACATTAAAGAAATAAATCTTTGCTTTCAGTGTATGTTGGTATCTCTACACTCATGATACATTTGGCTGTGTTTTTCCTCCTTAAATTCATTGGATCAAAGCAATAATATAAATCTAAGTTTTTATTCATCAACTTCTCTCCAGGTTTTGTAATTTGCTGGAATTAAATAGGGAACCTGGGAATAATACATTATTATAGATACAATACATATCATGCAGCCTTATTTCCAGAATGTCAGTGGAGGGTTATATTAAATCCTTTTGTTTTGCTGTAGTATGATTACAAAGATTCTTTTGTAGCTTGGGACATGGAGTCTAAAAGCAAGAAATGTGAGAGGTATCTGTCAAGTGAAGATAACATGACCTTAATTTGAGCATTGCTGCTGCTGTTAACTACGTTCTGGTTGGTCAGCAAGATCTGCAAAAAAAGTCTTGGTCATGTCTGTATGACTCTGAATACCTATCAGGAAGAAGAGCAATGCAGGGTCACAGTGCTTTAAACACTGTAAGTTAGGTCTCGGGAGAGACTAAGACGTGTTGCAGTTACTGGAGAGGAGAAAACATAACTAACTGCATTGAGAACAACACTTTTTTTTTTTTTCCTGCTGAACTAAGTTCAATTTAGGATGGTCTTTAAAACTTTAACGAAGAGTGACAAGCAAATGACAAGCTAGTAGTGTCTATATAAGAAGAAAAAAACCCCAAAGTTTAGTGCTGTGTGTATATTCCTTTCCCAAATAGCTGGAGAGATGAGAGCTTTAGCCTGCATTAATGTATTAGTCGTTTCAGCTGTTCAGGAATGAATTGTGTATTATTGGTGCAAATTTTATTTTATTTTAGATAGGGGTTACTGCAGGACTGGGCTGAGATTTGAAGTGACTGGAAGAAACTACTTTGAGTAGCTACCCACCTGACTGAATTTTGAAGCATGCCTGTGCTAGCTGTACAAAGACACAAGTATCCAGTAATTTTTGGGCCTGTTAAATCTCTGCTCTACACTACAGAGTTTGTAATATTTTGCAGGTGTACAGACTATACCAATAATGAAATATTTTCAATATATGAACATGTGTTATGTATATTTCTATTGTTGCAGTTTTAGCTGTTTTAGTTATGCTGAAAGATGACAGGCCTGTCATGATTTTGTCTTCAAAGAAAGACTGACTTATGCTCCAAAAACTCTTTCCTGGTCGTTCAATCCAGGCTGATGCCAAGTCTGTGCACTTTAGAGAGATGTTAGGTGACTGTTCAGGAGGGTCTCACAGATTTACACAAATTTGGGAATAATACTGTTGTTCTTGGTTCCACACAGATGGTACCAGACAGGAAGAAGTGGAAGGTGAACTTAGTGAAGAAGAACGCTGGTTTGGAAATTCTTCAGAAACTCCTTCAGAAGCATCATATGGAGAAGTCCAGGAGAACTTTAAGTTGTCTCTTGAGGACAGAATCCAAGAGCAGTCCACTTCCCCAGATACTTCTTTGGGAAGTGCGACTCCTAGCAGCAACACAGCAGAGCTGGGATCCATTGAAAGTGAGGCGCAAAGAGACACATTACAGAGCAAAGAGCACCTTTCTCCTGATGTGTCATCTCTGTGTGAAGAAGAACCTCCTGGTCCAAATAAGCCACTGAGTAGTAACCTGAGGCGGCTGCTGGAGGCTGGCTCCCTCAAGCTGGATGCTGCTGTTACAGTCAATGGCAGAGTCGAGTCCCCTGTAAATCTTGGCTCAAACCTCTCCTTCTCTCCACCTGCTCATCATGCCCAGCAGCTAAGTGTTCTTGCCAGAAAGCTTGCTGAGAAACAGGAACAAAGTGACCAATACAATGCAGGTAGTCACTTTATATGGAATCAAGGTAAGTGGTTGCCAAACTCAACCGCTACCTGTGGTTTGTCCCCTGATTCAGCTATCCTGAAACTGAAAGCTGCAGCCAATGCCGTTCTGCAGGACAAATCTCTCTCAAGGACTGAAGACACTATAAGGTTTGAATCCTTTTCCTCACCTTTTAGTTCTCAGTCAGCCAGCTCCACGTTAGCAGCTTTATCTAAGAAAGTGAGTGAAAGAAGCATGACTCCTGGGCAGGAGCACCCACCTCCGGCTAGTTCTTTCCTTTCTCTGGCTTCCATGACCTCTTCAGCTGCCCTTCTCAAGGAAGTTGCTGCAAGGGCTGCAGGCACCCTGTTGGCTGAGAAAAAGAAATCGCTGGTTGCTGAGGATCCCCTGCAGCTTTCAGAGATGAAGCAAGAGAAAGCAACTCCACCACAGTCTTTGGAATTATTGTTACTTCCAGTCCCTAAGGGAAGAGCATCCAAACCCACTAGTACAGGTATGGGTAAAGTTTAAGTCACTAAGTAGAATGTATTTGTTTTGCTACAGGCTTATATAACATCTCTTCAATGGATCCGGATTTGGTTTGATTCCATGTGTTATGTGAATAAGAAATAGGTACTTTAGGTAAATAATAGAAAAGCTTCTTAAAATACCACTTGAAGACCAAACCATCACAACTGTTTCCATATTTGAAAGATATGGGTGTGTACAGTTCAGTGCTTTTTTTTTTTTTTGTTCCATACAATGATATTTCCCCCTCTTACCAAGTTCAGAATAAGTCCACAAAAAATATTTAATGGAGAAGATCAAACAATCTCTGTTAGGAAGCTCACAGTATCAGTGAGCCTGTACAAAACTAGTGCTTTTGAAATATTGGACAAGGGAGAATTCTCCTTCCTGCTGTCTCTGTCACAAATAGACTTTTGTATAATCGCTTACTACCCTGTCCTAATTTACTAGAGTATGTTATTATGTTGTCACTTTTCATTAAATTTTTTTGCAGCAGTTTGGTATTTTACAATCCTTTGTCATTAAAAAAAAAAAAAGTGAACTGAATTTCTCTAATTTCCTCAACAAGAGCCATTTTACACTTCTGACTTCCCTCCACCAGTTCCAGCTGTTGGCAGTCAGGGAATCAGGCTTATAGGGAATAAGAAGAAATAGTCTTGGTAACAAAAGCTTTCAAAAGCAGGCAAGCCATGCAGGGAAATTTAAATGATCCATCTTCAAAATAAGGAAAAATAAGGTTTCTTTCATCTATTTCTATACAAAGTTCTCATCATGGATTCTTATTTCTGGTAGAACGTACAGCTTCAGGTGTTGTCAGTGTTCTCCCTTGAGTGGCATTCTGATGCAGAGGGGAAGGACATGTCAGCTATCCTCACAATACACACAAAGTCTTTCAGTATATTAGAGCTGAGTTTTTACATTAGTTTTTGAGTATTTTATCAGGAATAGTAGCTTGACTGTACAGGTGTAGCAAGCCAGTGTACAGATATGAAGCCTGACATGTTGTATAATTGCACTGCTGTCTTTCTGACCTAACCTTTTTGTTTAGGGATATTATGAGGTCTGATCTGTCCCTGTGCAGCTTTTGGTAAAAGCTCATAGGGTAGAAGCTATTAGATGGACAGCAATACTCATTCCTCCCTTGGAGGAGGAGGGAGAGGGATGTGATGAGATGCAGCCAGTAGCAGTTTTTTTGCTCTGAGTTACATGTGTTCTACAAATGCTTTGCTGGTGTGTTTTGCAAAGGCAATTAAAGTGGCAAACAATTCTTGGCATGTGTCTGGCCTAAGGTTTTCATTAGTTCAGATAAAGTCCTTTTTGGAGAAGCATAAGCTAAACCAAAAAAAAGGTCCTTTTGTTTGGGAAAGGAGTACCCACACTGGTTATGCCAGTGTGACTGTGGGCATTAATTTAATCTAACTTTCCCCGTGAAGACTGGCTTTCACATAAGAAAAGCAGCAATGTATAGAAAAGGAGTAAGATTAAAATTTATTTGAAGTTATTAGTTTATTTTCTGCTAGAGGAAAAGCTGTTCACATCATAAGTTTTTACTGGGGAAAGGTTGTAGTAAAGTCCAGGTTCTGTGTTTTACCAACAAACTGGGGATTTTTCTGTGTAGCTTGTACTAGGGGAGTGCTCTGTACCAGCGTGAGAGTGTGCTGGTAATACTGGCACTTTATAAACTAGCTCTCATGCAGCAAATTTCTAGCAACTATTCTCTTTGCTGAAGGCTCAAGCATAGTGTGCTGCTAAAAGATAACAATGGGGGCCGACTGCCTCAGGTCCTTGGTAACCAAGGAACAAGTATTCATTTTTTATAATATATGAGACTAGTATCCCAAGAGGAAGGGTGTTTCCTTTCAGTTTATACGCACTGGGCCAATGCCAGTTGGCATCCAAATAAACTTTATAGTGTAATGTTCATAACAAAAGTTACTTTAAGTCCATTTTCTGATATACTATTAAGCTTTATTATTATTTATTTATTATTAACTGACTGAAAATAAAAAGCAAGCTGTTGGTTAGCATATCTGGATGTTGATTATGGAAAGCCAGACTCCTTGGTTCCTTCAGCCATGGAGAAAAGCAGCTTACAAAAACAGGTCACTGTTTAGTGACCTTTGATTGAAGACTTCACTTTTGTAAAAGTTGAGTAGGGCAGCTGAGTGTGTATATTTGCCATGAAAATAAATGTCACACATTCCTGATTCCTTTTGCACATACAACCTTATGGCACTAAAAGCAAAAAGCAGTATTTCATTTGATAATGTTTTGTCTTTTTATGTCTGTGTGATTGCTCCTTGAGTCATGGGTTTTTTTCTGTCTTGTTCCTGGAGAGAGACACATTTTCCCAGTAGGCGCAGCTTGAGAAGTGGGGTGTTTTATTTCCCCTCTCATACTTTGAACTTTTAAAGACACTGGTGAGTTTACTTTATTGTTAGGAATCTGATTCACCCACCAACAACATCTAGCTTTGGTTATGAGATCAATACTCTGTGAGATTAATTAGATGTCGACAAGTAAGGAACAGCAAAGATGGAGTCTATTTAAAGAGGAATAAGTTAATAACAAGAGTATGCCTCAGCTCTTTTGTCCACCATGCTGAACTATTTGCTCAGAATTATTTCAGGCAAGAAGCTGGAGCCATGGCTTATCTGAACAGTCACCTCTGAAACTGCATGTCAGGTTTGGTGGACCTAATCATTACTTGCATAGGTTATAGTAAAGTGATACAGAGAAGATTAACTTTTCTAGCAATCTGTTAATAATGCCAGTTTTATACAGAGCTCATGTGTTTGGAATGAAATTTAGAAGGAAGCCTGGAATCTCTGTTAAGCTTCTGATGTCGTTTTTGAAAGCGTGTGGTGGCAGACCCTTCTTTTACTGACTAAATGCTTGTTTGGTGTAACTTTTTTGCCTGTGATGCTTGCAGTTTTGTTCCTGGAGCTTCTTTGGGAAACACTGGCTGATTCCTTGCTGAAGTCGCTCTTTCCAACTAATTGACATCATGTGACATAAAATAGACATCAATATAAATGAAGGAAAGCTGAAGCCCATGATTTTGTGGGCTGAGGTTTATGTAGTATAGTAAAGAGCTAACATGTTTCAGCTTTGGAGAGCGCTGACAAATTCCTGTGTACCATTCATTGTCATTGTTACTGGTGAAGTCACATGCATTCAGTCCAGTTCTTTGCATATTTTTTAATGTGCTAAATTACTGTTGATCCATCTTGTTTGCAGATTTATTTTTAATGGGGCAGAAAACGGGTAATAGCTTGGTTACATGTTACTTTTCTGGATCCTTTGTGATGATAACCAGAGACTGGAGAAAAGCTGTGATAGAAGGAAAAGAAATGATATGTAAAAATACTACCAGTATTTTTTTTCTGTGGTTTATCTTTCTCCTGCCTTTTGTGAAGAAGTAAGTAAAGATATTTAAAAACTGGAACACAAGCAAATAGAGCGTCTTAGAGGTACAGAGGGGAACAATTCGATAATACATATAATACATTAAGTGTGATAGAATATTTCACAAGGAGAATTTCTGAACTTGCAGAAGTGCATGCTTTGACAATGTGTCCTTTTTTGTACTTACAAAATGACTACATAATCAGTTGAATTACGGTGGTTTTGTTTCCTATCTAATAACAAGAAATATATTTTAGGATATGACAAATATTTCTGGAGGTTTTTATCATTTAGTTCCTCATCAAGGGAATTTGATGTTTGCTATATCCTTATCAGTAGGAAATACCTGATAATAATGAGATTAAATATTCTGAGAATTTCTAAGTAGCAGGATGCACATTGCTGAGGTCTGGATATTTGAAAATAGTCTGTCTTTTACAGTGAGGAGGAAGGCTTCCAGTTTCACAGTAACACTAGGCCTGTCTTTATAATAAGCAGAAGAAATCCTGGTGAGAGGATGGATGGATGGATGGATGGTTAGTTGTTTAAAGTCAGCAGCAAGGAATTTCTCTTTTCTTCACCCTTATGATGATTCCACGCTCAGCAGACTAACCATATTTGCTTGATAAATGCATCAAATCCTTTTCTTTTCTTAGGTGAATTGGGCAGTAAAGCAGAATGCAAACATTTAGGAAGGCAGTAGATTTAAAGCCCTGGCAGCTAGAGGAGCAGAAGGAAATCCATGACCCAAAGACCCCTGATGGCTGAAGTTGCAGCAGCATCTGCTTAAGCCATAACTAAACAGTTTCAGCAGCAGGGGTTCTGAAGTCATTCACTTCTGGAGTTAAATATATCTGATACACAATACTAGCATGCTTTTCAGTTAAGCTGTGGATTGTTCTATGCTTTATATCCTGCTTCTCTGCTTGCTAACTATCAGAATACAGGACCAACAGATACAGGAAATGTATCATTTTTTCAACAGTTTAGCTTATTTTCCATACCCTGCTACAACTGGCCTTTGATAGGAAATGAAGCTGTGAAGTGATGATTATGAGAGACATCCATCTCAGTTCAGTTAAATTATGAGGAACATTAGAACCAGGTGAGATAGAGTACCATCCCCTACTGATTAGCCAAAGGATGTTTGGGACATTAACCTTTATAAATTATGGTGACCTTTCTCAAAGGGAGAATAACTAGATTAAGGGGAAAAGGGATATGCAGAGGGGAGGAACTGAAATTTCTGGTACATGTTGTTTAACTGATGTGTCTCTTTGCAGATTAAATTCTAGCACTGAAAAATGGTATCTTGAGTGTGTTTACAAGGGGAAAGTATTCAACAACTAGCTATAAAGGATCCTCTCTTTTTCTTCCCTCTTCTGCAAAGCTTCAGAAGAAGAAGGAGGAAAACCTTTCCAGTGTCCGATCTGTGGTTTGGTTATCAAGAGGAAGAGTTACTGGAAACGGCACATGGTGATTCATACAGGTTTAAAAAGTCATCAGTGTCCACTCTGTCCATTTCGCTGTGCACGCAAGGACAATCTCAAATCACACATGAAGGTAAGGGAAGTGTCTACTGACAACCAAAACACTTTAATCATCAATCAGAAAATGATAGTATAACAAACCTATTTACTTGCAAGAACAAAATTTCCTTAGTTGTACTACCAGTGATGCCTCTATTTAAATAAAGAGACCGTAAAAAGAGAAAGAAGAAGCTTTTTTCCCTTTGCTTCCTTTTCCATTTTATACAATGTGGAAACTACCTTGGGTTGTGTCAACTTAATGCAGCACAAGCTGTCTGTGACTGGTCTAGTTCTAGACCTGGAACCACCAAAGCAGGGATGTTAGCTGAGATGTGACATCATGCAAACACAGCAGTGCTGCTTTTCAGGGTGCCAGCTAGTGTCACTGCATCACACTAAGTGGGCATACCAACGTGGCCAGCACTAGCAGGGGATGTCTCCATTAATTTCTGCAGATAGGCCTGCAGTTTTAACTCTTCTTGCTTTAGTTTTTAACTGCAGCACCTCAGCGGTGAAGCATCCAAACCAAAATGAATGACACATTATACTGTAATGTTTCATTTTCAAGTGTTTCCATTAAGTTTAAAGTGTGCTTTTAACTCACCCTAAGTTTTAGGCTCAAATTGAAGATGACCTTTTGAAGGAAGCAACATCTGTGTTGATACAGAAAAATATATGAATGTAAAGAAACTCTTTGCTTAGCTAAAGTGCTACATGGTTACATCATACAAAGTGCCTGGTTTTGCAAGCTGTAGAACATACTTGAAGTAAAAATGGTACCTGTCCCATTAGCCCATGGATGAAGAAGCTGAAGTGCAAAAAGTTTCCCTTGTTAATGCAGTTGAGTTTTATAATAACAGTGAAATATTTGATTATAGTTAGTATTTTGTCTATTTTAGACAGATGTGTGTAAGAGTACCAGACTGGTGTGGAGGGGGACAGAATGCCTGTTCAGCTTTTATGTGTGCTATTGCAGAATTGGAGATCGCTAGACAAGAGTCTAACATTGCTTCTTATACCCAAGTAGCTATTTGCTTCACTGTAAATGATTCAGATGATTCCACTGATCACAACAGCAGATCTTGCTGTATTTCAGGTCTTTGCTAGGTCTGAAATCATCCCCTTAAAGTCTGAAGGCTCATCCCTTAATGCTCCTACTGTGGATCAATGCGCTATTCCCAGGCATCCTTGGTGTATCATGCTAATCCTTATCAGGTACAAGTAGGTTTGGTGTATATGGCTCCCGCTTTTAAGATTTGGTGTTCCATGTTGACTGCGGGGCACAGATTGCCATTTCCAAGCAGAAGATGAGTACAAAGAATTGGAACACAGCATGCTAAGAATGGTTTTTAGTTTTCAGTTGTTGACAGCCTGCACAGAAGCATGCATCACCTAAAAACTTGCTATTCCTTGGCGAAGACCTGTTGTCATCCCCTGCTTTGTAAAGGACATCCCTATTATTCCCTGCAGAAATTCTTGCTGTCTGCTTTTTTTGCTTTTTTTTTGGAAGAATTATTTGCAGGTTGAGGGCCTATCTCTTCCTTTTTGGCATGGTGATTTCCATAGGTGGCCACAGGTAGGATATTGGAGAAAATTAGGGACTTTTTCACTGTCTCTGTGTGCTATCAGGCTGATGGTTATCTGAAGCCATTGTGCTCTTTTTTGCTCCTCACTTAACATAAACCCCTTCCTTAACTGAGCCCATGTAATCTCAAAAACAGACTCCTTGTACAAACGTAATATGTAGTGTTAATTATTTGGTAATATACTAATTATTATCAAGTAATGCTCATTTAGACATCACTGAGATCAGAGTCAGGCCCAGAGCTGCTTGACACAGTGTAAGAGATTGCAGCCTCCTTTAGCCTATGGAGATAAGATTTGATGTCTCCCCAGTCAATGCAGCCCAGTCATGCAGGTCATGATGGACTTGGTTGGTAGCGTTTGCTGGTAAAGCTGCTGCCTATTTAAGATGAAGGCAATTGTCTTACAAAATTAGATGGCCAGTATTTGGTCTTTTGCCCTTGTTATAGTCTTATGGACAGATGTAAAGAATCACAAGCATGAGAATCTGAAAGATAACGTTTTACCTTAATTTCAATGGGTTTCATATATTTTTCTCAATTGAGTAAGCCATATGTAAGAATACTTTCTATCACATAAAATTGAAGCAGGTGAATAAGGGGGTGTGTTAGTCATGTGTCCAACAGTATCAGACATAATCAGAATTCCCTTTCGTGAAAGTATAAATTGATAACAAGATTAAAAATAAAAACCATCAGATTTCTAATTATAGAAAAGTGCTGCTTTTAAATCTGTGTGTAAGTAAGTATGAGATTATAATAACTGACACATACACAAGCCAACAGTGTTCGAATTGGAATGAATATACATCAGAAATGATACTGCACAGCTGGGACTTACTTAGGATGCAGCATTCTGGTTATGCCAGTTGGATGTTTCAGTTCTCTTCATTGTCCTAGGATCCTTTGGGAGCTACCTGGCCATATCTGCTTCCTGGTGGGCAACCCACGTAGGTAGAGCTGCTCTAGCTCTCCACCCCTCTCTTACTCCCTGTGAGTCAGCTGTGGCTACAGGTGAAGACATGTCTTTTAAAGCTAAAAATGCTACTCAAAATTAGGGTACTAGGCTGGTGTCTGTCATTCATTATAAACCAATTTTTATTCTAGGATATTATCACAAGCCAAGCTTTTTTCCTTTTATGCTGCTGGTGCTCTTTGGTTTTCATGTTTTAAGTTCTATTGGTAAGGATCACAGACAAAACCTGTTGGGGTGTTTTGTCCAGCTGCAGTCCTCAAAATCTAATAGTGTTGCCTTTTTTCCTCCTAGGCAGCATAGCTGTGAGCTGAAGCACCTCCTCTTTTTTTTTCTCTAGGTTCTTGTACACATTTTCCATTGAAACTGGTCATTTAGAGAATTAATTTCCATGACTGGTTTGTGTGTGTCCATATGGATCTTCCTTATTGTGTGTATCTTTAGGTTAATGAATAATAACTATATAATACAAATAATGTGTAATTTTATGGTAATTATAACATGTCAAACTGATTGACCCAGAACGCAACATTGCCAGCATTTTTGGTGTCTTGTCCTCCCCTGCTAGATAAAATCTTTAGAGAGCTGGATTAATTCCAGCCCTGACCCATATTCAGATCTACATGTGCTACCCACCATGTTGATGAAGCATTCTTCCAGTAAGGGCACTTTGCCAGGACCGACTCACAACTGGAGGCAAGGAAGTGAAAGGCAAGAAGGGAAGCAGAAGGAAAGTTTCCACACAGGCACACAATGAACAAGGGAGGCTGAGTAGACTGCCTTTTAAGGCACGCAGTGTTATCTATAATTGTTACATTGCGTTTAGATTTCACAGTGGTAGGCACCTTATAAAAATCCTAAAATAGACACAGTATGGAGTTTTATTATTCTGGTTTGGAGACAAATTATAGTACATGCATAACCACAAGTTTTGGCCCTTATTCCCAGGACTCTGGGGGTACCATTTCAGGACTTTATTCTGGTATCATAGCTTGGTTTCCAAGGGTGCTGAGAATACTGAAAATGAAGCTGGACAAAATGAATGGGTAACTGAGACAGGTGTCCTGTCCAAGCAGGCAGCAAGGGTTGTGCCTGAGTCCTTCTCTGTGTTTATCTAAACATACATTCAGTTGGAATATGTTGGTTTCTTCTTGAGCGGGAGAGTCTCTTACGTACTACTTCTGCAGAAAGCAACAGAAAGGGGTGGTATAATCCAGTAAGATGTATTCAGGCTTTCCTATTTTTCCTGCTAGGGAGGTAGGGATTGAATTTACCTCGGAGCAATACCACAAGCATCAGTCAGATATGGCCAATTGGTGTCTTTGGATCATGCACATATATTCCTCAGCAATCGGTGGACGGCTAGGCTGTGAGATCATACAGATATGTTCCAAGAAAGCAACAGGATATTAGCCTGAGCGCTTGGAAGGGGGAATGAGGAAGAGGAGCATATGGCCAAAAATAATATCTATAAATGTTCCTTGTGCTGCTATATAGACATAAGGCAGAAATGGGTGAGCCAGCTTTTCTAGCAGTGGAAAAGTTTGGCATTGTGAACACATGCTGAAGCATGATGGTATGACAGAAAATGAGGAAAGGGAAGATTAAGCTTAGCAGAAAAGTTAGATGCAATGGCAGACAGGTCATGTGATGGGCAACCATAGGATCTTCCTGCTTCTATTGCTTACGAAGAGCAACCATGTAGCGAGATCTCAGGGTAATGTTCCTCTGTAATATGAAGAGTGTTATAATCAGCCTCCTGATTAGGGAGAGGCTATTAATTACGTGACAGTGGGAATAAAGAAGGGGCTTGAAGAATGTAGCCTGGTGCTTGCTACCTCTTACGATTTGCTTTTCCCTCTTTCTTCCTCAGCTAGGGTCAGACAACAGAATAAGCATTCCTAATCCGTTTTGGTGAAGTACAAGACAGGTTATTTTAAAGCATCTTCACCATATTGGGAGAAGGAGGTTGACTGTATTTTATGGGAGGGGTTTTTATTTAGTTTGGTTTAAGCTAACCCTTAAGAGCCCTGGGAGGCACCTGTGATTCCATTCTCTCTTCTCAGCGGAGGGGAGGTAATGCAAACTTGCACAGCTTTTCAACAAGTGAAATCTGTACCCTGCATCTAAAGACAGGTACCACAAGTGACTTCAAGTATCTGCCTTTTAATCTTGTCACTTTTCGCATATGAGACAAGGATAATAAGGGCTATGCATTGATACCTTAAATCTTAAAGAAAAAAGAAAAAAATATTTTTTTTGGAACACTAGTCCAGTCCAGCCCTGCAGAGAGGCTTTTTTTCCTCTTTGCTTTCAAGCAAAGCAAGGAAATAGTTTCAAAAAGAAAATACTATATAAATAATGTATGTATCCTGAGGGTGAGGATCATATCAAAACTAGCACTGTAGCACTAAACTTTTGAAAGTGCAGTATTTTAAAAATGAGGGAACTTGTAAGAAAAGAGCATGGAATAAAAAAGCAAAGGGCACAAAATAGGTGCAAAATGGAGACTTCTCAAGTGTGCTCAAATGCAGTTGCAGAAGAAGGCATTTTACTTAGAGATTTAAAAAACAACAACAAAACAAAACAAAAGCCACATCAAACCAAAACCCAGAAATTAGTGGCTACACAGGTTTGACACAGGTATGCCTAAGTGGCCAGGTTGTAGTAGTGGTTGATTGTAGTAGTTGCTTAAACAGATGCCCCTCATGGAAATGTTAATCTACTTGAAAGTTGGTGAGAAAAATAAAACCTACAGTAGGCAAAGAAAAAAGTGATAATTAGGTCATAGAAAGTAAGTAAAGAGTGAGTAGCCAGAGGCAAATTAGCAGTGAATGGATTCAGCCCTCTAACCCTCTTATGTTCTGATTTTGCTTAGGGATGAAGTTTCTCAGAAAAAAAACACAAACAAAACGAACAACTTTCCTCTTATTCTGAGTGTTTAAAAAATAATAGCAAAAAACCCCTGCTAAGCCCCACAAAAGAAAGGTGAATGCCAGTCCTTCCTTTCCTGTGCCTCATAACTGGAAGGAAGAGTCTGTGCAAAGCATTACCCCAACTTTAAGGGAGGGGAAAAGAAAAGACCTACCTTAACAGTACTACAAAATTGCAGGACGTACCTGTATCACTGTTGCCCTCACCCTACTCTCCATTGTATCCTGTTAGGTGAGATCACGTGTATTTGTAACTGTGGTACATCTGTATGGGCCAGTGTGTACTTCCCATGACTTAAATTTCCTGGTAAATAAGCAGAGATGTTACTTTTAAGTATGAAATGTTGATTTAAGAAACTGATTATGATACCAGAAATGTTAGTATGTCAATACAAAACATAACAGAAAAAAAATGCAATGATACAAATTATGTGGTATGATAGGGACGTGTGGTTTCTGTAAAAGAAAATCATGTGTTCTTCGACTAAGATGTTTTGAGCATGTCAGGAAAATCATGGACTTAAGAATCAGTTTAAATTTATTTGGTCTTTAAAAAAGCCTTTGGCAAAGCTTCTCACTGAGAAGCTGCCAAATAAATTAAGCAATGTGATGTACTATGGCACATTAGAAATTCACCAAGAGACAGTAAAACAAAGGGTAGGATGGAATTAGCAATTTTAAGCATGACAAAAGGCTAACAGAGGAGTGTTCCATTACTAAGGGTAGAATTGTGTATGTTTTAGCAAATACAATCTGCACAAAATGATGACTGTACGTAAGAAAATTGTAGATGATACAACCTTATGTGCGTGAATTGAGATTAGAAAAGGCAAAGCTTGAAAGGGAATAAAAAGACGCTGGCTGACAGGTAAACAAGGGGGCAAATGAAGTTATTGTTGACAAATGCAAGGTACTGCACTTTGGAAACAGGAGTCTAATAATAATAAAGCACCTGGCTGTCTGATATAATGAACTGTAACTACTCAGGGAAAATATCTGGGTATCATTGAAGACAGTTAAATGAAAACCTTTACTTGGCATGTGCAGCAGTGATTAAAAAGTACAATTAGATACTTGAATGTCTGTAGAATAAAACAGTGATAATACTGAAAATATTACAATGCTTTTATTAACATATGGTATGCTGCCAGTTATGATAGTCACTTCTGGTCACTGCATCAAAAAAGGTGTATCAGAAATAGAAGGGATTTTAAAAGCTGGCAATGAAAATGATTAGTGGGATGGCAAGAACTCCCTTTGAAGAAAGAAGCTGTAAAGAATGGGACTGCCAGATATAGAAAGGAGGTGTGATCAAAATAATGTATGTGATAGAGAACATAAATTGAATGGCCTCTTTTTTTCTTTCTTGTAATGTAAGAATGAGGAGGCAGTAAGAGAAACTGAAAGAAACAAGTAAAAAAATAAATAAATTTGACCAATAGATAATTTGTATGCAAGTCCTCAAACTAGGCCTAAGGTTTGTAAGTATTATGTAGTTCTATTGAAAATTATTGTGTACGTCATATCAAGCACACACTGAAAAGAAACTGTAGAACCACAAAATACTATGAGACTGGGAAGACTGTATGGTTAAGAGAAAGGTGTTACAAGCACTTTGCACAGTCAAGGAGAACATCCACAGTTAAATGAAATAACTCAGAAGGCAGAAGTCCTTAGTGTTTCTGACATAAGTCAAACAGTAATTTTGTAAGATTTTGAAAGAACCGTTCGGTATGAGCAGGTTATGTGCTGTGTTTGGTTGCAGCATAATTCAGAGACCTGAATCTGGCAGCAGCTGGGCTCAGACTAGGACTTTGGAGAAAACTGGTTAGCTGTCCTCTTATCTCTTCCTGCCTGTGGTTCCTGCAGGAACATCCTAGCAGAGTCTGAAGAGGGCATCTGCCAGTTTCGGTAGCATTAGCACAGTGTAAGAGCCATTCTCTGTCTCATGGAGGGAGAAGGCAGCTTTTTGGACTGCAACATTGCATGATCTGGATTTACCCTGTGGCTTTCTGTGTAGCTCTACAGGGTTTCTTGTTTCTTATTCTGTGCAAATAGTTGCTGCCTTGACTTTCCCTCCAAACATCATAGAATGGCAATTCTTGGCCCTTTTAGCTGCTGTCAAGTGAGAAAACAAGGGATAGTTTTCCCTTTAAAGGGACTTTAATTCTTAGCTTCTATTTCTAATAGTGTTCAAATTTTAAAATAAATATTATTATTTATTTATGTGAATTAAAAAAATATTAATAATCTTGTGGTGAAACTGGACCCAGGATTTTGGGGGGGCTAAGTACTAGGCTTGATGTTGTTTCATATGGATTTTTTGTAGGTCTAAAATTCTTCTTTTCAAAACTGTAAATATTTGGGTTTGAATTCTATCATTTCTTGGTTGCAAGTTATAAGTGTACTTTATTTTGTGAGAAATCTATTGGTGATTCTGCTATTGTCTTTGGGCAGGAGAAGAATCCAAATCAGGTGAATCACACCACACACACCCCTTCTCATCCATTCTCAAAAGATATTACAGGGGTGGCAGTATCTCTTCTGGGGAGAGAAGGGTTCACACACAGACTTTGCCACCTGACTGCAGCAGTGACAGCCTTCAGAAGGCATCGTATTGATGATTGTGATAAGGGGCTTCTAGAAGAGATGGTTAAATATGTAGGCAGGGAAGTGTTGATTGAAGGGGATCCTGGAGAGAAACCCTGGCACACAGAATCTCGGTGGGTGTAAGAGATAAAGTTGCCATGGTGAGAGTGCTTGCTACCATTAGTACATCTCAGTGCTCTTCATGAAGAAGAGTGCTTACATACTGCTGTGCTCACAGACCATCCTGTTTCCAGTAACGTAGACAGGCAATCTGGTTGGCATTTTTGTTGTAACCTCTTAATATTTAGAATTTATTGGGCTGCTATTCTTCTGCAAGCAACAATGCTTTAAAACTGTCTTAGGTTAGCATTAGCTTCTAATGTTTTTTGTCATCAGGTGCAATTATAAGATTCCAGGATTGCTTTGTCTGCAAATATCATATTTATATGATACTGAGAATGTCATTCTGTAAAGCAGCCGAGCAAGAGAAATTCTTTCTTGCTATCTGTTTGTTTAGTAACTGATCTCCAGAACCCTTGAAGAATGACTGAATGAGAAGTTATACAGCACTAATGAAATGAGTCTTCACTGAATGCAAAATGAACTAAAAGAGGGACATCTCCCATCTTCACATTTTAGCAGACCTGAATTCAGGTCCTGTGTATGTAGAGCTGGGAATGCTGATATGAGCTTGTGACTGAATTCCTCTTACTATATAGAAAACTAATCAGACCAAATCTACAATCATGGGAAACCCCAACCTGAATTTTGACAGAGCTGTGTTTGGGAAATGCCACTGTTATCCTAGAGCTTTGCAGTGTCTGCACCAGGACTCTCAGGATCTAGATCTCAGCTCTGCAGGAAACTGGAAAGTGCTGAAAGCCTTAGCTAAATCTAGTTTTTCCAGGCTCCCTGGTGTAGAGCTGAGCTTTGATTAGAGCTGGAGCTCTCAGGGCTTTTGGACTCCCAGGCTGTAGCAGTGAGCCTTGGATCCCTAGCACAGCTGACTGCTTCTGAGCCAAGCCCAGGGAGCAGGGGGTAGAATGCCACTCAGTAGGGTAGGGGAGTCACACCTCGTTTGCCAAGAGTTCATCAAACCTCTCCATGTTTCAGGTGAAATGTTTTGTGTTCAACAAATTGCCTTTTTCCAACAAAAATCTGTCTCACTGAAATGTTTCCAACCAACTCGAGTCACAAGTGAAAGTGAATGTGTGGAGCTCAGTCTGGTTCCAGTTTGTCCTGATCACATGTTCATCAATTAGTAAGGAGCAAATGTATGTATTTGCCAGTCTTTCTACAGGGAGTAGCCTGGGGTGTGCTACTGTCAGGATTTAAAAATCATTTGTGAAGCTACAGCAAAATATTTTTCAATATATCTGTCACTATTATGCTAAGCTCAATTATTCCTCCTCTTTCACAAGTATTGTGTTAAACAAGAAATTGTATAGTTATAAGTATAGAGTTCATATTAATGAATGTTTCTGTTCAAATAATTGTAAACCATTAGATATGGATGGATAGGTAGAGTTCTTTTTTTAAAAGTAATCAGAATCGGGCCTGAACATGCTAGGCGTTGTAGTCATACTGGACCATACCATCTCTATGAGAAAGAGCCTGCAGGCAAAATACGAGAGTACAGTAACTATGATCATTAATTCACTGATGAAATAGAATAAATGGCAACACCATCTCTCATGTTTGTATTTTATTGTAATGGAACTGTTTATTTTCTGGTAGAATTAATTTGCAACAAGCTGTTTCAATAGTGCCTTGGTATTGCCAGGTGCTGTGTTTTTACTCTAATGATACTTGAATCAATGCAGTTTGGTGTTTTGCTGGGTTGCTCTAAACAATTGTTATTTATGAGGTTGCACAGAATGATGATGCTTAGTAGATCATGTAATAGATGGGGTGTGTGTGTGTGCTTGTTTTTTTAATCAAGCAAGCTACTAGTTATAGCTTGGAAGTCTTTTTATGCACTGGCAGGTCATCAGGATCTGGTTGTAAGGACTGTTTGATCCAAAGCAGGCTTCATTATTTCCATGATGTAGAAACTGATTTTCCTGATACTTCTTTTTTCTGTAGTTGAGTCTGATGTTTATGTTCTTTGACTTATGTGTGAAAGAATCTGACTGCCCTTAGTGTCTGACCTCTTTCCAAGTGGTCAGAATGAAGAGTTCACTCATTAGTTAACATTTTTTTTAAAACGGTGTGAGAAGTGTGGAGTTGGAATTTCTATAATGCTGGTAGACTGTTTTGCTTAATACGTGCTTTTGTCTTTCACTTCCTCAACCAGGTTCATCAGCACCAAGACAGGGGTGAGACCTTTCAATGCCAGCTATGCCCTTTTACCTCCTCCCGCCACTTCAGCCTGAAACTCCATATGCGTTGCCATCAACATTTCCTCAGGACAGAATCCAAAGTGAAGGAGGAAATACCAGAAACTGATGTGAAGGGGTCACCACAGCTAAATAGTGACTCCTGCCCAGGACCACAGAGGGAAGGAGGTGGACCTGACCTTACGGGATCAGCATCTGTATCTAAAACACCTGATGCAGCTGGGCAGCCTAGTGGAGGCATTCCACCTTTACTAGTGAAAGAAGAGCCCAAAGATGACAATGGCATTTCAGCTGCACCTTTTGCTCTTAGCACTGTTGACAGAGCCCCCAACAACACAAAGCTGAAAGACTCCTCTGACTTTGTGGCCAGTACAGCATCAGCCCTATTCAACCAAGACATCTCTGTCAAGATGGCATCAGATTTTCTTATGAAGCTGTCAGGTAATTGAACAGCAAGCAGCAGCTGCTCCTTTCTGGGCTAAGAAATGTTTTGCTTTGGGTTTGCTAAGTCATGGAATTGCAGGGAGAAAAGCGTTGCAACTTCCTTAACTTGTCATTTCTTGTTTGTTTTGATAAGGAGAGGTGCACGATGGAGGGAAGAGAGGAAATGGTGAGAGAAGAGAGGGATTTTGCTGTTTAATTGCTGTAATTGGGAGTGAGAACCTTTTCTGCAGGCTTTCATGTTCATTGACAATTACTTTGGCAAATCCCATTTGGTGTTTTTTTTCAGGTATGCTGAATACCTGTAGTTCTGGTTTGAAATCACTGAGGGTCACAAGAGCATAGCAAGTTAGACAATTCAGTTCTTAAGTTCTCTGCCTTAACTCTTCTATTAAATAGGACCAATAAAGTATTGGTCACCTTCCTTTCAGAGTAGTATTTGAGGTCCAACTAGTAGATACATGTGAAGTATGAATGTTACTGCATTTCTTGATTATTAACACTTAAAAAAAGGTAGTCCTGGAGATTCATGAACAGCTTTTGAATTGTTTTACTATTTTAATGGAAATCCATATCTAATGCAAAGCATGTGTGTGTTGTGATTTCTTTCATTGTGAGATTGTTGCTGTAAGAATGGTATTTGTATGTGAGACTGAAGCAGATGATGTGTTTAGGGTGAATCTATTATATTTTATGTGCTTTTCTATTGAGTTGACTGAACGCTTCAGAATTGTGGACGTGCTGAAGGAATGTTGTATACTAAATGTTTTCAAAATTGACCTTAATTTTTAAAGATAAAGAAGCCAGGAAAAATTTCACTTAAGAAACTTCTGTTTCACAAGGACTTGGCAGTTCCTATGGCAAGTTTTAGACTTTGGAGATAGTGCATACTCTTTTCAAAAGAGAATAATTGGTCACCTTTTTCCTTTAAATGGAATGTAAGTTGCATTTTAGCAAATTTTATTGTCAGTTAAACTAAGGAATTAGCTCTATCCTAATGCCATTGCCTCAGTGTAACCACAGCCATTTATTTTGAAAAGGCTTGTGGTCCCCGTCTGCCCAGGCTTTTATACCTCTGGGATTGCAGTTCTGTGGGGAGTCAAGTAGAATGGGTAAAGGCAAGAAGTCATGTCTGAGGGTTCATGGAGCCAACCAGTTAAACGGAAGAGAACTGAGGGCAAGCAGGAGATGAAATGGGCTGGCATAAATGGTTTGCTGTGTGGGCTGGAAGAAGCCACAGAAATCTCCTCTTTTAAAAATAATCTGTTGATACAAGTTGTTATTATGCTCAATGAAAAAATGAACAACATTGAAGGTTGAGTCTGTTTTGATTTGCTTGTACTTTTTTTAAATTGAGTTTCAAATTTGGACTCAATATGAAATCCATTTTTTTTATGTTGCCTGACAGCTGTCCCATACGTGTTGTCATTCTGATGTCTATCTTAAATTTGCGTTGCTGCGATCTAAGTGGCTCTACACATCAACTGTACTGACCCATAGATGGTAGCGCTCAGGATGGCTGCATGTAGCAGAATGAGAGCAGAAAGCAGGAGGTGGGGAAAGACTGAAAGCTGAAAAAACAAATAACATTTTGATGTGTTGTTTTCATGTAGCAGTTGATGGGGAACTGTTTATAGTTTGGCAGACGGTCATGTTGTCAATGTCTAATCTATTGGCATCAGAAAAAGGATACAAATGTACATTATTCATGCAAAAGGCCTATGCAGTTATTTTATGGTGACTTACTAAAGGTCTTGAAACCTGACTTGTATGCACTGTTACCTAGCAACATGTTATAAAGTCACTGGGGGAGTGAGATGTATCTGTAATTTTGTATGTGTGCATATTTGGATGAAAATGTGCTGCCAGTCACCAAGTTTACTACACAAGAAAGGCAATGTTAGAAGGAAAGGAATTTCTTTTCTCCTGAGATTTATATCGTGTTATATACATTTAGCTCATGCTTTCCTCCATACACCGTGCATAAATTTAGAGTAGAAGTAGTTCTCTTTTAGCAAGTTGGCTAAGTATTAGCTGCGTTTTTTGACTGCTTGCTGTGCTGAACCCAGTTCCTTTGAGTGATTTCTTTATTATGACACTCTCGTTAGGCCCATTGGAACTTCAATTATTGGCCCTACCTTTTCAAGGATATAAATCTTTTGACATCTCAAATTGTATATGCCAATTGTAACAGCCAACACAGATTTGTTGAGACCAAATTATGTCAAAATAATCTAATTTTCTTCTCTGATGGGCCTTGTGGCTAAGAAAGAAGCAATAGATAGATATATAGACTTAGAATTTGGCATTTATTCTTATTGAATATTGATGGTTTAAATGAACATTTATTTTTGCTTGCCAATGTTTATTGCTCGTCTTCTTCTTGGTTGGTATCAGTTTGTATGCCTCCAGTTTCATAGTAGACCTCAGAGCCTGTTGGTTTTCACTTCTGTGCAGTTTCAGCCTTTTGTTTTTCCATGTGTGGAACTCAAAGAAGTGCTTCAGACCTAAGAGTTATAGTGTCCAAAGTTTAACTGGTGCACCTAGGGTGAAAGGTGGTACAAAATTGGTGGTTATTAACTATTATGAATTTGAAAATGGAATCTTAATAAGCATGTTATATAATCTGGGCTCTCAGCATTATTTCTCATTGTGCAGTGCAGTACCTTTCTAGTCTAGATGAAGTGGATATCAGATGGTTGG
Organism: Falco cherrug; assembly: GCF_023634085.1. Taxonomy (NCBI): domain Eukaryota; kingdom Metazoa; phylum Chordata; class Aves; order Falconiformes; family Falconidae; genus Falco; species Falco cherrug. The sequence goes on along the minus strand of NC_073697.1, from coordinate 14,684,730 downwards.
AAAAGAGTACATTGAAAGTAGTTCACAGTCAAAAGAGAAGAGTTGCAGTCAAAGGAGATCTGTAAAAAATGTGCAAATGTTCAACAAACAGTTGCACAAATACAAACCCAGGAACAACTAGCTGTATACAGAGAGAAATGGCCTCAAGGAAGGGGGAAACAATCCTGCTGTTCTCAGTTTTGCTGAAGTCCAAGATTTTGGCACTATAGTTTATGAAGAGTGTGGACAGTTGGAAAGACTTTGAAGGAGGAGAGCAGCAGAAATGACCAGAGGTTTAGAAAACATGTCCAGTGAGGATGGATAAAAGGGGTGAGGTTGTGAAGGCTATACAGAAGACTAAGGTGAGTCATTAATAAGTGTTTAATGCATTAAAAGGTTTGCCTTGGGGAGAAGGAAATAAACTCTGGTTGTTCATTGTAATTAGGCCAAAAAATAACAGGTTTATATTGCTGTAGGGTTTAAGTTGGCATTAGGAAAACCTTTCCAAAAGTTGGGGTCGTTAAACCTCTATGATAGTATGGCTGGAGAGATTGTGGCATCTCTGCCACCGGACAATTTTAAAAACGGATTAGATAACTACCTGTCAGATGTGGTTGTTCACATATTAGACAGTAGGATGGACTAGATCTGTCTATCTCAGTCAGTGAACCATAGGACATGAGAAGCAGTTGAAAGAAATTTCAGCTGAACAAAAACAAGCAGCCAGCTGTAAAGAAGCAAAGTGGGGAAAAAATTTATAGGTGTTCAAAGTTAGACCTGATTTTGGCTGGGCCAGGCATGAATTGTGATGACGCTGCTCAAAGTGGCCTCTGAATTTTTTCAGAAAGGCTTAGGGAGGCCTTAGATTTAAAAAGGATGAGAAATACTGGTATGGGTGACTTTTTGAGATCCATTCAGCCCTAATTCTGTGCCATTGCTTGCCAGAAAGATTTTTAGTTACATGTTTTATGAAATAAAGCATAACACAAATCGCCCAATATAAATCTAAAAATAAGAACAAATCTTGATTTTTTTTCCAGATTCCATTCTCTAGACCCTAGTTTAAGGTAGGAGATGCTTTTAAATTCATAAGAAATTCAAAAGGATTCTCCAAAATGCTATTTAAATTTGGAAAGGGCTATTGTTTGTAAAGTTAGTTAGCAGATGTCTCTTTAACATATAAACAGAAGAATATTTAAGCATTGGCATGTTTTTACCTTCAGATCTTCCCCCTCCTACTTCAGTAGGACTGTTTGTATGCTTCAAGTTGCAGAGTACTTTGCTGGATCTGTGCTTTGCCAGAATGTTTTCTTCCCCCAGTCCTTTATTTTTGCTTTGAAACTTTATAACTGCATTCATATCTTAATTTGCAGAGTATTTGCTTTTCCTGTTTCAGTGGCAGACATTATACAATGCATCTTTTTAAATACTAATGGCCTTCCACCCACTTCTAAGGCTTGCTTTCTTTTGTAATAAAACCCGAATTTCACAGTGGTCCAAATTACAATGGCTGGTGTTACTCTAGTGAAGTTATTACTGTGGCTGTGTTATGTGCTGCAGTTACTTTTCATAACATTCGAAAATAAATTAATCCCATCAAAATGAATGGGATTCTTGCACTATTGATCTCAAAGGAATTCTGCGCAGGAACAGTAATTGTAAAGTGTAATTCAGTGCTGGCCTCTCTCCCCTACCTCTCTGTGTTCACCAAGTGCATTACTCTAGAAAGCATCTCTTCATCTTGTGACAGTGTATATTACCACGTGTGCCCTGCTTCTGCAGTTCTTTTTATGTCCCCCAAGTTACTTGCATGGAAAAACTTTAAAATAGAGAGGAGGAATGAAAGAGAATGTACTGAGGGTTTGGGGCTGGCCATGTTAAATAAATGAGAAACTATGTTTCTCCCAGTTGAAGTCCTATCTGTTGTCACTATCACATGAGGAGTCAAATCTTTGTTTTGGAAAATAATGCCACCATGGGATTCTGGTGACTGTCCAAAGTACTTGGACTTTGCATTCATGTTTTATTAGCTGATTCCATTAATGGAATAATGACATAGTAAATCATCAGACAGCTACATACAAAATATTAGTAGATAAGCTAAGTAATCACTTAGATTATTTGTTCTGTTTGGCTCTTGAAAATTACTACACTCCTTAAAGGTAACACAAGTAATTTGAAATGTTTTAGCATTTGCCATTGACAGTACTAAACTGACTGGCTTTAAGTCTTCAAACAGCTATTTTTAATAAAATAAAAGCATGTCCAATTAAATTGTCATAATTGATGTATTTGTATAGCAAGTTCCAAAGAAAAGACCATGCTGCCTATATTTAGGATTCATTGCTTATGCAGAATGTAAAATTTCAATTAGAAGATGTAAATGCACAGGACTAGCAATTATTGAGCCATATCCTTAGTTTTCAAATACTGTGAATTCCGTAGTGCTTCTGTCGGTGTAAATACCCTGATGTCATCAAGATCTCCATTTGAAGTGTCTATCTAGATTCACGTTTTCGTAATTTCGTTATAGACCTTTAATTTAAAATAAAACTGAAAAGGGGCAATAGCATGGCTAATTAAAACCTGGGCAAATAAAAGCCTGTACTAATCTTTGCCACTGATTTATCACCACCCTTACAATCTTTTTTCAGCAATTGCTAGTCTTACATCCACAATTATCTGACATCCTTAAAATCATATCCATCATGTTTTAAACCTTGAAAGAATATGGAGAATTTAGCAAGATAAAACAGTGTAGACTCTGTTTTAATTCAGTCATTTAAAATGCAAGATAACAAACTGCTTTTTTGTGTACTCAACCCAATACAACTTAAAAGAAGACATGAATACGATTCTGGACCAGCTCTCTGCTTACTATTTAGCTTTAATACTTGCATGAACGCTTACATTTGGAGTATAAGACTAGACTAGACTGATGGCTCTTTTGCGTCCCTGATTACACCATTACTCTGGGCAGAAGTCCTAGCTCATGAGCCTTCTCTCACATCTGTCCAAAATGGGAATTGAACACATTGGTAGTTCAATCATCTCTGATTGTTTGTTTTGGTTTTTGTTTTCTTAAACAAATACAGAGGTCAGTCTGGTCCTGTTTCTGTTCCTTTGTAGAGAGAAGAAATTTCTATACTGCAAACAATTATTTCCTATCAGCAGCAAATTTCCCTTTGCTCCTCTCACTCTCCTCCCCCTCTTTGCTCCAGCTTCCCCAGAGTTTTACCTATGCTGTTGTTTTGATTTTTACCCTGAAAGGAGAAGATGGTCTTGGGAGACAGTGCAACCTTGTTTAGCAGGTGGGACTTTGGCTGTATAACAGACATCTTGGGGTGTGTGTGGATGTATGGTCCTACAGGTGCCCTAGTAATTTGCCTAATTCCTCCATTTCACTTGAACTGGAACATTGTGATTTTTGAGAGAACAGTGGCAGGACTGTGCTGTGTCTCATTTTGCTTGACTACAGCTCCTTAAAAGCAAAGCGGCTTTAGAGACGATCAGGATAGTTAGCTGGACTTTTCTTAACCTCTGCTTACACACTTTTAATGTACTTCAGCAAGATGGTTTGGAAGCCCTCATATTTTAAGTGATCTTTGGAAGCCCACTGGTGGCAAGTCTTGGCATCATCATGCTTTTCATGATTGTATATCCTGCCATTCCACTGCTTTGATAAAAAAGAAACATTTCAATTCTGAGCACCCTTGAGTCATAGGTAGCTTTTTACGTTGATAGTTCCCATCCTCTTCCTTGTAGCCCTATAGGTTGGTTTATTTGGTTGAGGGCAGGGTAGAGGACTTTGAAAATGAGATGTAATTGAGTTAGCACTCCCAGGAGGGTTAGGTAACATGAGGTGCTCTGGGACAGATTAATACTCCAGGGCAGAAGGCGCTAAAAAAAACCTGAGACACCAGCTAGACTGTCCTGCCAGAACAACAGTATTTCTCCTTTTGGGCCACTTACAGTGTAGACAGCTTCTGTGTTTTATAAGTTGGACATAATTTATCAGACCAATTGGATTTTAATCTGGAGATTCTCCGATAGGTTCCAGTGGCATAGATTTTTCTTGCAAGCAATTAGCTCACCAGTGGTGGCTTCTGCGGTGTTTGTACCCCTTACTTAGCTCTTGAATGTCACCAGATTCAAGCCATTGTCGCTGTGCAGGACACCAACACCTACCTGCACGTTTCAATTACTAGAGCGAAAACAGTGGATGACTCAATGCATACCCTTCACTGACCGCAGCTGCCTTCAGGACGATGAAGCTCAGTGTTGGGGAAACGTGTCTTCCAAATACTGTAGAACTGATCTGGCAAAGGTCCTTGGTTTCTTTTAACTACGCCAGCTCACAACTTACCACCTGGAATGGAAGGCTCCCTGTGTCATTCAGGTGCTCTTGCTCCAGTAGGACCTGGATAAAACACTGTCCATTCTTCCTTAGGTAAAAGTCATACTAGGGTTCTCTTACCGTGGTGGCTCTGAGGAGAATCGCAAGGAGGTTCTCCTGCAAGATCTCAAGGACACCAGTTCAATTTGCAGTGCCTTTTTGGAATGTGTCCTTACTTTCCCTTTTTCCTTCAGCCTTGACTGGCTTGCTCTTTCTCATCTTTGAAGCTGTAGTCAGGTATCACTTGTAAAATAATAAGATGGTGCAGCGGTGTACTGCAGCATTTTCAGCACAGTTCCTTTTGACTCAAACTCTGTAGATGCTTTTTCTTATGGCCTGTTTCATGGCAGCATTTTTGTGGTGGATTCTTTTTTCTTTCTCACGTTCTTTGCTCATGAAGATGGAATGGTGACCAACTCCTTGCAGATGGTGACTTGTAACATTGAGCTTGGTTTGAAGCAATCGGCCCATTTTTCCTTTTTTAATTATAAACATTATGAGCATTTGGAAAACCTTGTAAGTGGACTGGTGCAGTTAGCAGCTTCTATCAGAGTGTTTCAGATTAGTGGCAGATGCCCAAAGCTTTTCTTGTGGCATTTGGCAGCTTGAGGAAAGTGTTATAACTTTCATCATCTACTTTCACCAAATGGATCAAATGATTCCAGTTGCCAGAAAGATAAAAATCAGCAGTCTGGAATCTTCTTTGATATGTTTTGTTGGGTTTTTTTCTGGATATGGAATGGAACAAATGGAGAATTATCAACCCTGCTTGAGAGACTGCTGCCTGTTGGTTGCGTTTGCTGGGTGGGTTTTTGTGTTGTTTGTTTGGGTTTTTTTCTTTGCTGTATATTTCAAAATTTATTTGCTGGGGGTTTTTTTTGATTCAGTCTGCAGGCAACACATCCTTCAGTCTGTTCTCATTGCAGTTCAGAATGAATGTAAATTAAATATAAATTAAGTATATGTATGTTTATCTATTTTTGTATGTAGATAGATGTTATTCCTTCTGGGGACTAATAATTTGTTGTTCAAGTAGACTGTGATAGATGTCAACACCATCTTTTTAATCCTTGTCTAGTTATAATTTTTCAAAGATTCTTCAATCATAGGTTTTAAAAACTGGTCTCAGTCAACTTTTTTTTCACCTTATTTGAAAAGTTATTTCTTACATCTGTTTATTGTTCTCCCTAATATGACTAGTGGACACGTCATTGTTGCTATTTCCCATGTGTTAGCAATTTTACCCATGATTGTGGATCCAAAATGGGACAGAGGCAAGAGTGATGAGGATTATTTTTGGGTGGTTTTTTTTTCCCCCTGTAGTTTTAATGCATGCATCTGATAGACTGGACAGCCTCCTCTTTTTTTTAATTCGTCCTTCTATTTAGGCTAAATTTATACTGGTATCTGCTTTACTATATTTCAATAAAAAGTGAAAGCCCTATTAATTGAAGCAGTAGGGTTAAAACTGACCCAGTAGTTGTCTGATTTTAATTGGTTTTGTTTTCTAGGGGAAGAAAATGAAGATAAATAACTCTTCCATTTTTGTGATATGCCTACAATTAAAATGTTTGATTTTTTGAAAGTATGGTTGGTTCAAAGGATGTGCTGTCTGTTAAAGAAAGAAAACTTTAATTAATATATTAATTCTATCTCCTGTCCAAAGCAAAGCAGCTAGAGTAGGCAGAACCAGCAACATAGGTAAGAACAGTAGTCTGGGTTTCTTTTCTGCTTGATGTAATACCGCCAAATGCATGTCTTCAGGACTTCCTCTGGATTGTGGGACCCCAACCATGTTTTATATTTCTCATAGGTGATGTCTTGTAGACACACAGGGACAAACTGAGTATACTGATCTCATGAAGAGCTTGTTTAGATTATGTCTGATGTTGTGCTCATGGATTTGTTCTCAACATAGTTTTGGCATTGTTATCCCATGTGGCAGCTCTGAAGTGTGAGGGAGCAATGGCTTATAGCAGCATGTGCTGTCACAGTAGGAGAGTTAATGTGTGAGGTAGGGAAAGAAAGGGAAAGTGAGACATAAGAAAGAAGGGAAACTTGACGGATACCCTGTTCAACTCATTCTGGATGTGTCGCTGTCATGAAGCTATTTAAACTCTGATGTGACCTACCTTGCATTTTTAGTTCTCTGAGCTATTAGAACTTGGCTTCATCTCAGTAGAGTTTGAGAATATCCTGAGATGAAGAGCACAGAGGTGCTGCTTAACACCTGCCCTTGGATTAGGTCAAATTGACTGCTGAGTTTTGGCATGGTGATAAAAGCGTTTAATAAATGCTAATTTCTTCTAAAAGCACCCCTTTTGATCCTCCTCTTTGTGGTAGGGGAATCCATAAGGCATCTCCCACTGCATACTGTAGCGTCTGACTCTGAAAAAAGTTCATAGTTTGACTGTGATATTACATGGATTCTGTTACAGTGCTTCTATTTGTTTATCGATGTTCTTACATTGTTCTTTATCTGGTTTATCATGGACCATGGTGTATGGTAGCAAGCTTACACTGATCTGTGTATGTGAGTTTAATATCACTCTATCTTAAATGGTAAAAGTGTATGCTGGACCTTGTTGATAGTGCTTCTTCTACCTGGTTCATTTTCTGCCCTCGTTCATCGGCAGAAACATAGCTGGCTTCACAGCTTAATGATTGTTTTCAGTGGATCATCTTTACCTCTTCACTCAGACTCATGTTTCCTTTATTTTCTGGGACAATTTGAATTAATACCTTCTTGAAATTAATAAATAAGAAAGATTATTTTAATTATTTATTTATTCTCCTCCAGGTTCTCTGAAAGTTCAGGCAGAATGTTCTGTATCAGTTGTACTCAGCTCCTGGTGAAAGTATTTTTCATATCAGTAGCAGCTAGAGCGGCATGTTTTAAAAGAGAAGGAATGTAGAAGGTAGTGTGGCATAGAAGGTATGGGCTTTTTTTATGGTTTTTTTTTTTGGCTGACCATTCATCACCTCAGGTCAAACCTCAGAATAGACTGAGGTAGAAAGATGTAGACCTGGATAAAGAAGACAGATGGAAGTTTTTTTCAAAGTACCTTGGTAAAGTTAAGATTGGTTTGAGAGCCTTAACCTGTATTTTGATGAATTAAAACATGCTTTAATGTTTCATTTTTCTGCTTTTACTCTTTTTTGTAAAAAGGAAAAAGCAACTCCTGATACTTATAAAAGTGCTTATAGGTCATATTAAAAATTACACATATAAGCTAATTTAATTTCTGAAGTAGTGAAAAGCACCAATGTGTATGTACATGCTGCTTATGTGTACACTGTTTATACCACTTGCTTTAATCTTGTTCTTTGGTAATGGCTTGCCAACCAATAAGAAAGGAGAAAAATCAAACAACCCTGGAATATAAACTGAAAAGATGCAAGTATTGTGTTACAGGGTAATGTAGTAACTTTAAAAAATAAAAAGAAAACCACAAACCAGTGGACTGTGTGAAAATGAACAAAGCTCAAAGTAGCAAATGGAAACATCTGTGGTAAAGATGACAGTTGTACCCTGTATTTTAGGGCTGAAGTCTCTGGGAGATGGTGAGCTCACAGTGGGATGCAGGAATTCACATTCTTTAGGAGTCAGATTTTGAGGGAATTGCTGAGGAGAATATCTGTTGTCAACATTGTTTTTAGCATTGTTATCCTGGGTGGCAGCTCTGAAGTGTGAGGGAGCAATGGCTCCCTGTGATGTGCCGGTTCCTTGGCTTTTCCTGTTTGTGTAATGGGTTTGTAAAGCAGTTCTCTGCAGCAGGCAAGGCACATCAGCTTCTAATGCTGATTCTTATGCATGATTCTTATGGGGTCCGAATGAGATTTGACAGAGCTCATCTGCAAGAGTCATGAGGGTAGGCAGGGGATTGTCATGTGGAAGGAGGAAAATATGTAGGAGAGGTAGTGAGGTAAATGGTGAGGGAGCTCAGAAAGATAACTAAATGGGGACAAGGCTCTATCTTTCATATTTGTGGAGACAGAGGTTTAGAGAGGTAAGAAAGATGTAAACTCATCAAAGTTTAGGGCACTGAACGAGTCATCTGCTGTGTGTTACTGGGAATTTAAAGTGAAATTTTGAACAAGAAAAAGCCGCTAAGAGACAGGGAAGGAACTGTGTCTTACTGGACCAACCTAAAAAATTACAAGAAGAGCTGCTGAAAAATAGTTTGTCGTGTAGTCTGCCTGTGGAATTATATTGCTTGGGGTTTGGAAGTGTTGTTTAAGAGGTGTTCTTGGTTTTATCCCTTCAGCCAAATGCAGTGCCAAGGATCTACTGCTGTCAAGGGGTATTGGAAAGACCATTCAAGAACAGCATTTTTCAGTGCGTAAATTTTAAGCAGCCCCAAGGTCACTGTACCCTTCTCTGAGGCTGTGCAGCTGCTTACATGGAGTATTTGAAAGGATTATTTTAAACTTTCTTTTTTATGGGTGTTGAACCTGAAATGGTGTCTTCTGAAAATACCAACTTTTAGGACCTAAGAATTTGCTGTCTTATCCCTTTTACTCCCTTCTTAGTTTCCTCTTTCTAGTCTTCATCTCTTGCTTCTTTTCCATGCTCAAAGAACTCAGTATGTAGTACCCACGGCTTTGCCAAATTTGCCCTTACGTGAAATGATGTTTTAAACTTCTGTCGAGCCTATAGAAGACCTACAAACCAATGATCAGGGTAATGCTCTTAGGAGGAGTAGAGGCAAAAACATAAGAGAAGGACGGTTTCGTGAGCTCTGGTACATGCAGGTTTTGTGTTTCAAAACTGTCCCTTTGTACAAAAGATGGAGAAGTTTGTTTACTTCTTGAAGCATCTTTGAATGCTGTTTGACATGCTCACTTTCAGTACCTGCTCTAACATTTCTTGGGTTATGGTTTCTTCCTGTTACTAGCTGCTCTGTGATTATATATTACATACCTCATTAAGTCTCACTTCTTTCCTTCTCTTGACAGCTGCAAATCAAAAAGAGCCCTTGACTCCTAAATTTAAAGTGAAAGAGGAGCCTAAGGATGAAGAAGCTGCAAGTTCAGCCTTGTCTCAGTCCAGCTATGTGTTCAGCCACGAATCCGAAGCCTCAGCTCCAAACATCCCTGAGGAGAAACTCAAGCCACCGGAAGTGCAGGCAAATGTGATGAGGCAGGACATGTCAGTCAAGGCAGCATCTGAGCTCCTCATGAAGCTCTCAGGTAGATATTTAATAATATTAAACTTTTTTTTTTTTTTTTTTTTTTTTTTTTTGTGTGTCTGCTAGCAAGGTTACCTTGCAGAGGGAATGTTTAGCTTTAGTAGCAAGTGAAGGAACAATTGAAAAGGTCTGTCTGCACAGGTTCATATATGTAATACATCTCAGTTTGGTCTGTTGCCATAGTATCTAATTGTCTGTGCTCTGGTTTTCAAATTAATGACTGTAGGATAAGTCAAAAGAAATGATGCCTTAAAGCTTTTAGATGTTGTCATTTTTAAAATCTACCAGACTATGTTAATACCGATTTATTGATGTGTCACTTCATTAACATCATAAGAAAGTGTGTCTGTACTGAACTACACCTGATACAACTTTAGAAATGACGACTTTTAAAACCTTTTATTTTTTCTGACAGTATCACAAAATTATAGGATACGCTATTAAACAAATAATGTAAACTGTGTCAACTTTCTGCTGTTAGGGAGATCACTTGAACTCGCCCACATTGGCTTAGTGATACATCCTTCTGCCAGAGAAGTAGACAGTGTGCATGTGTATACACATATGTACTGTTACTACTGGAGGGAGTCAAATAAAAATGTAGGTTCTGCTAATTATTCTTTGCCTGTCAGAATTAGGGTTTAACTTTAAGGGAAAGTAAAAGGGTTGAATTCTCCCTGCTGGGAACAGTTTGAGTGACGAAAAGGCTTTGAACTTTATTTAATGGACTTCAGTTTTTAGGACCAAGGCGTGAAAGTAAGTCTGAGTTTTGTACTTCCACGCCTGAAGTGAATCATTTCATTTTTAAGTCTTCTCCAAAACTGGACAAGACTTCTTTTTTTAAGTATGCCAAAGTCACACAAGAGGTGCCATTTGAAATGCTTAGAAGTCTATTAACTTCTGAAATTCCTGCCAGACTATCTGAAATTATTTGGCTTGATTGGATACTGTCAAAATTGAATTTGAGCTCAAATTTCTACTTCAAAGACTTCAACTGGCTGGGATCTCTCCCATAAATTCTAACGTGTAATTGATTTCTTTTCATACCTGCACAGTTTAATTTGCAGAAGAATTTGAATTATTGTTTTGCAAGCCTTCCATGTTAATGGTGCAAAAAGTGCTTCCCAGGTACAAGAGTTGATCAGAGAAGTTTTCCAGTTTTTCACAGGCTCCCAAATACTAAACATTTGGTTATTGATATAGTGCACTGTTGCTGCTGGTAACTGATACAAGTATGGTGTTCTAGTAACAGAACTTTACAGCCTAGTGAATATTAACCCGTGACTTTATTTTTCTTGGTGCATATAAATGGATATAGCTATTTTCATAAAGAAAAAGCTCTGTAACTTAATGATTTCTCATGTACTTCAGAAACACTAGGGTTATTGTTTGTGAATCTTGAGTTCAGCACCAGCAGTCTGTGTTTAAATAGTTTTATTGAAGACTATTATATTAGAATATTTGTGCCTTAAGTATCTGTTTATACGAGTAAAATCTGGTATGTATAAAATCTTGGTCAAGTCTTCAGTCACTGTTGTTGGGAATTACCAGTCTTTGAAGGCTGTAGTAAGAAATACACTAGTTTAACATTTCCCTTGTGACTCCTAGTGATTGAGCAGTTTTTGCTGGTAGTGGTCTTTTTGGTTAATCTGTACATTAGAAAGCAAAGAATTACTCTAGGATTTACTTAGCCAGAATTGCTGCAGTTGGTATTCCTGAATCAGCCAGTGGGTGGGGTTATACCAAGTTTATCACATAGGCTATTTTCAACTTGCACTTTTCTGGTTTATCAACTAAGGCAGAAACTATAAAGGAGAAAAACACAAAGGTACAGTTTAATGTAGGACAAATATAGGAGGAATATCAAAGTTCAGTAGCCTCTAGTGTTTTTGAATGTTTACTTTATCTGGTAGAATACTCTGAGATCACTATTGACTTCCCAACTTACCTTAAGCAATTCTGCGCTCTGGTTTTGGTGATTTAGAACTTAAACAGTTAAGCCACTTATTCAGAATAAAGTAAAAAGAAGACCAAACTTGCTCCTTTTTTCCTAGTACTGAAAGGAGAAGAAAAAAAAAAAAAAGGAAAGGGATGAGTAGTCTGGATGTTGTACCGTCTGAGGGAAATCTTCAGTCAAGTGCCCTTATTAGATTTGATATATTATATAATTGGGTTTAAGTCAGGTCCTTCCGGGCTCTATATATTCTTGGTAAAGACTGAATGGATTACATCCTCACTTCCCCGCCCCCCCCCCCCCCCAACCCCTTACTTCTGTGTAATACTAATTACCAAAACCTGTACTGCATACAAATTCAGCAAGGGATTTCCGACATAATAATATTTTGCTTTTTGCATTCTTGACATACATGCTTCTGTTATTCCCCGAGCAATAATATTGCTGATTGTTGCAGCTCATGGGAACCTCTTGGGATTTAGGCCTAGACCTTGCTGTCTCCTTTCATGTGAAGGATACACTGGTTTATATTTTTCACTGGGAAATCTCTTTTCCCAAATGGAGATGCTGTGTTGCTAGCTCTTAGCTGAGCCTGTATAGTGTAGCAGAAGGCCTTTCCATCTCTGCAGCCTAGCTTGCACTGGTGCATACTGAGAGACTTACTGCAAATCACCAGCCCTTATAATGGAGGGACTTCTCAGCCACTCAGAAACTAAACCTAGGAAAATTAGAAGAATAAATATATTTTACTGTAGTAGAGCATTAACATTTACTAGTTGTCATGGTAAAGACAGATGTACAAAACCAAGAGAAAATCACATGCAGCTGTCTATTTTAGTTCTGCTGTGCAAGGTGTGCTCTTTTCTCACTAGGTTAAAAAGTTGTCAGGACACTTGCATGCTTTTAGCAGCACTCACCCAGTCTTGAAGATAAGGCCCTTACCTTGCATATTACTTTGGTGGAGCTGGACCTTACCTGGAGATGCTAAGCCCTTTTATACCATTTTTTTTCTCCACTGTGTTCCACTTGGATTCAGATCTTCCACCTCTCAGTACACAAACTTGATACCTAGTCACTTGATACCTAGTTGTACTTGTTCCAGAGAATTATTCAAGCTAAGAAGCTCAATGTCTCTTGGGTACATTTAGGTGGAACCCATTTCCATCCAGACAGTCAAAACAAAACTTCCTAACAAGTGATCTGCTATTTAAAAATAAATGAAACTCCCATTTGGAAGAAATGGTCTTTGGGGGTTAATGGGCAAAGTTCAAGCATCAGTGCAGACTTTCAACCTACATTTTACGGAACTCAAAATGACTATCATGATTTATATGAATGTACAAAGGTGAGTTGTGAATTCTGTCCATTACTAAGACTTGACTGAAACAAGGTCCAACGGTAAGCAAACAGATTTGAGGAGATAATGGAGTGGGCCAGATCACTCTCATCTCTGTCTGGAAGGGTGCCATACGTGCAAGATTTTAAATTCCTGTTAAATATTGCATGGAATTACTTGTAAGAAGTAGAAGTAATATTCCAAATACACCTGTACCAGTTTTCTACATTCTTACTAGTTCTTTTTCATGGAAAAGCTAATTTCATTCTCAAATTGTTTAATTAAGTGTGCACCCAGTGATCCCTGGTCAGTTTTACACACTCAGTCTTGTAAATTGAAAGGTAGGTTTCAGAGGAGACTGAAATTTAAAATAAATGTTTGCATTTACATGCTAATTTTTGAATCTAAACTCTCATTTTCTACCGACATAGTCATGCTGCTAATATGTTTGGGGCATGTATTATCTTTCAGAAGTGTACAGTGTTTTGCCGCCTTGTCCAACAATGAATACATAGCTGGAGGTGTATAAAATCTATTCCAGATACTAGCATTTTAAAAGTAGTGTTTTACCCTGGTGCCTTGAACTATGACATTAATATGTCCCTGTCTTTCCTAGAAATGTTGTCTGAATCACGTTTGCCTTTATTTCAGCTATATCTTATTTGTGAAATGTAGTCATTTTGCATTTCAGTAGTAACTCAGGTTGTTTTCCCTCTCTCTTTTTTCAGTGGATTGATTCCCCTTGTATTGCGCATATCCTTGTTATGACTAGCAAATGCATGACCTTTGTACTATTTGGTTCCTTTGGATTTTTTTTACTTCAATCCTCAGGTCACAGTGCTTCTTGTAATACGCCGATTCCCCAGTACCAGCAATGTATCATAATTTAGGGTTATCAGCAGATGCAATTAGTGCATACTTACTTTTTGTGCCAAGGTCATGAAGTAAAATGTTGCATACAATTGATTCCAAAAGCATTCTTGATCAACTCCATTTATTATCACCTAATTACATGACAATTTCTCTTCCAGCACAGCTGGTTATTACAGGGTTTGGGGTTTTTTTTTCCTTTTTTGATTAAGTCTTTATCCACTTGAAAATGTTGATACTAATTTCCTATTTCATACCTTGTAGTTAATTTTTTTGACACTGTATCTTACATTTTAACTGATGCCACATGGATTACAACTTCTATTTAAAAAGAGGAGGAAAAGGAAAAGAAGAATTATAGTAGAATTCTAGCATAAGATGAAGGCCAGAATACCTCAGTGCTACTCCTATTCCAAAAACGGCACATCGTGCATTAGGGAACGGCGAGAGGAAGGGCTATCTGAGAAGGCTTTAAATTACCTCATACCAAAACCAGTCCAGTCACAACAGCATAGACTTCCAGAGGAACTGAATAACAGTATCAGTTAAAAAAGTTTGCTAACTAGGAGTGCTATCTGTGTGTGTGTGGCTGGACAGCTGTTGTCAGATTTACCTCATTTTAAGGCTGGGGTGGCTTTAGGTTTGGCTGTCATCAGCAGTGTGAATTGACAACAAAAACAAGTCCATGGTTAGTAAGCTATTATTCTTGGCAGTCACAAAATATTTTCAGGGGTTGTGTTAGCAGACTTTTTAGTTTATTGTTACTATGGTGAAGAAAAAGTACATTACTACGTTCTTTGAGTGAGGTGGGGGACAGAGAAACTAACCTTCCTACATATTTTTTTTTTCGTAACATCATGGACTGTTCTGGGAAGAGCTTGTATGGATCCAGGCTGCTGTCGTTGCAGGTTGCTGTTGTCAGGACCTCATAAGAGTCTCTGTACCTAGATTGCAGGGGAGCTGTCAAGTTCTTTCATCCCTGCTTAAAGAGCCTTGATAATGGGCAGAGGAGTGAAAATACAGGGAAGTCTTTTGTTCCTTGGTCTCTAAATAGCTCATTAGAAAGCTCTGGGCAGCAGCAGGTGCTTCTGTAGAAGCTCAGGAAAGTAAGTGGGGAAGTGTAGGACTCAAAATAAGACTCTCTTGAAGGGAACTGAAGAGATAGCAAGCCATGGCAAGTCACATAACCAGATTAAATCCTGCTATTAGCCAAGTGGTTTTTGTTTTTTTAACCATCAGAAATGTGAAATTGATTGTGAATGGATAGAGTGAAGCTGTGATTTAATTACATATAGAAAAAGATACAAACTTCTAGATAGCTAGATTTACTATTGCAATGTGTCAGCTTCCAGATTTGGAAAAAAAGAAATCTTGAGGAAAAAAAAGACTCTGAGACTCATCTGCCAATGCTGTACTACGTGAAGTTCCTGTCAGGCCATAGTATGTTCATTCAGTTTAATAAGCTTTTCCATGACATCTGCAAAGTAACATAATCCAAAAGAACTCAACTAGTAATGGATTTGTAGCTACTGATAGTTTTTACCATGTTTCAAGACAACACTTAATGTCTAAACCCAGAAGCAGTGGAAATGTAAAAAAATTCTGCCCATTCACAGAGAAATATAGGGTGGGGATTATAGAAGTCTGCAAAGTCTTTTTCAATTATAGATCTTAAAAAACCCTCACAAAACAACAAAAATCACGGAAAAACAAGTACCTTACAACAGAGCCTAGCTTTTAGTTCAGTTGATGCTATACTGTACCTTTAAGTTATTGCAGATCACCTTTTTCCTTTTTTCCATGTCAGGGTGATCTTGACATTTAATGAAAACCATGTTAATTTAAAAGATTAGGAAATCTGCAATAATAAGAAGTCATAATGCCTGTGGCTCAAATGTGTTTCTTTTGGTGTTCTGGATTTATTTTATTTTATTTTATTTAGGAATTGTCACCAAAGATTTTAAACAACCCCGATCCTTTGCTTTACCGCTGTTCCTTGATGATATTCAGCCAGGTGGGAGTTGCCACAGAGCTATGGAAAGTGGGCAGTGTCAAGTTTTTTCCGCGTGTCAGGGCCTTGTGGATGCACAATATTTGCAGAGGGGCCTCTTGCAGTCCCCCTTGCCTTTAGAGAGCCAGCTTGTAAAGACAGGAGAACTGGAGTCAGGCTCTCTGCAAAGGTACAGCTTGCTGCAGAAATGCTAGACTAGAATTTTCTTGAACTGGGAGACTTACATGGACTTACATGGAATATATTGTAAAATAACAATTCCCTGCACGTGTAGACTTTTTATCAAATTCTTCTTGATCTGTTTTGAGGGATTGGCTGTGTTCTGCAAGTAGGGTCTTTCAGGTAAGCATGATAATCCTACCATTTAAAAGGAGGGAGTAGCAGATGTGTATCATAACTCAAATTAGTCTATTGCTTTAATTTGCTCTTTTTTTCTGTTGTTGGTGTTTGCATTTTTATGAAACTAAACCTGTAGTTGCAAAATTCTGTAACATGGGAGTTCAGATGTTCCACTACAACAAATATAAGCCATTTTATGATTTATTTTTTTTTTACGTGCAGGATCCTGTTACATTGATTCAAGGCCCATTGACATTGTCTTATATAAAACAGCAGTTTGAAAAAAATACTAGCAAAATAAAGCATCAAGCACAGGGCCCTAGGGAACATCAGATGTTACTTGTTGTGTCTGTAGCAGAACCTTCAGGGCTTGCCAACTGTTCACTACCTCTGAGATTTTATTTAAGCTGTTTTAGGGCATGTTTATTTCTAGCAAATCAAAACAATTAGCATAACAAAATGCCTGATTCTCCATACTGAAAGCTTTTGAAGTCAGTACAAGTTGACCCACTAGTTAGCCCTGTCTACTTGATTGTGAAAACTAGTGCATGAGTCCAATTTATGAGACATATGGGAAAGGCTTTATTTTCTATGTTGATTCATAAAGTTGATCTGTAAAGCTGATGGGCATTTCAGCAAATATGAGCAACTTAGAATTTTAGTTGCAGGATGAAGTTTTAAATAAAATGGTGGTAAGAAGTTTGAGTAATTTAACAAGAATTCATTTGATTTCAGCAATGGAAGGTCACTGGACAGTTACTGTATCAGAAAAGCAGTATATTTACTACATGACTTACACTTTTTATTAAATCTATGCACTTGATTTTGACTTTCATCTCAAATAAAGTGAAAAGTAGACTGTGCTCTATTAGAAGAGCGTGTTCAGTGTGTCCCCTCTAGAGCAGGCAAGTGCTTCATAAAATCATAGAATGGTTTGGCTTGGAAGGGACCTTTAAAGGTCACCTAGTCCAACCCCCCAGCAATGAGCAGGGACATCTTCAACTAGATCAGGTTGCTCAGAGCCCGGTCTAACTTGACCTTGAATGTTTCCAGGGATGGGGCATTTACCACTGATCTGTGCAACCTGTTCCAGTGTGTCACCACCCTCATTGTAAAATATTTCTGCCTTATGTCTAGTCTAAGTCTGCCCTCTTTCAGTTTAGAACCATTACCCTTTGTCCTATTACAACAGGCCCTGCTAAAAGTTTGTCCTCATCTTTCTTACAAGCCCTCTTTAAGTGCTGGAAGGCCGCTATAAGGTTCTTCCTGGAGCTTTCTCTTCTCCAGGCTGAGCAATTCTCAACTCTCTCAGCCTTTCTTCATAAGACAGGTGTTCCAGCCCTCTGAACATTTTTGTGTCTCTCCTCTGGACCCGCTCCAACAGGTCCTTTAGTTCCTTTGAGGAATTCCATTGGTGTTTCCCCCTCATCTCCTGTTACCTCAGGACCCCCTGGCTCACCTTGGTAAGACCTGAAGTGTGCTGCAGGGTAGCCAGCATGTCTCACAGAAACGGGCTGAGGGCCCTCACTGGCACCCCGTCTTGGCAATCTCTGTCCTAGGCTGTAGAGAGGCATTGTCTAAGATTAAATTACACTCTTAGTGTTACACCTTCTGGAGGTGACACTGTCAGTCCTTCAGGGCTGAATGCTGTACCCTGTGCTTTTAGGTAGCATGAGTATTGTTCTTCTGTAATGTTTGGGGTTTTTTTTTTTAGCAAGTGCCACTACTTTGCAGTTCCTTGAACTTGTGAATGCCAGAGAACCTGAAAGCTGTGGAAGAAACTGCTTTCTCCTGGAACAAGCCTGTCCGATGCTGCATTTTTCATATCTGATGTGGAAAATTGTCTCACTTGATGTGAACAGAATGTAATTGAGGCTTTTATAGATCAGCTGATTAAAAGTTATACTGCCCTGTAAAGAAAAAAACAGTATCTCTGTGGCTTGATGATAGTACATCTGTGTATGCAATAATTTTCTTTTGTTTTGTTAAGCTGTTTCCATATCACAAAGTTAACAGCAGGAAAAGGCGTATTAGGTGATTTAGTTCATTTTCTGCCAGATGAGCAATGTTCACTGCTGTGCTGTTGTTCTGAGCTTCATCCAGATTAGTTTGGAATGAAGAGCAGCCCTAACTTTGTGTTCTGATATGTTGCAGTTTATTTAACCTAGCTCACCTACTGAAGGAGAAATGAAAAATTGAAAAAAACCTAAAGCTATTATGATTTTAATTATTTGAACTAGGAGACCTTTTGGTGTACCAGTCCTTCCTTGACTTGAAAAACTTCAGCTATGCTATGACCATGTGAGATACCTACGTAAGGAAATAAGGGATATCACCTTACTCCACAAATGAATAGTTTGTAGCACAGAAAGGAAAATAAATCTTCAAGAAATTACAGTTTGACTGCTGGTATGGTGAGATGGCTGTGGGTACAACCTTAACTGCTTTAACTGCTGTCTTTTACCAGCCCAAGATCTGTTACAGATGGGTTGTGTGTCTGTGGTTGCTGCTCATGGGACACACTTGACTGTGTTTCCCTGTCGTTACCTCTTGTAAAATTATTATAGGGACCTTCCTTCAGTCTTCTGTGTGTGTTTGCTTTTGGCAGTCGGAGTATGACAGGATTCACATTTGCAGGGACATTCTGTCAGATCATAGGGTGCAGCTGTGGTGATAAAGGTCAAAGGAAATGATCAAATATGTAAATTTAGTTAGGACAATTTGCCTGCCAGCTGATTGTGAGGGAGAGAAGGTCATCGGTATTGCTTGACTCTTGCCTTAGTTGGGGTCATATCAGTCTGTCTGATTCAAAAGCATCTGCTGGACAGGGAATTAAACTGTGTGGAGCAGGAACAGAAATAGAAAGAATATTTTAAAAGCAGAGAGAGCAGCAAAGGTCAGCTTGACTCTGCACCTAAATTTGGCAGTTGGGTGCAGAGCTCGGTCTGTCAGACATCTGAAGAACTCATTTGTTTGCAGTTACCTGAGCTTTTGATTGACAGTGTTACCTGATGTGTTCCTTTGCTGTTCTGTGTTCACTTTCAATGCACAGCATGCTATTTTTACACTTTTCAACACAGATGCAACATTCTGTGGTTTTATAATACAAGGATAATGGAAGCTTTAAATAAAAAAAAAATTAAAAAAAATCTGCTTAACAGGACAAAAAAGGCATTATATGGTACTTCTAACTTGTCTTCAGTTGAGAAGGCACTATGAAATTTTCCAAAGTCTGAAAAGTATCTTGTAGATCATAAAGATTTTTATCAATGTTTATATATTTCTTTTAAAGTTCAAGAAATGTCATAAGAAAAGACTGAAAGCACTTCATGTAAATTGTTCCTGGAACATATCCAAGTGGCTTTTATCTTTTGGCTTTGATTTTTTATTTATTTTTATTTTAAAGAGCTGTAGGCAGCAAAGCCACTTTTTTTCCACTTAAGAACAGGAATGTGGGGAGAGGGAGAAACCAGGGGAATGAAAAAGGACTTCATGACACATACCAGTTTAATTTTAGGTGGAATGCTTATGTCTTCTTGCTAAAGGGATTCTGTTCGTCTTGGCTAGAGACTACAGGATGACACCAACCAGTTGACTAGCTTAAGGATGCTACCAGAGATGACCAAACCTCTGACATTCATTGTAATATTGGGTAATGGAAAACAAAAGGCCTGGTGGTGTTTGAAACATTCACACTTGGAATAAAATCTGTGAGGCTGACACAATCATATGTGAGTTAGAAAGGAGGAGAGCAGCAACAGATTAATTTATCAAGTGAAGTTAGTGGATCCCCCCACCCCCCATTTTTTTTCCTCTCTGACCTGAATTTAATAGAAAGTATTGTTTGTGTTTGGGCTTTTTCTTATGAACTGGTATTCATTTATTTATTTTAAACATCAGAGTCTTCCAAGTAGTAAAATTTGACAAATGGCAAAAAGAAACTTCCATGTGAGGAAACTCATTGCGCAGTGCCTCCATCTCCACCTAATGCTATCAGGATGGCCAGCCTCCATCTGTACCAGTTAGCATGCTGTCCCACAGTCACAGATCTGATCATGTTCCCCCAGTCTGGACAAGGGCCAGACTACTCTCTCAGTTCCTAATCCACTCAGCATCTAAGCTTTCTGCTTCTCTGGCTCTGTGTGCTGCAGTGTGCCTGTCCCTGACCTCTACCATGGCCTCTTGCTGGGTGCTAGGGTGGCCTTTTCCTCCTTTGGCTCATGAGCAATTCAAACTCATGCTTTCCCTTGACTCCAGCTGTGGAGGATACATAGGTGACAATTTGGGGCATGTGCTAAATATCTTGCAGTATCTTGGCTAGTACCAGAAGTATGTGTACAGGTTTAGGCAAAATTAATAAAACCCATGTACCTTGTTGTTGTTGGAATGATTCCTTACCTGGATGGCACTTCTGATATTTAACTGTGTCATGCATTTATTTATTTTCTTGATTCTCCTAGGCATATTGCCCATCTTAGGCTGCCTGTTTCTGGAGTCAGCATCCAGCCAGCAGAGGCAACACCTAGTTGGGCAGTTCTGCTATGATACCAGTGTCTTTTCAGGAGTGCTCTTGAATGAAAATCTTTACAAAAACCTCATTGTCATTCTCTGAAACTAAATTGAGAATAAATTCTACAGGTCTTTAACTTCTCTTTTCACAGCAGAAAGTCTGAATCAAAAAGGCTGTATAGGTATTTGGGGTGTGGTAGGGAAACCACCTTGGGGCCTTGATTTTGAGGTTTCAGAGCTTTTACTCTAAAGGAAAAATGATCACTTACCTTGCAGCCAAATCAGAGCATTCAGTAACACCCAGGGCATCTGAAGTGTAGAGAGTGAACTACAAATCAGGTTCTAGACTACGTTTTTGTTTGCTAGACCTAGGACACTGGAGAAGGCAGCAGGGAAGGAAGGATAGGGGCTTATGGAAACTGGTTATTAAGGTCACTGGATCTTGTAACGTATGAGGGAATATCTATGCTTGTTACAAAATCAGACTTCAGAAGAGCATGGGCCCCAGAATACTCCTCTCATCTGGAAAGCATATGCAGATATAACAAACTGGTTCTTCACGTAGTTGTCTCCATAAAAGAGAAAGTGCAGGAGAGGAGCAGATGAGGTTTTCTCCCCCACCCCTAGCCCCATACCAATACTTCTGACTGTCTGTGCTGTTACTTCTGCTGATAAAGAGTAATTTAGAGTTTGTAAGAGGTCTTCCGTGCCCACCTTTGGAGAGCTGGTGTGTAGTTGCAAGTTCTATTTAATAAAACTTCACTAACTGATGTGTGATCACCCAGTATTCAGAGAAAGTGATGTAACTCTTATATTTACAAATTTGCAACTATTTTCTGCTCTGTAGTTTGAAAAATTATTTTCAAGAGATTGCCTTCTATTTATAACCCCCAGGAGAATACCGTAGCAGTCAGCTGCTCACTTCCCTTACCATTTGCAGTGATATGGTATACAAATTATAACTTTGTAATTGTGATTCCTGCTTTGAGTACTCTGAAAAATCGTAGCCTAATTAAATAACTGTGATGGTTGTTTATTTTTTTCAATACATATTTGCAGCTGAGAGTTACAAGGATACCCAGATGGTAAAGATAAAGGAAGAACCAATGGAAGTTGACATTCATGATTCGCAGGCTTCAGTGTCACCCAGCCAACCCAGCCAAAATGTTGGCTACAGCACTTTATTAGGGCGAGACATTAGTGAACACATACAGAAGACACCAGAAGGTCGTGTGCTCCCAGAAAGAAATCTATTCAGCCAAGATATATCGGTGAAGATGGCATCTGAGCTGCTCTTCCAGTTATCAGGTAAAAGCAGTGGAAATAGTTGATAGTTGAATTTAAAGAACAAAAAGAGATTGTGTATAAACTGTTAAAGTGCTATGAAAGTGTGAAATTGCTAAGGCTGAAAAATAATAGGAGTTAGAGCCCTTCTACCCTCACATTTGGAACACAAAAGCTTTACCAAACATCCTGCATAGTTAGCATATGCTTTAGAGCACTGTGACAGTCAGGTCAGGTTCACAATATTTGAACTGAATTGGAAAAGCCGGAGTTCAACTCTCGTGTTTTTGAAGGCTAATTAAATAATTTGTGCCAATGGGTTGATCCAGGCCTTGGAGTATAGGGGAACTTATAGTTACTGGCATTAAGTGGCCAGTGGCTGCAGCATGCTGTGCTCCTGGGGCTGCAATGTCCATTTCTCTTGACAAAGAAGGTGAACCTCAGCTATTACATAAAGACAACGATATCAGAACTGTGTTTAATGAATGCTTGTATTGCACACTTTACACGGAGCACTAACACTGAAATATGAACCTCAAAAAATTTGTTGGGTGTTAGTTTAAATAGTCATGCCCATTTGCTAATCATGCTGTAATTTACCCCAAATTACTCCATATTACATGTCAGAAAGCACTAAAATAGTTCTGCTGAATAAAACCTGATAGGGGAAATGTGATATATGCTAATCACAAAAAAACCCCATGTATATTCCTCTGCAGAAAAGGTGAGCAAAGAGCACAACCACAATAAAGATAATGCCCTCAGAACGACAGCCAGGTAAGTACAGTCCATTGTTATCTACAAAGCTGTAGCGTAAATGGCATTGCTTCATTTTGCCTTGTGAACTCAAACGTGTCTGCCTCCTGCAAATGTGACCAGATATTACAAGTGTAAGATATTTTCATGAGTAACTAACCCATATCTGAAAAATTACACCTATAGATCTGATTGCTTAGAGTTCATGAGACAAAAGGCCTTTGGGCCAAAATGACTGTTCTCTGATGATGTATTCACACATCATTTTAAGAATTTTTTTCTACAAAAACTGAAATGTAAAAGAAACTGTACATAGTACATGCGGTGCTTGGGGGAAGAACAGGCTGACAACTGGATTTTAAGAAGTGGACCAATGTAAGAAGAGGTGATTTTGATTCAGTGTTCTGTCAAACTTGGGTTTCTTTAATAAATTTTCAGTTTAGTATTTCTATCATCTCAATGCCTTCTAGAGGTGAATTTTTAAGTCAGACTGAGATAATGCTAATGAAACATTTAGTCTCATTAGTACAATGAATGAAATTATCCAGGAATTAAAAATATGATCCAGTTACAGCATGTGCTGTTAGAGATACGCACTTTACAGTACTGTGGCTGAGAACAAGCCCACAAGTTGTTTACATACATATGACCCCCCTATGGGGGCTCTTCAAAGCTCTTCCATAATAAGTGGTAGCTAGACTTGGTAAAACCTTAGGAGCCCGTGGTGAGGGGAAGGTAAGAATTGGCAAGGGTACATTTATTTCCTACCTGAAAGTTCCCTGATCGGTGTGGATGGGTTGGAGACTGAGCACACTGAAGTGACAGAGATTTCCTTCAAAGACAGAGTAAAACCTTCTGTGATTCTGCAGCCCCTTCTGCAGAAGTTCCCAGCATGTTCAGTGCCTGCTAGCTAAGACAGCTTTGCCCAGACAGAAAATGAAAAGCATTTCATTTGCAGAAGAGGAGATCTCTAAAGTATGTTGTTCTTAAATTCCTAGGCCTATCCCATTCATTCATGGTAACTGTAATAAGTAAATAATTTGTTTTTAATAAACTGACCAGCTCAGTAAATGTACATTAGGGACCTTTTGGTGTTACAAGTTGAAAGATAATTAAATTCAGCTTTTAACTTCTGGCTACTGTGAATGCTTCCCATGTTTGCTAGTTTGGGAATTTGTGGGATATGCAGCCTGCATAGCCTTCCTGTGACTACTTTAAAAGCATAAGCCTGAGAGATACATATGGAGATAAATGCACATGTATTGCCCAACTACTCATTAACCATCCAGCGAGCACAGCAGGGAGGGGGTGACAAACAGTCAGTTGAAAATAGATTTCAGTGTTCTCATGACGTTACCGGCAGGACTGGCGTGAGAATCCAGAGCTACTTTTGGATCTATCAAAGATACTCAAACTGGAAAAGTTGAGGCCAGTTCAAAGATAACTTCCCCTTCTTCTGGCTGCCAACTTTTAAGAGGATAGGACAATTGGCCGTTGTCAAAGTTGCAGTGAGTTTTACTGAGAAGTCCTGATAATGACTGCTACCCATCAGGGCATGAAATGCTGAGTGCCTGGTTCAGTTCTTCCGGGTGCTTTTCTTATCTTACCTCTCTATCAACAGAAGAAGACATGAATGAGAAGAGCTTCTTAAGGGGAAGTGAGTCAGTCTACTAAATCCTGCGAGTTCGAACAGATTGACTTGAAAGAACCTTGCAAAAAAAACCCCACCCAAAACCAAACAAACAGCTGGAAGTCTTTACTGGTAAGGGTATGATGCCTTCTCAAAAATAGAATGTGATGGAGCAGCCAGTGGAGGATAGAGGCACTCAGACTGCATTAAGAAAACGTGTGGTGTTGCAGTTTGGCTCACCAGCCTACATCTGGAGCACTGACAGAAAGGCATTTGAATCACAATTGTTATGTGAAGTTTGCCGACAGCTGCAGAGAGCCAAGGTGAGGTCAGTATTGTCCACCTGTGAGTAGCTGGGGAGCAAAGACATTAAGCTGTGTCATTGGTGAGAATTTTAAATCAGCAAAGCCCAGCAAGGTGGGGTACGCAGGCACTTTTTGCTGTCTTATTCCATATTAACATTTCTAACTGTCGCGTATCTGTTGCCATTTCTCCTGTGAGTATTCCTGGACTTTTATACTTCCATATGACTTTGCTTAAGTAGCTGAAACTGGCAAGGATTCCTCACAGTTCAATGGCTGAGTGAGATGGTACAGCCTGCCATCTGTGATATGAAGACAAAAAGTGGAGAAGCAAATGATCTGGAAGTGAGTACGCCAACATAAGATGCCAAGATAAGTTTCTTTCATCTAGAGAACTGTGTAGCCATAAAACTGGAGAAAGTGCAGCCAGAAAAAAAAAATAATCCTAAAGCTTTATCTTCATCAGAAGGGGCTTTGCACGGCGATTGAGAACAATTTATGTAATTTCTTACTATGAAGCAGGAGCTCCTCCCTCCATACTTTGCACTGGAAACTGGAGGATGCATCTGCTGAAATAAAAATATTAATAGGGCCAACACTGAAGAGACTCAGCTGCCATTCTAGAGGAAGGCAGAAAAAAAGGTATCCAAGGATGGTTCTGTAATTCACTGGAGGATGATGACGGAGAGGGGAATCCTTGGGACACAATACAATGCAGTCTTCAACAGCAGCCTGCTCATGATAGATGGCCTAGCCTGAAATAGATAAGCTCTGCATCATCCATTTTGCTTAGAACCAGCAATAAGCAGTGTTCCAGTGACTGAATCTAAGGCACAAGCAGGAAGGCCAATGTGGAAACCAGAGCGGATTACAAGATTTTGAAGAGTTTCAACAGTAATAAAACTTTTTTTATTGGTGTTTTTCTTTCAAATCGTTATTAAACCAGTGAGAGGAATGTTGCAATAAACGATGCCATATTTTTATACAGCGTCAGTCTGTTTTATATTATGTCACCCCTGAGTGGAAATGTGAGTCTTGGAAAAAGTTGTTTTGCACATGTGGGCCAGAGCTGGTTTGCTTTATCCTGATTGCTTGTTTTCTTGAGCATTACACATTGTTCAGCCACCTGCATACATTGAACTGTTCAGGTTTGAGGCAGCTTCATGCCTTACCCTTCAGCACAACTGAATGTTGACAGTGTTTAAGGTTATGTTCAAACTTCTGTAGAAATACCAAAATATGCCATTAACTGTCACATATGGAACAGCACAAAATGAATAATGGCCAAAAAACTTGGTGAGAAGCTAAATGATTACCAAAAGTGTTACCAGTGTCTCAGTGGAGAACACCTTGTTCACTCTCTGCAGAAAAACTGTATGAGGGAACACGTACACAACTGCTGTTGTTTAGACTGACACGCTGGGTATCTGGACTGGTAGGGTCAACTTGGTTGGTGCTGCTGGCACGTACTTTCTGGGTATGGACTACCCACTGTGCAAGGCTTTGTGAGATCTCATGGTATATTCTTTATCCTGAAAAGGTTCTTGGATTTTATCACTGAATAAGAACAGGCTGCAGAAACGAGCTGGTCTCCCGTTCTGCACCTTTGAAACACGTACTACCAGTCTGTTAAGGATTCTCAATATGAGAGAGATCAGATTTAATGTAATTCTCATTTGGTTTGTAAGAAATCAATAGTTTGCATGCAAATGGAATACACCACCTTAGAAAAGTTTTCCAATGAAGACTGTCCTTTTCCATTTTGAATTTTTTTATGTACCTCTTACTGATAACTGTGTTGTAGACAAGGAATTCTTGTTTCTGTTACGATCTTTAATTAAGCAGAAAACAAAGTATGTTGGCAGAAATGCCAATTCACTATTGAAATTGACTTTTTACTACCTATTAATTAAAACCAAAGCATGACTTTTTGGAGTCAAGTAGCTGATAATTTTTGCACTTAATAAATACTCTTTGAGAAGTAGCCATTCATTAGCTTATATGAATTGTTTCCTGCTTTAAAAATCGAATTCCTGGAGTTAATTGCAGTCATGAAATTCCATGTCAAAAGAGAACTATTTAGCATCTTAACCTACATTTTGAAAAAGTTTAGTTTAAAAACCAATTACAATATACCTTATTATTAAATAATAATATTTTCCACCTTTCCTGATTGTCCTTTCCAGATGTGACAGTAGAATATGATTTTTTAAAGTATCAATATTAATGATCCATATAGTATTGTGATATAGCAAATCTGAGATGTTGAAATGTACTTTAAAGCCATTTGGGAAGAAGGACTTCAGTTTTCACTCTGAGATGCAGTTTTACCAAAGTATGTCTCTTGTGCACACCTTGTCTTATGGTCTGCATATCTTTCAACATGAATTCTGTAAATGAAATAGGGTTTTTAACAAGATGGTATTTGTTACAATGTTAAGATGATAGGGTCAAAACTCATATTTACTTCTTCCATTAACTGCTATTTTGTTTACAAAAAGACATCTTATTTTTTCCTATAGCCCTTTCTTTTCTGAAGACACATTTAGACAATCACCATTCACTTCCAACTCAAAAGATCTCCTGCCTAATGAAACTACTCTTCATGGAAGGACATCTGCACCAGGTCAGATACCTTTCTATTTCATTACTTCCCATTAATATATCTGTTTAAAATTTTCTTACTGACTCCGCCACCTGACAAATGCTCTTAAAATGTAGTTTGCTTTGTGAAAAGGCAGCTATCTCTCCATCACAGTAAGTGCTTATTAAGAAGGGAAAGAAAAAAGTTAAATATTACTGAAGCATTTGTATTAATAGCTTTTAAACTACTGTTTCTGTGAATTGTACAAGAGTGCTTAACAGATAGAACTCAGCAGTATTAACAGAGGTGTGTTTTTCTCTGCATGTCTCTCCCATATGTAAAGGAACTTTACTGATGTCAGATTAATATCTGCTATTTTCCTGTTACTGGCCATTTCCATCTCTCGGGGTACAGATGAAATGTTTGCAGTACGTGTATCGGAGTGGAGTAGTTGAGCTGGCTTGGCAATACAATTTTCCTGCCTTTAACAGTAACTAAGTAATTTAGAAATCCTTTTGGAAGGATGCAGAGTTCTTATACTGAAAGGCCTCAGCATCTGTGGGTACACTTGCACAGACCTTCTGAACTACTTGATAGGTATTTGATGTCCAGATGTAGCTTGGGTTATATTCTGCGTTAAAATAAAAAAAAAAAGGCATGTAACAATACTGTTAAAAGGCACTGAACATGTGCAAAAACTTGATACGTGCCTTTACTGTCCTACTGCAAAATAACTCACTTGCTAGTTCACTGCTATCTGTTCTTAAATTAATAGCTCTTGGGTTCTAAAGGTCAGTAATTACACAGCCAGCTGTAGGGGGGGGTTATTCACCTTTTCTTAGCAATCAATAAAGTTTTGGGTACGTTACTGCTAATTTTCAGCTATAGACTGTCATTTAATTTACAACTTAACAGACCCTTCATTCTTTTTAATGCTTGAGTAGTCATTTGACAGCTTGTGAAGTGGCAGATAAGGGTAAGAGCTAGATGTTGTCTAAGGTTAATATGCATAGCAGGAAGAAGAAGAAAATTTGCAGCGTAAGGACAAGGGTCTTTAGGCTAGCCTCAGCCACACTTCTGCAAGCAAGTAGTGGATTTTGTAACTCTGAGCAAGGAGAACAAGATCAGGTGTGGTGCTTTAAAGTATTAAAATGTAAACCAGGTTAGCACTTCAGTCCTGGCTTTTGACCTTGGCATAACATGGAATATTCATATACCCAGATGAAAGATGAGAACTCTCAGACTCCTCAGGCAGTCCTCAGTACCTCAGAGGACATGGCCTCTAGCAGCAATACTCTTACATCATACCTAGATTAATATATAAGAATTTTAATTCTCTGTAAGGCCTCATTTTAAGTGAGGCCACTAGAACTATAGACGGGTTTTGGTGACATGTTTCATCTTCTGCTTAAAAGATGTAAAGTATCTAGTTGGTTAGGACATCCTGGAGTGTTACGATGGCTTCTGAGGATCTGGGATTTGTATGTTCATGCTGCCCCGTATTCTGCCTTATGGAATAAGTATTATTTTGATAGGTCTGTGTGTTGTAATACATATTGTTCTGTGGTTATAAGACTCTGATATGTAATAGCAGCACGTACACTGAAATAAAAAATGTTGGTGTCTGCTTCAATTTTATTTTTGGAACAACCCTATCATTCAAAATAGGTTGATTTTTCTCAGCTTCATAATAAATTCTTGGACCTGAAGCACAACTTCACAGTAGCACCAGGAATGTGATTTAAATTTTTAATCCATTACAAATGTGATATTCATGTAAAAGAACAGCAGAATACCCACAGGTAGATTTCCTGCTAGTTTCAGCCTTGTGAGAAGAAATAGTCTATGTAGTGCTATGGATAGCTCAGAAGAAACTTCATCCCTGCAGAGAGTAGCATAAAGGAACAGTAACAAACCAATGTAAAGGTCAACAGGATGTAACAGAAAATGGTGTGGAAATGTGTACGTGGTGTCCCATGGATAAATGGTATTTATGCTTTCACTTGAGATTTGTTTTGGGTTACTTCATCCTCGAAACAGGATAGTAAGAAGTAGAAAAGAACAGCATAAGAAAATGACAGGAAATTCCCAGTCCAGTCTCATCTTCAAGAGATCAACTAAAATCCAAGCAGATGAACTGCTAATGGTCAAGAGTGTTCATTAAGCAGTGCCAATATCCAAAAATGTGATTACGTGCCACTGCCACCACAGTTAGCAGGGTCTGATTGATGGACAGGCATGGGGTCTGAGCTGCTGCTCTGTGCTGGCTCTCTGCAACCAGGCTTGACTCAGGCAGACAAAGTGGCATGAGGATGCCTTCACTGCCAGTTGGTTTGGGTGGCCTTGGTGGAACCCGATGTACATAGTGCTTCTTTCCAAAAGAACACCAATATGGGCTGTTGTATCCCCAGACTCCTGCCAACTTTCTGTCTGCAAGGCTTCTTGGCACCCTAGCTGCAGAAGAATTGGGAAGAGTGACAGGAACATAGGACAGTAAGATACCTCATGTGTCAAATTCAATTCTTTTCTATAATAGGTAACCACATTATGTAATCTCATTCGTTAACAAGATTTATCTTAAACCTGTCATCCTTATTATTTGTATGAGGACACTGTTTGAGAAACTCACCCCTTTGAAGGGCTGAGACCACTCTCTTTTCACCCCGGATTTATTCACAGCAAGTTCTACTTCTGTTGTTTCACCAATGCTGTTCTTCATCTTTGATAATTCTTCCTTGTGATGTTCACCATCTAAATGTGCCACCTTACATCCCCCCAATTCTGTCTTCATTTTGGGAAAGTAAGCCAGTTAACATCTCTTAGTCTCTTTTAGTGTGATAAGGTTTCCATTTCCTGACCAATATCGTAGCCTTTTTCTGCTTCTGTTCAGGGAGATCAATTTCTGCAAATACAAGTAGTCAGAACTATATATGCTATTTTACAGGTCTTACCAATGAGTTTTTCAGCAGCATGCAATGTTCCAATATATATATATTGGAAATACACATATATTGTCTCTCCTGATTAATCACTATCTTTGTAACTACAGCATGATGATGACTCTCAGTTCATTTACTAATCAAATAGTAACATGTTTTTGCTTTTCCTTTACAATTTCAGCTAATGATTTCAGCATGCAACAGAAATTCTTGTTCCTACTTTCTAGACCATCTGACCTTGTAATTTCAATTGTTTCACTTGTTACTCTAGCTTTCAAGATAATTTTTTTAATACTCTGAAATTTCTGCATATGGATGATATTGCTTTCATTAATGCAGTGCTGGGATTTTTTTTTGTGTTGAAGGTATTAAAGATGATTAAGTAACGGTTGATCCAAAGTTCAGTCCTTGAGACTTCAGCTTAGTGGCCTCCTCAGCACAAAACACTTCTCCTCATAGCCAGTTTATAAGAAAATTGCAAGATCAGGTATTTAAGAGGAAGAACATTTTGTAGGATATCAAGTATGTAAGTTCTCTAAGGAGCATGAAAT
The DNA here is from genome assembly GCF_023634085.1 of Falco cherrug. Taxonomy (NCBI): domain Eukaryota; kingdom Metazoa; phylum Chordata; class Aves; order Falconiformes; family Falconidae; genus Falco; species Falco cherrug. Next base: position 14,654,098 of record NC_073697.1, on the reverse strand, counting down.
AATTAGGAAAGATGTATTAAAAATGTGTGAGAGCGGTGCACTTGATTGGGGCATTAATTGGGGGAAAAAAAACCCAAACCAAAACTAAATAATGACATAGTGATGGATTTGGTCTGAAATAAAGGTGAAGGAATCCTGATCAGCAGCAGTACCACAGGCAGAAGAGGTTCTCATGTAGCAGCTTTTAAGTCTGGTACCCAAGGAAATAACAATGAAATCGCCAACAGCAATCAGAAGGGGACACAACAGCCCTGCACAAGTCATGGTAACTCCCTGGTAAATCTGTGGTGAATTAATATTCTGAGAAGGGAAGAAAATAATTTCCTATAGTATGTAGTTCAAAAGTGTTGGATAGATTTGGGGAACTATTTCCCTTCCTTTTTTAAGGTATTTTGTGCATTAATAACCACACCAAGTTAATTGTAGTTACATTACACTTTTTGTTATCTATTACAAATAGTCCAACTAAGCTCATTTACTGAAAAATGGAAATAAAATAAAACAGTATTGATGTCCACATCAAACACACTTCACTCAAAAATTACCATAGCATCAAAGTCATATCTAAGACAAAGTCATATCCAAAACAATAATTTCGGCTTTCCCCCATAAGAATAGCAAAATGACCTTTTTTGGCCTAGCAAAAGGTAGGGAGAAGAAATAAAAAATTTCATTTCAAACAGTCACTTTAAAAGTGCATTTTTGTCTTCTGTTTTGTAAGACTCTTCTTTTGACAGAACAGAGTTTTATGTCAGACTATGTAGTTCAGTCCAGATCACTAGATAAATTAAAAACTTGATATTATGCTCGTGTTCCTGACCCTCAGCCAATCTTTAATGTGTTTTAATAGTTTTCCACTATCTCACTGACTCATTCTGTAAATCAAACTTGCCTTCATGAAACGCAGATGAGTGATATCCACTGTTCCTCTTCTGGTCAGTTCATTAATATCGGTGAAGACCTCAGCCATGGGGTTTTGGGAGTATTTTTTCTACATGCGTATCTGTGTGTAGTATAATAATAGTTCATTATTTTTCCTCCTGTTCACTAAGGACCTGGTATTCTCCTTCATTTACATTGACAGTGTCAAATACTGAAACACTTTTATCTGTAGAGGATTAAGTTTAAAAAAAGATAAAAATCCATCTTTTTGTGAAAATTTACTACTTCCTGCAAAACTGTGATTTTGATTGTGATAAGTGAAATTTTACATGGCTAAAATAGACCTTTGGAACTGGAGGATGTAGGGTTTGGGGAGTTGTACTCCGTGAATAGCCCTGGCTTTTTAAATTTTGTCCATTGGTGCCAGAGCTAAATTTACCGGTGTTACTTATTTCAGTGAAATAAAGCAAATAAAGCTTCTGCCCTCAAGTACCTTTTCGAAAATGCATCAGAAAATGCATTTCGAAAATGCAATCCTGTCACTGTGTCTCTACACCCTTTACTGACCTGTAAGGTGACAGGCAGGCCATGCTTCCTCTCCAGAAGTGTCCAGAAGCCAATGTTGAATCAGTAGTGTGATACTTAGTTCAGTAGAAAACTCGAAACATAGTGCAAAAATTTTGGGTCTTGGTACCATTAGTAGTATTTTTATTGACAACGAAATCAGTGGCATTTCCCATATTTATGTTTATCAAACTAAGGTAATATTTGTAACAGATTCTTGTATCTTTGGAACTACAGAACTATTCAGGAGACGTACATGTTTGTTCTGTTACTGTTCATACGCCCTCCTTCGAATTCTTCTCTTTAAAGCAGTAATTCCACTGTAACTTTAATATACTTGAATAGGAAAATCTGCCGGCTCCCTGGGCCTCATCTTTGCACGTTCTCCAACACAACAGTACCAACATTTGTGTGGCCACATTTTAAACCAGATCAGGGGAAGCAGTGAACTAATTTTATTTTATTTTTTTCCTAATAGTTTGTAGGAATGTTGGGATGTGAGTAGGCTAAAGGCAAGGCTGTATCTTTCGGCCATGTGAAATTTCAGCATTTGTGTGAGACTGATGTGGCTGTAGCCACACATAATTTGGTTTACTTTCTTCTGTGACTGCAGTTGAAAAATACCTCCTGATGGTTTAGAGTTTTAACTTGGAACCTGATAAATGATCAAGCTGTTCATGTTGCACAGATACCACACACTTCAGTATGAAGTATTTTGCATGTGTCTTCTCCTTCCCAATCTGTTTTTAAAGACACTTTAAGGTCAATACACCTCTTGATGTTGTAATTTTGTATGGCTTAAAGCATCTTAAAGCATCTGGTCCAACCTGCAGATGTGCTCATTCATATATACTTTTTTCCGGCAGTATTTCTGCTTGATTCTGATCTCCTGTGCTCCACAGCAAACTAAACATCTGCAACCAGCTCTGAATTGTGGGGCATCACTAGGTTAGTTAAGAAAGTCAGGACCTTAATAAATTGAATATGAGGTTAGAGTAAATCCAACTATAGTTTCTGTTTCTTCACAAGTTGCCAGTGACAATTTTCCTTCTTTCCTCTTTCAGCCTGCTGCCAGACTTGCTACTTTTAACGTACCTTACACTGACCCTGAGACTGCTGTTACTGCACTGCAGAAATGCAGGGACACCTTGAGGGTTTGATTTCTGTGTAGGGGACTGTTGGCACTCTTGTCACCCTGGAAAATGTCCTTAGGCCTTAAGGGACTGTGAAAGCACAAGCCCCGAGGATTTCTGCTAAACTGATCAGCGATGAAATGTTGGCATTTAAATTGCCCTTTTATAGCTTCCCAGCTATGTACCCATGGAGTTAATTAGAACAATTCACACCTTACTGTGGTTGTTGTTTGCTTACACCTGCCAAAACCCCTTCAACTTCACATTGTGGGTAATCCTCTGTTTACTTTAGGAAGACTTTCTTCACAGTCCTAAATGCTAGAAAGCTGGGATTTAAGAGCACAGTTACAAGCAACTGATTTCTAATTCATTCAGGACACCAGAACCTGTGGATTATTATTTTTGAGAGAGTTTCAGAATGGTTGATATAGGAAGTCTAGTTCCACCCCCTTCCTCAGAGCAGAGTCAAGCTTGTTGCTGAAGACTTCGTCCAGTCAGGTTTTGACTATCTTCAGGGATGGAGAGTCTCTGGGCAACCTGCGCCAGTGCCAGACCACACTCAACAGTAAAAAAAGCATTTTCTTATATTTAAATGGAATTTCCTGCGTGTTAATTTGTTCCCTTGCCTCCTCTCTGTTGGGCATCACTGAAAAGACACTGGTTTCATCTCGTTCCTGCCCCCATCAGGTATTTATGCAGATTGGAAAGATCCCATCAAGCCTTCTCTTCTCCAGGCTGAACAGTCCTAGCTCTCTCAGCCTCTCCTTCTATGAAGCTCCACTCCCTTAATTATGTTTGTGGGACTTCAGACTTCTTTAAAAGTCTAAAATAATATTTCAAGATCCTGGCAGCTTTTCTGTCCCTGTGGTGGAACAGCAATTTTTATTGCCAATATAGATGCCGACGGAGTGCATGTGCATGTGAATTGACTTTTATATACTGCATTTTCCCCGTCCCTCCACTTTATCCCATTATTAGCGTGTTTGGTCATTTTATTTTCTTTCAGTTTTGGTCGGAGTTATGAGCTCTGCCCACCCAGGACATTAGATAACCCCTTCAGTTTCTTGATGATGAGAGTGCCTGACCCCTATTGGCTTCCGGGCAGGGTAGAAAAGCGTAGTGGCACTTAATTCAGCACGCAAGGCATGCTCCATCAGGAACTTGGTCCTGTTCATTTCTATTTTAGTATTTCTGTGGAATGTGCTTGTTGAAAGCAGAGCTGGAGGTGGGTGCCACACTGCTGTAACTGCTGCCTGGAGAACTCAATGGTAGGTACTCACTAAGCCCTGCAGTGTCTGGTTCTCTTGGTCCTTAAAAACACCCATTTAATTTTATTCCTCTTCTGATACCTGTCTGGGGTAGGATTCAACCAGATACTCTTCTTTTTGTGTATGTGTATGCATGTGTGTGCATATGTGTTTGTGTAAAAATCCATGCAGATGCATGAAAAAGAATACTGGAGAGATCCCTCTGACAAATCCAACCTGTATGACAGCTTCATAGATGGTTGGAAAATTTCTGTGACAGAGTGGCAGATTGATTTGAGTAACTGATTTTAGTTCCTTAACTCCAACGTGCATTTTTCTTTCATTCTTCACACAAAAAGAATGTCTTTTGGGTACACATTGACTGGTTTACACTCTGTCTTTGCACTCTCTAGAAGGCTAAGGACTGTAAGTCACCGTGGTTGCTCTCTGAAGTCTGATAACAAGAGACGGATAGCTGGCAAGTGGTGGGAAGTGATTCTAGGAAGGAGAGTGAGTTGGACAGCTATAGAAGTGGGCTGTGCTTGGCATAGTTCTCCAAACCAAGGCAGACATTGAGAATTTGTTCAACATAATTCAGTGCTAAACTGTGTGACAGTGGCTCTGGCTCTAGGATGGTTTTTATCTATTGCATCCTGTCTTCAGATTCCCATGATTGTCTGCCTGGATGCAGCCTTCTTTCGTTACACACCCAGCTGCCTTGACAACCACTTTGCACTACGGTCATCAAGTGGAGGGTTCCAAATTTCTGATTCATTTAATGGGATCGTGACCAACACAGTTGCAACCGATTACAGCATCACATTTCCCTTGCAGCTTTTTCTGGGTCTGTTGCCAAACAGGTTTGCATCTAGTGCATGTGTGTTGCAGATCTGTGATAGAGTAATAGCGACTGTTCTGAGCAGCCACGCAGTCTTCATAACTAACCAAGTCCCTCTCAGAACTGAAAATATTATTCTGCAGAACAGACCATTTCAAATCAGCAAATCGCCTTTTGCTCAAACATGCATGGTGCATTCTTTGGCTAAAGTAGGACAAGTGAAACGTGCAGCATGTGCATAGTTGTACATGTTTTAATTTTTCTCAACAAGCTGTATTTATCGGCCATTCCCACAGCAACTAAGGTGAATGTGATCAGATCCTTCTGAAGCACACATGAAACTCCTGCTGAATCAGCCAGTCCCCCTCTCAATACAACACATCCTAAATAGCAGGACTTTGCATGAATTGTTATGGGCACACAGAGTTCACTTCTTTTCCTTGTGAAGTTACTGCACTAATTATTTTGTCAATTATTTACAGGACCTTTGAGATGAAAGGTGTTAATTAAAATAGACAAACAGAAAGCTACACATTCAGGCTCATGTCTAGTGGCTGTCCTGAAAAGACACCACCTGACAATTTGTGATCCTTGTTTTATGATGGGCTACCTTTATACAGAGTAACTTTTTTCCCCTCTAATACTGTGCAGTCTTTTCATAGAGGCAAAAATATTTATTTTTATTTCATTTCCCTTTTATGTTTGTTCCTCCTAGAGTAGGATCAACCTCATGGTAAAAGACAGAAGAACAAAGTAACTTCGCTCAGAATTAACTCAAACTAGACCCCATTCATTAAACGCAGCAAACCAAAAGCTGTTAAGAAATGTCATCAACATCAAAATCCAAAGCAAAATGACCAAAGGTAACTGTTTGATCCCACATGGAAACCCAAAACTTAGCAACTGGGTTTTATACTTTTTCAAACAGGGCAGGTTTTGGCATCTCTTAGCATTATTTTTTTTTATATATGTCTTCGGAGTCTCATAGTTACTCAACAGCAAGTGATTTTTTAAAAAACTAAAATAATTGTCACTATCAGTATTTTAAAATAAATGCGTAGCACAAGTGGAGGTCAAATTTGAGAAGGGCTTCCTGAGCAATTGCACTCATCCAAAGTACAGGATGAGATGTGGGATTTTATCTACCTTGTCTTCTGCTGGCAAGTGAATTCAGGACAACACAAGGCTGTCCAGCAAGTTCTTGGGACCTGTGTTTTGATGCAGGTGATGGAAAGCAGCTCGGTGAAGAATGACCATGAAGTGATAGAATATGTTTTTCGGGAAAGGAAGAAGGGAAAACAGCCAAATAACAGCAGTTGACTTCAAGAAGGACAACTGTAACCAAATAGGAGATTTGTATGGAAAGAAGCCTAACAATAGCTGTTACCAGTCCTTAAAGAGACTTGACCTCTTGAGTTGAGTGAGGCTTTTGGCACTGCTTCCTACCACATGCTCATAGTAAGCAGGGAAACCGAGAGTAGGTCTACCTGTAATTAAGTGGTTAAGTGTAGCTGTAAAACCCCAAGGACCATGTGTGGTTCTGCAGGGGTCTGTGCTTGCTCTGGCATTAATTAGTTCTTTTATTAATGTTGTGGATGATGGAAGAGAAAGCGTGTTTATTGCATGTCCTGGTGACCATGCATGGACATGCTGTAAGCACTTCAGAGGACAAAATTAAGAGTTCAGTCTTATCTGGAGGAACTGAAGAAAATGTCTGGAAAATGGTAACCAGTTCAGTGAGGACAAAATTCTGTGTCTGGAGTGGAGGGATGAATGCCCAGGCAGTGCAGCTTAAGGGGGGGATCTGGATTAGTCCTGGTCAGATATTATGTAGAGCTGACATTGTATGCATTGAAGAAAGGGCAAACAGCCAGCTGAGATATTGGGAATGTTGTCTGTAAGGCACACGTGGCAATTCTGCTCTACAGCTGGAGCCCTAAATTCCGTTTTGGCCTCTGTAATCCAAAAGCAATGTGGAGGACAGTGGTGATCAGAGGTTTAGAAAACATGAGCTGTGCATAAAAGTTGAAGAATTCATGTTTATTTAGTTTGGAGGAGAAAAGAGGGGAGACAAGATAATGATATTCAAATATGTAAAATGACAGATTTGAGAGAAAAAGAATAAACCTCGCCTATGTTCACATGAGCAGAATAGGGAATGACAGGCTTAAATGACAGCAGAGGAGATTTAAGCTAAGCACCAAGTAAAACTTTCTAGCAGTGGGATGGTTTTGCACTGGCACAACTGTCACAGGAGGCTGTGGAACCTCTCTCACAGGAGGGTTTTTTAAAAAGTTAGACAAGCACCTCTTGGGACTGACAGGTATGTTTGGTGTGCCTCTGGGTGAGAGAGATGATGGCCTCCTGAGGTCCCTTCCAGCTCTTATTCTGTGATATAAACGCCGTAGCAAAGCTATAGTGTTGATAAAATAACCTCTTGAAGGAGACCTGGTAGATGAGGCATTTGGTTTATAAATACTCAGCATGGTGTGGTTTAGACTCTGCATCTTACTCGATATTTTCATATCCTCCTTTGCCTCTCTTAATATCGGAATCTTTTGTGAAAGTGAACATCAACCCTGAGTCAGACTGTTTCCTGAATATGAATTTTTTCCAAATACAAGCTCAACATGAAACAGAAAGATAGGTTTTAAAACTACTTTTCTCACACTCCAAAGAGAATTGGAACACATCATTCCTGACATCTCTTTTTAGAGTTACCTTGGGACTCACCAGTCCTCACCTATCTTATCTTGGACAAGGTTGTCTTCTATAATATTTGTCTGCCTAAGAGTAAATTAAATGCAAAATTCATCAGGCTGCTTGCACAGTTAATATTAAAAAAGAGACCACTGCTTAAAAATAGTCTAAGCAAAGCTGAAGAGGGGTTCTTTTTTCTTCTACAGGATGATTTCAGTCTGGGTACACGTTTGCCCTGCTGGTTGCTGGGTGTTTTAGTTGAGTTTGGGGCAGTTGTGGTGCTGACTAGTGCCCTGCAAATGCAACCTGAGCAGAAGACAGATGGGAGAGCAATGCAGAAGGAAGAGAGGATGGTTTGCAGGTAGATGCATGCGGTTGTGATGACAGAGAGCAAGGAGAGAGGTACATCTTTAGAAGAGTGAGTTTCTGTACAAGGAAATGGCAGATTCGCTGCTTATCACTTGGTGAATCTCCAATAAAAGCAGTAAGAACGTTTTCTTTTACAGCAGCCACTTACTGTGAAGGGTGGTGCCCTTCCCTGTCAGCTTACTGAAACATGGAAAGGTGGATCTGGCCGAATGTTCCCAGTTGCTTTCATCTAGTTTTGACTCTTTTGTGTTAAGTCAGTCAGCTCAGGAAGAGGGATTCCGTCAGGCTTTATTTTGCATTCTCCCACTGAGGTTGCTGGTCACTAGCTTACAGTTTCTCTAGTGTACAGCAGCATTTGCTTCACTAAAAAGGATGCAGAAGGCTGAAAAGAAAAATGTAGTCTAAAGGCCGATTTGTCTTTAATTTGTATCAGAATTCTGGATGGGGAGTACTACTGTTAGCCTCTGCAAAGTGCCCTAGATGTGTCATTACCTTCTCTCTATGAAAGAAAAAACCCTATTTCAGGTGGACTTGCAAGTAGAAACTGGCATAGTGACAAAAACAAAAGAAAAAAAGGAAAATTTATACACACACCATAATGGTCCTTAGGAAGTGTGTCTTAAGCAGAAATGTAGGAAAGAAATTAAAAGGGTAGCAACATATCAGCATTGTGGAAATTAATTTGTTGTGGTTTAAAAATAACAATATGAACAAATCATAGTTTCATAAATTCATAGGAGCTCAGTGTTGTAAAACCCAAACTGAACGTTACAAGCAGTGTAAATGGTTGAGCTAAATGTGAGAGCCACCTGCTTGGCAGTGAATTAGAGGCAGCTTATGTAAATTCATTATGGCACACCTTACGGTTATCCTGAAGGTATTTACAGGAGGATATTCCAGCCTTATATTGAAATAAAATATATTGTACATATATAAAGATAACAGAGAGCATAGTATCAGGTTTTTCTCTGACAACAGATGCAGAACTTAACTTTTATTTGCAATAGCTATTATTTCTAAACAAGTAAAAAAAGTGAAGTTACGATGATGGAGCTCTTTCCTACTAAAAGGACTGATTGATTATTCACTTGGCTGACAAAGATCAGGTAAGCTTTTAAAAACACTTTGGGGGGAGCGGATTTGTTGGTGCTTCCTTCCTATCCCTTTCTTGCAATGTCTCAACTCCGTCAGTGAAAAAAATTAACCCGTTTCCATCTGGGCCATATTGCATTACTTCATCTATAGTCACGAAACCCAACTGACCTTCTTCACTGTGGTTGTCATGTGAATGACTGAGGAAATCACTGTGCAGCGAGCTACAGGGGCTTTTCCAGGACTCCTCCTCTCTGGCCAGTAAATTCACAGCTCAGGGCCTTACTTTGCTATATGTCAGGAATTTTATATTGTTCTATTCTTTCTTATTGTGTAAGGAATGAAGTTACCACCGAGACAATCCTGTTCATGCTTTATGCTAAAGCAGTACAGTGGGTAATACAAGTTGGGGAGAATAGAGGGTGTTGTCCAGTGTTATCCTCAACTTGATGTCACAGTGTAAATGTTGTAAAAATAATTTTCAAGAAATGACTGCAATGTTATTGCAGCTTTAGGGTTCCTTAAAAATCTACAACTCCAGCCATCTTGCACAGAATTTACATAGGCTGATTTAAGTTTTGAACTGGGGATTTTCTCTCTTGGATGTTTCTTACATTTTGAGCTTAATACAGACACTAAAAGCAAGTTTAAAGGCTTTATAATGCAGATGAAGGTTATCTTGGTGTTTACTCAGAAGTCTTGGGTTTTGAGTGAAGTTAAAATAGGTGTTAAGTTTTGATACAAAGGTGCAAGGTTGGGATTTGCCTTGTGTTTTGAAGTCAGTGTGTCCCTTCCTTGTCTTTGCCCTGACTCAGGTTTTGCTTTTCTCACCCAGCTTCTGACTCTCCTTTTTTGAGCAATGGGCTCAGTCTTGGCAGTGAAGTGAGCTTCACTGTTTTGCCCATGTTCCTCTATGGAGGCACCTTTAAAGTTCATCTTTTATTTGTTTTTATTCTTTTCACAAACCTGAACATCTTTATCATTTCTCGGTGACCTTTTTGAGTGTTGTTGCCTATCATTGCATACTTGGAGAACTTCCCACACAATACTAATGTTTCTTTTTGTGGGTTATTCAAGCTCTTTATTGAAATATTTCCAGCTTTCATGGTTGATGTTTTTAGACAGAGCAACTTAAGCACCATGCTACTGATACCTAAAATCACTTGGGTTATATTTTCTTCCATGTCAAGGATTTTAAATGATCATAACATTACTGCTTTTTACCATACTCTGTAGTAATATTAGATATTGGCAAAAGTATTTGAGAAAAAAATTAAGAGCATTAGTTGGCAAAGCTTTTATTTAGCAAGGAGACTTTCTCTGCTTCCTCTGTGCTCTGTTGTTCTGTCATTCAGACTGTCTATTTGATAAAGTGCAGTTTTTCAGGACATAAGAAACCAAAAGTACATGCCCCCTTCACAAGTGGAACTTGGGTTCTGTTATTTGAGCGTTAATTAATCTTTTTTAAAAAAATTATTACAGCATTATTAAATCCCTTCTAATAACTTCTCATACCAGACACATGTTGTGACTGAGAGCATGGCTACGTAGACCTTTCCTTTGTTCATGCTTCAAACATGCTAGCTTGGGCACAGGGCTCTGCTTACAGTCCTTTTACAGGACTTGGGTTTGTCTGAACAGATGTCCCGGAATTGATATTAGAGGGGATAGCACTGACTGCTTTTAATAGCTGCAAAAAGGCATTAAAAAAACACCACAAAGGGGTCAGGCAAAAAGAGCCTCAAAGGTCAGCTTGCAATTTCAGCTGAGCTTGAGTTTATCTTACTTCTTTTTATTTTTGTGAGGAATATAGAAAATTTTTATGGCTAAAAAGCAGTGGCTTGTCACTGCCTAATAGTGAATGAGTCTGCTCTCAGTAAAAGATACATCCTAAAATAAGACCGGACAGGTTGCCGTGATGCTGGCAGTGACAAATGAAGACTGCAGGACCACTCAGGATCACAGATACCTTGGGTAAGTCACAAGACCTATCTTATTTGGGAACTACAGTATCTAGAAGGATTCCACCGTTTATTTTAACTGACTTACTAGAAATAAGAATTCTGGTGCTACAGATAAAACCTTTGTGAAAGTAAGTTAGGAAGGGAGTAAGATATATAGTATTTGGAGCACTGCAATTTCATAGAGTCAATGTATTTTTGAGCTTGTGAGCTTTTCGCAGGCTTTTGGCAAACAAGCTTGCAGCAAAGCCTTAATCACATATTTCACAAATACGTTCTCATATTGTGAAAAAGGAGTTCTCAATTTTTAGATACAGGGTGCTTGCCAGAGCTGATAGATGAACATGTAAGTGGAAGGCTCCAAAGCATTAAAATGTATCTTAGATGATGGGGACACTCCAGAAAGTAGGAAGACATTATAATAACATAGATGAATGCAGACAGAAGCGGGGGGGGGGGGGGGGGGTGTGGGGGTGGGAACTTGACCAACTGACTTTCTAAAGCAGTGTTTGCAGGATTGCCTGACCTGAATACCTTGTTTCTGAACAGATCGTTTCTTGAACTTTTTTGCTTTTAGACATAACAAAATAGAGATAACCTCACAAATGGAATAATCTTTTATGACATTCATATAGAGCTGCATACAGTATATTTACCTCTTGGGTAAATATACTTGGTTGCAAAAGGACAGGCTAGCGGCAGCCCACTTCAGGCTGTAAATCTGATGACTGTTTAATGTCCCAAGTCTTTCTGAGCAAAGGGAGGTGCCTTGCTGTGGGATGTCTGCACTACTAGTGGTGTTCATCCTCTTGCCATAAGCTCACACAAACCTGGTTACCTCATTCATTTTCTGGTTTGGTGGAATTTTTTTAGATGCATTCTCCCATGGGAGCTTCCTTCTGCATCTTGTATTCTTTGCATCAAGTTTTATCCCCTGGAATATGAGGGAGGTACTGCAAACATTCTTTCCACCTTTTTCTACATCAGCTATCCTCTACCTTTACCCAGTTCACCTCCTGTTCTAAGTTTGGACACCCCTCCTTCTTAGCTCTCAGCCTGACACCGGGTGGCTGTTCTGTCATCAGATCCTCTAGACATCTAACTTCATCGCATCTGGCTTGCAAGCAGGAGCAATTGAAAATAGTCTAACACCACTCTCTGTTTTCTGCCTTCACAGGATTTCTGTTCATTTCATTTTCAAAATTACTTACCTAATTTCTTCTTGACCATCTGTGTCGTGTCAAACTGTCTAAATAACCCAATGTATAAATATGACACACACTTCCAGAAGAATGGAGATAATAAATTTTGACCTTCCTTGTTAAGGCTCATCAGCACCTCTCACTTCCACCCCTGTAAGGAATACTTATTGCAAAGGACAATCTATTTAATTTGTATTTGTAGGATTCTCTGTGACCATAAGGATTTGCCCTTGTGGATTTTGTTGCTTCCAAGGTCTATGGAGGTCTGAAGATGAAACAGAGAAGCAGCTGTTTAAGTGAGTTTATAGGATGTGAGAGCAGTCAGTAAATCAGCAAAGGTTATAAACACGAATTATTTTCTTTGAATGACACTTTGGCATGCTTTTTGTTTGTTTTCTTAGCTTTGTCTTTTTCAGTTAAATAGTGGTTTAATTCTTTCAGTTATTAGTAGAAAGATATAAAGGTAAGCATGGTATTGAACAACAGATTAAAACATAATGTAGTATAAACCACCATGAAGCAGTAATGGAAAAATGTGTAAGCTAGGTAAAAAAAAAAAAGTTATCAGAGTACCACATGTCAGAGTCCACAGCCAGTCCCGGAGGAACTTTTTGTGCATGACAGCTACTAGCAGTCACAAGGCTGATGTGGTGACTCTGGGCAGTTACTCATGTATTCAGGTCACACTCTTCTCTTCTTCAGTTACAGCTTCAACCAGATATACAGTATCCTCTCTAAACATTTCTTGACAAAAGTTAGGCTGAAGGCTTTTTAGAAGGGGTGGTTAAAGCACTTTCCATGTTGATATTACCAGTTTGAGAATGAGAGAAAAAAAATTAATCGCTAAATGTGAAAACTGAGAATACATACATGTTCAGAATTATGCCCGACAGCTTAGGAAAGGGGTAAATAGTAACTGTCTCAAGCTGCTGCGCTTTGTTTGCCAGGAATTAATCTATTTGGAGGGGCAAGAGGAGGACAAAATATTTGTGCAGTTGATGTCCACTTTATTCTCACCTCAGGGGAAATACAGATGGTGACGGTCCCAGCAGTTTCTAACCCCAGCCTGGATGATCAGCTTTACACAGCTACTTGTTATGACGTTGACTTGGGGTTAGTAGGGAAATGACACCAGGTGACACAGAAGGGCAGGAAAGGTGTCCCTAAAGATATATTTCACTAATTTTCATGGAGAATTAAGTTTTACGTTTGCATAGAATTTTTAGCTCTTAAGACTTCTATGCTAAATGATTTCAAAATAAGTTTATAACTAGCCTGTGATAGACTGAGTCTTAATCTATTAGCTTTTAATGATGTACTGGAGAACTTAGAGGCTTTCCATTTTACTAAGCTTATTTGGTTTTAAACTCCAGAACCCACACAGAAATGCGGTCTATTACTTAATAATTTCAATATTATTTTGTCATGTATGCTAACATAGAAGTTTTGGAATTTAGTGTGGAGTATTTGTTTAAAGCAGAAGTCTTATATCAAGTCTTTTTTTTTTTTTTTTTTCTTCTTCTTAATTTTAGTATAAGGATGTCATAGTGAAAGATGGATTTCTATGGGACATCTCTCACAATGGTGATTTATTACTTAACATTAGATGGTCTCAGTCCAACTTCTTCCTGGCCATTGTGTAAAGTGTTCTTAAAGGATAACGGTGCTGACTGTCTTGGTAGCACGCTTTGGGATACGCAGAGAACACCGTGCACAAACCAATATTACAGTCTCAGAGTCGCTGGACTCGTACTCACTTTGCAGAAAACACCATTCCCTGGCATTCCTTAGAGACAGAGCCCAAAGATTGAATGTGGATGTTGACTCACCTGATTCTTCAGGTCACGGGCGAGGTCAGTTGCTGGGTATATTCTGGGAAGATTTCTGGACCAGGGACGCAGACAAAGCTGGCCAGAGGGTAAGGTGGGTGGACGTAGGTAGTTTCCCTAGGGGTTGAGAAGTCTCTCAGAAGGTGCTGAGGGTCGTTGCATCAGAGACCAGCTCTGGTTTGCCACTGAACAAGGTAAGAAGCTTGCTGAATAGAAAAAGCTCTTCGCTACACAGAAAAGACTCAGCTGAAAGAGAAGAAAGAAGCACTGTAGTTAGGACTCCAGGAATAAATCTTTAAATAGAAGTACTTTCGAAACACCTGTGGTACCCTCTTCTGCATCAATGAAAGATACGCAGCTGCTTTGCAAGGGGCTGGCTTTCACCAGGTCAATATAATCAGAAAGCTGATATTTTTCCAGCTTCCCATGAGCTTCCCAGAACTGATAGCTATAAATTCACCATAGGGAAAGGGATATCATATTTCTTCTTAAGAGATAAAAGAAGGCTGATGACTAATGCTGAAGTGAATTGTTAAGAGACTTATTTACTTAATTGGGCCTGCTTGTTTGGTATGTGTCACAATTAATTCATTTTTGTTGTGACCGTATTGAAGCAACCTACACCCTTGTGACCTTCTCTTACAATTATTACCATATTCCTCTTTTGAAGCACTGTTTTGATGATGTACTCAAAAAGCTCTGCTAAAACATCTGTAGCATTAGTAGAGAGTCAGATTTTTCCATTGTTTTGAACTCAAAGATAGTAACACTGAAAGAATCATTCTTTATTGAAGTTCTTGGAGGCTGTGGGTCACTTACAGCCCTAGGGTATGGGGGGTCTTCCTTTTTAATTTCACAAAATTACTATTTTGAGTAGGCAGAACTTGTTCTCTAACTAGAAATTCTTTTAAGAAAAATGCGTCGTTGGGTGGTAGCACTCAGAGGCGCCTTGTAATTCCTCTGGTGTGCTGAATACTGTACATATTACAGGGTCACAGGAGAAAGTAAGCAGCTGAAAAGGGGCTGGCAAGTATGACCATTCCTAAACTTGCTGAGATTGCTAGGTGGAATCTCTGCCCCAAATAAGGCATTTTTTTTATTATTGCTTGAATTAGCTACAGTATTTGACAGCTTTTTGCCTAAACCCCAATGGAGCCGTCTGGACACCTACCTGTGAAGGAGAGACCCTTTCAGACATGGCGGTCAGATTTGCAGTGGTAAGTGACTCTGTCAGTGGGGGGCTGCCTGTACAACGGGGGTTTTTATTCCTCAGTGCTCGATCGGATGAAGACTTTGCTGAATGCTAGCCTCCATGATAGTAACATACACTCAATAACCATTTTTGTACTCCTGTCCTCGGCTCCTTTCCCCTGTTTACCTGAAAATCCCAGCCAAATGGTTTTCCTCCGTCACGGTATGCACACAGGCACTGGTGGCACTAGTTCTGGGCAGCAGTCCCAGAGGCGGTGTTCGTTTGGAGGAAGGCGCTCTGCGTGCTGCATCTTTCATTCCAGTGAAAACAGAAGATCTTTTACCAGAAGTAAGTTTTAAACCAAGCCCCCTCAACACTGGTTATTGTATTTGGAAAGCTGCTGAGTGCGCTTCCAGTTTTGTGCACCTCTTACAACAGCGGTGCCTTCTCCTCAGGGAACAGGACCCTTGTGGAGAGTATTTCTTTACACAGGGCTTGCCGATACTGTTTCTCTTGAGCTGAGTAGTACTACTGCTATCCCCAGTCTCCATCGGCTGTCTGCTCCCTTCTGTCCAGATCAAAACTGGCCATGCTTTTAACTTCTTGAAGTACCATGTACCTTTTTTCCTCTTCCTTATTCCCAGTCCTTTTCTCTCTACTTCCGTACAGAGTGCCTTCATGTCTGTGTTTTATGCTGCGGGGAGTTTCTCTTTTGTATGGCAGACTCTCTCAGTTCTCAAAACAATTAAACCCACTTTTTTAAAGATAACGGCTTGCTCTGGGTCTCAGGTTTTTCAGTGGGTAGCCCCGTAAGCTGCTGGGGATTGTAATGCCTGAGGACAGCAGGTGCTGGGTAGAGCTTATCCCAGATGCCAGCCACTCACTGGCGTGCTGCGTCCTCTTGGTTTAACGTTTGTCTGAGCAATCTTCTGTTCTCCTTCAATGTATTAGTGCTCATGTAGCAAAAATTCCTGTGTCAGTAGAAAAGAAAAGGTTTGGAAATCTTCCTTCAGCCGTGATAATAATAATAATCCAGTATAAAACAGACCACCATCTCAGACCAGGCCTTATTCATGCACCACGCAAAGCTGGGTGATTGAAAAAGCCAAAGGAACGGTCTCTCCACAAAAAGAGAATTAGAGGTTAATGCTTTGCCTTGCTCACTCTTGACTTTCTTTACATAATTTGGTTTAACTCCTTGACTATGTCTATGTCTAGAACACTTTGATAAGTGTTCTGCTTTAGAGTACGTATGAAAGATGCTGTATGAAAGATTAATTTCCTTTCCTATCATTGGAGTTTCCTTTCCACATGAACTCATGTGCCAGATCACACAGCATGCAGCCGAGAGGTTGCATTTTATGTGACACCTACAGGACTCTCTTAATGAAATCTGCAAGTCTTCAGAGTTCTTAAACTGTTACTTTCTTGTTTATATGTTTTTTGGCATAGAAACAGAAAAGCTGGGGCTGGAGGTGGGAAATGGATTGCCCTCTTGGAAATTTAATGACCAGCTCTTTCCCTGTGACGTGTGTGGAAAAGTGTTTGGTCGACAGCAGACTCTGTCCCGGCATCTCTCACTGCACACAGGTAAGCCAATTGCTTGTTACAGCACTGAGGAAATCTGTGTGCTTGTCATGGTTTGTTTAAGTGGAGGGGGAAGAAGGTAAGCAGAAGAGTGTGTGAGCCATCCTCAGCTCCTTGCACTTAGAGCAGAGCCAAGCACGGAAACAGGAAAGAATGTCAGACTGGTGTTCAGGGAGTTAACTAACTTCTGGTTCCTTTACAGCCTACTTGTAATTTATTTTTACAAAATGTGTAATTTCAAGTTTGTCCAGTTTCTGGTAGACCAGCCTGTAGATACCAACCGGTTAACTAAGCCTGTGAATGGAGTTCTGAAGAGAAGGCACAGCCTTTCTTACACTCCCCTGATAAGCTTTTTAAACGTCACTAACAACACAAGATTTGGCCTTGGTGTTTCAGATCTGGTAAAACTGAAAGGATTGAATATCTGTCATTCAGCTTTGCTCTCATCATCCAGTTCTGAGAGGAACAGGGGCTGTTCTACCCCATACCAACTTAAAGTGAACCAGCTTCAAATCAACTGAGACTAACAGTTTTTATATAGAAGATACACCTTGTCAGCCTGCTGAGGTGCACTGCACGAAATAACACTTGAAAGCAAGAATTTCTGATGCAGTGCTGAAAAATATTGTTGGTATAATGCCAGTGTATGTTGTACCATCTAGTAAAGCCATGCTGAAAAGGCTCAAAATGCTCTGATCTGTGGTGGTGTGGGGTTTTCCTACTCCTCAGCTGCTCTACTGAATGCCTTTCCCTTAACACTTGTACCGTTATATTTCAGATTTAGAGCAGCTCCTCAGAGGGAAAGGTTGTAAAAGCTGATGTAATGTTTGGTTATTTTAATCAACTCTTTGCAAAATAAAGCCAGGCATGTACAAAAATGTGCTGCCAGGATTTAGAAATGTTTAATTTAAAACAAAATCATTTTTACTTTAAGTTGTTTTAAGTTGTGTAGCATCAGAAATGTGTGACGAATTTCTTTAATTTCTTCAACTGTTCTCTGAGTGAGGTTTTTTCCTTAGTTTGTGTTCGGAACTGGCCTAATGATACAGCATTCCCTTTCCTCCCCATCGTCAGATTTTAATACAAAATCATCAACCATCAACTCTCTGCAAGTGTGATCACATGGGCAACCTCAAGAATAACTGGGCCCAAAA
The DNA here is from genome assembly GCF_023634085.1 of Falco cherrug. Taxonomy (NCBI): domain Eukaryota; kingdom Metazoa; phylum Chordata; class Aves; order Falconiformes; family Falconidae; genus Falco; species Falco cherrug. The sequence goes on along the minus strand of NC_073697.1, from coordinate 14,636,348 downwards.
CTCAAGTCAAGGAAGTAGTTGTAGATTATTGACCTGTTTCTCTCCTGGCTCTGCTGCAGCTCTCAGAGTAGCAGTTACCCCAGTTTTCCAGTTTATAAAGTTTTATATTATCTGACTACAAATGGTAGAGCAAGTTAAAACTACCCCTAAACTACCTCCAACTTAGTTTCTTTCTGAGTAATTGCTGTGAGCTCCTTTAAGTTTCCAAAATGTCGAGCTTCCAAGGTACCTCATTCTGAAAGCTGCTGAGAGAAACCCAAAGGAATGCATACTTGCTTATTGGCAGCTTTAAAAATAGCTTGCTTCAAAATGAAGTATACATTTAAGGTTTCCTGTTTCATTTTCAGAAGAAAGAAAATACAAATGCCACTTGTGCCCCTATGCTGCTAAGTGCCGTGCTAATCTGAACCAGCACCTGACCGTCCATTCTGTGAAGCTGGTGAGTACAGACACTGAGGACATTGTCAGTGCTGTCACTTCTGAAGGCAGCGATGGAAAGAAGCACCCTTATTACTACAGGTGAGGACCCAGACAAGGGCTGTGCACCAGGCACTGGAATCTGAATGTCTTATCTGCCTGCTAAGGACGTGTTACAGAACCACCCTTCTGGTGTTGCAGGGTGGAACTGCCATGAAAGTATTTGCCTTGCCCTATCTGACTTAAGCTAAGCAGCAAAACCCAGCTAGCTGCCTCATGCTGTTTGACTTGGCTAGCCGTTGGGAAAAGCTCTGGTGTTTGGTGTGGGGTTGTTTTTTTAAAATGGCTTTGTGAGGCAGCTGGGCTCTTAGAAGCCTCTCTACCTTTTTATGCAGTGTTCATTTCAGTTTTGTGTTTGAAAACATCCCATCATGTAGAGAGATTCACAGCAAATCTAAAGCGCTGTGCTTCCAGTTGCCTCCGACAGCTCCGTTGTTTTCAGCCAAATCTATGAAATCAAATAGTGAAGTGTAATAAGAATTGTTATATCGATGTAAGTTTCCTCCATTTGCTAGGGGTATATACATTCAGTGAACAACATGATCAAAGAAGGAAAACCTTTAGGAGAATCTACCTGAAAAATTAAAAGGAATTCCCCAGATAAAATGGTTATTTGGACATTCTCCTTGTCGTATGCACTGCTGTGCGCTCTGCAAACTGATATGCACTCTAGTGGCCAAGCAGATTAGCAAATCACTCTTAGTTTTATTCAAAGTGTCAAGAGCAGATTTAATTACAAAATCATAGAAGTAAGAAATAAATGAGACCTGCTGGATTAGATTATCTAGTCCATCCTCCTGGGAAAGCAAAATAGTGCCCTAGAGTATACGCCTTTTAAAATGTTTTTGGCTTGTTTTAAATGTTAATGGCCTAATCAAAGCAAGAGGAGGGACTCTGTAAAGAAAGTTAAATTAAAGGGCCCTTTCCATTGCCTCTCAATATCACTCTGTTTATGCACTGGCTGTGAAATCTGTATCGCTGCTAATTATTTGCATAGCTGATGACTGCTGTTTTGCAGTCAAGCATAAGAAATGTTTGAAGCCATTTTTACTTGCTTACACTGAAACTGCCAGGCAGTTTTGCACAAGATCCCAGTTTGGCATGGGAACCATTCCAGGGCTTGAAAATAACTCCTGGAGTGTGCAGCAAGCTCTCCGTTTGTCAGTGTATCAGCCGTACTAAACATCTTGGCAAAGCTGCAATGCCTTTTATTGCCCAAAGGAATCAGCTAGGTGATGCGCAGCATCTGGAATCTGTAGTTTTTAATTAACTTTATGATTATTTAGCATCATTATAGCATGTACGGGATTGTTGCATTGTGCCTGCCCTTAATCACATTGGCATGGCCACCAGTTCAAAGGCAGTTCAGCAGACAAAAGTGAACACGCAACAGTGAGGAAGAGAAGAAATCTGTGTAGTGAGTTTTTCTTGCAAATTCAGGGAAAGGCAATACGCTTATGTTTGTGGTTTGTCTATTAATGTTTCTTACTCTTGAATTCCCTTCTGCCTGCAGCTGTCACGTGTGTGGGTTTGAGACGGAGATGAATGTCCAGTTTGTCAGTCATATGTCCCTCCATGTGGATAAAGAGCAGTGGATGTTCTCCATTTGCTGCACAGCATGTGACTTCGTCACTATGGAAGAGGCAGATATGAAGGCTCATGTCAACAGCAAGCACACAGGTGATGATCCCTCTCTCCCAGCTGCAACGATCTCTCTCTTCCTTGCTTTTTAGGTGCAACCTTCACACTTCCCATTAGCACTCTACTTTCACTGAAATGCTTGCTAATTAAGGCCTGATCTCTCAAAGTTGAAGTGAACTGGACTCCAGCCAGGCAAATAATCTGGTAGTGCAGATCAATTTTCAAGCTTAGCAAAATAAATGAAGGACTGCTTGGTCCTCCTCCTTCCTATTTTCCCCTTATCCCCCAAATACCCTCCCCTCTTGAAGTCAGCATACTTTGTTTTTTTCTGACTGGTTTACTGTTTCATCAAAACCCTGGCTTGACTTTAGCACTGATAAGGTGACTTTGAGTGCTAATTGTGCATACCTGGCTATAAGTTTGAAATACACAGTACGTTGAGCTTTGCTCTTCAGTATGTTTGCCTCCACAGGCTATCAGTTTGGAATTTCACGCTGATGTTTAGTTGACACTGTGATTCAGCAATACCATAAAAGTAATTTTATATTAAATAACTGAACAAGTCATGTGTTCTCTCCCTGGTCCTGTTCACTTAATAGCCAAAGATAAGAGCAATAGCAGTTTTCAAACAAGTGCCATATGCTTAGTCCGACTAATGAAGTCTGGCATAATTTAAAGAGAAGAAAATGAGAATCCTAATTAATTTCTCTTATAACACCAGAAGCATTTTGCTGCCACAAACTACTAACAATTGTGTTGACAATACTGAACCTGAACTGCATCCAGCACAATTTTTCCATTGCTAAATTGCTTTTCCTGTCCTACCAGGAATAAAATTGGGAAAACAGGGAGGGGCGAAGGAGGGTAAAGGAGAAGAAGAATACAGTTGTTTGTGCTCATAGATAGAGAAGTTAAATGTAACTACAGAAATACAAACTACTGGAAAGTTCTCAAGGGATTTTATGCCAGCGTAACTCTCAGCACTACTCCACATTATCTGAGGTGTTTGCATCTAATTGCACTTCAGTCAAGGCAAATGAGCCACGTGAAAAGCTTGCACCGGAGCTGAAAACTGAGGTGTACTCTACTATATCTTCCTATTGTGGCTGCTACTTGTCTTTTAAAGACAAAAATACCCCTTGTTCTTCCTTCACCCTGTTAAACTAAGCCGTTCAGCTGGTGATTCAGCCAAATGCTTACACATATGGCAAATACAGAGAGTAAAAAATAGAATGGATCTTCTGGGTCGCTTGACTCCAGTCCCTTATCCTGTGATGTTACCAAGTCATAAAAGGCCTGTTTGTAAGGATGTTGGTGTATGTCTTCAAACAAGTGTAATTGTTTTAAACCAACTACTTCTACAGCCAGGCAGCTGCAGCTTTTCCTGTATTAAAGATTAGGGACCTTTTTAAAATCTCCAGCCTGTCTTACTGACAGTCAGAATACGCATACATTGTTCTTGTGCCAGAACTGTCCTTTATCTGAAACAGCAACCCACCTCTTGCTCCCTCCACCTTTCTTCCCTCCTTCCACTGTATTTATTCCCTTAGTGTATTTGTGAGAACAACCCTCTCCCCTCTACACGTACGTTGAGCCTCTTCTTATACAAAACATAGTTTTCCCACTGTACCAATCCCTTACTGCATATGTTCTTGCTAGAACCCCTGCTCTTGACATATGCAATCACCGCTGTACATGGTGAAATGAAATAAGTAGTGGTGGCAGTGTAAAACAGCAGCAGCTACTGGGAATAGCTCACACAATAACATTCTGTGCTCATATTCACCTTCCTTGAAGGCTCCCACACACCGTGATTGCTCATATTCATCCCATGTTCTGCTCAAATTCCTCTTTTGTTTTCCTTGACTGTTTCCAACTTAAGCGCTCCTCATTCGTAGCAAAAATTCTTGTTACTGGCCTTTCAGGTCATAACCTTTCAGTCTGTACTATTAAATTTCATTCCATTTCTATTACTCTGGTCCCCAAGGTCAGTGAATCTTTCTGTATGATATTCTAGTCATCCTCCCGATTGACAGCTTCAGTCATCAGGTTAGCGCACCCCTACGTTTTTACCTTAGGCTTAAAGGTGCTGCTCCTCAGTTTAAAGCTAGGCACACAGGTCCCGGTATCTGCAGAGGCCTTGATCAGGGCCTTTATCACACAGAGAATATGCAGTTTTAGTAAAGTTTCTTGTAATGATTTGCCCATCCTTGCTTCATTGGCTCACGGCAGTTCTCATACGAGAACTCTCACTCTTGTTCATTTCTAGTGTGTGACAGAGTTTGGGATTTGAATTTCACACATTTATTGCACACATAAGGAAACTCTAATGGGCTTCAGCTTTAGATCCCGTTAAACAACGTCTTTTTAAATCAATTACCTTCAATAAGTTCCTAATAAAAATGGTAAGTTTTGAGACTACGCTGTCACCTCTTACAGTCATTCCTGAGGGTGCTCCTCAGTACAATGAGTGAGATTATTGCCCTTCCTGCCAATTTTACCACCAGAAAGGTGGGGGAACTTTAGCCTGGACCAGCAGGCACTTTTGGTTTCCGCAACCCAAACCTACAGAAGCTCTGTTTCCTTTTTAAGTGACAAGTTCTTAATTATTTTTGAACCCTGAGCTAATCAAGGTGTTTTCTTGGGATTTTTTCAGCCTGGGAATGAGGTACAGCTGCACGCTTACTTCCTGCTGCCGTTACAGACACACACAATTCTAGGATAAACTGAGAGATGTACTGTTGTAAATACTAGTAAAAAGGAAGGAGGTGCAACTATGATTTCTCAACAGATCAATTAATTTCAGACTTGTTCATAAGCATGTTTTAATTAAATTTGAATACAGGTATTTTTTCCTGAAATCTAAACCAGGATCATTGAGATTCCATCTAATCTGCTGTACTAGTTATTGCTGTTTAATCCTGTTTTTCAGCTGAAGAGAGGAAGACACCCAGTGAATCTAACAGTCCATCTTCATCTTCGCTGTCAGCACTAAGCGACTCCGCCAACAGCAAAGAAGATGCAGATATAACCCCAAAAAACAAGGGTTCAAACAACCTGCTAGTCATTTCTGTAGTGCCTGGTACTCAGACCTCAGTGAACACTGAAGAGAAGTCAGAGAAAGGTATGACGCTTAAATAAATACAGACTGTGACCTTCTACGCAGTCGATCTAGCCACGATGTAAGGAATATGTTTTCCTGTTTTATTTTTCAGGCTTTGAATGTGTTTTCTGTAACTTTGTCTGCAAAACAAAAAATATGTTTGAGCGCCATCTGCAAATCCACCTGATCACACGGATGTTCGAGTGTGATGTGTGCCACAAGTTCATGAAGACACCTGAACAATTACTGGAGCACAAGAAATGCCACACAGTCCCCACCGGTGGGCTCAAGTAAGGAAAGCAAGTACACAAACTTTTACTGTGTTAAGTACCTCTAATACTGTAGGGGTAGGACAAAAGGAAGTCAATTAGAAAGGGTTAGTTAAATGTCTGATAATCCAGATTTGGGGCTTCCCTCTATTTAGATGACTCAAGCCCAGTCCTTTAGTGTAGGCTTGCATCATGATAGCAGACCAGTAAAACCTGGCAGCAATTGTAGTATCCACTGGTTTTAGAGCTGTAACAAACTATGATCCTTTCCCTTTTCAAGTCAAATAGGAGGCACTATGTGATAGGTCCTACAGGGAATAAGGCAGCACTACACAGAGGTGCTGGCAAACTAAGAGGGGGTTTTCTCAAGGCATCAGAGCAAAGGAGAGCACACAGCACAGGCTCTGGTCTGCACCTGGCTCAAAGAAACTTAAACCCTGTACAGTCCCTGCAACTAGGTATGACATTATAAAAGTTATAACCTTTGTAGACTCTAATGCAAAGTCAGTCCCCTTCAAGAATTAGTAACTTCAGTGCTTTCTGCTTTGGTTTGCACACCCCAGAACGATCACTTGTATAAACTGGCATGTAATGAGTAATACACTCTTTTAAGGAAAAAGCCCTTTGGCTTTGGCTAAGGTGGTGTCCTTTAAGGTCTGTTGGTGCAGAGCAGTGTTTCTAGAGAATGAACAAGCCCTTCTGTCAAAGTTGGACCCCTGAGGGAAGGAGTGACTGCTGGGGCCATATGCTTGCTCTCTGTGGGCGGGCAATGTGACATTATGCAAGATGTACGTACATCCCTGGTCTCTGTTTGTTCCAGCTGCTGCAGGAAAAGAGGCTGGAACCACTTTGAGCCTCGCTAGGGTTCAGCACAGGACTCCTGCTTCTGTTGCTCTTGCTAAGCAAACTAGTGTTTTCAGTGACAAGCACACCATGTTTAACGTTATCACGAGCAGCATTATCAGATAGTTTGCACTGCAGTTTTTTAAAACTGGTTCTGTTTGCCAGGCAGCGTCTGGTCTCCAGCTCAGTAGTTCCATGAACTGGCATCTGTGGTCACTTGAGATGCGACGACTGAATCTGGGAAGAAGACCAGACTGAGACACAAGTAGTGTGCCAGAACGACGGGATGTCTGTCTTGGACGTACAGACTGAGTTGTCTAACACATTTGGGTTTAAGCTGCACAGAATCTGTTCTATTTACCAAGGAAAAACCATGACCTATGACTCAGGCCTTCCTGACAGAATAGCTTTCTCAGTCTGCATAAGTTATTCCTGTTCAACTCAAGTAATAATTAGGCACCTTGAAAGCTGCACCTAAGAAAAAGCTCTGATTTATCTTTTTTTTAAGGCATCCAGAAAAGCCTGAAGATATCTAAGTAAATTGTATTTTTCTGTTTCCTGTTTGCTGTGGGGGAAGAGAAAAAAACATGATTCCTCCAGCTCCAGGTCAAAACTTGAGATTCTGATCCAAAGAGCACCCAGCCCGGGAGAGGTATGTGTGCACAGACAGCCGAGTCCTCTGTTGCGATAGAGCTAATCACGTTAGTGGCCTCAGTGCCAGGCTCCCTCTCTGGATCAGAGTACTTGATGAGCATCAGTAAAAGTGTCTGGATGTTTTAGTATCCGCTTGTCCTCCTGTATTACTCACTGTGCTCAAAAGTCTCGTCATTAGCAGGTATACTAACGTTAAACCTGTATGTGCAACCAGTTGTAGCAAGGGAAAACGCACAGGGAGAGAAAGGCTCTCTGCTTAGAAATTATCTGAAAGCTGGAACACAATCGGCAGACCTGCTAAACGGTGAACGCAGGTCAGTGGCACGTGGAGACGTCTGTAAGGCAGTGGCCACGTGCCTTGGTCGTATCTGTTTGTCTAGACCCGCTCTTTTAGCTGCCCGGTTCCATCCGGAAGGGAGTGTGCTTTGCTTCATGCAGCAGAGGTTGCTGGCACGTAGCTGTCCTCACCAGCTTCCTCTCAGCTACATAAAAGCAAAAGCGGGTGTGTTTTGGGGTTGTTAGTGGCCAGGCTTGTTCAGCTCAGGCTTCCTTCCAAGCTTTCACGATTCCCTCCTCCAGCCTTCTCAGCCCTTTCAGGTCCAGGAACCGGGGGTGAGGGCCTTTGCCATGTCCACCCCGGTCCGGACGCTTGCCGCTGTGAGTAAGCGGAGCCCACATCCTGTTCCCACACAGGAACAATTCCTGCTGCGGCAGAGGCGGCTGTAGGCAAACGCTGCCAAACACACGCCCCCTTGGAGCATGGCTAGCTCATCTCCCAGAAACGGGAATCCCTACAAATCTTCCTAACACTGGCTTTCAGCTGCTGCTAGCAGGATACCCAGCAAGCTTGTTGTTCAGGGTCACATAAAAGGAATTTCCTAAGCTTTTGCTGTACATGTGGTATTACAAGTTTATTCCATCTTTACTTAAACAGCTGTTTCATACTCAACTGTAAACACTCACTTTAAACTACTTCTTAATGGAAAAAATGGCCAAAGCGACTTCGTGCAAACACTAGGAATGTCGTTACACAAAGTACCTGTGAATCAGTCACCCACTCTGCACTACCCAGCCTGCTTTGCAGAATCTTCCCCGTCAAGGTAAGCCAGAAGATTACAGAGATGCTCCTTCAGAGGGAATCAGTGTTTTCCTAGGAATGCGTGAGCTCTACTGCCACTAAATGGGCAACCCTCCTCTAAGTAGAGACGTGTCAAGGTGAACCAAGTATTCGACAGAGGCTTCACAGGGAGAACTAAGTGCCTTTTTCTCCTCTTTAAGTAGGTGAGAGAGGGGTTGAATGACAGGGTTAAACCAGGTCTGCGGGTCTTCCAGCCGAGTGACTTCTCTTTCCTCTGTCCCTGCCTTTCCTTGCTGTGTTACCAGGTGCCCGTTCTGCATCTACTCCACTAACCGCCCCGCAGCAATGGAGTGCCACCTGAAGACTCACTACAAGATGGAGTACAAGTGCCGGATCTGCCAGACAGTGAAAGCGAATCAGCTGGAGCTGGAGATGCACATCCGAGAACACCGCCTTGGCAACCATTACAAGTGTGACCAGTGTGGCTACCTGTCCAAGACCGCCAACAAGCTGATCGAACATGTGCGTGTCCACACCGGTGAGCGCCCTTTTCACTGTGACCAGTGCAGCTACAGCTGCAAACGCAAAGACAATCTCAACTTGCACAAGAAACTGAAGCATGCTCCACGCCAGACTTTCAGCTGCGATGAGTGCCTGTTCAAGACTACCCACCCTTTTGTCTTCAGCCGCCATGTGAAGAAGCACCAGAACGGGGACTGCTCCGAAGAGGAGAAGAAGGGCCAGTATTCAACCTCCAAGGAAGCCAGTCCGCTCCTACCCGTGAACAGCTCCAGAAACCTCCTGTCACCCCTCTCAGTTATGTCTGCCTCCCAGGCTCTGCAAACAGTGGCTATGTCGGCTGCACACGGCGGCGGGGCAGAGCCAAACTTGGCAGTGAAAGCCTTGGCCATCAACGGCACTTCCCTGTGCTTTGATAAATACTGGAACTCAGAGTTTGCCCATCTTATTCCTTTAACAATGTTTTTCCCAAAAAACCACTACGATCTCACATTCCATCCACCCAGACCTCAGACTGCACCGGGAGGTGCCTCTTCACCTAAACACTCCTTCCTTGCCTACCTTGGACTAACAGAAAGGGCAGAAACTGTCTGAGGGCAGTTACATTCTGTACCAAAAATACCCCAACAAACCCAGCAGGTATACATTGCTGCAACACGTAGACCGAAGAAGTAACGAACACTTGTACTATATCATTAGTAAGGTTTAGAAAATGGCTCTGTGTGTATACTTATTGCATTGACATGAAAGCTGCTTTATTAAATCTTCAAGAGGTGACCTACTGCATACTTCTACCTTCAGAGGCATGTTCCCAGTACTCTTATCTAAGAAACTATTTTGTCTTGTTAAGCTGAAAAAGAGTGTCCTTAACGGCAATCAGCACTTGTAAGATTACATATTGATGCATTTTATTTTTGGGCTTTGTGTGCGTGCGGGTGCGTGAAAGAGAGTCTGCCTGTAGCGTGCCATGACATTGCTTTTGCACATCCCTTGTATTGGCTTATTTAATTATTATTCCTTTCCCTTTTTCACACATTTGCTCCCTCCTTTCCCTCCATCTCCCTCTGAACTTTAGAGCTGTGGAAGGAGTAACGCTTGGTTCAGGGTGGACCGGTGTATTATTTCAGTGCTGTTTGCAGCTTCCTTTAATTGTTTGATGCCTTGCACTCAGTTGTCAAGGTTTGAGGATTTGGGGTAGAACTGATGAGGAAAAGGTTGCTTTCAGCACTGCAGGATGAGAGTATGACAATGAGAAGCGTGTGTATGTACACACACACACACACACACACACACATGCAGTGTGTGCAGTCTACACACCCACGCAGCAGGCCCAAGGCTTAACTGTTACACAGGTGTAACAAACACCTGCATCTGGGCCATAGCATACATCTTTTGTTTTAAAAGGGCATATATATATATATACACACACACACACTTTTTTTTATATATATATATACTGTATTATGCAGCGGTTACCTTTTAGTTTGCAGGAACAACTTGTGTAACTAGAATGCTATGGTGGAAAAAAAAAATCCGACAAGGGGATTAAAAAAAGGGTATGGATAAATTCTGGGTATAAATACTCAGACTAAAAAAAAAAAAAAGGCAGTTTTGCACAGTGCTTTAGTCTTGCACTAGTTTGTTTCTCACTTGCAAAAAAAAAAAAAAGAAAAAAAACAAACTGTGGGCTGAAGGTAAGATGACTGTTTATTTGAAAAGGTACTAGTAACTTCTTTGAACTAGAAAGCTATAAAAAGATGCTGTTTGAACCATACAGTTCTCTTTTATACCCTCAGTATTTAAATTGTACTTGCAAATTCTACAGTCCTATTGATAACCTCCATGTTATTAGTAATACTTTATTCCTTTTTGTTAATGGCGGATAGAGCATACACTGCTAGGAAGCTAACTTTATACTTATTTAACGCTCCTACTTGTGGTCATTAAAATGACATGTTATATGTAGCACTTTATTGCAGGAAGAAGCAAAAGCGGATTGGTTGTGTAACCTTTGTTAATCTCAAAATGCCAAGAGTGATCTTAATTTAAGAGAAGCTAACTGACTGTTAATTGCATTGTGTTTCTTAGATGATGTAATATCCAGGAAGAAAGATCAGGAGTAAAAGTACTCTGCATTAAAATTGGAAGTATAAAATATGAAACATTTCAAAATTATCATTGACTTACAGGAATGCTTTCTTACTGGATTGTTTTCCACAGTGTCTCTTCAATTCGGATCTTGCTGTCTTTCACCAGGTATTAGAAATGTCTGACCTAGTTTTTGTCAGTCCCCTCTCTGTCCCTTGGCCAAGCCACTGTAGGAGGTGCCCTGAGTCACATCTAACTTACTATCCACCCACCATCATGCTATCCTGAAGGAGCAACTTCTGCAGGTTGTTGGGAGGTGGGGGGATCCGACCGGCCAGTTGGAGCCAAGCCCTTGTGAGTGACAGCACTAAAGCAACACCCAGGTCAGGAAGGCATTTCTGGTCCACAAGGGCTCTTCGCCATATGCACAACTAGAAACATAACTCAGTCTTCATTAGTTCTTAAATGAAGCTTGTGTAGAAATACTTTTTTGATGCAAAACCTGCATCATTGAACATAGTTGCAGATTCCTACATTTGTTCTGCACTGAGATGGCCAAACATTCTCCACTGTCATGACCAAACTCTTCCTGTTCGTGTTGGGGGATGATATCCTAATCTGTGCACTCCTGTTAACATACTGGAAGCTATTTACAAGGGGGAAATATCCAAAACAGTAGCAGGTTCTCATTGCAAATTATTAATTGACAGAGAAGTCCCACCATTTTGTTTACATTCCAGCAGACAGTTTTGGTTCTAATGGGCATGTGGCAGTTCTGTCTGTCTATGCAGTAAAGAAAAGCCATCTGTTCCAAAGTATGTAGAAACCTTTGTAAACAACCTACGTAACTCAGGGCCCTGTTTGCCATGCTTTACTCCGTCAGAACTCCGGGTAACACCACCACACACACCCCCTGCCTGGAGTACAGACAAAATAGGAAATGCTGTATTAGCAAATACTCAAAGCATAAAGAATTGAGTATCCCAACAGCATGAAATACGCAATCTGCATCCACAAACTGTATCGGTTCTTTAAAATAGACTCAATGCATATATCTCCGACCCCACCATAGATGAGCAAACACTCCCAAATTAAAAAGCTTGTTTTTCAGACCGACAGGTAAAGCACAGCTGTCTAAGGAGGAAGAAATAGGAATATTAGTAGGACACTATGTAAGCCAAATGGCAGTTTAAATAGGGCTGGAACTTCCAAGGATGAGCTGTCAGCATGCGAACGCCATGTGTTCGACGACGTTCCACTGTACCAGTATCTGACATAGTAATGTTTAATGTACCTGGGAAATTTATTTAGCACTTTGGAAAGGATAAACTAATTCTTTCTGGCAAGTTATAGAAGTTTTCTCTGTAAGGAAAGGTGTGTTAGGAGGTTTTTATTTTTTTAAGAAAAAAATACAGTATTTATCAGAGCTCATGCATATTAAGATGATTGGTTTGCAGTTCAAGGCTAAAGAAAGGAATGTTCTCCAGAGGTTTCCCAGACTGACTAATGACCAACAGTTCTGATAAATTCCGCCCCCCCTCCCCCCTCAAAGGTAATTTCATACTGGTTTTCACTATGCATTCTTTAATGAAAGCTAGCATGTTTTTCCATTTGGTAATTCAGTTAAAGTTCTCAGCAGTTTTTTTCTTTCTCCTGTCTTTTTTTTTTTTTAACTTGTATTTTTTTCAAATATCATTCTGTCAAGGTTTGTGTACATTAATAAAAATTTGTATTGTATAAAGCTTTTTGCATTATAAGGCTGTACAGGGTCATTTTGACAGTAACTGGTATATTTCTTTGCATCTTATGTTGCATTGCCAATTTCTAGTGTATCCAGTTTGGAAGTACAATATACTCTAATTAAAAAGGTTGGCTATATTCTTGTTTCTTTTTGGTTTTCCTTCCTCTCTTTATTTTTTACCTTAAATATATTTAGGCTTGATTTGGAGGGACAGCAAAAGAGTTCTCCAACAAGATGAGAAGATAGAAACTAAAAAGGGAAGATGTTATCAATGGTTGAAATGGAAAAGGAAAGCTCTGGTTATTACTGCTGATGAAAAAATATAGCAAATGCTCCTAGGATGGCTGCAGGACTTCTCTCTGTGGGCTCTGGACAGGTACCACCCCTCCAGGGCAATTCTGCAAGGGGGATAACGCCTCTTCTGAGGGGTCTGCTCAGTTGTGAGGATGGTGGAGCGCCCTGGCCCTACTCTCCTCAGCCCTGCAGGTCAAAACTCAGACCCTTAAGCAGTAGTTTGATGAACCTGACCTTGCCTGACAGCAGCCCCAATGAAATCAGGTGAACTTGTAAAAAGGAGTTACACAGTGAGTAAAGGAACATCGTGCATTAAGAGATTCTAATGGAAATCTATGTTTTTAAATTGTAAAAATACCATGTACGCATTTTGTCAGCATTTTAGAAAAAGCTATTGTTTTTCACCAAAGATTAATGAAATAATTAAAATGCACAGAGGAGGCTAAAGATGGATAGCCTAAGAGCAGACAGATTTCCAAGAAGCAAAGATATTATTGGTTCCACTCAACAAGAAAAGATACTTAACATCCTAAAAAGAAGTTGGAGTATTTAAACACTAGCCAAGAAAAAAAAAATCCGGGTATTCATTAGATGAAAATTATCCTCAGATAAATTAATGTTAACATTAAATACAGCTGGATTGCCCTGTGCCCTCAGTTAGACAGTGTTAAGGTCTAATCAACTGAAAAATAGTTATGGTTATTTCTGCTGGGGTATGGACACTTAATTTTCAGAGCCTTTGTCAGTACCTTGTTGAAGTACATGGTGCTCTTAACAGCTCGTGTGTTGAACCCACTACTCCTTTCGCCGGTGACTAGTTAGGTGAAGGGAAGGCAGCCTGAGCTTTGCCATAGGGTTGGTAAGTCATGTTCAAGAAGATGTGGTCTTCCTCTCCTCTGGCACAGTATCTGTAATGGAAAATACACAGTGATCGTCTGTGTGGTGGGGTTTTGGGTTGGTTTTTTGGTTTGGTTTTTTTTGCCAGACACAAATAGTTATCCTAGCAATTAAAAGACAGTCATGCAAATATTCTAATTTGAACGGTATTTCAGAGGTTGATCTACCAAGCCCTGATTATTTCTTGATGGTTTTAAAACAGACCTCTGCTGCGTAAATTGCTTCAGTTCTGTTGTAAATTATTATAAGCATTCGCTTAATTGAGGTAACGGTTTAAGATGTAGGTTCAAATGTTCAGTCAAAACAAGCAGAGACAGTGCAGAGGGTGAGCCGAAGAGCACCTTGGCTGGCAAAGTGGCCGTGGCTGCCTCTGCACGAGGAAGAAGCACTGTGCCCTATTTCACAGCGCTGCAATGGCCCTAGGAGGGGGCTGAGCAGAGGGCTGAAGTATCCCACCCGCGTAAGCAGTCAGCTAGCAGTTAAGAGCAAGTCTTGTAGCAGCTCCAGACCTGGAGTCTTACTCTAAGCTTTTGTCTAAAAGCTCAGACTCAATGTCAACTGAAGGACCAACCATCCTCCTGTACTCCCCTCTCTAGCTTTACCAAAACCGTATGTCTGACAGCAGAACCCCATGCGTACCCATGTAGGCGTATTACTGCCACATGCTGATGTGTGATAAAGAGCCACTGTCCTTTGCAGCAGGCGGCCGTAACACGCTAATTGTAGACCTGCACAATTTTAGCCAATTAACTCAACCTTCCCTAACCTGTCCTTTCCCTAATCTGTCTTTTCTGACACGTACACCAATACACAGGTGTGGTGATGGAAAACATCTCGGTTTGTGTATTGACCCTCAGGACAGCAAGAACTGCCCTGCTCTCATTGCGCATGTGCCATATATGTTAAAAAAAAAATTACCTTAAAAGTGGACATTTCTTCAAGCAGAATTATTCTTATACTCCTACACCCGCCACAGTGATCATGAGCCCAGCAGAACAAGGCCTTGGGAAAAAACCCAACCCTGAAGTTTTCTGTAATACTTGACTGTAGAGTGACATTCTTCTGCAGGGTATGGCATCATTTATGGAGAGCCAAGTTTTAAAATACAAGTTTTATGCGTTAGAAATTTATCAGTCCTGCTCCTAACAAACAGGCGTCTGCATTATATCATCCACCCTTCTATCTGTTGCTAATTGGCCTCCTTGTTGACAAGTCTCAGCAGCAAGGTTAAGTACTGGCTGTAAAAGCAATCTAGCCTCTTGCCCGAGGGGGTCAGAGCTCAGGCAGACCGTGCAGGAGCCCGCACAGCCTCTTCTCTGCTATATATTTTCTGGGAGCTAATAAAACACCAGCGCAATCACTCCTACCCGGAGGTCTGCCAACCGCTACAACGTCTGCGGAGCTGCACTGAGCGGTATGTCAGCTTCTCATCGCAGAGGCACTCAAGCAGTCCGCACGGGAAAAGGCATCATCTTTTGCGTCGAAGTTTTGCAGACTACCAGTGAAGCAGCTAAAACTTCCAGAAGCGACAGCCAACCTTGGGTGCGGGGTAGCCGAGGCCCAACTGCCCAGCAGGAGCCCCTGGAGAAGGGATGGGGCTGTGCTTAGTGCCCCGAGTTCGATGCCCACTGAAAGGGGAGTGTCTTCAAGGTGATTCATCTTGATCTAACAAATCCACTAGCTGCTTTTTAAAATCTTGGCCAAAAAATCCCGGTGGGAGGCCACAGGGATCAACCAGCTGCCTGTTTCCCAGGAGCGTGCACCAGCTGGTGTACGGCACCGCTGGCATCGAGCCCAGCGGGGCAGCTCAGATGTCGCACGTGTCATGGCAAATCCAGGCGCGGTTAACAGGTTACATCAGAGCCAAAGACCAGAACTTGGATAGTGGGCTTGTGGCACAGTGCTCGGGAACACGCTGCTGTGTGCACTAGGAAGCCATCCAGTTGCTAGGTACCAGGCAGTGCATCAGAAGTGCAGCTGTTGTGCTTTCACATGTGCACAACAGCTGTCTGACCAGCGCAGCAGTGGCTATATCTACATGTACGACTCTCTTAAGTATCCACCATCTTAAAAAGGAAAAGGGGTAGGGGGGTGAGGGGGGAAGAAAGAAAAGGAAAAAAAAGGTAATTCAGAGCTGGAGCTGAGTAGTAGCAGGGGTGGAGGACGGGGACACACATGAACTCAAAATGTGTTATTAAGTTAAAAAAAACAAAAAAAAAAAACCAATGAAGGAAAAAACCCAACACACACGCACCCACTTCCAAATAAAAACCCAACAACTGTACAGCAGAAGAGCACAAAGTGACACTCTGGCACTGCTTTGCAGCCTTGTGAAGCCTCTCTGACCTGCTTCCCTACCTTTAAGATGGGTAGGGAGGGCATTCCAGGCTAGGAGGTGGGTTTGCTTTGTTTTGTTTTGTTTTTCAGTTGCTCCATTTCCCTCCCCCTCAACTGTAATTAAAACGCAACATATGGCACAACCCTGAAAAAACCCTCACAAAACCAACAGGTTTTCCAATTTAGGCAATAGTCAATGAAAAGAGGCTTTGAGTTCCTGTACTGTCCTCTGTTGTTTGCATGTAGTTCTGCTCTACTTTCCTTTTCAAATCTCTACATTCTATCACATACCTTTTTTTTTCTCCAGCGCTTCTCAGACAGCATTTCACTGGAACTGCAGACTTTGGATTGTTACTGTTCCGGAAGGTGCCTGTTTAAATAGAGAACAGAAACACGGTCTCTACCACTGGGCCCCTAGACCTTCGTGCCAGTGTTCGCAGCGCAGCCTCCTGTGATCAAACCCCAAACCAGGCCCCGCTTTCTGGCCGGGCGACAAAATAGCAAATACTTTGTTGGTTCTGTCCCTGTTACTGCATGTTCATTCACATGCCAGGACTGAAGAATTTGCTTTTTAACAGATTCAACAGGAAGCCAGTTGGGAGGGTCAAAGCTCGTAATTGATGTGCTCACGCGTAGCAGAGTAGGACTTCAGACCCTATTTATGCATAACTGCGGGAATGACTACGAGCACGCTCTCCCCAGCTTGCTCTCGCTGCCTCCTTAAGCATTTTGCCCCAGATAACCATGTGAGCCCGGTCTAGCCCCTACTCAGGAAAGGCTGGCTTCTCTCTGCCCGAACACCCACAACAGCAGCACTACCACTGCAATGCCCAACACCGACTCATTTGCCAAAAACGGCAGACCTAAGGGCTGGAGCACAGCCCTGCCCGGCCAGCAGTGCTGGGGTGCTGTGCAGCGTCACGCACACATGGTTTGTCTGGGTACTGACAGCGAGTGTTGCTTGAGGAGAAAGCAAAAAAGTCATTTGGCTTCCTTGTAGGACTAACTTTGTTAAAACTATGTGGGTAGATTAATGCAGAACTTCTTGCTAGAACCAGAAAAATAAATTATGATAAACTATAAATGTCTTTTATTTCTTGTATTGCAGGGATGAATGCTTTCCTGATACCCAGACTTTCCAGTACACAGTGTGCAACTGCGTTCCATTACAGTCAGAGGCACTAGTTATTTTAGCAAGAAAATCATAGTGGTTTTTTGTCCAGAAATTGAGAAAAAAAGTTTAAAAGGCACAGGAATATAAGTAAAGGTAAACAGTTGCAGGAGTGCCGTCTCCATATGATTCTGAAATAATATGCATACATTGGTGGCTGTCACGCATGCCAGTGACACTTTTAAGACATACCAGAATAGCTCTAGCTGCAGGTGTTATCAGAGCAATGCCTGTTTGCACTCTGAATATTTAGTAAGCAAGCACTAAGACTTCATGGCTTTATACCTAGCTACCTATTTTAGCAGGACTGCGCACCTAGAACTTAAAGGAAAGGTCTAAATATAATGTTAATGTGATTTAAAAGTACATACTGCATCTTTTAAATTGACATTTCGATTAAAAATAAGTAAGATCCAGTTGTTTAGTGACACTGCGACTAAGATTGCATTTTTACCAGTCAAGTTTCATTCTTATTCGGTGACAGACTTCTCTTAAGATAGACAGAGTCAGGAAGAACAGTTCTCCAGTCACTCAAACCAGGAATATATAATTAAGGGTGCACTTAATCACTTCCCAAAATTGGGAAATCACATCTTATGGATAAACACATTTACAATAGACATGTTTCATGATAAACACATTGTTACTTTCCTGTGGCTCGTCATTAAAGTGAGTAATGGTGTAATAAAATTTCATTCACATGTGATTTTAACAGGAAAACAACGCCATGTGCGCTGCAACAGGTTATTATGTACATCTACGCGTGCATACCTGCCATCTCTAAAGCTCTCCCAAGTACTTCTTCAGCTTGGTTTCGGCAGCTCTGCTGCACGGCAGTGAGCCCATCGGCACGTACAGGTTTGGCAGTGCTCAGCTGCGGGGGCATGGTCGCAGCACGCCCCACACATCACCTACTGGCCCAACGCTCGTTTGGTGCTGAGCTCCAGCTGCTTGGCAGGCGTGCTGCAGTCATGGTAGCGTCTGTACCTGGAACGGCACCCCTTCCACGGCATTCCCAGTGTGCTGTCCCGGCTCAACTGATGTAACAAGGAATTAAACCGGGAAAAAAAAGAATCCACTCATGTTTTCTTCTAAACTCTGTTTAATTAACCAAGGTCCCTTCGGTGCTGCCATAGTAAATCACACCTGACATACTCCTAACGCGACTGCCCAAGACGTGAGTACTTAGATACAGAGGCAGAGCTGACCTGCTGCCACCAAACCGGGTCCTTTCTTTAAACCTATTTGTATCTCCGGCACCGCGTTGTTCCCCAAGTTACATGTAACGACACTATGTAAAAAAGCACTTTCTTTGCTGCTGTGACACACTAAATACCCGCTCACTACTTACACTGCAAAGCAGCCCCTGAGTAGTCTTCCCCAAGCACTGCTATGGCCCGCAGCAGGCCCCTGAGCTGGACAGAGTCCCACGCTGCTCTCGCCACAAGCAGGGGCCACTTTGTACTGGTGACCATTGTGTCACCCTCCTCTGGCCCTCTCCGCTGACATGAAAAGCTCATTCTGCTCACGGCTCACGCCCATACGTGGTAAAAGGACTGACCCTGCCAGACTGGCCCACTCATTCCTCAGTTCCAGCCAGTGTCCTGCTTCAGGGTAAATGCAACTGGCCAATGCTGCAGAAAGAAGAATTACACAACAACAACAACAAAAAAATAGCCAGAAGTTGGGATCGCTCAGAGGTTTCTTCCAGTGGAATGTTTTCCTGTCAGACAAGTTTTAAAAGAAGTTTCTTGTGGAGAATTGTGGCTCCTGGCAGTGAACGCCACTGGCCATGTTCTGACCCGCTGCCTCCGGATCTGTAAATCCTTTACAAAGAGGCTCTCCCGAGCATTCTTTAGAAACTGGATGTTTTCCATCAGGATTTTTGGTTCTGTCACTCTGACAGCCAGTTCCTCAACTTTTACATTTGCCATTGGCAGCACAAGTCATGTGAGTAATGCCGTTGGTTTTTTGTCACCTGATCAGTAGCTTGGTGAGATCCAGGCTCTTATCTGGTGGTAAAGACCAAGAATCCTCCACCTTTCAGGAGCCAAAATGAAATGGGTGGGTGGTTTTTTTCTGTAATTCAGAAAATTTGTTTCCTGTGCAATCTTTTTTAGACTAGACTAGGGCTAGACTAACAGACGAACTGAGACACCTAACTTACTTTTAATAACCAAATAAAGCAGATCACCAAAATCATCACTGGCAGCGAAAGCAAGGCCAGGACTCTGAAGTCTCTCATGTGAACGTTCCCTAGCTGCCAAAAGCTTGCATGGTTCAAAGCTCGCTCTTGGCACTGCCAAATGACCAGGGACTACCTCCTCCCAAGTCATCTGTTGGTTTGTGACAGGCCAAAAATTCAAAGAAATCCCACAGCTCTGTAGCTCTTTCTAGAAACCCCAAAAAGAAAGGCAATTTACCTCTCCTCTGAGATCTGCTGTCTTTACTTAATGTTGACATTGAATTTACAGCGTAAACACTGAAAGCCAGAGAACTTCCACCCCAGCAGTACTCACAGCAGTGCACGTACTTGGCTCCTCTCACTCTATCCTTGCAGAGGGTGGCCCACTCGTCGGAACGAGTTGCAGCGTCGTAACGTATTATTTATCCTTATTCTACAGTAAGATTGCAAAGTCCCTTCAATCTTCTCATCACAGGCCCAGTGACGCAAGGGGTCTTTCTGAAGACTGCTTTCCTGTTAACATAAAAGGAAAAATCACCTGCAAACACCCCATAACACAACACATATTGTCATTCAAGTGAAATCTGAAAACTTACGCCATCCCAAGGAAGCACTCGGCTTGAATTCTGACGGGAGCCTTGCTCCCCCTCTCCTTCCTGGCAATAAATAGCACAGCCAACAAAGAAAGCAACCTTCAAGGAAAGATCCCTTCCCACCTATTCAAAGGTCTTTGAAAGATCTCCTGGGAAGGTGGGAGAAAACAGAGAAACCTCCCACCCACGGCCACAGCCCGCAGGCAGCTGCTCCGTACTCTGAGGCTGCAGGGAAGAAAGCCTCAGCCTTTCCAGACCCAGCAGGCACTCTGGGGCGCTGGGAAGGCACGGCCCGTGAGAGGGCAGCGGCCTGTCCACACACCGTCCATTTGCCCGCGCTGCTACATCTCACCGTGCTCCTGACAGTAACCACCGTTTCTTTTACCGATGGACAATCCAGCACGTGCCAGACCCCCCCGGTCGGCAGGTCACTGAAGGGAGGACCTAAGGCTTGGGTGGCAACACCTGAGGTTGGCAATACAGCCCTCCAGGAACGCAGGGGCAGGAGGCCAAGGCTCTAACCAAGGAGCTGCAGGAAGGCCCGAAACCAACACTTTGTCACCGGCGGGCCCCAGGTGGCTGTGCTCCGAGCGAGCCTGCGGGTTACCCTGGACAGGAGAGGTGCCAGGAAAGAGATTCATGCAGCTTAACTTGCTCTTTGGGGGGGATGCATCCACCATCGCTCACAGGCTGGCCCTGAAACAAAACAACTGTTTTTTCTTAATTTATAAGGCATGGAAGTTAACCTTGAGGTACTTCCACAGTTCAAAACGTGGCTCTTTTTTCCCTGTTCACGATCAAACAGTACAGTGTAATTCAAACCCACGTCCTGGCAAGGTGAACCGCAGCCAGCCATACCAGCTGCTCAGGGCACCCGCTTCCAATGATCTACCCTCTTTCCTGCTCAAATAATGTCAGAAGATTAAGTCACCTGACTTAAGTAATTACCCATCCTCAACCCCTGGCTGCACATGTTTCCTTGCCTGTGTTGCCACTATATCACATGTCCCTTCAACTATACAAGATTTCTTTTACAGAAAATGTGAAATAATGCAAACACACTAAATACCACAGTGCACTGACTTTTTTTGAACACTTTAGATACAGTATTTTCTGTACCACAGTGCACTGACTTTTTTTGAACACTTTAGATACAGTATTTTCTGTACCACAGTGCACTGACTTTTTTTGAACACTTTAGATACAGTATTTTCTGTACCACAGTGCACTGACTTTTTTTGAACACTTTAGATACAGTATTTTCTGTACCACAGTGCACTGACTTTTTTTGAACACTTTAGATACAGTATTTTCTGTACCACAGTGCACTGACTTTTTTTGAACACTTTAGATACAGTATTTTCTGTACCACAGTGCACTGACTTTTTTTGAACACTTTAGATACAGTATTTTCTGTACCACAGTGCACTGACTTTTTTTGAACACTTTAGATACAGTATTTTCTGTACCACAGTGCACTGACTTTTTTTGAACACTTTAGATACAGTATTTTCTGTACCACAGTGCACTGACTTTTTTTGAACACTTTAGATACAGTATTTTCTGTACCACAGTGCACTGACTTTTTTTGAACACCTTAGATACAGTATTTTCTGTACCACAGTGCACTGACTTTTTTTGAACACCTTAGATACAGTATTTTCTGTACCACAGTGCACTGACTTTTTTTGAACACCTTAGATACAGTATTTTCTGTACCACAGTGCACTGACTTTTTTTGAACACTTTAGATACAGTATTTTCTGTACCACAGTGCAGTGACTTTTTTTGAACACCTTAGATACAGTACTTTGTTTTCTGTTCGAGTTTTGTGGTTGGTTTTTTTCAGGAAGAAACTGCAGACAATCCACGTCAGCAGCCATATTAAAACAAACAAGTCTTTCTGAACAAAAGGTGCTCTTTCTAGAGACTCAGGCTCACTCATTAACTCCAGAGTTAATGGACTGCAGATTCTTCAGCTTTTGGAACATACAATTTGAAAATTTTTAGAGGAAGATTGATCTTTATTTATATACATCTATAAATAAAGACTTCATACTGTGACACCAGCCACTGAGATGCACGATAGGAGTTCAGCGTCTTTTGAAGAGAAACAGTCAGGATTTTGGGCAAGGGACTACAAGCATGGATCCTCTTCTAACTCCAGCTGCAAAATGCATTTTCCCTTTTCAAATCCCTTGCTGGTGAAGAGGGCTGCATCTGTCAGGTGCCTCTTACTGCCAGGATTGCCACCTGCCCTCTCAGGCTAGAGAAGGGTCTGTCAGCCTCTGCCAAATGAATCAGAAGACAGTGATGCAAAGATACGGCGTGGAAGGAAATGACAGAGAAGAGCTTTGCAAAACTGGGATTTTGCTCTTAGTAACAATAAGTAGCACGAATTTCACACTGGCTCTAGCAGCTTGCCATCTATGAACAGAAGCAAGGAAAAAGGGAACAATACACAGTGCAATCCACTGCCATAAAGATTGCAGAAATACACCTTCATGGGAATCTTAAAATATGAAGAGAAGGAAAACTTGAGGGATGGATAGTTTTAGGAAGGCCAAACCATGTAAACAAAAGGTATCAAGAACAAATACGGGGGTGGGAGCGGCAAGGATCCAAACGGAGTGGAATGTGTTTGGGCTACAGAACCCAGGTATCCTGACTAGGAGCGATGCCTTGAACTACTTAACCACAAACAGGTCTCTTGAAAAATGTTATGCCCCTAAAGGTATTTACACAACAGCTGGGGGTCCTGATCTTCTCTCCATCAGCTGCAAAACATTTCATACCCTCAGCAGTTCTGGCCCATCACAAAGCAGTGAAAAAGCCCTGGTCAGAAACAAGTCAGAAATGCAAAAACCCAGAAGGAAATGAGACCAGAGGCAACTGATTTAGGACTGTTCGCTGTTTTCTTTAGCATGTTTTCCCTGGGTCTGAGTAGTCCGATACACTTCTGAAGGCGCATGGAGCAATTTGACATATTGAAGAGCGGGAAAAAAATAAAAAGACAGTAACAAGTGGTTGTTCCTTTTACCTTAGCTGTAAATCTGAGAACAACACCCAGTCTGCTGCATCAATCCCAAACAAGCGCAGGCAGATATACAGCATGCTGCTTGCCCTGACCAAGCCATAGAGCAGCAGAGAGAAAAATAAGGCTCTCTAGCAAGACATAAAAACACTCCAATCTGTTGTAAATAAGAGTCCAGTTTGAAGGAGGTCTGAACTCTCCTAATTCCAGAAAAACACCGCTACTGCCTAGACAGAAGGAGCCTACGCACAGAGGCCCAACAGCCCTGTAGCAGATGCAGATTTCAGCTGGTAGTGTGAACGCTTTCAGGGAGCAGTGTGGCGCAAGAACACTATTCACCGGGATTAAAAAAAACAAAACCAAAACCAAACCCCAAACATTTCAATCAGCTCAAACTAAATCTTTGACAGGGGCAAGCACCATCTTGGTGGGTTTTCTAGGGGGAGATAAAGAATTTCTGAGGAAGTACAACTACCCTTAGGGGAGGCAATCTGATCACCAACGCCACGACCACCTTGCTGTAAGTCCAGCGGATCTGCTGATGGGTCACAAAATCTCTAGGTTGTTTCACGTCATGCCTGGTGTTAAAATACTATATGTTTTGACAGGTTTGTAGGAAGAAAATTAAAGACCGACAGCAGTTCCTCTAGCTTCTGGAAAGGATTCATACCAAGAGGAACCACTAAGCCATCTGGTGCCAGAAACACAAGCCACACAGCTGCTGGAACCTCCCTTTCTGCTACAAGGGCTCAAGCTTTGCACTGCCCAAAAGGCGAGCCCATGAGCATGAACTGAGAGACTCTCTAAAGAGAGAATTTGTCTTTTTTTTTTTGTAGGATGTTTTACTCTGGTCTCTCTGGAGCTCCCTAGTAGGGAAGGCAGATGTACTCAATGCTGAGATCATGTAGCTATCACCATTTACCATGAATCATTCAGCATCAATTACAAGAGACTATTTATTTTGTCTCCCTTGCTGAACCTACGCTGTTTTTCCTATGTGGGACTGTTTGACTATGTCTGGCTGACTTGATCACCAGGAAGAATGAAAGCAGGACGCCTGATCAAGTACCAAAACGTCACTCAAAACCACTAACATTTACAGTTCAATCTCTGATCAGTTATTTAACCAACTTCAGTTGTGAAAACTTATTTGTGGTTTTAAAAAAAACAAGCCTCAAAAAGTCTGAATCCACTTGAAAATAGTTGAAGAGATGAATTAGTAAAAAAAAAAAACCAACCAAGAAAACAACAAAACAAACACCACCAAAAAACCCCACACTGCTATTCAGTACAAACAACAAACTAGATAGAGGCAGGGAACATCTACAGTGTTTTTTAAAAGCATAACTATTATGACTGGTACTTCTGAGAACTAAACAGAGCAAGCTCTCCAGTGTTTTGACCTCCAGAAGGTCACGTTCACAAGTCAGCGACCATCAGAGACAAGCTGGCATTTCCAGTGCCCACAACAATAGATCCAATTACTTCAACCAACAAGCATTAAAAAGCAAATGCAGCACATAAAGCTCCTATTGCTTTGTTAATTCAAATACACATATCCACAGATATAAAGATGAGAGAACAGCACCCTTGCCATTTCTGTATGCTATACATGCTCTGTTTTCTTAACTTTCCTTACACATACTTTTTTTCCCCCTCAGCGTTTGCCTGTTTGGAAACACTTCACCCAAACTCAAATGAAAACAGGGCTGAGTAAACTGATTCAATAACTATGTTTTGTGAATGTCATTCTTCCCACCATTATTCACTGCAATTTTTCAGACTCGGCTAAGAAAAAAGCACCCTTTTGTTCCTTTTTCAATTGCAGATGCATAGAACTAGGTGCTCAGTAAAAAAATAAACTCCAAACTTCATACTTACTACTCAGTGACTATTTTGAATTTGCCAAGTAACCTAGCAGTTCAAATAATTGATTTAGAGGAAAAACAAGGCACAGAAACCTTCAGTAAGTACAACTGCTGAAACTAGTAAGTTAAAGGGGATCAACAGTATTTCATAAAAGGCAGATTTTAAAAAAAAATATCCAGCAATACCTACCAGATACCCCAGCCCTGGGGACATTTGGGACCAAATCTCAATGAAAACCCCTTCACAAGTACTCAGCATCCTCTCCCCTGCCCCACCGGTGGGGTTTGCCTTGCCCCCTGGAAGGCCTAAAGACCATCGCCAAGTCTGGCACCTCTGTGGGCTCCCATGCTTGCACCTTGGCTCCTGCGCTGCCCAGCTGTGCTAGCACTGGCTCAGTCTCACACAACAGGGCGAGAACTTGGCCACCGAAATCCTCTAACACCTCTGTATTCTCCCCGGGCACAGAGCTCTGCTCAATGACTTCCAGGCGGCACAGGAAAGCACCCCGGCGGCTGCCCGTGGGCGCACAGGCACGTACTGATTGCAGAGAGGAGCTGCGCTGATCTGAAAGGTGAGATGAATATGCAGTTTAATGTGGCTGTTAATGGGGAGGCAATTTAAGCCTACTCTGTAAATGAATTTTTACTTTAAATAAAGTTGTTCCAGGAATGCCAAAACTAAAATACCTATCAGGAGTAGACAAAACTAACCGTGGAAGCAATATGGTCCCAGAAAAAGGCAACGTAGCTGATTGTAGTTGCTAATTATATATTATTAAGGACATTATACAGTGACCTATTAATTCACCTAGAGCCCTTTGTTGCTCTATTATCAATAACAAATGGGAACCTTCTGTACTATTTTGGGAAATGACCTTTCTCCACAGAGTAGTGTAGCAGGAGCCAGGAACCTCCAGAGCTGTAATTCCAGCTCCACCATTGACTTGCTGCATGATAAGGGAAAGTCGCTTTAACCTCTCAGGGGCCGTTTCTTTTTCTGTAAAGCTGTAGTGACACTCGCCTACCTCTCAGTTCAGTGGAGCGCTTTGCTCAGTTCAAATATTCGAGCCGAGCTTTGAGGATGCAAAATGCCAGATCAGTGTGACACACTGCTGCAGCTGCTTAAGGATTTTAACACAGCAGAAATTCAGCTGCAGCTGGAAGAACGTACTGCGCAGAGCTATAAGATTCCCTTCTCACAGGTGAGAACTTATCGCCACTGGCTTTAGGCTGCAAGTCACCACCTAGTAGCGTTTAACCCATCAGCTACATATCAGCTACAGAGTTTCTGAACACGCAAGAATGAAAAGCTGAGTACTCTTCCCCACCTACATGCCAGCAGAATTCAGGGTAATGTTAACAACTCCCGTAATGGCAAAAGATGCACCTAAAGTAACACCATGCAGAGACCGCAGGGTGAAAATTATTGGGACGAGCAGAGTGCACAGTGGATACTCATTTTATATAGTCTGGTATGTTTCAAATGTAAAAAAAAAAATAATACATAGTTGGGTCATAGGAAGTTACAGAGATTAAAAATTAGAGCAGGGACTGTAACAACACCGGCTCTTTCTCTCTCTAAATAAATAACTAACTACATTAAAGTCATGACTAAATGAAGTCATTCTGAAAACATGAATTATTTAATTTGCTTTGGCAGAGTATTCCCAGGCTTAACCCCCTCAAAAATGTGGTAAAAGGTGGGAAACAAGATGATCAGTTTACGAATTACTGGCAGGTACATAAGCACACAATAACGTTATAGCAAGGCTATACTCCCAACTTCGAACAAACCAATCACTTAACTCTTTTCCAAAGGGCAGAGATCAATTTATGTTCAACATCTTACTTCTCTCCCGCCTCACCACAAAAGAAAAGGTTGATTCTGAAACAGCATTTGAGTTGTCTAACTCCCTTTCATAATTTCACCAACAGCCTCCTAAATAGAACTGTGTGGCTTGAGACCCGTCCCTCTGGAGGAGATTCCATTTCAGTTTCTTTGTAACTGACAGCACAACTCAAATTCCTAAATCTGCATCCCCAGTTCTTTGAAAACAAAGCAAGTCTCAGGGCATAGAAGACAACCTGAAAGCCATGTCACCACCCCCACATTTATGAGGACGCTCCCAGGGTGAACGCTGTTCCTCCATCACGACGATCCTCAAATGCCCTCAGAAACTCTTTAGCTATCATTTAAAAGCACTGTTTTACAGACAGATAGCAATATAGTTGACACAGGCATGTAAGCATGACATGATTCAAGTTTTATAAGAATTAAATTCTAGCAGTTGCTGAAATCCAGATTGAACTACGGCAGAATTCTAGACCTCGGCTATGGATCCATGGATATACAGAAAACAAAGGACTTGAACACACGTTACTTGGCAGGCGGTCGGGTGTAACACTTCAGAAACAAAGGTGGGTGTTTCCTCTCCTGGGCAGAAAGGTTTGACTCGTGTGGAACACCATGACCCGAAGACACGGGCCCTTACGGTCACTTTTGATTCTACAGCTTACTCCTGCAACATTTTGAAATTGATTTTCTTTCACCCAGCAGCTTCATGAGAACAGTTTAAATTGCAGCAGCAGCCCAAGATCAGTAGGGGAAGAAATGAGGCAGTTGCTAAGAGAGCCTTTTACCGGTTTACGAAAGTGTACCCTCAGATGGGCAATCGCAGCCCTAAGGCGGACTGACCCCGCCTGGGCCAAGGACCGAGCGCCGGAGGGCTGCGCGCTGCTGCCCAGCCCATCTAAGGGCTCCCTGGGAGCACTGCAAGGGAGCTCCGAGGGCTGCGCCTGCTCCCAGCCACCCCTCGGGCTCCTGGGCACGTCGCTGCTGGTCCAGCAGTGTCATCAGAGACCTTCCTAAGCAGTTGTTTTCTCTGTGAATCACCGTCACTGTTTCATCGAGAATCATCTAGAAAATGAAGTTACTGAGAAGTTGGCTGAGGGGTAATTTTCAGAATCAAAAGATTCAACTTTGTCATCTGCAGCAATTTGTTTCTCTCCGTTGCAATTTCTTGGTATCCAAACAATGTGGTTTACTACAAACGCTCTGGATTAAGCACAGGAGGAGAGAAAATGTTACGGCATTTAGATTTAGAAACAAAAAAACCATGAGTAGCCTTAATTCTGTCCAGCTTGTGCAACATTTAAATCTCTATTTCAGCTTTCCAATGCAACATTATTTTTCTTTGTGAGTTATGCAAGTCTTGTTTGTGAAAATATTTCCTTTTGGCATGATTTTGTGATGCAACCTACCTAAGGAAATGCCACACTAACCCAAGGATCCACTTAGTCCAGCCTTAATCTGAAGCAACAGCCAATAAAGAAAAAAAATTATGAAACCAAAACACTTCAAACTGTCCCACAGAAATGTTTTCCTTTGAACTTCAGAAGAGACAGGACACCAGAGCAAAACAGGCTTGTGAGACACACCCTTACTGCCTAATGTGTTGACCTCTGCTGCTCTTAACAGGTACCAATGAGTCCTGCAGTGTGGATAGAGGGGAAGAGTCAGTAGCGGAGAAGGGGGGAAAGGAGCAAACCAGCAAACTGATAAGGCATTATTTTCCACATAATGTCCACAAGCTTACAGATATCTCAGGATCATAACATTTTTGGCAGAAGCAGTATACAAATCCTTAGCCGTTTCTTACTTAGACCTGGAAGTAAAAGACAAGCATCCGAGTAACAATAAAAGCTCCTAGCCTAAGCTTCCGACATCATAAAGCACATTAATTGTTGCAGTTCGTGATGTCACTAAAGATCCTTTGTCCAGTCAGACTAACCATATACAGTTTAGAAGTAAGGTGAAACGAGCAGCTTACTCTCTGCACTTATTTTACAGGCTTTGCCAGATTTCACCAGGCAAAAAATAAAGGAAACTTGTCCTTATACCTACATTCAGTGCAAATCCCTAATAATTTTCAAACACATTCAATATCCCTTCTAGTTCAGTTTGTGAAATCCCCCCTGTAAGATGCAAACCAGGAACTTCTTAGCACCCTTTCCTCTGTGGATTATTTTGCCTACTCCAAAACACTAAGAAACCTTCTCTAAATAAGAATAATCCTTACTGCGATGGGTGAACTCTGTTTCTCCTGCCACGAGAGGAGGGTCTGCCATCACAGCCTGGGAACCAGCTTGGCTCCTTTTCCCCATAAGCAGCAGGACGCATCTAAGCACAGTTGGCTTGTCTCTAAACTTCCCATCCTCCACACCTTCCTAGGATGGTGCCTGTTATGTTCTAAGACTTGATGAGAGAGAGAAAGAAGACTAAAGGGTAAAGGTAACAAAGGGGTCAAGAACAGATGGTTTCCCCCAGATGCTGCTAACAGACACGGAACAACATTTTCGCACGACTTCAGAAATCCTTGTCCTCTGCCGGTGAGCTCTGTCCGAGCCTGGGTTCACCAAGGTTACAGGAAAAGAAAAGGTTGTACTTCTGTTGATCAACGCTGCTAAGCAACAAGTCATAAAAACTAACATGACTCTTGTCTTCCGCTGGCTGCAATTAGAAAACTACAAACAGGATCTTTGTGTCACAGATTCAGGGCTCAGAGAAACCTTTAGCTGCGTGACTCGGTAATGCTGCCAGCCAGGCAGGCAGTGAGAGTACCTGCTCATCGCACATACATCTTGCATCCCCGGCCACTGCAGGCTGCCACAGTGCAGGTCAGCTCAGACATCTGAAGTTATCATACTCTTTAGGTTATAATGCTCACTTTCAACAGAAGAAACAGAGCAAAAAACCTGCTGATCCCTGATTAACTTTATAAATATTTGAGTAATTTAAAAAGGCGTGTTACTAAACTAAAGCTTTATTACACTACCAGTGAAAGAGAGCTAAACATAAGAGAAAATGGAAGACTTCGTAACTAACATACAGCAGGAACTCACTTTGCCGTAGTATTTTATGGAAAAATACAGAAATCTCATCATGCATTCCGAGAAGTGAAACTTCTTGGTTACAAATGAAAAAAATAATTTACAAGGACTACAAGGACTTCTAGCTTCTCCCCACTCAGAGCACAACTGCAAACAAAACCAGCTAGTTCCAAAGGACAAGCATCTACATTAGACTAGTCCTACGCAACTTACAAATCCAAAAGATAGAAAAGGGAATTTAATTTATCATTTTTGTAAACCTCACGCAGCAAATGCTGCGGGTCACATCAGCTTCTGTGGCTTGCCAGTGAACTGTCATTCTATTATTAACTATTAACATAAGATAATACTTATGTTCCCATGAGAGAAAAAAAAAAAAGAGAAAACCAGACATTCTTCTTGTCACTCCATAACGTACCTTTTCCATAGACTACCATGAAGGTCAGGTCCCCTCTTCCCTGTTCGTTCACCAGCTGAACCATACCTTGCTACAGCAGCAGGGAACAGAATATGGCTATCATACTTCCATTCTAAGTATGTACTAGAACTGCTTATAAGTTTTTCATTTTGAAATTGTTATTCTCTATTCTTGATCCACAGATTTTGTTAATGTTCTAACATGGGATGGGTGGGTTATTTTGAAATAAACAGTAAGGAATATGACCATGGAATTTCTGAACTAGTTTTCAGAAGAGGAACCCTGTTGTTAATCAACCTGTGCAACGCTGATCATCCAAATCGTAAGTTCCAGGGGAACACACTGATTTTTCTTTAAATACATGTTTCATCAACTTTTGTTCATTCTTAAAATTATCTATGTTTTAGAATAGTTCAGCAGGAATAATTATGAAGGCACACTAAGCTCTGTAACAATGTTTCTCATTTAACTCACGGATAATGTTACTCCTTGACTGTGCATCCAAGGGGGGAGCAATCGAGCACACTGAGTAAGGAAAAGGAGAAATAAATATGTTTACATGAGTAAGGAGCAAGCCAATAATTGAATCTTGCTGCATTACTTTAAGAAAGAAAACTTCAGGAAGGGAACTGCATAACGTTAAAAAAAATTAAAATAATCTATATTTATTACTTAGATTGGCTCAATGCCCATCCCCAAAAATCTCAAGACTCACAAACAGCCAACACTGCAGATTTCACAAATAAAGACGGAACAAGTGTGCATAACAGGAAGTAATGAATTTACAGAAGGCAAGGGCAGATTAGGTATCAAGGAAAAGTTTTCTATTACTTGAAGCAGGACATTACAACAGAACAGTAGTCAAGAAGGGGTCACTGGGTCCTGTCACTGAAAACAGAGAGATTAGATATGAAAGGAGTAAGTCACACTGACAGCATGAACGTGCTAAGAGCATTTTTTCAACCTTAAGTAACACGGCTGTAAATATACATGGGGCTCAGAGTAAAGGCTACTGAACTGTAACCCTTATACCGTACCGACCTGTTCCAGAGTCCTGGGTAAATCACTTGATCTCACCACACCTGTTTTTCCAGCTGTGAAACACCAGCAACATCTATTACACAGGGACCTGGGGAAAAGTTTCACACTTACATACAGCTGCAAGCTCCTTCATAGGATATCAGTTTGTGTATCTGAAGAGTTTGTTCCTTACCTCCCATATCAATTTGACTAACAGTTTATCATACCTCTAGGTACAAACTTAATCTTGCTGTATTTTCTCATAGTTTTACTATTTTCTCATACTGTTCTGCAGTAGCTGTGGTTTTAAATGTTGAGAGCAACTTCACAGCTCTAGAAACAAAGAATTTGTCAACATCCTACTCAACAGATTTGTTTAATATCTTTTCTCAGAAGCCTGTTTACTCGAACGACTATGTTTTAATGCATTTTACCCCACTAAATCCCACAGAGCTAGAAATAATGAGCTGAAAACGCTCTTCTCTATCTTGGGAAATACTGGATTGTTGCTAAATTGTACCCTACCAGCTAAAGCTATGCGGTCCTTCTGAAGACAATACATTTCCCAGCCTGTGAGGACATAAACAAAACCGCACAATTAATTGAACAGCAGCTGACTCCAAAACATGTCACAGCAAAATTCTACAAGCTATAAACCAAACAATTTGACTCTCACATGTGAAGCTCGTTCGTAGTTTGCACAGTACAGCTTTTCAATTTGGTAAGGGAATCACTGAAACACAAAGCAGGGACCCCTTATCTACTGTGCCATTTCCAAAGACTCTTTTCAGTATAAGGTTATTTCTCTGTCTACTGAAGCATGAGGCACAAATGAACACATGAAAGCGGCAAATCTAATTTTCATTAAAGCTCTGCTTTAAGAGGAAAATACAGTTGAATAAAATATAGAACTTACTTAAGCCATTGTACCGTCTTCTGCTAAAAGTTCATTAGTAAATTAATGACACTTTAAAAGAAGGAACAAAACGAGAAAATGATGGCCCATGGCTCAAGTGGATTGACAGATCTGCGTCCAGAAAACAAATTGTGAAAATGTGGCAAAACATACTCTGCTTGAGCAGCCATCACTTAAACAAAGCTGCAGGTTCTGTTTTACTTGCTTGGCAGTTCACGTGTAACAGACAAGGAAAACAGCAGTCCCTGACAAAAGAAAAAGCAGTGACAATAATAAAGGTTTGATCTAACAGACAAGCACAAATGAGGTCACCTCAAAAACTATCACCTGATACAAATGGACTATCAAGACACTGAGAACTCACCAGTTAAAAATGCTGATTCTCTCATCGATTCATTTTCCACCTGACTGTCATTTCTTCTACTAGGTACCATAAAAAAAAGAGTTAATATTTAAAGCTGAAGGAATATAAGACATTGCTTTCAGTTTGGGGCACTTTCCGTCATATTCAATGGGGACTGTTTAAATAGAAAAGAAACTGTAAGTGCTGCATTTTTTTCACAGCTCAGCACAGCCATAACGAAGTTGCTGTGCTTCCGTCACCACCTGCATCCCTTCAGCTACTTCTACGTAACCGATTGCAGCAATCCCAAATTACTCAGCTGGGATGCAAAGTTTAAGGAATAGGAATAAGGGGGTCAGAGCACTGAAGTTCAGACAATTTATGTGGTGGAAACTGCTAATAACAGCTACACTGGTGCAAAATTTCTTAATAAAGAAATGCCTTGGCTGTATGTCCCACAAACCACCACAATGCTCTTTGTTAGTATTTCACTGCAAATATACATGGGGATCATTGCTTTTAATTACAAAGTATTTTTACTTTGCCTTGTGGTTTGTGTTTTACTTTCCAGTCATACTTCGTATTTTTAGAGTAAAAATACACGGACAATTACATAGACACTGTCATACACTGGAAAAAAACCAAACAACTGAAATGCTAGTCTTGAGGATGGAGGCTTCTTCTGCATTAATTTATGCCTCTCTGACAAACCAAAGGAAACAAAATCCTCAGCATTTTCAACAGTCAATCATCTTTTCTAATAGTTCCCAAATTATACCTGCACAGGAATGAAAATTCTGAAGCACAGAAGTCTAGCTGGAAAAAGTAAACTTAGCTGGGAACACAATATAACAACTGGGATGAGGAGAAGAAACAAAAAAAAATTATTCCAGAGAAGAAAAAAAATGAAGGAAAAATGAAGAGGATCCAAGTACACCAGTTCATTGCTACCCTGGAATTCTCTCAAAAGTTCACTCAGGTTGCCAGAACAAAAATGCTGTGTGAAACACATACTTCTTTGGAAGTCAAACAGGTGAAACAAAGCTAAAATTAGAGACAACATACCTTTTATGTATGTGGCCAGAAAAACCAAAACTATAAAAATCATCACTTCCAAGTATTATTTTTTTAAAAGTCAAATTGTGGA
The DNA here is from genome assembly GCF_023634085.1 of Falco cherrug. Classification (NCBI taxonomy): domain Eukaryota; kingdom Metazoa; phylum Chordata; class Aves; order Falconiformes; family Falconidae; genus Falco; species Falco cherrug. The sequence goes on along the minus strand of NC_073697.1, from coordinate 14,602,822 downwards.
AGCAACAGTAGACTTATAAAATCTCCTACTTTACTGGTCTTCAAAAATAAGCATTTTTTCACTTTAGCCTTCATATTTCACAGAATTACAGAATCACAGAATTGCTTAGGCTGGAAAAGACCTTCAAGATCATCAGGTCCAACCATTAACCCAGGAGTGCCAAGTCGACCACTAAACCATGTCCATAAGCAGCGCATCTACACATTTTTTAAACACCTCCCAGGGATGGTGATCCCACCGCCTCCCTGGGCAGCCTGTTCCAATGCTTGACCACCCTTTCAGTGAAGAAATTTTTCCCAATACCCAATCTAAACCTCCCCTGGTGCAACTTGAGGCCCTTTGCTCTTGTCCTGTCACTCGTCACCTAGAAGAGACAGATCCCACCCGCCTACAGCCTCCAATCAGGCAGCTGCAGAGAGCAATAAGGTTCCCCTAAGCCTCCTTTTCTCCAGGCTAAACACCCCCAGTTCCCTCAGCTGCTCCTCACAAGACTTCTTCTCTAGACCCTCTAGATATTTAGTAAGTACAAGGTGAGCTCTGCTTTCTAGCTCATGGCTTAGGAAAATGCTTCCTCCAGATTTGTTCTCAAGGAAAATTAAAACAAAAGCCAAAAAGTACTTTTGGTTGTAAGCAGTCATGTCTTCTGCAGGACAGGGAACCCCAGACACAACTGGGCATTTTGTTTGAACCCCCAAAAATGAAGTCAGGTCAGAAAACCTCAAACCGTTATTACTACAGTTCAATTATTCTATTATAAAGGCATCATTTAAAACATCATGGGGGACATTTGTTCTGATGTCCACATTTAAGAGTCTAACTAAATCTTGCTTTAATGTAAAAACACCTATTTAGAAACCGAGATGGTTTAACTTCCTTTCTCCTAATGTATAGTGTATAATAACTGACTATAGCTTCCAAACACCACTATATTCTATTTATATGCATACAGTTTATTTAAAACTAAGAATGTTACCAGGTGCTGCCAGGGAGTCCAATATTCTTGTTGTCACTCAAGGTGAGGAAAGAAAAAGCAATCCATACTATCAACAACTGATGCTGTATTAGAATGGAAAGCTGCAGTGCCAAAAGCTCTGCAGAAGATCCCACGATTGGAATAAACCTCTGCACCACCACAAAACTTTCTCTCCCACCCACCCAAAACCAGTTACATTTTGACACAGGCATACACAGAGGTCTATGGCATTTTCAAATAGAAGATGTAGAAATGTGCTTTTTCCCAGTCTGTAGCAATCTCCGAGTAAAATCTGCTGTCATGATCTTCACATATACAGAATCCTACAGGATTTTTTTTCCAAGTACTAGATAGATATTCTGTTACTGTCTGCTGTAGTAAAACATTTGAATCCACACATGGAAAAACTGTATTTAATGTTCATGTTTACATAAATGACTTAACAAGAACAGAGTAGAATGTAATGCTTAGAGACCATCTTTGAAAGCTTTCAGTAGCAAGTCAGCTGCCAGCCCAGGAGACAACACACCACTAAGAACTTTTTCTTCTAGAAGTGGAATCTTATCCTTGACTGCCAAGTGACTCCGGAAATGTTCCAACATATTTTCTTGGATGAGATTCCACATCCACACTTTCTGCTGTCTCCGTCGTTTGGCAATCAACTCACCGCTTGTGAGCATGAGGTCATGAAATTCTGTCATTTTATCCCACATGTCCGAGATACCTTCTCCGGTTTTGGCAGAGATGCGCATTACCTGTTGGATTCAGAAGAATTTTTAAAGCCAAGTAACTACTGGGCTTGAGGGTTCAATTTTTGCATCAGGTAGATCGCATGAAAACTAAGAAATACATAAGACAAGCTTCAGTACACTCACTTCATGAAGCTCTAAGCAAAAACTGGAATGCTACCAATTATAAACGGACCCTGAGACCCATAGTATTTGGGATAAATAGGCCTTGTCCAACTGCTGTTATAATGAGTAAGAATAACTTTTAACGATTCCTTTAGCTAAAAGGTACAGTGTTGCTGTTTTACTGAAATGTGCAGTTAATTACATATTCTAGAAGATATACTCTGGTGGCTACTCTTTTGCACTTAAAATATTCCAGAAAGGAAGTATAGCGACTATTTTTTACATTTGCTTTCCAGACTAGGAATTCATTTTGCCAAAAGTATTTCAGACATCCAACATGATCTTTTAAATGGAACAGCTGTTTTTTAAAAAAAATAGGTCTCTCTCTTTCCCCAGTCTAATGGATAGGATACAGCACCTACACATCAATATTTTCTTTCTTCAGTTATCAGACACTGCCACCACTGAAAGAGACAGATTTCTGATAACCTGTTTAATTAACTGGCCTCAGTTCTTTTGGGTCATGTTTATCAGATGTGACCTCTCATCAGATCTAGAAACAAGAACTACAAAATTATGGCTAAGCCTCAAGCAGCCCAGCAGATTTAAACTTAATTCAATGTGTCAATTTTAATACTAGCGTAGAAAAACCCTCCTTTATATATACACGTATATAAATAAAGGGAGCGAGAGTGTGTGTGTGCGCTTGTTTTATATACCTATATTAAAGTTAGTACTGAATCTTTTCCTTAATAACTTAATAACCTTTTAATACATGGAATACTGCATTAAAACTAAAGGCCCACAGGATAAGAATTCCAATAATCTGGACATTGCATACACAAGTAGATGAGGGCTTTGCCCCAGAAATTTTATTATGTGAGAAATTTAAAAAAAAAAATAAAGCAATAAAGGAAACACATGAACAAGTGAAAGAACGAAGATAATCATAGGCTTCGGAGTTATAAAAGAGAGAGAGAAATAGTTTGTGGGACATTTCAAGATATGCATAGTTTACAAAAACCAAGACAAGTTTGTACCACTACTGATGTTAGTAATAGGTCTGCTAGTGCTGAGATTGTAGCTCAGGACAAAGAATCACAGGGAGCAGGACTGGCTTTGCAGTGTTTCCTGGAGCACACCTTGAGATCAGAGGTGAAACAGAAACAGAGGCACTCCAACTCTCTAGCACAATGTAAAACTAAACAACAGAACTGAAATGTTTATGAAAGAGCTCAGGGGAGACTAGTATAGCTAGATGAGATGTTAACAATCCTAACTAATTCAGCACTTTTTCTGGGGGAGGAAAGAAAAAACAAAACCACCAACACACCAACAACACAAATCTGCAGCCAACCCCCCCACAAACCATAGTGAAATACACCAACCTTTGGTCTCCAAACCTTTGAACGTCTGCGAAGCAGCTTCAGAGCACTAACATATTCAGCCTGTATTCTTCGTGCAGGCACAACCAAATCACCATCAGCTTTATTTATAGCAACTAGATCTGCCATCTCAATTATACCTCGTTTGATACCCTAAACGGAACATGGGAGAGAAACCATGAATACCCAGAAGGAATGAGACGTGCTGAATTATCGCAAAAAGCAGGTCAAAATGCTTTGCTAGTTTCTCGTGGCTCTTACTGACTTTGTGTTTGTGTATGTGCTAGTCATGCAAGAGTAGTACCAACAGCCTCTGCCACTACTAGTTATTACTTTAACACAAGAACACTAAATATGGACATAAGTTTACATGATAACCTCTTTCATGTGTAGACTTAAGTTTAACCAAAACATGACCAAGTCTCCAAACCTATTTATATTGATTTCTGTTTTCCTCTAATACAAAGCCACTCCCCAAAATCACATATAACTAGACAGGCCAAAGTCAGTCAGAGATTATCAAAATTTTACATTCCAATACTTCCAAAATCAAGGGGGAATATCAGATCCTAACTGTGCAATAAACTGGTAAGACACTGAAAAGACTTCAATAGTAGCAGCGTAATTTACAAAACACTATTGAGACAGACTTTCTGCACAGGTACTACACCCTGATTTAAGTTCCTCTCTCAAGTCCTAGGTAATACTTAGTAAGAGAATCCAACAAATACCTGTAATTCATCTCCACCCGCAGGTGGCAGCAGTAATATAAACATATCAACCATATCAGCCACAGCAAATTCCGACTGTCCCACACCTAAAAAATGAAATCCAGAGTTCACCATTTATTGCAAACTTTCAGTCACATTAATGACAGTAATCATGACAGACCCCAGTACTGCACCACGAACAAATCCCTCTAACAAAACAGAGACAACAGGAAACAACAGTTTTTTAAAACGTCGCTTTCACAAAACATACAGGACTAGAAAATTGACAGAATGGGCATACATTTTCAACCAGAGCTCATGAAAGCATGAGAAAAATCAAGGATGAAAGTATGCAGTTAGTAACACACCTTGTTTAGACATCTTAAGAAGATAAATAAAACCCTAAGCACATACCTACTGTTTCCACAAGCACAACATTGTAGCCTCCTCCTTCACATAGCAGAATAGCTTCATTCGTCGTCCTTGTTACGCCTCCCAGTGTCCCTCTGGTTGGAGATGGTCTGATGTACGCATTCATGTCTCTTGACAACTCAGTCATCCGTGTTTTATCACCCAATAGAGAACCTTCAATGTTTAATGTTACATTATTTCAAAAGTGCAAAACAGCCAAACTTCCCTCTCTCCCCCACCCCCAATAAATTAGTGAGAAAAGACAGATCTCAGACACAGTCATTCTAATAAGAATATCCCAATAGTATCTGCTCAAGAGTTTGCTGAGGACTGGGAAGTTACTGCCTGGTTCTTCTGCCCATCAAAATTTGGAAAGGCCAGATATGCAGCAGACCTTGCTGCTATAAAACATGAAGAATTTGTTCTACGTCAGAATGAATTCTACAGTTCCTGATGGCTTTTTGAGGCCTATACACAGCAGGCCACACAATCAAATCTTTGCTGTTTCTGTCCAAAGCGACAAATCTCTGCCTTTGAATCTGATTATGTCCTGACGGTGGGTGTTTGTTTTTAAGAAAGCTGTCATGCATCCCTGCCTTCTTTCCATTCATACCAACTTTAAATCGGATTCAGTGAGATCTACATGCATGACGCACATTACAAAAGATCAGATGCTCAGTTCTTCCAACTGTGCAGTCTTGTTATCATACTTCGCTATTCTATTGATGTGCCCTGAATGTATGCATTTAAGAATGTATCTCTTAGCTCCAGGTCATTGCAATGCTGAAGGTTTGTTTTTTTCTTTATAAATAATTACACATTGCAACATCTTCTCTAACAGTATAGAAGCTGGAAAAAGGAATGCTGTTCCCTGGCAGCTGCCCATTAAAAAAAGATCAAAATCAAGGTTCTATTATTTATATCAGAGATGCCATTAAGCAAGCATGGCCAGTCTATAACTTCCCTACAATTTTTGATTTGAGTGTGACAGATTACAGCCACACAACTTTGAAGAATTTCAAATTTAGGGAAAAAAACCCTAAACCAAAAACATGCTGTGAGACAAATGGTCAATGGTACTGCATTAGGAGACCCTGAAACCAGTATAGTTGACAGAACTCCAAAAATTCCTACTGAGAAGAACTAATGAATGTTCTAAACTCCAACCAAATCTACATGCTCAGATTGCAGCATCCTCTAAGCAGTTTTAAATTAACATATGTCTCCTGCCCAGTGACCAGCATTACCATTGTGAAATTTAAGCAGAAATGAATGCCCTGATACTTCTTCATTTATAGGGAAATAAATAAATAAATAAATACAACTAGAGAGAGAAAACAGCATCCATCTAAAGTTTCAGACAAAGAAGTTGTAAGGCAATATTTGAATACTGGGGAAAAGAAAACATGACAAAATTAGGACACATATCTATTTCCCAATTTTGTATTACATGGGGGAAAAAATCAAAACATAATACAACAATTATTTTTAATAGTTAACTTTTACATGCCCCAATTTTTCCTTCATTTGGCCCAAAGAAATACTCCTATCATTGACAAGGTGTCAGAAACCTGACTTAAACTTTAATTCACACTCACCACCACTTGTACTAGAGGAAGGGTCTACAGCCAGCACAGACACTTTGTACTTTCTTTCTGTAAGCATTTTCCCAAAGCATTCTATGAAAGTTGATTTCCCAGCACCAGGAGGACCAGACAACCCTAAATCATATTAGAAAGAATAAAACATTTCATAAATCAAATAAATAACACAACACAGGAACATCTAAGTTGATAACAATTCATGCTTTAACACAGTATCACAACAAAGGCAAATGAAAGCTATGCCACAACCGCTAGATCCAGCTAAGATGGATCTATTTATAATTCTAAATCACTTGAAACACACTACCTTGGTTCACCCAACGCAGCAGCACTTACTTCACCACCCCTCATCCTACCCGTACCAACATAACATTGGCTTTACCCGTCTCTATTTCCATACTGACTTATCCTTCAGAACTTCAAATATCCTAAACCTGGATTTTTCAGATTTACTAACTATTTATAAAAGAAACACTCTAAAAGCAAAAGCCCTTACCTTGAAGGGCTAGTATTTCAAAAAATAAGGCGATTTACTTGCATGTCAAAGCACACCAACTAAGATTAGCACCAAACATTCCTCACTCCTGTGCCCAACTGCTTGTTCTTACTACCTCTGCACACACATAAGAGATAATAACTGGGCATGAAATACTTTAGTTGTCCATCTCTTTGTAAGCAAAAAACGTATTATAGTTCCCAAGATAACCAGGTTCAAGTCTCCTCAGCGGAACATTAGGCTGCTTTAAAGGCCATAAAACAGGAGGGTAAGTGGTTTTGCTTTTGTAAATTGAAGAACAGATTCAGAAAGTGTTCAAGAAAACACCTTCTTTGGGAAAAGATCGGGTCTGCTTAACTACATTCTTCCCTATCCAAGGGCATATAATAGCAGTACCAATCTGCAAACTACCTAACATTTCAGCTTGTAACAGTTATTCAAAAACCACCAAACAACAGCCCCACAAGAAGCAATAATAATTTCTACAGCTTTTTCAAAAGCATTTGCCAGCTCCAGCCATACTGATATTGGGCAAAAGAAGTGATCTAGATCGGCAATCCAAGTGACCCAAGAGATCCAAGATTACAGACCACGACACTTAACAGTAATGATAACAAAAAGTGAGGACTGTAATTCTGTCAAAGCAACTACTGGACAGACATAAAAGGACTAACCCACTCTAAAGGCAAGTGGCTTTCCTTGATTTAACTTTTCTTGTTCCCTGTGGTAGGATAATACCTTCTGAAGAAGCACCTGGGCTACTTTCTTCTTCCTACTCTGAGTTGATTCTACAAGTGTAATAGCTTCTGCTAAACAGGCTCTGTGACCCTGGGTTAGTCCATTGTAAAGTCTGTCTACAAGTCTTTGTTCTCTATCAGGAAGTCCCTCGATTTGCTGGTCAGGGGCCACTTGCTGACACAGTTCTCTCCTCAAACCGCTGGAGGAACATATCCATGAACATATCCATTTTGTAGGACAATGGTGCACTGGCCCAAGAGATTCAATATGCAGTAAATCTGCTCTGGAAGTGAAGTGACAGTTCACGAAGTAAGTTCTTCTAGAGAAATAACAATGAGGGAATCTCAGCAGCAAACTGGGGATCTTCATCTTGTTTGGAATTAAAAGTACCAGAGGTATCAGTTCACTTCCGTTTGCACATCCCCTAAAGAGGAAAAAAAAAATTGTTTTTACTTCCTTCAAAGCATCTGTAAGGACTCAAATGAAACCTAGGTACGCAGGCAATCATCAGCTTTATTTTATCCATACCTACCATTTTAAATACAACAGCTCCCTCTTCCCATTAAAAAAAAAACAACAAACCAGAACTGAAAGAAGCTACAGAATCTTCAATAGCATAGCATCTCTCTATTATCATACTTAATAAACGAAAACATTGTAAGTAAGCAGGTAAATAAAAAAGTGCTTCAAAATAAGACAGCCTCTAAGAGCACACATAGTACCCTAAAAACCCAAGAACAAACCAACCTTTATGCTTACTGAAACTGCTGTATATTCCACTTTCAGGGCTGCAAGGTTTTTTCAAAACAATTATTCAGGATGAGCTTTTTATACCTTATTTCCAGAAGGAAAACACACACGCACCCCCCACCCCCCAAAAAAAAACCCTCACCCCCCGACGAAGACACCAGAACATTCAGAAATGTGTCCAAGGAGCTGAAGGCTCCCAGCGGACCGCCACCGAGCAGCAGGCCCAGGCGCAGCCTCCACCTTCCCCAGGCCTGCTCCGACCCACCTCAGCGCCGCCAGCAGCCCGGGACGCCGGCCCACGGAGGCCGGGCAGGCCGCTCCCGAGGCCTCGGGGGAGAGGCTCACCCCGGCCGCCCCACCGCGCTCCCGGGACACCCCCACCTCACCCCACGGGCCCCAGGCCCCACCGGCACCCACCGGCCGCCGCCGCGGGGAAGTGACGCCTTCCCGCCCAGCCGGAACCGCCCGGCCGCGGCCCCGCCGCGCATGCGCCGCCGGGCCCCGCCGCGGCCGTGAGGCGGCAGCGCTACCCGGCCGCGGGGCTGGCGGGTGGCGAGGGTGGCGGAGCCCGACCGGCTGGGTCGGAGCCGCCGCGTCCTGCTGCTCTTCGCCAGGCGTCCCGCCCCTCCTCGGCCTGGGCCGCGGCTGCCTGCGAGCCCCCAGCGCCTTCCCCGCTGCGCCCTCCTCGCCGGCAGCGCCTCGCCTCTGGGCGGCACGGCGGCCACCCGTGGCACCGAACGGCTCGGCGGCCTACCGGGCCGCTGGCTGACACCACGGGCACCCCGAGCCAGGGCCGCCACCCCGGAGCGCGCCTGGAGCCGGGCCTTCCGCAGCACATGGGGCGAAACCTCGCCCTAGCCTCCAAAAGCGATCCCAAACCCTAATCCAGCATCCTGGTGGTCTCACAAACCAGCTAATGGACCCGGTCAGTGCGAAAAATAACCCCCTTGAAGGAACGTTAAAGACTAACGCAATACAGCACAGGGACGCGGTGCAGCAGTGGCGCCCAAGCCTCTTAAGCCCTCGCTCTGGACCCACTTCTCATCATTTCACAATGTAATTAACCGTTTCCCTGCCCTGCCCCTGTAAGGAAGGATGGTGCAGATCACCCTTTCTCTCCGACACAACAATTTACTATTCCATGCTTTCATTTCAGATATCAGAAGGGAGAAGAAATCCTTCAACCCACCCAAAACATGTTTATTTAATAATTTTCTTTTCAGTCTTCTGCCAAATTAAACCTGATTTTTAAAATTTCCTCTCGTTGAATGCTGGTTTGTTCTGTTAATTTTTGTATTTTTTTTTATTTTTTTTTTATTTCTCTAGTCATCTTACCCTCCCTTTTCTGCACCTCTTCTTATTAAAGTACATGCATTTATTTCCAATAAACAGAAATGCACACAATCTGCTGTCTGAGCCGTTACTAGTGCCTTACAGCAATACTAGCACTTTCTAGAACACCTTAGCCTTGTTCACAGCCCTATCAGATTGGCAGTGCAACTGATGGACTGTATAAAATAACAAAAGTTTTGTTCTTAACTGCTGAATGCACAATTTTATCTCATTCCTATTATTCCGGTCTGCAAGATTATCATAGACAGAGAACGGAACAAACCACTCTTCAGAGTTGAAAAAACACACAAGTTTGCGTCCCTATCAGCATGCGATGAAACCACAGCAGAAAGAAAGAATTCCCACTTCAAAATAGCCTTGTGTAGTGTTTCTGTTTAACCAGATCTTTATTCATCAGTCAGCACACACCACTATCATCTCTTCCTTAAACAGGGTTTCTAAGGCTCTCCGTTTCAAGTGCTGTGCTTAAACCTAGGTAGCACATCCTCATAATTATTTTAATAACAGCGGCAACAACAAAAAAGCCGTTCTGCTGTGGTTTCATCACAGATCATTGATCCTGCATCGTATTCCACTCGCGTGCTTTCATCTTGAATACTTTTGTCGTTGACCTTGTTGCAAGAACTAAATGAACAAGTACACAAAATTGCACGTTTTGTCAACGCTGAGGAGGAGAGTGAATTGTTCAGTGCTGCGTCTATGATAATCTTGCAGACCGGAATAATAGGAATGAGATTAAATTGTACATTCAGCAGTTTAAGAACAAAACTTCTGCTATTTTATACAGTTCATCAGTTGCACTGCAAATCTGGTATGACAATGAACAAGCATGTTTTAGAGCAGTCTTCCTACAAGAACTCTTTCCAAGACCTTGCACACTGGTGAGGTGTGGAAATCCAAATTGTTCAGGTCCCCCCCTATCTCCTCAACTCCATTATTCAACAAGTTTGCTTTTCTCCAGTCACAGACTATAGTCCCCAAATGTCAGCTATAACAGGATGACATCCTATTGCATCGTCAATTACATATACTTCTTCTTTCAATATTCTGGCACACAGATTGCACCGGTCTCCTAGAACTGTGCACTCTATCATCTCTGATTTTTACTCTAACCTCATCCAGAACAGGCAAAGTATTTCCTTAGAAATTGGACCATATCTAGAGTCTCCTTAACCTATATTCTGTCATGTTATACAGTGCTTTTATGTTTCCCCTATGGTCTTTTAACGTATGTGACCAAACTTTTATTTTTTTGGTCTTTATTAAACACAGTCCAACGAAGTTTGGTCAGACTTGCTGGTTTTGTCTTTCTGATCTCCAACATACAGAGTTCTCTTGGCTCATGTGTTCATTTACCTGGTCATTATTAATTCGCTTAACATCCTAGCTCAGGTATTCAGGAGGGTACTTCAGTAGCTTTCCACATCAGCCTCTTTGTTTCTCTCTTTTTCTTTGTTATTTTTTAAATATTTTTTTTGGGGGGGAGGGGTGGTGGTGGTTTGTTACTGTTGTGTTTTCTTTGGGGGGGGTGTGTGTGTGTGTTTGCTGTTTAGGGTTTTTATTCCAAATGTAAGTCATCTTCCTTTTTGTGTTCTCTCTGCTTCTTCTCCCCAGGGGTGTCAGAAGAATAAAAATGTGCATCCCATAGTTATTCCATCACAGTCTGCAAATTTGTCCAAGATTTAAGGAAAATGATCTGGTTTAACCTCCTTGCTGAAAATCTACCCCAGGTGTTAAAGAAAACGGTACTGCTTGTTAGTCATGAAATGGCAGTCTTCCTTCTAAGCTGACACTAAAACATCCTGTAAAGCGTTATTAAGTGTTGTGCCATGGAGTAAGGGTGGAGGGAGGCACAAATCTTCAGACAAAATGTACAACTCAATCCTAATCGTTATAAAAATAATAGAAAAAGCCTTCTGTAACTTCTCACAGCAGAAACAGTATGAGCATTAGCATCTTTGCCAAATTCCACCATTCAAATTTACATGCTAACTGGCTTCCCTGTGCAATTTTAGTTGGATTTGTTTGTTCTTTCTTCCTCTGGCAGCACTACGATTTCCCTGTTCTGTTCACTTCCTCTTTAAGAAGTCCCAAAGTAATCTTTCTGCACATTATTATTACAATGGTACTTAACATGTTCATAAGACATAGCTATAAAGCAATGCCCTGCAAAGGCAAATACAAAACTAACAATCTCTATGATCTAAATGAAATCACAACAGGACAAATAATTGATGAAATTAAATAAGCAGCAGCATCTTGAAATTCACCAGCTTTTCCCTGAACATACAAAGGTGTACTTCTGCTAGAAACTCTATATTGGTCCCTCCCTCTGCACAGTAGGAGGTCTGACATATCTACAGTCAATACTAGTCACGGTTACAGAATTATGAAATTCACATCACTTACAAGGAAAAATTAGGATTTCTTAGAGATGACATTTTATTTCATCAGTTCTTTCTCCCCCTGTGAAGATGGGAAGGCAGTTAAAAAGGCTTTGCCATGCTCCCAAATGCCCTTCTGCACTATGCCTTATTGCAAAATGAACTTCTCATTCAGGAACACAAATTCAGTGGCAATTCTTAACACTGACCACTCACACTGTACTTGCAGCATAAGACCTAGTTGTCTTCACTCTCTCTCTTCCCCCAACATTTCTTCATTCTGCATGGAACAGTCCACCCTGCTCACTTGCAAATGCATGTTCTCGGGTAGTATGACCACAACTAGACTAGCGGTTTTATTGCTATCACAAGCAGCCCAAGAAAAAACCCCAAGATATTCCTTAAACTACATTAGAAATTTAGGCTGATGTAACACAGATTGAAGTTCAGCATTCAAACTCTAGCAGGGTCGATCCTGCAATCACTACTTGCCTGTCCTCCAGCCCCCAGGAGCCATCACTGCAGTGCTCCCCCTTCTGCAGCTATGAATTAGACCCATTGCCTGCCAACACACAGGAGAAATGAGAAGTCTCCTCCATTGCAACCTACAACAGCTGACCAGAGCAGCAACAAGTGTCAATCTGTGGTGAGGATTAAATCCTACCTGCTTACCAGGTTTAGCCAAGTTACAGAACAACTTGAGCCCCTGCCATAGTACAAACTGAAACTATAGTGGCAGCTGAATGACCGTTTCTCCTTTATTTCACAGGACACTTCTCAACTCATTTCAGTTTTCACACAAGCGGAGAAGACTGAACTAATCTCCTCTTTGCAGCGCAACACTACGCAAAGTAACTGCTGTTTACAGCCTTATTTTCAGTAAGAAGCACTAACTAGCCTTTTAGGAAGAACAGTCTCAGCACTTTAGACAAAATATTTCTGCCTCATCTTAAAAGATAACCAGACACCTGAAATAAAAACAATACTATGCATATTCACAGCTGAAAGTTTGCCCGTTTAAATGCAACATGAACCCAGGCCTCAGGTTTTGCATCTGTGACTTCGACAAGGAAACAGCACAGAGGAAGCAAATCTCCCGAAGGCTCATTAACAGCTACACAAACAGGTGTTTGCTGCATACGGGCATTTGAAGGTTTTACTAACAAAGACCAGGATAGCGCAGCAAGCCAGCTCCCTGGCTAGGTCTGGAGACAAAAGCCTTACCACAGCTTTCCAGGTTCAGCAACCTACAACGAGGGGATGGCATGCTGGTGAGGAGCTGTAAGGTTGTCAGAGCTGTTAGAGCTGCCTAAGAACACGGAAAAAGAAATTTGCTTTTAGTCTCTTGTAAGTCTCAGCCAAAGCTCAATCTGAAGATAGAAGGGGGAAAATTCAACTTAAACAACTATGGTTTATATTTGTGTAACATTTTTATACACAAGGGAGCCGCAGGCTCTTGACAAAACCTTACTGCAGTGACTTCCAACATTTTGTTGTTGGTGTGAACTGAGCTATGACTGCACATTAGTGAGAAATTACATCAACCATTATAGGAAAGTTTTGTACTGCTTATGCACAAGTTTAATTGTCCATGATGAATTGCCTGATATAAAAGGACATATAAAGGGGACAGAAAAAAATATTTTCTTATAAAAGCAATTATCTTTTCTGCAAATGTTCACATTTCTTAGAAAATAAAAATAAAATTATTATATGGGCAACCCCCCCCAAACATTATTCATATAGACTATTGGTGTAAAAGCAAGTTAAATAATATTCTCCAAGACTGACTCGTTAAAATTATAAACCTGGAAGGCCAAGCCACTTGCCAGTAAAATACTAATTTTTTCTTTCAATTAAGAAAGTATTTAAAAGTTTGCCTTAAAGAGTATGTTTTCCTCCATGGCCACCAATGACTCATGATATCAAAACACTTCTCACATAGTTCATTATTGCACAGCTGAAACAGAAATCATTAATTGCCTCCTCCTGATTATTTTCAATATAGCAATGAAACCATAGCAAGTATATTAGTAAACACAGAAGTATAATACAATCCAACAGTTGACTATGACAAGGCACCCTCATTCCCAGCTACTTTTTGCTTAAGGAAAGGCTCGATTGGCTGCAATTGTAGGAGTTGACACAAGACAGGAGCAGAGTACTGACACTTACAAGTGACTAAATATAATCCTTCTTCCCCCCAGCTCAGTGTGCTAGAGATCTATTACGTTGGTATGATATCAGCACAGTCTTATACACCACAAAATTAATACCTCAGTTCACAAACTGAGGCATACATTGAGGCAAGGAATGAATGATGAATGCATACCTCAGTTTACCACTGTAGACAAATTGAACATTAAGAGTAAAGACATAATCTTTCATGCATTCAAGTCTTTTTCCCTGCATCTCCAAGAGCATCAGTGCTCAGAGGTCTTTGTCTCAGCATCCCTATGCTGAGTGCTTCAGAAGCAGGTGAAAACCACAACTGGCAGAAGCGAGATAGTGGGTAGAACTGTCCATTAGAAACATAACATTTCTGCAAAACATACCAAGACACATTTTCAGTTCCAGGATGACACATGGCCAAGATGAAGAGGAAGACCAAGCCCATGATAAATCTGATAATCAGGATTCAAGACTGAGGTACAGGAAAACCTGAATGTTTTCATTTCGGACCAAACCCGTGGTATGAACAGGGAAGCCTGTTCCCTGCAGTCCACCTAAACATCTTAAACATGAGGCTATCATTTATCATGCAGGAAGTTTGTTTCCCTGGCATGCATGTGCTGTGCACATTGTGTTTGCATGCTTACTCTCCAACATGCCCACAAAAGCAAGACTTTGGTGGTCTCATAACACAGAATTGTTTAGTGATTTAAATGTCCCATTTTTCCAGACAGCTGTAGCAGATGGCAGTGAAAATGACAAAGAGGAAAGATTCTGCTAAGGTTCAGTGTAATATGATCAACCCATCCAGAAATGCAGTAATACAACTTTGTAAATGACCAGCAAACTAACTTAGAAAGGGTTTGTTAAAAAGCATGTTGGATCATATAGTGTATTGTTGCTTTATACCACAAAATAAACCTTTATGCTAATACATTCTATATTTACAAAGCTTATGCTAATGCTACAAAATAGTATGCCATAGAATTAAAATGAAAGAAGAATCTTTAAATAAGACAAAAACGCAAGCAATAAAATTCCAAACTGACAAAAAAAAAAGAAGTTACAATCATAACCGATGCAGATGTGTGGGGAAAATTAGCATACAGAATACGAATAGTAGTAAAAGATTTGTTTCTAGCATCACCTAATAGGGTTCTAGAAGGGACACTGGGAATCCATCTATCTAGAAGTTAGTATTTTTATCTAATTTATTTCCAAATTGGGCCCAGGTTTAGAAAAGAATTCTATGTTCCAACAGCAACCCCATCTCCACACATCATTATATTATCTTGCAAGAAGCGAAAATGTTCCACCAGCACTTCCCGTCCTCACCCTCAGTGGCAGTTACACATTAATTTGTTCTCTGATAACTAGTGTTTATCTTTAGCACACAGAAATAAAATTGAGAAATAATTCATGCGAGTTCCCTTCAGGATCAGTTACTACTTCTGGCCAGAAGGGGAAGCTAGTGCTACGTACGTTTGTCACGCAGCTTGGAGGCATTCTGAACACAGGAATTTGGTATTACTTCATCATCACAATCGTAAATCTACCCTGTTTGGCCGTGGCAGACTTAACAACCTGAGGAACTTAAACACATGGAACATTTATTCGGAGTGCATTCAGTAGGCTTCAGAATGTAAAATATAAAGTCACACCTCTGACAGCATGAATTCCATCTGTTTTGTTTTGGAGAGTTACTCATGGAAGACTAGCAGCAAGTGGCTGTAACGCTATTTAGGAGTCATTTAAAGTGAGTTTCTAACTTTCCAGCAGAATTTTGCTGTTGCCTTCTCTATGGTCGCTGCAGTAAGTCAGGGATCTCCGTGTAACATGGGGCTTACATAGGAATGCCATCTTTTTTCCCCACCTAAACCAGAAACAAAATACTAAGCATAAAAGTTTAACCAGGAGTTCTGTTCCTGTGTTGACACCTATTCAGAGTATCAGTGTGGGGAAAAAACTGAAAATGTCATATGAAAGGTATGAAAAGCTGCCTTGTTGCATAAATCAGTGTCCAAGGACTATATTTTATTGTTGAGAATGAAGAAACCTGCAGTACTCAGATGACTTGTGGTTGTCAGCATCCTTCATCCTTTTCAAACCAGATTCAACTGTATTTATGTTTTGCAATTTTAGCAGAGAGGGAGACAGACTGAACAACTGAGGGTTTTTTTTTGATCAACTACTCTGTTTCAGCTTCTCAGCATTAAAAAGCCCACCTATTTGATCAAAGCTAATTATCGGTCTTACTAGATGGCCTTTCTCACAGTGCGGTGGAAACAAACAGCAGCAGTCTGATGTCAGAAGCTGTATCTAGTTTTGTATCTGTGTGTCCCTGATCTGGCCTAGGCTCAGCCTCCGCGCCCATTTCTGCTAACAGCTTTACCAACTTCCAGGAGTGCTCCAGCTCTCAACCCAGCTCGGCAGGAGGCAGACTATTCAAACCCTCAATGCACAGAACACTAACAAATGAACAGAGGAACACCCAAATACAAGGTTGTGTTACATATACATGCACACCATCCCTTGTCCTTGTTTGCCGCTTGTTCCGAGAGGATATATTACTGGTACTATTTCCTTCTCATGCAACAAGATTGATGCTAGAACACAATAAACGGATGCTGAGTTCTTCAATGAGGATGTCAGCCACCAATAGTGGAGGTCTGACAGCAGGCCTTACAAGCCCATCAGATCTTCAAAATGACCTAAAATGATAAGCAAAAATTGATAGTGTTGCATTAAATGTATTCAAGAAGGCCTCATTTGTTGAAGTGTCTCTTCCCACCACCATCCATTTCCGCTGCATTGTGCACCTACTTATTCTAAAGAAGACAGAATGAATAGACACTCAAAGGATTAGAACCGCAGAATTACTGGGGGAACAAGAAGCTTCTTGAAGCAAAGGGACCTTGATTCTGTCTTTGAAAAAGCTTCTAATATTATATACCAAACACTGAGCTTTAAAGGTTTTTGTTAAAGAGCAGTATCTTTAGTCAAAAAAGCAAATCAAACCCAAAACAAACAAGAAAAAATGGAGCTCAAGTCAGAGCTCTTAGCTCTTAAGCCACATTTCAGAATCACGAGTCAGTGACATTTCACCTCTTCTGTGCTACTGTTCAACTGAAGAAAAAGCAAGTAGTCATTCAAATCCTCACTTACTTTAGCTAGTGTTCTGGAAAAATAGCATTTCATGAGTTAAAGCCTCATGATCTGTCCATCTAATTGTGGAAAGCATAAAAATTCTGATGTCATCTCCTCAGAGTGAATCCATTCTTGTAACTAAGACTATGACAAGAATAGAAATGGCATCAACAATCTGTTTTAATGACACTGTTTGTATCATTTCCAATTACAAAAGTAACATTTCTTTAAACTCATTAGTGCCCTGCCATTATAGCTGTCACCACTTCTACAGTCTTCCTGCTCTGAAAGTGAAGACTCTGAGTAGGTTCCTGTTAGGAATATTGATAATCATCATGAAAAGCTCTTTTCCAGATGGTCTTATATGAGGCATTCATACTCCAGCCGTTCCCAATGAAGGTTAAATGCTATTAGTAGAACACAGTCTCCAGCAGAATGTGAGGTTTGTCACTAGGACAGCTGTGCAAATCACTGATTTTTTTAGCTATACCTCACCTTCATTTTAACTACACAGGCATATGGAACAAGAAGAGGGGAAAATATTCTTGCCTGTTTTGTATTACAGCGGTATGTCTTGATGGGCATGAAAATATTCTCAAGTGACAAAGGGACCCTCAGCATCTGACACAATTCAGTTCTTAAAACGTTCAGACCAAGCCCTAAACACTCACAGCACAGAGCAGGAAAGCATCCAAGAAAGCATCAAGGACAACCATTCTATTCCCAACATGCATTTTTCCAACCTGTCATTGACAATCTTCAATGACTAATTCTTCAAAACCTATTAAGGAAACTTGTTGCAGTGTTTTACTATCTTTACTGATAGGAATTTCCACCCCCCACCATGACCCCAGTATTAAACTAAATTTTATTATCTGCAATTTAAACCTGCTATTTCTTGTTCTATTCCCCATGAAGTAAAGAAAAGGGATTGAACTCTTCCTCCTCACAGCAGCTTTCTATGCATGTTTCAAGACCTCCAGGTTTGTTGCAAAAATGTGAGTAACAAGCCAAGTAGGTCAACTGGAACCATTAAGGATGCTCATTCCTATCTAGTCATCTAGTCCCTATATTCACACCATTTTTATTCTTGTTGCAGTGTTAGCTATCACATTTGTCCCTATTAAACAGCAAGCTAACTTTTCTGCTACAAAGTTACCCATCTCAGTACTTCAAGGGCTTTAGGAGTTAATGCAAATAGAAGGAAAGCTGCTGGCCTTTGTTTCTCACCTTTACTTTCATTAATAACAAAAAAACCCACAGCCTGCTGCCCCCCCCCTCCCCAAAAAAAACCCAAACCAACAGAAAACCACAACCCAAACTAACCACAAAGCTTTTCTCCCTTCTCCCCCTCCCCAAATTTCTATTTACTTCTAACATCAGAAATTGTCCATATATTTTTCCTAGAAATCTGTGTAGCAAATGTCTTCTTATCTTCAGATCACAGAAGCTAGAGAAACCTGCGAAAGTTCACTAGTTAAAGTCCTTAATTCTACAGGGACATTCTAGTAGTCTACATAAAATTAACAGGGCAGACCACAAGTATAACTGTGCAGTTAAGCAGTTAAATCTAGTTTGGTTTTGTTAACATAGTATTAAATGCCAAGACAGATGATAAAAAAAGTTCCTTAACCATAAAATATAAAATCCCCGATTTCTTCAGTTAAGAGCTGAGACAGAGGCCACTGACCAGATCTTCAAAGACTTCCAACTAAACAAGTACAACCCTGATCTGATATTCTTTAGCAAGCAGAGCAGAAGGGAGGGGGTGATAATAAAAAAAAAATAAAAATCAAACCTCGTTTATATGTCACAAATCCATTCCTCTGACCTTTTCATATTTTTTATCATATTTTTAATCATATTTATTTTAGAACAAAACTTTTCATAAATGATAGTAATACAGTGAGCATAGCAAGCTCTGATAGGCAGTTCCCTCACTTGATTCTCTCACTGTGCGCACAAACACTCCTACATTACTTAATGATGACTGCTATCTCTCAGAAGCTCAAACAACAGGGCAGCCTGTATTCTAGTGAAGGTTATTACTGATAAGTTTGTGGTTGGCCTTTCTGGAAGAAGACTACAAGTACAGACCTAATGCTAGTTAACTAATCACATACTTTCTTAATTCACACATTCTGAGTAACAAAGATCACATTTTAAAGTCTGATCTGCAAAAGAAAACTCAGTTTCTTGTGATCTATGAAAAAGGTGACAGCATATACATTTTTCTATTGAAATAAGAGGAAAAGGGGGGGAAAAAGTATCTTTTACCTCCCTTCTTCACTTTAATGCAACTGTTAAAGCTGTTGAGGGGTGTCATCCCCCCTCCCCTTTTTAAAAAAACCCCAATAGTGACTCAGATGCTTGTTGGGTAAATATTTCAACTTACTTAAGAAAGAACAGTAAATACTTAAAAAAACCCACATCTACTTCTTTAAAAGAGTTGTAGTTTAAAAAGGTAACAGATAAACAGTCAAAAAAGAAAAGGCAAAAGCAAAAACAGTTTCATCCAAGGAAACAATCTTTGTCCATTAGCTTAATTAATCTTTTCTGAAGACTAATCTGGACATTCCCCATGATCAATTTCCAGGAGATATAAAATTTAAGATTTTGGCTCAATTATGCATGTAAAAGTCCTGGAATTAGGCCAACATTTTCCTCCCCTCATTGCTTATTCTCTCAAAAGCTTTGCAAAAGCATCAGGAGACTATGAATGCATCAGGATTCCCAGGGAAATATGATGGAACCCCACTGTATTTCTAATGGAGTGACAATCACTAAAGGCAAGTGCAAGAGACAACATTTTGTGTAAAATAAGTACATAACCATAAACCAAAACCATTTGGCTAGGCACCCATCTTACTAAAAAGGCTTGGAAACCAGAGACTGGAAATGCTGTTGCAAAACACAATTCTGAGACGTATGAAGAGAATTGTTACAAGGAAGAAATGAAGTCATCATTTCACTTTACTCAGCTCTCCACTCAATATTTGCAGTATTGGTGAGGCCTCAAGTAGACTACAGCGCTCAGCTTCAGGCCGCCTACTAGGAGAGATGTAAGCAAACTGGAACCCAGAGGAAAACTTCAAGTACATTTAAATGTGAAGCAAAGCAAAGAACTTTTAAAATTAGGTTTCTGACAAGAGGAGAATTAGAAAAGTAGGGGAAGGAGTAGGAAGATACCCTTCAAGGCGTAAGGTGTTATGAAGACGACAGTGAATGACTTGCTGCATTACCATCAAAGGCAGATTAAGTAATCCGTTACATTTGTAGGAAGGCAAATTTAAACCAAATCACAGAAGAAACTTTCTAACTACAAAGCTGATTAAGACCTGAATTAGGATACACAGACTGCAAAATACCTTCCATTTGCATTTCATTTAATCCCTATTCAAAGTCTTTCTCTTCTGTCCATACCATATACCACCTGAAAGCATGCCTGATGATGCAGCCAGCCCATCACCTGGCTGGGATTTACTGCACTTCTGCACATGCATAACATGTAAGAGGCTCAAATAGGCTTCAGATGCAACATTCCTAAAAGAATTTCTCTCAAATATTTATGCACCCGAAGTGTTTTGCTTGGTTTTTAAGTATTTTTCCTCCCCTCATAGCCCTCAGGTGTCTAGACGGATCTTTTTAGAAGCCGAAATTCATACTTCCTCTGAAGAACACAGCATCTGTTCCACCGTGAGGTATCCCCCCTGTTGCTGGGTCAGCTTTAGCCACAGGGAAACCACACGGAGCAAGTCCCTCTAGATTTTTCCCTTTCCTCCCAATAAGACCTACAGAGGCAGGATTCATCTGGGGGATGTGGCAGGGAAGGAAGTGAAGCACATCCCTGCACTCCCCCTCCCCAGATACTAGGACTGTAATTTCTAACCTTTTCCATTCAGCTTTCCAGGAAAAAAAACATTATCAAAAAACAACAACAAAA
Organism: Falco cherrug; assembly: GCF_023634085.1. Lineage (NCBI taxonomy): Eukaryota > Metazoa > Chordata > Aves > Falconiformes > Falconidae > Falco > Falco cherrug. The sequence goes on along the minus strand of NC_073697.1, from coordinate 14,581,902 downwards.
GAACCACAAGAGATCACTAGTTAAGCACATTTGATGAGACAAAATAAAGTGACCCAAGCTTGGTTCTGTCATTAACATTGTGTATTTCCGGACTGTTGTACCATACGAATATTATTTTCAACCTAGCCTGGGTTTGATTCTACACACCATGCATGTTTCATTTTTTTAGACACCACAATCCGTCAACTTTAGTTTCTTAACGCTTTGTCCATTATCACTTTGAGAGGTGCTATGGTATTATCTAGTATAAGCACCTATGGAGCTAAAGAACTCCAGGACCACATGAAGACCTAGGCCCTGTGCAATTTTGTGACAGTTAGTAGCTACTGGGTACTATAAACATAGGACCGAGCTCCATTTTTCAGGTACTCTACTATTCTGACAGTCAGAGAAATGCATACAGCGCTCACAACCAACGCTGCTAGAGAACGGCAACAAGCACGGTGAGCTACGACAAATACCACAGACCCATTGGTTTGGCTGTTACCCTCAGACACTTTGAAAAGTGACCAAAGGGTGCAACTGCCATGCACAACATACCCATACCGAGCAATGTAAATCACTACTTTCTGTTCTCACCCATGCTTTAAAAATAGGGTCTTACAGAATTTGTCTTCTCTAAAGAAAGAGAATTTGAAATTTAATTGCAATTGCAGAATTTGTACCTTAGAAGTGAGCCAGCAATGCCAGGTTAACCATGTCAGACTTGCAGTCTGGAAGCTACACTCCCAACAATCCACAGACAAGAAACAGGATACTTAAAAACAAAACAAACAAAAAAAGACAACCCCCCAAAAAAACCCAACAAACCAACCAACCAAAAAAGCAAAAAACCACAACTGTTTGTTTTTCCAGGTATATACTAAATACCTTCTCATGGTACCACATTAACTTGTGCTCCACACTCTTTCATTAACCAGCCTTTTTACTATGCTCTCAAAGGCCTCTGTAAGAGCTCAGAGGAAGAAAGGTTTTAGAAAGAGGGAGCAGGCTACAAAGAATGCAAGGTAGAAACTTCACGAGACACAGAATATAATCCATAGATTATTCAAGTGAAAATATGGAAGTTGACAGAGCCTAATAATTATACATGCCTGAAGAGGGTACCATCAGTCTACTGTGACATTATATGGTATTCTTTTTGAGGAAATTAAGCCAGTTTTTACCGACATACTAGCCAGCACTTAGAAGTACATTGCATTCTCTCTCTGATGACTGCATCTAACAATATATGCTAACTCCCTGGTTTTTACTACTTACTGTCATCAGAAACTTCAGGTAATCAGACAAACCTCAACCTTGCTCCTAGTGGTTCAGCTAACCTTCACATGTGCAGGCTTTCACCCACAACTGCTGTGTGTGAAATACTTGTGTCTCAGATCAATTTTAGAAAAAGACTTAAATGTATAAGACAACATCTGGTATCTATGCATTCATCCAGCCATGTGGAAGCCAGTTACAACCACGTTTTCCAAACTTGCGTGGCACTGAAAGGTTACCACATGGAGATGACTAACTGTTATTTGGATTAGGCTTTCAGCTATACTCAGTCCCCTACAAGGGCCATTTCCTGTTTATGTGACAGGCATGTCACATTTTTCAGGCATGCCATATAGAGTCACAGAAATAATGAATTTTGCCTGGGCTTCCTGTGTACATCACCTGTGTGAGGCCATGGTGATTTCCAATGCAAGGAGACACAGCAATGTTTTACAAAATGCAAGGGGTGACCAGAGCATGGAGAAAAACAAAGGGAAGGCCACATACTCTGCATATGCTTCTGTCTACCTTACTATTGAAGGAAAAACAGTACAAGAGCAGCCAAAGTACTCTGAAGTAACACTGAAAATAAACACCACACACAATGAGATCACTCATACTGCAGTCAGGCAAGGCTTTCCCCCACTCAAGTCCAACATGACGCTCATATGCAAGTCAGCCTCCACACATGTTCAGCTGTGAAATTCCAGGTCTGACCAACACATTTGGGATTGTTCAGTGTAACAGCGGAACCATATGCCAGTCACCCACCCACAGCTGCTGGCACAGAAAGGAGCAGTCCCTGTACTTTCTCAAGTGACGGTAAGAAAACCTGGCTGTGAACACACTGCCTTGGTACTTGCTCAGCCATCGACTCTTCTCTTCCCGTACCTGCTCTGCACTGGCTCAGCTCCCCAGTACATCAGTGTCGCCACTGCTGCTCTCTTGCTTCTCCCTGACAAGGCAGTCGTAGACACGGTGCCAGCTTGGGTTTGTTTCTTAGGGTGACTGGGGCAGAGAAGGGAGGGAAATTAAGACTAAGAACAGCTTTCAGCTCTCTTCGTCTCCCTAATCAGTTTTGCTTATCATAAAAGAAACACCATACCCATATCCAATTGAACTCGGAGGGTGTTATGGGGGGGTGTAGGGGGTGTGGAATATCAGAGGCTACTATGCTCAGTCTACGTGGGGGAGGGGGTGTGAAATATCAGAGGCCCCTACAGCAAATCCACCTCTGAGGGAAGATCAGGGAGCCAACTGCTGTCATGTAGCCCTAACAGCCCAGTCTGTAACAAAATTAAAAAAATAAAAATATACAAATTCACCAAGTTCAATGAACCCTCCCCTTGCCACTGCACGCACACCTTTTTTTGCTTCACTTCTGTTGAATACTCACAATATGGATTAATCTGGGGTGTGTATGGTGCCAACAGATCCCATGAGCCAGAATGTGTGGCCCCTTACTGAAAACACGCTCTGCTGAATTAGACTCCTTGAACTTGAGGTTCCTACCTCAAAGTAACTGCTTAAATTGCCACATGTCCCCACACCAACATTAAGACCATTCCGGTGCTTTCCTAGGAACCACTTTGAAGATCATAAATTTCCAGAAAGTTTAATGTTTTAATATTTTGCTTAGAATACAAATAGTTGCTTCCTGTCAGTGTAAGGTCATCTAATTAAAACTAAGCCCTATTGCTCTATCTGTTCAAATTTGCTCCTGTGACTTGGGGGAATCACAGAAACACTTAGGGAAATGACATGACTCCTGAAAGACCAACAGCAATACAGTGGGTCAGAAAATGGACTGGCCACAATGCCCAGAATGCATTCCCAATTAGCGCCAAATCAATCGTTCCCAGTAGGGGTAGAAAGAAACCCCACACACAAATTAAAAGCTAACCCATGAAGGAGTATTTACAAAGTTACTCTCCTGGCACAAGATAAAAATCCAACTCCTGGATAAGTCTTCAGAGCATGCAGATCAAGGCAGCTTCTTTCTGTACTGCTTTAGAAAACACCATGGACCAAATCCAACAGACACAGGGATCAGGCTGTATTTGAGAGGTTTGTGGAGTTTGTTTGTAGCCAAACCATTGTCTGAGTCATGTTCAAAATGAAGCCATGCTTGGATCCAGTTTTAAAAGAGTGCTGTTGCCAGCACTATGGCCTATGGTGATTTTGACTTGAGAAGACTGGTCCACAAGCTTGAAATATCTGATGGGACAGCAGCCATCTTCCAGTCACCACATACATATCTGGAAATGCTCAGGATTACCAAATCCAAAAGCATCAACAGAAGGCAGCAGTAAGGGTCTCAGAGATGAGACAGATCCTGCCCTCCTGCCAAGAACCAAGTGCTCTGGGAAAACAGTAAGTCTTACTACAGCACTACACACAGCAAGTCTCATTCTCCTGCTTGTACCAAGTTTGACCCTGCCTAAAGGAACAGAAAACCAAGAAGTTCAAAGTCATCATATATAAGGAAGGGGAATGGAAGGGGAAGTTAGGCACATAATTTTTCTTCGTGTAAAATAATGTTCTTACATGTTACAGGGATACTGGGCAAAGAAGCTGCAGCAGGAAAATAATATTCTTTATAAAGGCAAACTATGCTGATGCCAACACGTCTAAGCAAGTGACCTATCTGCTTAAACCAAACTCTTCAAGCAAGGAAAGCTTGTTGGCATGTGCAGAGCCCCCTCTGTAATAGAATTACCGCTCATGTTACATTTATTATAATACAGAATTTTAAGTGGCAGGTTTTCATCACTGCTATGAGAGATCTTAAGTCCTCTCTACAATCTGAAGCACAGGAAGGTGCTCGCTTCAAAATTTACCTACAGCAGCCTCCTCTGAGCTATACAGATTTGCAGTCTCAGGTGTGCTGGCTGGATCATGAAGAGATGATACAGATTTTTCAATTCATATCTTAGCAGCAGGATGAAAAGGGGAAATTGCACACTAATTCCTAAGAGAGAACTAGGAATCTGCACCCACTAGAATAAAAATTCTTACATTCCTGAAAGATGAGTGAATCAAATTCCGCACTTTTGGGGTGTTTGTAAAATTCGGGGGGTTCTTTGACATTACTTTTGATGACTTCAGCCGCACACAACAACATACACTGAGGATCCACATACCATTTTCAACTGTATAACACTTACCAGAGCTGAGTAAAAACCATACCCATCTCATCTATTCACTGCAATAGGCCAGGGGATGCTTTCATTATAAATCTTATTAAGAATTACTTTTGTGTTTGCAACAGGCTTGATCAGGAGGCTGTCTCTCCATTGCAACTGCTTCATGAAAATCAATTCACCATGCACCCTGACAGACACAGCTGTTGCAGCTGAAGAGACCATCATCTCCCACAGCTGGGATGAATGAAATAGGAGCCACCTTGTCAGCCACCTCAACCAGATCGAACAAAGGTGGGAAATCAGAGCCCTCCCCCCTCAGCAGTTCACAGCACATTAACGTACACAGACAAACCTGTGGCAGTTTGCCACACCACACAGATGTGTGACCTGCAGTGGCACAGGAACAGGCACAGCACCTCACAAGGATGGCAGCCTCTGGGAACAAGGACCACCTCAGCCAGCCCACACATACCAGCAGCCCCTGCAAACGAGAGCCAGGTCCCAGCTACACAGCTTCGTTTGTCCTGCAGAGATTTCCCCTCTGAGCAAGTCACCAAGGCAAGCTGAGAGTACAGCAGTTCCGTTCTACAAACCACACAAGTTATTCTGGAGGCTGTTGGGAGAGAGATGACAAGGACAAGTGCAAGGCTTGCTTCTGAAGCTGAAGGTAGCAGTCAGGGGACACAACCACTAAATACAAAGCCTGAGCACTCTGGCTGGCAACTTCTGTCATTTCAGTCAGATGCAAACCAAGTGACATACTACAGTAGAGAGGAAGGAAGGGAACTTTAATAACCATAAAGACCTATAAAACAATAATCCCAAAGTGAAATGCAATAGATAGCATCAACCTGTCTCACACTTCACCTTCCTCTTCCAAAAATCACTTGGGACAGCAGTTGTTGAAAAAGCGGTGCCTGTGAAGCACATATATCTTTATGGGTGGCTTCCAGTGCCTACAGCAACCCATAATTCTTTACCTGCCTTTGGCAAGCATACTGTAGAGGGTTTTTTGGCTGACTGAAACATACAGTCTCCAGCAGGTATGAGAAAAGAACGACACAAAAAGCTATTTGCAAAGAGTTCAAAAAAAGTGAGGAATGTCATCAAACATATAGGAGTCAGAGAGAGGGGGCTTAGGGAACAGAGAAGAGAGAACATCCTCTTAAAAGGTTAACATGACAAGGGCATCTCTCTTTGTTGAGCTGTTTAAGTCGGGGACAGTGTAAATTAAGAGCCATTTTCACTTCTCCCCTGCACAGAATTACAAATGTATTTGAAGAAAATAAACTGTGAGATGATGCATGTATAAAAATATATTGCTCTACCATGACTGGTGATGGTAGACTTATATTGTATATTTAGGCACACATCCAGAAAAGGATGACTGCCAGTTCACGGTAATGAATCATGACTCTCAAGAGCAGAATAAGAGGCTACAGTGTGCTGAACAGAACGAACCAGCAGCAATTAACAGAGACCATCGAAAACCAGCCAACTTCCAAGATGTCAATCAAAGGTTTAAAGTGTTGCAAGACAAAGGAAAAACCAAGGAGACAGGCACACCAAGAAAGGGCCGTGTAAACTTCAGACATCTCTGCATTAATTTATTGTTTTCAAACAAGGACAGTCACAGGACTGCATTCTTTAAGGCTAGAAAAGACAACTGCAGTTGTGAAAACAGCTATAGTAGCAAGAGAAGTGATTTAGTAAGGGAATGGCTTTATTAAACTAAATAGCAATACCAGGTTAGCTAGCATTAGAAGATCAGGTCGTTGATTGTGATACAAGGTATGTTAAAAAGTGAATTATTTCTCTCTGTACCTTTTCAAAACCACACAAGTAACCATGACTACCTCTCTTAGCTTGCTTCAAGCCTTTTAAAAGGTTCACCAGAGACTTTGAAATGTTAAAAAGTCATCTTCACCCAGGAAGAATTATTTTCTTTCCAGCACTTAAAAGCCAAAACACAGATTTCAAAACATGTTAAGCTCTGTCTCCACATCTACTGTTCACTGCTTTCTCATTTCTTTTTCAAAAAGAGTTATCCATACCTTTTCAGTTTCTCCTAACAGGGACCATCTTGGCTTTTCATCTTGAAAGAGTGCCTTCTGGGTTTAACTCTGTTGTTCAGAAGCCTAGACCCAGGAAACCATGGGGAAATAAAACCAAAATAGGCAGCAGGGACTCACCTGGTTACAGACTTGACACTGTGAGCTTTCTCCAAGTTTCTAACACTCATCATTCTCTGTTTTGTAAGACGTCAGCAAGTAACTGTTGTCTTTCTGTCTTGTCCTGTGATTTTTCCAGGTTTCTGACTCCAGCTATCCGAAGTGGGGCAAATCAGTAAGAAAACTCCAAGATGCTCCAAAAATCTTCACAAGAGCCCCAGGCTAGCAGTTGCCTCCTCCAAAGTAACTTCTGTCCTACCTCTCATTTTTCTGGCTATTAGTTTCAGGTGCTACTCCAATCCACTCAGCTTATTTAAGAAAGTGCAGCTGGGGTACTCTTGTGCCATCACATGAAGGTACATTTTTTTCTTACACCTAGTGTCTCCTCACCACAAACAAAAAGCTGGATAACAGACAAAAAAATATTATGCATTGATACTATGCATGTCAACAGTATCAACAGCATAGAAAAATCCACAACAGAAGGAACTTACAAAAACTGGGACCCTGCAGAAGTATTAACACTGAAAGTTTCTGAGATGCTGCAGAACTAGTATTTTCTAATTTTAATCCCTGTTTGGGAAAAAAAGAGAGGCATTACAGTCCCAAACATGCAAGACACCAAGCATTCAAAAGCAGTCACAACACAAAACTGTCTTTTCTAACTACAAAGCTAATTTAAAGTTCACCAAAACTTGCACAGGATCATACAAATATGAAAATACCCAAACAGAAAACACTCTTAAGACTTGCATGCTGGTTGATTACAGCACTGACCAAAAGAAAAAAAAACACAACACCCCCACACACCCCCGACTCTACCTCAGTGCTGCATTCCAACAAAAGGAAGGAAACTGGTTGGAAACAGCTGGGAGTTAATGTAGTAGGGGCTGAAGATGGAAAAAACAGACAGTGACTGAACAGCAAACAGAATTTATTCTCTTTTCGGTCATCTTTAAATTCTACTTATTTTTAAGACTTACATTTATGCTATGACTGCTTCTTCACGAAAAATATATGTTAAATTGAATTTTTAAAAAATAATTTGTTCTTGGAACTTACAAAAACTCACTAATCAAGTTCTAAATAGGGAATTTTAACATTACGGATTTTTTTCACCCCCCCTTTAGTAGGGAAAGAAGGGTTAGTTTTAAAAACATATAGTGAATGAAGCAATGGTATTAACTTAAAAAGATGGCATCAACTCATTCTCCAAAAAGGGCTATTACTCATTACAGGGACATAACACATGCATACATCTGGCTGAACACACATTCATCTCTGTTGCTCAGCTTTCCCCCATGCCCCTGTTAGCACTGCATGGTCCATTATACCCAGGCACAGGTGCTGGATCTCTTGTCAGCCCCCACTCTCTCAGACTCCATCATGCCAGCACCTGACAGACACTTCACAGCTGCAAAGGGACAGTCCTTCCCTCACCTCTCCCCAGAGCAAAGGCAGAGGCACAGGGAAAGGAGCATGGAGGCTCCTTTCACCACAGCCATGGCAAGCAGCAGTGAGAGACCGCCGATGGTGCAACCTCAGCAAAATCTCTCGTACAGGTATGTTGAAATCTCACAGAAGTTTAACTGAGCAGCCAGGATACTTCAGTGTTAACTGCATCCATTCTAATCTTGCCTGGTTAAGCAATCTTTCTCTCTAGAGAACTCATCTCATATACCAAGTTTAGTAGGGTTACTAACCTGTACTAATGATAAATGTCTAAGTTCAGCATATCTTAATTTCTAGTTGTTCCTCCTCCAAGACCGTAACTTTATCTGGTTTGCCGAGTCTACTAAGAAGTGGACAAGACAAGGTTTTAATCAAATGTAAGCAGTAACAACAGGTTTTATTCAAAACTTCCAGTAAAGAGGACCCACTAGTTTTGGAATAAAGGTACTTAAAAAGTACTACAGCTTACATGAATATAAAAGATCAAAGAGAAGAAAATAAACCAAGCAGTAAAAAAAAATAAAAATTAAAAATATATATTTTTTCGAAGTCTGAAATAGACCCACCGAGGGATTCTGAAGTCCTCCAAACAATTAACAGTTACTAAGTTTGGCAAAACAAGAGTCTCTTACAAAATTAATAGCCTACTTCTGTTACATAAACTGTATAAAACTGCTCAATAGTTAAAGAGCACTCTGTACAATTTTGTCTTGAAATACACTGAGCTGCAGCCTTCAAACCGCAGGAATTAATCATTTTGTCCTCTTCACAGGTAAAAGAATTAACCAGCTGCGCAATTGTTCTGGGGGAAAACGAAGAGGCAAAAATAGTCAGAATTAAGAAGATGAAGCCACTATAAAAATGAAATGCACAGCAAAACTCAGACCTCAGTTTAAACTAACAAGCTATGTTTACAATATATTCTACATTTCAGTTGTCATTTTCCCATCCCACTCCCACCTCCCCCCATTCAAATATTCCTAATTCCGTTATGGTCTAACCTAATTAATTTCTAAACTTTCAAATACACCGTACATACATTTAGCAAAAAACATACCTAACACTCTTACAGCAGTATGGTCAGGACACCACTTCAAAGATTATTACAGAGTTATTGAGATTAAACCTTATGAATTATTTTTTTTTTCCTTTTAAAGAGAACACCAATCATCAACTTAGACAAATGGTTTTAAAATATACTACAGAGAGCCTGCAAAAAGCAGGCTTCACCAACATCGGCTCTTAGCCCCAGAGGACACAAGGGAAAACAGCAAGCGCTGAATGCAGGGAAGAAACAGAGTATGAGAATGCCAGCTACAGGAAGATCCTTTGGGAACTCGGTCCGACAGATTGTGGTTTTGGCTCGGTCATCCCCGTTGCACTAAGCCCTGCAAACCAACTTTGCAACAGTACATTACAATGTAAACTAAAATTCTTGATACCAACAGTTTGACAAAGGGGTTTGTATTTGTTTCTTTTCTGAATCCAACAGTTGGTCTCAGAAGTTAAGTATTTTCGTGGCTCTTATTCTGCTGTTGCCAGTTTGGGGTGGGGGGGGGGTGGGGGGCGGAAATAAAAATGTGTGTTTAACTCATACGTCTTTCAAGTACATGCAAGGCTCAATTATTTCCACGATGCAGGAGCTTGGGACCTTTTAAGACACTGAAGAAATAGGATTATGAGGAGAGCCCATCTGAGTAAGTACTTTATCCAGCCACTGAAGGGGACCATGAAGATGTATCTCTATCCAGCATGGAGTGCTCGTTACATCTTGGCGATGATATTCAGCTCCCCAACCCTGGAAACAGAATCATAAGTTGGGAAAGAAAAAAAGTCACTTTACTTTGTAATTCCAAATATGTGAGAAGCATACTTCAATTATCTTCTTTCTTACCAAAACACTCTGGCTTTCAACAGTCATTATCAGCAGGGTAGCATAATACCCTTGATGCACCAACTATTATCACATTTCAACAAACAAATCTGAAGTTTAAAAAAAAAATAATTCATTTTAGAGGAAACCTCATTCTGAGATCTCTTGATCTCTTGGAATAGAAGTCTTCAGATTCCTAAAGACAAACCTATGGCAGTGCAAAATTTCCCCATGCCTCACTGCCAGCTGCACAATGTCCCAGTAAAGCCTCTGAAGAGGGGGATAATCAAGTCTTCTCTACCAAGGCTAAAAATAGAATAAACTGGGGGGAAATGCTGCCAAACAGATCAACGAATTATAAAATGAGGTCACGGACTGACATTATGGAAGTGGCGGTGAGGCATCTGTCTGACAAGAAGCAAAGCATCATTTGCAGGATGGACACGATGAACCAAGCAGTAAGCCAGAAACATTCCTCTTTGGAGGAAGGGCATGGTCATTCCCCAGCAGGCTATTTCTCAGATTAAGACAAGATAGGTTTTGTTTCAGCTCATACCCGACTCTGTTACAGTAATTACCAAAGACATATGCAGATATTTAAACAGCATTCAAAATCATGCTGTAAGTGGGTCACTTTGGGGGCAGGTCTGGAGACAAGATTAAGCCACAGGTGCCGTTTTCTCTGCTCTATATTAATCCCTATTGAAGGTATTACCCAGCTCCCAGCGCAGGTGTCAGCAACTCTAAACACTGTGCAGTGTAACATCCAATATACAGGAGGTCCTGTGCAACCTGTTCAGGCAACACTGCTGTAAAACTCCAGAGGATGCAGAGGTATAAAGAACGTATTCCATTTTAGGAACCTCTATCCTAACATATCTGAAACTTTCTATCCTCCTATCAAGAGCAGCATTTTGGCATATTACCATCTTCATTTGATTACTTTCACACATGTGACCAGCCCTTTTAGATCAGTACCTATGTTGACACTCACAGCCACATCACAAATCTTGACCTTGCACGCCTCCCTAGAATAGAAAGGTATGTATATTATTCTAAATAATTACTGCAGCTCCTAATCTGGGAGCTGCTGGTCAAGACAGATTAGAGGATTATGCTATCTACACTCCTGCAATGGCTATAATGACTTGCACTGCAGTCCCAGCTCAGGTCTCCAAGAATACCACCCAGGACCAGGAGCATGAAGTTCAGCTGGGCCTCTTAGAGAGCAGGAGATGGCACGGACCGTAACAGTGGGCAAAAGAAGGGGCAAAAGCTGATGCTACATAATGAATTGGTGGCTTTTCCACTTTTAAGACAAATACTTAATGACTTAATTCTTTTCAAAACTTACTTGTACTGTATCTTGCCAGATCCCACAAAATTGAAAAGGCAAACTCCATAATTCCAAAGTAATTATGCAAATAAGTTATACACACACAGAACCTATATGCATATTAAATACAAGAATTCAACACTAAAAATTTACAAGAGGCAATACAATGAAATTAGAATAGTTAACAGAAATGCTTCACAAGTGACTGTGGACTTATGTGAAGAAACATCTTCTGCAAGTCACCTCAAGTTTTCAAAATATGTGTCAGATGAATTTTTGTCCACAAAGAAAACTTCATTTCATTAAGATCTGTCTTACACTTAAACATTATTCCACACTTAAAATATTAGAGCTATTAACAGGGTGATGGCGGGAGGCACTGGACCATTCAAAATCACCACATTAAGAAAAAAATAATATTTATTTTGCTTACAAAATAATCTCAAGAACATTTTCACATACCTTTACAAAACTCATTCGGAGAGTGCACATCTTAGTAAGCTCATACACTGTCTCAAAGCCATGGTTCACCGACTGAGCCAAAAGCTGAGCAAATTCTTGATTATTGAAAATCTTCAAACTGCAGCCACTGGGGATTTTGCAGACTGTGGTGGGATGGAACCCATGATGGTAGTTGCAGTTCCGACTTTGTACAAAAATACTGCTGTCGCTAAGACATTCAGCATAGACTTCCCCGCCAACATAATAGAGATGAACACCTGGGAGGAGAAGGTTGACATAAGGAAGTTAGACAAATTCACAGTGTGTATGTTTTTCATGCTCTGTCTCCACAGAGATATGTTTCTGCTTAATAAGATAAACATTAATTGTGTATCAGACCATCATCTGTCTGTCTTCAAACTTGATTTTTACTTTTCTGTTTCATCAGCAGGTCATTTGGAAGGAGGGTGTGTATGTATGCATATATATAAGGGGAATCAGTAATTCCTGCATTTTAACATGTTGTATATTCAACAATAATAAACTAGCAAGCATTGCATCAGTTTGGATGCGGTACACTGGATGGCTTGACCATTTGAAATATTTTGCATTATATTCAGGTAAACCAATAGCTGGGAATGCAAGCAGAGAGAGCAGAAACCTACTGCATTATTTGTAGATACTAAAGCAGCCCCAAGCTGGATTCTCTAGAAAAGTCCTGAATGCTATTTTTGGTAGCATGAGTTTTTTTCAGCTCACCTTAATTCCAGAAAGTGGGGTGATGGGGGAGGGGGGAAGGGCCTTACATCCCTCAGATATATCTTGTCAAATGAGGGTACACATCAATTTTACAGTCCTTTCCCCTTCTACTGCCTGCTCCCTCACCTGCCGCTGATGGCAGCAAGCCCCAGAAGAGCAACACAGAGGCAACCTTAGGGGAGATTTGTTGTCAGTAGGACTCAATGCTAAAGGCTTTGAGAATGTCTTTTATGTTTAGAAATGGATTATTTACCATTTTAACCTTTCTCATCCCACAGCATCATGAATCAGATAAGTGAACATATTGAATTCAGGAACTAAACTGAAGTCCAGTCAGAAAGCCTTGACTGTGCTCTGTCATGCAGTATTTTGCCACTGATGATGCGTGTAACTGTGTGGGTACACAAATACCCCTACCTGATCTGCAAAAACATTTACAGCTATGTCTTCAAGTTTGGGTTTTACTCCTTCTTCCTCAAAGACCAACAGTCTACATCATCATTAGCTGTTCACATTTACTTATTCAACAGCATCCTTGTCTCTTCCTCACTCTGCTTTGGCACATACGCAGCTAAGTGCTTCAGCAGAACTCTGTTGCAGCTGGGTTACTTTTAACAGGAAAATGAATGAGGTGTTAGGTAAATATCCTGATACTTGGTAAGATGGATGGGGAGGAAAAGAAGGAAGAAATAGTAGGACTTGAGTGGCACAGCACAGGTGTGGTGTACTCCTGAGAGCTGCACAAGTCCTCATGTAGAGAAAAGCTCTCCAGACTGAGGGCTCAAAGGGAGACCTGACAGTTCTCTTCAGTTTCAATTCTTTCCTCATCTAAGGAGGAAGAAGATACTTCATTAATTGGCACTTACAACATACACTCCACTACCTGGGCGTGCTGACCCTTCAACTGTCTCAGAAAATTTAGAGTCTACTAGAAACACAAACACTTAAAAAAATTGTCTGGTAGGAACGCCACATTGCAGGGGGCATGTCAGCTTTGCCTGTCATTTGCATGACAGGTGAGTTCTCAGAAAAAGAGGACTGTATTAAGTCACACACAAACCAGAAGCTTTTCTCTTTTGCAGGACACTGTCGCAGGCATAGAAGAGAAGCACAGAATACCCACTGAAACAATTACCAGCCTGTGAAAAATGCATTTGGAAAAACTGTTTTAGCAGGTTGTCTCCCTGAATACATGTTAGGATAGCTAACTTGTGTTGGAACTAAGGCTAGCTAAAAACTTCGGTGCAAAGAACTGTAATTTGGATTTCTATATACACCAATAATCTGGGTAAATAAAGAAATTTCATTAGACAAACTGCCTTAAGGTCTCATTCTAATTAAGATTATGACAGCCCTTGGGCAATTAAAAATTGATTAAGGGTTAAAGCTTCCCGTAATTACACACCAGGCAAGAACAATACTTTACTTGTAAGACCTGGCCAGAAAATTATATATTTACCAGCACAAGCACTTACCCCATGTACCTAGGAAGAGCAGTCTGCTCGTGATGCATATGGCCCAGGTTGTCACGTCTAGAGAAAGGAAAACACCCCACCCTACCCAAAAATGGATGCAAAGATCCAAAACTCACCTTTGCCAATATGCCGCCTGGTGTTCTCAATGGTGGAGTTGCGGTTCACATTTGAGAGCAGCCCCAGGCAAAATCTGTTCTTGTTGTTTGAAGGATCAGTAAAGCCATCCACCAGGACGCTGGTGGAAGAAGCATGGAATGCCTCCCCGACGCGATTGTTCAGCTCATAGTAAACGATGGAGCACCAATGCTTTGGCTCTTCGTAAGCAACTGCCTGAACATCTGTAAAGCAACAATGGAAACGTTACAATTTAACTGTGCTGGAATACAGGATCAAGATGTAAGGATTCATAAAACCGCAGATTTTGGCTGAAGATCACTAAAAGATGAGCCAGATAAGCAACTGCAGCTAAATGAAGGCTCTTCTATCTTCAGTTATTTTTGAACTTTTCACAGCCACAGACACACAACAGAATAATCTCACCTCAACTTTACTTGTACAAGACTCAGAAGAGATAAAGGTTTGCCCTAGATATCAACAGAAAAGTGCAGAAAGCTCCTGGGCACATACCAAGCAGTGCCGCAATAGCCCTACTGCATTTTCTCCAACACACTGTGGTGTGGGCCCACAGAGCAGAGAAATGCTGCAATTATACAGCTTGGCTTTCTTTCCAATTAAGTAAATTAAGTTCTACTTCAGTTCATTTTCCTCAGCTACCAAATTACAAGTCACCTCTGTGCTTACTGCAAAGTCGTATAGTGACAGGGAGAAACGTCACCACACAATTGCACAAGAGACCATTTGTAACTTTGGGTCCCAAGAAGCGTAACAAGGTAGCTTAAACGTACAGTCAGCAGATCAATCTTTCAGCATGCAGGCCGTGCACAAATCTTTCTCCTGGGCTTCTTGGGGTAAGGGTAGGAGACTTCAACAACTAAGGGAGACTGACATTTCTCTGCAGAGCATGCATGAAACACATCTTCTGTATGAATAGATACTGCTTGGGACTGGAGGCTGAACAAAAGCCTAATGAGCAGGATCCTAACAATTGCGCTGGGCTGAAAGGCAGATGAAATGGAGGAAGATATTATTTAACGAGAACATTTTATTCATCAAGTACTACCAAATGCAAAATCTGCAACTGCTCATCACCAAAAGAATTACTTGTTGAGTAACAGTATGTTTCTCAGAACATGGTTTTCCAGACTCTGGTAACAAGAAGCTCCTCCTCAGCAGCTCCTAACCGAATCTGGGAATTGTGCAGAATGCCAACAGGAAATTCCTAGTTCACGACTTCTACCCACCAAGCTCTAGAAACACATGAAATGCTTGAGGTAACACTTGTGACTGTGCACAGAGAACAATTTCTCCAAATGATACAGAAGGTCTTTACCAAAAAGTTTCCCACTGGGCGTCCAACAGCAGCATAACCTTCTTCTGATACCTCCACCCAGTGTGCATTCTTTCAAGTGCCAAATACAGCTACAAATCATTAAACTGCTTCCAAATAAAAGGAGGCTAGTGAAGGGATGTGGTTGCTTTATGTGGTTTCTTTTGAATGAACAAGACTATTTCACTGCTAAGCCTAGCACAGTTGGACTTGCTGCTAAAATACCAACTTTGCAAATTAAAGCTCCAACTACAGGTCAAAGTGCTAAAATGAAAATCAGGTTGGTATTATGGGAAAAGTTGTTTCTTTGCCTAGAGGTTTCCCTCCCCCAGCCCCAAGTCTTTACTGGAAGCAGTCAACTAAGACTAGTATTCACATTTTCTTTTGTTCACAGATCATACTGCTATAGGTTTACTGACACATGCAAAACAAAAACCGAACACCCCTCAAAAGCAGCAGTACATAGCAGATACAAAAGGTGGCAAATAATCAAAAGCAGGGTAACATATCCTACATCCCTGTGCAAAACTTCTAAGCAGTGTTTATTGCTGACCAATAATGCTTAAAACACTGGTAAACAGGAGACGACCTATGCTGATACCTTAGCATTTTCTATCCTTTCACATCACTGTGGGGGAAAAAAAATAATCTATCAGTCATTAATTATTAGTAAGAGGTTACTACACTTTTAATTCCCATGAAGATGCCAGCAATTATCAAAGCTGCAGCTTTGCCCCAGTTCTCAAAGTCAGGAAGAAACCTTGCCAGCTGGCCATTCTTACAGAATTAATCATATCTCTCTCACACAGATTTCATACTAACTTCCTTACATTTGCTTTAAGTCATGCAGAGCAGGTGCGTTTAGTCTCTCTATTCCCAGCATGGGCCAACAATGGAAATTACCCTACTTCACTGACAGGATGCAGCTTGTTAAATCAAATCTCTTAAGACTAACAAATCACTGTGAAAAACATGCTTCTAAAAGGTTTGCAACAAAAATGCTGCAGTAAGTTCACAGTAAAACCTCGTATTTTACAACCTGCAGCAGATTTTTTAAAGTACTGCAGTTACAGCATATATATATATATGAATAATAAACACATGAAGGCACACAGAAGTAAGGGATTTTTTCGTTGTGGTGGTGGTGGTGGGTTTTGGGTTTTGTTTGTTTTCTTTAAATGAAGGGATGAAGATGAAAATCCATTATATTAAAGTATGAAGAGGGAAAAATACTAACAGACAATTTTTATTTTGAAATGGTTGAAAGTTAAAAAGCAAGAATAAAAACAAACACTTTTATCTTTATCAACTCTCATGTAATAGAGGAATTCTATCTTGCGCATTTTGTGAGAAGGACAAAAATGCAAAGGTCTGCAGTTAGGCATAAACATTGATAAACATACTTTGGGCCAGCAAGGACTATACATACACACCTAGTGTACTGGATCAGTGGAAAGTGGAAATGCTACAGATGGAATTTATCACATGCAAAATTCATTCCATGCAGAGTGTAAACAGGTTAGCACAAAAGCTATCCAAATAGTTCTGAGAGGGCAAATATACTTCCTGAAACCAGAAATCAAGCTTAGCAACAAAACAAGTAAAAAAAAAAAAAAAAAAAAAAATCAAACAACAGCTAGATTGTTCATATGCTTGTGATCTTGATAATCATTCTGGCACAGCATCCAGCTTGCTGCTCTTTCTTGGCATGGGCCACAACTGTGCAAGCTTATGTGTTCTCTAGAAGGGCTATTTCTCACAGTATGATGAATGCGCTAAATCCTTTACTTAGCAGTCATGGCTGGCTGCAAAGGCTTTAAAAGGCAATGTGTAAAAAGATGTGTGTGTCACAGTCATAAAGCAATAGGTTTTTAATACAGATTTTAGAGTCTGTAGCAATACCACACCTCAGGCGCACAGCTCTGAATTCCAAACCAAGTGCTATCACTGCGCGACTCAAAGATGGAACAAAAATGGGGAGAGAAGGTGCTACAACACAAAATACAAAAAAACCAAAAACCTCAAACACGCTTATGACCAGGAGAATAGTAAATTATTAAAAGCAGAGCATACACTTTAAGGACTGAAGTTTAGAATTCAGGGCAAAAACACTGTAAGAAAACACCATTTCATGAGATGTACTGTCTCACTGGAAAAAAAAACAGTTTCCAGTTGCCCATGTAAAATATGTCTGGGTGTTTATGTAAACTGTCAGTATTAGCATCTATCCTCTGATTAAGTCTTTACATGGAGAGCTATACTTGACCATACCTACTGTCATCCACAACTCAGTAGGCTTTATATAGCATTAACTGCATTTTTCCAGTAAATCAATGTAATCGTAATAGAGAAAAAGGGATTCCTTTCCTTGCACACATGTAATTTCAGCATCACACACAGAAATGTGCAGCATCACAGGAATTCTTGCTGTTCAGTGATTAGTGGAAGTTCCAGATACAAAACATAAAATTACTTTGGTCATTGAGTTGGTTAGGAGTAAGAAAGTAATAAACCTCATAAATTTTATGTCTTTAAAGAGTCATATGATAGTTTCTTATCCTAAATAAATATTTACATTTATAAATTTTCATCTCCAGATTTACTATTTCATCCCTCACAACAACACAGAAAATTACGTCTGGGTTTTTTTATTTTCTACAGCCAAAAATTCCATAAACAACATACAGCCAAAATCAAAACTCAATTATTAAAAGTAAATCCTGAAAGTTCTTTATTCTTAAGACAACAAGAAGGAAGTGTTTTTACCTCCTCTGTGTATGTCAGGGGGAATTGCGGGTGCCATCATGTTGGTATCCATTGGCTGGGAGGTATCATGTGTCATCTGATCTTCCGGAGGCAGGTAAGCAGGAGGGGGAGTATCAGCTAAATATAGAAAAGGCAGAGACACACAAGTCCTTTCCTCTCTTTAAAGTATATATACATAACCACATAAACAGTTTTGGCCTGGAAAAGCTTCCAGCCTGACTCAGCAATAAACTTCCACCTACCAGCAATCTGAGAAAGCAATCATGGACCTTGAATCAGAAAAGCAAAGAATTATTGTGCATATTAAGCACAACTGCGATAAAAACAAGTCACTTCCCCACAGTCAAGCTGCAAAATAAAACTCAGCTATGCTTCCAGCCCACATTTTTTGCATGTTCAAAGTAACATGTAGACTTTAAGAAACAAAAAGGTCTCAGGACCAGGCCAGAAGTAGGTACCTAATATGGTAAACATGAACAGAAGTTGAGGCAGAAAACTTCCAGTTCGAAGTTTTCTGTCTCCAACATGATTCCACCAGCAAAGTATGCAAACATCCCAGATCTATTCAGGACCTTATTATTGTCGTTGCAAGTTATTAGCTCTATTTTCCTAGGTTGGCAACAGTAGAAAGTTTTCATGAACCCAAATTCTACAGAAGTAGCCGTCTGGGTCTAGAACTCATCTGTCAGTGTCTCTTACCAGCTGTACTGCCCTGTGCAGGACTGAATCACTCCCATAAAACTAGCCCGTGCACAATGACCGTACTCACTAACGCGCTGCTTTTAGCCCTGTTTGAAGTGTTCCAGCCAGGTACTCGCATTGCCCTTCAGCTGCCTATTCCACTTCTGGGAAAGTTTCCCAAATGGCTTCTTAGAAGCTGCAGGAAGTTGCCAAAGTCACTATTTCCCAATACATCAGAGGACACTCTCCTTCCAATCAACTGTGCAGAGATGCATGCAAAAGAGAGAAACCCTGGCTTGATCCCTGCAAGGCTTCACTGCAAAAGCTGAGATTAGATTAGCACTGTACTATCCTGGCAAACACGGCTGCTGCTCATCCCACATTTACTTCCACTACTGAGAGCATGGACTGCAAACTACCACAGCAAATAATCACAGGGGTCTCCAAAACCTCCAAAATCAAATTAGCATCAACAAAAGGCAGGAGGATCATACCACTACTGCTTTGTAAGTTTTGGGGTTTTGTTGATGTTTTGGTGTGGTGTGGTTTGTTGTTTGGTTTTTTTTTTAAGAAAACACATGTTAATGCAATCTATTAGCTGCTTATTGTTTAGCAGATACTCTGCTGAGAGCTTTACATCTAATGCTGGCAGGTACCTTGCTAATTCCCTTACTTGGATACTCTCAGTTGGACAAGAGACAGCAGTGGAGAAAGACTTGAGACAACAACAGGACTGCATTAAAAGCTTAACACTCTGCCCTGGAGTTTTAAACCCCGTGTTTTAACTAAGCCTTAAATGTTCATTTGTGTGCAAACATGTTGGTGATGCACAGATAGGGAAACAAGATTGTAAGGCCACAGGCAGCAAATCAGCCAGTATCTAAAAGTTTTCAAGATCTCTGGATAACTGCTTTGCTCCTCTTTTTTTTTTTTTTTGTATTTTTCCAAAAGTCACCCTCTTTCCCCATTAGTGCAAGACAGACAACTGTCCAGAGCTAAGCATGAAGGATGTCAGTATCTTGACCTCTCCTCTAGTTCAATTTCTTGACTGCAGCTGTTGGCTTGTCTTCATGGGCATGTGAACAGAACAGACCCTGAAAGATCAAGAGAACTTCCACAAGCCAGTGTTCAGGAAGACCTTGCCAGAGAAGCCTTTATCTCTGCTGGAAGAGCCTCAATCACACCAATCATTTTTACTAAAAAGAAAAAAAAAAAAAAAAAGGAAGGAAACACAGCTGGCTCTGTGGCATCTTTTCACTTAAAAAAAAGTGAAAAAAAAATTAGAAAAGCCAATACCAACTCTCCTTCCTTCCCTCCTGCCTCTGCAAATTCAGCAGTCTCCACTCACAAGAGAAAATTTTAAAGAAAAATACATATCAGCAGCAGAAATCTATGGAAGTTCATTTCAAGTAATAGAAAACAGATTTTTACAAGTCTGCCGCTTTGTTTACACATGCCCTCCTTCAGCCCCGGAAGAAAACATGCAAACAGAGCACTGCAAGTATTTGTATGGAATCCTTCTCCTAGCACTTAGATCAAGAAATGTGTCACAGACTGCTTCTACAGTATTTTTATACAACCACATGGAAAGACCATAAAAAAGCTTTACAGAATTTTCTACAGACATCACTCGACAAAAGAAAGGTTGTTACATCTTTGACTTTAGGAAGTTAAACAGTCTGAAGATTTCTTTCCAGGGCTTTAAAGAACAATTTTTCTGTTGAAGTATACTTGTTTCTTGAAATTACATCATTATGTAAATAAACTTTATCAAGCAGCCATAGCATAGTCCCCTTGAGAAACATCCTTCTGCAGAATTAAAGCCTTGTGCTGGATTTCTGATTATCTCTTTCCTAAGCAAGGATGATCTCCAGCATTACACTTCTTGTGCATTAAACATTATACTTTGTGGTCTAAACTGTCGAACTGGTCCCCAAAACATTCTGAATCCCTCCCCCCTGCCCCAGAAGAGTTTTACTGTAACATTGTAACAGTGAGAGAGGCACAATATTAAAATCCTCAATATTATTACTAGACAAAGTGATTACATAGTCTTTATTACTTTATATCTCTCAGCTTGCTACTGAACACAAGTGTTGGCTGATAATTTGGCATTATTAAAGCAAAAAAATCATGGTACCAGTGACGTCCAACCCCTTCTCATGGGGAACCAAAGTTGACTGTACCTGGCATCTGGAAAGGACTTCCTGGGTCTGAGCTGGCAGGAGAATGCGGGTAGGTGCTACTGCTGCTTCCAGGCGAGTTTGGATAGCTGCTGTTGGGCGAGTGGGGGAACGGGTGGCTATTGGGTTGCTGAAAAGAGTCCGGGAAAGTAGCATTGTGCGGCATGTGGGGCTCATTTTGTCCCAGGTTGCGGAATTGGGCCAAGAGGCTGTGCTGAGGGTTGTACTCACTGTGCCTTGGAACCAGCACTGGAGGAAGGACTGGAAAGGGAGAAAGAGGGAAAAGCCACAGCATTAGAGACTCAGTTCTGATGGACTAGGCTATACAGCGGAAAAAAAAGCCAAATTCTTCCTCCCCTAAGGCATATTCACATCTGTCTTAAAAACAACGTAGTCAAATCTAGGAGTGCATGTCTAAGCAAGAACTCTTTTCCTTATATCTGGTTACTGCATAGCTTGAATCCACAGCGATCATGCTAGCTACCTGGTTTGCCAGATGGGAGCTTGTTTTCACAGAGGGCCAGCGAAGAAGAGCCAAGAACAAACCACAATGCTGTGTTTTAGCTTTATTCACACAAAGAAATGCTGGGAAGTAAGCACATTACATTGCTGACATGCAGTTCATTTTGCTGCACTTGTGATCCTGCTAATCACGTAATGGCCCGTAACCCAAAACTTTGCTAATAAGGACAGATATTTTTCTGAGGACAATACTAATACTAATAGGCCTTGAACTCAGTCTGGTGTCAACAGCTGTAATTTCATTTTTAACCTGGACTACGTTCTTACAAGTTAGTATTAAAACAGTTATTAACTCTTCAAGTCAGTTTACAAAGTGCGCAATTTAAACAAAATTATGTAGTTCAAAAAAACCAACCAAGCAGCAATTGAGCCCCAACTACATGCTACTATGGGATCAGAGAAACACACACATCAGAAACTACGAGTCTCACCGCACTCCCAAGGCCTCCTTCACCAGCAGGAAAACAAAGGTCTCTTTTTAACTGGGAATACGAACATTGTAACAGATACACCAAGGCAAACTAATCAGCTCTTGTTCCGGTGCCTCAGTTTCTACCTTTGAACATCACACAGCAAAGTCCAAGCTACTCGAAGGACTAAAAGCTAGTCTTCTTATAGCTTAAGATTTTTGGGTGACAGGGGTAAGAGGAGAGGCAAGGGTGAGGTGAGGGAGATGAGTGCACAGAGTAGTGGAAATTTATTCCTCTCCACATCTGCCCCCCTTCAGCACCTCCATGGCTGAGCAGGACTGGAAGAAAGCCCCCAAGACAGCCCACCTTCAAGGGAGGGTGCTGAAAACCCACAAAAACCAGCAAAAGCAAGCCAGGCTACCATCCCCTCTCCTGGAGACTCCTGCCTTGCCTCCAACATCTGGTGGGCACACAGAAAAGGAACAAGAGCACACATACACTACAAGCCTATATTCACATAATTACCACTCAGATTAAGAAAGGTGTTTCAGAGATAGCTGCTTCAATAAAAGGCTCAATTACAAACTAATTGCAAAAAAACCCATCTTCTTGCCAAGACAAACAGGTTCTTCCAGGACACTGGGGCAACTTCACTGTTCTAGCACTTTGCTTATACAGAACCATTCAGATATTCACATGAGCATCCTGGAGCCCAAGAATATCAGGACATCGCTCAACACTTAGACCAGACCCGAGGTCTGGGTCCATGTCTAAAACAGGTACAAAAGGATGCCACACAGAAAACTCACTCAACTCAGTCACTATTCCTAAAGCAAGTCACAGATTAACTAAATTAAAAACAAACAAACAAACAAACAAAAAAACCTAAAAAAACAAACCAGCAGCAGGTTTCTCTTACTCTTTTTTTTGGTTTACGCCTAAGGGAGAAATTAAGCCACCAGATTTCTGCCCACTAGCGGCATTAATGCATGAGAAGTTTTATACTGGGAATCTTCACTGAACATACACTGAAAAAAACCCAACCAAACCCAACCCTCACTACTGCAATTAAGGCTGCCCCTTAAAAGTCAATAGCAGGTTTTAAATATTTAATCTGACGTCTCACTTTCTTAGAGCAGCTTCACTGAGATTCCAACATATCTCAAATACTTGAGGCAGATGTCACCCCCAAGTTGATTTGTTTAAATATGAAAATTTTAATTAACCAACTCCACTATACAAGGAATACATGACATTCCTAACTATGACATTTTCTGAAACAAACCAAACAAGTGGAGCTATATTAAAGAAATTACAGCTACAAGGCAATTTCACCCACAGGGCTATTTCACCTAAGAGCCAACACATCTATCTGTCATTCTATTGACGTTCTCAATTGCAAAACATCCAAGGAGAAGCTGCATCTCCCTCAGCTGTGCAGACTGTCCCTTGCCTCTAATGCAACTGTCCTCACATGTCACTGGAAAAAGCCATTTAAAAAAAAAGTCCGTCAACATTCACGTGGACATCACAAATCCTCTCATTCACAACATGGCAAATGTCAAACCCAATCTCCCTGAATATTAGGATCTCTCAGAATTAAGCTTGAACCTAGCAGTCCTTTTGCAGTGAGGTCAAGCACTATTTATTTGTCATAGTCAACTTTTGCTGGGCTAATAAATTACCAGTGAAAAAAGTAACAATGAGATCATGTGTTAAAAAAGTATTTTCCTTCTCCTGCCTTTATGATTCTTCCTTACTTTTCCGAGCATTAAAAATACATCTTTCCTATCTCTTCCTTTCCTATGGATGAAGGTCAAAACCATTAACTTCTCTGAAAGTAATCTGTGCAGAAAGTATATACCTACATTTCCCACCGCCCTACCTCCCATTAAACAATGACATATATGACATCACAGGAAGCCACGTGATTTATAGCATTTTAAAATAGCAGGAGAACAGGATATTTTCTGTATGCTTTCTGTAATTAAAATAAAGCAGTGCCAGATTTTGCCGAGGTGTATACATGTTTTCTCCTGTTGGGCAGAAACACTGGTGACATTTAAGACTTGAAAGAAGAACAAGCCTCCTCTTCCCAACTCTCCCTCATGCAAACCTATACTTTTTGTTCAGCTACTTCAACCTCAAATCATTAAATGCCAAATTCTTCAAAATACATATGGAAAAGGGGGAAGGAGAAGAAAAAAGAATACAACTGGTATTGATACAGCACAAATTGTCTCAAAAATACCCTTGCAGAATTTAGTTTGAGCGCTGCCCCTAATTCACATCCTCCCTGCATACATACAACCTTAAATGAGGATTAAAAGCCCTGAAAGGCCATGTCAGGTGGGACAGAGACTAAAGCGCTCTAATTAGTCAAATTCCAAGACAGTCACTCACTGCCATAACCTGATCTTTCTGCAGCTCAGACTTTTTTGCAGGCTAGCTGCTCCTACTGGAGTCACAAATGAGTTAATCTGAATGCTGTTCACTCAAGAGTGAAGACTTGAGCAGGGACTGGACCCTTTGCACATATGGAAGGATGCCAAGAGTTCAAAACAGAGGGATGCCTAGCCTCCTTGCTCCCCTCACCCCTGTGTAAGGCGCTGAGCTTCTGGTTGAGTTGCAAACCTCAACCATATGGAATAACAAATTACTGAGGCTCAGTACAGCAGGGGAGGAGGCTGATCTCTGTTGCAGCTGCCAGCTCCAGGAAGAGGTATAATTGAAGGGGAGAAAGCACGAGAAGAGTTATTCTGTGCTAAGCCAGCACACCTGTTGCTATAAAATAATGAAGCAGCACGCATCTTTGCTGTGCGGATCTCCACAGGATGCTGCTCTAAAGGTTTGCAGACAGAATTTTTCCCCTTCCTCTTTACCTTCTTCAGCGGAAGGGAACACAAACAAAAAAATATATGATTTTTTTTTTCAATAATCATTGTTTCTATTCAGTAGGGGTGCATATATTTAAAGGAAACATACTACTAAATACACTGTTGTCTTGAAAAGCTACTGCAACAGATTTGCAAATCCAACTTAATATTAAAATGGTTAAAACCAGTTAATTGAGTAGAACCACAAGCCATCCAACAGCGTGATTTCCAAACTTTCTCAAACACCAGATTAAAAGGTTTTATGGGCTATACTGAGACTCAACTGTGCTCCAAGATTTTGTGTCAACGTGGACCTGGAGTTGAGAGTTAATACATGACGATTAGCAGTAATGCTACTAGTAATGAAGAGGAAGATAAATCACCTGGAAGTCAGGCAGGGTATTTTGTGGAACTGTAGCTAAGAAGAGATGCTGTATCTGTCAAGACAGCCTGGGAACTGGGTAGCTTGTTTTTACCATTCAAATAATATCCAGAGTATGCCCATACCAAACAACTGGAGCTGTATTAAAGAAATTACAGCTACAGGGCTATTTCACCCACAGGGCTATTTGATCTAAGAGCCAAGAATGCTAAAATACAAAAGCTATACTAAAGACAACCTGGTTGTTCAGATAAATGTTCCAACTAACCACACTAAGAAAGAAATGCTTTTATGAAAATGTAATGGTGGCCTTTGAAGAACGCTACTGATCTCTCTTTTTTCTGTCCCCAGCACGTCATCCTGTTTTTCAGAAAACTAACAGGTGTGCTGTCCTAGAGTAAAGATTTTCTTGGTTTTCTTTTTTGTTCTATTTTCACATTCTGGAGATAATGATTTTAGCAAACACAGGAAGTCTCCCATTTATTAATATAACTTATTTTAAAAAAAGTTTCTCTATTAAAAAAAAACCCACCTAATCCAAGCGAAAGGACCTGCTGTACTTTCAAAGTAGCATTCTTTTGGTCCAGATGGGTTTTGTTTATCTTACACAAGCCCAAATGACAGATAGCTTCCCTCAAGGGCTCACTCTTTTCCCCCTTTCCATGTTACACTAACATTTGGGTAGGTATCTCTCCTTCCATGCCTGGAAATTGAAAGATCAGGTAATGAAATACAAGGGGCCACAAACAAGAAAGCAGATTTTGATCATCTTTCCTTGTCACAGTAGATTCTACTACTTCTGTGAGCTTTTGGGAAGAAAAAAAAAAAAAAAAAAAAAAAGAAAAAGATGAACAACTGCTGCTGCACCTTCTGCTCTTAAGAATCATGACAATTTAGTCATCATATGTTCTGCAGAAGAGTTTATACAAGCTTATAGCACACCAGGGCCTTCAGCCCTAATGAAGACCTGATGGTACTATCATTAGACAATGTACTTTAATTTCCAAGCATCATATAGCTGTATTTTCATATGAATTTATGCAAAGCCACTTATGTTTTCCTAGAAAAATAGAACTGTGGGTTGGGAAGGAGGAAAATCCTCACACACAAGTTCATGCTATGTGGAAATGGGTATGAAAACATGGGCAGGAGGAGGAACTTGCGGCTTGTACTCCAGATAGAAAATCCTGCAAAGACGAAGTTGTAATAAAAATGAGGGGTTGGGGGAGGGAGGGGAAACAACCACCAAAAAAACCCCACAGCAGCAGTGTTAAACTAACAAATTTCAACCCTCCTGAAGATTCCTAGCTTAATTTCCTGCCTTTGAGGCCACAGCAGCTGAACCTGGCTGTGGCATCCTGGCAAGCAGTCCAGTCCCACGGTGGGAACAGAGCAGGTACCAACGTATGCTCAGCTGAACGTGCTTAGTTTTGCTTGCTGTCTGTAGCATTAGGGAGTCACTGAAGCACGCTGACTGAAAGGTCTTGCCAAGATCTTGCTTGTAAACAATAAAACACCAAGTAGAAAGAAAAGTTCTAATGTCATTAGGTTTTCCCATGTTGCCTAAAACAAAACCTGGCAAAATTGAGTATTCTTTGACCAAAGGACAAGTTCTCACATACTAAGACACTTACGTGTCTATACTTAGGATAGGGTTTACTCTGGTTAGAAAAAAAAAATTAATAGTGTTGTGGCAAAAGCAATCTCTGAGGATCTAGCTACTTCATGTTGTTCCAGTAACACCCGGCTTAAGCAAAGCTGTACTGGCTGTGGTAGCAGAGCTTTGCTTTACTGTTTTCTCACAAGCAGAAGTGTCAGCATTTTAGACTTTTGCTCCAAACCTAAGTTCTAGTAATGGCAAGTGAAAAGGCTCAATACTAGTTATTCAGCAGCCTGTTTTGGGTGACACAAACATGCCAGGCTTTCTACTCCCAGAGAAACCTGAGAACCGTCTTGCTTCCTCAACTCTTCTATTTTACAGTTTCAGTAGACCCCATTGATTTGTCATTTTATATAGTTACAACTGAAGACTGTATTTACTAAAAAAAAAAAAAAAAACCAAAACCAAAAAACCACCCACCCCCCAAAAAAACAAACCACAAAACCAAAAAAACACACAAAACACACAAAAACCCCAAACAATTGTTGCTTTACTGACTTTACTTTTACATCAGACATCTGGTCTAAATGCATTTGGCAAGGAATATTAGTACACTTCCTGCATTACAATATTCAGCTAACATTAGATTTTATTTGCGGATGCTCTGATAAGCTAACATTTTGATTGAACTGATTTGTCAAGGCCAGTTTCAGAATTTAGTACTAATTATATGCACATTAGCAAAGGATTTCTTGTAAGCGGATTTGGGGGAGAAGCAGTCCTGATATAGGAGGAAGTTATAGTGCGATAGTGTATATTAACTCAGACGTTTACACAGACCAGAGTTCAAATTACCTGTACGAAAGCCACAGTCACCATCCTACCGAGTGGGTTAAAACTTGGAAGTCTGGTCTTTTAAGTCAGAAGAAACATCTGTATGTGGTTAATTTTAAAGAAATAAAAAGGACACAAACATATCCTTCTCGACAACTTTTATGCTTTTATTGCAGCTTGTTTTTCTGACACATGGTGAGGTTAGACAAGGAAAATCCTGTTATTAGACCATTCCCTCCTTTCTGCCTACTTCAATTCCTCTCTCTCCCCCAGCTTGGTTGTGGTGGGGAATTTTAGAACCAAATTCTGCAAAACTGCCATGAAGAAAGTTTTCTACTACATGCCAAGCAAACTGACAGTTACTTGCTATTTTGGGAAACCACCCTATAATTGTGCCCACCTGTTGCAGCATGCTATTTTTAAAGTTACACCCAACAGCAGCATTACACAGTGATATGGCAAAACGTCCCCGCGACAACACTCTCAGCTCCCTCACCCCCAGCTTGCAGAGGCACAGAAATCCTGCTACAGAAATCACATGGGAACAAGGATTTTTCTAACTTGGTTCTACCTATTAACTCCAAAGGCATGCACTGGTTCTCCACTCCCTTATGTTCTCTGGAGCAGCTTCCCTTTCGCCTTCACTCCTCTGGCCCCTCTCCCCCTCGCTCCAATGCCTGGCGCTGCTGCTGTTATCCTCCACCAGGCCTGCTGCTGTGGGAGTTGCACCAGCAGCTGCTCTGTTGGGCTCCCTCCAGCCCAGGCCATCAAAGCTCTTCCATTTGGCTGTGAACAGCATGCAGGCTCTCATGCTGACCCCCGTTCTCCCAAGTGCTAGCAGGTGGCAGCCACCAAGCAAGTCCCAGGACCCCAAGAAACCCAGCCATGCAAGCTCACAGTCCTGAAGGGACTAGCTGCTTACTCACAACTTCTCTCCTGGCTCCAAATTTGATTTTGACAGACTCAGAGCACCTGCCAATTTGACAGCCCCAGGAGCTGCGCTGGAACCCTGCTGCTTGCCGAAAGCGGTACTAGCGATCCCATGGGCAACCTGCCACACCAGGCTGCGTCAGGTTTGATGCGCAGGAGTAGGTCGTGATGGGGTTTTAACGATCCTCTTCTCAATTTACCCTGGCTAGAAACAGTTTGGGAATATTCAATAGCATATGTAGCGATCCTAGGCCAGTTGAGTACAGGGGGATGAGATGGGGATGACTAACTGACGCATTTCATTTTTCTGTAAAGTACCTAGAGAGAGAGCTCACAAGCATGACCACGCCAATATACACGAACAAACATCTGTGTGATTTCAAATGGCATTACTAAACTCCTTTAAATATGCCTTATTTTTCTTTCACCGAGGACCACAGCTGCAGCACTGTACAAAGGAACATTCAAGAAGCATTCACTTCCAGGACCTGCAGGTGTTTTCTAAACCTGCCTCATCCTGGATTTCCAGTTTTAAGCTTCCTTCTGCACCCCTGGAGCCTGCAGTAGGTGTGCAGCCTTATGGAGACTCAGAGCAAATAGCAGGGGAGATCAAGACATATAGGAAAACAATCAGGTTAAAGTCATAGGCAAGGTGTCTACACTAGGAGCAACACCAGCATGACACACCACCTACCGCTCTCCTCAGAGCCTGGAGACCTGGCCTGTTCTTATGGCAAAATGCAGCTGTACACTTAGGTAAGATGTTTCTTGCCAAAAACAAGCTTCCTGAAGCAGACATCCACCTTGAGTTCATGGTTATAATGGAAAGGAACATCACAATCTTTAGGCAGAACTGAAAATTTAACTGTTCTGACAGTGCACCACAAAAAAATTGACCACTGCTCATCCCCTAGTTTGGATAGAACATGGGCATCATCGGCTTCATAAAGCTCCATCATGTAGAGCAGGCTGCAGACATCTCTATAAAGAGCAGAAGCTTAACAGAGGAAAAATCATCCAGCCTTTTTTATCTACGCTTTATTGCTAATTGCAAAAACCTGAACCAGTATAGTTATTCTCTGCCTCCAAGTGGCTGTGCTAATGGGCTGATACATGCAACTAGAATATTTCAGACGACAGATTGGCTGCTTCTGGACTGACTTGTTTTAGTATCCCTGTGATTGCATGCTTCGAGCACAATGGAGCATCAGTAAGCACCTCCAGAAATGAATATTAAGAAGTTAACTGCATTTCCCAAGGCAGGTTTAAGCTCACTCAGCTCAATGAAGAGGGGGTTTCTCCCAAGCCTGACCTTTGAGCAGGTATTAGACCCTGCACACTCTCAGGAAACAACATTCAGTTGTGGGGTGGGACAGCCGTTTACATAAACACTCTGAACCTACAACCGCTCCCACGCATGAAACATAAAAGCGAACGCCTCTTTTGCCTCCTTTGTAACATACTATAAACTCAAATCCTTTTCAATCTAGCAGGCTTGTGAGCAAGAACGCTTCGTAGAGGCAAACTAACACAATTCTGCATCAGACGGAACCAAGAGGTAGCGTTCACTAGCACTTTAAGAAAATGAAATATTCTGTTTCATCTTCCTTCCTTCCTTCCCTTTAGCTAAAGGCACAAGAACTGAACCACCTCCCCTAAAGTCACCTTAGAGGTGTGATTTAGGTTTGGGGTTTTTTTTTAAAGCAGTGTCAATTTAAGCATCTCTTCATCCTCCCTACTCACTGTCCCATTCCTTTTGTTTTGCTGCCAGAGCAAACGGGATCCAGGCTTAAAAAAAAAAAAAGTATTTTTTCCCCTAAATTCTGGATGACATCTTTCACCTGATCCCATTGACATAACTGAGGACAGAGGCAAGCGACAGAGGCTGTATCTCCACAGAAACCAAAGGAACAGAAGGGAACAAAGTATCTCAGAATGGACTTCCAAATGTCATTTCACACATTCTCCAGCAAAATCTGAGAGGTCATTTGTGGTATTTTCAGAGATACAAGGAACATCATGTTCACTTTTTTCTCACAGCTTCTAGGTATGCTCTACACCTAATTATTTCTCAAGACTTGGTCATACTTAAGGATGGTCCTAAACCAGGTATGAGCCTAATAACCAGGTATTTCTAAACCAAAACATAAAACTGAGGAGAAAAACAGATTCGGCCAAGTGAGCACACCAGCCGAGTGTGCCAGTTTCTAACAGGCATCAAATTCAGACCCTGCCCTCCCTAATGAAAAGCTTTGCTTTGCCTTGCCAAGGGAGAAATTTGACAGCCATTAGCCACCCTGCACCAGAAACAATTTTGCACACAACAGACGTACAAAAGAGCAGTAGTACTATAACACGTCTTGAGGAGATATTTGTTCCTGGCAGCCAAGTCCAAGGTTGTATTTCTATCCACAGCAACAAAACAGCATCTACTTTCTCCTCTCGTTTCCCACCACCTCCACTCCTTCCCACATGTCATCCTCAGGGCTGTGCTGGCTTACATGTTCCCACAGCCCCTTCGCTGCTCTGATCAGCCTGGAAGATAACACAGCAGGGGAAGGAAAAAATGACTGTGATCTGGTTCAGCACGAAGCCACACAAACAGCTGTGCTGGCACCACACAGCAAGCAGGAGCTGTTTATGCACCCTGCCACAGATCGGGTTATCACCCGAGGGGCAACTTGCTGATACCAAGCTGACCAGGTGTCAGGCTGTCCCAGGAAGGTCACCCTTCCTTGCCTCCACCCTGTGCCGCCTTGCCCCCATCTGACTGCAGTGAGCAAACCGAGGACACTGAGCTTGCCAAGCTAACCCTGCCAATAAGCAGTTTTCTGTCTGTTCGGTTTTCTTGGTCGATTCGCCACAGGATCAGATAGGCACCTGTGTCTGCGCAGAGCCTCTAGGTCAGGCTAGGAATGAATATGGTACCGCCACATCACACCCACGTGCATTCCAGATGCCATGTTCTCCTCCTTATGCAGAGGCAGCAGCAGAGCCTGTGCTCAGGGACACCTGGGACGCTCCCTATTTGAGACTGCTGATAGTTTTCCACCACCTCTCAACTGTATACAACCAGTTCCTATCTAGCCTGGCTAACAGAAAAGTCTCATTTGGATTCAGGTGTAGCTTTGTAGCTGGGAGACACACCACAGCATGCCAGCTCTCCTGTTCTCCAAGCTTATCTTCAAGCTAAACTGCAAGGGTGCAATAAAGTATCAAGGTAGAACACCCATGCATCCCTCTGGCAACATGAAAACAGAGATGCATCCATAGCACTGATTTCCCAACATAAAGCATTACCTGATATTACGTATTTAAGGATTTACCACTAATCTGCTCCTCAAAACTTACAGACGCTGAAACAAATCACGCTACAATCAGCAAAAGAGTGAACATAAAGATGCCATCCTATGCATGCACCATACGCTTTAGGTCTCTGGTAACTGGATCTGCACAAAGCAGTTCACTGCAGACAAGCAGAGCCAACATTTCACAATGTACCCTGCACCCAAAATGTGCATCGTACACAATCTGAGCATCCAATTTTGTTTTGTCAAGAGCAAGTACATTTCTAACCCTCCTGGCTGCAATTATAGCCTTGGAAACACAAACCTTGATATCTGCTCGAGTCCATAGACTGTTGGAAACAGTGAGTCATACACGAATTCCCACTACCCATTAATCTCAAAGCATAAGCACTTATGCAGCAATAATGGTGGTTTAATGTCCTGGCAAAAATGGGAAAAAATGGTTAGCAGAATTTGGGAGTGACTGTCAGGAAATGAAGATAAAGACAGTGCTTGGAGGACAGCAAGAACAAGGAAAGGACAGGAAAAAAGAAGTCCTAAGTTACGAAGCACAGCTCTTCATGTCAAACGGGAGTTCAGCTATCACCTGTTTCCAAAAGCCATATTCTCCCCACTCATCTCCATGCAATATCCCTCAAAACAACAGCAGATCTGTGACTGACTAAATATAAAACCCTTCTCCTTTACATACGCAGCCAGAGACCTCAGTAAAACCACACTGGGCTTCAAACCCATTCTCACACTTTGGCAAGCCGTTAAAAGTTCAAGACATAATTTCAGTATGCATATAACATTGTACCTCCAGACCCTGATTTAACAGAGAACCTCAGCAGAAATGAACCCTAGCTCCTAGTCAGCAGCTACCTTCAGAATATTTTAAGTGATTAGAGCAGCACAATTAAGCTTGTAAAAGACTGAAAACTTCTATCAGCTCTGTCAAACTGACTACAGCCCTAACACTTACAAGAAAACTGCCCAGTTGTCTATTAGGCAATTGACCAAGAGTATCTAGTTTTTCCTGAAGAAGGGTACTCGGGACAAAAGGGAAGCATTTTATTTCTACCATCTCCAGCTTCATTAACATTACTGTTTTGGATCTTTTTCCAGCAAAAATTCCATAGCTGGATGTAGACGAATGTAGAGATTTTATCTAATCCAAAAACAATTAAAGAGCAATCCAGAATTCAGGCTTACAGATAATTTTATATTTGGGAAATGGAGGAAAAAAGTTATCACTTAAACTACTCAGCAGCACTCAACTTAAATGCACATTTTAGTTAGACATCTTCTGAAAGTTCTATTCTATTTTTATTTTGTATATCTCATTGAAGTGACAGGACATTTACAAATATGGTATAAATCGTCCAAATGAAAACATTCTTAAAGTCAGTAATTGTTTCCAAGATTAAAGCAAAATGAGTTACAACATGTCATTTAACATTACAGTAACAGTTAAGAGCCCAACTGTTGCTCAGTCTGACAGAAATAGATGTCTTTCAGGAATCTTAGTTTTAAGTATTTTGGAATACCGAATGCACAGACGTGTGCTGACAGCTAGCAGTACAAGGACATGACTATTTTATTATCCCGCTACTGCTTAACACAGAATTGTTAAGAATTTTAACATTCTTTTTAAGTTTTCAAATTTTTTAAGATGTGTTTTTCCAGTGCACAGTTCCTTTGTTCAAGCTTCTGCTGCATACATACATAATGGGTATTACCTCTGCCACTCAAATGATTTCCAACTAACACACCAAAGGAAAATATTTAACACCTAGATATGCTGTGTTGCAGATCCAAGACAAATGCAATTTTTATCCACAGAAAAGCAAACAATCTTGCAACAGTCTTACTTCTACTGTAGTTCTCAAGATGCCCATGACACTGCAGAGACAGCATCACAGTTTCTGAAATGCCTAACACAGATGGACTTCCCAAATTTAAACCAGGGAAGTCCACCCACACCTACAGTGCGTTTCTGCAGATGTCCCTGTACAACCTCACAAGTAGCTGCAGCCTAGTGTAGGTAACATCCAAGCACATTTCATCTTAGTCCCTGGAAGTATTCCCTGATAAAAAACTTGCATAACAAAAATTAAGCAGAGATTTACCAAAAAGAGGTTTGGCCTTTGAAGAAGAGACAGCCAGAAATGACTGCACCTTAGAAAAGAAGTGGAGAAGTGGGTAACAGGTAAGCCAACTGTGCTTACAGGACAGTAAAACTTTTAAGTACAACCAAATGTTAATACAAAGTTTTAAGTTGAGGGGACTGTATTCTGCTGCCTAAAATTCAGTCTTTTCAAAAGGCTAAAACTGTTGGAGACTCTAAAGACATACTACCTTCTGAGTGATGAAGAAACAAAAGCGAAAAGTGAAATAAAAATCTGGAAATAATAAGAATACTCCTACCGCAGTACATCAGAACTGTTTTCAAGCACAGACTGCAATAATCCTTTACGTTAGCTTGCAATGTTTCAGAGATTCACTGACCTGCACAACTCAGTAAAAAACAAATTAATTGAGGGATAGTGGTCACCAACAAAACCAGGTGATACCAGGGCCAGCAGCTTGAGGCATATACTAAGACTATGCCTCTCCATACTGATAAAATATTTACACAAGTAAAGCATTCACCCTGTGAAAGCGAGAACTACCAATTAATGCTTACATCCAGATAAATTGCAGAGGAAGAATCTGACATGCGCAAACAGCTACTTCTGCTTATTTAAGCTGATGAGTCACATGATTAATTGCCATACTTTGCATTGTTCAGATAAGGTGTAAAGGTACAAACAAGCAAGAACCTACCAGGACTCTCTACCCTCTTGTAGTGGTAGGGATTGATGCAAACCTCCTTCTGTTTTGAACCAAAGGGAAACTCACAGCATTCCAGCGGTTTCAGTTCGTGATGGCTCTGCAGGTCTGGCCAGCGCCACACTCTACAGTAAATTACATGTGGTAGCCCTTTCCGGTGCGAAACCTGAAGCCGGCCATCCAAGGAACGAGGAATTGTGACACAGTTGCTGGGCTGACCAGGACAACTTAATGCTTTTTCCAGCTCCTCCATAGCACCTTTCTTCTTCTTCAGTTTTTTCACTAACGCATCAACAGCTTTCTCTGCCCATTTTTCTTCTTCGTCCCCCTGCTTCCATCCCAACAGCCTCTTTACTGCTGGGCTGGTGAAGGAGAATAAACTTGTCACATTCATGGTGAACCCACTATGGTGGTAACACAGAACCAGGCAGGAGAGACTGTCCTGTTCTTCCACCACCACCAGAGTACAGCAAATTGTGAAGTAGTCAAAAGCAGCCTGTATCAAATAATTCTGGTCCCTTCTCCTTTTCAGTCCTCCAGTCCCAGGAAGGCAGTGCTGACATCCCCTCTTGACAGCCGTGACATTCTCATTATTCTAAAGCCTTTTGGCCAAGAACCTGGAGGAGAATATCAGAGGGAGAGAAAAAAATAATTCTACCTTTTAAATTAACAGAGCAATTGAAAACTCCGCCCCTCCCCCCCGCCCCAGCCTGCAGAAGTGGTGTGATCAAAACCCAACCAATATCAAAAAAACCCCAAGAAAGTCCTGACAGCCTCCACAACTGGACTCAAGGCGCATCTGATGAAGACTTTTAAGCAGTAGGGCCTGCTGCTGAACCCTGTATATCCCTCTCCCCAAAACAGACCTGAACAGATGAGGTGATCACCTTGGAAAATAATGATACAGCATAAAACCAAAAGAGGTTGGGGAAGGGGGGGAGTAGCAGGAGGAGAGGGCAAGGGGTAGAGAGGTAGGTGATGGGACAATTCCCCATCAGCTCAGTTCCTTCATTTGATTTGCTGTGTGGCCTTAGTCATTTTTGTGCCACACAGCAAGGGGGACAGCTACTGCGTTTGCCAGCTTCAAACAATACTTCTGCTCGATGCCAAGCAAGGTCTCAGTCAGTACCATGAGAAGCTCGATAGAAAGAGCCAAAACACAAGATGACATGGCTGTATTCCCACACATACTTCACAAAAGAGCAAGGGTTCTGTATTAGAAATGTAGTTCGTATTAAATCTAGCCTAAAATAGTCCCTCAGATTTCCTCTTTCACCATTAAGTGTGAAGAGCACTCCCTCTGCCTATCAGCTGTTGCAACCTTAATCAGTAAAATGTCCCAAAGAACCAGTGCAAGATGACAAGCGCTTTTCTTATTTCTTTTGGAGAGCAGCTGGAAGCAATATGCCCCAACAGCATCATGCTACACAGTCCTCTCCAAACTGCCAGTGATGCAGCTCAAAAACCACTGCACTAGACTTATATATACCAATCTGAAACAAACACAGTTCAGCTTCACCTCTGACTTACTTTAAGGAACAAACCAAAAAAGGAGGAAGGAAACTAGAAAGATCTTTGCCTTCACTCATCTCACATGAGAAAGAAAACTCCATCTCCTCACCCCACCAAAAAGCCCTCAAGCTCATAAGCAGACTGTGAGAGAAAAACACCAAGAACCTCACTGATTACATCCTGACCTTTCCCATTGCAATGCCTGTCTGACATACTCAGGGACATACGAAGGAATAGGAAGCCCTGATAAGAGGATTTTAGATGGCACAGTGGCCCTCAAGTTGGGAGACATGGAATAGGAATGAGAAGATGGGTGAAGAGGGGGAGGAACTCCACATACGAAGAAGCCCCAGCTGTGACCAGCAAGTTTTGTACTTGCTCAGGCTGGGAGCAGGCAAAAGGCTCTGCTGGCGGAAGCAGGAGACCCTGCACTGGTAGGGAGGAGAAAACGAGACAAAGAGCACTAAACCACTGATTTTCAAACAGAGCATGAAGACAGACAGGAAACGTATCCTGGAGTGGATACTAACAGGTTGCAGAGGAAGGGGGAAGGGGAAAAGGATATGAATGTTTTTGTTGTCATCAGAAAGACAAAAAAAAACCAAAAACCACCCAACCAGCACCCTATACACACACAGAATAGAAGGTGCCATCACACCTGCATCAGACAGAATTTCAGAGTTATAGTACAAAAAGATTGCAGATATTAGAATTGTAAATGCTATGCCACGCTTACCCTCCTGGCCATCATGCACTGTAATGGTTTCATACTGTACTACTATTCTTGAAGTACTTTAAGCTGAAAACCATCCACTTGATTCAAATTAATTTGTCACTAAAACAATTATCTAATTGCAAAGGTTCAGTTTTATTATGCTGAATGCATAAACTACTTTTATGTGAATAATGATTATGGACTAAGACACGGACCATGTCTACCTCCACTCCAGAGTGGTACTTCCCATTTCTTTTATGTTAAGAATTGTATTTGAAATAATAATGTCAATGCAATGGAAGATTCACATCAGCCTGGGGCAAATGTAAGATATTTTTTTTGTTACCTGGGCATATGCCATACTATTAAATGAACTGAAACTCCATTACTGTCACTGACTGTACCACAGGTATACTTACTTTATCCTTACATACAGGGTAAAGAGCTCTATTAAAATGCTGAGCTAACTTGAGAACTGTATTACCAGAACCGCAGTACATGTGCTTAAAATGTGTTCGTAAGCAAGTTATTCTCAACTTCATATATAGTCTGTATCAATACTCTCAATATCTTTTTTCTGTATCTTTGCAACAAAAGATACAAGTTCCACACACAAAACTTTGCTACATCACCAAGTAATCAAGTCAAGCTTTCTACTTCACATTCATTCAAATTAAAAATACAATATTTAAAAGACTTGAGTTGAAGTTCTAATAAAAAAGAAAGTATGAAGTCTAAATCTCAATGTAGACTTCTTTCAGCATTGATAATGAACGCAGACATGGTTCTACCTAGGCCTGACTCATTTCCACCAAGCTACTTTGAAAATAATTGGCCAACCAACTTGCTGTGAAAAAGTCCCATCTATTAAGACTTTATGTTTATACCAGTGCCTGAAAATATAACCCTAACATGAACTTGTACACAAGCTCTCCAAAGACTAAGACAACACTCAGGTGCAGCCCCAAGTAGTCAGACCATAGAAACAGATTTTTTCAAAGCGTTTGGATTAAATCCTGTAACACACACGTGTCCCACTCCCACAATCATGCATTCCAAGACATATTTCACCATTACAATCAAAGGTATTATCTTAACAGATAGTATTTCTTTAGCAACAACTGCAGCAATAAATGCGCTGGGAGCAGGAGTAGCAGCATTATGTACAGTACTTGTAGATATGCTCAGAAGTAATGCAGCTCAGCAGGACCCAGCCAGCCTCTAACCCAGGGATTCCTGCCAAAGTCCTGCCTGCCCAAGCAAAGTCTAAGCACACTCCAAGACCTGAACAAGCCACAAGATAAAGGGGGAGAAAACCCACAGACTGCTGTATACTACTCACACTAAGCTCCAATACCAGTATTAAGCTTAAAAAAACACTAAAAAAAGGCAGTGTAGGTGGAGTTTTTCATTTCCAAGAAGCAGAGCGCGCATCCACAGTGCTGAGCCCTTGCCAGTACATTCCGTTTCCCTTTCTGCCACTCTTGGTTTTTGCCGTGCATCATTTCCTGTATTACTTTTGCACAAAGTGGTCTTATCAGCTGGAAGTACAAAATAAAGATTAAACCACGAGTCGGCAGATGACACAGTCTGCTTCTTTCTTCCCCAAATACACATGCCCTTCTGGGAAAGCAGGAGTTAGTATTTCTAATAGCTGAGTGACCACCAGCCCTTGAAGGGTAGGTTTATTCACAAGGTAAGAGTGAAACAGAAACCTAGGCCAAACAACAAGACACTCTAAAAGACAGCCTGATATCAGTTTAAAGGAAATTGAATTGTTACCCACTTATCAGCCACTCTTTACACATCAAAACTCATGCACTTTTTATTATGTGTTCTGTCTGCTGACGGATGATTTGGAATCAACAAACTTGTTTTAAATCCCAGTGCTACTTATTTGTCAACCTTTGCTGCTGCTTTTGCGTAAACTTTGGACCAACATACAAACTTGCACACAGCTTGTCAGAAGCCTACAAGAAAAAAAAAGTGATTTTATATACATATATGTATGTTTGGCCAGCCTTGTATTTAAACAAATGTATTCAGGCAAAATGCCTGAAAGTGAAATTCTATTTTCTATTTTTCTAGCCCTCAAAGAAGAGATGGTTACTCTTGTCAGCACCACTAAGCAGACAGTAAAATACTCAATGAGACTGTTTTCAGATTCCCACAGGAGATCCCATAGGAAACTGTCCCACTTTGCATAAATGACTGTTTTTGGTGGGTGGAGAAAGGGTTAGGACAATTAGATGATCCTCTCCCAGGGGTGGGGTGGGGGAGCGGGGGGGTGGGAAGTGAAACAACTCCTAGCCCAACTTTCAGGCAAACAAGAAGCGGCTCTAACTCTTCTACTAATTTCATTATTTGTATTACAGGCTTAGTGATGCAGGCAAAAAGGATCCTATTAAAATATTTTTAATATATGCTCAGCACACTTAAGACATAAAAAGGGGCAGAAACCACAGTGAAGAGAATCTACATAATTGTTAATGGAGAGAACTGTCTAGCCTTTGACTACAGTTTAAAAATTCAATTTATTTTATTTTGTTCAACATACATACCTCCTCCTAGTGTCCATTACTTACTGATGATATAAAAAAAATAACAAGCAGAACGATTTTAATTTGCTTTTTTAAAAAATTAGGAATTTAGCTTCTCTGAAAGAGACATCTTTTCAGCAGCTCATGTACTCAGTACAATATATAGAACTTTTTAAAAAAAGAAAAAATATCAGATTTGGTATAGAAGCCAGGGAGCTGTCACTTTACTCCTGCAAATACTGTCTCCATGTATTACTAAAAAGCATGCAGTCTAAGCAGCTGTAATGCTAGAATGTGTTACAACAGATTGTGCACTTACTAACTAACTTCCTCTGCCTCCCTATTCTTGGAAAAAGCAGAAAAAAGTTTCAATTTCTTTCTTAAAGAGATGTGACTTGTAGAACAAAAAGTCCAGAGTCTTCTGCTGAATTATTCTGTTTTTAATCAAAGAGTTCTTTCTTTGCACCTTCTTATGGTAAAAGATCAGATCTTGCTCATCTTGGAAAAACGCATGGAAACCTGCTAAAAGCCTCAGTGGCACTACAACGCACATGCAAAAAGAAAGCCAAGTTTCATTTCAAAGTGCTGTAGAACTCACTAGACCAGGGGTCCTCAAACTACGGCCCGCGGGCCAGATATGGCCCCCCAGGGTCCTCAATCCGGCCCTCGGTATTTACAGAACCGCCCCCTCCCCCCCCCGCCCCCAGGGGTTGGGGGGGAACCAAGCAGCCGCATATGGCTGCCTGCCACTTCATCCGTGCGCCGCCCCCCTGTTTAAAAAGTTTGAGGATCCCTGGTCTAGAGAGTTTATACAGAACCTGACTTGGCCTCCCTTGTATTTCTGGAAAGGACCATGACACAAACCAAACACTTGTATATGACTTCTTGGCATGGTAGAAACGATTCAAGAAAACACTTGATGTGTAATCCTGTGTTAATTTCTGATATGTATCATATTGTTTGAGGAAAGAGAAGCACACTGGTGTTGAAAATACTTCATCATACTTAACAGTTCCCGGACACTGCATTAGCCTCCCTCACTTAGGCCCAGCAAGGGGAAGGAAGGTACTTCCAGCCTGTTCTGCAAAGTAGCCTCTGTCTTGGATCCTGAGAGACAGACCAAAACACCCAGTCTGTGAAACCTCTTCCAGGATCACTGCTCACCCTATCTGGCTGA
Organism: Falco cherrug; assembly: GCF_023634085.1. NCBI lineage: Eukaryota > Metazoa > Chordata > Aves > Falconiformes > Falconidae > Falco > Falco cherrug. Next base: position 14,541,292 of record NC_073697.1, on the reverse strand, counting down.
GGGATGGCCCTTTCAAAACCTCCCATGTATCACTGTTCAGCCCACAGAGAAAATCCTTCCAGATATCTCCGCGCAGCCTTTAGCTCAGCAGGTGGTAGGAAAGTGTCACGCACAGAGCCGGTGCTGACTGCACCCCAGCTAATGTGACAGCAGCCCATCCAGTCTCCTGTAAGAAATACCTAGCTGTTCTCTACAGGGAAGTAATATTTGCCTTTAGGAGGAGGACTGGCACAACTTCTAACTTACTTGATAAGCCAAATCAAATCCATGAGGTCTGAGCACCTAAGAGCAGATTCACAACTTACTCAAAATGAGACAGTAGGGTCAATATGCACTTTACCGATGGAGGTGAGAAGGGCAACAGCAACCCAAACAATTAAACCCACACAGCTCAGTTACTCCAGAGCATGAAGAAATAATCTTAACACTATCAGCATCTGCCATCTCCTTCCTGATGCTCACCACAGTTCAAACCAAGTACACGGTGTCCAGCCAGTTTCTACAATGAACCGCAGCTTTTCCTCCACTCGCCTACCCACCCAGCTTCTGGCAGACAAGGCACCAATTCATGCCCTTGAAGTCTCAATTGCCACTATTACAAAAGTAAAACAATAACAAATTTTTACAGGTTTTCTGGATTTATACTTTACCTTCTCAAATTTGAAAGACTTACGGCAACTTCACTGTTGCTTCTCCAGAGAAAATACAGGGTTTCCATATACATTAGAACCCAAATTCTGTGCTGTAATCCAACTAAAGTGGCATTGAAGTCTTTGTAAGCAACACATAATTGTGAGAAAAGAACACAGCAAAGGTGCTTTCCCAGTTTAACAGATGCATCCACAATTGAATTTGCCCTTTTTCTGATTAAGAATACTTCTTTCCAATGCCTTTGCAACTGTGTGACATATTAAAAACTGTACTCCTGAAAGCAAATTTGAACACCACATCTTGCAAGAGTCTTATCTACACCTTCATTAAAGCACAACTCCTCCCTGTTTACAAGAAACATTAATACCTACAGCCTCCTAAATGATCGCCAGATCCTTAAATTGTGCAGTTTTCACCAGAGTTGAGAAACAGTGGTAAATTTCTAGGTTGCACTGCTAAATTTCACCTATTCCTGCATTCAGATGTTTGTGAGACTCCACAAAATCAAACTGTCAGCTCTTTCTTAATTAATGCCTGCTGGTCTCCCCTCTGTGCTGATTTGACTTAGCAGGACTACAGGAAAAAACTAACAAAAAGTTTGCCAAGTTACTTGGTCAGGAAGCTGCCTAAGCCTGGTGCACACCAGGGCTAGCACAAGTAGGACACATCAAAATGATCACCCAGGTGTGGACAAATCCTTCCTGGTATCGGCAAGCAGTTAGACTGAATTGGATGCATTATCAAAGATTTTCTCTAAAACTGCAATTTAATATTTGAACTGAATTCAGGAAGGAACTGTAATTTGATGATGAGTCAAAACTCTGGCACAGATGGGGTTACAAAACTATCAACTTCACTAAAATAACTTAAAAGATAAATACAATGCTGTGAACCACAAAACTTGCCAGAATAGTGTTCATGAGGTTTGGGGTTTTTTTTCTGAACGCTATGAAGGAAGAGCCACTTCATTTTTCACACTTTCTCCAAGCTGAAGGCCTCTTGAAAGAAATCCTCAAATTAAGACAAAACATTTGAAATAAAAATTATCCCAACAGTTGTTAAGACAGCCAGCCATCACAGTGGGTATTTCATAGTGCATCTTCAGGGCAGGTTTAGCCACTTCACTTGTGCTGTGGGGTATTTAAAGTCCATATGTTGCCCCAGCAGGCACTAGGAGCACTCAGGAGTAAAGGACCTCAGTAGTATTGTTAGATGATACAGGCCAAGTCCTGAAAAATGCACAGCAACCTATAGAAAAAGTCTGAAGCACTCGCTATGGCTTTGCAAACATGGGATATCCACAAAGATGCCATGACTAGTCTAGCTATTAAAGTAAGTTGGAATTCCTTTTCTAAAAGGTCAAAAAGCTGGGGAAAACAGGGTTTTTTTTCCCTTTCATCATAAAACTCCTGCATAACTCCCTTTTTCCACAAAGACCATTCCCTTTCCTGACTTTTTGAACTGTCTTTAGAAAGCAGGTGTTGTTTACAACAATAACAAACACACATCTGTGTGGGTGTGTTAATACACACAAAGGCAGGATAACTGAAACCTCTTCCTATATTTAGATCTGTCTGGTCAGCTCTAATTGCATAATTTAATCAAAACCCTCTCCAACGGAAACACATCCATATTCATCACAGGCATCAAAGGAAACATCTTTACAAACTATATCCTTTTACAAACCAACACATGGTCCCACGCCACTTGTCCAATTGTTGAATTCCTCCTTTGGGAAGGGCATGGAATTTTATTTCTTTTTATCAGCTGAAAAAAGCATTTCCCTCCAATTCATCAGCACAGGGCGGGAGGAACTTCCTTCACAGGTGAGATGGGAAAAATTTACTGACATGTCACTTTCAGGGTTGGTTTTTTTTTTTTAAGTAGTTAGTAGTTAAAACATACATTTGCGACATAAAGTAAAACTATCAAAAACAAAAAGAAAAATGCTCACCACCACTCAGGCATGAGATTTTTTGAGTTAAGCTCAAAATATGTTCTGTCTTCACAGAATGGGACAGCCTAGCACAGACTGCATGAATTTAGAAGGGGTTGTCAGCCCCAACCAGAGTAGCACTACAGCAGAGTATTTTTTAAGGAGGGAACCCTACCAAAATGCACTCCAGTTATGCTCAGCTTATGCAAGCCACTGCTACTCCAAATGATTCATTTTACCAAGAGCATGCACCAATACAGTTACATCAGCTGCATTAAACCACTTCTAAAGACTGTGACCCAGACCTCATTTATCAGAGATTAAGATGTTAAATTACAGCTCAAGATCCCCAGCTTTCAAGCAGAATGTTTCACCAAAGCTACATACAAAAAAACCTGAGAAATAAAAATCACTTATTCACTAATAAAAGTGTTATTAGGTCAAGCTTCAAAGCAGAATAAACTGATGAAAATTAAATCAAAAAAGGAACATTGCTAAAATAAATCTTTTCACAGATTAGTCCCCCACCCACCATTTACACACTTGAAATAACAGACTCTTCAGTTTGCCAATACTGAAGACACTTCAGTGCATTTCATGAGATGCACGTTTTTCAAAAGGATTCCTCTACCTTTCCTCTTTTTTGCCTTGTTTGCAAAAGCTAAGGAGCTATTTTTTGCCTTTAAATGATCGTAAAAAACACTGTATCTTCATCTTGCCTTTAAAATGTCATGAGACAGAGTGGAAGACCTATGTTAAATTTTGTGAAGTGTCCTGTAATTTGCAACTATCATTCTGGACACAGAAAGTGTTTAAAGATGATACAGCTTTCCAAGCCAAGTTTATACAACCCAGAAACAAACATCAGGATTTGCCAGATTTCCACTGTCCAGGGAAACACTGTTTAATTACAGCATGCCATTAGTGGCCTTCTGAAAAGCAGGACTGGACTTCAGATGACATGAAACCCAGTCTACTCCTGCTCCCCGGGACAGCAAGCAGCAGCTGCACTACATCACAGCAGGTACTCCCTGGCAGTATCTTGGTATTTGTCAAGCCATGCTAACTCACCAGACCCTTTACAAACGGAAGCAGCCAAGATCAGAATGCTCAGAGTTGCCCCTTCAGCATACACACAAGAAAATGAGACTCTTTATAGATTAATATTTGCAGGCAAATACAAATTCACAGGGATCCTCCTGAGATCAGGTCAAGTAAACTTCAGGTTTGTATTTAAAATACACCAGCAAACACAGATCTAGGTCGAGCAAGGGCTTTAACGGCATGTGAGGTACAAGTCTGAGCTTGCCTATACCAAGAACTTAAACTGCCTTGAACTACACCTCAATGTAATCCTAGAACAGGGTACGATTTCACCAATATTGAAAACTATACTTGTGGAAGAATAAAGCCATCAACACACAACTACGAAGACATTTACATGGCCTCTTACTTTTCCATATGTTTTCATCCAGACAATTACTCTATGGAACCAAAAGAACAATTCTTGGTTCAACTGAAGAACAGGCATTAGGAGCACTAGTTTCCCCTGAACAAGCAGGCACACTTAAAACAGGTATCACACATTATTGTGGTTGGAGGCCAACAACCTTCCAGGTGACAGTTGGTTCATCAATGAAGCCCGAAAGCTCTGCTCTCAGGAGCATACTGACTGCAATGAATTTGCTATCAGTGTTATTTTTTCCTGCCATACCTAAGCCTGTAAATCCTTGTCAGCAGGAGTACTGTCATGGAGAGCGCTGGGCTAGAAGACACAGTTCCCATTTCCTCTGGGCAAGCCACTTCCTCACACTTCTTAGCTTAGAACGTCTCCAGCTAACAAGTGGAGAACAACGCTCTTGAAAGCTACTGATTAAAATGCAAACACTAGACAAAGAAAGCCAGAGAGGTGACCATGCACACACAACATTTGCTGGCAGGACAGCACCAAGGCAGCTCCATGAGAGCACCTGCCATTACCCCAGGGAACACACCTCCATGCCATGAAAGAAGAGGCAAGCCACTCGGCCAGAGACAGCTTGTCCTGACCAAGAATCTATGACTACTGCAGCAAAGGGCCAGAGGGCAAAGGCACTGGAGCTGAGACCAGAGCATTTACCGGTGCTACCGCTCCCATCACAGCCAACCAAGTGCCTCCTAACTGCTGTCACCAACAGGGAACAGCCAGGCACAGACCCAGAAGTCACAGACACACCTTTCCCCTTCTAAAAAGGGCAAACCATGGGTACACCTGTATGTGAGGAGCCACAGAAACCCAGAAAAACTGCAGGATGAGGCAAAAAGAGCTGTCACAGCCCTATGCCAGCACATCTGCAGAATCTCACATCAAACCGTTTTCTCATATTCCTGAGATCAAGGCTTTGGAGCGTTTTGTACAAAGGCTTCAACCCACAGATAGGAACTGATAGTTCATACAGCACTTGGAAACTGCACAGCTTGAAAGGAAGTGGGAGATATCCTCCTACATTGCTTACTGGGAATACAGAAGTTTTAAACCACAAGAAAATGGCTGTGATCTACCTATCTGATTCCCTGGTTATCTGCAAGCTTTTTATGATTTTTGGAAGAGGAACCAAGCCTTGTAAAGAATTACTCAGTACTCTTTCCTAATCTGTGAGCCTTTTTTTGTTAACAGAGCCTATATGATTCAGCATATGGAGTTAAGGCAACTTATTATTCATTCCACCGTAATTTTCCAAGACCAGTTTAAAGTCTCAAAATCCAGGTTTTGCAAAGTTGCAGTACTGCAAACTCACAGCCGAGACACCAAAACAGTATTTCCCAAATACCATATGCCCTGCAGGGTCAGCAGCAGTCTAGCTAAAACAGCCATAGTGCTTCCATACTTTCCACTGCTGCCTGCTTCTGAACAGTCATCACTGTCCCAGTACAGGGGACAGAAGGCCTCCAAGCCCCGAACACATCACAAAGTGAGACAGCAAGAACAAACTTCCAGGACTTGCAGTTTTCCAAGACTACTTACTTCTAGGCCAAAAGCTAGTGCACAAAAAGAGCACAGAAAGAGTTCAGACTTCTTGTCTCTAAGCTAACAATCTAGATGCCTTGAATTCTGGGGCTAAAACCAGTATTCCCCAATTCCCAAGACAACAAGCCTTTAGGCTCAAAACAGACCTGACTGCTGGCTGGACTGGAAAATTGAGAGTCCTCCCGTCCCAAATCAGGGGAGGCAAGAAGCTAGGCAAGGGTGTGATAGAAACCTGCCTATAGTCAGAAATATAAGACTTCAGCCACAGCAGCTTGCCACCAGCACTTCCAGGTCTCAACCGCTCCCAGTTCACAAACCACAAGAAACGCATTGAGTCTGACCATGAGCAAGAGTTAGAGCTGTTAAAACCAGTGGGGACAAGGGCAAAGGGAACAGTTATCCAGTAAACTGTAGTAAATAGCCCTGGAGTATTTATGCCAGTTATGCTAGGTGATGTTTTCTGCACAGAACAAAATTTCTAAGTGTGTAGCTGATCGGGGGGTGGGGGGAATTTACAGTCAGGTTCCCAACATCCAGATAGTTCCTTGGCATAGCAGAAGGCTACAAGGTAATTCAGAGAGAACCTCGTTCCAGCAGTGCCATTAGGTAAAATACTTAAAAGTTTGTATTTCAAATTTGTAGATACATTTCTTAACCTCAAGGAACTAGAGTATTACAAAGATACAATGTTTGAAGACGTTAAACAGCTAGCAGTAACGAGAAAAAGTAAGGGGTTTAAAACACATTTACCATATACCATTAAACAAGTGCTTATAAATTTCTTTTGAGAAAAATTGATTGAAAGCCAAAAATTTCAGAGTGACTTATGCAGTGGTACAGAACGCAGGAAAGCTACAAGCAGTGCACTGGCTTACAGCACATATCTGCTTCAGGTGCTCAAACTCTCTTCACTGGCAGTGATTTCTGGTAACACCAGCCTGCTTTTACAGGAGAGTTTTTAATGGATTTAATATTTAGCTTTTCTCCAATTTCTTGATAATGCTGTTAACAGTACCTGGTCTGCCAGTTGTTTCAAGTTATTTCATCCTCTAAAGAATAAAGTTTCTGCTACTAAGAAGTTAACCTTGGAGAACGTTCTTTTCTTCATGAGAAAAAACATTTGTCCTAGCTCATACAGAATGTGCACTAGATGCGCTCTGCTCAAAGCTGCATTAAACTAGAAATACATTTCTAGTATAGCTTGCAGCTTATACTACCAAAACAGCACTTGACCAGGAAAGCTTGTTTAAGTGTTCCTCTCCATCCATCCTCCCTCACCTCTCATAAAATACACTGTATCATTAATCATTGTCGTTTTGCTGCCAATATAACTACACTGGGGCTTTGTGACTGACGTAACTGTTGGCAGTCTAACCTCACCATGCTAATCACCAACATCAGTATCTGGGAAAAAACCCTGTAAATTAGACCTTTCCTTGGCAAGCATATTAAGGAAGTCCTCATCTGGGAGTACTACAGTACTCATTTGTAACTGGCTACCTCTGACAGCTGCCTTGGGCCAGCAAGGTCACAGGTCCACAAGCAGATGAGCAGCTCTAACAGCTTGCTCCTACCCAAAAAGAAAAGGTTTCCCTTTACTCCCTTGTACCTCCTTTGGTACTCCAACATAACTTCTCCTCTGCTTACAGTCTGTCAGCCAATTCCCCTTCCTAACCTGGCAATTAACAACAACAAAATAATGTTCTGCAGAACGGCTGGATCAACTCTGAGCAGAATAAGCACCGAACCCACCCAGCCAGCACATGCAAAGAAATCTGTGTCTGGGGTTGAGAAAGGCCAAACCGCTAACAGTTCTCTCCACCTTGTGGAGCTGCCACCCCCCTAATGTTAAAAAATTATATCCAGGACAAAGATTAGCTTACACTCAGACATGAGTATTTCTGCTGATTTGCAAAACCTCATCTCATCCCCGGAGCAATGAGCTCTGCCCTAGCTGGTTCTGAATATCCAAATGCTCTAGCAACCACTTCAATCCCCCTCTGCTATCACCATCTTCTGCTCTAGGTAACTGGACATCAAGCTTCAGAAAAAATAAGAGTGATTTCATATCGATCTCTCCAAAAACCACACACACTGCAGAGTTTTAAGCTGAGAGTATTTATAAAATATTTTGCAGGTTAAACCTAATACGACACGTTACAGAAACTATAATTACATTATCTGAAGTTTTTAAGCTAATAAAGACAAAGACTTTTCCTTTGGCTACTAGCTGACTCTAGCTAGCGTGGATAATAAAGGGTCTGTTATAAAATATGCCAGACAGCAAAACCAGCAGCAGGCAAAAATGCAAAACAGGAAACTGTAACAGCAGAGATGGCAACCTATATGTAAGCCAGGTTTTCCGAGACATTCAGCAAGGTCAAAATTCACATTTTTCAAAATAGTATCGTTCATCACTGCATTCACCAGACAATGAGCAGAACAGGGACAAAGACATAACCAATGTCTGTTGTATCTGTCCGTCTCCTCAGTGCTAAAAAGGCAGAGGTGGGAAGACCAAGAGACTGTGTGAAGGGAGATGAAACTCTGGTCCTGAGTGTTGGAGGTTCACAGTGAGATGTCAGTAAAGCCACACAAGTTAAGTCTGTCTCCCTCATCTCCCTCTTCCCTCCCTGTGCAGGGAAGCGCACTCTTTAGATGCGTATGAGATTTCTGAAAGACCACACATTTGAAATTAAACCAGTGTAATCACATTTAACAATCCCTGAAGCCATCATGTACATGTTGTCAGGTCTGCGAGAAAGTCTAGGTAAATTTCAACTCTACTTTCATCACTGTTGTGACAGAACAATAATGCTGTTGTCATACAACTGGAAAAAAAAAAAAAAGAAAAAAAAAAAAAAAAAAAAAGGAGTCACCTGGACATGGTCCTGGGCAACTAGGTGGCCATGTTTGAGCAGGGGGTTGGACAAAACGACTTCCAGAGGTCCCTTCCAATCTCAACCATCCTGTGATTCTGTGAAGTTCTCAAAACAATCACCTGCTCAATAATTTGAAAACAAGAATTTGGGCCACATCAGAAGAACAAATGGTTCAGTCCTGCAGGTGTTTCCATACCATGCTCTTCGCTATAGCACCTGATACCTTAAGCAACCATGACTAAGCCTTATCATGTTTGCTCCAGGCCTATCTGCAAAGGCAAGATTAATTATTTTAATATACGTGGAATAAGGCCCACAAGGAAAAAAATTTAAAAGAATCAGTCAACTTGTTGTAGTAACCTGAAGAAAGTCCCACCTAAAGCCCTCCCTAGGTTAAAATAAAACCAAACCACAACTTTCCCCAAACTACACTTTACTCAGGAAACCACAACAGTGGTAAAAATATGTCAAATTTCACAATGGAGCATTTAGATATTAAGAGAAAGACCCTTTAAGCAGAACTATGCTTTATTGATGAGCCAGTTTTACGAACTTTTCAGGACCTGTGAGCAGAATCTACACTCCTAAGCAGGTACTAGTGGCCTAACTTGAAAGTAACTTGTTACATACAATACACCTCCAGAAACCCTTGAAAAAAAGACAACTGGCCAACACTGAGCAGAGGTGTTCTGCCAACATTTTTATCCTACCAAAACATTAGCAGAGTTTGGTTTGCAGCATCTTGGGAGGGCTAGAAGAAAAAAAAAAAAAAAAGGACAAAGAGTTAAAACCTAACAAAGAACAAAAAAACCACACCGGTACGCTTTTGCTATTCTTCAGCTTTATAATTTACAGGGACACCACAGAGAATTAAACCATCAAGTGAAACAGCAGGAGATGTCAGTTCCACACCTCCACACTTCTACCCACTCTCTCACACACACACTTGCAAATTTGTCTTGGAGAAAATTTCTTCAGAGCCCTCTCTCCACTGCCTCAGGAAATAACAGCTAGTTACAAGCTACCTTACTAGTAAGATACATGTAAAACTGCAAGGACAATTGATCAATTCCTCCCACATCCATATTCAACTGTAACAGATAAAAAAGTGAAATATATTGTTGGAATAAAGTCAAATATACAACTTATTAACAGCACCTGACCAAACTGCAGATGTTTCCTCCTCCTATCATCCTTAGAAACCCATTTAAGTGGAAGCCACAATTTGTTGCAACATGATTCTCCAGTTATTTACTTTATCTTTAACCAAAACTGATTTAATGCTTTTAAGCCTTTAAGCAGCATCTAAGTATTTATATATAAATAGTTATTACATACACACACCTTGATAAATTTACAGGCTCTTCTCAACTATATATAGGTTTAGTCTACCTTTATCTGATTCAAATAATTAAACTTTCAACAGCAGTGGATGTTATTTTAGGCATTCATATGTGCACATGCACATACAACATTCCTATCAAATGTGAATAAGTTATTTACATCCTACATACACAGCAGTACAAGAATAAGGTATCTTTAAGAGTCTCATGCCCAGGTGTCATCACACTATGCCAGACAGAATGCTGCTATTATTGTCAATGCCTTAAAATGCTTAAAATCAGAAGGAAAATATCCTCAGTAAATCAGTGTTTCATGTAAACACGTAAGAATGAGATACCAATTCCTGATACTAAACAAAGTGAGGAAGAAAAGCAAGCAAAAGTATGATCAACTATGGTCACTGCACACCCCAAGCAATCTGAATATAAAGGATTCTCTGCTTTGACCTGCTATGTAAGTGTCAAGCGTTAGCTCTCTCTGCACACTTGCTTTTTTGCCTTCATCTACACAGACAAGTTTTTAAACATTTGTACATCAGTCTTGCAACTTCTGTACAAGAAACTCTGTAATGCTGTAAATCCTGAAATCCAGCTTCTACTCATGCACAAAAACTGTATTAAAAGGATACAGGATACATTTTCAGCTTCCCCTTGAACAATAGCTCCATGTATGGAAAGAAGGTCCATCAGTTGAAGCTGGAGGGTAGACATGATTCTTACACCCATGCTGGGGACAGAACGAATAAGACAGTGAAAAGTCTTGCGATTCTGTCTACAATCACTTCAACGCTGTAAAATTTCGCTAATGGATGTCTTATTTCCAAGTTACGCAATAGTGCATTGATAGCCCATAGAATACTTTGATGTGGATTGGCATTTTAATGCCAAAAAACTTGCAAGTTAAATACATTGGAATACCATTAAGTACTATAATTCAGACTGTCTATTATACTGACTGATTTAGTTTCATCTGCTGCCATGTTGGAAAGAGAGTTCCCTTTATAAGCACAGAAATACGAAATAATGCCTCAGAAATCACTGGTGAGCCACATTAATGATTTGCTTACATGCCAAGACAACATAATAGTTGCCTTTGGATGATACTGCTTTGAACAGTGCCTAAATATAATGACTTATATAAAGGCATGCTTAAAAATAATTTGTTTTCCTCCTTGTACTCCAGACTTCGCCTGTGCATGCTAGAGAAAGGGTGGGGGAAGAACAAAATGAGAAAGACTGGTGACATCTATTCTAATAACATTCTCCCAAGTGGCTACCCCGTACTGAAATACAAGTAACATATAGACTAGAACAATTACTGAGCTACGTTAGAATGACTGAATTGTGCAAGTGTCCAGAAGAGCTGTACTGGTCAGGTTCCCTGCACTGGCAAGTCTGGAGGGGAAAAAAACCAAGCCAGCCTTCAACTCTTGATCTGAACTCAGCTTTTACGCAGTCTCCCAAGATACAGCACTCACAAGAAGAGTACAACGGAGTAAAGGAATCCATGCTTGGCAGAAAACACTTCGTAATTTAATGACAGCTCAACCCAGCAGCTGTGTCACACACAGTAAGGTATCAGGAGGCAGCACTGTGGTCACACAGCTGTGCAACACTTCCACCACAGCAATCCCAGTACCACAGAACCTGACACATCCTCCCTCCTTCAAAAAAAAAAAAAAAAAAAAAAAAAGAGAATGGATCCATCTACATAACTCGGCAGAGTTTAGCCTTACGTGCACTGAATACTTGACCTCACAGTCTAATTAGTATAAGTAGCGTGCTCGATCTCTGTTCCTATTCAACTGTGAGGCACTTCCAAAGCCAATACATGCAGGCACGAAACCGAAGTAGGGAGAGATCTTGTACGATCTGGGTTTATTCTGGAAAATGCCTTAAATTCCTTGAAATTAGCCTATTTTATGAAATGTTTGGCTTCTCTATCCTGTTAAAAAACAACGAGTCCCCCACTCAAATACACATAAAGCCGAAAAGCTTCTGTAATGCAAATTAACATTTGTCTCAGGAGGAGGATAGGGATCTTTGTGGCAGCCATTAGCAGCCAAGAGTGTCCTTGTCCTCACCCCCGAATCTACCCTCTGCAAAGCCCTTCACAAAAGCCCAATCTAGCATTTTCTCTAGTTATTTTAAATCTTGAAGAATAGCAACATTCTACTGGAAATAGTTACACAACAGCCTACAGGGATACAACTCTATCAATTAAAAAACTACCAATTTAAAATAACAACTTTCCCATCCCAACCAAAAACACCTGTTATAACATAAAAATTCCCTACGCTCTTCTACCGCTACACCATCATAGCTTGAGCAAAAGAGCTAGAGAAGGGCAAGATGCCTGTGCAGATTAGTCTTTAAGTCACTAGCATTTCAAGCCACACTTGCCAATTGGGTGTTTATGTTTTAAACTCAAATTTTCTGTTCAGTAAACTTCAAAGGTAAACTTCTAGGAACTGCTTATCATCATTAAATTATTAAATTTAATAATTATCATTATTAAATTATTCACTTTTTTGAGACACTGCTGTAACACAGAAGAAAGGCCAGTGGAAGAGTACTAGTCTGCAGCTACTAGAGGGAAAGAAGTGAAGTTTTTATTGGCAGAACACCTTTCCCCACTCTGAAAGCACAACTGGGTGAGTTCGTCATCAAAACCTGAAGCAGAAATTTTAAGGGGGAGGGGGGTGCGGGGCAGAACACTGAACCACAAAACAAACACCAGTACAATCACTTCATTAACCATAAAGTAATTTGTTAAATCTGATTTTCATTTTCACAGATATTATGGTTCTCTCTTCAATAGGGTGGTTTCATTTATTCATCTGCACTGACACAGCAGAAGAGAGCTCCATAGCCACAGTCTGGAAGACACTGTACCCAAAAGCAAGCTTTAATTCTTTCATCTGCCACTCAGGAAGCACCTTAGCTAAAGCACAGGACTTAACGGATCTCTCACCACAAAGATTTATTTTCTCTGCTTCTCTTGTATCCTTCATAATTATTTTTTTTTAGTTACATTTGTGACTAAAAATAAGAGATATTTCTTTCCTGGCTGGGAAAAGATCAATATGTAGTGCAGAGTTCACACCAATTCAGGTATGAGGAGTTGGTTTAACCACTAATACAAAACTCTCAAATCACCAAGCAGCATGCTGGCTAGCAGAAAGAAGAAAAATCAGGATTTTCCCAAAACACTTCATAGTGATTTTCTCAGCAGAAACAGCAAGACCTAAGACATTCAGTATATAATAAAGGTTTTACTGTCTGTTGCATGCTAATTTCTAAGCTACTTAGAGCAGAAATATGGATCTGAAGCCACAGTTGCCTTCACTAGGAAGAGTGACCTATGCCAATATTCAAAATTACAGTCTGTTCTAAAATAAGTTTGGTTATATAGTTCAAGATATGACTAAAATGCTCTGTCTTATAAAAGAACTCAGATCCAGAGGAACATTTCAACTAGCAGTTACAAACTTTAGCTGGATAAAAACACTAGGTAAAAAAAAGCCCAAACAATTGGCTTGTTTACCTGATCATCCCCTTGATACCTGACAACACAGTCTGCAGGTAAAATCTAGCTGACTTTGAGGCTTGAAAAAGGATATATAGAATTCAGAGATATTCACTCACGAACATTTCCCACACACACACACCTCCAAGCTGCACATGCCTTCATCTGTTTCAGTTGCAAATGACTGCAGGAAAGAGGTTAAGAGTCAACCTAAATTGTTCAGCATTTACTCTTCACAGGGCCACAAGCTTTAATTTCAACTACTCTTTGCATAACTTAAATAATAAAACACTGTGCTCTCTTTATTTGATTCTTAAACCACTCATATCTGAAGCACAATGGGACATGTCACAGACACTTGCTTTGCTGCCCTCATAATATGGTTTAATTATGATGACTGAACTAACGGGCTCACATCATAGACTTTTACAGGTTGACCCTGTGTCATCCTGATGTATCATTTTGCACCAGTTCAGTGCTGTAAATCAATTTAAGATCTCCAGCAGGTTGAAAAGGCTGGTTAATGATGCTTTCTCTGCAGTCTCTGGGGACTCCACATTATACACAACTTACATTATTTATAAAGCAGAGATGATGCCTCCATTAGGCTTGTAAGACTACTCAAATGAGCTTTTATTTTACACACACAGCTTGGGCTTCATAGAACAGAACACTGGCTATATGCGATATGCAGTGCGATCATGATTCAGTTTTTTTAAAAAAAGTCACAACCCCTTCTTTTTTTTTTTAAATTTAAATCTTTATACCAAGCAAAGAAACTCATAATTTAATCTGAACAATTTCCCAGTATTCAGAAACACAAGCACTTTTAGTAACCTTTGTATTGGTTTTCTTTACGTTCAATTCTGTCTTCAAACTACAAAGGAAAAGCAAAAACTCATCAGCTTTCAGACATTTGATTTGATAGTTAATATTTATACAGAAAGACGTCCATTCAGTCACTTTTCTCAAATGTATTGGATCATCACATCTTCAAGGGTATACAAAAAGGCAAGCTAAACAGGACAAAGTAGGAAAAAATGTATTTGATTACATACCCAATGGTTGATGGGGTCAAAACCAAAGCAAGGACAAATCTCTACCCTTAGGGTAACCTGATCATACCTTGAACTGATCCTCTCTGGTAGCTGTGGAAGGCTTCTGGATCACCCAAAACAAGGGAGATTTCTCTCAAGCACCTACTTACAGTCTGAAGTAAACTGCAAGATTTCATTACTAAGACCAGAACAAGAACTTCAAAAAGGGCTAGCTATCTTTCATTTTCATACTGATGCTCTTCCAGCACAGTCACAGCAAGCACTCAAAACTTGCACGAAAATCCAATGAGAATCTCTAAAAAGGTTTATAGCAGTATTCTGTGGTTCAATCAGAAAATAAAACGAGTATTAATCAGCTGCAACTAACAAACCCATCTCCCATTATTCAGCAGGATAACTACAGACAAGTGAAAGAAAAAAAAATTAAGTCAATGTTAACACCTCAGGTTCCCTCACATGATTTGCTCCTATTGTTTGACAGGACAAGGTGCACACAGCCACATGAAGACCAGCAGAATTACAGACACACGCCTGCAAAGAAAAGTGGTCTCTGCGAGCTAGGTTAGCTTCAGTTATTAGTCTTATTCTTGAGTGCTGCTTAAAAACACATATAACTGAAGGAAGGGGGGGGGGGGGGGGCGCGCGTGTGGGAGGGTGTTAAAAGTTTTTTGAATTCTTCTCTGCGTGCAAAAGAGATTTGAACTCTCAGCCGTGACATGTCTGAAATACAGCTTTTTCCTAAGCGCATTAGTTTCAAGATGCCATGTTTTTAAACGCTGACATCCATTAAACACTGACATGTTTCACACAATGATCTCTTCCATTTGCTTGTACGGGAAATACACATCTACTTTTACTCCTCCCCACCTGGATCTAACATTACTTCTCCTTCCCCAAATAAAACTGTTACCTTTTCTAGATGCAGTGAGCATAATTTTTTCCCAAAAATACACCAAAATAATGATTATTTTTTGGAATAAGCTCTAATTATTCAGATACCGTCAAAGCAAACTGTAAGGTCAGACCACATATCTCCTTCGGATTGATCTACTAACAAAAGAGCAAGCACAGCAAGCCTTCCTCAGTCAGAACTCCCACTGACTTGAGTTTATAACACAGAAAAAAACAAAACAAAACAAAACTCAGAATTTGGCCCAGATCCTTTTAAATGCATGACTGTATATTTCCACACCAGTAAACTGTAATAAGCTTTAAAGATCTATACTCAGGATAAAATTATTTGGCTGTAGAGCCCGAGCCTACGAAGAAACGACACCGAGGAGGGGAAAATCTCACACATCCAAACCTTCTACCAGAGACGAGGGAAAAAAAAAAAAAAAAGTGAACTTTCCTTGACCTCCAAGCACAATTTGTCATTTAAAAAAAAAAAAAAAAAAAAAAAGGAGGAGGGGAAGGGGGCTGCGGAAAGAAAGGAAGGGGGGAAGCACCCTAAGACATGCAGCGGCCAGGGACAGGGATCGGCCGAGGCAGGAGGCGAAAGGCTTCTCCCCGCAAAC
Organism: Falco cherrug; assembly: GCF_023634085.1. NCBI lineage: Eukaryota > Metazoa > Chordata > Aves > Falconiformes > Falconidae > Falco > Falco cherrug. The sequence goes on along the minus strand of NC_073697.1, from coordinate 14,525,369 downwards.
ACAAAGGCGGGCTCGCCCCGTCGGGCCGGGGCTGCGCCGCGTCCCCCCGCGGGGTGCACAATGGGGCCGGGGCCGGGATCGGGGCCGGGCGGCGGCTGCGGCGCAGGGCTCGCCGAGGAGGAGGGCGGCTGCCCGCCGGGGAAGGGCGCTCCCTCCCGCCGGGCCCGACGCGGCACCTACCCACAAACTTCGAGCCGGGAGCGGCCGGCGGGGAAGCGGCTCCGGGTCTCCCCCGGGCTGCCGGAGGGACGCCATCATGCCGGGGAGGAGAGGAGGAGAGCGGAGCTGCGCTGCCTTCGCGGCGCGGAGGAGCCGCTCCCCCCGGCCCGGTCCGGCGCGGGGTTCCCCGCACGCTGCGCCGGAGCCGGGGACCACCCGGGCGAGCGGGGGTGGGGAGGGGGGGAGGAAGGGGGAGGGCGGCGGAGGCGCGGCCGCCCGGCGGGGAGCGACAAGGAGACGCGAAGTTGTTACCGGCTGCCGGGCGGTGAGGGGGCGGCCGGGGCAGGCGGGGGCTCCGCGCCGCCGCCGGGCAGCCCCGCGCCCGCGCTGCCTCCGCGCCTGGATTGATCTGGTCTGGCTGGCGTCAGGCAGTCGGAGCCGCCCAGCCGCGCTCGCCCCGCTGCCAGCGCGCTGCGCACCGACACACGCACACACACACGCACCGGCCCGGCAAGGGATCCTCTCCAAATTACCGCCCCCGCCGCGCCGGCTGGGTCACCGGGCCCCGCTAGGAGCGCTGCGCCCGCCGCCGCCAAGCGGCCGCCCCGCGGGCGCGGCCCTGGCAGCGGGAGCGCGGCCCGGCGCTCGGGGGGCGTTATTCCCTGTCCTGGCCCGGCCCGGCCCGCGGTCTCGGCCCCCAGGGCCCAGCCTCGGCCACGTTTGCCCTCGAGGCTGGCGGAGGATTCAAAGGCGCCTATGTAGCCGCTGGAGCGCGGGCGAGATGCTCCGGGCAGCTGGGGCTTTCAGGAAAGCTCCAAATACAACGAGACTTGCAATTAAAGTTAATTCTGTAACGCTCTGATTGAACTGGATTTCATCCTGCTGCTTGCTTACAGGTGGCTCTGTCCCTGACTGAACCTATTCTTAATATTGAAGTAATTGCTATAACACCTAACAATCACAGACCGCTCTTCATCCCCAGGTACTTCACATGCGGCCATAGGTGCTGCTGCAGTTACTCCTGATTTATGCAAGTAAACCTATTAATAAGCACATGACGCTTCTTGTGCAATCATACCTATAGTAGTGAAGTCTCACCCCTATAGCCCTCTGAAATGAACCTGAACTCCATCTGAATCTGCCAGCGTCTGCTCAAAAGCCGAGCTAGCTGAAAGCTTGCAGCCCGCTTGAGGAGCTTACAGCAGTCTTTACTGTAGTAGTCAGATGAGCATGGCGCAAGTAGGACTGAACTGGAACTGATTCTTTAACAAATGCTTTGGCTTTTACTCAGTCATCATTCCTGGAAGGAGATATGAAGTAACAAGTGCAGGATGTTTCTACATGGCAAAATATTACGATACACCTACACTGGCATAATTACATCTCTATACTTACACCAGTAAGTTTTCACATGTATATGAAGTCCTAGGTATGGTATTAACCTTATTTTAAAACATAAAAAAACTGAGGCCCAGAGAAGTTAAAGGCCCTGAGAGTTTTACCAGTTGAACGGTAATAAGTGGTAAGTCCTGGACTTACCCACTGGCCCACCCAGGTGCATGACGAGTCTGAGAACACAGAACTGGAATGGATTGCCCAAGGTCACAGAAGGAGCATGACAGCAGCAGTAAAAAGTACCCAGTTTTATGGCTGTGAGGTTATCAGCACTTCTAACTTCACAATCTAAAATTCCTCCATTTCTTTGTCATGTAAATACTATGTCACTTGCAAACAGGTAAATTGTACTGATGTTAGGTGGCATGTTACAACAGAAGCGTAGTGAAGAACTCCTGCACAGAATGATGACACAATATTGATGGGAATTTGATTTTAATATTGATCAAGGCTGGAATAAAATTAGACTTTTACTACTTAAGTTTTGACCCGTACTTGATTCAAGATCAGTGAACGTTGGTAATCAGCTTTAACTTGCATCCTGTGGTTGTACTGTATATAATTACAGTTAGCAAGTAAACTTTTATTTGTAATGTGCAGTCAAACACAGATACAATGCAGCACTGGGCTGCAGACATTAACTGGAAAAGGTTTATCTCAAGACAAAAATGTCTCTAAATTTTCTCAATGTGATGAAGATACTTGCGAGCAAGGTATAGAAGAAACCTGACACTGCTACTGGTTTTTGTACTGTGGTAGTGCTTACATCAGGGCCAAGTGTCCTGGGTCTAGAGTGGTGGATGCAGCAGCAGTACCTACCCCCAGAGTGTGGCAGTCTCAGTGATCCAGTCTCAGACAAATACGTGGAAGAGGCCTTACGTGTGCCCAAGGTCTGCTCTGCTCTGCTCTGCTCTGCAGGCTGACTTGGCAGGACTGGGGCAGGCAGCAGGCTCCATCCGCTGGATCTTCGTTGTCTGAGTACCTGTCTATTCAGTGCATGATTCACACTAAATAGATATGACAAGAAGGTAATTAGGAAAGCGCTGCAGTTTGTCAGGTGTCTTGTTAGAACCATGTTTTTACTGCTTTTGTTGTTGTTAGGGTTGACTGGTTGGGTTGCTTCGGCATGAGAAAATTAAATTATTTTCTACTTAGACTGAGGCTTGGGGATGATCACATTGATATGCTCCTTTACCTAAAAAGGGCTATGAAACAACCTAGTATGGCCTTTTGCTGATGTTTAATAACCAGAACGGTTGTTCTGGAGAGAGCTGGTTAGAACTAGCTTCAGACAGATCAGTTGTGTGAGAAGATCAGAGGGCAAGCAGAAACAGTGAGTGCGCCATGGTAAAATCTGCCACGAGGCTTCCCTGCCTGGGCTCTTTTGGTACACAGCCCAGCCAAAACTTCAAGCCTGCCACCCACTTTAGGATGTTCAGCTCAGAGCTAACTGTCCAAACCCCTTACTCTGTGCGAGTAGTATCAGCAGTGTATTAATTGTACATCCACCACTTCTAACTCCATTGGCTGCTTTGAATATACCCTAATTAAACGTCATTAGCATCTGCCTAGCTTTTCTGAATAACATGAGGAAACTTAAAAAAGGAGAGCAGAGGGGCACATACACCTGGGTATCTAGCTTGATGCTACTCCTGCAATAGTGTTTCTCCTCTGCATTGGGCTAAATAACTGTGCTATTTCAAGAGGCCACAGAGAACTTTGTTTTTTCTCTTTTTACTCTGCAACTACATGATCATTCAGACTGGTGTAAGGAAAACAGGCCATGAGGCTGGGGCAACGAAGAAAGAAAAGAACCATCCCTTCTGTAAACAGCCTGACCTTTGATCAGATTAGATGTACAATCCAATGATACCATCAGTCATAAGGCCTGTGAACCTGAATTTTAATGTAGTCGGGGCACTTAAGCAGATAAACTCCTAAAAAGATTCTCAAAGGAAACTTTAATCTCATAGACACTTTTTAACGTCTCATCAAGCACCTGCCTAATCACCTTTAAAATCTGTGTGTCAGAAACAGCTTATCAGAAGGCAGAATGCTAAAAGATATTCGTCATGCTGCGTATTTGGTACTATTATATTATATAACAAATATTTAAGAAATACTGCTACTAATACTGTTACTAATACTATTAGTTTTCAATTTTCCTCTAAAATCAGAGTTTATATGCAGATTATGATTTAGTATTTCTTGTTAACCTCAGCCAGGCTTCATCTGGCTTATTCAAGAGGTTCCAGGGATAGAGAGTGCCTTCTGGAGACAGTTTAGCTCCAAACTCAGTAACTTTGCTTCACCTTTATGTACACCAGATTTCTGCCTGTTTCATGATAACTAAATTGTATCAAACACAACTTATTATTTACATTAAAAACACTGGAGTAATTTTCTTTTTCACCATTACTGTGTTGCCCTAGTGTGGGAAAATACCAACAGTATTTTCAGACAGAAGAGGCAGTTCTGTCAAGAAGAATAACAGATTTCTAAGGATACTGGATTTCATTATTTCCTTCTTTCCTGGGCTGGCTGGTAGAATTTATCAACACCCATCCTTCATGGTTTTTCTGCTTCTTCTTTGAATAGTTGAGGTATTAAACAATCCTCCCACCTCAGCATTATTACAATAGGTTACGCAGACTGTTTAGCAACTACACAAATCTGTTCAGGAAAGATGCCTCAGGGAGAAGACAGCATGTGGGAGAAGGTGAGGAGTATTTTTAGGAGTCCATCATAATTGGGCAGAGCTGCATATGGTTTTCTAAACCCATGTGGATAAAAGGATCCATCTAACCACAGTAGCACAGAGTTCATAGCTGATTTCCACTGTCGAGACAAGCACTTGGGTTTGAGCTAGTTAAAATACTTCAGTCCTGCACCACAGCAGGAGTTGTACAGCGTACCCATCAGGGCTGACTGAGCTGTGGCCTCCAAGGGCAGACTGAATGGGGCAGCAAAATGACAGCATCAGCAGAACTGCTCAGCTGACACCCTGTCCCCATTAAAGAGGGCCTAGTGGCCCTCCTGTCTGCTTTCTTTACTGCCCACCTGCGCTGCCAAGCTCTCTGCTGGTAGCCGTGGGCAGCTGGGGTAAGGGATTGTTGGGGCTGCTGTCCTTCCCTTTCACCTCTCTGCTTTCCAACTCCCCTGCTGTCCAGTAGCAGAGGCACAGCAGCCTCAGCAGCCCCAAGCACCTGCCCAAGGCAGGCTGAGCACAGAAACCAACCACCAGCACTTTAATGGGGATACAGAATTATTGGGGTGGTGTTACCTTGAGCTTTTTAAGGAGGGTGGTGCTTGGAGGAGCTGTTCTAGTGCCCTCCTCACAATAGGGATTTCTGCAACCCCCACCAGAAGGCAAAGCAAGGTATTTTATGCCAGAAATTGATCTGTCCTCGGCCTTGAGCGCCAAGATTCAATTTTCCCTCACTGAAGAGAAGTTTTGAGCTGGCACTGTGAAGGTTATACAGACAGAAGAACTAAGTTGTGAAAGGACTTGAAGACAGAACTTGTGACATGAGAGCTCTCTCTATACGCCTGCTTTGGTGTGTCTGGCCATTTTCTAGAATGAATCCTTCATGAGTTTGCCTCTGTAGAGTTAAATGTCTACTTGGGACCTGCCTTAGTTTCCTGACTCACTCTCATAAGCAAAAGAACAAAGAACCCATTTCACTCTTAGAAATTCTTCCTAAACTGGCCCATCATGATTAAGTGGGATTTATATAGAATAAAAGCGGAACTGATAATTTTACAAGGTTATTACATGTATTTCCCTCTGTTACCTTAAATAAGGCTTCTGCTGTAAATCTATCTGCAGATATCAGAAAGGTCTTTGATCAGATTGAGTAGTCATTCATCTTTTCCACCATTGAGATGATGGGATTTAGACCAAAATTCATTACTTTCCCAAGATTAATGTACCCAGCTAAAGCTGCCAAGGTCCTTATTAGAAGTTATGAATTCAAAAGGTTTGGACCAAAACAAAATACTAAGCAGGGCACTCCCTTATCTCCTTTACTGGTTGTTTGATCTATAGACTTTGACATAAGGACTTTGCTCCAGCAATATTACATTGCACCCTGTTTTGACAGCTAATCACATGCTGCCACGAAGCACAGTATTCCTGCCCACTGCAATGCACCAGTAGTGTACTTTCTAGAGAATAAAATTGCATCTGCCTGTGCCCATGTAGAGGCTTTTGAAGGTAGTTTCACTTTCTCCTGGCTATCACTTCAGCAAGAGATAATGGACTCCATGTAACCAAACATTATTGGTTCTTTTAAAATTAAATATCTCTTCAGTCACTCAGCTTAAAAAGATTTCCATAACTGGAATAACCTAGCTCTGTCATTGGTTTCTTGGAAGACACTGCTAAGATTAATCTTATCTCCCATTTTAATTACTGTTTTCAAGTTCTTACAGTCCTTGTCCCAGTTACATCTTGTTGCAAAATCCACCAGAGAATGATATATTAAAATTTATTCAGACAGGTGGCAGATACAAAATTAAAGCTAATAACTCTATGAGAAAAGAAATCAAAGGTGGTTTGGCAAGCCTGAGCTCTTACTACTTGGTCACTCAGTTGAACTGTCTGTACAACCATTACACTAGGAACTGGTGCCATGCGAGTGGCTGTGTGTCACAGCTTGCCATGTGGGGCTAGGGAGTGTCACGGTCAGGCAGTTGCACTAGCATCCACGGGCTAAAGAGGCCTTGGGGTAGGACTGGATTGTAGTGACAGATGAAAGCTAGGCAATCCATGGTAAGAGTCTGGATACAGGGCTCTATCTCTTCCTTTATATCCGAAGAGGACACAACTATGTTGCACGTTGGAAGACTAACAAAAGCACACGTATGGCATCTAAATGCATCCCTTTACTTCCACATCTTGTTGATATTTTTTGACAAAATACTCAGCCCATTTTATATAATGATTAAAAATATAAAAGAAAAAGGCACCATGTCTTATTTTTATTCCCTGTGTAAATAGTACTTATTGTGAGTAATTTAGAAATGTCTTTTCAATTTTCCAAACTGATGCAAGCCTAAGTCACATTGCCTGAGTTCAGTAAGCTGTCAGTAGTAAACCAGCCCCACCCTTCCTCCTCCACAATGGCTGCTCATCCCTAGCCCCATGTCACCCACCCCCTTTGTGCTGCTGGCACAGTTGGTGGAGCCATGAAATGAACAGGCCTAGGGAACTGATCTCCTTGGGGAAAACAAGTGTTTCAGAGGCCAAACTCATTTTTAATTTGGATCAGTTCCCTGATCTGGTTCATTGTATGGTTGTCCAAATCCTTGTGCTGATCTTATGTATGGGCAGGACTGAGGTGGGAAAAAGGGCAAAACTTACCTTTTTGATAGTGTCGTTGGCTTCATCCAGTTTAAAGTGGTCATAAAACTGTGGTAGACTTAGCGAGGTTTTTTTTAAACTAAGGAAAAATACTTTCATTTTGAGTACAACTGCAAGCAGTTTTAGAAGAGCTATGGTAAGCATAGGAGCAGGGATCACCACTGAGTAACAGAAGACTAGAAGAAAGCATGACAGGACTGAGGAACTTAGTGAGTTGTTGTGATCACTGCATATTAGAAAAGGCAGCTGTTGAACACTGCATTATGCGGTAAAAAGCAAAAAACCTGTTGCCCTTCTGCTGTTCATGAACCAACAGAGGCCAAAGAATCACAAGGATCCCACCAAAAATTAATTGACTCTTCAAAAGGCAGATTTGTGCTCAGCTGGCTTAAAGAAGCTGATACCTGGGCACCGGGTATGCCTGTGTTCCCATGGTTTTTCTTTCATATATTCTCCAATTCCAGGATTTTCATTTGCTCTTTGCTTAGGGTGTGGAAGCAACTGAACTCTGGAGAGCAAGTAAATCAGTGTTTAATTAGTCATCCCAAGACAACGGGTTCTTAGTGCATTCTCAGTAACAGATAGCCCTGGTAATAAATGTACATGTATTGTATTAGTTTCCATTTGTACTTTCAGGAGGAAATTACCTTGTAGGTTTCAAACATCCTGGTGGTCACACAAAGTGTTGAAAAAGGTTGCCCACATGACAAGAGCATTTAAATCAATTTTAAACTCTACTATTTTCTTGCTTTAGAAAAAATAGCCAAAATTTTGACAAGTTTGAGCAGCTTTAAAAGCAACCCCCTCTACACTTATATGCTATTGCACAAATCACATCTCTAAATCCTCACTATAAGTAAAAATCACACATTAAAAAAAAATGAGTTAAATGCTTAAAAGTCATGACTGATCAAAATTAGTATATGGTATAATCTTAGTTAAGTATTCAGTTTGGGTGCATCCTGGTACCTGTCTTTAATTGTGTGCTTATATATGTTCCTTCCTGCAGACCCCTGATTCAGTGAACAGAACAAATAGTGGTCAAATAATGGAGAGTGATTTTGTTTTGTCCCCAGGTTCATGGTGCAGCTAGCCATTATAAAAAATGTTTTTGCAATTTTTAGATGCAAAAATAAGCCTGGCTTACAGCTTATAGCTTATCTCTTGACACAAAATTCGTCTTTCCTTTCCCTGCCAAATTTCATCTCTCTTCCTAAGTGGACAGCCTTACAAAAAAAAATCAATTTGTTATTCTTTAACCTGTTTTCAGAACTACTTGAACTGTTTCGCTGATATTTTCTACACATATTCTGCCTGAAGCACACACCCAAGGGCAATTAATGTTTGATGAAGTTCTAAACACATAAAAGCAACATAATCTCAATGTAGGTAGTACTGGGCAACCTGAATTACAAGTGATGATCTCAGTCTACTAATAATGTAAAGGACTAAAGCATGCTATGCATATCCAGTGGGTCTGCTGTTGTTGGAGATGTCAGAGAGAAGGGAAAGGACTACATGGCTTACCAACACTTGGGAAAACAGATTTCTAAATACCCCAGTCAATGGCCCTTTAAACATAAAATCAAAATTAAGGTACCCATTTGCCTCTTCAGACAATTAGGTATAAAGCAGTTTTCAGTGTAAAGCATTTTATCTGGCTGCCTAAAAGTATAATCTTTACAGACAAGGATCAAACAGACATCAGCACAGAAGGCCCCCAGAAAACTGCAAATGGCAAGAGATAGCCATGCCTTACTCTAGCTTTACTCTAGCTGAAAACCTGCACTCTGAAAGTGGCCTTACCATCAATGCACAGTTGGTCCAGCTTCTGCAAAATCCAGTTGTACAGTACCTAAACCCTACAGCCTGGGGAACCCTACAGCTACCCCACCCTGCTCATGTGCCTAAGGCCTTCAGCACCTAGAAGACAGCACAGATAGGCTCTATCACCCTGGTTAAGCAAAGCATACACTTGACAGAGAGTGACCAGATGGAGGATTACAACAATTTATGGCCTGCAGTTAGACAGGCCTGCACTGTGATCTCATCAATTTTTGAACAAAATAGGTCAAGCTTGGTCAGTTTTCAGATGAGATACACTCTAGGGAAAACACAGATGCTGTAAGAAACCGTTTAGGATTCGGATTTAGGATTCAGCTAACAAAACTGCTAAGGCACTCTCCCAGTTTAAGACTAGATTCCCAGATGTCTGACATACACAAAACAGGTTCCTGGTCTGTCATGTAAAAGGGGCACTGTACTGCTGGAACCATATTTCTCATTTTTCAGATTAGAAATAAAATTACAGTCATGCCTTGCGATTAATTAAATAAATCATTCTTTGCTTATGGACATGGCATTTTCAGAGGCAGCATAAATGGAGAAAAGGAGCTTGTTTGGTTTCTGTGATCCTGATACAACCTGCTAGCCCATTTTAAAGCTTTTCAGTGCTAGGGCACCAAAAGTAAGAAGTTTAAACTCAGTTAAGACTGCAAACATCATGAGAACTTTTTAGCAAGACATATGCAAAATAAAGCAAATTCTATAAACTATCACTTCACAGATACATTCTTTTTCCTTTACATTCACATTTCCCATCCATTCACACTCCCACTTAGCAACCTTTACCTCAACTCATTTCCCCAGATGCTGTTCTAATGTGGTTTCACCCTCATGTTGATTTTAAGCTCCTTGGTTCAAATCCTGTGCCTTTTCCTTTGCTTGCAAAACACAGTATGCATGTAGAGTTGTATCTGTAACTACTATGCTCCACAAAAACATGCAGATTTTTATCCTCATATAATTAAAGACAATTACAAGCTTCTTAGGAAATTAAGTAGTCAGAATGTAACTAATCAAACTGAAATTTAGCCAGGACACTCAAAGGACACCACTGGCTCAAGAGGAATGTGCTCATGAGGATTCTAGTAACGGCAAGTGGTCAGGAGTCTGCTCTCCTGTCTCACTTGCAGTGTAACACCTCCTGCATGCTGTGTGGTGCAGGATGCTGCAGGGTGAATGCTAAGGCCAAAATGAATTTATAAACCTCACATTCTCTCTATGATTGTATTGTTCAGATGTATCAGTCTATCAGTCTACAAAATAAATTCTAGATTTTTTTAGGCTGTAAAGCATCCACACGTTATGTATTTTGTTTTAATTTTTGTTTTTCTTTGCCTTATGGTCATTCATCTTTGATGAAAGTGAATCAGAGAAGCAATGCCTGCCTTATCGTTGATTTGTGGTGTATAATCGTGTTAAAGACAGATCACTGGTCTCCTTACTACAGTGCCATTTATAACAGACAATTATCCCTGCATGGTGCAGTTGTCATGATCTAGTGATTGTAAAATGCTTGCTACCAATGCAGAGCCAGCTAAATGCTGTGTGTTTCTCTTTAAAGCTAATTTGATTTTCCAGAGCTGTTTGCCATCCTGGAAGTTTTCTCTAGTGCAGCTGAGGTCTCAGTCTACACACAAGCGAGGTCGTTTTGATGGAAGCGTGCAGGGCAGAATCTGCATACTGCTCCAACCTACTCCAGGCAGACTATAGTTCAGGAAAAAGCACAGCAGCATGTCTACACTGGGAACTCTCCAGCCATTGCGCTATTGAAAGGAAGCCCTACTAATGGCAGTGACAATATGCAAATGCCAAGATAAAGAGCAAGAGGGGTTTGAATACAGTGGCATTGCCCATAAAAAGGAAATGTACCAAAACACTATAGTTAATTTTAAAATTAGCTGGAGAAGATGCAAAGAGTTCTAACTCTTAATGACCTCAGTTCTACAATATGCCACTAATTAGCTCTATGATGAATAACTGAGAACAAAATAAGGAGCGACAGAGTAGGTCAGCCAGTGGTTTGCCAGGCCCTTGTCTCATCTTTCCTACTGGGGCTTATCTATGATAATTTTTGATTGTGTCTACACTATCTTTTAATTGTAATCAGGACTGGAATTGCGTTGTGTTATACACCCTAGAAATGTACAGCAAAATACTGCATTTGCTCTTTGAACCTGTAAAGCATGTCAAAGAGGCAAAGAACATCATCCTCTACGTTTTTTTCTGCAAGTTAATGATTTTTTTTTAGAGAAACACATACATATTTACAGCTCGGTGAAGAACGATTTGTGGAAGCCTTGAATATTGTCTCACTCCCAAATGCCTCACTCCTCCTTAAAATCCATCAGGCTTCCTCAGACCCCACAGGATCTGTACTTTGAGGATTCCTGGACATGTTACACATTTCTGTATCCAGAGCAATTGCACATACCCCCAGTTCAGCTTAACATATGTCATAAGCAGTCAGTCAACACTGAGAAACTGCTTTGAAACGCTGTCAGTTTGCTCAGAAGGCTGCTGCATGCAGCTCCCACAGTGCCAAGTGATCTGGAATCGTTTTGTATTCTTCTTACTAGGATTTGCCATTTGAGTGTGTTTTGGAGGAGGATGTGTCTTTTTTTTTTTCCTTTTAAAACTCATCAGCCCCGTGGCTACCAAGAATGTAAATGCTGCAAAAAGAGTATTAGAAGCACTGTAAGTTATTACATCACTGGGTATCTGGCAAATGTTAGATCATTGCATTAATGAAATGTATGGCTAAACGTCACAAATCTAGACCACTCCACTAACATATATTATCAAGGTATACAAGCTATCAAGAAGAAAGTACCCTGCAGGTATGCAGGTGTTGCTTATGCAGAGGTGGGGCAGAGCTCAGCAACAACATTTCTAAAAGGAGTCTAAGGCTTTTAAAGGGACCATGCTCTTCTCACCAGTAAAACAATGAAGCTTATTAGTTAACACATCAGGGTTTTTTTTTTCTTAAAGGGCTTGCCATAAATAGAAATATTGTAGTTCCCTTCACATCATTAGTCTTTATTTCATTCATGAGAAATACTTTAATCACCAGGTACACATTTACCAAGCAGTGGATAGCCAGGAGGACTTCAGCCCTTTTACTGGGCTGGGACAGCGGAGTGTGCATTACACAGCTTTCCTCCCATCCCTGTTCAAATTAGTGCTGTGTTCCCCCACTCACATTTTATTAATGGTTAGAACAAATGCCAGCTTAATTCTCACCTATTGGTCACACATAGAGGCATACACGCAGCAAACACCTTGACAGAACGCTCTTCCTCTTTATTGTAAGGAAAGCGATGTTAGCCTTCTAGCATTAAGATGTATGAAAGTAGACTTGGTTACGCACTGTTACCAGCAGATCTTGTAAACCCAGAGCCTTGCTTTCAGCAAGACAGACATGATAAAATCTTTCCTCTTTCTTCAATAACATGACTAATAAATGTAGAAATTCCCTTCTCCTCTCTCCCTTTGCCAATATCTGTCTTATCTCTGGTTCTTCCTTAGACATAATTTCAGACATGAAAGACATGTCTATACTACGAACAGGCAACCTTAATTCTGGCATGAGATTCACGGCACATTGCAGTTTAGTGCTAGAGAGCTGAAGCTTAACATCTGGCATCTACAAAACATGGTAACTGGAATTTCTGCTGCTGACTCTCTGCTTGCCTAGTGAGATACTGCACCTGGGGTTAGCATGCTCTGTCTTGTGAAGGGAACATTAGGCTCCACTTCAGATTTCTTTCCAGAGCAGGTGCACAGCTGAAAAAATGTGGCAAGCATTTATGAAATGGGGTCACCATTGAACACTATATCCAACAAGTAAGGGGGACCATCCTGAAGCCTTCCTGGAATTTTGACAGCATTTCCGAGAGACCATCTGCAAATTACCAGAGATGGATATTACATGTATGCTGTAGGCAATAAACAAGAGTGATTTTAAGGGGCAGTCTATATTGACAAAGTAACACCTCTAAGAATAGAATGGAACCGCTGGCATAAGCAGTAAAGACACACTAATAAAACTGAGGAGGACCTAGTGAGTGTCTTAAAAGTGTATCTAATAGCAAAAGTACTAGTTTAAACAACAAAATCCAAAGAATGCAAAAGGCTACAACTATACTAAACCTACTCAGTTAACTTGCTAGTTTATTGTTTCTAAAGATCACAGTAACTATACCTTAACTTGAGCACCCAGAATACCCCCAGACTCCTCCTGCACGTGCATCCCAGCTACATTACAGCCTCGTAACAGGGTGAGACATATGCATTCATCAGCATCCCACTTTGTCTTTCACTACAGGGAGAGAAACACAGGCACGTTAGCTGAGAGGGAGCCATGGCTTTGGCCAGGTCCCTGGTCTAGAAGGCTTGGAGACCAAGAGCATGATTGTCATTCAAGCCATTTGTACTTCAGCAACTTTTATTTACTATTTGCTCAACACCCACCACATGACAGCTTCCTATCAAGGGAATATTTAAAAGTTAAGCTAACTAAAGTTGGTGTTTCTTAAGACCTGACTCTAATTCAGTGGGAATCAATGGGAATTGTTCCAGTGACTTTTATAGAGATCAGATCCTTCAGAATTGCAAGATATCTCAATTTTAGAGCTATGCTATCTTTCCCCTGCTTTTCCAGGGGTGAAATTTTTAATTTCAAAAAAAAAAGTAAATACTTGGAGTTTGTGTATTAATGACCCAAACCAAAATAACCATACTCTCTGAATTATAAAAGATAATAGTCTACTTATATTTTGTGCCTAGCTCTGAATTTTGCAAAAGCAAGCTTGCTTCTTTTTTTTTTCCTCCTGAGACAGTACATTTATCCTATGACTTTTTCTTTTACTTTCCGGTGCAAGTGGCTACAAGGAAGAAAAAAGTCCTCTTGCACTGCCTTATGTGCAAACACTGAACCTTTGTGCATATGGAGGAAAACCTGCAGGCAAAATTCTAAGTAGCAGAAATAAAATAACTGTTTCCAAAACCACACATGAACACCACAATACAGTGTGTTGTGACACAAGTCACAGAATTATAGTCATAGAATAGTTTGGGCTTGAAGGGACCTTTAAGGGTCATCTAGTCCACCCCCCTTGCAATAAGCAGGGACATCTTCAAGTGGATTAGGTTGCTCAAAGCTCTGTCCAGCCTGACCTTGAACGTTTCCAGGGATGGGGCATCTACAACCTCTCTGGGCAACCTGTTCCAGTTCACCGCTCTCATTGTAAAACGTCTTCCTTGTATCTAGTCTGAATCTACCCAATCTACTCGCTTTTAGTTTAAAACCATTACCCCTTGTCTTATTTTTAGTAGGCTACAGGCCCTACTAAAAGTCTGTCCCCAGTCATGTTCATACGTCAATACTGAGATTCTCCAGTGAGGAACCTGGTAGTTCTGTACCACGTCAGAGAAGAATCAGGACATAGGCAACACAGACAGGTGTCTTCCTCAAGGAATAATTAATTTCTATGAAAAAATACCAAGAACAATTGCAGTATTGGTACCCTTCTCAGCCTGCTTGAATAGCTTATGACATTTCTTTTGCAATCCTTTTCCAGACTAGAATCACTTAGGTTGGAAAAGACCTTTAAGATCATCAAGTCCAACTGTTAACCCAGCACTGCCAAGTCCACCACTAAACCACGTCCCTAAGCACCACATCTATGTGTTTTTGAAGTATCTCCAGGGATGGTGATTCAACATCTTCCCTGGGCAGCCTGTTCAATGCTTGACAACCCTTTTGGTCAAGAAATTTTTCCTAATATCCAATCTAAGCCTCCCCTGGTGCAACTTGAGGCCATTTCCTCTCATCCTGTCACTTGTTACTTGGGAGGAGAGACTGACACCAACCTCGCAACAACCTCCTTTCAGGTAGTTGCAGAGAGTGATAAGCTCCCCCTGAATCTCCTTTTCTCCAGGCTAAACAACCCCAGTTGCCTCAGCCACTTCTCATAACATTTGTGTTCCAGACCCTTGTCCAGCCCCGTTGCCCATCTCTGGACATGCTCTAGCACCTCAGTGTCTTTCTTGTAGTGAGGGGCCCAAATCTCAACACAGCATTTCGAGGTGCAGCCTCACCAGTGCTGAGAACAGGGGGATGGTCAATTCCGTTACACATGAATTCCCCTTGCTCTACTCCCTGAGCCAGTAAGATAATTTGCTGGGATGCTGTCTTAATGTGATAGATTCATTTGGCACTGGGCAATCTGTTGTAGGTATATCTAAACAACATATTTTGTTCAGATGACAATTTGCTCCTACTCATGCTCCAAGCTGACCTAAAGCCCTTCAGCTTCATTAGCATGGTGCTGAGCTGAAACCAGTAAGAACCGCTAGAAGTGCCAAGTTAGGGCAGCTCCATAACTTTGTTGGCTGGTTGACAGTAAGAAGACATGTGCCTGCAATGTACCATCCCATGCTTGAAGACCTCCTATCAAAGGCCAGCTGCTTGTTCTTTTTCAACATCCACTGGTGTTTGAAAAAAAGTGGAAAGACTCCTACTGAACTCAGAGGGATGTCAGAAGAGGCTTTAAGACTTCTGAATGACCTTTGATAACCAAGAATCTTTTAGAATATACTTTAAAAAATTAAAACTAATGTTCTCCTTTATGCGAAAGGCAGTTGTCCAAGCTAAATGAAGTCTGTTTATAGTTTTAAAATAGCTTTTAAAACTGCATGGTTACCCAATCCACATCAAATTTTAAAGCATTAGGCAACCATGTTACCCTATCATGAATGACCACTAGCTAATGCCAATTGACTATAAAGCAGCACTTTATTTTGTACTATCTGTTTATATTATACGGAGTTCAACTTGTGGTTCTGCCAAACGTGGGGTCATAGTAGAGTGGAAATTTGGTAAGAGTTTTAGACAGAGCAAAGGGAGGGGGAAAAAAGACGTGAACATTCAGAATTTGGCCAGTGACAAAAGCAAACCAGGACTTTTTCCTGTTGATTTTGTTGCCTTTCTGAGCAGAAATAATAAGATGAAAGTAGAGAAGAAACTGTTTTTGCAAACTCTTGTAGATGTGAGATATCATAAAGCCTTGAAATTCTGCTGTCTTGAGACTTTTTTAACCTACTGTTGCTTTTGTCTGTGACTTAAGACTACTCCCCTTGCCCAGGAAAAGCAAATACTGGGTTCTGAATGCTTTACAACTTTATGCTAGAAGAGGCCACAGATGGGGAAGCAGTTTAATCAATGTGGGAGGGATCAGCCCAAAATAACAGTAAGTTATATTATACCATCAAAAAATGGCATGACTGGAAGGAAAGTTTTGAGCATAAATTAATACTGACCTTAGCCAGAATAACTTGCTCTCTTTAACATCTGCAGCTGTGTAGTTACTAGGGAGTTATCTGGCTTCACATGCTTTTTCACATCTGTCTACTAAATCAGAGATAGAAATACAAATATCTAGCACAAAGGGACATGGATTTGTGACACTCCCTGAGGGACTTCGGGTCTTTAAACTAACAAAGATACTAAAATGGAACACAGGTTCTCTTTGTGACAAATGCAGTATTGGTCTAACATTGTGCCTGATCCATTGTGCAATGGAAAAACTCTATCTATTTTCTTCTGGTGAGCTCTCTGAAATTTCCAAACATGGGTAAACAGGACTACAGTATATGAGACAATAAGTTTGGCTTACATGCATGAAACTTCATACTTTTGGGATGAGCAAAATGAATAAACTCAGTTCACATTAATTGCCTTACAACACCATATGTGAGTGAAAGCAATAGTGGAAGAGATTGAGAGAGGACAGAGAGACTCACAGTTTAACGCATACAGTATTATCATCATTCTTCATCATTTTCAGCATCACTAGCGACTTCCAAAGACTAAGCTGTGAAGCCTTAATAGAAATGGGCATGACGGCGTTATTCAACAGGAGTAACAACATTTTTCAGCATGTAGCATGTGAATTAGTTAAATGAGTGGTGTGTTTTATTTCCCCTGCCTGCATCATCTCAGGTTATGTTATGGTCCAGTCTAAATGACAAGGTGATGAAATTACATAGGTGTAACATGCCTTTATTTCAGCAGCATGCATGACACAAAGTACTAAAATCCCTAAAGTATAACAGTCTTGAATAATATGGTTCTAAATCTTCAGGTGTCAGTGGGATATTCGTATGTTATTGCCCCATGCTTGCAAAATATGGGAGTTATTCTCAAATTATGTTCTGAGCTTGTATTAAAAAACTCAACCAAATCAAAATGCAATAGCTTTTGCCCTCATTTTGAATAGCTAAACTTTTAATTAATACAAATTTTGTGTACTTTTATATCTTTATAGTATCAAACTACAATTTAGATTAAAAAAAGGTGAGATTTGAAATGGGCAGTGCAAATTGATGCAGTTTTAATGTACTAAGAGATTTAAGGACACAAACCTATAAGTACATAATCAAAATCAAACAAACATGTATGCAGGCACAGACATAAACAAAAAAAGTCAACTTCAATTTATAGCCATTAGGCAAGGTGAAGAAATTCTGTGCAATTCCCTCTGGAGAGCCACTAACATAACTTGTACTTTACAGCAAGCAAATAACTTTTTCATACAGGAAGAATAATAGAGAAGGGGATTGTAAACACAAGCTAAACAAACGTAGTGGTGACAGATATGAAAGGTAATAGAGATACGCCTTACATGGCAGAAAACTATTTTTTATTGAATTTATTTTCTGCTGGATTAGCTTAACGGAACAGCTCAGACGAATGTCAGCACTAGTGCAAAAGAAGGGCTGCAGCAGCAAGATTGGTTTAGACGACTGAAAAAAGAGCCACTGCTTTGGCTGCTGTCTGGTTAGCTAGAAGGTAACTGCTCAGGAGCAACAGTGGTCTCAGTCATGTGTCAAACACTCAGGTTCAGAGTGATCCAGGCAAAAGCTCTGCTGGAAGTTGTTTGGCCTCCACTAGAACATCTGAATGGACAGTCTAAGAGCACTTAAAAAAAAGCACTGGAAAAAAGGCAGGCCAGCACACTGCTGCTGAGAACACACAAAACTTCAGTCAGGATCAGAGCACTACAAGGCAATGAAACAATCAGGAGCTGGTACAAATAAGAACTTGGGCACCACAGCATCATGGCACCTTACTTGGCAAGCAGTGCTCAGCATTGCCCCACAGGCATAGCCTTCCAAAAATAAGCCTTTTGTTGTACAAAGAGGCTACTGTATAGACCTGGTGTCCTCAGTTCCACAGAGGACAGGGAGTAGAAGTGCTTGGCAGCAGACAGTACGGCACAGCTAAATTCTTTAGGATAGGCAGAGTCTGAAGGAATCTAACAGCTTTGTTGAAGGAAACCAGCAACCTGTTTTGAGGATATGCTTTCTAAATAGCCCTAATACCATGCAGTATTACTTCCATCATTATCATTAGTAACGTGGTAATATGAGCCTAACATTTGATATTTCTTTGTTTAGTAAAAAAATTCTTCTGTTCTTGCTTCTTTTAAGATAGTGGACCTTGCCCAAAGATGGTCTGTTCCTAAAAATATTTTATAGCATGCTAAAAATCTGTGTACATGGCCAGCCTGGCTCAAGCTGATGTTAAGGGTGAGGTCTGCTCATGGAATGAATACTTTGAATTTGGGCTTAATTGGCTTATAATAATTTTTTGCATGTCATTTAGTGATATCTATAGCTCTGAATCTCATAAAATCCATCTTTAAATTACCCTGAACTCATCTAGTCTGTGATTCTAAGGGTTAATTTGAAAACACACACATTTAATTAATGGAGCAGATTAATTAGAGCAAGGAAATGCAGAAGCATGATTACTGCAGGAAAAAAATTACAAATCTAAAGTGAACTTAAATTTTAAAATTAATTTTCTTCATCTTTTTTCTTGACTTTTTTTTTCCCCCATGAACACTGAAGCTGCTTTTGTATACATGCATATGGATAGCAAATTTCAGTGTCCTGCAGGAATGGCAGCAGAAGCTCAATTTATTTTCACATCCAAGGATAGGTATGACAAAAAAATACCTACATGTTAAACCAGTATACTGAAATCGACATAAAGCAAATAACAAAGAGCTTTATAAATGTGCATAAAAAGTAAAAAAATATTCAGTATCAGGGGAAATAAACCAACAAAACATATAAGCAGAAAAAGGCTACTGTAGTTGGTTGCATTTTTATGCTGAACTTTTCACTGAATTGCACTAAAGAGGTTGTAATGTGGCAACCTGAGTTTTTTTCCCAAGCATGAATAGAAAAGTAGTTATCCTGAATACTTGTAAACAAGGCCATGGCTGGTGTGAGGTTTCCCTGAACATGGTGTTTGGTGGCAGGGTTGGTGTATCACTGCTTCTGCTCATATCCTCCATGTCACCACTTATTCTCTCTTTCCAACTGCAGGGGACATTCCTGCAGGTTACAGCCATACAGACATTTCTTGCAGGGGTCCAGCTGTTAACCCATTCCTTTTCCAACCCCGTCACCTCATTCCTACCCTCTGCTGTCTCCTCAGTCAAGTCATGACAACTCTTTGTAGGGTAGCTTATCGGGGCTATTTTTAAGGAAAAGCACGACTGTGTACTCAGCTCTGCAGCTGATGCGTGGGCTACATTCACATCATCAGCCCAGCTTTTCCATTTTTGGCTCTACACTCCTTAGTCTTGTGTAATCTAAAATCCAAGCCTTTAAACTTCAGCCATTACAGCCAACACTAAAACACATCCAACAACCTCTTAATATCTGCAAAGTTCTTTCAAGTAAATCCAGCATTTCTTGAGAAGTTAAATCTGGTTGGATTGTGATGATTTGGAACTGAAAACAGACAGCCTGGGTAACTGGAACTTAAAAATGCAAAATTGACAGAGAACCTAGCTTAGGTTTGGGCATCGTATTGTGTTTGTCTCAGCAGTAATAACAGCTATTATGTTTTAAAACAAATATCTAGCAAACAAACAGGTCAGATGTATTTCAAAAAGTGAAAGTCAGTCTATTTTTTTCCACTTGCTTGACAAGGTGATTCATTTACACACTCCTTACTAAACCACAGGGTGATTTTAATAGGAGGCAAAATCTGGGATTGCCAGAGAGGGGTAATTGGGTCAAGTTACCCTTTGGAAGAAGTCAGTGAACAAAATGTAAAACAGAGAAATCCACTGCCTTTCCTCTTCAAGCTTCATGCAAATATGCTCTGGAAATTTGGTATGTCTCATTTTCTAGGGCTCAACCGCAGTACCAGGCCTCCAGGGATGTAATTTCACCAACACCTTAAGCAGTCACTGCTGCTGAAAAAAAAACCCCAGTCTTTCCCTCCACTCCCATACCCCACTCCTTCCTGCCCCTTTGTCACTCATCTGTAAAGCTGATCTTGGTTGAAGCTAAACACTGGTACTGTTGGTTTGGCTTTGGCGCCTGGCTCAGTTTGTCAGCTGGCTGTGCAAATGCTGGTGCTGGCATAAAGAGGGAGGTGGTGGGGAAGCAAAAAACAAGACCCAGGTGGGACTGCAGCAGAGTTAGCTCAGGGTGCAGCTAGAAGATGCAGCTGAGCCAATTTAATAGCTTGCTGCTGCCAAAAACATCAGTCCCACGCCCTCCTTCCCCTCTCCTCTACACCTGTCTGCGGCTGTGGAGCCAGATCCTTTTTCCTTGTGTTGCCCTAAAGCCCAAGCAACCTTGCAGTGAGCCAGCTCAGCTCATTAGCCACAGGACAACTGTTGTCATGTTTTAACTGCATGGGAGCTGCATGGCTCACTGAAAGATCAGAAGAATAGCAGAGCTAGGGCAAGAGACGTGTAAGGAGTGCACAGAGCAGCAGTGAGGCAGGCTGAGGGGGTGGACAGAAGAACCACCCCCTTTCAGCAGCAATGACCTGTTAGTTTGGCTCAACTGGATCTTCTCACTTCACCCTTGCACTGTTTTGGGCAGCAGTGCTGGCTTATGTCAGCTAAAAGTGTTGTGAAACAACATCCTATGTCTCATTTCAGCCATGTAGGTAAGCAAGAATTCAATGAGCAATTCATGTACCTACAGTTAAGAATATGCTGATACAGATTTTGCATTAAAGCCCTATCTCAGGAGCCACATATAATTTCACAGGAAGCCAAATAAATGGCCTTCAGAGAGGTTCACTGATCTGCATTTCAAAAATGTGAACCATTATGCCAGTAGTTGTCCTCTCCTGAATGATAGTTTTAAGCACTTGTTACTGATCTAAATTTTGAACTAGTTTGTTTTGATTCAAAACATCATTACATCTACAACTTCATTTGTGTTGAGTTACTGTCCACTGTCCAAGCTTTCACATAAATTACTTCATCAGCTCAACAGAGGTCCGAGGCTGTGGTTCCCCATGCAGAAGCTGCTGGCTGCAGCAACTCCCAGCAACCCCCTTCTGTTTGTCCTGACCTCATGCTGGTGCATCGTGTCCCTTCAGCTTTGCCACTTCGTGGGGCTACACTGCAAAGGTGATAACTGCACTTAGACACAATAAAAATACTCCAGCTGCCCCTTTTATTTTCTGGGGGAGGTAGTGCCTCAGGCTGTAGTTTCAGCAGTAATACTGGCTTATTGTATAACCAAACACTGTAATTTCCCCCCTGCACATACACAGTTTATACCTGCCCACATTTCACTTACAGTACCCTTTCCATTGTGTCAGTGTGCACGGCTGTGCTGGGAATGGGAATAAAGGACTTATCAAGCTGTAATATAGGCTGGGAAAGGCACTTAATTTCCTTCTCTAGTTCACACCAAAAGGTACACAGATAGTGTGATATACAACTGAGGCCATGGTTAGATACTTGTAGGTATTTTGCTTACAGAGATCCCCACTGTTGCTTTCCCTTCCCCAGTGCCGTATTCTTATCCTAGAACTTCTTCCAGCATTGTGCCAGAAAACAGGCAATTTAATATCTATGTTAAAGTCTAAAATAGCAGATAGTTCTAAGAAACAGAAATTCTCTATCCACCTTGTTATTTATGCAGGCATTTTGGATTTTTAAACAAGCTAAGGTTTAAAACAGTCCCAGAACTCACCCAAACAGTCACAAAACAATAGCACTGGAATCTGTAGTGATGTTCTTAAGATCATCCAGCATGGAAAAGAAAAGCTACTGAGCAAGAGTGAAGCACCCTCTCTGCTACCAACAGGCACAACAGGCTGTCCTGGGTCCCCGGGGCATTATTGGCTTTGGCAGAGCAGACCGTGCCATATCCAAACCAGTTAAACTGGCTCCAGAAGTACCACAGGAGCCCAAAGGCAGGTAGTTGTTCATCTGCCTGGGACAGATACAGAAGCTGCAAATCGTGTCAGAGGTTTTTTTCCCATTACTGTTGCCATTTTTGATTGTCAGGGTCGCTGGCTGGCAAGTATGACTGGAAAGCATGCCAGCTGTGGAGACGGTAATCCTGCTATGTCCAAATATTACAGCCCTGGTGAAATCTGCACAGTGGTAGGTTCTGCATAGATCTGTCCACAGCAAGTATGACAGTCGGTGTACTCTGACAATGAGTTGGCCAACAGTGTTTTGACAGTGCACATTAGGTGAAGGAACTGCAGTTATCTTATAAATGCTGCTGGCTATGTTGCGTCTGTGATAGTTTTCCTGATGATGAAATAAGGTTCCTAGTCTGATAAGGAAGAGGTGGGGCATATGATTAACCAACCAAGTAGCTGGAAGCAAGTCCTGGGGTATTTACGTAATGGTTCCTTGGGTGGACTGTACTTGTTTGGGAAAGACAATTTCTGCTTTTTATTAAACAAACAGTAAAGATAATTTACATGTCAACACCGTTAACTATTTCAGCAGTAGGGGGGAGATAAAGTCACAGATCTGCTCAATTAGCTGTGAGCAATGTCTCATTTTCGTGCCACATTAAATGATACTTGGGAGATACCCTGATTTCTGTGCCTCCCAAGAAAGAAGTTCAGTGGAACTCAAAACATATTCAAGCCACGTCAAGAAGATGCCCAGGCAAGCAAAGCAGCAACACAACCTACCACCTTTTCATAACCCATGTGAATAGGGCTCATTTTGTAAGTGGGACTTAAAAGAGAGTGGTCAACTCATCTCTGGACTCCACTGCTGTCAGAGGGTCAGAGGATCCAGCAGCTCGCAGCTCACCACTTGCTGCTCATCTAGTCTCCCTGCTCTTCTCCCAGCAGTGTGATTACTCTGTTTACCTGCTGCTGTTCTCAGATCTTGTCAGACCCATTCCTGAGCCAGTTCAAACCACTAATCTAGTAGAAAAATCCAGGAAAAAAAGATGTCTAGTCTTTTACTGAGCGAGTGATCTGAACAAAGAGCCTAAGAGCATACAACATGTATCAGAAATGATTCAAAGCTGGGGGCAGCACACATGGCTGATAGCAATGGAAGTGAGGAGTTAGTTTTCAATAATTATCTTTCTAC
Source organism: Falco cherrug (assembly GCF_023634085.1). NCBI lineage: Eukaryota > Metazoa > Chordata > Aves > Falconiformes > Falconidae > Falco > Falco cherrug. The sequence continues at coordinate 14,502,200 of NC_073697.1, read as the reverse complement.
TATGAAGAGTTCATTAAGATTCAAGATTTGTCCCTTTTGTTTATATCACCTGCCCAAAACTCCAGTTTTGCCTTTAGTGCAATAATACAGTGGTTATTTTATTACTTGTTGGCGACTGAATGCTAACAAGGTCCCAATTTCTGATTGTGACAAGGCAAACTTCATTAGCATGTTCATGAGATTAGATAATTAGGTTGAAGCTAGCTAACATATTCTCAAAAATTCATCTTTTATCCAAATCTAGGCAAGCACATCTAATAAGTGAGAGATTCCACAGGCTCGTATGTTGATTTTAAACAGGTGATAATCCATCAAATCATGCTTTCTTATTTTCAGGCACAGTCAACGAGAAAAATGCTATTAGCAAGAGTTTGGTGATGGCTGGGAAAGCAGTGTGCAAATTCAAAAGAAACTGATGTCAGTAAGAAGGAAAGATTTTGAGGAACTTGCAAATATTCTCATCTAGCCACTGTGGAAGAGTGGTTTAGGATCTTAAAAGATACAGATTCACAGAACTATGTGGATTTCACCGCAACATTGGCATAAAGTATTCCTCTGCTCCTGCCACTGACTGTTGCTCTCACGCCATAGTAGCCCAATGAGGCAGGTGGGACATTTGATCTATTTTAAATACCAGAAATGCAAGTCTTGTAAGGTATTCCAAAAAGCTGAATTTGTTCACTGAGCAGCCTCACAAGAACAGGGGGTGGGGGCTGTATTTCCTAACCTAAATAGGGTGTATTTCCTAACCATTTTGTATCACAAAAAGACAACCTTGCAGTCAAGACAAAGTCATGACAATCATTGGACAGCAGGTCACAGTGCTGCATTGCTTACATGAAAGGTTTTATGTCAAAGCACTTTAAGATGACCAAATGTAATTTCTGGGGAAACAAAGACACAGAAAATTACTTCTTCTATCCCTAGCTAGCCAGAAAGCTGTTCCACTTTTTCAGTTAAGCTAACTATTGACCAATGGTTTCTTTACTTCCAGCCTTGCTTCCCCAGTCTTCACCTGTCTGTGAAAGGAAGAAATCAAAAAAAAAAGGAGTTCAAGGCTGATACAACCTTTAGATAGCAACCAGTTCAGCTTTGGGAAGTTTTCCAACTCCTGTTTGTTCTTTAAAAATACTATTTACATGTTCAGTGTTTCTGCCCTATTTCTTTGGTTTGTTCTTGTTTATTTGTACCTCCACTTTTTGCCTGCCCCAACCTGGATGTCTCAGTTCTCCGAGTGAAACAGTGCACATTTTCTGTTCTCCCTGCCCCAAATCTTTGCATGTAAAATATATAGCAAAATATGTGCAGGCTCCACCCAGGCAAAGCTCTTCAAATCCTACTGCCCCTGTTAAGGCAGGGGCCCCTTGCACCTCTAGCTAGTTCTCTGCACTCCTCAGAGCCTCATCAAAGCACTGCCTCCAGGGCCTTCACCTCATTTCCCTAATACCTGCATCTTCTGCTTGCAAAGGCACCTCCTGAGACAACTGCCTCTTGCCCTACAGCCTTGCCCTTCATAGCTCCATTCCATGGCTGCCATGCCCAAACCAGTGAGCCTGGGCTCTGGCAGAAGAGGAAGCACCACTGGGCCTCCAGCACTGCAGCAGCACCTAACTTACCCTGGGCCAGGAGAGGGAAGAGCACAGAGGTGGAGGAGGCAGTTTCTTCCTAGTCCATTAGCACTGCTGTGTGCACAGAAGGCAGCTCAGCCCCAGCTGCAACCCTTCTTCCCTTTCATGTCCTTTCCAGCCATCCTGAGGGGGCTGGTAGAAATGACACTCTTTGCAAAACTGCCAGAAAGAATGAAATTTTTGGGTGGAGGGGTAGGGATTTGGAGAATGAGAGAGAGAAAATGAAGAGGGGAAAAAACAAAGGCTGGGCAAAATATTTATGGCCTTCCTGCATCCTTGCGGAGGGAGCCACTCCTTCCCACCCTGTCCAATGTGAGAACCTGCTGGCATCATAGGCGGAGTAACAACAGAGTTTTGTGTTTACAATTTTAACATCATATTTGAGGTCTTTCATCTTTTTCTCTGAGTCCAGCCACTTGAAAGCAAATGCATTTTCCATGAGCTATATTATACCCCAATTTCAGTTTACTATGCTACCTACTGTCACGTTCTCCAGTCAGCAGCCTTTCCCTCTTCTCATTTCCCACTTCTCTTTTCTCCTTTCCCAGGATAGGCATATTGCTTTCTCTCCCTCTTTAAAGCTTCCTCAAATATTAGGCAGACCTCCCTGGGGAGGTGATATCCTCACCCAACAGAAGTGCAAGACTGAAATACACATAAGATCAGCATCCTGCTGGGAATATGCAGTGTTGCCCTTAGCGAGACAGTGGATTGGCACTTAAAGCTGTCTATGAGATTTGTATCACTTTGTCATAATCCTTTTCCTCTTCTTGGCAGATTATCCTCTAAAAAGGCCACAGTCAAAAAACTGAAATGGGAATATTACTTTCAGTTACTACAGAGTTTTCACTAAGCCAGCAAAATAATAATTCTGTACTGGGTAAATCAAATGGAAATCATCCACCTGGAAAAGGCAATTGCTTTTGAAAATGTGAGATAAACCTCCTTCCTTTTCACATAAAATGCTATCCACTGAACATATCTTTGGTACAAACTCACTAAATTTAAGGGAGCCAGTCCCCTATATTTCTTCACAGGTTGAAGGAGAGATGCTACCACAAGATTTGAGACCATAAAAGTGAAAGTCAGGAAGCATATTAGTAATTAATCTTCCTTTTCTCTTACATTACAATCTACCCCAGTTCTGTGTCAGCTATCTTTGTGGTGCTCACAACAAACTTCTCCCTTGGTTATATTTATATTTTTCTGCAGAACATCAACAAAATGTCATGCTTTTCCTGAGAACACTGTTAATTACTCATGATAACTACTAAAGGGTTTAAGTGTTTGCTTTACTAGGCTCTACAAAGATGCATTTTAAATGCCACAGGATAAGCTAGTTGCAATAAGAAGTTTGTTGTTTGGATTGGTTTCTTTTTAAACAATTCTACAGTTTGAGTGCTGTGATATGCAATTAGGCACATAGGAGTAGCCTGGTGAACATGAAAAGCCTGAATAGACTATTCCCATTTCCCCTACAAATCTATTTTTAATGCAAAGAAATATGGACATAATTCTTGTTAGAAATAATAAAAAAATATCTTTATAAGTCAAAATGAATAGTCTAAGTCCCTATTTTTCCAGCCCTATGTGCAATCTTTTTCACCCCATGACTGTAATTAGCATTGCTAGAAATCACAAAATTCCTTTGCATCCTGCAGAAAATTATCCTCATAGGGCAACACTTTGCTACTCTTATTCTGCAAGTCACCAGTCCCATACTATAAGGTACCAGTCACATTGATATCAAGTATGAGTGAGACAAGCTTGGCTCTCCCTCCTATTAAAGACAAAAAACCCCATAGCAAAATTCTCAACCCCTTACTGTTATAGTTCAGAAGGGATTCTCAAGTCTAAGCCCACTGATATTCTAAAATGTTCATAGTCTATGATTTTGCCTGTAATAGCTATCAGACAAACTTTAACCCTTTTTTAACATAAGGAGAATTGTGCCCGCCTTCCTAAATTAATTAGGGTTCATGCACAACCTCATCAGATGTTATTCCTATTTATAAATGCACCAAGGGAGGTTGAAAAACAAAATGACCTGCTCATAATTATTCCTGAAATCAATGGCAGAGCTGGTGTTAGAAAATAAGACCATGCTGGGTCCCAAAAACATGTTCTAGTTACAAACCATGATCTACCTATGTACGTTATGTATGAATGACATAATCATGCAGATGTAGGAAGTGACTTGAATCACAGAAGCTTCCTGGAAAAACTTTAATCCCCCGTATTTCAAAGAAAGTGCTTTACGCTGCTATACTAAATCAAGATAAAATTAACACAAACAGCATTTCCAATGCAACAGAAATACAGTGAACACAAACCTGTGGTCACCAGACTATAAAGTGGTGCAATGAAAACAGATCAGAGCAAACAACTTGTCTGGCATCAGTACAGTTGACAGTAGTTTACCCGGAAGTATGTATGTAGACTTGCATTTGCAATGCCCTTGCTAAATGTAACTCCAGGGCAATTAGATGCAAAATACTTTTATTTTTTGGCTACTTCAGTGCTTTCTGAGAGGGCAAACCAGTTGCTTCTTTCCTTTTTCTGCCACTCATTACCTAGTATAAAACCCACAGATTACATAAAAAAATAACAGCACAAGGCAAGAAGTAGGTATCTGAAAAGATGGGTAGGACTGCTACCATCCAAGAAGAGTGATGGATTCTGTATCTTCACCCTGTGATGTGTGGTCTGATATATCATTCCCTAGAGAGGCAGCTGCTTTTTAGAACCGAACATTCATATTAAATTCCACTGCAAACCTCATCTCAGCAGATGGGGTTGGTGATGGCATCTCTATGCTGCTTCTTCACCAGCTTCTGAAGTGATCAGTGTTGATCAGTGAGATCAACTGTGAGAAGCTGCTCCTTCTCACAGGCCCTGTGCGAATGTTAGGAAGTAGCTGAAAGAAAAATCAGCACTCAGTTGGAAGACTGTATTGAGTGATAAAATTAAATTTGATGTCTTTGTAGAACTTTGAAAATTCTTTGCAAGAAAATGAATATTAAAATTCATCTGTTCGTGCAACAGAGACCAGAAGCTAATAAGCAATAAGGACAGGAGACATTTTAAGTAAAGACATAGAAGGGAAAAAATATTTTTTTCCCCAGTGAAAAGCAAGCACTTGTATTTTTGCTCTTTAGTTTAATTGCAAAACCTTTGTTCTGACGTTCTGAGAGTGCCAAAGGTAATCAGATGTTAGTTTATTTTCTTTCTGCTTTTTTTTTCATTTGTTATCTCTCTGTCAGGTACTTGACTCCCTCTCTAAAAAAGTTCTGATCTTTTTGGTCTATCATTCAGAAATCTCTCCATAAAAACCTCTTGAATTCCTTCTATTTCTGCTATGCTTTACAATATAAAGCAAGGTTTGTGGGAAGAGGTAATGTTTTTTATTAGAAAAAATATCAGAGATGGGAAAAACACCCAAGCATTCAAATATAAAATACAGGACTTCTTTTTGAAGTAGACAGTATTTAAACTAAGGAAAGACTCCCAGGTGAGTATCAATGAGCTAAGGAAGGAATAAAAATGTTTGTTTATTGAGAACACTTGAATTACATTTTATTTTAGAAAGTCTGTATTTAAGCAAGTCTTCACAAAAGCATTAAGCAGTGTGAACTTTACCAACACTTTTTGTTAAACGCTTAATCCACACCCACATCAAAACAAAGACGGAAGGCTGAGCTCTTTACATATGAGAAGGTGACTTTTCACACATAATCTTAACAGTAAACCGTTTTGTTTTTTTCAGGGAAATACAAAGCTCCAAGATAATAAAGTTTACGTAATTTACCGATCTTCCAAGTGGAAATTACAAAACTACAGACAACAAACATTGGCTCAGCAGTCTAGGGAAAAAGGTGCAAAGGGAAGAGTCAGAAAGGGGTTTGTTTAAAAGCTACAGCAGGCAGAATGGACCTGGAGCTATGAATGCTTTTGTTTTGCTAATCTACCTAATGTTCTAGTGACAAAAAAAAACTCAACAAAAAAAACCCTTGAGTGAATGATTCTGATTTTGTACTAGTGTGAATTGAATCGCTGCTTCTTAAAAAAATCCAATACTTGCTTTGTATTTAAACAAGTCTTCCTGAAGACCTGTTTTGTCAAACAAGTCTTTATATGGGGAAAACAAGTGTTAATTTTGTAGTCATCCTGTGAGTAACTCCTATTAAAGTCAGCAGGGCCTTGCCTACTGTGAGTTTTTTTTGAACCTGTAACTCTTAATCAGTATAGCTGTCAGCTGTCGAGCTTGAGGAAGCTGTCATACAGACAATATTCAAATGTAGTTGTGTTTTTCCCACAGTGTTGTTGAAAGGAAACCCTTTTGTTTCCAAAGCCTGAGCGACATTAGTATCCTGAAATGGAAATAGAGTGAAGAAGGGTCTTTAACCTGATAAACACTTCACCAGTGCAATGTGTCCCCAGAGCTGAAACTACACACTACCAAAGATTTTTAAATCTCTTTCACAAATATAGGTTAGAAGTGTTAAGAATTTGTGGGAAAGTTTTTCTTCAGTGTAGACCACAGCTTGATGTTTATTCATACGCTGTAGTAAGCAAATGAGAAACTAAGCACTTTGTAAATGGTGCATCATTTTGACTACTTGATCCACTGTACTGACAGAACAGTTTGGCATAATTGCTGGCATACATAATATTTTCAAATGACAATTCTCCAAACAAGCCAGGGCCTGAGCTAACAGCAGTGGAAGGTAAAGAGAAGCTGTTCAGCTGAATTCTAGATTATTAAACACTACAGACAATTAAGATTTATAGTTGATGTTGTCCACAACATAAATGCATTCCTCTGCCTTCAGTACTTCCACAGCATGTACTGATATCTATCTTCAGCTGTTGCTTTAGATGTGAAAGCTCATGTTTATGCTATACCCTTTCCCTTCCTGAAATGGGCCCCAAATATCTTCAGTGCTGCTCCTACATGTAGTTTTGATTTAACATTGGTAGTATCACTCAGCTCATGCTGTTGCTTCTGAGTCATGTCAGGCAGTCCCTCGTGAAGTAGCTTCACCTCCATGCTGCTGTGTATCTTCACTTGTAAGACAGACAGGAGTACAAATACGGCTGCCTTGCTAATGGGAAAAATACTTAATCGAGAGTGACTGGCAGAAAACGATGAACAGCACTTTAAAGAAATCCAAGAGACAACAAAGTATGGCCAGTAACAAAGGTCTAGGGCTTTCAACAACCTTTCACTATTTCACTGGTGCCAGGATATTGTCATGGGATTAAGATGGAGAGCCTACATTTTCAAACATGCCTGTTTTGTTTTGGCATCTCAGTGTTTGGTTCTCAAATTCCCAACAATTAGCTGCCACCACAATTAAAGAGAACCTTCTATAGAAGCTAGTCAGGCAAGAAAAGACACAGTGGCAGTAAGGAGACTGATGGCAAGAGGGACCCACAGAACAGGATAGCAGGTCAATATACATTTAGAGGCTGCAGATATGCTAGCTCAGAAGAAAAACTACAGCTAAGTTTCAGCTGTGAGCAGCAGTGGTATGAGCAGCAATGTGGAGTCAGTCAGAGTGCCCCCACCAAAGAGTTGTACAGATACAGAAGACATCTGTCTGTAAAAAGAAGCCTGCACAGCACAAAATATGAACTGTTCTTAATTTATCTGTTTATATCTGGTCTCAGAATAAAAGCTCAATATTGAAAGTATTTTACCTATTGCCTGAAAGAAGCACTTTCCATTTTTGTCCTGAATCTTCCCAAGGTGTAATACCTTAAAAACTTGTCAATACTGCTGCATAAAACAGGCTCTGAAACCTCAATTCTCTTTTCAAAGTAGGAGAAAATTCAGCTTTCCTACCCTATAATGCTGTTTGAAACAAGAAAATCTTGTAATCAGTAATACTGTAATACCATACATAATGAAATTTTAGGTCCTTTGCATGTTTTGCCTATATTACTTAAGTCAGGCAGGTAGTTACTATCAGTGCTGTCTGCTCCACCTAGTCAAACTGCATCTTGTGTTACTGAGATGCCTCTTCTTGCTGCTTATTAGGGAGCTTGCTGTAGCCTCATGCTCTGGTTGATAGCATCACAGATTGCTTTCTGTGCAATCCCATGGCATATAGCTGTGTTTTTCTTTCCAGAGCTAAGTTCCTGACAGAGAACCACAAACAACATGTTAACCCTCAGAAAAATCTGTGACCAGTGTTACACTTTAGTGATCTATTTTTTTTTAATCATGCCATATTTTCAAGGCTGTCTTCGTAAGAAGAAAGACTAGAAACATTCTAAAATCTCTTTCATCTTCCAGGCCTAACAAACTGTAGAGGATAGGCAGCCACAGACTTTGGGAAGCTACAAAATGCTAGCTGCTACTTCCAGCTGATACTTTATCTTCCTACTCTGACTACTAGCAAAGGTAATAACTGTGATAATAGTTATAACGATTTTGCTGTCAGACCAAAAAAGCTTCCACAGCAGCACATCCAGATTGCTGACCAATATAATCTAATCAATAATATATGAAAAATATACCTATATGGCTAAAAGAAGACTAGGATTGACAGCTTTCTAGAGGTGTGGTCCAGACTGTATTCTTTCTTTCTCAAATTAGAGTTTAAGATCATGCTAAGTAGCCATTTCTCTTAAATACAGTAAACATGCCACTGATGGTGACACCTTGTCTTCTGGAAAGGCACTACCAGCAGCCCTATATACCACTCACGGATGTATATACCCTCTTTGTTAACTGTAGATCCATTGTCAAAGTGACTTATAATTTGAGTACAACAGAGGAACCAATTCGATGCATATGGAGTGAGTATACTGCAGATGAGCTGATACTTGCTAGAATTTTCATACCTCCCACTTAACAATAGTATCTCTCTCCTTGTGGTTACTAAAGTAAAGGCACAGTCTGAGGAGAGCTTTTTTGTTTTTACCACAGTGATGGAACTCTGGTTTTAGGCTGAACCACTGTCCTCATGTCAGCTGTGATTATTTTGTGACAAGGCGCATTACAGAAAAGGTAAAGAATAGGCATGTTGCATTAATACATTAAGAGATTTTTCCTTTATCATTAAGAGTTTTGGAAAGCTGAGGAGTTCCTGAACTTTTTAAGAATTACTAATAAAATTTCTTTTTATTCTTTGTCCTAATGGAAACAAAATCATTGTAGTCACAGTGTCTCTGTGCATGTCTTTCCCCCAGCCTGAATACCTTTTGCATCTGTGGGGCAACTGCAGATAGATTTGAGAAAGCGTAAAAGGTCTGAAGGCAATTATATTCCTACTAAATTTTATGCAGAAAGGGAATGCACAAAGGACAAAGACCATGAAAATACCTCTGTACGTAGGCCTATAAGGTATGTATCAGAGAAAGGGTGAAGCACAAAATTATTAAACATCTTAGAATCCACAGGGTCCTCTTTTGTGAATATTGTCCCGAGACTTTGCCTCAGCTATGAGAAAAACAAATCTCAGTCAGATCTTGTGCATTCTTGGACACTATGTCAAACAACAACAAGATGCAAATGGCCAGGAAAACGAATCCCAACATACAGCTAAACACATGCCCAGACCAGCCCATCTCATTCCAGCATTTGGTCTGAATAACAGTTATAGTAATTATTTTCCTGGGTTTTGACCTTGAATAGTCAGTTTTATCTTAGTGGGTTCCCTTTGGCCTTGGCACACCAGCTTTCTGAAGTAATTTCCAAATCCAGTATTCGATGACTCTGTTTGTACTGGCACATCATACCCTGACTTATGATCTGAACGGGGCAACACTGGTAACTATTTAGAATGCTCTAGTACACTGCTGCAAGGGTCACCTGAATTTCCAGCTTGTTTTGAACATGATGGCAGACTAGCTCAGAGTATTAACAAGAAGATATTACTGTCTGTTTCCTTATTCTTACTGTGTTCATCCTAAGCATTTGTGACTGGCCACTGTTGCTCCAAAATGGAAGTTAGCCTTCATGCATTAGTCTGTCTTCTTGGAGTAGTTCTTATATTCAGCTATTCTAACTACATTCTAAATTACGTTTTATGCCTTCAGCCTCTAATTTTAGCATCACTGTCCAGAGTTTCTGTCATAACCCATACCCATTGCTTTCTGCAGCTTCTATATTGGGATATGCTCCTGTTTTTCTGTTAACACTTTAAAAAAACATAATTCATATACTGAAGTTATAGACTGTGGAAATACCTGTAGTTTTTATAATGTGAGATAATATTTTTAGCATGCAAGATCACCTCTTGCTTACTGAACATGCAACCTAAGATACATAATTGATACATGCTAGGAAAAAAAATAGTGTCACTGTATATAATGGTGGAGATTAAGAGAGAAGCACCTTTTCAGAATGTCACTGCTTTTAAATGACATAGCCTTTGAGCTAATATTAGTTTTTATTGTAAAGCAATTGGGAGTTTCCATTAATATCTCTCTTCTTTTTAAAATCCAGTTTATACGAGCAAGTAGAAGCTTTTAATCAGACGAGCCAACAAAACATGGCCAAAGCATAGACACCACTGCAGACCTGCATGGGAAAAGCGAATAATGCAGCTATTCTGGAATGGTTTTGATGGTGCAAGCCTGGAATGACTCCCCACTGTGACATTTTTATTCCACAAAATCATTGATTTATTTTGGAAGACAGTACACATATGCACAATCACCCTGAATAGCTATTCTGGCCAACAACACTAGGCGGGCAAGCATAGAGCATGATTTTCAGAGCCATATGCAGTTTTATTGTTGTCTGTGTCACTTCAAAATCTGTGGGAAGATCGTGGTGTAAATCTCTCAAAACTCAACACAAAAGCTCAAGTCTCTAGCTAGCGCAGTATGAAGTATTTTAATTTATCTTAGCAGTATTTTATTTGAGCTTATTTAAAATCATAACCCCCTTCTTAAAACTTACTAATTTTAAATGCAGTTTAAAACCAAGAGAAAATAAACTGGAAAATGTTCATAGATTTTCCTCTTCATATTTTATCTAGCTAAAAAATGAATTGAACTTTGATAAACTTCAGTTAACATTTTATACTGAAAACAAAAGTGATTGTATCTATGCATGTATGAAACAGTAAGGAGTGTCAAGATAACTTAATCTTTCTGACAATTTTTAAAGCAGTTCTGTGAATAGGCCTAAAGCCTGGAACAATTTTTAGCTGGTGAGCCACAAAACTGCAGGAACTCTTGGAATTCAAGATGTCTCTGGGCTGCTTCCAGGGGGTCACAGAAAGATAAGGAAGAAAAACTAGCAAATGAAATTTTGCTAGCCAGACAGCTGCACAGAAAGAAATGCTTTGTGAATCTGCAAATAGGGAGGCTGATCTAAACGGTTATTAACAGTTAAAGATGAGCCATTTGTGCCTGTACAAATTCCACGTACAGAAACATTGAGAGAAGTTTGCCAAGTCACTGTTGTGTGTTAGCCTTGAATCCTATCAGTATTGATTAAAATATCAATCTATTAAAGAGCTTGTCATGACTACAGTTACCAGTTTTAGTTGGGACATATAATTTTTTAGTGTTACTACTTATTCACAAGAATGAACATGCTAGACTTTAGCCTAAGGGGTTTATTCTTTATAACTTGTAACACCATATAGGCAACAAGTTTTAAAAGCCACATGATTAAGTCAAGAGTGAAGGGAAAACCCAAACAAAAATACCTCTCACAAGCAACCTATACCTTCAAGTTGTTACATATATTTATATTCTTCTCAGAGGCCACAGCTGTATTTACATCAGAATTTCTGTAACTAACAAAAAAGTTTTGTCTCTTTCATAAATATGTACATATATTCATCTTAACTGGTTTTGAAAAAATGAAATAAACAGAAAAAGTAGTAGTAGATGCAAATGCAAGAGCTAGGTATAAGCTCCTCTGTAGTTGGGTACATATTCCAAGGTACTAAGCTTTCACTTTGAAGCACTGTAGAATGGTTACATTTTTTCCATTACCCATGGCACATAACCAAACCTCAGCAGTAAGGTTAAACCTGTGAAGCTGAGTAGATACCCTAGTATTTTTAGATGCGCAAATGAATTAAGAAAAATCTCAGTAACTTCTTATAAACAAGCTAAAAAAAAAAAAAAAAAAAAAAGATAGTGCTGTCAGAAGAGTGAAGGTGGTTTTTGCACAGGATTAACTGCTTAGAAAGGCTAGAGTGAAAAGCATATTAATCCTAATGTAGCTGAGAACTCTGTCTGCTATTCAGCAAATAATTTAAAAGCCTGCGTGAGATTTACTGGAGCTAATGAGATTTAAAATGCTTAATTTTATACTCAGATTCATATTGTTTCCTGAATTGGCATCTTTGATAATGAGGCAGTTTGTTTAAAAAAGGAGAGAAACAACAGTTCATACCATCTTCATAGATGCAAGCTTTCTTTCCTTCCTCTGAATTGAATAAACTGTAGAATAATTGAAACTTTATTTGTGCATTTATTGAAAGTAAGCTGCGGTATCAGAAACATACATCTAGAGACAGAAATAGCGGTTAAGTCATTTAGCTCTGTCATGCAGAACTTGTATATACAGACAGAGACAGCCATTTTCATACTGATAAATGTTCTTTGAAACTCCCTGTGTGTGGGGTAAGAAGAGACAAGTCGTGTTAATACCTTGGCACTTCTGTTTCCAACCAATTAAAAAACTCACTAGACTTTGTTTCCAGTTTCATGCAACCACAGAAATATAATGCTAATAATATATTATACTAAAATCTCTCTTGCAGCCACCTTGTAGTATTTCAGTCTCTACAGAACTTAGATACTGTTTTAAGAAAATTCCTAGCTATTTTGGTTATAAAGAAAAACACCATAATATGAAACAGTCCTCTCTATTTTTGGTTGTTTCCAGACTTGCCAAAGTAGCTATATCCTCTGTGTATTTCTTTTTAAGTAATAAACACTTCAGATCTTTATTTTATGGCAAGCATGTTGTTGTTGTTAAGCAATTATATAAAAATTAACATTAATAAATGATACTGATAACTGGAAAGAGTAACTAAGAAATCGTGTGTACCACTGCCTCGAGCCACCCTAGGCTGAGCATTGGCTCTAAATCTCAAAAATGTCACTACCAGTGTTAGTATTTTTACAAGTTTTATTATCTATAGATTATCTGGATGGAGTTGGAAGCCACTAAAAGAAACACTTGAAAGAAATGTTATTGCATTTTGTATAACTCATCAACCTCCACTTTCCCCTGTATCTCTTAACATGCACAGCGCTGAAAAAGGTAGTCCCTTTGAAGAAAATTGAGAACTTTTGTACATGGCACATATACAGCAAATAAGCTGAAGAAAGATACTTCTCTATTCAGAAGAAAAAAACCCCAGAACATTGTAGTACCTAGGCTGACAAAGCAATTTTTACAACCATACATTACATACACCTGTATCTGTGATACACCTAAAAAGTCATTGCAATTGCTGACATGATGTTTGCAAGATAAAGAAGTTCAGTGGAAAAATCAGAATCTAAGAGATGCAGACTAAATACCATTAAAAAAAAAAAGACAGAAAAAATGCAGTTTAAAAAAGAGTGTATTTCAATTCTGGGACTACACGATGATAGCAGCCCTTAGGCTGTTAAATTAGATGTTTAACAAACACAGCATTTATTGCGGGTTTAGCAAGAATTTAGAGGAGAAGATGTTTATGACCTGTAATGGCCACGGTAGCCTTATATAGTTAAATGTGGAAGTCTGTATGGAAAAGATCATACTGCTAACGAAAATGAGTGGGTTTTGTGGTCTTTTTAGGACTTGATGCTGTGTTAAGCAGGGAGCTGGGCAAATGCTCCTCATCGCATAACCAAAGGACAGGTTATGCTCATACTGTCACCAAAGCAACCTCATTAGGTCCAGAAAGAGCTCTGGTTTTCCACTGGCACTGCCCAGGGTCTGGGTACCTAACGCAGGTATTCTGAGCCACTCTGATGGGTTAACTACCTGCTTCCTAGGTGTTGTAAATGCTAAGCTAGGCCTTCATGGCTACATACACATACCTTAGCATAAAACAGACTGATATGAATTAAAGAAACATTGCATGCATCTTTTCACAGTGATATTATATACAACAAATTCTGGCTTAACAGAATTGCCCCTTGTTTTTTGAATTCCAGTTATTTGTCTAAGCCACTAAAGAAGCTTTTGATTTCCTTTTAGTCAAGACTGACATCTTGCAAATAGTTACTTTTATTACAGAATTCCTTAAAGATATATTTTTACACTCATTTACAAGAGCAACAGTATACAGTAAGGAAGGTAGTAGCCCACACTGGCATAGTTTATAGTTTGTCCATTAGCCAGGTGTGTTACAAGCAACAATCATATACTTGCCAGTTAGCTCAAATACTGTCATTTTCTCAAAGGATAATCTGCTCCAAGTACATGAATAAAATTCATCTCTAGCCATGTTCAAATCTTAATAATACTCACACTTGAATGGGAAAGCAAGGAGATTGTATGTTTTGTTAAGGAGATCTGGAAGGAGTGTCACAAATACAGCAGAAAACAAGCACATCTTTTGAAAAAAAAAAGATTTGACTGGTATCTTTGAGGGTGTCACATTTAGTAAGTAGCGCTACCACTATTTCTTTTCTCCTAACCAGCAGGTCTCCATTATAAAGATGAAAGCACTTAGCACTCTCCTAGATGCCAGTTACATCTCTATCTTAACATAGTCTGTCCTCTGATACTAGGAAAAAAAACTTAAATCACCTTGTGTTCACATGTAAAAGTCTTGACTTTCTCAAAAACTTCAGCTTTAAGAGACACTTTCTAGAGATAAGAGATAATTCCAGAGATACTTACTGGGCTTCACTCACAGCAGCAGCTCTGTTGTTCCACCCACAACCATAAAAAGTGCTGAGATTCCTGTCCCGATCACTCCTCTGAAAGTAAGGCAAATAAATAGCCACTAGCATTTGGTTTCTGATGAGGTAAACTGCTTACACATAGCAGTCTGCCTCTTCTGACACTTCTGGGACTGGCACAGATGGTGAGTCAAAGTGCTTTCAAATAGTAGATTTAAGTTCACGGAGTCCCTGTTTTTCAGACTCTATTTTCCCTTAAGAATAGGTATTTTTAAAGTACTTGCATCTCTTCTACTTTAAAAAGACCATCAGAAAAGCCTTTCAGCAATTTACTGTGAGGACTGAGGGGAGGTGAATTCGATTCTTTGTAGAAGATTATCAGCAGCTATCACACGCTTAATGTGCTGTAAGGTTTAAGGCTGGAAACAAATTTGTGTTACTTTAGCACAGAGCTCCAACTCAATTGCTTAATGACTTGACCACACTGATGAACTACCGAATAGAAGACCCTGATTTGGACCATGCTTATTGGACTTGTATTTGGACAAGCAATTCAGGATAATAGGAACAAAAACCTGCTTACTGTATTACTTGTTATTACCTGTATCTATGCTCACAGAAGAGAAAGTTGACAGAGCAGTATCTGTGTACATTATTTATGCACATTTATCTGTCAGCAGATACAGCTAAAATCCTCTCAATAACTACTTTCAATATTGATTAAAATAGTGTGCATATTTTACCATAACTGGAAATAATCTTTCATGATTCAATAAGCAATGCTTGGTAACTCACTGGTGAATTAGGAGGTAAATTAGTCAAGTTTATCTAAAAGACGAGCAAAATTTTGGCTACCTTTAGTTACTTTATAAGCATCATAGGACTCTTACTTCTAAACTGTAACTGCCATGGCATTGCAACTCTATTGACAATTTTCCTGTTACATTCACTAGACTGTATTTATTTAGCTGTGCTAAAGGAGACTAATGGTTAAAGTACATCTCTTTGTGGCTGAGGGAAAGCATCAGAGCTCAACACTTCACAGATTTCTGGGAAGCTAGTAAGATGTGTGGCTGATGCTGCATGTCAAGAAGTGGGCAAATGGCAGCAGAAAATCATTTCAAGCCACTTCAGGATCTTTGCTGAGTCATATCAGTTTCAGTGTCTGTGTGAGCAAGTCTGTGTGGTTTCCACATCACACTCAGAACTACCAGAAGAGATTTTTGCCTGCCTTTAATATTTCTATAGCTAATTTACATCATCTGCCTGAAAAAACAAACTGAAAAATGCAGACTCAGATGGTGTCTCCGAACATCTCATATAGCCATAATTTGGCAGATCCAAATCCAATTGCACATGCTCCACTACTGAAAAAGTGTTCTTAACAGTCGGTCTGTTAAATGGTGAAGCCATCATCAACACAGACAGAACTACTATAGCATAATATTTCTACTAATTCCTTTTCATTTTCTGATAGAGCAGCTGATGTATCTCTCTCCATCATCCATGCACTTGCCTATTTTAGGCCCAGTAAGTGGCTCATGGCACATCCCTTTAAAAAGGTGGGTGGGCAGAGTAGAAACTAGTTTATTTATCAGAGGAAGCACTAAGAGGCACATTCACTGAGAGGTACGAGTTCTGGACCCCAGTTTTTCTCCCTGTTCCCTTCATTGCTCCATGAAAGAAAGAGACGACACTTACCATGCAGCAAATTGTAATAACCAGGCTCAGCTCAACAGTTCTTACTGATAACATTTGGTCGATAGATCTAGTCAGAAGGCAGAACTAGCATTCATTTTCTTTCCCCTCTCTGCTTGCCTACTTGCTGAGAGCCAGAGGAGAAATAGCACTCAATGACTGTCACAGCTTTAATTCAGACCTGAGTTTAAGGCTTAGGCAGCCTAACTAAACACAGTGCAAGCAATTTCTGCACCAGTTCTTCATGGCTGCATCAATATATGGAATAAGCACCTATATTGTATATTCCAATAATCTATCCATGAGTAGAAAATGTTAAAGATATACTGGTCCATGCTGATTCAGACAGAACATAAGCCTTTTTGGAAATGAGCGCTGTTGCTTTCAAATTGTTCTCATTTGCTCTCAGACTGTTCAGATGGAGAACACAAGTGTCAGCTATATGCCATCCATAAAAGAAATGGATACAATTCTCACCTTACCTTTGTCTACTTCCAGTGGACAAGCATTACCTCAGATTTACCTTTACGTAGCTCTCACCTGTGCTCACCTTAACCAGACAAACCTTTCAATGGTGTGAGATGGAGAGGGATAAGCCTTGGTTTCACTGGCATATCAAAGCAGCCCTGCAACTCACCTTTTTCTACAACCCTTTCAGCAAATCCCTTTTTATACAGTTAAGGGATGGAGAGAACTAGATCTGAGACTGTCATTAATATGACAGAGCTGTGTTAAGTGTGCTTTTACAAATTAAGTTCTTTAGGACTTTGAAATTCACTGTGAGTCTGTCTTTTTTTAAGCAGTATGTCAAAAAAGTATGTATACTTGGAATATAAACCACTTTATGGGATCATAATTTCAACAGACCTCCAAAATAAAATTTTGCTTGTAGACAAGAGCAAGTCTATCAGGGAGAAATAAACATATTCTCAAGCTCAGTGCTACCATTTGTATTGCCAGGGAGCTCCCTGTATCCCTAGATCATAAAGACTCAGAACAATGTAGCCTAGAGTTACGCAGTGGTAAAAAGATTTATTAAGTCATCCTACTGACTAAAGCAGCGTACTTTCAGTCTTGGGGCTTCTTCCATTTCCCTTAGAAGACCATTTGAACTAAAATAACTCAAAGTAAAAAAAATTACTAGCCTGTATGCTGCAGTTTATCCCATCTGTCTCTAATTTAATCATACTAATTAGCTGAACTATCATAAATATCATGTTCTCCTTCTGTCATCACTGTTCATATTCTCTCTATTTACCTGCAGATACCATGAGAACTTATTTGTTCTTGCCATATAGAAAACGTTGTTATGTCAGGAAACTTACTGTGATAAAGCTTCTCTTTAACAAACAGTCACCCTAAGGGAAAAAAACAGTGTCCACAGCTCTGTGACAAGTAGTAACAGGCTATCAGGTGGTAACAAACACTCAAAGATTTTACATCTAATAGTGTGTCAAATGTTGGCAGTTCAAAGTAAAGATTTTCAGGACCCTAGGACTAATCTTTACTATTTTAAAAATCTTCATTAGCATATTAACTACACAGTTTAACTCTGTGTTATATATGATGCATATGGAAATAGAATACCATTTTTTTTCAAGCAAATGTAAGAGCTAGTGTGATTATATATGGTACCATTTTGCATCCAGGTAGAAATGAATAGTGCCCCTAACCTCTTGGGAGTACAGACAATATTTGCAGCCAACCAAGGATAGGGAAGAACAAGAGGACTCTTAAGATTTTGCCATGTTTGAAATATTTGGGAATACGTTTAAAAACACTATTTGGTGCCATTGCTTCTACACAACCTTATTTTACACATATGATTTGTTTGGCAGCAGAGTCACAAAATATAGCTTGAGAAATTTTGCAGGAAAACATTTAATTCCTATTTTTTGTTTCTCTATTGATGTTCTATAAACTATAATCAGGTTTTTTAAGGACATCCTTTATTATAAACAGATAAATAACTGAAGTGTTCAATGTCACATTTTGAGGTTTTATGCAATCCAACTGTAGTCCAGGTCATAGATTTAGAAGATCCACTTTTCTTATGAAGAAGTAAATTTTGCATAATTCAGAAGAGTTTTACACAGAACTGTATTCTCAGATGGATAAAGATGTGTAAATTCCTCAAAATCAAAGGGAACTGATACCCAAGAGGGCAAAGCAGACAAAACAGCCCATCAGCAACTCAACCACATGAAAGACCACAAAGAAACTCCAAAGCCACCCACGCAGCTGCCTGAGGAGTCTGTCAAGGAATGAGAGGCTCTTGTTCAGCTCATGTTGCTGCTGGAAATGTGTTTGAAGAGCTTGGCAATACATCTGGATTTTACAAGTGGCACACAAAGATGAGAAAAATGAAATCGGATTTAATCATGTGCTGCAGTACACTGGTGGTGTCACATCTCAGCTAACTAGTTTGTAATGTAATTTACAAGATAATGGAACAATCTCCTGCATTCATTACTTCCAGAGGGGCAGCTGACAAACATGTCCACAGTGTAAGTACAAACTTAGCTACACAGTCACTTAAAAGACAAAGATAGGATCCTTTTCATAGTATCTTAAACTATGTTTGTTTTTTAAAGATATCTATAAAGCCTCTGTTTCTGAAAAATTAATATTCAGGGTTTGAATATCAGAGATCTATAAAAGCAGAATAGGAATGGTGAAGAATCAATCCTTTGGTTTCTACAGCCTTCAGAAACTATGAGTATTTACTGGTAGAGTAAGAATAACACAGCTATTGTATCACTTTTTACTGCTTTCTACCTGTTTTATATAAAGTTGACAGAAATGTCCCATCTTACTGTCTTTCCACCTACAAATCTGAAGACATTCCTTCTCAAAATTCTTTGCTTTCCTCAGTCAGAAAGAAATATGAGAAGAGACATTTTAAGAATATTTGTCAATAAGCACTCAAAACAACTCGTCTTAAATTTTAATCTCTACATCAACATAGCTCAGCTAGATGGACTGAAATGTGAAGAGAGTTTTTAATGAGAAAACACTTGTTTAAACTATGTTTTAAACAAATTATTTTAAATGCCTTCAAATTGCTCCAGGGAGTAGAAGGGAGAATGAAGAAAAACCTGGAACACTGAAGACACTTGTCTTCAACACTTGTTAAATGCTCCGTTGTTTCGTTCATTTTGTGAATCTGTAGTAAAATGAACAGGATCTTAAATACACATGGTGAGGACTGCAAACTCCTTATTCAGTCTCTGTTTAATCTTCCACAACACTTTTTGTTTAAATTTGTGAGTGACTCATAATGGTGGCTTCAGCCAAGCTTAGCACAGACAGACTTTGTGCGTGCCCACACAAATACTGATGAGTCTGTTCCCACTGTTGGCTTGTAAGATTCCCACTATCACTATCTTGAGCTTTTTTGAGTAGAGATTATTCTTTGCATAGGCCTCTGCCAAAGTATCTCATATTCTGGTGATGGGAATAGTTGGAGACAAGACACTCTATATATTCATTTTCATTTATGACCTAAGATAGGAGATTATTTTTTGCATTAGTTCAAATGAAATATTTGTCCTGTAAATTATGCTTTTATAGGCCCCTGCATAATGCTCTTTTATTTACAGTTGAAAAGCTCTCTAGGCAGCACCTTTTATATGAAACAAATTTATACTGCAACAACATTCCCAAAATAAGAATCTACTTGCATGCTGTTGCTCATTGTTCCACACAGTTAGGAGACTTCAGTGGTTAGAGCAAAAAATTCATTAGCTTTGACCATCTGAATTAAAATCTTAAATCCTCTTTCAAATGAGAATCCTCTTCCTCATGCAAATTTCTGGCACATGACTAGCTTAAAAATAGTTATTATATGGCATGTTCTGCACTGTAGTTGCCCTTCCATTCCTGCAATTATTAGACAGAACACTTCTTCAATATGTAAATCTTCTGCTTAAAAAGCACGCAGGATATGATTAAGTATAGAAGGTCCAGCCTAGGGGATCAATACTGTACTAAAACTAACTAAATTTTCAAAGACAGGGTTTTAACCCACCCCACTTTTCTCCGATAGATTATTTTCTTCTGGTGACATAGTTTTTAGCCAGATCAAATTTGTCATCTGGCATATTTCCTGGCTGCTCAAACCCCTGTGTCAGGTCTGAGGGAAGCTGTGGAAATGCACACCATGGGGCAGAATAGGATCTCCCCTTTTGGCACTGCCCCTGAGCTTAGGATACTGTAAATGATCCTGGCACCATAGTTGAAGATTCTGGTGGCCTATTATTAAGTGCACTAGCTGTAGTGAAGTGTAACAGGGTTTAGTTCTACTGGAAATTTTACAGCAGTTCAGCAGAGTGCTCTGAAACACTCTTGCATATTTAAAAGCCTACGAGCTAACCAGTTCCAGTTCCTGGCTTTTAGGCCTTTAAATATGCAAGAGTGTTTCATATATGATATATACTCTACTGAGGCACCATGGGAAGGTGTATACAGTTTAGGATTAGGACAGGATTGAATTAATGAAATTTCACATAAAAATTGAGGTAGAAGTTTGCTATATTGCAATATCATTCTAAGAGCTTTTACATTAATTTTGATGTACACCCTGTACATCCTTTAGTGGATTTCTACCGCACTGAAACATACTTGAACAGTGTCTGATAACAGGCTACTTCTAGCTCAAGATCTGCCTCATGGTGAAAAGCATACTTGTGAAGCTTGTATTCAGGGAATGAATTCAAGTCAGGGGTTTTGCTGAAGACACTTGGTGGTGACAGCTCTGATTTCAAGTTACACATTTCAGGACTTTTTCTTGGCATTTATGCAGGTACACTAAGGCCCTCTTTGTCTTTAAGAAGACTACTATTACCTATGGATCCCATAATGGACCTGTAGCTCTGAAGATCTGCCTGTGTTTAGATGCAAGATTTCAAGTAGATAAATCCTGAATTAGTAAACCCTAACTTTTGGTCCCCACTTCCCCTTTTTAAAGAAGGGATTTGTTTCTCAAGCTTCATACAGGACCACTGTAATTTTCTCTATTTACGAAGTCTTGTTTTCTATCCAAGTCACTCTAGTTAACCTTTAGTTAAAATTTTTAGTTTAAAATCTTACCCTTTGGTTTTACAGCCAACTTAGGCTGATCTAATACTTCTGTGCACACAGCTGAGAGACTCCAGGTGCATTTTACAATTGACCAGCAAATTAAGATCCTTGAATGTATAATGGCATGCACTAGGTCAGTCTAGACCTGAGGGCATCAAATATGACTCATTTCTCTTCTGATTGTATCATACTTTTTCCTGTTTTCAGACCTGTTTCTACAGCAATCTTATTGACAAATTGATTAAATCTGGGGGAATTTGGCATTACTTGAGTAATCTTAAACACTACATAATATAACGTACCTTACAGGAACTGACAGTAAGAGAAGTATCTAGAAAATCTTCTAAATTCCTCCCATTTATTGTATTCTATAATGCAGTATTGATAAAATGAAAGCTGAAAGACTCTACTGCCCAGTGATGGAGATATTTCTTCTGTTCACGGTCTGGCATAAGCCATCAAACACCAGGATGGAACCATAATTTAGAGGCCTTTCGCTGCCAGCTACATTCAATGATGGTAACCGAAGTGGTAAACAATTACCCAATTGCTTTCCTGGATGTTTTTAAAATAAATTGTCTTAATGCATTTATCTAAACTTTTGATGAAAATTGACAGCTTCCACATTCAAGCATCCTTCAAACTTCTGAGAAGGCTGGAAGAAGTTCATAACACTGTTTGCTGCTAATGCTATAACATGAAATAAGCTTTGGGCTTCCCAGCAGTCATGACATCCCATCACAACAATGGGGCACAGTGAAAGAAGGAAGTTGTTTCAAATACTAGTTGGGTTCACATCATCCAAATGGCTACCAGATGGGGCTCTGACCTGCCTGGAGATTCCACCTGGGGGGTTAGAGTTGCCCATGCACTCTGCAGCAGGATGAATGGGCTCTCTGTGTCACCACTGCCCTGAGTGTGAAACCCAGCTGATCACATCTGGTGAGAGTCTTGATGTAGGCCACTGGAGTAGACATCAGTAGGGAATCCATGGGCAGAGGGAAAAGCTGACAGCACTTCCTAAATTGTCCAGGAGTTCCTTAACTGTCTGTTTTATGGGATTTATTAATTCTCTGGGATTAGGCAGTAAGCTTCTGCAGCTAGAGAGAGGATGCTTTCAGTAGCTGCACGGATTTTAGTGCTGTCCTACCAGCCAAGGCTGGGGAAGGCTTCAATATCTATTCTCAGTCAGAGGTCAGTAGTTACAACAAAGGGAACATGAAATGAAAAAGATGACTGAAATCTAAATATTTAAGTTTCCATTAATCAGAATATATAATATAAATACAAAAGCACACCAGATTACTTATCTGTAATACAGGGAATGTTAACAGTAGCTATAATATTTTTATTTTTGGTGTATCAGGTTTAGCTGTGTATCATACAGCTAAAATTCAGCTAATTTTCTGATACTTGAAACATTTGTTCTCAGAGTTGGCAAATGGATGTTTACTTGTAGTGAACTTAAAAATCAGACATAAACTTACACATTAGGTTAAATAAAATCTATCAATTTACTCTCTGCAATTCATGTTCAAAGTTTTGCTGAGTTACTTAAGAGACACAACTCCCAGAATATCGCTACTGGGTTTATCTTGTAGCAGTTTTGGTTTATCTTGAAAGTAGACATCATGGGAGGAAGCACATCTGGGTCATGTTTTCATAACTTTATTAGCAACCATTAGGAAGAAACTAACCTGGTAAATGAAAACTTTAATTTTGACATAATGACACGGTGCCAAGAATAAAAGCTCTAAAAATGAAGCTCTCATATGGATGATTATGTACTGAGTGGCAGTATTCTTTTTACCGAACAAATCATGAACTCACAAGTTCTGGGCTCCCAGAAGTGCCATTCCTTGAACAAAATACAAAGCTTGAATCCATTACATATGATTAAATGAAAGATGAATAGAGAAATACTGATCTGGATAACTGTGCTCCATTCAGCTTGTAGCTGTTCAGCTTGTTCCACTTCTCTTGTAGCTGTCCTATAGGTTTGCTCTGCACTGATAACCAGTTACTGCAATTAAATCCAGAAGTAGCTGCCTTTTAACACTAACTGAGAAGACAATTCATGGATATGCACTGATTTATCCAAGGTACCATCTGCACTGAAATGTGAAGACAAAAGCGCCTGACTCTTGTGATATGTCAAACTCAAATGAAACAAGAAACCACTTAAATCATGCAAGAGGCTGAGATTTTCAATCTGATTTTCAAACTAAACCATTCAGACTTACTTTGGAAACTAATTCAATCTTCTGGATCCTTACTGGAAAAAAAGTGAACCCATAATCCTTATGCTTGAAAGAACTTCTCTTCTTTTTCAGCAATACCAGACTTCCGCTGATTTCACTTCTTATTTGGACTGTTCCTTTTATATACCATAAGAGGAAGACTGGCAGTAAGCAATCGTCTAAACAGAAAAATTACTCCAGGTTATGTGTCACATACTTCAATCCAGGAGACATGTTCCCACCACATGATTCTTGCAAGGTACTCACCACTTCACAAAGCATTGACTAAAAAATGTTCATATCAAGGAGGAAAAAAAAATCCCTTTCAAGGATTGCTGTAGACTACAATTCAGCTTTGAGATATGAAATGAAGCATAGTAGTAAATGCTGAAGCAGGAGTAAAAAGGCAGCCTGTTCAGTGACTCTGAAAGGCTTCTACACCTTCACTGTTTTCTTCACAGAAAAGAGTTTTATTTCTGTTTTCCATTCAATGCACTCTTCTTGTGCATGATTTTTTTCAGTGAAGTTAAATAAGAAAATTGATGAAGCAAGTGCTTTTTTTAAAAGTAAAAGCTGTGCATTTATGTGGCAACATCATCTCTTTTTAACAAAGAGGTTTTCTGTGTATTCCTTACCTGCTGTACTATGGAGAAACAAATTATATTTAACTTTATGCAAACTGTAATAATCTGTACTCTTGTTTCACGGTACTCTGTGCCCATTGCTGCTATTATAGAAATTTCACACTCCCTGAAGAAATATTTGGTCGTTAAAAAATACACATGTATACATATATACTTCTGAATATTTTGCAGTCTGATAGAGAGGGAAGTTACTCACTGGCTTGTCAGTTTAGTGATGCTTTCACTCGGTGGTGCACTGCACAGAACAAAACTAGTCTGTTCTAGGATTTACAGAAATATGCCTACACAGGCAAAACCTAGTCACAAACTGCAAGAAAAAATACTTGGACAACTGAAATTAATATGAGCAATCAAACATATTTTCCTACTTTCTATCTCATACTATGGAACGGAAATGTTAACTTTGCTGGCTGATGTTTCTCCACTTAACACATCAACTGACAAATTTTATAAAATGCAATATGTTTTTATGGAGGCTGAGAGTGAGCTGAATAATTCAATGATTAATATAGTGATGAGGAACATAATGGCTTATTTTTACCCATAGGTGACATCATACGTTAATTTTGTAGAATTATTCAGGTCTTAAAATGGGGCAGGGAAAACGTCTTGATGCCTCTCAAAGGAAAGGGTGTGGTACACAGCCAAGAAAAAGAGAGCTGATAGAAAGAGAACATAAAAAATGTTCATGAAATGTGTCAAGGCAAGCACTGTAGGCCACATTTACTAAATCTGGAAGAAACAACTATATCCCAAAAAATAAAGTTTACAATGTTTTCTTACAGTGATGGAAGAAAGATGTGCAGTTAAATGTAAGAGAGGATGATAAAAGGTCACCGCACTGCAACGAGTCCAGTTCGAATTTTAATAAGCAGGTGAAAAGCTCTACACATGAGGAGCTTCCACTAACGCCAGTTGGACTAGGAGCTAGCTCAATTATTTTAAGAATGGGGACATCAGAGCATCAATGTGGGGGAGCCTGAGTGGGTTAATACTACCTGGGGAGGTATTATCCCACATGTACAACTGAGCATTCTTACTCTGGTAGGCAGGATGTACAGAGATTTTACCTAGTATATTCAAGAATTTAATCTGCATCATTGACACGCTAACCTGTTTGCTTTTGCTTATTTTTATTAAATAATTTCTTTTAAAATTCACAGTATTCTGAACAAGGGAAAAAAGTAGCTTCACAGGAGAAAGCAACAACGTACTGTCTGCTTATCAGAAAAAAATATATATTCAAAGACAAGAATTCTGCAGGAATCCAGGAAACACCTGCAGGTTAACTCACTGGCTAGCTAAAGGGACGTAAAAGGACAGCTGAGCTGAAGCAGAGATGGAGTAGGTGGCTGACATGTATAAGGCCTGGGCAGCACCACTTCTCAGCCTGTCCCACCAAAGTTTAACATAGGTGGTGATCATGAGACACAGAAACAGAAGGGAAAAAGAAGTGGGAAAAGAGTAAGAGGATAGAAATCACAGGGCTTCCCTTAACATGCATGAATACTAATGAATGAGAGGGAGGTTATTTTCCTCCTAATGATCTGTAAAATATGAAAAGTTCTTGAATCTGAAACTGCAACTGCTGCTTACATAAGGGTATGTCTGTGTACATAGGGGTATATATACATGGCTAGTTTTGTATTTGTGATGACAGGTTGTTTAGCTAAGGGGAAAGATTACAGTGTTAGGACCATAATTGGAAGAGGAATGGTTGTTAAATTTCCTTTGCAATCCTTGATATCTTTTCAGTCCAATTTTTGTTATGAAGATTGATTTCTCAAAGCAGTTCTATAAATATGGAGACAAAACACTGAAATGAGAAAACTTTATTTGTACTTAAATGAGAAGCTTACAGTTAGCCATAGAATCACTGCTGCCACAAATACATACTACCACCACGAAAAGGGAATCTGGCCTGCTATGTTCAGCTCCTAGTATTGCACCCAGCAAAACACATAGAAACATGTAATTTTAAGCATACGCTTAACTCTTTCCTGCATTGGAGTCTAAAATATTCCTAGTATTCTTTCTAGCCCAGTACAATTACTGGATTAGATGCATAGAAAGTGAATGGCATAAGGGAATATACCTATTCTAAGGGAGAGATTCTTTCTTTTAAACTTTCTACACACTCTACATTCTTCTCTGTCTGTTCCTGCTTCATTAGTATTACTAAAAGCTTGTGTATTCAAGACATTTATAATACTGAATTACATTATTCAGCAGTTCTAATTACATTACTTCTTGAATTCCAAATTGACTCCCAGCCGTACTCATTTTACCAGGTTTAAATAAGAATATGATTCATCATTTACAGAAAGCACATTACGTAAGTTACACAGTTTCACAATTGAGCACACTGACTGTCTCCATTGAAGCTACAAATAGGAAAAGAAATAGAGAGGATTTTCTATCCTTAGTCTGAAATTAAACTTAGGACTACTGTATCAATCATGTGAGCTCTGGCTGAAATGAGAACAGAAAAAATTCATCACATGTTTTAGATGTTCCAAACTAATAATAGTCTGGGACTGCTTTTCTGTGAAATATATAGCTGTGCTTAGGAAGGGTGTGAATCCCAAGTATAACTGCTGCAAATAAAAGCTTTGTTTCTTTTTTCTGTCAGATTCCTCATGAGGAAAATTTACTCCATATGTAGTACATATAATGGTTTTGCAATTCTAATGAAAAGGCAGATTATACAGCATCAAAACTCTAGTATATTCGGCAGTGTACTGTGGCCTACAGATGTGACTCCAATAATAGTAAGTGAGCTCATCCTTAGTGTGGAAGATTATTCATTAGGGAGAGAATAATGTAAGTGATATGATCATTACATCACCTTTCCCTGTACATTATTCTCACTACCGCTGACAAGGGAAATGTTTCTCAGTTTTAAGTTACATTATTTTCAAATTTTGCAGAATCTAGATAAAGGTGGTATTTGAAAGTATATGTACTTTTAAAGTTTAATTTGATAACAAAGAAGGGCTAATGCTGCTGTGTTGAATTTTTTATTTTATATGCTAATGCTAGCTATTTTAGTTTTTAGGTAAAGCTATTTTAGTTTTGAAGAAAAGATATTTTGAATCTATATAATCACAGAATCACAGTATGAAGGCTTTTAGTTGAAAGATAGGATCAATCTGATTAATGTAAAAGAGGTCTTAGTATTAAACTCAAAAGAAAATTGCCAGAAGTTACAAACTCAGGGAAATTTACATTCAGATTACTGCAATAACATGTTTCAACGACAATGGAGTCAATGAAGAAAAATGAAAACAATTCTTAGCTTTTTCTGTGGCTTTGGTAACAATGGTTTATATCCCTGTATTCATGCATGAGGAGAAAACCACATTCATTATGATTGGGATGGAATTTATCGTGAACAGTGCCTACTGATACTACTGCATAAAGGAGGGAAAAAGGTAAACCAACAGCAGAAGCCTTCCCAATATTGAGACTATGGCATTCATAATTTTGAAATTATGCATATTTTGGTCTTACGCTTCCAAATCAGACTGCTGTTCCACAATGTTCACCTGCCATCAGAATGAGAATTATTATCAACAGTTTGTAAAAGCCTTAGCCTTGACTATATTAGTACAGACAAGCATTTGTAGATCATGGCCTAATTTTCAAGTTTCCACTAAATGAGGATGTTGTGAGGATGTGGAATGCTTATGTGCAAAACTTATATAGCATTTTTGGAACTGAATTGATTTAGCAAAAAAATACCAGTTTCAAAATGTAAACAGTAGTCCCATTTGTTTTGCAGAAATTCTTCAGACAATTAATACAATGAAGTTTTTAAAATAAACCCATTCACTCCATTGAGTGCATTTGATTGAATATTGAGGTGGGGAACAGGAATAGACTTTTCATTCAGTTCTGCTTTCATGGGCATACACCACCTTGCATAACCACTTGACACTCAGTGTTAATAGAAAAGAAACATGGTTTTGGCTTAATCATAGTAGAGTGCAACTGATCCAAGTATTTTGTGTAAGGAAAACAACAAAATACTTATCCTGGTTTTGGCTTCTTTGCTCTGGTATCTACCTCATACACTTGTTGCATTCACAAGGATTTCCTGCCGCTGTGTGCACCAAGCTGGTTTACTACATGTGTTTCTACTTTTGCACTACACTGTTTCTCCTGCCTGAACAGTCACAAAGCAGTGTGGTGTCAGTCACCATGCAGTGTAAATGCTACATCAATAGACAAATCTCCCAAATACAATTAAATGAAATTCTGGAAACCTGCTCATAGATATAAAATTACATTTCCCTCTCATTTCTATCATCCCCAGATGTGAATGGAACAGAAAATGTTTTCTCTTTTTAAAATTTGGATACTCCTGTAGAAACACATGTGACAACTATGATTAATAAGGTGTCTTTAATTGTAAGATTTTCCTGATCTAAATCACGGCAATGCTCTGAGAATCTAGATTTCATGAATGTAGATACACTTGCTGGCTGGTGGTCTCACAAAATGGTTTGCAGGGACCAAGGCCATTTGGTAAGCAGTGCAATAAAGACAGTCTGGTTTACTGCAAGCTGACATCCTACTTTAACTAACATTGCTCTTCTCTCTTCCCTCCACCTCATCCCCCACCAGTGCTCCTTTCTTCTCTTCTCCCTATTTCCCAGTCCTCTTCAAAGTGTTCTGTCTAATTTGGACTAGCCCATGGCACATATGTGCTGTGGCTAGTATGGAGTAGTTGTGAGCAGTTTGCCTCACTGGTACCCACACCAGCTAGGCAACTGACTACAGCTTCTTGTAGGCAAAAGACGATGGGTTCGAACAGCTTTCTCTCACCATGGAGGCAGCATATTTGGGTCTCCTACTGCCTTTGACACACCTACTTGTCCAAGAAGTTTGGCTGACCAATAGATTTAAAGATTATTACAGTGGAGTGATAGTAACAGTGTGAATGCAAAGGGCTCACTTAAATAGAAAAACAGAACAAAAATATAGTGGAGAAGTTGAAGGTCTGGAAATAACAAAATCCTCATTTCCTTACAACAGGGAGTACAAAATGATGTTACTATTACTGAGATTGATAATTTCCCTCATGCTCTAATGAAACAACTGAGATCTATTTTCCTAAAACATTATTGCTTTCCCCCTTTAATCAGTGTTTCCATGATTTTTTGGTTACCTTTCAGGTTTCTTCTCTGGTTTTATTCAAATGTTTGGGAGTTCATACCTGCAAAATTTTCTGCCCCCACAAAAGACCAAGAAATACATTTTTTTCTTTGTAGTAGTGAGCCTATAAGAAAAATATCAAGCATTACAAGATCTTATAGTTGTAAAACTATCCTTGACAATTTAAAAATAAACCAATACTTTTTGTGACATGGACAAAACCACATAGTTTATAACTGTTGAATTCAATCCTTCTTCATAATAATAGTGCTACTTTAATCAACAGATTTCAAGATGAAGCCTGTAACTTACCAGTCTTCAAGAAAACAATTATGGGAAGTTTTCATAATAGATTTTATCCATATAACCAAGGTGCTCATATAGAGCCCAGTACCGGAACGCTTTACTATGATGTCTCAAAAGACCTCCGTTAGATATGCAAGTACCAGTCCCATCACTTCCCAGTCATGGGAATCAAAGACATGATTATTCTGCAGCAGAAAACCTTGTTGCTAGCACTTGCACTGGCTTACATCTGCCAGCCTTGCTGTATCACCAGAGCACATACCCACCTGGGTGCTTTTGCCAGGGCAGCATGTCTACCCCTATATGAAATTTCACTGGTTAAAAAAAAAAGTTTGTTATGAGTGGGGGCAGAAGCTTCTAGGTGCCGGTGCTGTTGTGTCATTTGCCATGTAGTTGGTGGCTGAGGGCTGGTGTGGTATGGGAAGATAGTTTCTTTCAAAGGAGGGGTCATGTTTTGCCAGCTTACAAACTTGTGTGGGAACACAAGACAACTTTTCTTAGAAAACTTTGTAGTGTAGATGAGGCCTGAGGAAATGTGGCTCTCTGGTTCCAAGGACACTCCTCACACTGACAAAGCCAGCTAAGTGCTTCCAGCCCCCTTTCGTCATCACTGATCACTTTCATGCCTGTGCTGACGCCCTGTTTGTTCTAATGCGATTGTCTGTGGAGCTGAATAATAAACCAGATCAGAGAGCTGATCCAACTTTAAAAGCACTCCTCCTCCTCTTCCCTTTTTTTCTATTTTTGAGGACATGCTGTTGAGAGAAACATCTATAGAACCAAGACCTGCAAAACTAGGGATCAGGTCCTTAATAACATTACATCCAAAACAAAATTAGATACCTAATTAAATATGTGAATCTGATCTTATATGACTGTTTAGAATTGTGAGAAGTCCAGATCTTCAGATTCTGCCAGATTCTTCTTTGGTACCCTAAATCTCAGTTAATCTTTTTCATTTAGTAAATGAATGGTACTTTAATCTGTTTTTTTCTAGATGCTGAGGTTATATATATTTCACAAATTAAATTTCAATGGAGGTACGAAAAATGTTGACTTAAGCCCTAGCTGAGGGATATGCAAATACAACAGTATACCAAATATATTTGCATTAAAGATCTAATTGAATTAACTGTTCACACAGCTTCCACAGTCAGCTTGTCATGGCTTCCTTTGCAGCTTGACTACCTCCATTTTTGACAGAGAGATTTAAAAGGTTTTCTCCCTTCCTCTGGGATTAGAGATAGCACGGAGCGCTAATTAGCCACCTGCACCCATAGCACACTGCTACAGCTTGTTTACCCTACAAAGGCTGCTGCACCCCTGGGGAAAAGTCAGTGTGGTGTTTTTTTCTTTTAAACATTTCAAGTTCAGTTCCTTCAAGAAAAGTTTAACGGTTTACGCATTCTTTAGCATTACTAGGAGGTTAAAGAGTCCCCTTTTTTCACATTGCTACCTGGATTCTGTAGAAGAGAAAATAAATACTGTTTATTTTTCTTCTCTTTTTCTCTTTTTCATCAAGCAATTCACACATTTGGTGTTAGCTGCAGCACTTTGCTCCCTATAACATGTAAAAACGAGACTTTTAAAATAAAAGTAACATCTGGCAATCACAAGAGCTTTACTCATATTGGTGTGATGTGGAATCCACTAAATAGCCAATTAAAATCTAAGAAAAAAATAAGAAATAAATAAAAGAAACCTCTTCTCAAATCCTTTACTGCAGTCATGCTTAAGTAGATTTTTTATTGTCAAATTGTGTCTTTGAATGAAGAAGCACTATTTAGGCCAAACACCTGATATAATTGAAACTGTATTCTGATTCGTTTGCTGCTTTTCCTTACCATGACTGGCTAAGACTGGTAAAAAATGTTCTGCTTTGTTTGTCTTTTATAAGTTCTGACTCAGTGGCAGGCAAGTACTACTTATGGGCCTGATGTAAAGCCTTCTGAAGTCAACTGGAATGTTTCCAATGACTTCATTAGACTTTGGATTGGGTCTGAAGTGCAGCAATTTACTCAACTCTGGAGCATAAATTACAGACATAAAAAACAAATTATTTGTGTGTTGCTGGATTACTGACAGCAAAATGTATGATGTCAGAAAAATAATAGGCAGAGATAGCCTGCACAAGTTGGAAAAGCTTAAAATATAGCCAAAGATAGGGGAATACTCTTTGGCAAGAACAGAGACAGTCTCAGCTCCAGCACCAATGGAGGAAAGTTGAATAATTTGACAGATAATTATGTGATTAATCTAGTAGGAGAAGACAGTATCTGTCTCAGTGACCACTCTGCTGCCTAATCACTGGACAAGCATTTGGATGAGACAATGGTCTGCTGTCACAGCAGGAAGAGCTCTGAATCTGTAACACCCGATGGAAACCCCTTTGGAAATGTTAAGAATTTCCGTGGCCTAAACTCAGAGCAGAGGCAAAGGGTGTCTGCCAACCCATCAGCTGAGTTTGTTGCCAGAGTAAGTATGATAATGTTGCACAGAACTGAATATGAATATTCCTTAAATAACAAGAAATCAAGCAATCTCTACCAGCAACGTAATATTTTGTTTTAGAGAAAGATCTCCCAAATACTGTTCTTCTGGAATTTCATACTGTATGTCCTGATGAATTAGGAGTGATACAATGAGCTAGGTACTTGTTTCAGTCAAAACTTCCTTAATTTCTCCTTGTTTGAAAACCTCAAGATGCCCTAGCTACCTCAGATAAACTAACCAAAATATTTGTTACAAAGTGTTTTTTTGGTTGAACCAACTCTTCTCAGGGAAGTATTTTATTTCAGCATGCAATAATCCAGTCACTGAAGAGTAATTCTACTTTTTATAAAATTACTTTCGAATCGACTAATTTTTTTGTTCTGGAAGAGTCTATCCAAGCAAGAGCTGTTATCCTGGAATAGCTGATCATGCAACAACTATGTCAATCCACTTCTGAAGATATGCAAAATCTGAGTATTCAAACATTGATTTCTTCCAGATCAGTAGTATGTTTCATTTTTATAATTTGTTTCAGATTATTCTTTAGCCAGGTGTATATACCACTAGCTTCACCTTATTAGCAAATCAGGAAAGATTTTTACTTAAAGAACTATTTACATAGAATAGTTTGCATTTTAAGAATATAGTTAAAAGAATGTGAAATTGAGATTTAATGTGGGTAAAATCAGTAAAAAACTTCAAATCAGTAGGTAATATTACATTGTAAGCCACAGAACTGAAAGATGCACATATTTTGTTTATAAAGTTGATATGCAAAATGAAATTGTATTTTTAAAAATATATGAAGATGCAAGTTAAACTTTAAAATAATAAGGTGCATATCTTCAAGTTTTGTCTTACATTAATCTATATGCACAATTTATTTATATGGTAGCATTTACTGATTTCGTTTTATGTAATGTTTTGCTATTAGAAGCCATCTCCCTCTCCCAAAAGCAAACAAAACCTTCTGTAAGTAAAAACCCCACCTTTCAGCATTCCTTTTCTATTCAACTCTCTTTGTATTTTGACTCCCTTTGTTTTCACAAATTGTTTTCACAGTTGAAACAGGGATGAACATGAAAATTGGACGGGCAAATGGAAAATAAAACCCAAGGGGTTTTTTTATTATTATTATTAAACCAGATGACACACTAACAAATACAGGTAAGATATCAGACAAACAAACATTTCCTCAGATCACACCTATGACTTGAAGTATGGCCATTTTTTACCACTGTATCAGCCTAGTAACAGGTTCTCCTCAAAAACCTTGCATCGCTTACTGCCTTAAATTGTCATGGTCGTCATAATACTCTCTAGGCTGGAACAAAAAGAATGGGAAAGGGAAAAGGGTACAGAGAAGAAACCCTTGGGAAGATAAAACTTGAGTCACTAGAAATGCTTGTCTTTTAAAAATCACTGTACAAGAAAAGATGCTTTTCTGAGATAATTTTTCCCCTTTCTTTTTATACTGGCTATAGCAGAAACTGTTTTCTTTTTCTTAAACAGCACCTGTTTTCTGCTGGGCAGATCACATAAGACCTGACCTCACAGGTGCTGCACACTCTTGCTTTGTTCCAGTAAAACACGTGCTCAACTTTATGTGTGTATACTCCCTGTAAATTCATGTCAACAGATAATAAACAATTTGATGCAAAAAGCTTTGTTCAACATCATTAAAAAAAACTTTGGTAGGATTCCCAGGCAGGATTCTTACAGACACTTTCCCACATAAGATGGGCAATTAGACAGTATGAAAAGTGACTCTCAGTTCTCAAAGTTTCATTTCCTTTGGGAGACAATATAATTGAGCAGCTAGACTAGTTTAAAAGACAAGGAGCTAGAAGGGTTTAATATTTTCAGGAAGACTGAGCCATTTAGTCCAGTTCTGGGCTTCCCAGCTCAAGAGAGACGGGGAACTACTGGAGAGAGTCCAGCAGAGGGCTATAAAGATCATTAGGGGCCTGAAGCACCTCCCTTATGAGGAAAGGCTGAGAGAGCTGGGCCAGTTTAGCCTGGAGAAGGCTGAGGGGATCTTATCAATGCATACAAATATCTTAAGGGCAAGTGTCAGAAGGATGGGGTCAGGCTCTTTTCAGTGGTGCCCAGCAACAGGACAAGGGGCAACTGGCACAAACCGAAACATGGGAGGTTCCATCTGGATATGAGGAAAAACTTTACTCTGAGGGTGGCAGAGCACTGGGCCAGGCTGCCCAGAGAGGCTGTGGGGTCTCCTTCTCTGGAGACATTCAGAACCTGACTGGATGAGATTCTGTGCGACCTGCTCTAGGTAAAACTGCTTTAACAGGGGGTTGAACTAGGTGACCTCCAGAGGTCCCTTCCAACCCCGACCATCCTGTGACTCACTGAATCTAATCTGGGCTAATCACTTAACGGTTATGTTCTTGAGTGAAACCATCTGTAATACTAGGTCAAAACACCCCACCACCACCCCACCCCCCACCCCAAAAAAACCCTACCCCAAAACCCCAACAAAACCCCAAAAAACCTCACTGAGAAACAGATGCAAAAGTCTGGTTCAGTTCTACAAAGTAAATAAATCACAAAAAAGAGCAAGACAAATATGGCATGACAACAAGACATTAATTTAGCAAGCTAAGTCAAACTGAGATGCAGCTGCAATGAAAGACTACTCAACTGCAATGCTGCATATTGAGATAAAAGCCAACACGAAACACACTCTGATGTCTACTTGATTATTAAATTTGAAATTAGAAGGCAAAATTCAGACTTCACTTGTATAGCTACAACCTCACTGACTTCAGAAAAAATAGTGGAAATCCATGGAGAGCATCCTGTGGTGTCTAAACTTTATGCACACAAAAGATGACACTTCTAAGTCAAGGAAACAAGCATTGGCAGCATTCATACCTCGCGTTCTTTGTTGATGCGTGTGCTTACTTTAAAACACTGTGCATTTTTATGTGTTGTGGCTTATCCCCAGCTGGTAATTAAGTACCACACAGCCGCTTGCTCACTCCCCCCTCCCCCAGAGGGATAGGGAGTAGAATTGGAAAGGAATGTAAAACTTGAGGGTTGAGATAAGAACAATTTAATAATTGAAATAGAACAAAAATGAAAGAACAATAATAATGACAATAACAGTTATAATAAAAAGGTGTGTGTGTGTGGAGAGAATAAAATCCAAAGGGGAAGTACACCATGGTACTTTATCAAAGAGAAAACAGTTGTAATAGCCATTGTTCTAATCTGGACACTAGCTCAGACTATCTCATGGAAAACAGCAACACTATTCCCATATAAAGATGTACAGCAAGTGTAAAATTAATCTGGCAGTTAAGGCAAAAGAATACAGATCGGTAACCCACACAGGTTCCATTTCCAGATATGTCAGACACTTCCTGGATGATCATGTGTGTATCATTGAATTCTGATGTTCTAGTTTCCTGACCCGCAAAATGGATCTAGCAGCACTTGTTAAAGAGGTTCTGTACTTCGATGAAAAAAAGGCTTAAAAGCTCTGCAGTTAAGATGGAACTGCACATCGCTAACTATGGCAGCCTTACTCAGTTCTTTTCCTTTTCAGTTAATTTGGCATATCATTGAAAAATTCTGCAGCAGAGACATGCACAGCTTAAATGCCCCTGTGTGTCATCATCAGCTGAATTAGTACTCTCTCTCTTACACAGAACACACATTAATTTTATACTCAAAAATATGCAGAAGCCCTGTATCCTACTGAAATGCAACACCGTATGTAGAATATTTATAGTTTCAAACAATGCTACTTGCAGTCATTCACAAAACCTAGGAACACAATGGTATTTTCAGCAAAGCAGTGTGCTATCGGTTATACTTTTTTCTCATAATCTTAATCACAACTACATACTGCAATACTGTCACTTCACGCATCAACAGTAAAACCAGAGCTAGCCACAGCACAGGGAACCACTAATGTATCACTTCAGCACACAAAGAGCCTCTCATGGCATCAAGCCAACAAACCAGTGTATTTCTGTGCCTCTATACAGCTGGCAGAGGCAGAATAGATGGGAGAACAACCTCACAATCCCCTGCTGCTTTATTTACACCTCAGAGTTGTTGTAGTACAATGCCTGGGGACAGACCGAGCTCAGAATCAGACATTTCTCAGCCCTGTGCTCTGGGGCTGGGCTCCAGAAAGAACGTCCTTCATGTTTTCAGTCAAAAACCTCTTTTTATGTTTTTTTGTTTGGGGGGGTCGTGGAGACGGGAGGTGCAGCATGCATTGAGTGTACTGGCTGTTTCCTTAACAAAGCATCAGTTCAAAAGTTATTGCTGTGTTCCCTCTTCTCACACTGGGAACTCCTTAGAAAAATCAAAACCTAAAATGTTCAAGGAGCTGATGCCACCTGAAGGCTAATAAGCTGAACTACAATATATGGCCACTGGCCTGATAACCATCAGGAAAACGACTGCATCTTAAGTGCTACAAATTTTCACTTATTCTATTGCTGACATCGGCACAGGCATCAGAAGGACTTAGCTGGAATGGCAACCCACCCCACCTCACTCCCAGCGGTTCTTATTACTTAGCCAGATTGCCTGACACAAAGTCCATTTCTTTGTATATGGCTTTTTTTATCACTAGAGCTTTATTAGTAACATGATTTATCCTGATTTTATTTCTGAACATTATTTCATTGCACTTGTACTTACTTTCAGCAAACTTGATAGTAGTATGAACTGCTGCTCATTTCAAAACACAGGAATGAATATTCCACAGCAATATTAAAGATTTATGTATTTGAATGATATTTTTTCTAACTTTGCTAAAAGACAAGCTCCTCCAATCATGTACAGCCTTCTTAAACATGACAAGTACCTGGTTTCTAGAAGGTCTTGACTTTGTGTTTTATTTAAGTGTAAGGCTGAAAAATTGTTCTTCCCTAGTAACTTCTCCGGCTCTCTAAAATAAAATAATAATAAAATCAATCAGGTTGAATAATTTAAAATTTAATTTTAAATATGTTTGCTTTAAAAAACAAATACTACAAAGTCATGCGCTGAACAATTAATCTGTTTGTTGAATTGTTAAACCAGTTTTTGACTAGCATCTTTCTCTGCAAGCAAGGTGGCAGTATTTTACTGATTTCTGTTTATTCAGATAGATCACTTAAATTAATTATCCCAGCTGTTTAGTTTTTTTCTCATTATTTCCATCCATAAATAAGAAACAGATGGAAAAGACAGGATGATCTCTGCTAGTTTTACACACTTGAAAGACTGAGTGATCATACCAATTAAATTATCTTCCTACAAGTATATTTCCATTTTTTTAATAAAAACTTTTTCAATGCAAAACATACTTAGATAATCTTCTTAAGAAGGTTCAAACACATTTATAGTAATCTTACTTAACCAAAAGCAACTATAGTGGTTTTTTTATTATTTTCTCAATTCCTGTATTTTATCTACTATGAGTTCAATACGAATGACAAATAGAAGTGTAATAATTATCTAGTAAAAAAAGAAATAAAATGGTCCACATCTTCTAAAATAGTAAAATGTACATAAAAATTAGGAATCCACATGAATGTTATGTTAAAAGTCTGAAAAGTCTCAGATTTATGTAGATATAGCATGCCCTCTTTGTTAGCAAAAAGAAATGCTAAATTATGCATAATGACTATAATCAGCACATTTTAATGGTTACCAATCAGTGAAAAATCAGTCTTTAAGAAAAAATACAACTGTAATTCAAGATTAAAAACAATCATTTAAATCAATGTTTCCTGTTCACTAATTTGATTAATTTTCATGATGGCTGATTTAAACCACTCCTCTAATATATGCTGTTTACTCATTCTGAGTTACAGAAAATATTTTTTTCTGCTTTTGAAACAAAATACTGCTGCCAGACTCCTCACTTTTCCTAGCTGCAGTCACACATTTACTTCTGTAAAGAAATCCCTTTCCTTCCTAACTTTTATCATGGACTCCCTTTGTCCACTTTTCACTGGACATCAACGTACTTGCAGCCAAGCAGTCAGCTGCATCAGTCCCCTGATCTAGGTGAAACAAAATTTGTTGAAAACAGCAGCAAATTACTTTTTATGAAGGACAGCCTAGGCACAAGAGGAGGGAGCTGGAAAAAAACTGGGGAAAAGGTGGCATTCTGTCCATAGCAGTCCTGTGGTGGGTTAATGCTGGCTGGACACCAGGTGCCCACCAAAGCCACTGTATCACTTCCCACCTCAGCTGGACAGGGGAGAGAAAATATAACGAAAGGTGGGTATCTGCCATATGGCTAACCTCCATGGTATGAGGGGGACAGCCTGCCTCACCATGGGCTTTACCATGGGCTACAGAGTTGTTCTCCCATAGTCTCACTCCTCTTTCCAGCTGCAGTTGCTCAGGTTTCCTGCTCCCCCCTTCTTAAATATATTATCCCAGAGGCGCTACCACTGTCACTGATGGGCTCAGCCTTGGCCAGTGGTGGGTCCCTCTTGGAGCCATCTGGCATTGGCTCCACTGGACACAGGGGATGCTTCTAGCAGCTTCTCGCAGAATCCACCTCTGTAGCTCCCCTGCTACCAAAACCTTGCCACGCAGACTCAATAATACAAGGTCCTGTTAGTATAAAGCAACCGGGGAAAGAGTACGCTTTTTGGGTACAGTGTACTGTTCACATTACCTACCGTAATACTTGACACCCATTCGAACCCAATTCCTTGTTTTATCTTT
This sequence comes from Falco cherrug, assembly GCF_023634085.1. Classification (NCBI taxonomy): domain Eukaryota; kingdom Metazoa; phylum Chordata; class Aves; order Falconiformes; family Falconidae; genus Falco; species Falco cherrug. Next base: position 14,463,410 of record NC_073697.1, on the reverse strand, counting down.
ATATAACTAAAGACATTCTTTTAAATGGATATGGCTCTGCCATCTTCCTTCATACCAGTTTTCTTGGCCTCAAAGCGTATTTCAATATCACGCAGCACTCCAGACCCCTCATCTAACTCCATAGCTATAGTTAGAATCCTTTATTAATGCATTTAATGTTTCTCTACATATGTACCAACTACCTCACAAACCTCTCCTGTGGTCTTCTGTTCTCTTCTGATCACCCAATACCTCAGGTAATAAATTTGGCTTTGAAATAATTGATGGTTTACAGATAGATTTACATATTTCCATTTCGGAGTCAAAACCTGATTGTAAAAGGTACTATAAACTCATAAAGACAAACCCTTCATTTACCTTTAATTTTACAACTACCACTTTTAATCTAGTTTGGAACAAAGGAAAAAAAAAAGAAAAAAGGATCGTTTATACTGTCTGCTTGATTATCTGTTGGTTTCTTCTCTCTCACACATGTTTGGAATCAATCTGCAAATTGTGAACAAATATGACAGAGGAATGGAAGTCTCTGTGATGGTAAGATTCTGTAAGTATCAAGAAAATCAATATGCAACTCAAGGAGAAAGACCCAAATTACTGTCACTGTTGAACATGAAGTTACCTGCCCTTTTTGGCCTCCTGGCTGGATAATGAGCACAAGCCAAGCCCCTCAGCACAAAACCAGTGTATTTCAGAATCAGGCACGACACTTGCTACCTCTTGTTTGGCTAGCACTTAGGGAGCACAGAGGCAAGATGGGTGTATTACAGTGCCTGTCAGAGAGCTACAAGTCTAGTGGTGTGCCAGAGCAATGTACATCTAGAAATAAGGGAACATGGCAGGAAACTTGTGCTATTGTTGTGGCAGGACCATGTATAAATGATGTAAAGACAGAGGACACAACACTGTGGGAAACCAGGATTCAGTATTTCTGCTACTTCAAGACGAGCTAACAATGCAAACATTCATAAACTCCAAAACTTTTAAAATTACTTTTCTTGCCTCACCTCTCAATACTTCCTGACTACACAAACACATGACTTCAGACCAACATCTTCAAGACATTTTATAAAGTGTTCCACAAGGGTAGAAGGAACAACTTTTACCACAAAGTGCTTTTTTCATTTGTGTTGTACTGAATGGCAACCATTTGTCTAAAAAAATCCAACCAAGGAGAACTTTTTTCCCCAAATTAGAGACTGCAATGTGATATTCTGGCCAGAAACTCAGAATACAACTCCTACAGCAGCATCAAAAATACTTCTGGTAGAGAAATAAGAAATGTGGCCAATTACATCACATGCAGCCCTTTTATCCTGTCTTTTTCATTCTATGTAGGACAATGTTAATTAGTTGCTTTCACAGGAATTCATTCCCCACACTCAAGCCAACTCTTCTGTTGCTTGCTCTGTTGTGCTGTCATATTAAGCTGCTGACTGTGCCATCAGCCCATCATTTTTCAGGTACTGTCCACCTGAACATTAAACACCTTGAATCTGGTGCACTATTAAATCTGCATGGAAGGAAAGCAGTTAAAATATCAGGGTGGGTTCTAGCCTTGACCAAAACTCTCCAGAAGGCACAATGTTACATGATTATCACATTTTTGAAGAATAATAATTTCAGTCTCAAGGACACTACATTTCTGTAGTTCGCCGAGATGTAATGAAGGAACGCAGACTCCGGGAGTGTATGATCTTTGACTCATGCATAAAGCACAAAGATGTAGTCAACTATAAATAGTATGGAGGAGTAATGCAACCATTACTGTATTTTGCTACAATTGCACTGCTATTCTGCAAGATGGACGTGAAATCCAGGTCTATCCTTCATCAGCAGAATTAAAACCAAATTGGCCTACACACAGAAATCCATAAATAAAATGGTTTGTGTTGAAGATGCTCTTATCCTATATTTAAGCCTAATCCATCACCCACTAATGGCAACAGAAATCTTCCTACCAACTCAATTAAATGTCGGACTGAACTATTTATGCTACCTCTGATGTCAGGAAAAGATTTTTCCTTTCAACAGGTAAGAGAATCTCTTACTTACTGTTCAATTATTTTGTGTATGTATTTTTTAAAGCTTCTTCACGAGGGGCATAACTGTTTTGTAAATGCCAGTATGAACACAGCCTGGACAAGAGATTGTAAACATTCACAAAAGACTCCAAAACCCAAGTAATTGTTACTTGTCAGAATTCACACATCCAATGGGGATCCAATTTTACCATGGAAGAATTAAACTAAAACTTTTGAGCAGGCTGTTCAGATTTGGTACAAGGGGTTTGGGACAACTCTAACACCATTGGCCTCTCAGGTTGGAGTTTGACAAGGACCCGGCCTGGCACTACAACAGAACGCAAACCTGTAATGTCCTCTTCATCTATTTGCTCTTTCTCACCTTCTCCCCTCTCTTGTGCCAGTGTTTGCGCAGCAAGTGCACAACAAAATGGTTTGAAGACCTGATCTCACTGAAAAATAATTGCAGGCTAACACCTGGCTGTCAGCTGGGTCAGTTTTCTCAGTGCTTCACAATCTGGCACAAACAGTCACAGAGAGGCACTACCAGCTCAAATGCGTACTGTAGTGTAACTCTGGAAACCCAAGACCAAATAGGGATGAATGACTTAGGCTGGATTGGTTTTTAGCCTACTGTCTTCAAAAAAACTGTTCAGATGCCAACTTCTATTTAACATTCACAGAGAAGGTAAGACTGAATTGCACCTTACCAGACAGGCCTAATGGTTTATATAATCTCACATTCTATTTCAACCAAAAATGATCATTTCAGACAAAGACAAAAATCTCATCACAGACTACTAAGCGAACAGGCAGGCTATAAGTATTTTTTCTAACCAGACCACACTTACATGGGGTTTTTTTACTGTGTCTCCTTAAGAATTGGGCTTTATCACCACCAATAACATTAATGCTAGAAAATTTGAAGTATTTATTTTATCAATTCCCCCTAAATGCTTTGGCTCGATCATGTGCTATAAGTGACTATTTCCTAGCATAAATAAGGATTGGGGGAGGAGGCAAAATTCTAATTTTGGGAGAGAAAAATACATAAAATTTGTATTTGCCACACACTCGCTTACTGTTCTCACAACCTTCCCCCTACTGATTTACAGACACTTTACATTTTTTCACGTCTGTTACAGCATTTCTGAAAAAAGCAACGCGGTATGGAAACACAGGCCATTGCTGTAGCAGCACCCCCGATCCCCTCAGGGCCCAGTTTAACAGCTTTCCCTTTTAGCAGCGAGGCCGGCCGATGGGATCGCCGGGTCCCCCCTCTCCTGTCCCACACCTGTTCTTCAGGGCTGTTAACGCATTAAAACAAAATATTCACCTGTCAGAAAAACTCTTACAAACGCCCCCCGCTCCAACTGTGCTACGCTACAGCGCTGCGAGGACAAGGCGGGCCGTAACCCCCTTCCCGCCCTCCGCGGCGCGGACCAGCGCACTGGGAGCGGCGGGGTAGGGGGGGGATCGAGATGTTCTCCGGCCGTACCACTGCGTGCCCCCGGCGGGGGGGGAGTGAGGCGACTGCTTCTCGCCTCGGTACCGTCCGGCTCCTTAAGGCCACGCAGAGACGCAGCCCAGAGAAACATCCCCGCGCTAAAACGCCGCTCCCTCCTCCAGTACCTGGGCAATTTTCCCCGGCCACCCTCTTTTTCCTCCCCTGTGCGCCAAGTGGTACGAGCCGCCGCGGGTGAGGCCGTTGGGACAAACCAACAGCAGGAAGGGGGGGGGGCGAGAGCGGAGCGGGCGCGCGCGCGGCGGAGAGTGATGAGAGGCGGCGAGGCGGGAGGGCGAGACCGGGACGGGGCTGACAGCGGCCGCATCATCGGCGAGCGACGCGAGCAGGGCGGCCGCCGCGGGAGATTGAAGTGCCTGCGCCGCCGCTGGGGCAGCTGCGAGGCGAGGAGGGGGCGGCGCCGCTGCTGCCGCCACTGCAGCTGTTGCTCGGGAGGAGGAGAGGAGGAGGAAGGGGCCGCCCGCCCCTCCGTCGGTAGGTGCCAGGCAACGCTGCTGCGGGGGGCGGTGCGGACCCCGCCGCCGCCGCGGCCCCTTGGGGCGGGGAGCCCGGCCCCGCACGCCCGGTGGCGGCTGGTGTGGCCGCGCAGGGAGGGCCCGCTTGGACCTGCTCCTGCTCCGAGAAGCCGCTGGGCTGCAGGCCGAGGGGCCGCCCCTGCCGGGTGCCGGTCCCCGGCCTGTGCCGGGCCGCCCTTGCCGGGCTGGCGGGCCGGGGGCGGCCGCTGGCGAGCGGCGCTGCCCGGTGCGGGAAGGGGCGGGCGCGGGGCGGGCGGGGGCCGGTCTCCTCCGGCAGTGCAGGTCGCTGAGGGGAGGCAGCCCCCCGCCCCGGGCTGGCCAGGTGTTGGCACAGGCAGGCCGTGGGCTGAATCACGAAACTAATCCTCCTTTAACAACAGAGTTGGGTTGTTTGTTGGGTTTGTGGGGGTTTTTTTGCGGTTTTTTGTTTTTTTCTTTTTCTGTTCTTTGTGGTTTATTTTTCATTTCTTTTTTTTTTTTTAGCTTGAGTCAGCTTCCTGAGCTGGGTCAGTATTTGGGCAGCAGAAGTGCTTGTGTGGGCGATAGAGGTTGGTGTGGAGGAGGAACTAATGGCTGGAGCTGCTGCTTGTGGTAGAAGTGCTGGCTGAAAGTGTTAATAAAGCTCCTTGCTGATTAGAACGCTTGTAGTAACTCTTGAGGTATAATTTGGCCATTCTTATCTTGATGGAGCATTTGTTTTAACATTGAGATGCTTCAGGTGTCTTTTGGTGGTTGCGTTTCTCCTTAAGCCTTAGAAACTCTGTGCACAGCCTATATTTCTTCAGTGAGAACATCACCTCTTCAGAAATACTTGCGTAGGGGTACTTGTGGGGAAAAAAAAATAATCTGTGGCTCACCATTGCTTGATTGACTTCAGGAATCAATTGTAAAAAGAACAGGCTTTTAGGAATCTGACAACTGTATGAGTTTAATTCTTTAAATTTCTCAGTGTATTCACTTACCAGAACTATGTTTACGTTCTGTCACGTACTGGATGCCTTTGTGTATAGGCATTCTTGAGTCTTAACAGATGGATTTGTCCTTCCTCTAACCGGCCTCTAGAATCACAGTGGCAAAAGGCTCAAATGTGACAGAAGACAAATCTGTGAACATGTTGTAGAAGATAGTTCTGTCTCTAGCCATGACAAATAGGGTGAGGAAAAATGGAATATTCCTAAGAAACTCTTGTAATGACATGAGTTTGATAGGTCTCAAGAGCATAGTGCCAAATCACTTCTGTCTACAGAAGAAGCACCTCTCACATGCGGGACTCTGCTAGTCTGAGTTTCTTCAGCGAATATGGTAGCTGAGTCAGTGGCAGCAACTGTTTATAGTTCAGCCTTGTTAGATGACTTTTTCCATCTTCTGGTGAGAAGTTTGAGCTTTCCCTCTAGCCCCTTGTGTTCCTTGTCTCAATCATCTTTACGCTGCCTAACCACCTCTCCAGTGTTTTGGAGGTTCAGGTGCTGTTAGGATTTCACTTTCACTTCTGTTTCTCTTTTTGTTTTGTTGGGAATTTGCTCTTGTTTGCAGTAGACCCAGCTCCTTTCTGAAAGCTGGCCTGTTAGGAAAAAGGGGTTTGATACTGCTTGTATGGAGCACTAGCCTCAGCCTGGCTTGTAACTTCTGCTTGTTCAGTCAGTTATTATATACAGAGCTCAGCTCAAGTCACCGCCCTCCCTGGTCATATTACTGTTGGTTGAAAGTAAAAATCAGGGGATTTGTTCCTTCTGTCTTCACCTCTCTTTTCTTGCATCTACATTTGTTCATTTAAGCTAAGTAGTAACTGGTAGCATTTTATTTATCGCTAGTTATACTGAAAGTGTTGTAGTTTTTGCTCCAAGTTGCATAGCCACAGTAAAAAAAAAAAAGCCTTACAAGTTTGGGAAGCTGCCTTCCTTGTCACGCTTTTTGCACCAAAATCTTCTAAAGCCCATTTACGATGCCAAGCAAAACTTAGTCATGCAATTGTATTAAAAATGCTTGCTGCTTCTTACCACTAAAGGTGGTATATGGAAAAAGCAGTGTATTGAAAGTATTGAATGGCTATGGCTTTTTGAAAATCCCTTTTACTCTCCCAGTTTTATTTCCGTCTTCCTTCCTGCAAGTGGATAAACTAAAAAAATAATTTCACCACCTAATCTGTTGGGAAGGCGGGAATCAAAACCAAACTTAAATCCACAAAGTCCAGGTATCTGTGGATTGGGTCTCAGGCATCCCGGTATTAGTTCTAAAACTAAAAAGCTCTTGCGGAGCGAAGCGGGGCTGCCGGGGTGCGGGGCTCGCAGCCGAGCCCCGGGAGCGGGGTGGCCCCCACCGGGGTCCCGGCTCCCGCCTCTCCCTTCTCCGGGACTACCGCTCCCAGCAGCGCCCGGGCTGAAAGTGAAAGTAAATGCCAGGTTTCGTGTGTTGTTTGGTGGTTTTTTTCGGTGTGTGTGGTTTTTTTTTTTTTTTCCTCCCCCCCCCTCCTCTCCCCGGCGGCGGTAGCACATGTCCTTTCTCTTTTGTTTTCCGCCTGGCAGGCCGGCTGCGCGCTCGGGCTGCGGGAGTCGCCGGGAACCGCCGCCCCGAGCGAGAAGCGGGATCGGGCCCCCGCCTGAGCGGCGTCCAGGAGCTGCTGCCCGGCCCTCCAGAGAAGCCTAGAAGCGACGCTTTTTCACGGAGCTGCAAGTCCAGACTGCGGAGTAAAACTTTGCGGATCCGCTGCGCGATTCCCACATGCAAGTTGATAACGTGAGCCCGGCTGCTTTTCTTACTGCTGCTGCTACCTCGAGTGCAGGGGGGGGCAGCGCTGTTTTCCCCCACCTGCTGCTGTTTCCTTGGCCTGGCCCTAGAGCTGCTGGCTGGGTTTACCTGGCCATGTGGGGCTAGGAGAGGTGCAGCGAGTCTCCACGGCGTGAAGTGGTAACATGGAGGCAGCGTGCAGACCCGACGGCGGGGAGCAGAGTCATCAAGGCAGCGGCATGGACGCCCCTGGGGACGCTTCTATGGACTGCTACTTGCGATCTCAGGGCTTGTACAGAAAGAGAGTTGCAAAGGATGGATCTTGTCTTTTCAGGGCTGTGGCCGAGCAGGTAACTGCTTATGTAAACAGAGCTACTTTCTCATGAAAGCATGGGAAGTGGATCTTATTAGCAGGGGATAATTAGTGTTGAAATGCAAACAAGTATAGGTTAAGGTTACACAGTCATGTGCCGGGAAAAAACCCCATTATTTTGAACATAGTCTTGCGAGGTGAGTGAAGTTCTGTGTGTACGGCCGCCTTCTGTCATCGAGAAATTGTTACCTGTTTTGACCTTCCAGTGCTGCCTTGGAGCTTTCTTCAGTGTAAGATTTCAACGTTTGGGGACAGTGGCTTTGTATGGGACAATTTAGGGAACGGAATTTAGTAGAAAGAGCTGAAAAGCCTCGTTCTAGTTTTGTGAATTAGTTTACTATAAAATTAGAGCAAGTGAGTAATTTATTTTCAGTTCTTCCTGTTGAATTCCCCTCCCCCATTTCAGTGTTACTGGTAAAGGAAAAAAGTGACAGCGTCATCTTGTCTTAAATACAAACAAACAGCAGTGGGAGCTCTGGTGCTTCCGATTGTGGGAGCCCAGATTCCTGTGCTAATTATACGTGGTTTGTTCGTTTTTTAAGTTACTTTCTCCACTGAATTTATAAGTTCAGGCAAGCAAATGTTATTGATCTGAAGTGACCAGTTATTTCAAAGGAATAATCAGTAAACTTACATTGATATTCTGATGTTTTTAGTATATATAGAAGGTTTCTCCCACATTCAAGCCTATGTAGAACTTTTTTCAACTGTTACTTAAATTTTTAACATCCCATTCGTGTTTCATTGAAGGGAAGGTCTCGAATTCAGAGTTAGTAGGTGTTTATCCAGAAATGTGGCCTAATCTCTGTAGTTTTCATGCAGGAAAAACTGAACTAATCTGAACTTGGAAGTGTTTTAAATTGAGGGTTGTGTGTAAGGTTTGCAAGAGAGGCTGCAGTTTAAGTTGACTGGAACCTCCCTATGTTGTAGTGAGGATGCAGGCGAAGTCATGTTAGAAAGAGCTCTGAACCTGTGATGAAAATTATATTTTTCCAGTAGAGATTCCAGATCTGAATTTCTGGCTTCCAGATCAATGTTTGGGCAACAGGCCTATACCACTTAAAGTCAAGAGAAAGTAGACCTGCACTTTCTTATATCTGGTTTGATTTCATTTGGATCAGTGCATGTTGGTAGTTGATTTCCTCATCCACTGCTGTGGTAACTTACTTCTTCAATTAATTGAAGCCTTTACAAAGGAGTCAGTTAAAGAATGACAACAATTGCTATTAATTTAGCTTAATAAATCCTCATAAAAATGAATGTTTCAATTTAGTAAATCTGTGGATTCTGCAGTTACTCAGTTTTTGATAAAAGTTGAGGTTTCACCTGCATAAAATTGTTGTTACTGAATGGATGCACATTTGTAATAGTCTTAAAAATAAAACTAGAGTATTTCCAAGCCTGTATTTAGACAAGTCATTCATTATTTGTGACCTGTCATCAAAACTCCTAAGAGCCAGTGTCACTTTCTTTTCTTTCTCCCTTTATAGGTGTTACACTCTCAGTCTCGGCATATTGATGTTAGGATGGCTTGTGTAGACTATCTTCGGAAAAATAGGGAGAAATTTGAAGCAGTAAGTATTTTTGTTTTCTTTGTGAGCATTTAAAAGAAAGTTACTCTGTTCCTTCCACTTTTCTAAGATACATTCTGCTGTTTGTGACAGTATTCATCGTAGCTATATACTAGTTGTTGCTTTTTAAAAGGGAGTGCACTTTAAATTAATTGGCACGTGTGTGGTAGTAACTTACTTTCATAAGCTTGGAGAAGGACATATGTACTGCTTGGACTGGAGGGATGTGGGGTGGGAAGAGAGGGAAGGGGTTTTAATGCTCGTTAAGAAACAAACTTTCTTAAACTTTCATAGTCTATAGTGGAGCAACCAAAATCTGGATTTCGTTTTACTGTAATGCCAATTTTAATAACAGTCATAAAATGTTCTTATTGTGCTACTTAATTGCTTTTACAATATGTAAGGGATTTGACTAATGAGGTTAGTAAAATTGTTTCAGGGTCTACAACTTACTATGCAATGCCACTGTGGTTTCTTTTTCTGACACCTGTAACGAAGTTTTCCCATCAACTATGGACATAAAATATTTTGATACTGATCTATATTTGGCCAGCATTGTCAGTGTTAAGGTTATAAAAATCCATTTTCTTTTCTTCCTTTTAAAAGAACAATAATAAGTAATGTTGCTTCTGCTCGGGTTTGTATGTATTCTAGAGTATATGCTATTTAACTAATTTTGAGGATAGGCAAAATAGGAGTATGTGTAAGCATTTGTTACTAAAGGATTATTACTCAGCACTCTTCTTCTGTTCTAAATTTACCTGGATCAGAATTAAAAAGGCTGTTTTAGATGCACACTGGTATAGGGAAGAGAAGGAAAGCAGGAATAAGAGTGTGTGTATTTGCTGTAGTTTCTGACAAAGTGCCCTATGCTCAAATGTGACTGATCACTGTTAATGTGGGAGTTGTCAGGAATGAATGACATAAAATACAGTGATTTTTTTCTGGCAGGATGCAGCTCTGGCTTCACTATTTCTGCTTGCCAGGACTCTTTGTTTGTTTCCAGACCATCTGAGGACTTACCAAGTCTTAGAGCTCTGTCCCTTCTTACTTTATTTTTTCATTGTTGACTCTTTAATCCCTTTCTTTCCAGAATTACCCCGCTCACCTCAGTATCTGCCTCTGTACTTCTGTTTTCTTGTTGTATTGTGTAGCTTTTGGAAATACCTTGACCTTTCTTGACTCTAAATATGTGCTGTTTCCCCTCCCTAGTTCTGCATCTTCTCAGCTGGGTAACTTCTTTGTCAACCCTGGCAAGTCTTGATCTCTCTCCTCCAAACTCCCAGTCTCACTGATCTTTTTTTTTTCCCCTCAGACTGGTCCAAGTGATATTGACCTATCATCTATCCATCTTTACTGTCCTTCCAAAAAATCTTTTAAAAAAATTTGTAATTTTTCCATATAGGTGTTTCATGATTGAGGTGTTTTGTATGTGTTCTCATTTCCTAGTGTTCCTACTCCCTCAGGTACTTCAGTTCTGCTGATCTCCTTTGCTCCCCATCTCTTGCTATACTTTGTATTTTCCACCTGGAATATAGCGTTGTTAACTTCTCTTTCTAAAAAACCCAAAACAAATGCACTGCAAACAACAGATATCTCTATCCATAATCTCTTAATTCAACTATTTACTCATCTGTCATCTTTGGAGTTACGCTCTATTGACATATACTGGTGGCACTCACTGAAGTTCCTCTTTCTCTTGTCATTTGTAACCAACCATTTTAGCTTGGATTTTTGTCTCTTTCATTCCACTGATACTGCTGTCACCACAGTTTCAGGTGACTTTAACCACCATCTTCCATTTTCATCCTCATCCTTTCTTGAAGTTTTATCTTTGATTGCTGTAGTCTTATATTCATTCTCATTTTAAACTCTTCAGTTCTCTATGAGAACTTTCTGGTGGCCCTCCTTTCTTCCTCTGTGCGTTACCTTTAGGTTGTTTAATTTGGACACACAAAACAACTGCTGTCCATGATCTAATACAACAAAGTAAATGTCTATTTACTAATACACCTTTTAACTACATACCCGATGCCTTTTGTCTAAATCGAAAATTTTGGACAGACTGATTTTTTTTTTTTTTTTTTCCCATGAATGACACTGTCCAGCCAGCTTCAGAAAGGCTAAAGCAGAATTTTTAATCTCAGTACTCTGCTCGGTTTCTCTTATTACACTGTTTCTTAATCACTATGGGTGATAAGAGGCCATCCAGCTTGTACCTTAACTTGGAATTACTTCTTTGGTTGGACTGCTGTGGATCTTCATTTTAACTAAATCAAGCAGTTTGTGTCTAAGTAGCTATTTTAAAATTTTGAAAAAGAAGCTATTTAAATAGCTGCTCTGTTGGCCAGCATGGCTGTAACACTTTGAAGTTACTATGTCTCAGTTACTGCAGCATCTTTTTCCAGCTTTGACAAATGTGAATTTAGTGTCTTCATGTGTTAAGGAGTGTGGCTGAAAGATTGCTTTCTTAGCCTGGCGCTTGCAGTGTAGCCCAACTGTTTGCATCCTTTCACTGAAAATAAAAGCAGTTTGTTTGAAGCGATACAGAGGAGAGAGAAAAGTGCTTCATGATTTGCCTATACTGTATCTTATCACTACTTGGATACTACAGAAATGTGACTCCCATGTCTGATTGTCCATTGATGCCTTTTTCTTTTAACAAGATACTTGATAAGCCTACCCATGCTCTCTTCAGTGATGCTGTGCATGCCAGGGATGAATTAATTGCCCATAAACATGTACTTGACAGCATCTTTGCTTTCTTTCAGATTTACTATTTGGCTGCTGGATTTCTCTTTGGGTTTTTTGTTTTGTTTTGGATTGTGTAATGACTCCGAAAGCTGTTCATGTGGTTATTTTCTGGAATGCAGACCTGTATGTTTGACTGGTTATTTGCTTACCTCTACATCACTTTATACTTAGATTGTAAGCTCTTTGAGGGCAGGATAGGCTTAAATTTCCAATGGTACATTCATTCCCATTGGTACAATGGGTCACAGACTGGGGATTCCATGTGCTATGCTAATAAAAAATAACTAATTATTACTTTTTTTAATACAGTTCATAGAGGGGCCATTTGAAGAGTATTTAAAATGTTTGGAAAATCCACAGGTATGTTAAACTTTATTTGTAATAGAAAGTAGTACTTCTGTTGAAGTTGATGGGTAATTGAATTTTTTCTCACGTGTTTTTGACTGAGCTTAAGAGGTTTTTGGGTTACACGAATATATACTCTTATGCATGTCCTCTATTGTAAAATGATATGTGGATTTTTTTGTGTGTCTTGATGTAAACATGTTACTCAAAATTGTATCCAAACGTTTCTAGCCTCTGCAAATGCCAAGAAGCAGCATGGCTAGCTCTTTCTTGAAGACAGCCTTGAATAAAGGCCTAAAGGTTTAGGCGATGAAAAGACAGTTAGTCATGTAAGGGATGTTATGAACAATAGCCACGGATTCTTACGAAGATGATAATTTGAAGCAGAATTATTATTATTCCCCTCCCTCGCCAATTTAATTTCAGTATTTTTGTTAGGGAGTTAACAATTCATGTAAGCATAAGGGGGCGGGGAGGACTATCTAGTACAACATTGCAAAATCTGTTAATTTTTTAAAGTGCTTGTACATAAATTTTATTAAAATTTCCTCTTCTAGAAAGCAGAGCATGTAATTTTTGATGTTTTGTAGGGTTTTTTGGTTGTTGTTTCTTTGGATTTTTTGTTTGTTTGTGTTTTCCCCCTGCCATGCTTACAGCATCCCCAGTTAAGAGTGGCTAACCAGATGGTTCTTTATTTCAGTTTCCAAAATAAATGGTGGAAGGAGGAAAAGAAGTGGGTGTTAGCCTATTCTGCTTCTGTACTGCTTTGTTTATTTCAGGATTTTTAATTGCAAAGCTTTGTTAGTCAGTTCCTGAGGTTATATGCTATGCTAAACGGTAAATCATGCTGTTTTCCAGTGGAACATACTCTGCATTGAATGACACTAATGTGAATGGTTTACAGCACTGCAATGTGTGTACAGAAAATGTCTTTTTCATAATGTCTACTAACTTTTAAAAAATCTTTTTGAAAAATAGAACATACAGCAGCTTCTTTACATGATCAGAGAAATTAATGTTGTTCTGAATATGAAATATACAAAAAAAAAAACCCCGAAGAAAAACCCCTCTACAAATTGCTGCCCCAAACTTCACTTCAGTCATTTTTAATTTAGTAAGAATTTAAAAAAGGAAAAAAGTTAATAAAGAAATAATGAGAAAATCTAGTCACATCATGCTGGAGCACAGTACAGCAGTTAGACTGGGAATGGAAGAAAAATCTTGCTTTTCTATGATTTGAGTCTGGGTTATGGTGTTGCTGATGATTTACTGTTTAACAGCTTTAAAGGACAGATTTTTGGTCTTAGGTATCAATATACAGCTGCTTGCATGAGAAATGTAACTATTGCAGGTTCATTTTGGCTGTTTGGTAGTGCTGTCTACTTTGTTGGAGCACTTGACAAAACTGTATCGAGCCACTTGTACAGAAATTATCTGTGTTTTAGGCGTGAGAGTTAAGTCTCAAGGTTCTTTTTCTGGTTTGACTGTAGCTAAAGGTCTGCCTTCAAAGCATGACAGTTTTGAAGGTAAAGGGTAACATTTGTAAAAGCACTTGGTAAATCTAATGCCTGCGCTTTTCAAAAACCACTTTTGAAAAGCTAGACTGCTGGTTGGTTGAACAAAAGAAAAAGAAAACCTCACCACTGTATCACCTTTCAAAATCATACTTTTTAATGACAGATCTGCATTTATGTGATTGTTTTAAGTTACCTCAGTTTTCATACAAATCCATTTCTACTTTTGTAAGAAATTCCTCTAGCTTGTACCCCTTAACCACCTTACTGGAGTAGTTACTGTTATTTCAAAAAAAAACCCCTTCAAATACAGTCAAAGTGTCTTGGCTGAATTTTGGACTCGGTGTTAATATATTTTTGACAATGATATCTTGCATCTCTTGATCTACACAGGAGGAAGTGTAATAACTGTGTGTATTTGAACTTAATTTTCTTTTGTTTTTTCAATACAGGAATGGGTTGGACAAGTAGAAATAAGTGCCCTTTCTCTTATGTACAAGTAAGAAAACCTTTAAATATGTTTAATTGAGTTCAGTTCAGTTGTTTTGTTGGTGAATCGGTTGGAATAGCAAAGATGGAATTGTGTGTTATACTGTAGTTCTCCAGAAAATTACAAATATGCTTTGAAAATGGCAGCTGTCAAGGTATTATATAAAAATATTGCAAATCCCCAATCAAATGTCTTTTTCAAAGCTCATTTTCTAATGTCATGCATCTCATCTGCACAACTGATTGTGGATAGTGTCATACAATTTGTATTTTGTTAATTTTCACATCTTTTAATTTTTTTGTTAAAATCCCTTTTCTTCCTATTTCTCACCAAGGCTTTAATACTAAACCTGTTGCTAGACTGGGGGCTGTACCATTTTTTTCATTATCTCTGTACAAATGCTTTGATGTAGCTTGGAGTACTGTAGGCTGCATGCTAGAAAGCCATTCTCACATCTCCCCTGGTATGAAGTTGTATGTACCGATGTAAGGCTACCTGGTGTACTGCTGTAGCTTACTGTATTTTTTGTATAAACTTTCCTTTTTGCACTCCATCAGCACGGATGAAATAAAGAGTTTGTCAGGGGCCATAGCCTGAGCTATGCTTAAGAAATGTTTTGGTATTTATATGAAGATAAACACTCCTCTTGGTGGTGTACAGTTTTGCTGATGTATTTTAATTAAATGTAATCCTATATATTAATCTTTCTTCACAAAGTAGTATGAAACAATATGCTTGATATTTATAACTGCTTTCTAATGACTGTGCAAGGGCATGAGCAATGTACAGCATCTTTCTGCTGTTTGTGAACTAGTTAAATTCAGTATTTCAAAATGCTTACTGTAAATTAATGATTTCCTTTGTACTTGGACTCTTGATGAGACAGTTGATAAGAGGAAAGAAACAAACTAGTTAAATACTACTTTCAGGTACTTATATGAGTATTAAGTGCCAGAAATTGCATGAAATTCTACCTTTGCATTTTATGTGGTTAGTGGGACAGTTTAGAGTTGCATGTGCTGCATGGGTGGAAGAGGACTGAACTGAAAGTCAAAGTAAGTTTGGCCTCGGAAGCTTAAAGGGAAGGTCTGGTGGTTAGATTGAGCCAGGATGTAGAGGGACATAAGTCAACAAAATTGCATCTTGATTACATTGCAACCAGATGGTTATGATCTTCTGTTTGTTATATTTTTGGCCATGGAAGTGGTTTATTTTGAAGTCGTGATACATTGGTATCCAGGACCGCAGTTGATCCATGAATACAGAGGCAAATTCTGGTTGTCGATAGGATTTTTCAATTTCTATGGGAAGTACGATTAGGTTTGTGGCATAGTTGCAATTATATGTAGTATTTCACTGCAGAGTTGAACGTGCAAGAAATATTACAATAACTGTTTTGGGGAGATTGGCTTCTATTAAAAAAGCAATTTAGAGGCTCTGGGAAAGTAGGAATGGTGATGGAGGTAAGGGGAAAGAGTTGCTTCCCTTCATGCGTGCTGGCAGACTCAAGGAAACCAGAAGTATGAATTTCCCATTTGGTGCCAAGTGGAGACATGAGAGTTTCAGGCTTCTCAAGCATAGGACAGAAATGCAGTATGAAGAGGCTTGTTTTCATTTTCACTCCTCGGATCTGTCGAAAGTATAATTTGGTTATCTAGTAAATCTTCCTTGTCTCCCTGAAGCGGGTGGGTCTCTGAGCTATGAAATGATTTTCCTCTCAGAATTGCTTTTTCTGAGCTGTTGTAGAAAGTTTTGGTATTGTTTTGTTTTTAATCCAAAAACAGCACCTGTGAATATACTTAATCATTTTGCAAGACTGATAAAACTTTTGCTTGTGTGAGCAAAGAAGAAATTGAAGGAAGTGATAGGTGGCTGAGCAAAGAATTCAAAGGGAGGATTAGGGATAAAAAAAGAGAAAATAATTAAATTTAAGGTTATGACAGAGACTGATTATAGCAGAAAAACCCGTAGCAAAGATTGATAGTCTTTCAGTTTTTAGAAAATATGAAATCAAATAGCATGTCAGTATCGGTTCTGGATTTTCCTGTATTTGTCACTTTATACCCAGTTCAGCTTTTTATGCTTTTTAATGTAACAAGCTAAAAAAATAGTTGTAAGTGCAGAATGTAACTTCTAAATTTGCTTAATGGTAGTAGCTCAACTGTTCATTTCTTATATTTAATCTTCTTACACATAATGAGGTACCCTAACTTAGCTTGCAGTGATTAAAAAAATTTCTAAATCTGTTTTGAAAAACTATACTAGACTGATACCTTTGATGATGCGTATCTGTGAGCACTGCAACAGCATGCTATCTGCTGGTTCAGTCCAAGCTTCCTAAAAAGTTTCTGTTACCTCAGTTGAAGAGAAAAGAGGGCCACTTTAGATCTAGCAATTTGAGTTCAATGAATGCAGCGTGATGTTCGACTCCATGAAGCATGGAGTCCTTATCCAAAGAGAAAAGGAAACTGAGCCCTCTGAATGTCTGTCTGTTTTTGGTTTTTGCAGTGTTTCATTCATTTTAAAATGCAAGGAAAGATTTCTTCTTGCTACACATGAAAAAACATGTGGAGGGCATGATTTTTCAGAGGTGCTGGAGGTTTGGTTACAGTATCTGATGCTGAGACAATGCCTGCTGATGGTCGGTTGGGCTTTTGGCACATTCCTTAGCACACTTTGGCAGCTGGGCCATGGTTTGGGAGCAGGAATGTTGTGTGGACCCTTCTGAGCATGAGAACTTAGTTTTGGAGGCAAGAAGAATTTCTGTGCACAGATGGGGGGCTGTGCTGTTAGCTGGCCACTATGTCCAGAAGAGTTCTTGCACGCGTGTAGTCAATCTGCTAGTACAGATTTAGCCTAAGCTGTTGCTCATCTTCTGGAAATTTACCACGGTTTCCTGTCTCTATTCATAAAACCAACCTCCTCTTTGCTCTGGTTGGTTTCCAAATGGCAAAGTGTAGTGAATTCCTCCAGGACTGGTAAGCCATCATCTTTCTAGACACAGCTCCAGAAAGCTCCAGAAAGTCTGGAAATTTGTTTGACTTGTTGGCTTTGTGTATGTTGTGCCAGCACATCTTATTCTAGTATATTCTTTTGTAAAAGTAAGCTTTTTTTCACCAGTGATAGCTGTACTGATCATCTTCAGTATTCTTTTCCACTAGGTCTTTTCTGTAGTTATGTATGTTTCTTGAACTTGACTTGAATATTCCAATTTCTATTGACATAAATCTTTAAATGAAATTTTAACTGCTACTTTTTTCTCAGGAAAGATTTCATAATATACCGGGAACCAAATGCTTCTCCTTCACATGTAACTGAAAATGGCTTTTCTGATAAGGTAAAAAAAATTAAATAAATAATTCCTGGCTACTGTGAAAGGCTGATTTAAGACTACTTCATAAACAGCAAGTAGTTTCATTTGAGTTTTACTATTCAAAGCAATGAAATGTTCTGAGAATTCAATTTTAACAAATTCTTTTGTATGTATTTAAGGTGCTATTCTATTAACACATGTAGCACTTTTTAATAGATGGTCCGTATTTGGGGTGCAGTGTATCTTCCTTGTAAACTGATTTTTACAAAATTTTCTATTACAAGTGCTAACTCGCATAGCTACGTCTGTCTTGAATTCTTTTTGACTTTTGGTCAAATTCTTGGTTTAAAGGACATCTGCGAAACATTTTGATAATTTTATTGATATTTATTGATGCTTTGAGATCATGAGAGATAACAATGCTTTGATACTTTAGGTTTTGTATCTCACTTGATTTTTTACATGAGCACTACCCTTTCAACTCAATTTAATGTATCTGTGTGGTTTTGTTAATAGGTATTGCTGTGCTTCTCAAATGGAAACCACTATGATATTGTTTATCCCATAGAGTATTCAGAAAAGGCTGCTCTGTGCCAGTGTAAGTATTATGTTGGTTAGTTAAAAGCATGTATTTTTACCAGAAATGTTAAAATGTTCACTATCGGGTTTCAGGAAGAGGCTGCGTATGAAAGTTTATTATAGTCATTCTTTAATTAGAGTTGTCAATGACTGTATGATTTTGGAGAGCGTGAGTTCCTGTTGTGTCCTGATCCTTGACAAAGCAGATTATATACCAAGAGGAGATTTACCGACCAATTTGAATCTGGGTGGTCCAATATAACAAATTAGTACATTAACATTTTCTGTTTATCTGTTGCGTTTCTTTGGTCACCATTCTGGTTTTATTTTTGTATTTCAGACTGCTAGCAAATTGATTGTCTATGTTAAAATTATCCTTGCATGTGTAACTTTTCACAGAAATTACGGGGGTTGCACGTGCAAAAAAAACCTGTCTTCATTGGTTGTTTTCTTTACTAGATGGCAGAAATACCCAAAGGTCTTAATCGCCTTTGATGTGTTCTTGTGACAATCCCTGCAAGGATTCTAATTCCTTATGAAATCTGCCTGTGTGCAGAGTTAGAAGGCTAAGGCCAAGTTTGCCCCTTGAGAGACCTGATTTCTAGTAGTTTCATGTATACCCATTAAGCCATAGTAGCTGCAGCTGGTTTTGCTTCTAATGCCTTCACTGTTTCAGTTAGCACATCAAAATGCTTGCTTGCTTTGATTGAAGTAATTTGAAGTGCATCTGTAATGGTGGTATAAAAATCCCATTTACCTTGTAATTGATTTTTCCCTTCCGCTTTCTCTTCCTCTTCCCCAGCTCTGCTGTATGAGTTGCTTTATGAAAAAGTATTTGATACAGATGTAAAGAAAATCATAGCAGAACTTAGTGCTGTTGGTGTGACAGAGGAAAGTAACGGTAGCAGTGAAGTATCAGCGTCAGATTCAGAAGATGACAACTACAGGTAAATGCGATTTAAAAGTTAATGAAAGGTACCTATGGGTGACACATGTTGAAAAGTGTTCTGAATTTCTGATAGGTAATAGAATGTAACGGAGTTGAAAAACTTCACAAATTACTAAGAAAAGAAGCATGAAGAAGTAAACTTCGAACTTGAAATGTGTAATCTTCCCTGTACCTAAGGACAGGGGTTGGATTCCTCTGTTCTTCCTGCAGGCTAGCTTTGGGTCTCTTTACACAATGGAATATTGGCATTGCAACCTGTCCATCTTCCTGTTTAAAATAGCAGAATCCCTTGGGATTGCTGTCAGTGTGCCAGTCTGGCATGGTAAAACTCCATGAGAATTAACTTGGCTCACTCTTGCAAATGAGTAGGGTTACAGGAATCTAATCCAACTTGTGTTGCTTCCACATCTGGGGGCTGAAATGCCTGCTTGAGATGTGGCTAATGGAGAAATACAGATGTAGCTTGCTCCATGTTGTTCCTTGACCTTTGTGAAGTGGTTATAGCTGTGGGTTTGTATTCCTTTTGCTGGACCTGGATGCTCTAGCCAGCTTTGAGATTTTGACCTACTGATTCCTTTTGCACAGTAAGTCTTTCACAGTGCTGTTTTTGCATTTACATGTTGGCAGTTTTTCTTCCGTTTAGTACTGTTCTTAAAACCCTGGCTTGTGTGAGGTTCCATTGAAGCCATGGAGATTACGCTATGCTAGTGGATCGTGTCAGCTCTTCCTGCTGAGCGTCATTAAAGTCCTTTCTGGGGGCTCTGCTGTAGTCTGTATGGCATGTGGCAGAAAAAATTTCTTGAGATGTTGGGAGGTGATTTTTTTTTTTTCTCTCCAAGCTGAAAACAACAGAAGGGAAGACTATGGAAATTGCCACAGAAGGAAAACCAAGTTCTGGGAAAGGGACTGGTTTTCTTTCTTGTTTGGAAAAAAAAAAAAAAAAAAAAGAGAAATACCAGGGAACACTTCCAATTAAAATACAAAGTATTTCTGCCTCAGGGAACAATTATTGTAGTTAAATGTCAGAGAGTGGAAACCTTCTTTATTTCTTTCTGTTCTCAGAGCTTTCCTGGGCTTCATATGCGGTAGCATTACCCTGTATTTTTGGGATTCATAAGAAAATATACTGCTAACCTTAACAGCACCTTTGTAAATGAAGGTCATATGCTCACTTAGGACTATCAAACTCAAATGTTTTTGATTTAAACCATATGTCTTATGATGTAAGGGCTAGTGTGTGTGACCCTTGACCTAGTTAACACAAATTACAAACATTTTGCTGTGTTTCTGTAGTCTTAAATTTTTGGCTTCTCTTAAGGTTGACTTTAATCTGTTTCAATACCTAGTTTTCCAGAAGATCTTTTTCATTTTAGAAAGGTGGGCTTTTCAGTTACGTTATTATTGAATGTAATAGTTCAGTTAGTTTTAGAGAAAAGATAATGCTGGCAGCTGTACTACTACTGCTATAGGGAAAAATACAAAAATACTTGTTTGGGTTTTTTTCTGTGGAAGGTAAATTTCCAGCAATGTCAGGTATAGAAAACAAGAGTAAATTAGAGTGCCTGATGCCAGTTGACTGATGGAGTAGCTTTTGCTTTTGAGTGTGTGGTTTTTTTTGTAATGTCTGCTTTTGTTAGGTTTTCCTTGTGTAGCTGCAAAAATTTTAGAGTAATTTTTGTTTCCCTTGCCTGCCCCCCCCCCCCCCCCCCCCCCCTTTTTTTCTTTGCTTAAATGATGGCTAAGTCAGTATGTGTGAGACTTTGGAAAACCTCTGCTTGAAACAAAAAAAATCTTATTTTTCCCTTTATATGATATAGAAATTCAGCTCTTGTTCTAGGCACCTATTTCATTTTAAGAGATGGGGATGTTCTATGGTAAGCTTGTTCTTGAAAAATACGTAGACAGTGATAGTTTCAGTGTTTTTATCTACTTCCAACTGATTTCTACTTCCAACTACTTCCAACTGTATTACCACAGCTTGCTTCTGTCCTTTTGCAGAAGTAAAGTTACAACAGTTAGTGATATGAATGGATTGAAATCTCTTTCTGGCAACAAGGTATTTATACGTTAAGATTTATTTTCTTCCTCATAACTTGTACTCTGCTATATTTCTTCAGTGTTTAATGTTCATGAGAGAATGAGTTTCTAGTTTTCCTAATGTGTGATATCTGAAACTGCTTATTTCTTTGTAAAGTAATGTTTGCTTTTGGTGCGCCAAAAGGTGTGTATAGTGACCTTCTCAGTGCTGCTTAGTTCTTAATTTTGCTCTGGTATGGTTAAAAGAACAGTATTGAACTAATTTTTCAAAGCTCTTTATGCTTTATGTATTTTCAGCTTCTTTATATTTCGTTTTAAAGCTTGAGCACTGTGGCTGAAAAATGGATAACTGTACATCTTTAGGTAGTTGACCATTTAGCACTTTGTTTTGTTTCATACAGCACCTTAAGAGCAATGGGAGTCCTACCTTGTTGGTCTTGCCTAAAAAAGTTCTTAAATCACTCAATCCATCAGTTTACAGAAATGTTGAATATGATGTTTGGCTCCAGTCCAAATGGGGTAAGTAACTGAATACTTAAAAGTTGCAGTTTTTGCAAGCTGATGTATAAAGTGAATCCCTCTTGCAGAACAGTGGTGCAAATGGCAGTTTGGGTTTAGGCAGAAGTCTTCCTCACATGGGTCGATGCGCAGATTTAAGGCCTGAACTTGTGGTTTGCATTTTCACTGCATCAAGAAAGTATCTCTGTTGGTGTATTTAAACTAACAGTATATTACTGCTAATGTGTTTACAGATCAGCAAAAACAAGATTTCTCTATTGCTGCTGGCATGCAGTACTCAGTTGGAGATAAATGTAAAGTAAGTAACATTGAATTACAGTTTATAGAGACATTAACGTTTTGCTCAAGATGCTGATTTCCTCTCCTTGTTAACTATATTGATATATAGTTGCTACTTTCTAAATATTACTTGCTTATGTCTTCAACTGAGCATATGCTTATTATATAATTGATGGTGGTGTTCGTGACTTCCCAGCACACATGTAGAAAAGGTGTGTAATAGAACATCTGATTAGTGCAATATTACCGCATTAAAAAGCGTGGTGATTCTTCCTCTTGAACTATTCAAAGTGTTAGACAATTGCTCTTTAAATTCTATTAAAACTTGCAGTAAGTATCAGTGCTTAAGAAGAAATAAGATTTTTCCATTTAGCATTCGGATTTTAGATTAAACTCCTTACATGTGTTAACTGAACTGGTGATACTTGGCTAAATATAGTTCTTTCTAGGACATTTGACCATCTGTTAAAATTATTAATGTTGAAGTGAAAATACTCAGGTTTATCGTGCAGCATGGGGGCTCTTTGAGTTTGTACTTCTAATTCCATTACGCTAGTGAAAGCATAGTAAATAAATTGCAGGAAAAACACATTCCTAAACTTCAGGGAAAAAAACCCCAACACAAACAAACGAAAAAAGGGCAACCCTCTCCGCCCCCAAATGACAAACCTCCAAAAGCCCACAGAAAACAAACAGAAAAGCCTAATGTGGAGTTTATTATTTATTGTGTAATAGTACTGGCTTAAAACTTGTATTTAAGGCCCTAAGGCTGTCTCGTGTAGTATTTACTACAGGGTACAGATACTATTAGTAGAAAAAACTCTAGTAGTTAACATACTCTTGCTGTCAAATTTTATATGTATGCGGCAAGGCAGTAAATACATGGCATAAAAAGACTGGAAGGGAAGATGAAGTAAATAGTGAAAAGTGGAGTTGACCAAATTAATACAACTGGAAAGCCAAATGTTGTAGCTGAATGTTATGAAAATTATATTTAATGGAAGAATTTTAAGGACGCAATGTCAGTCAGACAAGTAACACTGATGATCGTGTCTGAACAACTGTTTTTGGTTGTTTTAAACATTCTGAATAGTAACTTCAGAAGTAATTGGTGCTCCTTATGTGCTTAACTAAACTGGATTTCACTGAGTTCTTTTAATGAATTTTTAACAAGGGCAAGTTTTGGGTTTTATTCTGAGAGAAAGATGTTTTCAGTAAATCTGAAATCCCTTGATACCCTGATTACTTCAACTTTCTCATATAGTTTTGAAAGCGGAATTTCATAAACTGGTATTACCCAGCAAGCTTTCTGGATTTTTCTGTTGTTTTTTGACAGTATTTGTATTTCTTTTTGAAGAAGCAATATGGATTGAAGATATGGTTTTGGCACATTTACTGAATTAAGTGGTGTTTATTTCTCTGTTCTTCTGTTGCCCAAAGTAAAAGTTCTCGTTACTGGTATTCTAGTTATGTCCTCTGATTGTATTATTTGACGCTTATGTGCGGTTTTTTCTTTTTCTTTGTAGGTGCGCTTAGACCATAACGGGAAATTTTATAATGCTCATATTCAAGAAGTTTGTTCAGAGAATGGGCCAGTTGTTGTATTTGTAGAAGAGCTTGGAGCAAAGTAAGGGCTTAATCTCTTTCAGAGAAAAGATTGCCAAACTGAACACTGGGCATGGCAGCATTACTTTACTTCAGAGTTAATTTCAGCCCCTGAAGTATATCTACTGAACTTGAAGCAGTACTATGACAAAATTGTTAAGAAAATGACACGCTAAATGAAAAAAAGGGGGTGGGTGGTTGTTTCTGCATTGATTGTCGATTCAGACTTTTTTTTCTTTAGTGCTAAGTAGCCTGGATATTACTTGCAGAGGACACTAGTAAGTACATTATTGTTAGAATTTTTTTGTGCAAGATTCAATTCTAAACAGATTGACACCATCCTAATTACAAAGCACAACAAGCAACACTTTAATTAGATGTTAGATTTGTGACAAGCTTTTCATATTGAAAGGTCCATCACAGCACCTAGTTTCTCTGTTGGTTGAGTAGCTCTGCCTGTTTTCACACGGAGTGCCAATTTTCTGTTTAGGTCAGAGTCACGTTTGCCCTATGCTGGGACTGTTAAAAGCTGTTGTTGGGGATTGCGGTGTGGTTTTTTGTGTGCTGTTGGTTGGCTGGGTGTTTTTGTTGTTTTCAGAGGCGGCAGTGGTGGCGGTTTTCATTGTGGGGGGTGGTGTGTTTTGTTTTTTGGTTTGTTTTTTTTTTCGGGAGGTGGGCATGGGTGCAGTTTAAGACCTGTTTTTGAGCTCTGCTGTAAGTTCTGTAACTCTTCTGGAGCAAAAAAACCCCAAAGTTGTGTAGTTTGGGAAGAGGAAACACTTTCAGTCAGAGTGAATGAGGGAACGAGAAAGGTGCCCATTAATCTCATCAGACCTCATTTTGTTAAAATAAATAAAAAATAAATTGTCTTGCACTTTGTTCCTTTTTTAAATTGAGATTTAATCTGATTGGAACTGTGTATTATAGATTTGAATGTCTTCCTTTCAAATAACGTAAAGTTGTTTGGACATCCTACAGCATCCTCAATTAAAACAGCAGTAATTGCTCTGGGATATAAACCACCAATATAATGTTTTTCAATCTTGACATCTATTGCAGTGTTTGTGGTAATTTTGCCTGAGTCTGTTGGTTTTCTGTCTGCCCTGAATACGTTGTAATACTCACTTCACAAATGATTGATCATTCTTTACCAGATAGGCTTGTATCAACTTGTCAGAGAGTTTTATTTATAAAAAGGGGAAAAAAAAGAAAAGGTTTGTTTTTCTGCATGTTGCTTGAGTGTAATCATAAAGAGCAAAGGACTTTGCAATGCTCTCAAAAACTGAAAGATCCACCAGTCTTAGTAAACATGTAGTATTAATTTATGTAAGCCCCGGTCTGGTCTTTAATATAATTTTTTTCTCCATAATTCCTTGTTTTGTAGGCATGCTGTCTCACTGAAGAGCCTTAAACCTCTTCCACAGGCCTCTCCTATGGAGGGCTGGAACACTGTGCCAGGGAAGAAGATGAAAAAGTTTTTCCCAACATGGGGTCAGAATGCTCAGCCCGGTAGGATTGTACCTGTCTTTGGGACAAAATGTCTGACAATAAGGATTCTGCCACACAAAGAGCTTAAAAAATTATTTAAAAAAATGTATCTGTTTTCACTTCTTTATTACAGATGCAGATGGCAGAGGGCCAAAGAATCAGAGCAAGTCAATAAAGCCCCAGTCAGCACTACCTCCTCGACTTCAGCATACTGTGGGAACCAGGCAGCATCAGTTCTTAGGTTCTGGACCCCAACCTTATCAGACCTCAACTGAGCAAAAAGCTCCATGCAGGAATCCTTCCCAAACTGTAAGGTAAAACTGCAAATAACATCCTCCTTATCTTGAACTCTGGCTGAGCTTCTTGAAGCCCAAGTGTCTGCTTCAGATGCTTCCAACATGCTCTTTTGAAATATGTTGCCGTTAAATTCTTCAGCGGTGTTCCAGGTCCTTAAGAATACACACAAGCACAGGAAAAATAATTATTTTTTTTAATTTTATTTTTAAATTTTTTTCAAAATTGCTATCATCGTGAGCTCCACTTTTTTTTTTGCATGGCAGCATCTTCCCTGCAAGAAAACTACCAAACCTGCAGTTTCTCATTGGAAAGTGGTTGTGTTGGGGGTGTGTGTGTGGTTTTTTTGTTTTCTTTTTTTTTTCCTAGTTGGGGCTGAAGTAATGTTGCATGTAGTTCTTGGGCATGGCTAAGATCTTCCCTCAGCTTCTGCAAAACCTGTCATAGAGAGGACTCTTTCATGTTATTACTGATCGCTTGAAGGAGTATAAGAACGGCATTTTGCCTGCATTTGTCGGCAGTGATTTTTTTAATTGACTGGGCTGCTGCAGCAGAGTTTTTCATCATCGTTGCTACTGTTCTGTCCTATCTAAAAGACTATTCCGTACTTGGTTACAAACCCAAACTCTTCATGGTCTGTTCTGTCACTCTTCTGTATCGTAACTCCTCATGGAATAAATGGGGCTGGGGTGTCTTTGGAGTCTGCCACATACAATATCCTAAGGGCGTTTTTCTTCCACCTTTAACCTAAATAGATAAGTATCCCAAGATGTTTAGCTAAGTAATTCAGAAAGCCAAAACAGTGATGTTGTTTTTGTGTGGCAATACTTCAGACATGGAAAACTAATGCATTTTCCCTTTTGTTGTTGTATTTACAGAAATCTTCCTCAACTGTCTCTTACATGTTTATATGTAGCATGTGGGGGCGTGGTCAGTTCTCAATTGGCACAGAAATGTATTAGATCACTTGATGTAGGAATTGGTTTTTTAAACTGTGATCTAATAATTACCGTTTGTTAGAAAGTCTTTCAAAATTGTATCGAACTGAATAAATAATGGACAAAATCTTTTCTTTCTCTTCCTTAAACTTTATGTGTGTGGGTAACTTGCAGTAGGCAGAAAGGGATCTGGTATATGTGGAATCACATAAGCAGTGCTGTATAATTATCTTCTTTCTTCCATCTAAACAATGGCTTTCTGTTGTGTTTGATACCGGTGAATTTCTTAGTCAAAGTGATCCCATTTCATTTTTCCCTTTATAGAAAACCAGACCGGGAGAGAACTGAGGATCTGAACCATGGCAGCAGAGATTGTAACTACTTTGGCTTATCTCCAGAGGAACGCAGGGAGAGACAGGCTATAGAAGAGTCTCGTTCGCTTTATGAGATCCAGCAGAGGGATGAGCAAGCTTTTCCTGCTCTTTCCAGTGTATGCTTTTTTCATTGTGATTAATAGTGCATTTTTCATACTTGCCCATGAACCTTTAATTAGCAATCGTTATTTTGCTGTCCATGCATTACAGTACAATTTGGAAGTTAAGGATGTTTTCTTTACTCTCACTTTCTACATAGAAGTACGCAAATCTACAACACTTTGTGTAGTCAAGATAAGACACATACGTACTAATTTCCCTGGGAATAGTTGGTGTGCGCCATACATGGTTCTTTAGGCATGTAAATACAGTAGACACATGAGCTTCTGAAAGCTGTGGGTATTTTCCTTCATGTTCCTTCTGGTTTTGGACAGCTCTGTGCTCCCTTACAGTTACTCAGATGTTGTCTTTTTTTTGTATGGTGGGATCAGGCTTCAAGGTGAAGAACTTGCTCTGAAGTACAGTTTAATTTAGCTGAGAAATAGCTCAGTAAAATGGCATTGCGGCGCTTGAATTAGTAGCGGAGGTGACTAGGTGATTGTTTCTGATTTGGTTTGCATAAAGCCTGTTGTATTTGTCAGTGACTCTTCTTTTTAGCCTGAGAACTTACTGGTGTGACAACTTGCCTGGTGTCATAAGTAATACAAATTCTTTGTCAGCCTTTCCCTTTTTCTGTCGTGGAGCTGAGCTGGCTTCAGTGGACTTCTCTATGTCTGAGGGAAGAAGGTGGCCTTTAGATTTTGAGAGTTTATTTTATTGATGCAGTTTTTGAAGAAAGTGGGTTGGAGTCTCAGTACACGCAGGGAGTGAGCAGGTCTTAGGGGTAAAAAGGGCTGCTGTTTACCAAGGTTTATTCTAGAGATATGGAGGGCTTTTTGGATTTAAATCTGAGGGCAAACAGAAACAAAAACCAGGCTGAGAGGAATGCGTAGGTGAAAGATGGGCCTTAAATATCTCTTGCTTTGTGGAAGTGACATTCTGTGCTATATCTTTCAGTTCTTGAGCAGTAGTAACTTGGTGTAACTGAGAAGAAATGAACAGCTCTTTTGCACTGCCAAGAGCAGACTAAGTCTGAAGCCTAACGGGCGGTGGTTGCTCTCTTTCTGTGAGCTGTGGTTAACAGAACAGTATGCTGTATTTGCTCACCTGAAGGAGGAGGATGTGGTTTTAAAGCTATACTATCTTGAGTGAAGTGTTTTTTGTTTGTCATGTAAACTAATGACATGAATGCTTTTAAAGGACACTGCAAAATTTAGCAATGAATGAAAGAGTGGATGAATCTGATACTTACCATGACTGCTCCCCCCCTCCCTTTCTGCCTATCATGGGTATTATGTGTCATGAAGGCATAATAGTGTCATATCAGATGATGGCAAAGTGTTATCTCACTTATATAAAGTCATATTTCTGCTTTTCTAAACTTTTTTAGAATCAGTCGGTCTGTCAGGCTGCAACACAGACTGTGGATAATTTAAACCAGAAAAAGTTCTCAAATAATGAGAGAAGAAACAGCAAGTGGGCAGCAGAGGTGGAAGAGCAAAAGGATAAAGGTAAAAATAAATGTTTTTAGATAAAGGCTTTTTTGTTTGCTTATTTTTATTACCAGCCTCAGAATTTGTTCAAGACAGGGCATTTGTTCAGGCAACGACGGGGAAATTATCGTTAAGTAATAGTGCCAGACTAAGCTAGGCTGAAGGTAGCAAAGGTGTGGTTTGGGAAGAAAGTACATGTTTTCCTGCTTTGAGTGTGGCTGAGAGCAGATTCCTTGCTGGGATTTTTTTAGTACGTGGGAAGAGGTATGAGAGAAATGAAAAGACTATCAGAGCTACCCTAAACTCGATCCTGTAGAAATTCCAATGAGTGTGGCAGAAGGTGCCAGTGGGAGGATTATTAAGAGTGCCTACTGTAGTCGGTTAAGAGGAAACCAGGTAAAAGTATTCAATGTGGTATGGTTAAGAATTAGCGTACAGAAGGAGGGGAGAAGATGGTGTACAGAAGAGTGGAAAACCTCCCCACTTACAGCAGAAAGAGCTGTCACAGGGTCAAAACTTGTCTGGGTTTTTTCCTCCCAACCCCAGTCTGTTGAAAGCTCTTTAAGCTTTTCTTCATTCTTCTTTTCCTCTTCTGTGAGTAATAGATGAAAGTTGAAGCTGGCTGTCAGGATCTAGTTAGTATATCTCTGCTAAACGCAACTGATACTTTTTGTTTGTTTGTTTTTTGTCCTGTCAGCTTTGCCGTAACTAAACATTGACTTTGACCATAGCTTCTTCCACTACTTTTTTTTTTTTCCTTCCTGATTAAATAAAATTCAGACTCTCTAGCCTCCTCTTAGAAGCTGTTCTTTCCCTCCCTTTTCTTGAAGTTTTTGTTTTCTCATCTCTAACAGCAGAGGCATTGCTGTTGTGTATTCATGGTACTTGTGCTCCTTAGTTCCTTTTACAACATGTGAGACTGTTCAAGAAGGCCTTACAAGGACTGATGCTACCTATTTTTCATTCTCCGAGCATCTGAAAACTTGTTTCACTTGAAAACTTCCATCAGCAATGCTAAAAAGAATGTTCATGTAGAGAAAGCTCTTAACTACAGTGTCATGATAGGTTTTGCTGAAGTGCATGGCATGTACAGGTTTCCCTGTTTTTTGTGACACTCTGGATTGCGTTGCCTCTTCTGAAACTAGGTTAAAAATCGGATAGGAATAAACTACTTCCTTATGAGTATTTAGAGATTCCTGTTGATGCTTGGGGAATTGGCAGTAATTCTTATAATTAATATTGTTACAATTTACTTTGTTGTCTAGTTGTGATGGTGCATATACTAGGCTTTTAAAAAGTACCTATCTATTTAGTGGCTACTATTAAACTTATGTGCATTAATTTGATTAACAAGCAGTGGTAACCAGCTTTGAACATAAGCTAGAATGTGAAGAACTTGTACAGCTCTTACTATATGAAGATTATGCCATGACTGTTTTCCAGCACCATCTCCCCGCAACAAGTGTTTTGCTGGTGCTTGAGAAATTAAACTCTTTCTGCATCAGTCTGAAAACTTTGTAGATCTTTTGAACCATTAAAAACCTCCTAAGCTTATCAATCTTTTACTCGGTCTAAAGTAGACAAGACTTTTAAGCTTCTGGTACCTTAACGCCTGAATATGGAAATGCTGATCAAAACATTTTCACTTTAAGCAAAGTACAAACTTTCTTTTTCACTAGGAGGGACTTAGGATGAATGATATGTGTTTAAAGAGACAGCTATGTTTCTTTCCTGCTTCCCTCAAGCATCAGTGAAATGGTTAACAAGCATCAGTAAAGAACTCCTGTGGAGCTTTGAAAACTGGGTTTGAAGTAGTAGCTCTGTTACTGCCCTAACAACTGTTTGTTTTAGGATGCTTTGATCTTTGATAAAAATTTAAGTTTTCTGAAGTAATATGTGCTGAGGTAGGTTTTGTTTTGAAGATTTAACTTTAGAAAGACAAACTTTTAAGTGGCTTAAGTTGTGATAGCCATAAATGGTGTAATGGTTCATTTACTAGGTTATGTCTTGGTGTTACAGAGTCAAATTCCAGGCAGATCCACTTAAGTCAGAAGCTTGAGCCAAATTCATCTGAGGTAATCTTAAAGAAAAGACCAAATTTTTTCTTAATGTTATTGCTTCTCTGATACATGATTAGCAGAGCAATAGCTGCCTTTAGAGCTGTGATTGCTGCTGCTGCTTTACAGCTTTTAGTGAAATACTTCTAAGGTTGGAGGCTTGTATTGCTGTCAGCTTTCCTCAGCCCCTGTAATCCATACTTATAGTCTTTCTCTGCAACCTGAGTTCTCAAATCCGGGCTATCGAGAGCACTTGTGAATCTGGATTTGTAACTGCTTAGTACAGTCCATATGTTCAGTATAATGGGACCAGAGAAGATTTGATGTTTACTAATAGCTGCTGTGCTAACAGACCATGGTCTCTGAAGTTCAGTGGAGATTTGTGGCCTCTTGTTGGCTTTTAACCTTTGCTGTCCTTTCAATGAGCAGAATGTTACGCTAGTTATAATAGTGATTGGGTGCTTAGCCCACTTTGTATGTAGTGTGGTTTAATATCTTTGAATGCCTCTTTGAAAAGTAAATCTTATTGTTAGACTAGCTGTGTCTGTTTCTAACTTTGCTTTAGAAGAATAGTCAAGATGAGAGTTTTCCAAAAGCTTCAGCTCCTTTGGAACAAGTGAAAACAGATTCTCCGATTCTTGCTGAGCAAGTAAGAAATGTTTGTTTGATTTCAAAGTTTTCCAGTCAGGAGACTTCAGACAAAGGGGAGCTTCATCACAGCCACGTATGTATTATAATACTGGCTTTTAATTACATAGTCATTTCTATGGTGATAATGCTGAAATTTTGTATTTACATCTAGGAATCTATTATGTCTAACATAAAGAATTTAAAAGAACAACGCTTCCTAGAAAAGTAAAAGTATATCCTTCCTCTTCTGAGAGGGGCTACTTCATATCTTTCTGCTAAGAGAGCTGTGATTTTAACTTCTTTACCTTTTGCCTTTTCAGGTTTCTCCAAGGTTATTGGTAATCATTTGTGAGGGTGGCTTTTCTTTTGGATGGGAGAAATTAAATGTAATGCTTGTGGAGGTGGTTATAACACTTCTGGCTGTCATGGTACAGGCATGTTCTGGGTAGAGCTCGGTGCAGAGTTCTTCACAGTGATGTGTAACGTACCTCAGACATCTCTTACGTATGCAGCCTGATACGTTAGTAGCTGATAGTTTGCTGTGGTGTTGGTCAATAGTCTGGGTAATACCGAGTCATCGAGCCTTTGTTGGTGGAAGTCAGACACATGAAGGGTCACCAGCAATGGTGATTTAGAATAACTTTGTGTTATCTCTTTGTTTTTATAGAACCTGACAGACTGCTTACCAAGCCTAACTCCAACACCCTCACCAGTCTTTTCTGAGATGCATTTACCTCCAGCAGTGCCTTCAGTACCAGCCATTGTGCCAGCTTGGCCAAGTGAGCCAACAGCCTATGGACCAGCAGGTTTGAAGAAATATTAACATAAATGAGAAACCACTAGCCCTGAAAAATACTTTAACTGTCTTGCTAAATTGAAGGTACTTCCAGGAGCCGCGGTTTCCTGCAACTTTGCATTCCACAGGCAGTCATTTATAGGAATATAGTTTCTCACTGCTGAAAGCTAGTGAGAGTTGTAGGAGTTCTGGTATATCTTTGATTGGCCCATATGTGTAGTTTGCTTTACTCCCTACCTGAAGTTGGAAGAGGGATGCGTACTCGATTCTCTTGTTTTCCTCCTGAGTGGGATAGCGTTGAGTTTTGAGGGGGCTTACTCAGAGGATCTGCTTGAAGTGTAGCACACTGTCAGCACATAGAAGCTTGATTATGTGTTTGTGCTCTGTGTACCATGTAATATTAAAGCCCCTTGATTTACTAAGGACGGTCTGGTATGTCTGGAACTAATGAGATCCATTTGGACCTGAGCTGCAAAGCCAGTATAATGTTTTTTCTGCGCTACACGTATCTTCTGGTACGTGGAATTTTTTTTGATTCAATATTGCTCACTGGATCAGGTGCTGCATTTCTTGTCCCGCTGTTGGGTTTCTGTACAAGAACTAGCTTTCAAATCTGCTTACTATGTTCAGATGATACAGTAATAATCCTCTCATAGTTGACCGCACCTGTGGCAGAAGATGCGTAGCCCATGTAATGGAAGCTCAGATGGAGGGTTGACTGTAAATGCCTGGTTGGAATGAGAACTGCAGAGATTTACACATAACTTACCAGTTCCCCCCTTTTTTTTTCCCCTTCCTATTTCCTTCTGGTATTAATAATTCTAAAAATAAATATGGGAATGCTTTATCATTTCAGGAAAGCTTAACTGTTTTACTCTTTCTGAAAATTATTCTCTGCATTTAGCCATGTCTTTTTTTTTTTTTTTTTGTTTGTAACTTCCCGACTCAAGGATATTCTATATCTTCCTGAATACTGGTGGTTGGTTTCTTCTCCCTTCTGTCTTTTGAAACTTGCTTTCCTGCTGTCACTTTCTTTTGTGATAGTACATAGTTGATGTGTTTCTTTCCCATAGGTATTCCAGCCCAAATACCTGCTTCTTCATTGATGCCAGCCCCAGCAACGGGACCTGACTCTATTGTATCACAGGCTCAGGTAACATCTGCTCCAGTTGCTGGAGTTCCTGTGTCGCTGCAAGCAGTTAACCAGCCTTTAATGCCTTTGCCTCAGACTCTGAATCCTTATCAGGATCCACTATACCCTGGATTCCCTTTTACTGAAAAGGGAGAAAGAGCCGTTGCACCCTCTTACTCCCTGTGCAATACTGGGGAAGACTTACCTAAAGGTGAGAAACTAGAAGCGGGGTCGGGTTTTATACCATTTTTCCTAATAGGTTTTCTTCTCTTTAAATGTAGATTAGGACAGCTTCATTGATCCTGTTGTTAGTCTATGTCAGAAGAACTAATTGTTGTCATTCCATGATGTAAGGTGTGGAAGGGATTATTGAATAGAGTTTTAACTTTTTAGTTTGCATTGCTAACATTGCGATTATTTTGCGTGGTTACATCTGGAAATTGGATATGATCATTTTGTGGTTCTTAGCTTGACCCACCGTAACTTCAGGTTTTGTGAATGTAAAGGATTTTTTTTCTCTGGGGAACTGCTTTCTTTTTACAGTAACAGGTTTTCTCTTGTAATCAAAACCTTGGAAGTTGTTGAGCATTTCCTCTCTGGTCTGGGATACAGGTTTTGGCATACTACAAATATGGAATATGCCCATAAAGAACATACCATGTCTGACTGTGCAGTGGTGTTTTACTGAACCGTTTCTTTACAAACGAGAAGTTCAGTTCCACAAACTGTTAAAACTGAAATGTGAACTGTGGTTGTGCTCTAGATAGCTTAACTGTGGCAAGCACCCACCACCTCCAGTCAATCAGACATGCAAGCAGCAGCTTAATACCAGTGTTCCTCTACTGAAATGGAACTTTCTGCAGAGACTAGTTTTTGGATCAGATGAAGTGTAATATTTTAGGTCTTCATAGATCTTTTTCTGTTGTTTTTTTTTTTTTTCCCCCAGATAAGAATATTCTTAGATTTTTCTTCAATCTCGGTGTGAAGGTAACTCTTCAAACTTATTTATGTTTTTGTGTGTGTGGTACCATAAAATTTGGTTGTGTTTGGTAGCACTTAGAGTGCAGGCGTTTGATTGCTGGAGCTGTGCGCTTCACTTTCAAATTTGAAATACTTTCTTCTTTTGTCTTCTGTTAACCGGGTTCCCAGCAGTGGTCCACACTGCAGTTCAAGTTCACAGGAATAAAATTTATCTCAACAGTGACAGTGAGAACTATTGGCTTACAGCTGTGGCTATACAGTCAACAGATTGTGCTTTACAAATGCACAGGTAAGCCATTGTGAGTTTGAAGATGTATTTGTTCAGAAGCAGGGTATAATAAAAAGACCCTCAGACTTTGACCATGTCCATGTACAGGCAAAGCCATTGCAGTACAAATATCTAGTATGTCTTTCCCTGTGGATGCTCCCTTAAGTAACCTGCATGTTTCTCCTTTCTGCTGAGGTTAAGGACAACAGTATTTTACTTTTAGCCTTCCAAATAATTATAATAATAGTCCATGTGTTTATGTGGTGCAAATCTGTGTGGTTAGGGAAGAGGCTTATCCAAAATAGCAACGTTTCCTATTTCTCGGTAAGGACTAGGGGGTTTTTTGCTTAGTTTCTCCCTTCTGCACATAAAAAAGAAACATTTTTATCTTCTCTTACTCCTGTCAGGCAAGCTACTTTGGAAGAGGTGCTGAATGCTCTGAGGCTTATTCCACATGACTTTGAACCCAGAAGTAATGATTTTCTTTGGTGTCTGTGCATGGGAAGAGGGAATGTTCAGCACAACTTACAAAGTAAACTTGGATTAATAACTGTGTGCCTAATACAAGTCTCTTTGCTTAATAGAAATTCCATAAGCCAGCAATAAGTATCACTGAAATATATTTAAACAGCAGTTATTTCATCAGCCTACATACGTTTGGGACTCTCCTTACGGAGATGGTACCAAAAATGGTACTTTGCATTTTTTGGGATGTAGTCTGTCACTTTGGTGCTTCAGCACCATCTACTGGTCAAAGTACCGTGTTGGAGTAGTTGTGCTCCTCACTGGTGACCAAGCAGCGTGGTAGACCTGGGAACTACGTTTTGCATTACCCTGTCCGCTGCCTTGGTCCCGGGTCCTGCCGTGCTGTTACTCACACCCTTCCAGCTGCTCGTGCAGGGTGAACCAACTAGTTCCTGGTGAGAGGCAGACGGGGTGGGCGTACCAGGGTGGGTTTGCTCCAGGAACCGTTTCTACAGATAGTACAGCTGTGCCAGCTGTTGGGCTCTGCACTCTACCTACATCAGTGTTTTCTTAAGACAACCTCGTGCCTCCCGCAGCCTTACGTGGTGTTCTGTATGGCCTGAAATAGGTATAATATTTGGCAATTTGTATTATGCAATCATGCTACAATGTTGCTCTTGGGCCAGTTGCTAGGTACCATAGTACAAACACAAAGACTGCCTTCATAAACTGAGCAGTGTGACTGTAGGCCATTGTGCGCTAGTTAGCTAATATGGAAGCAGAGGAAAGGTGTTGCGTTAAAGGGGAATGGAGGCAGGACTCCAGGATTGTGAACGTAGCTTGTGTTCATTAACAGCACAGAAAAGGTTGCTGCGGAAAATGCTGCGTGTCCATTGCGTGACTCTCACCAGTAGATGGAAGTGTGTTGTATTTTTTAAAGAAACCTATCCCCCTGCTTTATGAAAGGTCTTTTAAGAAAGCTGGTCTGCGGGTTGTGTGTGTACACATGGATTTTAGTCTTTACAGATTGTCCTTGGGGAAATAATCTTAACTCCAGGTCTCAGTGTAGTATTTTTTTTTTCTTTTCCCCCTTTTTTTTTTTTCTTCTTCTTCTGGTTTGGTGTGGGTTTTTTGAGGTGAAAATGTGTGCATGGTGTGACTTGTTTGGATTGTTGATCTATTAGAATTTTGAGAAGTGAGCTAGTAGAGTAAATTGCTGATGAATAGTTGTGATTCTGGAAAATGAATTTGAAATGCGTCTCTTCAAATGCGTAGCTAAAGCTTGACTTAATAACATGTGTTTATATAGAAATTGTTACTAAGGTAATTTAGTTTTCTTACTGGTCATAACTTGCCCATTTCGACTGCATTTGGAAGGAAAACAAAACGAGAGCATCATCCTGGGGCCTAGCTATTTAGAACTGAGGGCAGTCACTGTAAAAAAAAAAAAAAAAAAAAAAAAAAAAAAAAAAATTAAAAAAAATTGACCTTTACTTTCTGTAACTGTTTCAAAATGGTAAATGACCTGTATGTCTGTCTGAACAGTCAAAAGACCAATCACTGTTGTGTGTGTGTGTTTTTTGTTTTTGTTTTTTGTTTTTTTTTCCCCTCCCCCCCCTCCCCTCATCTTGCAGGCATACAGTTGTCCCATGTGGGCACCGCATTCTTACTTGTACCCCCTGCACCAGGCCTACTTAGCTGCTTGCAGAATGTACCCAAACATGTCCCTTCCTGTGTATCCGCACAACGCCTGGTTCCAGGAGGCTCCGCCGACGCAGAATGAAAATGAAACTAAACGAACAAACAGGCACTTTCCTGTTCAGAGCGAGGCCAGATCCAGTGGTCAAATCCCCCAGGTTGATAGATCTCCATCACTGCCCTTGATTATACCGACAGCTCATGTGTCAGAAAGTCAAGGACAGGTCTGTGTAGAACCAGAGAATGCAGTGCAAGCGCTTCATGCAAACTATGAGGAGTCCCTGAGAGGGAAAAATATGTTCCCACAGCCACCCTTTGGACACAATCACTTTCTAGGAGCTGTTCCAATAGCATCTCCTTTCTTTCCTCACTTTTGGTATGGGTACCCAGTTCAGGGTTTCATTGAAAATTCAGTAGCAAGACCAAATGTTGTCATCTCACCTGAGGACAAAGAAGCAACAGCTAGCACCTCTGCAAGCATGTATGTGGCTAAAGAATGCAGCCCTCCTGTTCCTGTCGTAAACTCTGTGGAACAGCTTCAGAAGACTCACAGCAGCAGCAGCTCAAACACTGTACCATTCCCTGTGGCAGGTGGAAGCGGTGAATGCAGCGCCCCAAAAGAAACTTCGGCTAGGGCACCTCAGCTGGAGCAAACTTGTCCTTCGGCTTCTCCTGCTAAGCAAAAACCAGCTGGGCAGCAAAATCGTTCTCTGCAGATGCAGGGGACTGAGAGGCAGCAAACAGCAGCGCCCAATACTCCGCCGCTGTCGGCAGAACCATCAAAAAACGAACTAAAAAATAGCATTCCCGGTCGTAAGGAGAAGACTGACAAAGGTAGAGATTCCAAGGGTGCTGGCAATCTGCAGACAGAAAGCAGGGCACAGAGAGCGAGGGAAGAGAGCTCTGAAGATGAGAGTGAAGTTTCAGATATGCTGAGAAGCGGTAGATCCAAGCAGTTTTATAACCAGACTTATGGAGGCAGAAGGCCTAGACTTGAGTGGGGTTATTCCAGCAGGGGAGGATACCAGTTCCAAAGAACCGAGGAAGCCTGGAAAGGACCCCCCAGCAGAAGCAGAGATGATGGCTACCAGTATCAGCGAAACTTTAGAGGAAGGCCGTACAGGAATGACAGGAGAAGGGCAACACTGGGAGATAATCAGAGAGGGCATCAAGCGTAGAATGAATGGATAATAGAAGACTTTAAAATACAAGAAGTAATTGGAAGTAGCAGTTTAAAAATCTTTGTTTTTAGTGAAGTTCAAGGATATGTTTTAACTTCTGGCGAGTAAAGACAAGGAGGATCTGAACTCCTAGCATATGTTTTTTGGGGGATTATTGTTTGGCTTAGTGTTTTTTCCTCAATGTCAAATTAGAAAAAAAAAATAGGTTTAGTGTTTGAAAATTATTTTTTTCCCCACAAAGGTTTGAGTTTGTGTTAGAGGATGGATATGTATGTTTACTAGAGTGAGAAATTATAGCATTTGACGTGATCTAGATTCTAAAATTGATAGTAACATTGCACCAAATATAACTGTATATTTTATCATACAATGCCTTAGTTCTGAACTGAGCTAAAGGAATTCTCAGCCTACTGCACTGTTGTCTTTGATATGCTTCCAACCCAAAGGCCTTTCATCTCAAAAAAAAAAAAAAAAAAAAAAAATCAAACTTGAATGTTTCTCTTCAGTGTGTTACACGTACGGCAGCCAGCTAACCCTGTGTCTTAGGTATGTTGTATATAGTTCTTTTCATATTCATAGGGTATATTTTTGAATTTTAAAAAGCATTTATTTGTTGAAATCAAAATCAAAAGACAAGCAGTCAAGAATAGCTGTGTATAAATTGGTAAGAATGGCTGTTTCCACCAAGAATTCTTAATACTGGTGTGACTAGAATGGTGCCTATGCCAACTGAATTACAAAGACAATAAAAATGTAGATGCTATGCATTTCCAAAATAATTCTGCATCTGTTATAATAGCAGAAGTTTTTTTAATGCCACTTTAACACTAATGCACTGACAAATCCTAGATATTTTGTGAGGAGAGATGCATAAAGTACATGTTACGTGTTTTTAAGTTTGTATGATGGAGCTACTGTTCAGTATTCTTTTGTTGTTGCACTGTTGATGCAAAGTTTGTTTTGCATGTACAACTCCTTGCTGGAACTACTTTTAAAAGCAAGATGGAGAGTCTCGGTGTGCTCTGCTCTTCCCTACAATTCAGAAGAAAGTGGCTTCTGCCTTATATTTTTACACTGTGTCAGAGTTCTGATGCTGTTTCTTCTGACCCCGATAATGATCTCCGCGGTGTTCCTGTTGCCTTTGCAGTTTGGACGTTCAGCTGTCCAAACTCGGAGAGTGCAGTGTGCACAGTATTCACTCAGCTCTGTTGCTCTGTAAAATTAACTGTTGTGTATATTTTTATATCTCTGTATATACTAGTAGAGGTGATGGTACACTTTCTTTCATGTCTGAGATTGAGGAAACCTGAGTTATGTGATTTCTTTTCAGATGCATGCCATGTATAAAACCCTACTTAAAATAAATGTTTGTGTTTTCACTTTATTATATTTATGTATTTGAAATTGTTGCAGTGACATGAAATGCATGTTTGGTGTTGATAGAGCCATTTGTAGAGAGCAGCGGAACTATAAACTATAGATAGGCAAGATGCGAACTAAACAGGGATGTAAACTGGATTTCTACTTCATAGTCAGAATAGTGGTAGGGGCTGTACTGTGGGTGGCTTTTTTTAAAATCGAAATAGTTTTCAGTATTCAAGATTTTGAAAGAGGCAATCTTTAGTTCTCAACCTGAAAAACTAAGCAAGTAGAGAGGGATTTAATAGTCAATACCATTGCGGTCCTCTGTTTATGTCTGCTACTTATGAAGACTTTCAAGTGTCGTCTTGGCATCTTGGGAGGTTCTAAACCGTAACTCTAGCTCTAGCCCAAATCTGTCCAGCGGTCACCAAAATAATCATTTGGTACTAGAGCAGGCATTTAATCACGAGCTTTGTTGTGAGAACAAAGGCAGTACATGGTCTACAGAAACTTTTGGGAAATAATGGAAAACGTAGGCATGGCAGTAACTGCTAAAGCCGTGCTGTTTTCGAATTACTTTTAAAAACTGACTTTAAGTATTCAAGCTGAGCTTAAACTCTGCCTTGCTATTCAAGGGCAGTTGAGGACTGAAATGAGCAGATCTAGTATTGTTTTTCACCTTTGCTGATTAAGTATGGTTTTCTCTGGTTTTGCTGAAAAACTTGTCGATTGATTAGCCAAACCCTTTACCTGGGGCAAGGTTGCAGGATCCCAGTGGTTAGTAGGGGACTACATGTAACATCTAGCATATAATGAACTGAGGTATACAGTTTCAGGTGTTTGCTAAAAAACATCTTTTCCCTTACCCTAATTAGGACTGATTAACAGAAGATGCAGAACTCAAGTCCAAAGGGATGTGTTACTTATCTGTATGACTTAAGTTTTAGTTGGTCTTTGGACGTTTTTGTCTAAACACAGGGTGGGGGTGGTATAAGGCTGCATTCATCACCTGTACTTCACGGAGTACTTCTCCTGGTGTAACAGAGGTGGACTTCTGTTGTCAGGTAGACAGGGCAGTGTATATATAAACACCTGATACTACCAAGGTTATAAAACACCAAACCACTGCCTTCTGTAACTTAACAGGCAAAAACGTAAATAAAGAGCAAAACTATAATGATTTTCACATGCTAATGCAGGCAAGACAAGCACTGTTGCGTGGAAAATACCCTTCCTTACTTTTAAGATACATAGCTGAAAGGGGTTTTACATGTCTGCACAACTTACTTGGAAGTGACCTCTTAAATACAGGTACTTTTCTCTCTGTCTCCTTGAAGGACCTTACATTGTATGGATAAGCAATTTTTTTATTTACCTCCCATTTTTGTCTACAGTAAGGATTAAAGCTTTTGGTTTAGGCAAAAGTAATTCCTGGAAAAACTTAATCTTTCTATTCAAAGATGATTGAATGGGTTAAAGGGAATGAGTTGGAAAAAACAGCCATTAACCTTTCTTTACTGGGGAGGTTTAAGTTAGAGAAGATTGAAAGGATTTCAGTGTTTTCTTTTATGACTTTATTTAATTGGTTTTTCTTCTGTAGCTAGGTCTGAGAAGATGCACAGGCACAGATGACTAAAAGTGTATCTTTCTATTATTTGTACTCCATCTTTTGTGTGTTCTTTTCTATAGGATGCAAAAAGGTGTACATGACTACATGATATAAATAAACACACTTCTGAATTAGTAGTGCAAAAGTTCTTGAGTTATGTCACAAGAGAGCTGTAAGTTAGGAGGATATTTATTTATGACACCCTCATCCAGAGAGATTCAACCTTTTTAAAACAGGAGTTGCTTCTGTAGCTTGACATTCTTGGTAGGCTTCCCTCTTAAATGCCAAACAGCTTCAAAGATTTTTAAAATGAGGAAGTTCAGTCAGTACTTGGTACATGAGTAGGATATATTGAAGTGAAAACCTCCCTTAAATTTTGAAAAATCAGGAGACTCATTTGTACAATTTCAAGGTGGTCTATTTCGAAATTATTACACTGAAAATAGGGCTGTGTCACCAAAATATAGAAAGTGGCAGTTTTACTTGGACTAGGATTTACACTGCTACTGGTCTCAGATGTTACACGCAGCAAGAGATTTTAAGCTCCAAATGATTAAGCGTTCTAAAACCTGATTGAGCCTTCTCATTGACACATGTTTAGGTTCCAATATGCATTTCTACATGCCAGTTACAAAGATGCTCCGATTCAGTATTTAGTCATCCAGGAAAAAGTAGTTTCCACTCTTCTTTTGTTCCACATCCTTGGGAAGACAAAGAATGTCAGTATTAGTTGAAGTAGCCTTTGGCAGACTTGAACATAGCTGAAATACAAGACACTTACCTAAACTCCTTTCTACTTTACTTATTCCTCTTACTACTCGTTTCACATACTGTTTTCCAGCACAGCAAAACTACCAGGTTAGTTTTTGTTCTGTAGCTTACTGTAAAACCTGGCTTTATATTGAACAGTCATGGCTTCGTCACGGTAAAGGTGTTTCTCTCTTACCTTGATGGAATTGAGTTTGTTTATTCTTGGTCTGTAATTGTTGGGGTCTCTTCTAAAAGTGATTTCGAGTTGAGATAAAAACTTATTCATTCCAGCCAAAAGAGTCTGTGGACTGCGAAGAGAGAAGAACATTCCAGCTACGTTTTCAGAAATTCTATACGATGCAGATTACAGACAGCTCACTCAGGTGCAGTAACACAAATGCGAGCTGTTTGATGTACCAGGATGGGCTACACTTTCAGACAAATTACATCTCAGGCAAGAAGTCGTAACTACTACTCTCATCTTTCAGCACTATCTCAGCATGGTGCTACAAGTCTTCAGACTGCTACCTCTACATGCTTTTTATTTTTTATCTATGTGTGCTGGAACACTTGGTTCTTTACATTTAAAGAAAAAGAGCGCTGCACCATTAGCAGGGTAAAACAAAGATCACAACATACACTGATGCTGAGAAAATGTTAAGTGATTGTGACTTCAAATAAGTTTGTTCTTAGAAGACTACCATCAAAACCAGGCTAGCAGCATGTAACACATGGCTAGACAGCCTTGTTTACTTCATTTGGCTCACATCAAATACGT
This sequence comes from Falco cherrug, assembly GCF_023634085.1. NCBI lineage: Eukaryota > Metazoa > Chordata > Aves > Falconiformes > Falconidae > Falco > Falco cherrug. Next base: position 14,421,904 of record NC_073697.1, on the reverse strand, counting down.
GGTAGTTACACTGGTCATAGATCATGTACCTTGTATGTTGCTGTGCAGACTTGCATGTGACAAGGTTTGCACGCAGGTTCAGTTAGTACACTGCTTTCTTTTAATACATCTGAAAGTTATTTTCATAAGCATAGTTTACAATTAGTCCTTTTTTCATTCCTTTCAATCGATACCACTTATTTGTTCTGTTCTGATAGTAACTTCATTGGTGTACAGCTGCATAAGGTTAGTTTAAGCCAGGAGCTGGTCTTGTTTTTGAGGGCTTGGTTACATTCCAACTATGCTCCAACTCCATCTAGGCAGCTTCCACGTGTGGGTCAGTCCTCACTTCAGAACAAAAGCCAGAACCCTTGGGACACTCTTGGATCAGTTCAAATGTGGCTTGAATTTCCACTGGCAGGGACGCTGTACTTCCTTATTTTTGTTGCTGCTTCTGATAATTTATTTCTTTCTATGTTGCCCTTCTTTATCTTGCTTACTAATCCAAACAAATCTCTTACCTGTTTGCAAGTGTATTCTTGGAAGGAATGCCATCAAAAACAATCACACGATCAGCAAGATATGTAGCCATGATAAAATCATGTTCTACCACAAAAGCTGTTTTTTTAGCATGGAGAATGAAACTGAAATAGAAATAAAAAGAGCGCTGAATGTAAACTTTTTGTGAAAGTACTGAAAATTTCAGGTTTTTTTCCCCATCGTGTATACTTTACCGTTTAATGACTCTAGCAGCCATTAGACGTTGTTCAGAGTCCAAATACGCCGAAGGTTCGTCAATTAGGTAGACGTCTGCAGGTTTACCAAGACACAGAGCTAATGCAACGCGCTGCAACTCACCACCAGACAATGTCTGAACCTGCCGGGGTGGGAGGAATAAGGCTGTATTTAGTTCAGGTACAGGTAGAGAATTGAAGAAAAGTTAGGATGTTGTCTCAGGCCGTTAATACCTCCTGGTCAATGATGTTTTCTATTTGAAGGGGTTTCATTACATCAGTTACAAACTGGGGGTGGGTATAGGCATCTCTAATCTTCTCATGCAGCAGCTGCCGGACACTTCCCTATTGGAAGAAAAACATTGCCACTCACTTTTATGTACCGCGCCACAGGAAAACAAGAAGAAATACAATTAGTGGAGCTTTTTGTTCCAGGCATAAAGAAATTCTACCCGTGTACTACGAACATGCTTTTTGTAGGAAACAATACTTAATAAACAAGGTTTGAACGTACTGTAGATTTAGGACTGATCTTCTGTGGTTTGTAGCTGACATTTAAAACTGGGACCTCACCTAAAAAGAAGATAAAATTTTATCATGAAAACAAAAGCCTTTCCAGGATCTTTAAAACGGGTTTCAGCTAAGCTTTGAAGCACTACCTCCTTCATCAGGTGTAAGTCTTCCTGCAAGCATCCGGATAAACGTAGTTTTGCCAGTTCCTAAAATAAAATGCAAGTTACATGTTACTTCAGACTTTTTAGCAACTTGGACCTCTAACAATTAAGTCACTGATACAAAAAAAGACTTAATAAAGAATTTATTTTAAAATTAGACTGCTTTGAGAATTCCTGTACTCACTTCCAGCAAGCAATACTCATTATTACTTGCTTTTCCAAATGGAAGAGACATCTAAAGCTACAACAGCCTAGACATCTGGCTAAGCTCACCAGGTCCATCTCTGTTGGCTCACCCTGCCAATCTTAAGTTCTTAAAATGAGGTAACAGAGAAACACAATGGCGTGAACATTCGATAACTTCAAGTTCCCACTGTTCAGAGACCGAGCTCATGGTGGGGTATCTTCACTAGGAAACCAGCAGTTCGACCTGCCTCAAACCCAGTGGTTTTGAAGCCTGGCCCCCAGACAGCAAAAGGGCTTTAGGAGAATGTTTAGGGCTGCAGGAACAGCTTCAAACGAGAATTGCACTTACCGTTTTCCCCCAGCATCACCATAATTTCAGAATCCGTGAATTCTCCAGCTACTATGGATAGTTCAAATTCTCCCATCTTTTTTTTCATTCCTGGATATTTGTACATACACATCTTTTTAACTTCTTCTTCATTAGCTGTCTCAGCCACTTTAAATACCAGAGATGCATCTCGAAACCTTAGATTCTCTGTTGGAACATAGCCATCTAAGAAAATGTTTATGCCTATGAAGGAGGGAAAAAATATAATTAAAAAGAAGTCTACAATAAAGCAAGACAAGACGAATTTCAGTTCTTGGCTGTAAATTCCAATTAGATAAGGAGAACACTGGATTTTAAATGGCAAGTTAAAAAAGGCAACACAACCTCCTAATGGAAAGTGTGTACATTATGCAAATTGGATGAAGAAAAAATCTTACTAAAATTACAGCAAGGCTATAGAAGCTTTTCCTGAAATCCTAGTATTAGTAAAGTGCGTAGGGTTTAAAGAAACTACTGCTGTTGGACCCATTCTCACAAAAACAGTTATTACTGACTCTCTGTGCTTCAAGTGTGGTCAATTCAGTCGAATGCTACATATCTCTGTACTGTACTAAATCTCTGCTATACTTTTCTCTACTATTTATAGGGTCTTTTGTGAAACTCCACTATTTACAAAACACCTGCAAGTATAAAAATAATGTCCATAGTGAGAGGCAAAGGGCATTTCACAATTAAGACTTCTGGGCTGAGTTATAAATTTAGGATCACAGCAACCAGAGATTTTGCACGAAATAAAAAAGTGGTTTTTTAGTTACTGAACTGTAACAGTAAAAAGACATCATGTTCACATGACAACTAGCATTTTAGCACCTTTTCTTTTTTCCTTCCATAGAATTCTTTTGGTACATTTTAGAAGAGACAGATTTAAGAATTACCTTCTCTTACGCTGAAAGGCATAGTAACGACACCGTAAGCACTTGGCACACCATACAGGCAGCAGATAAAGTCAGAGAGATAATCTAACACACTTAGATCATGCTCTACAACAATAATGTACCTGAAAAATAGAGCCAGAGAGATGCTTTGATACTTCAATACGACACATTTTTTTCTTACTCTAGACTTGCATAATCAAAAGTTATCAACATGGTTTTCATTTAATATGGTTTCTTAGCTTTACACTAAATAAGAACAGAGTTCAAATCTCTGATCTGCTTTTTTTTTTTTTAAACTGTACAATAAACAGACATTGTGAATGACAAGGTGAGAGTCCATCTTCAGTGTAATCTGGCAGCTTTTTTATGTACAGTAAGTGGAAGGATATTGACTGATTAGAGCAAAAAAATTCTTACCACATTTTAAGAAAAAAAAAAAAAAAATCTTTGTGAGAAGGGGATGGAACAGCAACATTCAGGTGAAAAATAACCACCTGCACTTTCACATCCTTATTACAAAATGCCGGAATAGTACAGAAATGATAGGAAATAAGTTTCCAAAATGCAAAGGAATAGAATATTATGGACTTAGAATATTTAAAACATGTATTACTCTACCATACTGAGAAGTCAGCATTTCTAGGGAAAGGGACTGGATGTTTCCTCCCTCTGTAAACAGTCACCTATTATTACAGTCTAGCAAGACATTTAAAGTTTGTACTTACCTGTCAGGGTTTATTAGGGATCGAATAGTAATGGCAGCCTTCAAGCGCTGCTTGACATCCAGGTAGCTAGAAGGTTCATCAAACATGAAGCTAGCCCCAAAAGAAAGAATTAAGTCTTGGTGAATGCAGGCTTTTAGTTATTTCAACCTAATACTAACATTTCAAACATTAAATAATCATTATTTATAATGAGAAAAAGGGACAAAGAATGAGAATTATGTACTGACATCTGTCCTGAACCTCTGATGACTGTCACTTGAAATTGTTAAAAGATTCAAGTTAAGTATTATTTTGCCAAAAGCTCCGACAGTTACCAAATATTACGAGAAATCAGCAATCTATTAGGAATCCCATGCATTCAGTTCTGATTCGGCTTAAATTTAACATGAACTAAAAAGTGCAAAAATGCTTAAGGAGACTGAAAGAAGAACATCTTCCAAAAGAGAAAAACGAAATAACAAAGCAAACAAGAAAATCCACCAAAACCTGCACCAACCAAAAAACCCTCAGCCAAACAAAAAACCCACAACCCAAACAACAGAAAAAAAAAAAATCATGACATTCATAGAAACCAAAACCCAAACCCCTCCAACTTTTCTGATCTTGCTTTCTTGGTTCCAAGGAGTCAGGAAACACCATGGACTACACAGTAATTTCCTGGTTGCAAGACAGGAGAAGAGGGACACAAGTTGTCAGAAGCGGGGAAGCATCTGTTCATTTCTTATTCAGAGAGGCAACTGAGGTACACTGTCAAACTGAATACGTTTATGTGGGATTAGGGAAAAGGTTAGGAAGTTGTGATGCTGAAATTTAACACTGGCCTCTGAAATTAGCTATTTCCAGCCAGATGAATTAAAAGTATAAAAAATCCAGAGCTTATATATAGAGTAAATGTGGATCTTGGCTGCACAGTTGGTCAAAAATATTTATTTTTCAAAATTATTTTTAAAAAATTATTTCAAACAAGTGTTATTTCTAACAATAAATGTGGATTAGAGGACCATATTCTGAGACAGATTACTAGAAGCAGTGTGTAACAGAAGTATATTAAACATACATATCAGCCTTCTGAATGCAAACAACCGCACAAGCAAATCTCTGAAGTTCTCCTCCTGAAAGGTCCTCAACATTTCTTTCTTTCAGATGGGTTAAGTCTGCAAATAAGTGGTTAATTTTAGATATGTTATAACCAACACAACAGTTCAATTTTTATTACCTACAGAAACATGTATAATCACAGCAGACATCCTACACAGAGGAAAAAACAGAAAGTAGTAAAATAAGTGTTCAGTTTATATAGAAGGATCATCATGCTATTTGTACGTCACAGCAAGTTACAGCTTCTCTGCAGCAGTAGCTGATTAATTGGTACGGCTGCTACTTATAATGCAGGAGGAGTACATTTCTATTTGTTTTTCCACCAAATATTTGGTAAAGATTTCTGGCCCTAAAAGGAAATTATACCAGTTTTAAAAGTGTTTCAATAGACCTGGCTGAAGAGTTCTGATTTTCGGGAAAACCAACTCCCCCCCAGGTGTTACAGCAAAGGGGTTAAGCCTGTAATTTCTCATCATCTTTATGAACAGCAAATTTCAAGTATACACTGTTTCACTGGTAAGTTAAGCGAGACTCAAAGACCATGTTTCCTAGTGCTACAATGCAGCCCCCACCTTCACCACCCAGATCTACCAAAAAGAACCCTGTTAATTTAGCAACACCTACATTAACACCTAAATTTCACAACAACTGAATTCAAAACATTACTGTTATATATATATATAAATACAAAAAATTACTGGGGCTAGACTATGCAAAAATTGTTCTTTTTAACTGCATTACTCTCAGAAGTCAGTATTACTCCCGTTATAATTAGTTCTATACAGGGCTTTTTGTGGGGGAAGAAAAAGTTTTTTGTACTTCGGTATTTTCTATATGCAATGGCTCCCAAAAGAGGGGATGCTAAGATTTTGCCAGAGTTGTAAGCAAGCAAGCAAAAGCAAAGCGGCAGATGGTAACTGGAATTTTTCCAGATTTAAAAATAAACACTTTCTACCATGACACAAAAACTGCATTAGATTCTGTTAACTAGCATGTATCAATTAGTTTGCCTTTGCCACTTGAAAGTATTACTTACATTAGTTCAGATATGCTTACAGCAAGCCCTAGACTTTAAAAAATACCTTTTTTTTCTCTATTTTTTTTTAAACTGGTGTAATTTAAATCTACCGTCACATTAGTAGTAACTTTATTTTGTTCAGTATATATGAATTTCTTACATGCTTTGAAGTTTGACTTCACAAAAATCACTTACCAAGTTGCTGACATACAACAGTTTGTGTCTTAGTTTCATCCTTCCTATCCAGAATTGATCCCACTGTTCCCTGCATGATAAATAACAAAAACCCCCACCAAAACAGTATTTCAACATTATAAATTTCAGACAGTAGTGGATTTTTGACATTGAATTATGTTGCTAAATAAAATCTTTAAACACAAGAGAAGTATTCCAGGAGAAGCTCCCAGCCTTCTTAGCTCATGAAATTTCTTACCTTTGCAGCTTTAGGGATCTGGTCCACGTACTGAGGTTTAATGATAGCTTTCAGGTCATCTTCCAGGATCTTGGTAAAATAATTTTGTAATTCAGATCCTCGGAAATAAGTCAAAATTTCTTGCCAGTCAGGTGGATCCTGTGAAAAAGAAAGCCTGTGTTTACTTATACCGTTCTAAAAAAAAAAAAAAAAAAAAATCATAAAAAAAATTTTTAAAATTCTGATCTATTTAGTTACCAAACTGTTATGTTGCCTCTGCAAAGTTTCCATTTAAAAAAAAAAATATATAGAGGAAAAATTGTAAACTTGCAAATTGAAGGGGTAGAATGAGATTTTTTTCTCCAGGTGTCACTAGCTCCTTCAAGAAAAAGGATTTTTAATTTGCACCTAGGACATCCAAAACTGTCCTTAAGACACTTAAGAAGCTACGAGTGAAACTACTTCATGGAGAAAATGATAGCATGGATTAGTTTAACTGCACTTACTAGTGATCTGATCCAGCTAATCCAAAGGAAGATCGTTGGACTGATAAAATCAGCTTGCACAAACAACTCAATAAAATTTGGTCACTTTCTCTGCTTCTAGCAAACTTCATTCCAAGGAAACAGAAGAAGATAAAGGAAAAATGACAGGAAAAAAAACCAAACCAAACAAAACCAAAAAGGGAACTTTTCAGAGCAATCAGCCAAGAAAAAGTCCCAACTTGTACAGTTTTGTTGTACACAGAGTACTACTCTGAATGGTGCAGAGTTAATTGTTTTGATGGTAAACAGCACGGAAACAGAGCGACACAGCCGTATTTCCAAACCAAGCAAATACACAGAGGAACTGCTTGGTAAGTTTTAGAGCAGAAGCAACATGGAAGATTCGATTCATACCATGTGTTTCTGTGATCATATTGATTTGGCTCTTCACAGGGAAGTCTGATTTTGGAAGCATGGTAATTCAATTAAGAACACATTCAGAAAGTCAAAAGTTTTGCTATTTCTGCAATACTACCACCTGAAACAAGAAGTCCACAAAATAATATAAAGCAAACTTGAAAGAAAGTGGAAAATGTAGCTGGGAAATTATTATTTCTTTGTAGTTTTAAGTGGCAGCCATGAAATTAATAATTTATGAAAATGTTACCCTTTCAGCTAAAGAAACTGATGAACAAATTTTGAACACACTTGTTCCTACAAGTCCTTATTGAAGGACAAAAGTAAGCATCAGAATTCAATTGTCACCATGTAATTTGAAGGTGAGAAGGTGATAATTGAAATACTGTCTGATAAGAAGAGTCACAATAGTTACAATTTAAGTCTTTTCTCTAATATTCCCTCTTTGGAGTAGTGCTGGGCAAACAAACGCTATAAGCTATTTTGCCTGCTGGCTGCACAGTTCAACTTTGTGTAAATACATAGGAAAATGGGTTATGATCTCCCTTGAAGACCACCAGATTACAAGTTTTTTTATGCCTAGAAAAAATACATCAAAATTTCTAAGCAACTCTCAACATGAAAGAACTGAAGATTTTCAGAACTCGGTATTAAAATGTACAGTGGGAAATACCTTCAACAACAACTTATGATAACAACGTATTTTTTAAGAGATCATCTTCAAAAGAATCAAAGATAAAAAAGCCCAAGAGATCACAAGGATACATGATAAGCGTTCAGACACTAGAGCTGTTCAGATAAAAACGTTGAAGAAAATCCAAAACTTCAGCTACAAAAATCCCTTGAGGAGGAACAGGTAAATTGTGCCGGGGAAAAAACCTGACATTTTAAAAGACTGGTATAAAAAACAACCCCACCCTTAAGCGGGACTTACAGACAGAAACCTACCTCTGATATTTATCTTTAATGAGTTACAATTATAATTAGAATCCTTATCTTTCTTGAAAGTTCTACAGAATTTGCAAAAAAGCCTTTGTTAGCATCCTTCTACTATCGTTTCGTGTGGAATACGTCATTGGCTGTTAATAGGGAAAGCGCCAATGTCTTCGCAAATTCTATGGCATTCACAAATAATGAAAATTCAGTGAAAAAATATACAGCTATCTGTAACGCCAACTGTAGTTTATTGCTGATACATACATCGTATTTTCCAAGATTTGGCTTCTGTTTTCCTGCTAAAATTTTCAAGGCAGTTGATTTTCCAATACCATTGGTTCCAACCAATCCCAGTACTTCACCTGGACGAGGGATAGGCAACCTGTACACAACAGCGATAACTCTGGATTATATTAATGCCATCAGACACCAACACTTGGTGGTAAAGTAAATGTTACAACCTGTTTTAAGACTCTCTGTTTATTTCCGCCTACTTTGTTAACTTGCCAGTATATAATTCAAATTAAATCAATAGTCCTTAAAAGTAGAAGATCACAGAAAGACTTAAGAGCAGTCTGTTCCTTAAACAGGAGCTCTGTAAAATGAACACTCAGGTTTAATTGAATTTTAAGACTTTTTAATAAGAAAAAAGTAATTAACATTCAAAAAGAAGCTACTGAAGTAACAACCAAGAGCTCCTTGATGTGCACTATGCCTCCTTGATGTGCACTATGTTTAGACTATCAAAAATTTGAATGTTTTGTCTCTTTTATGTTGATTTGAAAAATAAAATACCTGTGAAGTTTGAAGGCATTGGCACAATATCTGTGTGTTGTTTCTTTCTCCAGGTTGCTAGGTAAGTTAACAATTGACAAGGCTCCAAAAGGACATTTCTGTAATCGAAAGAAATTTATCCATTACTGGTGTACATGAACAACTTATTAACAAAATTCAATGTTCTGCAAAGCCCCCAGCTGTGGATTTAAATATTTTTAAAAGAACTTTTACCAGATTACTTCCTTTGCATTTAGACAATCAACTTTCCAAAGAAGTTCTACGCCACAGTTTTCAAATAAATAGTTAGCAATTTAGACTATCAGCCTACAATACCAATAAGGCATGCTGCATATATTCTCTAGCTCTTTTACAAAAACATCCTTCTATTGCTAGGTGTCTACAGCCACAAACAAAACCTAACAAAAGCCACAAACAAAAAGTTACAACCCACACCCTGCAACCCAACCAGGTTCACCAAGCTGACACAGTATTTGACGTTCTATAAACAGTAATAATTAACAATGTCTGATTATTCAGGGAAACAAAATTGCTTTTTGAAGCTACAGTATGCATTAATAAATACAACAGCAAAATAAGGAAACTGTATCACTTTAAAAAGAGCACTCTTACCTTGATGCATATACCACAACCAATACAAAGTGTTTCTGAGATCCACGCTATTTTGCTCTGTGATGTGACTTCTATGCAGAGTTTGCCTGGTGAAAAACGGTAAGATTAATTCAAGAACGTTTCTGATTAATCAGAATTCTTGCCAGTACTACTAAATTCCAGAGGAACATGTAACTGATTTATGTTCACTGAAGCTTCAGATCATCCAAAGAACTGAAGAGTGGCATTATTACTACAAATTGTTCATGCTTTCAGTGATACTTTAAAGGCTTTATGAAATGAAGTATGAATGATAAACAAAACCCTAGCAACTATAAAAACCTAGTTCCTTCTAGTAGAAAAGGAGTCCTCAGACTACGGCCTGTGGGCTGGATACGGCCCCCCAGGGTCCTCAATCTGGCCCCCGGTATTTACAGACCCCTCCTGCCGGGGGTTGGGGGGAAACCAAGCAGCCGCAGATGACTGCCTGCCACTTCATCCCCACGCCGGCCCCCTGGTTAAAAAGTTTGAGGACCCCTGTAGTAGAACATTATTTAAAAATTCTCCAACTTCTTAAATACTTTGTTAAATCACATCTCTTACCCATTCGAACCACAGGACAACTCTTCTTGCATTCCTGACGGCATTTCTTTGGCTTACACTTGTCATGGTTGACAATAGCAATTCTTGTTAATTTGTCTGCCATAATGCACAATTTCGGGTTAAACACCAATTCTGAGGAGTAGTGGGAATCTTCCAGATCTTAAGGAAAAAAAAATTCCAAAAGATACCATAATTACTGACAGCACAGAGAAGAACATACGTATCTGAAGTTATTGCTAGTAGAGTTCAGAAATGAAAAAAGCAAAAATTATTTGATTTTTCCCTCTCTTTTAAGCAACATGGCAAACAGGGCAAAGTCTCAGATACAAGCAGTAAGGGTGCTGATGTGTAAACAATGGCACATATCTTTAACATCAGCTTTCTATTTCATTACTGTTTCTCTGCTGTAAAAAAAACCTGTGATTATATGTGAGAATGTATTTGTTTCCAAGAAAAGCATGTCACAGTAAGAACAGAAGAATGTATACAAATTCCAGTTTCACAAGCTGCCTTGTATAAAGTAACTTTGTTCATGCTACAGCGTCTGGTCAAGTCAAGTTGTGACTGCAACTATTACTCCAAGAATCTGATCATAATATTTTTTCAAACTGTATGCCAATATTCTATATTAAATGATTAAAATACTGTAAAATTTAAGCTAGCTTTCAAAGTGAAGATTTGTAGTTGCATATAGAAAAGTAATCCAAGCAACGTGAACCAACATACATGACGTTTCATTCTTTTATCTTAAGCTCTATTAGTATTTGAATAACTACACTTACATTCTACATTTCCTAACATGGCACCAATAACTATAATATATCCCAATAAAAATAAGCAAGATTCTTAATAAAATTACTTTATTTTTAGAACAGAAAGGTCTTGGAGCACTAGACTAAACATTCCTGAAATAAAAAATAAATGCACTCAAGTGAAATCACTACTTGTATGCCTCTACATAACTGTCTCTTCTCTTGCTTAGGTATTTATAATGCCCATTGGCAAGCACTGGACCGTACTGGGAATTTATGTCAACAATTGCAGCAGAGGGCAGGGAAGGATGAAGAATTTTAAATTTAACTCTTGATTTAAAAAAAAGATGGAATGTATCTAAAATTGCATTTATATTTACACAAAGTACTGAGAATAACAATAATAATGATTTTAACTTCCTATGAGCAACACACACCTAAGGACAACTCTTTCTACTTGCTTCCGCTGCAGAAGAACAAGCCCACTGAATTATGAGGCGCTCAAAGTTTACAAGTGATTACAAATGACAAACAGATTATTTATTTTTTTTTTAGGTCTAAAGAAAGACCATAAACAAAGTACAAAGCATTTCCAGTTCAGCACTGCTAAATAAAGTGATAGCAGCCCTACAGACGATGCCAATTCAAAAACATTGCAATTCAATGCAATACGTATCAGTAGTTCAAAGACATAACTGGGAAGGAGTCTTGAAATACTTCAGGTTTCCACATGGCCCACACGTGCGCTTCCTTCCAAGAAAAGGATTCCAACATTTCTTATTAAAGAAAGCATTTCCTGCTGGATGTCCAGTTCATCTTTGCTACACCAAACTAAAGTATGCTGCAGTGGTTTAGAGACTATTTACTACATACAGCTATTATACGAAGAAAGGCTGTGACTTCCAATCTCCTGAAAGAAGCAAGAATAAAACAGGTGCACGGCACATTTATCACGTTAAAACTCCATTCTTCTCTAAACACACCAGTGAATTTTAGATAGAAGGAATCCTACAGATACTACTGTAATATGAAGGAAAGGAAGAGACTGGCATCCAACAAGGAGCAATGGTCAGAAATGAAGAGGTTATTGTATCTTTAAATCCATTATTACCATAATTATGAATATTTTAAGTAGTTCCTTTTGAAGGTGGTAGTCTTATTTCTCTTTTCAACGTCCAAAGAGTTTTTAAATCAATGTCTAAAATATATTCTTCACCAGATATAAATGAATGTAATTATTTGTCATGCTGCCAACCAACCTTATTGTGGCACTTTTTACTTGTAACATTTTTTTTTCTTTCATCTTTTAACATTTCCTAAGCCCAAGTGTCCTAATAACATAGTTGATGTTTTCAAGTAAATGATTTTTTTAAAAAAAGTATTTTTAAAAGTGATTTTACAGTTCTGTACCAACAGACCAGATTGACAAAGTAGGGCTGAACATTGCAATTACATCCATAGACCAGACCAACAGGAATGGAATAACGGGTTTGCAATTCTCACTTTAATACATTTTTCTTACATAAGACAACAAGAAACCGAAAGTCTTATCCTTAAAAACTACAAGGATCTTTGAGTCAGGGTAACTTTCTAGGAGATAGATACTGGATTTTGTTAGTGCTTCAAATAAAGACACATTCTTTAGGAATATATCCCTGTGCTTTTAAAAGTCCTGTTCACAGTGCATAGAGTATTTGGGGGTGAATCACTCGCTCTCCCTTTGGTTTTCCAAGGCAAGTGCCCAATCTGGGTCCGCCCTTGCTCCAACAATGCCTTTGTGGCCGAGTATGAGCAGCCAGACCACACTGCTTTTCTTTCTGGCAGGGTTCTCTTATCTTAGCTCTAACTGGTACGTATGCTACTTCTATGCGTTACAAAAGCGAGACAAAGACAAAGCTGCCACACTTGAGGAGCTTACCTCTGCTATCCAACCTCCCAAACCTCTGGTTTGAGGTTACCGCCTGAGCAGTGCCGGCAGCAGATGGGACAAACTCTCCCCTCGGCCACCCACCCACCCTCGCGTTTGGCTTAAAGCATCAAAGCAGGAAAATGGGATGGGGGTTGCTCTAAAAGACCAAATCAAATATGGCTTGAAACAACTAGTTTTTGCCACCTACCTCCGCAAGCTTTCCACCTAGTCTCAGTGGGATAATTAGACTGAAGTCTACACTACTACCCATTGCTGAATCAAGTCATGGTTGGTAAGTAATAAAACAAGTCTAAGATTCTTTTTTCTTTTTCCTTCTAACTTATTTATAAGGGAAAAAGCCCATTTGTGGTGAAGAGTTTTGAAGGGGCCACAGAGGCAAGTACTCTAAGCACTCAAAAGTGTGGGGAGGGGACGAGACTAGAACTAATGAACCAGCATGGAGACATACACTCATGCCCCCCGGTCCCATCTACAAGATGGAAATGTAAGTTTATCCAAAACTCTCCAGCGGTCTTAAACCATTTTCAGAAAAAAAATAAATAAATACTTGTGACTTCCGTCACTTTGGCAATATTTCCAGGACTGTCCGGAAGTCTGTGATGATAATGGTCCACAAGAAAGAAAAATAAATTTCTACTTAGAAATGACAGTTTAGAGCAAATTAAACACTGTCCAAAACCAGACGGGACTCAAATTACATATTTATATGCAGTCACTTTGCTGGCATTTAACATACCAAACAGGATCTACTGACTTCAGGATGCAGACAGCAGAAATCTCAATACACTGAACACAGCTCAGCAACACATACAATATACATATGATACAATACAGCATAGCAGTTGTTAAGTGTAGTCAGCAGTTTAAGGGCAAGAGAAACTGGTATTCAGAAGCTGTATTTCTCCTTTCCAAATCAAGAAGAACAGGACAAAAACCAAAGTAAAAAAACATTAATTTTTTTATTAACTACAAGAGTAAAGTGTTATTTTTGAATCAGTGGCTTATGATGGAGTGACATGAGAAAATCTTTCCACAACAACAGACCGATGACACAGGTGAAAGAATGAGAAGGAATAAGAACTGCTAGCAAATAAAACAAAATAAAAAAAAAATTCTAAAAAACTTGACAGTAGTACTGAAGCCAAAAGCTGCCCATTAAGTCCAATTATAACACTTAATACAAACACTAAAACATGTCTAAAAACAAGACACAAAATATGTTGTCACAAGCATTTAAAGTCAGCATTCTTAGGCTTTCTGACACAACTGCTGCTCTCTGTGACAAACCAGAAGGAAAAAAAAAGAAGGCACATAAGACAACCTTGCTACCCATCACAAAAGGAAACAGTAATATACAATCTATAGAGCAAATGCAATGTATTAAGAACATTTATTACTTTCACAGGCTTTAGAGTTACATTAGAATTTACTAAGTCCAGTCAACTACGACCATGAAGGACCTGTAATTGCATTGAATTATTCAGACATAAAGAAACATTAAAAGAAACAAGTAAACGAAGACTGAAACATAACCAGAGACAATTCACCTAAATGATGTGAAAGCAAGATCCAAGTTCAGAACTGAGCCATACCTTAGTTAACTTGCAGAAAAACAGGTAACATTTTATTAAATTACATTTCATCAGACCTCAAAGGTAAATGCTGTGGAATGAAGTGAGGATGTGCAGCATTTCCACTTTCCTCTGAAAAGCATTAAGCTCAAAAATTATCTCTCAGTGCATTGCTAACGGACTACATAGGGTCACTCCATAACAAGAAAATCAAGAATTAGAATACCCAAAGAAAATTTAAATGAAAGACAAAGTGCAGGTTTTCAAATATGCAATATGGGAGATTACTAAACTTCTAAGAGCCAAAGCAGAAATAATCATAAATGCTACGGGCCCAAACAAAATCTACTAAGAATTAAGAACCAGGCTGTGCTTAAGGTTTTGGCGTTTGTTTGAGAAACTGAGGCAACGTCCAATAAGTTTAAACAAGCCCCGAACCTCCTCACTGTATTTAACTCATTATATTACTCATAAGGCACAACATGAATATGAAAATAAATACGTTAACGTGAAAAGCATATGGTCAAATATACTGACGCAGCATAACGAGCGGGTGTGTTTCGCTGGTGCTGCACAGCGTTAATTACCACTCAACCTTTAATATTTCCTTTTAACATGAAGCAAAGCGCATGAGAATAAACCCATAAATCAGCACGAAAACTGCAGAGACATTTGACGACCCACTTGCTCAGGAAACCTGAGCAAAGAAACAAATCACAAGCGGAAAACGGCCCCGGAAAGCGGCAGATGACCCAGCCGAGTGCACCCTGAGGGGCCACGGCCGCGCTCCAGCAGGGGCTTGTCTGCCGGGGCCTCCGGCCTTCGCACCCGTCCGGTACCAAGCAGCCTCACCCGTTACCTCAGCATGCTGCCAGAAGCATCACCTCACCCCCGAGCCGGCACACGGGTAGTAACTTTCCCCAGAGTAGGGCAAAACACGGCTTTCCCCCCTCTCCAGAAGAGGTACTCCCCTGCTTGCACAGCAGAAAGCCGCCCCCCCGGCCCCGGCCGCGCCAGCAGCCCTGGAGGGCTCCGGGCAGGGGGCGACGCCCGGGGCACGCCTCCCTTCGCCCCGGCACACGGCGCGGACAGCCGCCACAAACGCGGGGCCCAGCAGGTGAGGGGCGGCCCGCCGCGAGGGCCAGCTGCCTGTGCGGAGCGGGAGTGCCGGCCCGGGCGGGGGCGGCCTCCCACCCCCCGCGGGCCCATCCTCCTGCCCGCGCCGGCAGCGAGCCCCGGGGCAGCGGGGCGGGCGGCCCGGCTCCCCCTGGGCGTGGGGAACGGCTTCAGGGCAGCCCGGCGCTACCGCCTGCCGGCCCGGGAGCAGCCGGCCCTGACGCCCGGGCGAGGGGCGGCCACACGGCCTCGCTCCCGCGGGGTGTGGGGGGAGCCCCAGGCCCCGGCGGGGGGCCGAGCCCGGCGGCGGGGCAGGGCCGGCAGCACGGGAAGCCGGCGGCGGCTCCCGGCAGGGAAAAAGGGCCCCTTCCCTACCCGCCTCCCTCCCGTGCGAGAACGCCGGTATCCCCCCACCCGCCTCGCCGGAGACCGCTTACCGGGAGACGGGGGAGAGAGCGAGGCGCCCCCGCACCCCGGGCCGGGCCACAGCGGGGAACCGCCTCCCCTGTCCCGCGGGCCGGCACGCAACGTGCTCCCGCCGCTGCCACCCGGCCAAGATGGCCGCCGCCCCCGCAGGGAGGGGCCTGGGCGCGCACCATAGAGAAGACGGGAGGGAAGGGAGGCTCACCATAGAGAGAAGGGGCCCGTTCGGAGAGAGAGCGGCGCCTCCCGCCGCGGGGCGGGATCAGCCCGCGCGCGCTGGGGATGTGACGGTTGGTGACGCCGCGTCCGGGTGACGCCGCGGGAAGAGGCGCGTTACGCGCGAGGTGCGTCTCGGCAGCCCACCCTCGACCCGCAGCGCTCCCTGCGGGGACAGCGGGCCGCTACGGGCCGCACCGGTTCCGCGCTGAGGGGAACCCCCGGGGGTCAGCGGGCTCCGCCACTCCTCACCGGCTGCGCGCGGGCTCATCCCCCACCCCCCACGCCGTTCTCTTTTAAACGGGGCTCGTGCGGGGTTCTGCGCGTGCGCGGCGGGAGCCAGTCCGGTAGCTCCTTGGCGGGCTGCGGGCCCTGGTGAAGGTGACGGGTCCTGCCCGCGCTGAGGTGATCCCCCGCGCTGAGGTGCCCGCCCTGCTGCCCCTCTGCCGCCCCCTCACCCACCGCAGCGGCTTCGAGGATCAGGTGGGGACGTTGCTCCGTACCGACCCGGGGGACGGGGTGGGGAGGGAGGAGATGGAGGACGGCGGCGACCGTAGCTTGTAGCCGACCCTCAGCCGGTGACGGGGACCGGGCCGGGGGTGAGGTGGAGGGGGTGCGTCTTCTCCCGCGCCTCGCCTCCAGGTGTCAGGCCAGCCGCGGGAGCTGGTCGTGCCCGGGCAGAAGCGGAGCGCCGCTGGCTCGGGTGGGCGGCTGGGGGCTGCTTAATCGGGTACCTCCTCCGGGTGCCTCCCTCAGCGACTCCCCCCAGCTGTGAGAGGGGAGCGTGATCTGGTGATTAAGCACAACCGATGTATTTCGTGAGTAGGTGGTGTTGATTTATTTCCAGTACTTAAGTGTTTTGTGGGCTTGGGAGGTGGGGCCACAGTACAGTGTTGTAAAGCTAATCAATGGTACTTAAATTCGCAATTGAAAGCCCTATAAAGAGGTCGTAGGGGGAAGGCTACCAAGGAGCTTGAGTGAAAGCAGCTTGGTTTGTTAAACTGACTTCATCCTCTGGTTGCAGTGTTTTTCCAAGGCTGCTTTTACTTGCATAAGCACTTGTAAAGAAGTGCTTGCATCCTTTACAGAACAGCTTATATCCCTACTAGGTACTTTTAGAAGCCTGGGCTTGTACAAAAATACATTTGTAAAAAATGTATTCGTTTAGATTGATTAGGGATATATGTATAAAACTGGTAATGTACTTCTCTTGTGCCGTTGCTCTGATTACCTTGTTTTTAGTGAAATATACTTGTGACAGTGAAGGACTTAAGGTAATTTTCACTGATAGGCTTAAAGCAATATACTGAAGGCAGAGTAAAAGTAATAGGTATTTAAAATTGCATTGAGAGCATAATATGAGAGATCAAATGTACAGGTGAGCTAGTTGTTGAAATAGGTTGCTACTGAACGCACACTATCATTGTTAAATATTAATTAAATCTTAGTAATTTCGATGTTCAATGTTACTGTTCAATCTTCCACCTGGATAAAACCCAGGAAGCATAGTAAGAGACTAGTTTCCAGATATATCTTGAGATCTTTAAAAGCTTTAAACCAACAAGGGGCCATCCAAAGAAAATCAGAGCTTGTGAGGGAAAATGAGTAATGTAAGGATGAAAATCAGAGAATCCTTAGGTTTGAAAAAAAGGTATGAAATCCCTTTCTATTAAGAAGAACGAAAAACAGCCTTATAAATCAGGGATGTTGCAAAAGTGCTGTAATGGTCAGTGCAACCTTTGTTTGGTTTTGATAGAAAAGTTTTAGCCAGGTAATTGCTAAAACTGAATGAAATATGAAGGCAATGCAGTCAGTAATAGTTTAAAAAAAAAAAAACCAAAAAACAAAGCTAGCTGAGCTTTGATCCCCTGAAAAATTCTGGGGAGGTGGCTTGGGAGGAGAATTTGTTGGTAAGTAGAAGACAATTAAAACCAATGTGCAAACAAACCAAACTAGTTCATTGTCTGTTAAGAACAGTCTGGATCAAACTTGTTTTTGCAATAACCAATGCAGTTAATGAGGAAGGAATATAAGGGGTTTGTCTTGAGTTTTACAGGGTTTCTGCTATTCTCTGGGTCACTGTTAAAAACAAGCTACTGAAATGTGGTCTAAAAATAATGTTTTTGAGGTCGTCTACAGCTGGTTGAAAAATTCCTGTTTGAAGCTGACTTGTAAATAGTTCACTTCTAAACAGGAGTGTCACTAAATGTCTTTCTGGCGGGTTCTGCTTTGAATGTATTTTCATTGTTTTCTGTAAAGGTGAACACGAAATAGATATGTTGCGGAGTTGGAAGGATTGCAAGGATTGTACAGCTCAGAGTCAGAACTCAAAATTATCTTGAGAAGATTGATAGCAGATTGGAAATCAGTGTAATTAAGCTTAGTTAATGGGAACTGAGGGAGGAAGTGAACAAAGGGACGAAAAATCCAAGGCATGAGTAGTGGTAAGGGTATTACTGAACAGCAAACCGTATCCCGAAAAAGTACTTGAGTGCTGCAGTGTATAGGAAATCAAATATTAATCAATAATGTAATGTCCTTTCAAGTAGACAAATGTTATTTTGGTATGTTAACAGATGTGATTAAAGACAAGGGAAGTGATTGCTCTGCTCTAACTAAGGGCCTTAGCTGAAGTGGTATGGCTATTTTTTTAACCATAGTATGCAGATCTCTAGACTCTGCAAGAATATGAGGTTTATAAAACTTGGTTTGAGAGAACCTTGAAAGGCATGGGCACACTAGTGAAGAAGAAACTAAGCAAATTTGATGAGTGGCCTCACATCTGTAAAAGGGTTGCTATGTGAAGGCTAGTGATTATTTAGTCTTTGAGTTCTCTGGAGCAAGAGAAGAAATAATGCTTTTTTTTAGAAGGTAATACTTAGGTTAGGTGTTAAAGCGAAACATTTGGCTTTTATGTTGACAGAAACACTGAAGCTGGTATCTGTTGAGGACAATCTGGTCTCTCACAGGTCCTTACAGGTGTGTGTTTAAACAGCTCTGTGTGTACTAACATAGTGGAATTAGAAATTTTAGTTCAAGAAAACTGCTTTGGAATCTGCAAAAGCTTCCTTGAGCCTGGATTTTTATGGAGCTTCAATAGGAAAGAACCACGATGTATCATGCTCTGTCTTCTCTTCAGTATGTTGCAGCAGAGTATGTGTGTGCTTAGTGATGGCTTTGCTTTCAAGTAAGCATTTTTTAAAAAATGTCTTCCACTGGTGTTCTGAGAGTGACCTCTCTGTCTCGATTGTGAAAGGTAGATTATTGAACTGTTTAAATCCATTCCACTCTGTTTATAAACCGTATGTTTGTTAAAACATTTCTAATGGCTGCTACTCCACAGCGGTGTTCTCTAGATAAGAGCAAACTTCTCTAAGGAAGATGCTGAGGGATAAAGAGTTGGGGAGGAAGGGGTGGAGAAGAGCTTAGCTGCTGCCTTGTCTTGATCAGAGGATGTGCATACCATATAGTGGGAAGTGGCAAAATGAAAGTGTGATGTTGGCCATGTCATTGAGACATATATGTTAATGTTGTTCATGAGTAAAGCAGCCTATTAACGGTTTTTTGGAATAACTGAATTGGAAAATTGGAGATGCTTCCAGCCAATGGTTCTATAGATGAGGTGTGTCTTTCCATTTTTCAGCACATGTCAAGGAGAAGGGCTTCTAGGCAGATTACTTATTTTTACACAGCCTGAAAAAAATAAGGATTCTCATTCCATTGTCTCCTTGAGCTAAGAAAACATTTTGCTTTGTTTTTTTATTGGTGCCTTAAATTGCTTTTAATGGTAAGTATTTGTGTCTTGTGCAAAGTGAGGTACTTCTGCTAGTAAAATGTCAAGAAGTCTCACTTGAGTGAGCTGGCTTGTTGCAGTATTATTTTTCCTTAGTACTGCTGTAAAGTAAAAGCTTTCTGCTCTTAAAATTCTTAGGAGTATTGGGAACCTTCAGCAAAACTATCCGGAATGTATTATTACTAACTATGCTGGTTAAACAGAAGTTCTGTCATGAAAAGCTGACTTGATTAGTTCAATTCATGAGTTCAAACATAAAAGACTTTCAGTTTTTCACATTACTAATGCACAATTTGTGGTTGACTTGTGTCAGCAGTGGTTTGGAGTTGAAATCTGGATTCTGAGCAGCTTTGCCTGTTAGACAGAAGGAAATGAGCTCGGTTTAAGATAGTAAAAGTTGGATGGCGTTTCTTGCTGTACATTTTTGACCCTCAAAATCTGTGTCTCAAACTTTTGTGAACCAGTACAATACAAATCTTGGCATTTGTGTAGAACTTTCCTGTGTACACTGAAGCTTATAAGACATTTCAACTTAATTGTCTTAAGGGATTCTGCATACTTGAAAATTCTAATCATCTCAGAAAGTTGATTATGCATACTTTTTCAAAAAATTACTAGATGTAAAATGTAATTTCTGTGATTTACCTTATTTTGGTGGGTGGTATGTTTTGTATACACCTTATGTCTTAAGGTTGGGTTTTTTCAGTAATCTGACAATAGCTATTTCTTGGAATGAAGGTGTGACTATCAGACTTGGAGGTTTTTGTTATTTTTCTCTTGAAGTCAAAATAATGAAGGACTGTGAAGACTTGCCGGTGGTGATACTCAAGAGATGTTTTGTATCAAATGGATAATTTAGCCTTACCTTGTGAAGTTGGATTTTCTATGTATATATTTTAGAGGTGTTAAGAAAGGCATTTTTGGTTTCTGTATAAATCTGAGAATTAACATGAATGCAGCTCAACTTCTCGTAGTTGATTTATTGTCACAAATGTAATAGCACAGTTTGGACTAGTGGGTGATTTGAGCTGTAATAAGTCTGGGAAAAGTCTCCCCAATGCTTAATAAACATATTTTGAGTTTTGTTGTAGGATGGGGGTTGGACTAGATGATTTTTTGAAGGTCTGTTCCGTGAATCCAAACCACTCTGAAAAATGTTGGGTTTTTTTTTCAGGTAGCTGTGAACTAAGTGTTTTGTAAGTCTTTCTGAAATTGTTTTACTTTTTTAGAAGATTAGAATGCCTTTGTCACTTTTATTAAAGTTGTACTAAGCAGTAACCAGAGTAAGTTACTTATGGAAATAGAGGTTTTTGGTGTAGCCAAATCAATAGAGAACAGCTACATTTTAAAAGAGTCTATCGTAAATGTCTGATAAGGGTTTTAAAACGAAGAATGTAATATTTAAATACAGTGACTAGGAAAGATTTCTGTGCTAGTGTATTGTTACAGAAATGACTAATTAATTGCCTGTCTAATTTTAATAGCTTATTTTTTTAACAACTTTTCTGCATGGGCAGGGACTTAAAACATCTTGTTGCATGAAGTTTTTTGATTGGATGGCATTAAGATTAGTATATCTGTGAGTATATGAATATATATGTGATATATGTGGGATTATGTGTAGTGTTCAACTGACTTTTTTGAGGATGGTGTTTGAGCAGGACTTTGTGGATTTTTGTGATGCTTGCTGTTGCCAGTACTTAAATTTTACTGTACATGTAACTATTCTTTTCAGATTTTTTTAATGCTAGTCAGGACTGCAGTCTTGTATATGCAAAGGCAGCAAAAAACCCCCCAAACCTGGGAGTCTTTCAAGTCTGTTTGCACAAGAAAAACAAAAAACCCCAAACTTATCCAAGGACCAATAGAAAATGTTTGGTATGGACAGGGATGTGCACTACAGAATTCGGATTTCCTGTGTCAGACAAGTTTTTAGCTGCAGTGTTGTTGTTACATAGAAAGTCTTGTTTCTGCCTTTTATCAGTTCTGTAGTGGGTAAGGTCTGGATCTTGTGGACGCCAGCCTAGTTGAATACTTCATTTGCTGTCTAGGCAGGAAGATGTTCCCCAAGAATAAGAGCATAATATGATGTTACACATGTAAACAAAGGATTAGATGTTAACTCTTAATTCCCTGGCTCTCGAGTGTTTTACATTAAAATTTAAACTTTACTGTAGTTCCTTGCATGGGACTTATGCTTCTTTTGGAATTTTTTCTTTTTTAAAAAAAGTCTAGGGAGTAGTAAAGTGCTCCATAATATGTGAAATCCAGCATGATTATGTTGTAGTATGTGTAGCAGTAGTCTAGGTGTTGAGGCTGAATGTGGTAACTTGAGCAGTGCAAGTCACAGATTAAGGATTCCAAATGAAGTTAAGGAAGTGGACCATGGGTAAATGTGTTAATGATGAATCCCTACCAAATTAGACACTACTCAATTTGTTTGAACTCTCATTTCCTGTTCTTAAGGAGAAGCATCTCCAGGAGGACAGGTTTGCTCTAGCTTCTGATTAGACTTCTGAACTTACAGGTTAGGAAAACCCTTTAAGTGTATGTGAAGGGGAAACGAATATGTATTGCTAGCCTTTAAATCAACAAGATCTGTTTTAATTTCTTAAAAACAAACAAAAAAGTAAAAAAAAAAAAAAACCCACCCTGAAACCCTGACTAACTCTGTGTGTATGAATTAGAATGTACAATATGTCTTATAATTGTTCCAAGTTTGTATTGAATTTTTAAGGACACAAAATTGAGATGTATGTGGAACCTTTTATTTAAAGATATAAATTTTTTACTTGTATAGTATTTTGTTATCTATATAAATAAAAGATTCTACAGACATGCAAAAATGTATATGTATACATGTATAAAGCACATATTCTGAAGACTATATGTAAGTGTAAGGCCAAAGAATTAAAGTGTCTATATGAATGAACATAACCCTTTAATTTTCCCATCAAGCTAAAAATGTATCAACTAACTCATTGTTTTCTTTTACTAGAAATGACTACCCCAAACAAGACACCACCTGGTGCTGATCCAAAGCAGTTAGAGAGGACTGGTACTGTTAGAGAAATAGGCTCACAAGCAGTTTGGTCTCTTTCATCCTGTAAGCCAGGTAAAAGCACAACAAATAATGTAAAAAGCTGAATGTACACTTTTGTTATTAGGATATATAATGGTTTACGTTTTGATAAGAAAACACACATACAGAGTGTAGCAGTAAAACTGCTGGTAGTATAAGGGTAGCCACTTACCGTGGTTTAACCCTGGCCAGCAACCAAGCACCATGCAGCCACTCACTCACTCCCCCCAGCCCCCCCAGCAGGATAGGGGAGAGGATCAGAAGAGTAAAAGTGAAAAAACTAGTGGGTTGAGATACAGTTTAATAGATAAAGCAACAGCTGCACATGCAAGCAGAGCAAAACAAGGAGTTGATTCACTACTTCCCATCAGCAGGCAGGTGTTCAGCCATCTCTAGGAAAGCAGGGCTCCATCATGTGTAATGGTTACGTGGTTACAAACACCATAATGCCCAATGTCCCTCCCTTCCTACTTCTTCCCCCAGCTTTACATACTCGGTATGACGTCCCATGGTATGGAATATCCCTTTGGCTAGTTTGGGTCAGCTGTCCTGGCTGTGTCCCCTCCCAGTTTCCAGTGCCCCTTCAGCCCTCTTGCTGGCAGGGCCCGAGAAACTGAAAAGTCCTTGACTTGGTATAAACATTATCCAGCAACACCCAAAACCATCAGTGTGCTGTCAACATTGTTCTCACACCAAATCTAAAGCACAGCACTGCACCAGCTACTAAGAAGAAAGCTAACTCTGTCCCAGCTGAAACCAGGACACTACTATGAAGGATTTGTGCCTAGTCTATATTTGATGCAATATGAAAGTGGTAATTACATCAGAAATATCCTACAATGAGGAAATATCTCATATTAACAAAACAGATGTTTTACTGATTTTATACTGATTTAGTTTTTTTTACTTGCACAGTGAACAAACACAACCATGTGAGCAGAAACATACCCAGCACTGTGCAATCGTTACTATGCTTTGGCATTTTTCCTGGGTATCGTCAATTTTTGACTTAGAAAAGCCATGCAGCTGGATGACCTAAACATTCTGTCTGAACTTTGTGTGGGCTTGGCTATTATATTGTAGCTCTCTAAATCCTGCAAGTGAAACGGGACTATTGTAAATGGTCTTGAGGTGCAGTTAATGATAGCTTATACCTGCTCAAAATACCTGAAAATCTGTATTCTTACCATCTGAGGTGGTTGAGTTGCTATTTCAGAAATATCTGCTGGGAACTGATCTGGTATCTTGCTGCAGCCTACAGTCAATGATCCCTTTATGCCACCATATTGAGCTCACGTTGAATGGCTTCGGTCTGATGTTCTGGTGTCCTGGAGAAAAATACCATAGTTCAGTTGCTTCAGAGTGAAGACAGTTTTTTGTAGCAGATTAAACTTAAACAGCTGAATTAAAACTGCAGCTAATGTGGGCAAACAAAGGCATGTGATTACTCAAAAGACAAATAATGAGGGAATGGAAAAAAGATTTGGAGTTGTTTCTTCTAATGTGGCAGTATTAACTTTCAGGAATACTGGTTTTTGCATCTATTTCTTGTTCTAGTCACCAACTTGAAAAGGTACAAATATTTCAGGAGAATATTTGAAAAGAAAATTTTGCATTTGGCTAAAATTTTACAATAAACAAATGGTCTCTGATAACAATTTTCCTTTAGTTCAGCAGTTAGATTATAGAATATGTGGAAAAGCTTAACCATTTGGTATTGTTCTTGCAATTAGTATGAATTACTACTTAACCATTTGATATTCCAGGACATGTTGAATGATTTCAAACCCCACAGACTTCAGCAAGAGATAAGAATATAAAGACACTCAAGCAATGAACTTTGACAGATTCCCACATCGCAGTTTTGGTCACAAAACCATAGGCAAAACTCAGCTATCTAGAAATATTTCCTTGTGTTAAAACTGAGGATACATCCTTTGGTTTGTAATAGCTGAAGAAAAGTTGTATCTGTGGTGCCTGCATCACAGAAATGGGATATTCAAGACTATTACATTTTCTTTTTCTTAGGATTTGGAGTGGATCAATTACGAGATGATAATCTAGAAACTTACTGGCAGTCAGATGGATCACAGCCTCATTTGGTGAACATCCAATTTAGGTATTAAAAATTACTCTGTATGGGTTAGGGTGTTCTGTGTAACTTTGTATTTATTACTGTTCACCAATATAGGAATTCTGGAAGTGCAAGGACTCCAGGGTTAATCCTGTTACCCAACTGGTAAGAAGCCAGTTAGATAGTGTTTATAAAAATGAGGATTTCAAATGTTATGGTTACTGAATGCCTAAATAAGGAACAAAAAGGAATGGTTTTATGTATGTAATTTGTAACAGTTTCAGTTACCTTCCTAAGGTGACATTTTTGTCCTGACTTTCTGTCTTTGAGTGTAATTTGAAGGGTAGGTTTGAGAAACCTTTTCTTGTTCTGTTCTGTGTAGGATGCTTTCAGTCTTTTTTCTTTAACCAGACTCTTTAAGGTGAGGTGAGAAGTTTGTCACCTTTTTTTTTTTTTTTTTTTTTATTTGCTTTCTGGAGGACTCTTTGGTATAGTAATAGAGCCCATATTTGATAAGCTAAACATGCTTTATCACATGAAAGTTGGCATTTGGCCTTTTGTTGTATTTTGTGTTATACTGACACTTCTGAAGGCAGACAAAGGGGAGCAGGGAAAATCAACTCTGTGTGCATAGCAATGTGGAAAAACACCTAGCTGCTTTAACAGTGGAGTTCTTATAAATCAGTAGACACACTTGTGTTAAGTTTTAGAACATTTCAATCCTTAGGTTTTTGCTAGTTTGTAATAACTATCCTGAATGTTTTCCTGTATGATGCTTACATAGCTTTTTTGCTTCTTGCAGAAGAAAAACAACAGTGAAGACATTATGTATTTATGCAGACTACAAATCTGATGAAAGTTACACTCCAAGCAAAATCTCTGTCAGAGTAGGAAATAATTTTCATAATCTCCAGGAAATCCGGGTAGGTCAATGGTGCTTTGCTTTCTGTCTTAAAATAGTCCTCTCTCATTAGGACATCTGATGTAGTAAAATGGTTTTTGGAGGTAAAATATGACCTTGTGCTTGGAAGGGGGGAAATGCCTGGGTTAATTTTGATACTTGCTTTTAGTTTTTATCTTGCAAATTTACTGGGCTGGTTTCTGTGGTTTTCTTCAGGGTCCATTACCAACATGGTTCTAGAACAGACTTTGATATACCTGTAATGGAATAAAAGACTGAGGTTTTCTAGAACAGGGCTGTTAAAAATGGTTAAACTGATCTTGCTTAAAATATCTGCAAACCCTATGCATTGCATATATCAAAAGGGAAACTTAGCTTTTAAATACTTACGTATTTAGACTTAAGTCAAATTCATGCGTTTTTTATTTTATGAATGGGTTGCTCGCTATTGAGCCTGACTAGGAATCAGAATTTAAAACTACAGGTTTTAATTATGCCTGTGTATGGTGCTTATATGTCTTTGGAGTCTGGATTTCATTTTTGGGAAGCTGCGTGTACTCTTAGTAACTAGTAGCATCTGGTTCAAAGCTTACTTTGACACCCTGGCAAAAAGAAACTGGGACACAAAGCCTAATAATGAGTTATCAGTTATGCAAACGTTGCTTGTTTTCTGCTGGTTAGAGAATCTTCATATAAGTGAGAATCTACTACATATTTGTTAATAATAGTTGACTCTAGCCACTACTGATGGTGAGAGCTAGCAGAATTGCAACACTCGCTTTACCATAATGATCTACAAAGCATGCAAGATACCAATTAAAATGGGTAAGTCTAACATAAGTAAAACATCATTTATGAACACATCTTACCATAATTTACAAGTATTATTTCTAATCTTTTGCAGTGTGGTTTTTTTATACTGGACAGTCACTGAGATGTAGAAATTTTGGAACAGATTCAGTGTTTTTGTTTTTAACAGTGAGGCAAAATCCAGTTTCCATTTCTGTAGATATGACATTTGATGCTAAAGACTTCGAATGGGACATAGATTTGTAGTGTGTTGTGAATGTTTTTATTTACATAAGTGTAATAGTCAAAACAGTATTTTTTTTCATGGTGACACTTCTAGCTAGGAAAAGTTTCTTTGATGGAATAACTGAGATCAGATTTGAGTTCCTGTAACTGTTTAGTTTTGCTAGCCTTTTAGTAAGTGGTAAAAGCAGATTTTAAATAATCCATGATATTTGTAGCTTACCTTGTGAACTACTCATGAGCAGGTATCTTTGCTAATTATGAGTTACAGTAGCCTCATGTTTCAGACTGCTCTTCTCTGAAGCTCAGCAGCTACTGATATATTGGGAGGGTTCAACTTTCCTCCCTTATGGCAGGTGTTACAGTAACAGAAGGCTTAGGATGATGAGGAAAAGGGAGGTGCTAAATAGTGGTTTGAATTTTTACTTTTGGGATTTTTGTTTTCACCTTTTCCAGTGTTTGAAGTCCCAGCAAGAGCAACTAATAAGTAGGTTTTAGATGCAGTGGGAATGGAAAGTGTAATAAACATGTATGCCTCTGTTACATATCTATATACTGTGAATGATCTGTGATCTCTCAGGTGTTGACCTATACTTTATCCTAAATCTTTTTTTTAAATTAAATATTCTTTTGAAAGAAATGATTCATCACATTACTTTGACCTTAATCAGCTGCAAATTCAGTCTTAATCGTAACATAGCAATTTGGGAATTGCACATTTTTTAACAGTAACAGCAGATGATCTTTTCCTTGTTGGGCTGTGGGTGTGTTTTCCGAGTGTCCACTAGATGTCATTGTTGTCTGTAATTAGCAGTTTGATTTTTGTGCTTGTCCATTCTTTCAGTTATCCTTTTATAATAATGTTTAGTGCAGGATTATACATGTAACTGCAATAGCTTAAGTTTCTTATACAGTGGTAAACTTCCACTTTTGAGGATATGTGTCTTGTTAAGGTTCTATAGAAACAATAACTTATAATAATAATAAAATGTATAATAAGCTTATTCTATTCAGTCTTAGGCAGTTTCTCAGGCAGTATTTCTTTGGCTAGTTTCTTGTTAAACACAGGATTTTACACATAATGTACTTAGTTAAAAAGGGCACTTCTAAATTAAACAAGTTGCTAGTATCTTTTATAGTATATTAATATGACTGTAATATGTTGCATGAGAGCAGTCATTCTTATGCATACCACATGCTCATATGCTTTTTTTATTTCAAAACTGAGACGAAATCACGGTCAAGCTGCTTAATGAGATACAATACTTCAGTGCTGTAGAATACTAGTGACTAACTTTGTCACCACTGTGATGTTAAATATGGATATCAATTTTCATATTTCTTAAACCGTTTGATACTTGGGTTGTTACTTAAATTTTTCTTCAATCCTGAAACTTTCTCTTTCCTTCAGCTTCTCTGACACATAGGCAGGTTGTTAAAACAGTGTGAACTGTTATGAGCTCTTCAGAGAAATCTGCTTAATTATACAGTGATTCCATTGGCTTCAGGACTGATTAACTGGGTGGAAAATCCAGCTAAATGATTTTATATTTTTCCATGGATGCTTGCCCAGCTCATAGTGTCTAATGAAAGTTCTGTGATGTGGTTTTTTTTTTTTAATGGTCTAACTTTCAAAATAATGCAATGTGCTGTTAGGCTTGTTTTTATCACTAATATAAGATTAGCTTTAGTTTGTCTAGTATGCAGGCATGTTCTTTTCGGAACGTAAGATGAAATTTTCTGAATAAAAGGTTTGGTGGGTTTTTCCCCCCTCTGAGAAACAAGTCATTTGTACCCCATTAAATGGGTGAGAATAGCTGTCATAATCTGGCAGTATTATTCCCTTGCTCGGCTGAAGGAACTACAGTTAAGAGTGTGCAGTAAGCCGCCTCTTCCAACTTAAATGCCTTTTTATTACAGCTGTCAAGCTTGAAGAGCAGATATTTTCTCATTTCCAGTCTCAGAATTCCCCCACATAATGGTGCAAACAGTCTGGATGGTAGTCCGTAGAGGCACTTCTGGAACAGTATCCAGACTCTTCAGTATGTGATTTAAATTATTACACTTTCTCACAATGTGAAAATAACTTGCCACAAAGGATGTGAGTGAAATCTTGGCTGCAAGAGATCTCTGGTCTCTTCAAATAATGGTCACCAGCTTGTTGCCTTCCAAGACATTTAGGTCATCAGCAGTTCATCTTGTCATGAAAAAATTAAGTGTTGTAATGCTAAGTGCAGATAGGTTTTTGGGTAATAATCACCTAGTAGTTTCAATCGCTTCTGCTGTCAGCCTATAATGTAGGGCCTTTACACAGCAAAGCAAGACACCTGTAAACTCTTGTAAATCCAAAGATGTAGAACTGGCTAACACAAGACATTGGGAAAGTGTGGGTCAGACTTTCTAGAAATAGTTAGTCATTACATTAGTTCACATTGAGAAGCCACTGCTGCTTAATTTCCAAATTAAAGTTGCTTTAAGAGCCAGAACCCCTCCTGAAAGAGACAAAGTTTTCTGCTGTGCCTTGTAGAGGACTCGACAACAGAATGTGGTGTACATGTCTTGGCTGTAACTAGGTAAGATGCAACTAGACAGGTACAATTTCCTTCCTGTCCCAGCAGGAGTTAATTCCTCCAGCATGCTTTTGGATATCTCATGCTTTTTGATTTGGAGTAGGACGTGTTTTTCATTTAGTTGTTTGTGTAGTTCAGAGAAACTGGGAAGCTTTGTCATAGGACCAAACCTTTGCTAGCATGTGGCATTGCTTTTTGTACGTTGTTTTTCAAATTGCTCACAGGTAATAATAATCCACATGGCAGGTAAGATGTATTAAAGTTCAGGCCTAAAAGGAAATGATCAGAAATAACCCACTGAAGGGGGAACGGGAAGCCTCTGGCTGGGAGTGTGTGCTCCCTATGCAGTAAATATGCAGATAGCATCGCGGCTCTGTGTAACCTAGTTAAGCAAGGTGTTTGCTCTTGGCAAGCCATTAAGTCTGAAGCAAGGCTCATGGAACAGGGTAACTCCCCTGGTTAACAACCTTCATAGGCGTGCCATGCTCTACCACTACGCAGGGAAGGATGGCCCTTAGGTAGGAAAAAAGACAGTTGGTCACTGGAGGTCCCGTGTAGTAAACTTTGCATCAGAGTGATACAAAGTATTAAACATTGTTTTGGAAGAGCCCTGCTTTATTTAACTGACTTGCCCAATGCTTTTCTTCTGGAACAAAAGCCTACTTGGCCTTTTCAACAAGACTCTGTTCTGAAGATGACTTTGAAGATTCAGGTGAGAGCCCTTAATACACCTTTCCTGGCAACAGTGTGAGTCCTTTGTTTCAGCTTTTTGTTGTCTTTAGTTGAATTGCTGTCAACTTTGTTTTCAGTTTGTTTTCTAGCCCTTTTGGTCTTGCCTGGTGTTTTGTAACCAGGTACTCCAGAGCTGTGGCAAGCGCAGCATTCTCCCTGGTGGCATGGTGTTGTGGCCAAGCACCACGGACAGGGCCGCTTCTTCACTGTTTTAAGAGATTCTGCACTAGAACAGGGAATTATCAACCAGAGGAATGACAAAACTGGGAAGCCTTTCTGAGAGGAAGTTAAGGAAGTCTGACCCAATTGAATCTTTCTATTCCCGTAATGTCCAGTGATTGTAGCGGAGAGGCTGGACTTTCCTAGATGTTTTCTGAAACTCAGCAGGTGGCAATCTCAACCTGTTTTCTGTATGTGGAGTAAACTTAGATACCGAGGAACAGTTAGGTGCTGACTTGTCACAGGACTGTTGCAAGCTAATGAATCAAGAAAATGTACTGCTTCCGAGTCTCTGATCAGACATCTCTAAGGTGCATTTTAAACTGCTTTCTTCTGAAGATGGAGTACTGAGTTGTTACTGCTTTATTTAGATTCCTGACTAGGCTTCAAGTACTTTGGTTAGAAGCATAGAATAATTTAGGCTGGAAAAGACCTTTAAGATCATGAAGTCCAACCACTAACCCAAGACTGCCAAGTCCACCACTAAACCATGTCCCTAAGCACTTCATCTAGATGGTTGTTTTGAATGCTTCCAGGGATGGTGATTCCACCACTTCCCTGGGCAGCCTGTTCCAATACTTGACCATCCTTTCAGTGAAGAAATTTTTCCTAATATTCAATTGAAACCTCCCCTGGTGCAATTTGAGGAAATAATGCTGATGTTTTCTTCCATATAAGGAAAGATGCATTTCTGACCCGTAATTATTGCTTGGGTTCAGAATGTCAATTAAAAATATTGTCTGCTTTCTGCAAAGTACACTTGATACTAAGAAAAGACTGAGTAAGCTTTAGTTTTATAGAATTTCAAACCGTATTCTGTCTTATCTGTGTCCGGGATGTTCTGCAGATTAGGTCATCTCATAAGCTTGTTCATTTTGATTGTTACCTTGCTGCTATGCTAGTTGCGTATGGATTTAATTCATCAGGATGTAGATGGTACCTCTTCCTTACGTAAAAAATTTACCAGTACTGGAAATCTGCAAACCAGGGGAGTAGAATGATCTGCTGGTATTGGTTAGTTACTAAGCCTTGTGTTTGATGTCAAGGGTAGTAGTCAAGTTTAGGAAGCAGGGTGATTTCCATTTGATGTAGATTTGTACTCCACATTTCCACTTCCAGAAGAGAGGATATTTTGTGAGTCACCAGCTGGGGTCTTCATATGAACCTCTCTCTACAAAAGAAAGGCTAATTAAATGGCATAGCATCACTGTTCCATGCTATCGTCATCATCAGGGTAGATGATATGACCTGCTCATTGTTCTTATGCTTATGGAAATCAACTAATACATGCTTGGAACTGTGGAAATTATGAACAGGATTGCAGTTTTCCTGGTTTTTGTACCCTGGAATGAAAATACATTGGAATGGAGCTTACTATGCAGTTGTGAGAAATGCAGTTGTTGAAATAGGCTTTTGTGCATATGAGTTACATGTATACAAATAGAGATCCGTATTAGATTCAGAAGAATTCTGAAGAGTGGAAGATTATTTTGGTCCACACATCATAAAATTGTTACGCATTATCTTACTTTGCTGTGAAATGCTGCTTTAAAGAGAAATAAACATGTCTTCTGTTGGGTCTTAGAGGAAAAAAAAGAGGAAAATTAAACATTTTTTTTTTATGCTGTGGTATGTGTTGTATGTAGAAAAATATTCTTGTTTTGTATCCCAGCATTCAAAAACAATTCTATGAAGGAACCTTTTCTTGCCACAGAGGGACTCAATTAGGCAAGGGTACATTAAAGAGGCCCTGTATTTTTAATTCTGTCAGTCTGACTTTACCTTCTGAAGCCGAGGAAAAGCCATGTAAAAGAAAGTGGCAACAGCTCCATGGAAGGCAGGAACTTGATGAAGTACAGAGCTTTCCTCAAGGGAACTCAAGTACATGGAGGCTAGGAACTGATTGAAGCACAAAATTTTACATGTATGTGAAAGCCTTGCCTGGAATTATAACCTTTTTCATGATTGTTCAATCTAAGTTCCACTGTGGAAAAGGAATTAGAAAACGTGTATGATTTTCCACGTAAAGTGAAAGAGCTTTCCTCTCCACTGCCAATGAGAAAAAGACAAAATAATTTAATAATCAAATTGACTCTACCTTATGTTATGCTGTGTAATACCTGTTTTGTGTAGGGAGTGTTTGGTTACGTCATTTCACCTCTTCTCTCTGCATGAAGTTCTAGTAGGTGGATTTGAAGAGATTTATCTTTTACTTCTATCAAATATTTTTCTGGTATGGATGGCTAAAAGCTTCAGATAAAAAAAGCGCACATTATCAATGCAGGGAAACTGTCATCCAATATGATGAAAGAATTTTTCATAAACTTTAATACAAGCCTCCAGTAGTGTATTCTAATAATACTATCAACAAATTCTGGTCCTTTCTCTGGCAGACAGGAGCAGGTTGCAGATAGTGCTCTGTGTGGGAGAAGGAGAGTGCCAAATAATTGAACTGTTGATATTGGTGCTTTTTTCAGAAATTAGGGTTAGTATTGTGGCCTTACAACAAGTAAAAATTGGTATGGGAAACCAAAAATTTAAACAAGTGTATTTTCCAACACTTTTGAAGCATGTAGGATGATAATACTGTTGTAGAATGGTAATAATATTAGTCATCTTGTAGAAAGGTTAAGTGATTTGTTTGTCTGTGCAGATTGCCTATGGTATTGAACCAATATGTCAAGTCAAAGCCCACTTTGGGCTGTGTCCAGTTTATACCTAACTGACTGAAACCTGTAATTGTGATGTTCATTGGTACCAGATTGTGAATGTTTTGACATTCTTGTTCTGAGTGAGTTCTTTCTATAATTGCCTGGTTTGCACTGGTAAAATTTCAGTCTACCTAAAAAAAAAAAAAAATATTCCACAAAGCCAAGGTAAAGCATCGTACACACTTTTATATATAAAAGTTCCTACTTCAGTTAAGCCAAAATAAAGCACTCCCCCTTCCAGTCCCTAAAACCTGTTGTTCCTGTTTGTTCATCAGTTTGTTATACTAACTCAACTTTTCTTGGTAACGCTATTTGTTGTCAGTGGTGCTTTAATATTGATTAAAATAGATTGATTAAAATAGCTATTAGAGATTTAATATACTGTGTATACTTCTGTGTTGTTCACCAGGTTTATTAATTTGTGGAATCCATATTTCCTCATTGATTATCTCTTGATTGTCTCCTATACTACAGACTGCCCAGATGGTTTCAGTTGGCTTTGGGTATTCTACAGATACTGCAAAAAACAAAAAGTGGTAGAATACAGCCATGAAAGATTGCTGGTTTTCCATGATAGTTTCTTACCTTCTTTATATCCCAGAAGAATTTGTTCATGAAGACTTGAGTAATGAAGAGCCGTGTACTTATAGACTAGCACCTTTACCAATCCTAACTAGTAAAAAGGAAGAATCTCTTCTTTGCAAGAATACTTTGTATGAAGGGTGAAGTGAGTTACATATATGTGTTAATGAAAGGTCTGTGAAACAAGGGTCTGTCACTTCTCTTTGCACATTTTGTCAGTGGCATGGCTGTGCTGCTGACCTACAAAAAATCTAGCAAGTGCTGTGGAATAGTCCTCTTTTTTTTTTTTTTAACCAATAACTGCGGCTGATTTCCAACACCCCCTTCTGGCTTTTGTGAAAGCATTTTATGTTGCCTTTAACCCTTAGTGCTACATATAGCATGTCTTTGTTTCTTTTAAACTGTAGCTCTTTCTTTTTAATGCCCGGATAGATCAGAGATGCTGATCTCTCTCTTTGATATCATTACCAAACTTTTGGAGCTCCTAGAGGGATCAGTCAAATGTCTGTGTTCTTTAGCTCCTAGAAATTGGTCCAAATATGTATATTTAGGTACAATAAATCATATATATTTAAAACGGTAGCGCCCCCCACCTGCCTTTCACTCCCTGAAATTCAAGTTGTAATCAAATTTACATGCTATCAGGCTGAGGGAAGAAAAGCATCTTTTTCTTTTACATGCCCAAAATGTAGTGAAAATCCCTGTGGACAGTCGTGTTTACAAGGGTAACTGTCTGCATTCAATTGTGGGTTATAAAAGTGCTTGCTTGAATAAATACACTGAGCTATCAGACAGAACAACCAATAGTTGGGTGGACTAATTGACCTTGTCAGTAGAATAGAAACACTTGCAAATAAAATTCCCATTGCCAGCAAAGTTGCAACTGGAAACCCCTGAAGAAACTGTGTATATCCTCTAACTATTGTGGAATGCAATGATTCAAGCAGCAGACATTGGTAAAGCAGACAGCTTTACTTTGGCTTTGTGGAATATATTTTTTTTTTTTTAGGTAGACTGAAATTTTACCAGTGCAAACCAGGCAATTATAGAAAGAACTAACTCAGAACAAGAATGTCAAAACATTCACAATCTGGGTGGGGGGTGGGGTAGTAGTGGGGAATAATTAACTAAGAAAGTTTTATATACAAGCATTTTTCAGTGATCTTTTTTTGTGGTGTGAGGCTACATGCGTTCACCAAATCATCAAGCAGTTCACTTCCCACATTGAGTTATGTTTTCTAACAATTGCTATTACTTTTACCATATCTCAGGTCCCCTTGTATTACTTGTTTTGCTGGTGTGTTTTTATTATAATGTACTCCTTTC
This sequence comes from Falco cherrug, assembly GCF_023634085.1. Classification (NCBI taxonomy): domain Eukaryota; kingdom Metazoa; phylum Chordata; class Aves; order Falconiformes; family Falconidae; genus Falco; species Falco cherrug. The sequence goes on along the minus strand of NC_073697.1, from coordinate 14,386,958 downwards.
AGAAAAGGCAAAGATGTTTGGCTAATAACTACAGCATGTTGTAATGAGGGTGGAGTATGTTTGTCATTCTACAGCAATGGTTGGCTTACATGAATGTCATGTCTATAACTGTGCATACTGTGGCAGTTTTATATTTTTTAACATATTCAAATTGCATAACACTGGAAAAGAATCGCAGTAAATAGCAGAGTATCTGGTCTTCCAATCAGATGGAACCATTTTTTACTTTACCAGTGATGAGTCACGTGTCTTCTTAAAAAAAGGAAATATTTTACTCCAGAAATAAGTCTTCACAAATGAATTACTCAGGTATCAGAAATTTCCTTTTAAAAAGTTGGACAATGTCACACAGGTGGAGGTAGTATTTAGAAATAAAAGCAACAGTAGAAGACATAACAGGCTTTGCTGTGTACTATAAAAACATGATTTTATTTTGGTTAGGAAACAAAACAGGAAAAATGGCATTTGGGAAAAAGGTCTGAAAAACAGTCTAGTTTAGCTGCTAAATAAACTTCATAGATGAAGGTTTAAAAAAAGCACCAAGATTTGTAAAAGGCGGGGGATAGTGTATTTCACCTTAAGTAAGGGACAATGTGTAATAAGGGATTTTGTGGTTTTACAGCTCGGTGCATGTGTTTGAAAGCTGTTCTCTCAGCAACGTGGGTGGCAGGTTATGCTACCATATAACGTATTGTAGTTGGCTCTCCACACTTGTCAGGGTTAGCGTTCAACCATTCGGAAAATTTTCCCATTGTTCTATCATGTGAACCAAGGCTAGTGTTGAATTCCCAATAACCTTCTGCAGGAAAAAGAGGTTTAATTAGAAAGTTTGAAATTTGATTACTTCTGTTATTGTCTTAATGTACTTCTCTCTAATTTAGGTGCTTATCTGCAAATGCAATCAATTTTTGCTCAGAAAGATGAAAAATAAACTTAACACTGTACTGCAGTTGCTTCAACACTTTTAAAAGAAAACTTGTATACTCAGTTCTGTCTTTCTTCAGCATTAACACTCTATTTCCATCTTAAACATGTTTGCTTTAGATGGATCATAGCTTTTGGCAGCTACTGCATTTTTAGCAAATAATACTGTTTCTAGTAAGAGTTGCAAAAAAAAAAAACACACAAAACTTTGTGTGAGGTCCTTGTAAACTGAACCTTGGGAACGTTATGTTATTTCTGTATTTTCCCTTTTGTGCTGCTTCTCTGTTTGTGTCAGGGTTATAAATTACATTGCTTGAACTAGAGAATTAAAAACATTTTATTTTGTGATTCCTGTAATTTAAAAAGAGAATGTTTGTTTTATGTGTGGGGGATTTTTTTTTTGTTGTTTGTTATTTTGTTTTTACCTGTTATTTCAGAGGCTGGCACACAGAGAAATAAGCAATTATGGTATTGAAATTCCATTGTGCCAGCACCTCCAGGGCATAATCCAAAAAAAACAGAAAACCCGCCTGCTGGGTTGTATGCAGTATGCTTCTGTGAACATCAATGTCTGCTGTTCACACATCATTTTTTACTAAAAGTTCCTGTTGGAATAAAGGTTCTGTGTTTGGAGAGTGTACTGGGATATTTGTTGGTCAATGGTTTTTCAAGGTTTTTAGGGATCTCTAATTACAGTTTACCAATGTAGGCTCACTAGATACTTCTTTCAGATAATCATTAATGCTTCAGAAGCAAGAGAAAAAGGCAGAGATTTGGTTTTGGCAACATAAAAAACGTATCAAGAGTGAGCTTGATGTTCTTCCATTCATTTAAGCGTTCTGCTTGAAGACTGAACATGGGAGTGAGCAATAACGTGGGTGGGTGGAAGGGGAGATGATAGCATCATAGAAAAGACTCAAACACTTAGTGTCCCTGCTTCAATATTTTAACCCCTTCCCTTCCTTACCCCTCCCCCTACCCCCCCTCCTTTTTAATGCAAATGTGTTGTCCAGTCGACATTTGAGAACAGTACGTGCGCATCCAGCATTACAGTTTGTACTGGGTTTCAGTGTGCAGGCTCATCTAGAATGCCTTCATGGTGCTCAATCAGATCACTCTTCTCAGTTGATCGGAATTCGTTTTAACTGTAGTTACAAAACATGTAATACTATTCACTTGCAAGCCATAGTGTGTAGCAACATTTGTTTTCTCATTTGTTTTCAATCTCTCTGCACTTGGGCATATTGTTGGAGACTCTGGGAGGCAACCTGTTTAATGCAGGGACAGATGATTAGTTTCTAGTCTTTTGCTAGATTCATAAAAGTTAAGAGAAAAGGAAATTATTCTAAACCAGATCATAAAGTTCAAGCTAGGTAATGTGTGATAGATTACCGTGATACTTAAGATAATTATCTATTTATCTTACTGAATAAACACTGCTAAAGTCCTTCTACTAGTATAATTGCCAGTGGCAAATGATGTCAGTGGAAGCCTGCCAGTACAGAAATTACGCTTTTGGTTGTCTATCTAAAAAAAAAAAAAAGTGCAGACTGAATTCACCTGTAGGTTGTTTTCTTTGGTTCCTACCCCCCTCAACTGCAGTTAAGATCATGTCATGTGACCACATAGCTACATACATGTACATGTGTTTCTTTTTCCTTCAGTGAAGTAATTGCAGACATGTATGTCTTTCATTTTTGCTGTTATCAGTACGGTAATGGACTATTTCTTAGGTATAGGTTATCTTAATTTCTTTTTCAGATTAAAGCATAATGCTTTTCTGCCCAGGTGTGGTTGTCTGTTAAACAGCAGATTACTTATGAGTTTATCTTACTGCTTTTATAACTTCTTGTGAACAAATGTGCTACAATCCATTGCAGGAATTGGGTCAACAGGTTGTTTGAGCACAGAATTAGATTTTTTTGATCACTAGGGGAATGCCTGCAGTCTGAATTTCCATACAATGTTAATTGCTGTAACAACATCATGTATCCCTTTTAGTTTTACTTGCTTGTAAAGATCTGAAGGAAAGCTTCTGGTAACAATTTTAATTGTGTGTGTTCCCAAGGGTAAATTGCTGCATGGATTGGCAGTTAGTTTTTTTTCCTTGAATGTTTGAAGTAGCTCCTGGTCACATAAGGTGTCAAGGTTTGAGCTAACGAAAGCTGAAAATCTTTGCCGCCTTTGTTTGCCTGCTGGATTGTTTATTGGCTTTTGGGGAAGCGCAGGGGGAGTGGTGAATATTCTGGGAGGAATTCACACACCTGACTTTACCAGTCATTTAGCAGAGTAAGAAGGTAGGTACCACTGAAGAAACTGGAACAAGGGACTCTAATGTCTAGTGAGTGGCATGTTAGGGAGGAGGTCTTGGAGAAGTGTTTCCTGGTATCAGCAGACCGACCTGCACTTGAAAGGGAAATTATGTTTTCCTGTAGTAAAGGGCCCCGTGTACCGTTAGAGGGCTGTTTATCTCCTCTTCTTTTTCTTACCCCCTACCACATTCTACAGCCATATTTTTTTCCCTTGAAGTTCCCCAAAACCTGAGAAATCCAAAGTTATCTGCTCTGGTTTTGGATCCCGTATGTAATGGAACATTGTAGGAGGCCAATACTGAATGCCAGCATCTTCACTGAAAGATTTAAAACTGAGTTCTTTTGTGTCAAAGATGGTAGTAAGATGTTGCTCACTCATTCCTGCTTTTCTCTTTCTGGAGAGGTTGCTAGCCAGCTGGAAATAACTTACAGTAGCATTAAAGCTATTTTTTTTTCCAGAAACTGTGGATCAGGATTGGGAGGATAGTCAGTGCATAATAAATAATCTGCTTTTATTTACCTGATTATCCTCACAGACTTGATTGCGGAAAGAAATCCTTAGAGGGAGTACTAGATAATTCCAAACAGTGGGAAGTGCTAGATACATGCAGAAAGGTCAAATCAAAGATTCTGATCCCTCTGGGTGCTACTGCTAGCACACAGTATTAAAATCCTTCAAAGAGGAGAGCCAGCAGCTGACATCTAACCCGGGCTAAGCATAAAAGAAGAAGATACAAAAGGAATGAGAACTTTTTAGGATACCTAAGAACTAAGAAAGTCCTATGCTGTCATCTCAACTGGTGCACCACCACTTACTAACTTGCAGGCAACAGCAGCTGGGAACATCCTGTTACGATCTTAACCACCGAACAGTTTCCAAGTGGGGTGGGGGGAGGAAGTGGCCCCTATGTAGAAGAAATTAGGAGCCAATTAGTCCACCACTTACTGTTTTCTGGCCTATGTGGAGCTTCCATGTTGTAAGTATCTTTTGTTTACATCAGTGCAAATTCAATCAGATTTAACTAATTGTAGTACTCCAAAACAAATCCACAAAATGCACTGGAAGTGGCCATGCTTTGTCAGGCCAGCACCAAAGCAAACAAGCAGAAATTTCCGTAAATTTACAACTAGTATTGGCATGCATAAACAGTAGTAAGAATGTATTGTTCTGTATCTCTAACAGTGAAAAGACAGACTTTTTTCTTCAGGTAAAAGTAGAGAAACAAATGCATTTCGTGTAGGTATATGAGAGGGTTTCAACTTCATAGTATTTTTTTCATTGTTCCTGGAGCTTAACACTTTAGTGGAAAACTGAGATTATTCCCAGTGTCATTAAGAAAGTAGTTATGGAAAGGGATGCTGTTCACATGAGAAGTTAAAGCAAACCTCAAGGTGCAGAAGAAAATGCTACCTGGTAAGCGGTAAATATCTAGAACAAGTACGGAGTTCCTGAGCAAAAAATTTAGTTGCTTCAGAGACATCATGACAGTCCTCTCTAGAGTTAGACCTTGCTCCCTTGATTGATCAAATGTTAGTTTGATCAGGAATGATGTGTCTGCTAGGAGCTTTGAGACCTCTGCTAGACAGTGTCTATATTGTATTCTTTGTGAAGTTGTGTGTGTGGGTTTTTTTGGGTTTTGTTTTTGTGGGGTGGGTTGGAAATTGCATGTGGTTTTATCCTGTTCCTTATCTCAAGTAGTGCATGAAATTGTTTCTATGATCTGAAGTATAATTTATTTCCCTTTGAGGACTGTTCTTTGTCTTTTCTGTCGTAAGATAACTGAGACCATGCATTTGAAACAGAAAAACCTTTCCCAGGATTTTCCCATTTTCTGCAGGAACACACAAGAGAGGGTGGAATGAGAGTGATAATGTAGCGTATGTGTCTGGCTCGAGGGCTTGTGCTTTCTAACTGCCTTTGTCCGATTCTGAAACTAGGTTTATCTCACCACTCCTATTTTATTTCAGAATGAATTCTGGAGTGTTTTATGTGTCATGTTAAAGGAATGTTAGCAAATACGGTTTTTATTGAGGCTTTTTATGAATGCTGTTCTCGGTCTGAGTGAATCATGAGGCTCTAGCCCCTAATACTTACTACCTTTTTTAATTTTTTTCCCCATCTGTATCAGTTGGGTCAAATTTAACTGTGTGTGTAAAGAATTTTTTTGATAATTTCTACTAGCAAATGCAGAAAACCCTAGTTTGTTTATGTTGAGATTCATTTGTTACTACTTAGCAAGGTGATGTTACTGAGGATAATTAGAAAGGTAAAACGAAATCTTATTCTGTTTTTTCATTGTTGTGAAAGGAGTTGCAGTTCCATATCGGGAGAAATCATTTAGTAAAATCATCAGGTAGGTTTCCTTCTGTTTGAACAGGTTTCTGTTGTGATTATGATGGTCACTGTGTATGAGGTTTTCATAAATCGGCTTTGCGTAAATCTAGCAGTGCTAGGTTAAGAACTTCTATTGTGGAATTATTAGACTTTGTTCTTTTTATTTATATTGTCCGTTACGAGGAGATAAAGATTTACTCTCACAGTAGAATTAAATTAAGCAGAGGAGCATATGTACCCACAGGACTTTGATATACAGCAAGTCACATATATTTGTAATCCAATTCGATCAGCTTCTTACTGACTTCTTGTATCTAAGCAGTAAGATGATATCCAACAGTAACTCTAGATTTAGGACTTTGTAGGCCTATTAGTAAGGAAGTTTTCAATTATGCCATTCTTGTTTTGTTTTTTCCATTGCCCACTCATTCTTGAGGAGCATACACAATGTAATTTTATTTCAATTCCCATACAGTTTACTGAAGAGCTGATATTCTTACATCTGTTGAACATAGCATTAAGACTATTCCAGACTGCTGTTTATAGTAGACATGCTGTTGCAGTATGGTAGTCATTAGCCCAGCACCATATAGCTCCATCTGAATATCTTTTTGAACTGTACATTCTTTGGGTGGATGGTCACTTGGGGAATCTTTGACTCCTAGAAAGAACTCCAGAAATAATCTAGACTGAGTAGACTCCAGAGGCTGACCTCCACATTAAACAATGAAACATAAGCTTGCATTTTTCTGGACACACTTGTATGTGGATTTGTAAGAAGGCACAAGCAAAAGGTAAAACTCTACTGCGTTTGTTCCATTATGTTAAAGAAAAAAATCGCATGTAGGTATAAAATTAAATGCTTCCATTGGGCAACAGTTCTGGTTCCAGCTTTGCAAATTTATGGAAGTGTATTCTGGCTCATAAAACTACCCAGCTGAACCTCTGACAGATACACTCCTATTTCTTCTTTTGAAGTTCATTTGTACAAAAATATATCTCCAGTGAGATGTGTTTATGAATGTGGGATCTTTCTCAGATGAGATACTGCGTTGCATTTTAAATTTACACAAATAGTTTTCACAACAGTCTCTTGCATTTGTTTCCAATGAGTAAATATTCCTCGAGTTGAGCATTACATCTGCGCTCGATCCTGTGAAATGTTATTCTGCGTTTGCTTATTGAAATCTGGCATGCTATAATGAACTTGAGTAATGTTACAGTTTATCTGATTTCACCCTACTTGCCTTTACTGAGTATTTGCATCCACAGAGTCCTTATTCAAATGCAAAAATGTTTAAGTTTTTTAGTATACTGTACTTCTGCAGCATTTTTAATTATTTATATAGGTTTAGGGTCTTTATGTTCCTTGATTTTAGGAGGGGCAACCCCCTTTCATTCCCTGCTTGCTCAGAAACAAGTAATTCCTGTGAAACCAGGAGAAATGCTTTCACTTAACCCCAGTGGTTTTTGTGTCTTACAAAACAACAACTTATTCTCTTGCTGGTAAAAAAGAAGTAGGATTTTTTAATTTGGTAGCACTCGGGTATAATTTATTGCAGTCTTTTTTTCTAACAAATAAAATCACAGGAGCTACATTTTTGTGTAACAGAGAAAATATTGGAGCCATGCAGTTTTGTGGGCCCGTCTTCTGGTAGAAGATCAGAAATCTAGTTCTTGTTAATGTGTAGTAAGAGCCTTTTTCAGTGAGGGGAATGCTTTTCTTTTAGGTGTACTTTCTTTCCCTCATCTATAAAGGCTGCTTGAGAACTAGCAGCTGGCTGCTACTACTGCTGTTGACTTACTAAAATCTCATGATATTCCCATTTTCTTGCATTTATTAATTTCCCATTGTAATTTTCTGAAGCATTCAAGCATTCTCTGAGATGCAAAGTGCAAGGCATGAAGTGTAATCACTAGGCTATCTTTGCTAAGTTATCAAGATGCTTGGATATGGGATTAACTTGGTGCGACTTGTTTTCAGACACTTAAATCTTTAATATTCATTGCATAATCTGATTTTTTCAAACACTTTCTTTGTGTAATTTAACTGTAGCTATGTCTAGACATATTTCCTGGATATGGCTAAACAATTCTGAAGGTAAATGATGAGCTGATATTTTTGCACTTTCACAAAAACATAGTATTTCACACAAACATAATATCATGCCATCATAACATTAGGACAAATGGAAACTGCAGACATGAGAAGTACAGTTTTCATCCATTTTGCAAACCTCTGCACCTTTGTAAGATTAGTTATTTCTCAGTAGTTTTTCCAGTCACTTAACTGTCATTTGTAATAAATTAATGCAGTGCATCTGTACAATCAATGTATATTGTTTCTGCTCGTACCCAGCAGTTCTGGTTTGGAAAAATTGATAGAACCTCTTCATTTAGGCTGTTCAGTCTCCTTGTTTCTGATGTCTTAATTCTGTTTGCCTCAAGGTCATCTTAAGATTACCTTTTATAAGGCCATCACTTTACAAGAAAATCCTACTATCATTACTTGTTAAGCACTTTTTTTCTTTGCATACAGGAAATTCTGCTTATTCTCTCCTTTCTTGTAGGATCCTGTGGTGTTCTGTTACCTTTTATGAAAAGGCAGCTGCCAATATTAACACCTTGCCCTGTTCTTTAGTCAGCAGTCCCATTTGTAATGTAAACTCACCTGAACTTTGAGGGTTTTAAAATATATTTTCAAACTTCTTTGCTGTAGCATGTTCCACTGCTCTTGTTCAATCTGTTTTCTGCTCTCTTTGTATAGCTCTTTCATTGCTGCTATCCTGCTTCCTGGTTTCCCCTGCCTCTCTTCAGTAGATGGTTGAAGTGCTGCTATATTCCCTGAGAGCAGCCTGACTCACCTGGAAATTGTAGATGTCCTTATTTTGCATGGCTGCTGCTTTGAAGAGGGACTAAAGTTTTTAGATCTCAGTACAGGAATTGGGCAATCTTAGGGCTTTTCAGTACTGTTGCGGGGTGGTGGGAACTGAAATTCATGACTAAGAAATTAAATTAATGGGCTAATAATGTGTTATCTTAAGTAATTTTTGAGAGCTTTGTACCCCATTTCCTTTATTATGAAAATTTTAGTCCATATGCTTAACCAGACGGGGTTTTTTTGATACTTCTGTCACTGTTTTGTGTTGTGACTAGAAAGTTCGAATACAGATAGTACCATTTGTTGGAATGAACTTGGGGAATTGTTGGGTTTTTTTTGTGGCAATGTCTGACACTTCCTTTCTATAAAGCAGTCTCCCTGTGTTTTTCCTGTCTTCTGATCAGGTAAAACTTCCTGGAAGGGTTTTTGAAGAAACAGTTCTGTTAATCACATTTTCCGTGTTTATGCAATAGTTTGATCAATTTTTACAACAGTTTATCTTCTTTTAAACATAAAATTGTTACTGTCTTCTGGTTCTATTCTGTACTGTCACGTAGCATGCCAAGAATGACTTGTATCAGTTGCTCATCATCTGCCAGACTCCTACTTAGCAGGATACTTACCTGTTATCTTGTGTATATGGGGCCTCCTCCTTAGTTGTCTGTGAAATGAAAAAACTTTGCAGTAAGATAAGCTTTTATGATCTGAAGTGTTTCCAAAAAGGTATAAAATGTTTGATTTCACTAAATGGGATTTGTACTAGTTTCTAAATGTGCAGTCTTGGCTCTATGTTTTTGTAGTAATTTTTTGTGGGTTTAAATGTACAGTTTCCTTTCTCCCATCTGCATCTACAATACTCTGAGCTACTGATAATTTTAGTTGGATAGTACCGTGGGGTGGTTTTGGGTAAATAATAATATAAATATATCCTTCATCCCTCTTTCAGAATGCTGGAATTTTGGGAAGTTTAAAGGCTTGCAGCAAACAATGGCTTTTCTGTCATTCATTTCCAAGACGAGACTGTCCAGATGCAGTCTGTTCCAGTATGTCTGCAACTTAGACTTTAAACAACTTAGGTACCAGAAGTAGGCAAACTGAAGCAGAAAGTTTGTGTTGGGTGGCATTACCTATTTTTGTCACTGTCAGCCAGGCCACCACTCTACAGTATAAGCTCAAGAATTTTTTTTGTTGCTTTTTCAGCTTCAGCATACTATTTGCCAAGCTCAAGGGAAGTAACTGAGATTCACATTGGAGCCAAGTCCCTGTAGGTCTGAAGGATTTCCCTTGGTACCCGGAGTCTTCTCAAAGTTTAATAGCAGTGCACCATCAAAGGTATGACGTTCCTGTCTATTGTGACAGCTGGTTAATGAGATGTAGGTCCCAGCAGGAGAATACTAATGAGCTTTAGGATATGTTTGCCTTCCCTTCCTCTGCTCTTCACTGATCCTTAAATGAATTCTGAAAGCCATTTTTCATTAGACATCCAGAATTTCACAGCTGTTATGACTGATTTCAATTGGAGATGGGATTTCTTCTGAAGCAACAGGTTCCTCTTAAGATGAAATCTGTTTTAGCTGAAACCAAACTAAACATAGATTGCTTCCTGCTGTGGGTTGAAGATTTGCTTTAGTGTTTCAGACTTTCTTTCCATACATGCCCATGTGAAACTCCATACAAAACTGTCGTCACTGTTTGCTAATTTGATCACGCAGCTTTTCAAAGGGACAGGGAGAAAGTTTTTGTGTTTTTCTTAAGTTCCAGTCGATAGGTTGGCTGCCACTTCATACAGAAACAGACAGTCCTTCTCTAATGAGACTTAATTTATGGATGTGTCAAGTATAAACTCTATTATGTGAAAGTTCAAGTGACCTTGCTCAACAACAAAAAAAGGATTTTGAAGATGTGGGACTTGAGAGCAAACTGTCTAAGCCTATTTAACGTTTGGCCTTCTCTGAAACATCATATGCATCTTGACATATATTTTTTCAATTAATTTTGAGCTTAGTATGCGTAGTCCATCACAGAACATATTAAAAAAAAATAAATATATCTGCCTCAACAAATGTGAAAACAGTTCCTTTCTTTCCAGGGAGACTTTCCTAGCAAACAGTTTGTGACAAATTCCTGATGTTTTCTGTAGTTACGTTTTCTAGAATGGAGAGTTGTTTTCAGCCAAATTCTGGAAGATGAAGTATTCAAAGACTGTTGTCTATTTTTTTTTTCTTCTTTCCTTTCACTTGCTCTTTTTTTTCTGCCACCCAGAGTTAAGCAGACAGTATTTTCTGAAATAACAATTAAAAAAGTTTTTGCTGACAAATCCACAGTAATTGACCATTTGGCAGGCTATTTATTTGTGTCTCAGGCTGCGTGTACCTGACTGTACAAGTGTTACTGTCAGGTACTGTGAGCAGATACAGCAGTGTGAGCGTGATGGGCAGGGTGGTGGTTGCTTAAGTACCACGGACAGGGCCCCCTCCAGACGTGTCCAGACCATCTCTTTATCAGCCTGTGGAATTTCCACTGAAGTGATTTCATCTGTCAGAAGTTATTTATACAGGCAGTTCAGTACAGCCTTGACCCTTTTGCAGACATCAGTACTTAGGATTCTTTATCACTTGATATTTTTGAAACAGCTGTTTTTCCTGCAAGTGCATGCCATAAAATTCTTGGTGTTACACAGCATGTGCAATTGTATCCCATTTTCACCCATTTGACAATAGTTTTATCTGCATACGTACTCACCAGAGACTCCTATCACATCTAAGATTTAATTGTTGTCCTCTTACATGTTTCTCCTCTGATTTCGGAGACAAACTAGGAAGGCAATAATGATGTGAAACCTCACTTTCCCTGTTTAACATTTCATGGATTAAACTTCAGTGCTGTGTTCTTCCTAGGTTTATTCCTATTATAGCGTTGAAATTCTGTCTGAATCAATGGAGAACAGCTGGGAAGAGATTGCATTGGTTTTTCAGCAGAATCAAATCAAATGGTTTCTTGCTTTTTTACTGTATGGGGAAATTCTAATCAGGACGCATGATTCTAAAGAATATCAAAATGGACTAGTCAAGCAATTTCATAAATTGGCTGGTGAATCACTTCTGTCATAGCTCAATTGACATCATCTGCTTACTTCAGAAACATACCTGTTTCTGTGATCTACAGGGTAGCAATGTGATATTACCCACTGACATTTTCCAACATGTGTTGTGCTGCATATGTAATCCAAACACGAAATTTGGAAAGGCACTATAAGAATCTCTATTTAAGCATTATAGATGCTAATCCTTGGCCCACCATGCAAGGAGGATATGGCTTGCTGGTTACCAACACTGGGAACTTATCAACGCATTCTTGTAGAGTAGCTATTTACTTGCAGTAACTGCGATTCTTGGAGGTGTGGCAGGTTCAATCATAGCAGCTAAACTACATTGTTCTAAGAAACCATAGTAATTTAGGTGTTAAATCATAAGGAAATGAGAATAGAATGAGATTGTTTGGTTTTTTTCTTTTTATGTAGGTAACCACTAGGCAGTATAGGAGTTAGATATGATGCTGTTTTGATGAATTCCAGTTCTTCAAATGTATTTTTGTGTCCCTGAGGTAATGCCCACTGGCAATTCTGTATCACAGTTCCTGTTAGATAGCCATGGCAAACTCATACTGATGCTTATGTTGGTAACTATAGCAATGAGCTGGGGGCAGGATGTAGTTTGAATAAATCTCTGATCAGACTTCAGACAGTTTGTCGATAGCTTTTTTTGCATTGTGTCAGTAATGTGCCTGCAGATCTCCATCCATCCAATGCAGGTCTTATGTGAAAACTACTTGCAAGTTTCCAGTGATGCAGAAACATTGTGTTTTTAGTCCCAAGCATTACACAAGCCTCCAATTTAATGGTTTTATGCTATTTATGATGTATTGGTTGTTTTACAAAAATAAATTTTCTGTGGTTTGGATCCTTTTTGCACGTCAGTCTGTTGCTCTTCCACAACTTGTAAAGTGTATTTAAAACGTTGCTGATCATACTTCAAAGGATGAGATCCTCACAGTGGGATAACATACTGTCTTAGCAGATTCCTTCCCCATCAAAGGCTCTAAGTCCAGTTTTTAAATGTCTGCCTTTTACCAGGAGTTCACAGTGAAAGATTATCAAGGTGATGGTGACTGCTTTTGCTTGTCATAATAAAGCAGAAGCCTTGCTTTACAGAGCACTTTCTAAGGAATATTTAATTTTTGTGAGACTTCCTGCTAGTTCATTCAACAGCTCAGAAATGAGTGAAATGAAGACAAGCTATATGGGTGATTCTGGACATATATACACTGTCACTTGCAAACAGCTTAATTGCATAAACTGAATTGGCACACTTGATGTATTTGATTTATACAGGTACAAATGATTCCGAGAGAAACTCGGCAAGATATGTTTAAAACTGATCTGTGCAAAATGAAGTAAAATTTAGCGCATTCGTAAAAATTTGGCCTAATATATTTTGTCATTGTCATAGTGTTCCCCTCTTTCGTTGAGCTGATTGAGCACTTCTCTAGTGTTTCCAGAGTCTCTGGTCTAATTGATGTCTATGCTGCTTCTAGCCTCAGATACATATTCTGTTGACAAATACTTATTTTGGTAATCTATATCAGGAAACCTTACTTACTCTTTCTAGCTTGGCTTGTATGTTCAGTTGTCTTTATTTTAATCGGATACAACTTTCTAACAGGTGGACACTGGTTAATTTTTACTACTTTTAATCTAGAGCACAGTAGTCTGAACGAGATTATATAAAACTTTTTGCAAGGATTCTTTTTGACCTTTCTCTTTGTAAACCTTCCCAGTCTTTCAAAAAGTTACTACTTTCAGCTCATTTGAACATAAAGCTTATATATGATAGGAATTCTTAATAGTTGCAAATTTCACTGCCTAATACAGCTTATTCTGCAACAAGTCTCCTGTCTGCCCAAATCCATAGTTGAATCTTCCTGAGGGGTGGACTATGTTCCTCTAGACTCTTCATTAACTGCTATTTGGAAGAATGGAAAACTTCTCTTACCTAATGGACTGAAGTTAGATTTCTTGACCATTTAAGTAGGTGATTGATTAAGACCACAGAGCCACCTCCTTAGGTGGTCGTTGCTTCGTTAGAGTAAAGAAGTGTGCTTTTCACAGTGGGTCCTTTGAGCGTGTTTCTGTGTTTCTTGTTGAGCTGCTAATGTGGTGTCCCTCCTTTGACTCACTTGGAACTTGCAAAGTTTCTTTTGGACATGCTTCATTTTTCTGCTGGAACTGGTGCATCACTGCTATTAACTGGTTCTCTTACTTCCTAAGTGAAGTGATGGCTGAAACCCAAGCTCTGCTACTTCATGTGTTGACAGTTCCAATACTTGGAATTATGCAGAGGTCTACTGATTCTGAATCCTGGTAGCTATATGGTAGGGTATGTCAGGTACGGAAAGAGAATTTTGGAAATTTAGCCAGCCTTCTTTCTCCTTCCCAGTCGTGGAAACATATTTGGATAGCTGTAATGAAACAATGGCTAAACAGGGAAAAGCCTTTCCCATATTTGATCTCTCAACTCGGAGAAAATCTCTATATTGATAAATATTTCATTTCTGAAGATAGCATTTATTTTCTCTGGAACTTAGTTTTATAATCCTCTTCTGGTTGGAATAATGCTTTATTTGTTGAGAACCTCTCCTCTGAAAAGTTTAGGCTTTTTAAATATAACTTTATGGTAAGAAATAGTTAAGCACATAGAAAAGGAAAATTGTATTTGTGAAGAAGAGTCTAGCCACTCCTCTTAATTTCAAAGGTGGCTAAGTCACTAAAATAAAAAGCAGCAGCTTTAACAGTTTTATGAGAAGAGTAGGAGCAAAATCAAGCACTGTTTGGTTTCGCAGCCTGTTTTAGAGGCAGCCGCTAGAAATATTTGTTGCCATTTAGATCTAGTGGTACACATGATTAAATGGAAATGTGATGAGGTACCAATATCCCAGAATCATGTATCATGCTGAAGCTGTGACGGCAGCAGTAATTCTCAGTTTTCTGTCAGTATGTGTGTTCAGAAGAGATTTTTTTTTTTTTTCCCTCCAGGGAAGAAAACAGGCTGATTTTTCTTATACGTGCACAGAAAAACTTAATCCTCTGAAATCTGGGAGCCCTGTCTAGCTTATGCTCTGGGATGTGTTTGTAAAGTGACCCTGAATATGAAACTACTTATAGCAAGTTCTTTTCCTTTCTGTATCTTCACAAGAGATATCTTCATAGGGCAACAAAAATCATGTATTTTTCTGAGGATGTTAGCTTCCTGTAAATATAGCAAACCACTTGGGCTGGGTTTCTAAGCCTAGTAGAAGTAGCAGTTTGTTACATGCTGCATTGAAGACTTCACAGAATTTAAGCAGAATATCACTGGGTATGGAAAAGAGGTCAATATTCGATTTAAATAGGATTGAGTACAATAGACAAGCCTTCTTTTGGATAAATAATTTCCTGCCTACCCTGTAAGGAGGCCAGCAATAGCAGTATAGAACAAGCTTCCTTGTAAAATCTCTGGTCTTGTGTTCAGTCATCTTTCTGAGCTGTAGCGTCAAGTTGCTTTGGCCTTGATTATTTTTTTGTTTGATACATATTTTGTGTGGTTTGCATCTACTATGGTAGAACACCCATTAGTTGCAACAGTAGCTTTGCCAAATGTGTATGGAATTCTGTAGAACCTCTGGAATGTACAATAAAGTGAAGAAACAGGGCTATTAAACTGGCCTGGGAAGAGATTTCCATTGAGAATATTATTTGTGCTTTGGCTTTCGAAATAACACGGATTACTGGAGTGGGAGTATATGTCCATAGGTAAAGCTGTAGCACACAAAGGACAGGAAAAGTAAGAAAGCGATGGAGACAAAGCAGGAGAAGAGATAGATAAGAGTGTATTGCAGCAGCAAAGGACAGGTGAGTGATTTTTCCACTTCAATTTTTATCCCTTTGTTCCTTTATTTTGACTTTCATGCTTTTGTTGTTTACCACTTTTCACAAAATCTATAGTATGGAAGAAAAACAAACAAAAAAACCCCCCAAACACACACCCCCCTTCCTCCTCCCCAGAAAAACCCCACAAAAAAAACACACAAAAGAAGTCCATCCCCTCCACAACCCTGGCTTTTAGTATGTTGTATGTAAGATTAGTCTACAGCTGCAGGAACTGTCCTGAGTTACTAATGTTGAACTTGTATCGATTCTTTCCTTTGTTTCCATTTTTTTTAACCTTTGCCGGGCAAACACATAACAGTAGAACTTCCAATGTCTAGTTTCACTCGGGTAATTAATAATACAGCTGATTTTTAAAACTTTCCTGGAAGCCAGTTAATTGTGACTGATTCTTAATGACCTACATAGGAGGAAACAATCTGGCGTTTTCTCATAATGGCCTTATGCTGTAGAGTTGGGGTGAAACATATATGTATGTCTATAGAGTGGCTAGTGGTTTTGAAGAACAGGGTTGACAGCAAAGTCAACTGAAATCGATTTAAAGTATAGTATTTACTGTAGGTAGAGATGCTAGTGCCACCTGTATTTAAGGTTGCATGACCCTTTCCTTTTTAAGGCTTAACTCTTAATTACTTTATAGCTTTTGCCAAAGTTCAGTTCATAAGGATTTTTCCATGCCAGATGTCTGCTTTGGGTTGAATTTTTTTTAAAGTTTCAGCCAAAGCAGTTCTGTTCCAAGAATAAGGCTAGTGAAGAGTATGTTATTTTGCTTGTGTGAGAATATTCTGGTGTCTTCCTTTGATGCTCCAGTGCCCCCAAGCTCTGAAGCAAGGATTTGAAATTTGGCAATAGTTCAGCCTTTGTGTTGAGGATATGCCTTTTGCCTCCCTGTAAAAATCCACCCAAATTTCCAGGCCGGTTTACAAGGCTTTGAAAGGTTGCCATTTTCATGGGCTTAATAGGAATTTCTTAAAACTTCACAGTAAGTTTCCTTTAGATTCTGTTCACGCTGGGAGTGCTCCAGGCAGCGTAGAGCTGCATATTTCATCCTACTTCTGCTAGGAATTGTAATGGCTGGATCCGGGTGCTGACATTGAACTAAGAGTGGACAGCACTTTGTCATGTATCACCACCGCCTATTCCCATGGCCTGTTCATCCCTGCTGAAGGACTTGGGTCCTCTGGAAAAGGAAACTGTCTCATTCATCTAAAAGAACATGACAGATGCGGAGAAGAAGAATTTAGGAGAGTATGTGTGTGTGTGTGTGTCTGATTTGTACTACTCCTTTGGTCGCAGAAAATGTGTGTCATACTGGCAAAATATTACTTCCTTTTCTAGAGGAAGTTCAGATAATAATTATTGGGGTTTGTTATATTTAAACTTCAGTCGTTGAGTGGGTCTCAAGGTTTTAATCATTTTACTGAACTAGGTAGGCATCAATTTAAAAAGTTAAACTCAAATGTCACAGTACACTGTTCTTTAGAGGGCAAAAATAGAGCTCACTTTTTTTAAACACTTAAGTCTAACTTAGACCTCTTGCGCTTTAATACATTGTAGTACAGCTTCCAACTTATTTACAAGTGTTGCATGCTTTGTCCAAGTAGCACCTACTTAATTGCAACGGGGAAAGGGGTCTGTTCTGAGGACAAATCAGGATAGATTTCTACGGTGAAGGTTGTGTATTCATATGTTACAGAAGTTTGAACTTGTGAAGTGAAGCAGAGATTTCAGGAATAAAAATGAAGGCTTTGTGGCTAAGGCAATTGAATGCTGCTTGATGAATTGTGTGCAATCTGTGCTTAGTCGTGGTATTGTTACATGATGCGCTCAAATAACTGTTCTGAAGTGGCTGCTCAGACTGTGTCTTCTGGTAGCTGGTTTGAGAACACTTACAACTTCCAGAAATGCAGACACTTGTAACTGCAAGTGAACTCAGTGGGAGCCAAGCCTCATGTAAAATACTGTATGTTACTAAAAATCAGGTTTAAACTATGTGAAATTTGACATCTGGAACTAGGGAATATTTTAATCTAATTAACCTAATGGCTTATTTAATGTGAAACTTTGTTTTACGGATGTAGAAATTACTTGTCCCTTCTGTAGAAAGGCTCATGAAGCAATTGGTGGCCTTTGTAGCAGAACTGAAAAATAACATGCCATAAATAAAGCATATGACCACCTCCCGTTGATCAGGGGTGAAACAAAGCATTGGGAAACGTGTAATCAAAAGTTTATCTAATAAGATACAACTATATTACTACATTAGTAAAATAACCTTTGCAACTTTTAACTTTCCAATGCTTACCTTCATGACCCTAATAATTCTTTTGAGATAAAATATGTGATTTTCTCTGTGAACTTAGTAAGCATCCAACTTGCTTTTGTACAAATACTCCCGTTTTGCCAATCCCTTGTTTCTGGAGGTGGAGTCATTATTTCAGTCTTTGCAATTTCTTTCCCAATAAAGCATGCAAACCTGAACTATATTGGATCTGTCTGAAACCAATGATATCAACTTACAGAAAGTGCTAATTTTTTCTTTTACTGTATTAACTAATCAATTTCATACTGATCCAAGCATAAAAATCCCTTGGGAACTTGAATTTTCCACTTTGAATCAGCAGTCAAAATTTGTAAATGGTGAGAGTGAGAATAATACTAAAATTCAAGTTTAGTTAGCAATAACCTTTTAATTATCTTCTAAAATAGCCTCTCTACCTTAGTACTAGTTGAATATGATATTACTGGGATCCTCATCCTTTCTGTTCACTGTGGAGATGGAAAGCATACTTAATCAAACCGTTGACTACTATGTCTCCATGATAAATTTCCCCATTACAAAGCCTCTTCAACAGTACATGAGTTTAATCGCTTCATAAAACCAACTGTTACCTGATGCTTCCTATGCAAAAAAAAGATTTTTGAAAGGCACAGGGCTACAACAAGTAAGTCAATGTGCATTTGTGGAAGTCCGTATCTTCTGGAGTGAAAAATTTGCTGCTAAGGTTTAGTGAATTTAATGCTTTGGAAATTATTTGTTGGTCAGTCTGCAGCAGTGGAGAGTTTTGGGTTGTGGTGGGTTTTTTCTTTCCTTTTTTTTTTAAGGTGGAGGTGTGAGAGAGTTTTTTGATCTCTTAAAGTAGTCATCAAACTTACTTTAAACTTGTTTCTTGGGTCATTCCCTCAGGGTGTTTGCTGCCTCAGAAACAGTAGATCTCAGATGGTGTTTTGAAAGCTTCAGCAAAGGAAAGGCATTTGACAGGATGTTTGTCATGCAGTATTTTCAGGAGAAAGATGGGCATTTTGAGCTGCTTGTAGCATAGAACTTTCTTAGAGGGACTTGACTGCTAAGAACAGCAGTCTTACTTGCTTAGCTGTGTGAAATCCACTTGCTTGTGGACAACTGTTTTGGGTTTGGGGTTGGCTTTTTCCCCCTCAAGACTCCTGCTTACTTGTGTACTCTTCCATATGTGTTTTGAACTGTGCTTTGAAGTTGGGCAACAAGCTTTAAACAAAGCTGTTACCACACTTCTGCATAACATCTAGCTTGATTTCAGCTTGCTGATGTCAGTGATGTGGTTTAGAGTTAACAAAACACAATTCTTTTCCAATGCTTTGACATTAGTTTCTGTAGGATTAAAATAAAAAAAACCACACTTGGTTTGTTGTATAAAAGCCAAATCAAAATGGACCTTAGAATGTGATAAATGGCTGTGCAGCAATTACTAATTGGCCAGCCTTCTGTTTTGACACACGGATGAGATGAAGTCCGAGTTACCCTGTATGTTTTCCTCTGTCACCTTCCTTTTCCTCACCCTAATAATGTAAGGAATTTCTGCAAACCAGATTTTGTGTGGATTTGGTTTCCTGCGTAAGTCATTCTAGCATATTGGTTCAGACTGCCTAGATAAAACAACTTAAGATGCATATTTTTGTCATCTTTGAGCAGTGTACTTCAGTAACAAGCTCCAAGTAGTGCTGTGTTGACTTGGATTTATACTCAAGTCTGTACCTTTTATATTGATTTTTATGTTAAGGTACAAAAAAGGGTAGATTCTGAAAGGCAAAAGCAAACAGAACTGTAGCCAGCTGAACCAACTTGCATCCAATTACACCAGCAGTAAATTAGCTATGATTACTCCACTGTACTATTTCAAATTCATTTAAAAAAGTAACTAAAATCTGGTTTGGAAGACTCTGCTCTATAAAACAGATTTAATATCTGATCATTTATATTAAGTATGTTAACAATTTCTGAATGTTTTGCTTTTTTGTCTTGTTTTTGGCAGCAACTTGAATTAGTGGAACCAAGCGGCTGGATTCATGTTCCTTTAACAGATACTCATAAGAAGCCTATTCGCACATTTATGATTCAGATTGCTGTTCTAGCGAATCACCAAAATGGAAGAGACACTCACATGAGACAAATCAAAGTGTACACCCCAGTGGAAGAGAGCTCTATTGGTAAATTTCCTAGATGTACAACAATTGATTTCATGATGTATCGCTCAATAAGATAAAATTTCTTGATGAGAAATAATAAAGGCATATTTTGATGGCAGTATCATTGTTTAAGTATTCAAATAGTTAAAGGGCAGGGTTTACTGCAGTGTAATTATATTTTCTGTTTATACTTTGTACAATTTTGAAATAAAGATAATCTTGTGTTACAGTATATTGTAGTCTGTAATTTTGAATTACAAAAAAAGCTTGGGTACTTTAAAAGAACTTATTTGTGACTGGAAATCAGTAATTGATATAATACAATTGGGGTTTTTTTGGGGTGATTTCTTCCCCTAATGATCATGCATGGAAACAGTTCATTCTATAGTGTTACTGTTCATTCCTTTACTTAGAAGTTGCTTCCTTTTTTTTTTTTTTTTTGAGCATTCTTCTTGAACAGACATGGTTTAAAGACATTGCCAGTAGTATTTTCCTGACACTGCCTATGTTAATGTGTTGTACCCTTTTCTGTATGTGTTTGGGTTTTTTTTTTTCTCCTGCTTAATGATCATCTGCATGGATTTAGCCTTCTTTGTAACTGTAAAGTAATCGTAGAATTGTAGAATATCTCAAGTTGGAAGGGACCCGTAAGTATCATCAAGTCCAACTCCCTGCTTCTTGCAGAACTGCGGAAAACTAAACCATATGTCTAAGAGCATTGTCCAGATACTCCTTGAACTCTGACAGGTTTGGAGCTATGACCACTTGCCTGGGGAGCCTGGTCCAGTAACTAATAATGCAATGAAGATCACAACAACATGAAGAAAACCCAACCTTTCCAAATAACTGAATATAGCCTATGCATTAATGTAGATAAATCGAGTATAGGTTATCTAAATGTTGTTGTTCAAAACAGGAGGAGAATTAGGAGTACAGTAACAGTAGGAATGAACCTGAAGGTCCAATGCACCTTCTAAAGTACTGAGAAATCAACTGTATAACACGAACTTATAGCATGAGTGTGAGGTTACCTTCTTTAACATGTTCTTAAGTAAAGAACAAGGCAAGGACAGTGTATGCTTTGTCTGCTTGCTATGAATAGGAATATTTAACACCTCTACTAATGTCTTGTAATCTGATTACTAGTTATTTCACCTTTTTAAAATATTAAATACATTTTAGCAAGAGAGGCTCTTGAAGTACAAGGGTTTCTTTTAAAATGTTCAGTACTGATCAGAGCCATTCTTCCTTCTAACACCATAAAAGCTGATGGTAAATCCAGACTAATCTCAGCCAAGAAAAGCTTCTGACACTCCTCTTAATTGTTATCAAGGAAAGGCTGGTAATAGTGGAGGCTCATCAAACAATGATACCGCATCCTCCAGAGGAGAAAGGAAGTGAAATGGAGGAAAACAGGAAGATTGTCAAAGAAAGATAAAGATTCAGCTGTTAAAATACTTTATATACTTATGAAGTAAGCTTTTTACTGAACAGTTTTGTCCACTGGCTGAATTCCAGAGTCTTTAGGAGGGTAATTAAAATAGGCATTTCCTGATGCTGAACCTTTTAGAGAAGTCCATGACTAGCCTGAGTTCTGTATTTAAGTGTGGATTCATTCATTTCAGGAGGACCTTAATGGTACTTTACCTTTCCATGTAAAGGATGTATGAACAGCAGAATTCCTGTTTATCAGAAGCTGGTTGAATTCATGCTTTTCACCAAATCTGTTAGTTCAGTGGATTTTGTTATAGTGCTAAGGAGTTGTACATTTGTATTCACTTATTTGAAGCAGAATTTGTACTTTTTATGTACCACTTAATATTTTTCTGTCACACACCCCCCAAAACAAAACAACCCACCAAAAATACATTTATTCAGTTATTCTTGATAAGTTATTGATAAATCTATTTATTTTTTTACAAAAGGAGATTTTTAGTCATGCAGTTTTCCATTTTCTCTAAGAAGGTAAGATTGTGGTTATCTATCCTAGCTTTGTATTCTCAACCCACTGTTCCCTACTCTAATGATTCTACCACAGATAATTCTCTGGTACATCTTCTGAACTCTGGTCAGTAACACTTAAAATATTTTGTTTCAAAGATGCTTTAATGTTTTCTTCTCTCTTACATGTCATTCTGTTTATTATGTACTTAAATAATATGTGCATTTATTCTTTAATTAGTTCACAGAAGACCAGTCCTCAAAAGGACATGAATACATTCTACATGAACCATCCCCAAGAATGGTTCGGGTAGCAGTTCAAGGGTTACATAAACAAATAAGGGTACACAGTTCAAAGCAGAAGCTGTTATCTTTAGGCTAATCAAGTCAAAGTAATATTGCTCAATGACAAACATTACCCAGTAGACTAGGAACAGGCCTGGCAGTGCAGTCTTATTATGCTTATTTCTGTCCTGCCTCAGTAGGTATCATTTTTGCATCTTTAGAGAGCTATTCCTGCTCATACTGATTTTTCAGGGTTCCAAAATCCGTGCAGGATAGGTGCTGGTATTGGCTTCAAATTTGAATTGTTATTCCTGAAAGTGCAGTTGAATAAGCGGAAACTTGTCTTAACTACTTCTCCTGCTACTCTGAAATCATAGATGCCGTTCAGATATTTTTAACATCCTATGATACATATGTTAAACTAGAGGATGTTAAGCTTTACTGTTGAGAAGGGAAACTACTTACAAATTAAATTTAATGCAGTCTTTTAGTAGATGTTAAGGTACACAAGGCTCTCTAAAGGTTAAGGCTGTAGAGTTACACTTTATTTTGTCAACAGGTGATCTAGTTTGAAGCTGCATGCTTTAATATGTTGTTTCTAGTTTATTGCCAGCGATTGGTATCTCCATGGTTGAGACGCTTCCGTGGCTGTTTGCTGAACTTCATCTGTGAAACAGATAACAGATCCTTGGTCTTTCCTTGGCCCTTTAAAATAAATGCATTCTTAGTACTGGGTGGAAGCAAGTAATCTGTTGTAAGACTGTGGGAGTGAACAGCGAGTCATGATGAGGGCGGCAGTAAATTAGAAGGGAGAGTACAACTATTGACTCCTTCAACTGCTGCTGACAAAATAATGTATGACCATGCCTGAAAGGCATATATAAAAATGCAAACTCGTTACTACAGTTTGTCTTCCTCTTTGATGTTCAGCGTTACTTGAAAACAAGTGCAGTGGCTATTCTAAATCCATTTTAAATGTTTTCTGTGAATTGGGATAAACTGGTCTGCCAAACCATTGCAGGGAGTTACTATGTATATGTTGTGTTTAGCTGCTATTTTTTTCTTGCTCCCCCCACCAGTACACAATTGTCTGGTATCTTACTTATAACTTCAAAGAGCAATTTTATGTGACTGAGCACCAAAATTGTTGAGCGTACGGATTTTTCCAAAGATGGTTTGAGAACAGAAAGTTCTTGTAATGTTAATCAAGTTAAAGCTTATATTGCCTAGCCACATGCTTCTTTGGAAGGTGTCGGTAAGTGCTGTAAATTAGTTAACTGTTAATGTGTGCTAGAGATCTAAAACTGCAAATCTTAAGAAAAGCCAGAATGAATTTCCTTTGCAGTGAAAATCTGAGAAAATAAACATTCTTAGATTCATGTATAAATAGTGCTGATGGAATGCTAGAACCATTTTGATGTTGATTATGGATTTGCAGGTTTTTAGTGAAAAGGGGAACAATTTTATATACTTGTTTCTCATATTCACTTCCTGCCCAGTCTGAAAAAGAAATTTCTTTTGCATCTTTTAACAGTACCTTACATTTGTAACTATTTTATTTTTTTCCCCACATGCACACTTTGGCTGGTGTTTAGAAAGAGACAGGTCCTGGGAATTTGTAGTCTTTAGTATGTCCAAGTTTTCAGCTTCTTAGCAGAAATGAATATATAACTTTATCTCTAAAAAGCACAGTCAATAATTGACCTGTTTGCCCTACAAGGTGGTTTTACAAATGTTAACTTCAGGGAATGCTAGGAAGAGACATTTGTCAACTTGTTGCCAGCTTAAAGCATACCTTTTTTTTTAATGATGAGCAAACACTGTTTCTTCAAAGTGATGAGGACAAAATAATAAGATATTCACAAACATGGCTTGCTCAGGATTATAACTCTGTGCCTAAACCTTAGGGTAGTTTTGTGAGTATTTTGGCTGGTTCCTCTAAATGTGGATGAGTAAGGTGTACTGCTTACAAGGGTAACTGATCTTAAATAATTTTGATCCATGGAAAAAAACTTCTATAAACTTTGAAAATTTAACAAGGTGTATGCTCAGAAAAGACTTTTTGCTGTTTGTCAAAGAGAAACATACAATCTTAGCATTGATTTTAGTAAGCTGACTACTAAGCGAAGATATTCAAAGTTTAGAATTGAATTAAATTCAGTGGCATGTCCGATTAAAGATTTTGGAGAGGGGAAGCGGGTGTGTATTTGTATTCAGTAATGTCCAATACTTCAGGCTAAATGACTCTTGAGTAACTGTTTTTACTAAAACAATCCAATGCAGTATGTACTTTAGGTATGTCCCTACGTGAAAGATGTTTCAGAGGCTTTTTCTGTTTTCCCCTACCCCGAGATCACAAGGCTTTCCCAGTAGACCCATGAGTAATTTCCCAATTTGTTTTTACAAACCCTGTTTATAAAGACAGATACTTTCTTTACAGTGGTACTCTTTTTTTCTTTTTTCTTTTTTTTTTTTTTTCCCCCTAGCCAGAGATTACAGTGGATGGTATATTATTACTGTAGTGGTATCAAAATTGGCTAGTTTATCAAGCAGCAACTAAGCAGCTGAACCAAGGGAGTTCAGAATTGTGTGTTTCTCTAACATTGTAAAACTCTTCAGAGCTGTACGGTGAGAGTAATGCTATCAGGGAGAGGAGAGGTAGCCAGGAGGCCACCTTTTATTCTGTGATGGCCTATTGTGGTCATAACTTTAAATATTTGATAATTTATAGTCCATTGTGACTGATGTGGAAAATGGAGGGAACTGCAGAGGTATTTATAAAACCTAGTAAGGCATGAACTTTCCATTTTGTTTAACAATGAATTATAGAAAAAGTCCAAGACTCAGAATGTTATCTCTAAAACCTGCTTTGCTTTTTTGAAAACCCACTCTGGTAAGTGGATGAGCACTTAATTTACTTATTTTCTGTAGAAGTTGATGGAATACTGCTAATTAATTTCAACAGAGTATTGAATTAGGTCCTTTACATATTGAATTACAGGTACTTTTAGGTCTTGGGTTTTCAAATTTGTGTTGTAGTCTGACTGTAGTGTTACCTCATAATGACTTTGTCTCAGTCTTTTGAATTTTACATTTTTCTTATTAAAGCAAGAGAATCGCAAGTTGCACTATGGCTGAAAAGTTGAAAGGTTTTTTGCAAGTTATAAACATAGATCCTGAACTTTTATGTTTAAATGCAGTATCAAAAGCAGAATTGTAGGGTAGATGAGAAATGAAAGGTAGAAATCATCTTGTTTTAACTTGTACAGCATGGATCCCCCCCATAACTGGAGCATTGTCCCTCACTGTCAAAGCAAGCAGCACTTCATAATCCTAAATGCACTCACTGGAAAACTAGAGTACCATAAAAAGGATATTAGTGTATTGTGTTTGAATTGCTATGATTAGCTGTATAATACAGCAAATATCACTCCTTGATTACTGGACTGTGTTTTCCATACCTTTTGTTTTGTCATTTAGGGTGCTGCTGCCAAGTAGTCTTTCTCTGTTTTTCTCTTGTATGAGAAACAACTGATAAATATTGAGTAGTATAAGATTAATGTAATATTGAAATCAATGAGAGACAAAAATGGAAGGTGTATTTGTTGTAAGACATCATGACTTGGCAGTGATCAGAATCATCACTTCAAATAGTGGTAATTTAGGGTTTTAAAAACTTTTCTGGAAAATACCACACTAGGCATTTCTGCCTTGCAGAACAGAAATTTGCTTCCTAGTATAAGTGAAAAAGCTTTTCTTTAAACTTTGGCTTAACTTTCTTTGTAGACACTAAGGAGAGGAAGGTAACTGAGTGACCAGTTGAGTGAGGAACTCCTGTTGAAATGAATAAGAGTAACTGTGTTTTGACTAAGTCATGTCTGTGTGTCTTCTCAGTACCACAGCGTAAACAAAAAAGGCAGAGGACAAGAGAGGGAGAAAAGAGGTATTGGCTGCTCCTGGTTTCTGAAATGGAGAACAGCAAAACATTTATGTTTTGCTTAAGCTCGCATAGGGAGTCTCTGGCAGAGCTGGAAGTTGAAGCCATGTCTGGTTTGTCTGTCTTCTCTTTCACATGAAGAAGATTTTCAGATAATGAGACTGTTTTAAAATCAAATTCTGTAGTAATGCAGTTTCTGTATGTAATTCCACTTTAAACCATGTTTTGGGTTTTGCTATTCTAATTCATTCAGTAGAGAAAATACTTTTGCCGATACTGTGTCTATAGGTGCACAACTGAAACTTTTTAGTTACTGCCTTGGTGCTTGTTCTTGCCTTACCAAAAAGGTGTAGCATAGACTTTAGAGATAGAGGGATAAGCTACCTTACATTTTATATGGGATACTTGATGTAAGTTCAATACTAGCTTGCAGTCTGGCTTGAAGATCTGTGTGCATGCCATTTTCCATGCTCTGTTTGGTATAAATGTGGAATATTTGACTTCTGTTGATTTTAATTTTTATTTTTTTTTTATAGGAACTCTGTATGTTAGACTTCAGAAGGCTCTTGCCCGGACTGTTACTTACATGAGTGACCCACTTAAAGCATCACTTGCTGCCTAATTCTGTAGTTGCCCTAGTCTTTGCAAATAGGCATGCTACTAGGCTGCGGGGTACTTAAAGCTCTAATTCATCCCCAAGTTATTGATAGCCTGACAGGAAAACTATCAGACTGAACAGTTGGCATGTACGTAGTTTTCTGAGAATCAGAGGCTTAATCTGATACGAACAAAGTTTGAGAGGTCAAGAACTGAAGTGAGTCTTACTCCTGGGACTTGTTTTTCTTCATCTGTGCTATTACAGTTTAAGGGAAGTAATTGAAACATGATTTAGGCATGAAACCTGTTTATACACTAGAGGCAGAGCCAGGTGTCCAGATTACCAGGACTGATTAACAAAAATGCATGAACCTGTGTATAATAAATGAAGTGATTGAAAAGACTGAAGGACCATGGAGAGCTACCGGTTACTGGGAGGGCAGCTAGTTGCTTCACCTAATAGAAAGTGATCCACAGCTCTAGGCAGCAGGCCATTGCTTGACAAATCCACACCTCTCAAAGAAATGGCTGGCAATAATTGTCGTTGTCTTGAGTCAAGGACTGCAGGTGAAACAGGTGCTCAGGCATTTATACCACCACCTTGTGAACTAGGTTGGCCTCGCTACAGAGCAGAGTGCCACTTGCGGTAAGTCAGGGTGGCAAGACGATCACATTGTTCTATAAAGAAAGAGAGTGAGAAGCTAATGTGGTAAACTTCTTGGGAAATTCTGACAACTTCAGTTATCGTCAACTGTGAGTATGTGTCTTTTCTTCAAAATGGCCAGTGGGTTTTTCTATATCTCCTATTTTCACGGTGGATCTGGATTAGTAATACAAAACACAAGAGTTTGTTGCTGTATCAGGTCTAACTGAAAGAAAAATTGGTCATCTTTGCTGTTACTGTGTTTTGGTATGTGAATGAACTATGGAGATGAATTTTAGTGTCTCTTTTTCTTGAATTTACCATTCAGCTCTGCAGCTTAAGTATAATGCATCAGAATTCTTTGGGATCATTGGAGTGACCCCAGGTTGATGTCGGCATGTGCTTTTCCACCGCCTGGAAATGCAGGTTTGGGGCTCTGAAGAGCACATGGTTATAACATGCAGTAGAATGCTGTGCTTAGAGAGCCCAACTGGTTTCATCTATGGTAACCTTTGGGCTTTTATTCCTAATTTTTCTTTGTATGTAAATGTTTATTAAACACTGATTGATTAATTACAAGAATGCCTTGCATTCCTTTGCAGGTATACACAAAAATAGCTGTTTACTTAATATTTAACTACCGCATTATTTTACTACTTAATTAATGCCATAGGTTTTTGCTGGAGTGTGAGATAATAATCTAAATGCAATTAAAATGTTCATAGTATTAAGAATATGTACACTGTACTCCAAAGACAGGATTGCTGAGGCTTCCAGGCAAAGGTATTGGGTGGTCTGCTGTTGGTTTGTAATACTTAAGTGTTCTGTTTTAGATCAGAAAGGTGTTAAGGTGCTTTTATAAAACTGTATAAACCATCATTAAACATTGTTCATTGAAGTAAATTTTAAGTAATCCTTCACATGACATATTTGCTGTAGTTCCAGGCTGACATTTCAACAAGCTGTTTTACGTCAGCCTAACAATTACCTGTGACAGTTTCTCCATTTGCACCAAAGGATAAACATTTCTTGCAGCCAGTCAATAGTATTAGTGTGGTTTAGTTTAATGGAAGAGGGGCGAAAAAGCCCCAAGTATTGAAAATGATGCTGATACTGGATGCTGCTAGAGGATATAATCCAGACATAATTATATATGAAATGAGAAAGTAAGTTTGGGATCACTCAAAACATTAAATATCTGAATTCTGATCCCACTGAAGTGAATTACCACTTTTAATTATAGTAGGGAACAGTTAAGCCAATATTTAATACTTGAAGTAAATTTAATGAGATCAGTGATTTCCCAGTTATGTAGATAAAACCAGGTTGACTTGGAGCAGTTAGGAAAATTTCTTTCTCGAATGCTTCTTTTGATGTACAAAACTCTTCTAGGAGTGAATTTCAGATGCATGCAATGTAGCATTGAACATGCCATTTATTAAAATCTTTTAAAATCAGAAGGTAAAAATTCATCATGTAAGATGAGAGCATGAGAGTTCTGCAACACTTGAGACAGTTTATGGCTGTAGATACAGGTCTAGTGTTGACTGAAGATGCCTACCGTCACGTGCTGACTGGTTATCATCCCCCATCTTCAGGAAAGCCCAGTGATGGCTTAGATCTGGCAGCTGAACAAACTGTGTGATTTTTTTTTTTTTTTTTTCCTCCCACACAAACCTGTCCTAGACAAGACAGGCTGATTTACAAACAATTTATATGAACTATTACTTGCTTTTGATTGAGTTAGGAATTGATCTCCAATGTATCGATGATTCACTTGTGTAATTGGCATACCTGGAGGGTAGTAACTGCTGGTGGGGATGGGTTGCGGTAAGTTACTTGGCTTGCAGGTGAGGGTGGGCATGGATGCAGTAGTCCTGCTGTTGCTGCATATAGATCTCAGAGGTGTCTTTTTAGCATAAGTAGTGCTCAGACTTCTCACTGCTACTTATTTCATGTTTAGCAGTTGAACTAATGCAACTTGAGAAGGAAAAGCACTGGGTTTGGCTCTACAGAGAGCCTGGTATTACATATCAGTAAAAAGCTCACTGAGAAAACTATATGGAATTTCATGCAATTCCTTGAATTAATTTGGGTTACTGAAAACAAGCTAGTGAGAACAATATACTTCTCTAGTTTTTGTCAATTTATTCTCTAATAATTAAGTGAAATAACCCCCCAAAGAAATAATGGTTATAGCTTAAGTAAAAAAAAAAAAGTAAAGCTAATATAAACTTAGCTAATTAATCCAAGCAAGATGAGATTTGTAATGAAAAACTTACATCCTTCTAACTGAAGTTGCTGCTAACTAAAAGGAATGTTCAACAAAGGGACTTACCTCGGTTTCTTGAGTTTATTGTCTAGGGGACAATATCTAGCTTACAGAATTGACCAAATAAATAATGGCTATTTCATTTCAATATTTACCACATTTTTGTGCTGGAGTTTTATATAATCTTGTTGTCTGAAGCAGCAGAGGAGAAAGCAGTCTGTAAAATTGACTGTCATTCACCCTAGAACAAGCACTATCATGACAAGCAATGAATTTATGAAAAACTAATATCTAGACGTTTTAATTAGAAAACACCTCATAAAAGGAACCGGCTTGTTTTCTGCATTTGTGCATTTCCTTTAAAAATGTGTTTCTCACTATTCAAACTGATCAGAAATTTCAAGTAAAAGGTGAACTGTAAACTCTTATTGCCCTTTAACAAAGGTATTTGTCTGGTGTTCTATACAACTACTTCAGGGTGCTGTCCTGCTGCTGTTGAAAATCAGTTGTAAAGTAGATGTTCATTGTGGTGCTTCAGGGTAGAAAACTTGATCTTGGACCACACATCTCTCAAGAGAATTTCTACTCTTAGGAACAAATAAGCCCACACAGTCTAATCCTTCAATTGTCTTTAAATTATTTTTCATGTTCTGTTTGGTGGGACTTTTAATTTTTTTAAATATTTTTTATCTTTAAACCCAATGTCATGTTTAATATAATATCTGCTGCTCAGCCAGGATCTTGTGATAGCTCGTATTCAGTATTGAAGATTATTCTTCTGCTTTTAATTAAAACGAACCTTAAATATTTCAAACATTATGCTTTATCTGTTCTGTCCATTGCAGATGTTATTTCCCATTATTTGGCAGGCGTCCGTGGTGAATTACAGCCCTTTCTGAAGCTGTATTTTCCATTGGAAAGCGACCAATATAATTGGTAGTTCAAAGGGGCACAGATTTAAACCAAAATCTTAGTGTGTGGAAATGCTTAGGGCTATTGTTACTCTTCTAGCAGAGCTAGATAATCTTTCAATATGAGTTACGTATACTTTCATTACATTTGATTTTTCTATTCTTCAATGTATTGAAAAAGCAGGAGAGTCTATTCTGTGTTGCTTCTCAACTGAGGCTCAAGTTATTCTACATTCCTAGTATGTAGATACGTAAACTTCAGTGGAATTGCAGGTACCTCATCATCTTGCTGTATCCTATGTACCCAGTCCTACATTAGTTTCATATTTTTATTCAATGTATGGGGTTTTTTTTAAACCCCACAATAAACAGTGATGTAGGTAATTGAAAAATATTTTTTTCTATTAGTTTTTGTCTTTTTCCCTAACCCCCCTTACCTCCAGGAGCAATTTGCTTTTGATTCTTTCCTGTCTGTGATTTTTTATTTTTTATTTTTTATTTTTTTGTTTTTTCAGTTCTTAAGAAGACTTGCTACCAAGTAGTGATACCTCTAAAATGAGACAATTTATCTGGGTATACCTGAGAAAACAGCACATAATTTGTCTTTGTTATTTACCAAAGAAGTGTTTGCACCATCCCTGGATCGCTCAGAAATACTTTTTTCTGAGTATATAATTTCCATCAAATACCTGTTTGGACTGCCTTCCTCCAGATACTGTAGATTTCATTTCTTTCAGATAAAAGAATTGTGCTTTTGTGTTAACATAAAGCAAGGGCAACCTCATTAAACAAGTGAAACAGTGTTAAGTGAGGAGAGAGTCAGGTCTTGCATGTTAAATGAAAAAAAGATTGATACAAGTATCTTGCAAAGTAATGCAAATTAGGTTTGTCTCTGTTGTCAAAAATTAGGTTCATCTACATTGTTTGTGCAGTCCTCTTGTTCCCATGAATTATGATGTGGTCTTTAAATTTATTTATTTAGATTTTTTTTCCCCCACCTAGTTCTAGGAATGAATCAAAATAGCATAGTGAAAGGAGTCTGTTACTTCATCTGGAAACTTGAAAAGTATAGAGTGAATGAGGTGAAGTCTTGCAGAAAGGGAGGGCATGTTTTTTTGATTAAGACAGATCACTGTTCTGGAAAGCTGGACTCCATTTTTAGCTTCTCACACAATGGTTCTAGCAAAGTCACTTGAATATTTTCATAGGTGATCACTAATTGTCTGTTTTTCGGAAAATTTACTCTGAACCCCCTGGTTCAGATTTTGTAAAACAGTGTTCTCAGATGTTGCTGAAGGCAGAGGTTTGCTTGCATCATCCATTCTAGTCCACTGAAAAGCTGGCCTGTTAAAAACCCCAACAAACTAATGAAAAAACACGCTTTGAATTAAGAACAATGTATTTCACTTGTATGGGGGACAAAAGCTTACATTCAGTTAGTCCGTTTCTCTGGCTTCTGGCAGCAGCCTTGAATTTTCTTGCTCTAGAAGCCATCATCTCTGGACCCCCCCCACTTCACCCATTTGCCCTGCTGGTTTCCTCCCAGCCTTCAAACTGGACCCAGACTCCTGTCCAAGTTGGACTGCTTTCCCACCCTAGCCTTTACTTTTGCCCTTGCTCCCATTCTTCTTCCCCGGACCACTCATCTGTGCCTTTTCCCAGATTCACTGTTGCAGCAGGTGTTTTTTTTTAATCCTGTCTAGTCACAATTTTTCTCACCCAATACCTGTTCCCTGTTTCCCCCCCAAATCCCCCGATCTCCCCATTCTCTCCCCCTCTCCCAATCCTGAAGATTTTGCTTCCCTTCCCAGCTAATACCACGTGCTTCCTCCACGTATTGTGTAATACATATTCCACCTGTCAGCTCTTCCTGTCCTGCTGAAATAGCAAGATGATGAGATTGAGAGCACAAGGGAGAGATTGTTCAGCTTCTGGTTATAACTGTCAACCCAGCCCAAAGGTACAATACCTGGAAGCAGCTATTATAGCAAAAGATTGACTTTGCCCTGTAGCTTCACAGCAGATCATGTTCAGGATTGTTCTGTAGGGTGTGCATTTTTTAGGCTTGGCCAAAATTAGGCAGACTTTCATGAATGGTTATAAGTATAGCTTCTATTCGCTCTCCTTCCCCATCTAATTTCAGAAACTACTGTAAAGCATTAGAGTGCTAAAAGTTTCCAAATAAAAGATTGTGAGAGTATTTCTCTGAAATGGCTGAATAATTTTGGCTGGAGTTTTCCAAAATAAATTAAGCCTGAGGCAGACAGCTGGTATGGGAGACTTCAGCTAAGAGAGCTGCACTTTAGCTAAGTTTTCAGAACCTTGGAAGAGATTTGTGAAGGAATTAACCCTGGTAATGTTTCATGTTTCACCAAATATCATCTTCTGGGCAATATGCATTTGTCACTTTGTGCAGACCTTCCTACTTGGTTTAAAATTCATTCTCTATAGTAACTAGCTGTGCTTCAGTACAGTAGAAGAGCCATTTTTATTTGGGGTTTATAGAGTCAAAGAGTTTTAAAAAATTATTTATTTGCTTCCCTGCACTAGTTGAAGTAGCTTTCTATATAGGTATAGATTGTCGGGGGCATTTCTATTGGAAATATCTCAGTTGTTTTGTACTTGTTTATAGCTTACACCAGGGATTTGAGCTGGAGTAGCACTGTCACAGAGCTAGCTCTCTTAAACAGCTTTAACCTCCCACTGTCTGTAGCACCAGGCTGTGAATCCGCTTCCCTAGTGTGCGGTCTGTGTGGTAATAAAAGAAGCCAAGTACACTCCTCCTGCCCAGTTCTCCTTAACTGCTTGTGTGAGCCAGATGTATTTATGCTCTTGTTTTTCAAGTTCTGTCATTATTAAACTTTTTATTTTTTCTTCCTTACACCCCCAGCTTTTCACTGGGTTTAAACCCAGGCTTACCTTCATTACTGCAGGCCTTTTGGGGCTACTTGATGGTTCTTGATACCCGGTGTATGGCTGTGACTGGCTCAATCGATTAAAAAATATTAAAAAAACAACAGTATCTTCTGTCCTGCTAGGTAGATGTTCCAAACATCTTTGTCTTACAGTACAAACCTCATGTACTTTATCTATCTGGCCTTCAAATATAAGAGATACTGCGCATCAGGGCTATCAGGAGTTTCTAATATCTGAACCTCCTAAACCCAAAAGCTCTGCCAAAGACAAGGAAGTAGTTGACAAAGACAGATCTGATCATATGGAGCCTTTTTGTGCACCAGTGGTTCTGAAGCACTCAAACCAAAATGAAAGTAGCTAAAAAAAAAAAATAAAATCAGTTCACCCTGGAAGATAATTAAGGCATCCCCATCTATTTAATGTTGACTCCTATTACCATCTAGATGAGTGAGTTGGGATAGACGAGTGCTACCTCAAGACAATCTCTCCATTAAATGTAATCTTGTTTCACACACTTGTTAAAAAGCAGTCTGCTAAAAACTGAGCACTGTCAAATTAACTGATTAAAATAATGAGTAACATGGACCAAGTAGGAATTTATTCCCCCCAATGTCCTTTTTAGTACAAGAACGAGAGGATATTAAGTTACATCAGCATATGGGAAGTTAAAAATAAATAAAATAATAATGTTCTCAAAGCTGTATTTAAGCTGTGTGTTTAACCTGGCTGCAGCAGGTTGTAGATATTTAAAGCTTGCATAGTTTCAAAACATGACTGAACAAATTAATGAGAGAAAAATCCATTGAAGTTTATGAAATTTAGGAGTTGTAGGCCATGCATTGCTGGAGATTCCTGTAGTATGGTGAAATACTGTTGCATGCTTGTCTTCTTACACTCTTCCCTAGGCATTTGCTTGCTGGCATTGGTCTGTACCAGTTCCTTTTTAGGGACAGAATGACATCAAGCCCTAGCAAGACCAAAGAACTTTTGCTTGAAAAAGGAGGAAGCAATAAGGGAAAGAAAAGCTTGGAGAAACAAAGTGACTACAGGGGACAACAAATGTGGTAAAAGGAAGAGGGGTTATGTTCAAAGTATCAAAGATGGAAAAAAGGAAGTGGCAGGGATGCTGTTCAGAGCACCCTCCAAAACATTGGAAAGTGCTTGAAAACATCTGAGGGACCTGGTGGATACTGCCCAGGGGCTCCTGTCAGGGACAGGTTGTTGAACAAAATGGACCTTGTGGTTTTAGCTGATGCTGCCACTCATACATTCTTTGACAGTCTGAGTTCTTGAACATCTGGTTGTTGGCAAAATTTGTTTAGATTGTGAAGCCAAGTGAGAGCAGAAACATTGTGATCTGAGAATTAAGCATTGCATATCTCTCATCCCAAAAAGCAAACTTTTGAGGAAGGAGTATCTCTAAGGCGGGGGGGGGAGAACCCTAACTGTTTTCTCATCACAGTACGCTGAGAAAATGTTTAGACTGATATATAACCTTCATAGTGTTATGTTCTATAAAACTGGCAAGAGCTTAGTTCTTAGTCTGAATGCTATGCTTGTTTTGAAATTTAAATAATAAACAATTTATGTATGTATATATTTTAGCTTAAAATCACATTTTGTCGGATTTGGCTGTTAATAAAAGCTTATGGTGGAATCGGCTCTCTGTCCATCCAGTGAAAATATGAGCAGGACCACACAAAATGCTTCCACTGTGTCATTTCTTTTACTGCTGTTCCATTAAAACAAACTCCTTGCCACAGAACTTACTTGTCATTTCCCGCTTCTCAAAAATATCACAAGTAGTGTAGTTTCTAAAGCTTTTCCACTTCTATCTTTGGTATCTACTTGACTGTATTTGCAGAAGATCCCTTTATATTCTTCCCTGCCATTCATTTTCAACCACATACATTATTGCATCTTAAATATACTGTACTGAATGCGGCTTTTGGCCAGCACTGCTTACAACTAAACCTAGGCTAGTTAGTGTCATATTCATCTTGGTTTCTGTCACCCCTGATTCCAGAAAGTGCTTTTGATCTTAATGTATGCATTCTTCTGTCCATGTCTACTTTAGCATTTACTGAGATAAATTTTACTTGAACTGTATCTTCTCCTGGTTACAGTATGCTTTTTCTTTTTCTACTGGATTTTATATTGAGCTCCAATGAAGTAAAAAGAAAGAGACTTTAACTTTATGGGCATTTGCTGGGCTGGATAATTAGCTTATCTTGCTTGTATGTTTGTGCTATCTCCTATAACATGGTCCTGTGTCATTATCACATCTGCTGGGCTTTCTTAAATCATAAAAAACACGGGTGTATT
Source organism: Falco cherrug (assembly GCF_023634085.1). Classification (NCBI taxonomy): domain Eukaryota; kingdom Metazoa; phylum Chordata; class Aves; order Falconiformes; family Falconidae; genus Falco; species Falco cherrug. The sequence continues at coordinate 14,351,254 of NC_073697.1, read as the reverse complement.
CTTACTGAACTTTCTTGATTCAAAATAACTTTTTGATTCATCTGACAACAGGATTTCCGCTCCCTCCTTTTTTTTTTTTTTTTTTTTTTTTTACAACGTAGGAGAATAATCCTGTCATGTATGAAAAATTTTAGTTTCTAATGTGTAAACCTCAGTGTTCCTGAGGTTTTTCTAAATACTTTTCTGAAGGCAAGTGCATAACTAGGATTTGTTTAGAAAGCAGAGGAACTGGTTTAGTAAAGAAATATTTTACAATTTCTGCTTCATATGCATGAATGAAAACTCACAAAATTTCTTTGAATGTTGTCTTAAAACTCAAAAATGTAGCTAGTGGTACCTTCAAATCACTAATGCCCAGCAAATAGTGAACTAGGACTCTCGAGGTCTAGGATGAGTTGTCATACGGATTTATTTTTCAATACCACCGACTTGGTATTCCTTTTGGCATTATACTCTCTTCAGAGTAAGTACTCAGAATCATTAAGGTGCTCCCTGTAAGACTCAACTATAACATTATCATTCAAAGATGGTCTCCCAAATGCTAAGAATATGTGGGACTGGTGTCCTAATAGGGCTACAATTCTATTCTGGTAACAATACACAGTAAAACATTAGATGTGCTATTAACATCCTTAACAACAGTTTTTTGCTTTCAGCATGATTCAGAATGCATTTTAGTTTGCAAATCAAATTACTTCACCTCTTAATCTTGGGATCGAATAGCAGCACTCACTTACTCCTACAGTTGGGGAATGCTTAAAACGTTTTGTTACATTTTTCTATGCAGTTAGTTTCCAACACCTTCTCTTAGTTTACAAGTGTGTGAATAATCTGCATTTATATGCACTGCCAGTAGTGTTCACAAGCTGGCAGGTAATACTAACTCACAGGGCTGTGCTTGAATGCATCACTTCTGCTGTGCTCTTACCCTCCACTGTGCCAGCAGCTGAGAGAACTGTGAGTTTTCCCTACACTCACATCTTTCTGGCTCTTTGTCAGTCAAGCCATGCCAACTGCACCAGCCAGTAAAAGCATATAGGAAAAATAAATTTGTCATAGGAAAAGTACAGAGAAGTGATTACTTGCATGCAAGACTACAGTAAAGGCACTGTTAAGCTACACTTTGCTAATGCGGAAAAAATAGCTTTCAAAATCAGGATTTTTTTTGTCAGTGATAGTGTGCTTGAGGACACTTCCACTCAAAGGGTTAGGACCAAAACTTGTTTTTTTAAAAATGCTATAATGTAAACGTTTGTAATAACTCTTGAGTGGATGAGACAACATGGTATCATTGTGCTTTATCATTCTCAAAGAATTCTGTGTAAATAATGATAAAGGGATGTGCTGGCTGATATGCAAGAACATACAAGAAATGTGTGTAATGAAAATTACGTTTGATGGTGACCTGCACTTTCTACAGTGGTGTATTTAAGTCTCCAAACCTAGCATTTTTCAAATTATTTATAATGTAATATAAAATAATGTAAACTAAAATAGTTGTTGAAGTACATTTGTAACCGTTAAAGAAATTCAGCAGGCTTTTGTCTTTTAATCTTCCCTAAACAACACTACTTACCATTTCTTCATGTTATTATAGGGAGGGGAAATCAAGAGGCTCCTTTTTCTGTAGAACTTCACTTCTAATTACAAATCACAGCATCAGGATTTGTGTGATTATTTTGTTTAATTCTTCCAAAGATCTTTGCAGGACCATGCAGAAGGCATTGTGATACTGAATGCTTCAGCTTACACTTAAAGTTGCTTAGTTTTGGTATACTGATTTGAATAATAAGTTTGCAATTTTTGTTACTTGTACATGTTAAGCAGAATCAGTCTCACAAAAGTCAGTAGTACAACTAAACTTAACAATAAATAATGCACACAATGTTTGTCACAACTGTCTTAAAGGACTGTAGCAAGTGCATCAATTATTTCACTTAAAGACTAAGGTCAATCTCATTAATCTGTACTTAATATATTGTATTGACATATCAGAGACCTAATTTCTAGCCTTCACTCAAGACTTCATGGGGCAGAGATGGCTATTGAGTAGAAAGTTCTTTTTATTGCTCTGTAAAAAAGGGGTACAGGTTATAGAAGGGTGTTGGATTTTCTGAAGTCAAAACGTTCAGCGAGTATAAAATGTGCAGAACATTACAGGTGCTTAACTTTGACATTTATGGACAATCTTGTCAAAACTTGCAGAAACCAGTCTGTACCAAGGCCAAAGCTTGTATTTTCCATTCTGCTGAGGAGGCTTACAATACCAAGAGCACTCGGGCATAGGAGTTTTCATGGGAAAAATAATTCCTACGTGCCAGAAAGGAAACAAAGTCTGCCTTCTCTTACACCCGCTATCTCCTTGATCCTCATACATAGTGAGAAAGGAACTATGATGAGAAACTTAGAGTAAGACAAGGGATTGGTGCTTGTAAATTGCACCATATCAACTCCTTTCCTGATGTGAAATGCTCAATCAGTTTTAATCTAACAATAGTTGCACCTTTTGTTCCATTAGTTGAATGTACAGCATGTGTATGAAGCTATATATCACTTATAGAAACTTACATATGGGAAATAAAAAGCCAAGACAAAAATAATTTCTTCCATACAAAAATATAATTAATTATAAAATTAATATGAAAAGTAGTATTAACATGTCTCGTGTAAAATACTCTTAAGATCAGGCTGTTACCGGTGTAGTTTACAACAGTCTTTTTTGAGGAGAGGGGACAATGCTTTTTTGGTTTCAGAAGATAGGAAAACCCAGAGTTTCTGTTAATGGCATATTCATTTTGTTCAGTTGATCAGAGGATCTTCTCTCAGTGTGCTTATTGTGCATGGGAGGTGAACCTAAGACTGCCAGAAAAATGCTCTGTTTTGCTAGCTTTCTGGTGGCCCTTCAGATACTTTTGTTAAAGCTCTCTCTTCTTCTGTGGTAATTTAGAACTTGGCAGAAATGCTGTACAAAGCAGGTATAACAACAGCGGATCAATTTCTCCATCTTTTGGAATGTAGTTTGGGTGAGCAAAATTCTCAGAGCTACATGTACCAGAAAACCTGCAACGATTTTTCACTGGGCTCATCTCAGCTGTGTGAAGCCCCAGAATCTTAAATTATTCCCATATCTACATGAAAACTCTGGCTTAGATCACGAAGTCCGTTTAGAGGCTTAAATGCTAAGTGCCATCCTCTGTTTCCTAATATGCTTTTTTGATCTCTAGAATGCCCATTCTGTTATCTGGCTGTATCAAAAATCCATAAGACCTGTATTTTCACTGGTCTGTTTCCTCTGGCTGTCTATGAAATCACCCACATCTGATTTTAACAAGCAATTATTATGAGTCATAGGTGTGTGCTTATGAAAAAGAGCAGAGGAGAATACTCTAGTTGTCTGGGCATGTCTCTAGGAATAGGGAAAAATTGTGTTCTGTTCCCTGTGCTGGCCCAATGAATGTTTCCTTCAAGTGGATCAGTTTTAACATGAAGAAAAAAAAAAATCAACAAACTGTTTTCCTTCCTTCCTTTCCTTTCCTCGTTCTTGCATCCTCTCTGACCTGCCACACAAGTGATAGGTGTGCATTCAAAATCACTCTGGATCAGAAAGATTAGCAAACCCTGGTATTGTGCATTGGTGGTGGGTGAGGGTAAGAGGAGAGGGAATTCCACTGTCCAGTCAAACCCCGGGGCAGGGTCCTTCTTGAGGAGTGTTCCTTCTTACAGCCAAGTTAGGTGTTTAAGAGCATATCTACAGCACCACCTCAGACTCTTAAGTCAGCTCTGTCTGCACGCCAGTCCTGAAGCTATCAGTACTGGAAACCACAGCAGAGACACTGGTGGTGTAGGTTTACTGGCTGGAATTCTGTTAGCATTGTGTAAACATATTCTGGATCCAGGAGAAAAGCAAATCCATCTCCAAGGCATTTGCTGTAGACAAATCTTACACAGCTCCAAGCTTAACTTGCTCCCTTTGAGGACTCTTTTCTGAAGTGCTTGTGTCTCAGCAAACATTGCCAAGGGAATTGAGATAGCCAGGTTGGGACTGGGGTTTTCACGGAGTGGCAAAACAACAACGTTTTGGGAGCTGTTGCGGTGAGTATCTTCTGTAATATAGCTCTGATTCTCTGTGACAGTTCTGTGATGTTGCATCTTTATGTTTCTGGTGATTCAAGCTCAGTGTTGTTGTCTTGTAAGCTCTGGTAAACTGGGAAAAGAAGAACAATTTGAATTTTCTTGATCCTTTTTTTTGTTTAGAGCCCTGAGGAAAGGTGATGTTACTACAGTGGCAGGTGAGACCTCATCTATAATGAGCAAAAGAATAAGCATAGAAGGCCCTTAGCAAGGGTGGATCTTTGGGATGGTTCCCATAGCCCTGTTTGTAGGAGAAAGATATGTTAAAAGGGAAGAAGGAAAGCCCCACTATAATGTGACTCTATACAAAACTGTGGTGTGAATTTGAGTGGTAATTTACGGGCCATGATATTAAAATATGTTTTAATAGAGTTCATATAGTTTTGAGATTACTATAATGACAGCTGTTTCTCCTGAAATGTAAAAAATACATTCATCAACATGAAATCCCACACAAAACGGATTAAGTACAGATTGTGACTTTCACTTACATTCCCTTTTTTTTTCAGAAATAATTCTTTTTTTTGTTTTGAAACAGTATAAACTGTTCTTGAGCAACTAACAACTTCTTTTCAGTTTGCTCCACCCTCTTCCTGGATTTCTTGTGCTTCTGAAGGGCAGTAGGAATAGAGCTAGCCATTTAATCACTGAGTAAGAGTCTTTTAAGCCCTTTGCTGTATGAGTTTTTGATGCAGATAGGTTTTTACTTGGAATATGTGGGCTAAATAAGCTTGAATTTACCAACTTATCATCTGTCCTGGCTCTTTTATGTACAAATAAAACAAGCCTCTCAATAATTAAAAACCATACTTTCTTGCTGCAGGAGACCCAGCTGACTAAGATTATATGCTTGAATCAGGGAGGGTTTACCTGCATCACGTGTACGTAATTTGGTGCCTCAATACTGCTTAGTCTATTTGATATGAATGAAGAATTCAGAACATGGACTTACATTTTCTTCATTCACAAGTTTATTTAATATCAATACATTTTTAAGCATAATTCATATTGGGATGAGCTTCTGTAGTTGTAGACTTTTCTCTTTCCCACTTTAAACACAATTGCTCCAAATCTCTGGTCAGGCTCTGATCTGACAGAGGAATAATATTACTAACAGTTGGAGAATTTTTAAATGTTCATTTCCTTACATACTCAGCGGATATGAGCCCTGCTGATAAGCTGCTGGACACTACTGTGTATCAAAGCCAGATAGATACTTTCCTACATGTGTACCAGAGCAGCCCCTGCACCACTTCTTCTCAAATTCTGGTAAGATTTGTTGCTGGTGAAAAATGAGACAGTGTGGCATACAGACACAGCAGTCACTCGCTGCCGAAACAGTGCCAATTACTGCTGTTAGGAGAAATGAGATTGAATACTTTCTATTTAAAGTTGTATTTGCTTCCTTTATTCAGTTGGGTGAAGTCCTGTTCTCTAAAAGTTCAGAATTTGGGATCTGGATTACCTGGAGTAATGAACAGTTGTTGAAACTGCAAGACCGAGCTGCTTACGCTACCAGAAGTCATTATGTCCCAACTAATGTAAGCTGACATACTGCCATTAAGTCTAGAATTTCTAATATTTCTACTGCTTGGAAATAAGAAGGCAGAAAGACATTTTAAAAAACCCCAAACCAGCTTTAACAGAAATATCTAATATTCTACAGCATTTTTTCAAGCTGTAAAATTTCATAGGCTAGTACATTATTCTATGGGACACCTATCCTCCTTCCATATTCTGTGGAGAAATAGCATTCTCCATTTTAAATACTATTTCAAAGAGATTTTTGTAGAATCCTTCCAATTGTCTGGTTCTTAACTGAGCAGACAGGCCCTACATTAGAATTCATAATTAATTTTGTTCCTATTGCTTATCATTATTGCTAACTCACAAACAAACCAGCATCATTAAGTATTTAGAATTTCATTTGACAGTCGTAGTCATGGAAACTTTTTTTTTTTAATGATAGAGACACAGGATTGAAGATACCTCTGAAGTCAGTCAACTGCAGTCCTCACTTCTATCTTACATATGCCTATAGAAGTATAGTAGTATTATATATATCGATTTAGATAACAAATTTATACATACTTGAAGGAGTATTGAGCTAGACTAATCTCACAGCTGATAGCAGGTTTACACTGGTATAACTATATGATTTGGAGTGGCTTCATTGACTACAACAGAATTACTATAATTTGCAGCAGTCAAGGAGATCACGTACAACAGTCACACATTGTTGTGCTCTTGTTGCACGTAAGTGGAACAAGACTGGTTACTGAGAACAGTGATTTGTTTCCTCCATGAACACTGTAAAGTGTCTTTTAAACTACATTGTGTGATTTCTACAACTAGTAAAATACAGTTTTGTAAATGGCATTTACTGTAATAGTAACACCCCAATATTTGTGCATAGTCTCTCCTTGCTCTTGAGTGCACAATAAAAAACGTTACTGACCAATTCTCTAGATGTAGCTTATGTTATTTAGTTTGAAAGAAAGCTACGCATAGTCTATGCTCTGAAGTCAGGAGTTCGGCAATCTTAATAGGGGGCAAAATCTCTCACTTAAAGGAGATTAAAACCTTTAAGGCAAAATATATTTTCCTTGAATAGCTATATATTTGTTTTTATTTTTGCTGCCGCATTACATTTCAGAGGGGTTTTTTTTCTGGCAGTGATTCTGGTGGTGTTTCATGATTAGCATTACAAATGCTATTTGTACCTTTTTCAGTACACAAATGGCAACAGCGTATACTGTAGCACAGTATGAAACATTGGACTATGCATTGCCCAAAGATGCAACTCGATATTTTGTCTTAGAAAAATGAATGCATGCTTTGGTTGATGAATATAAGTCAGTCATATTTTGGAACATATTTGAGCATCAAATTATTTGTACTTTTGCACTCTTGAGATAATGTTGACTTTAGAGCTGTAAAAAGGTTTCTTTTTGATAGCATTTGATGCATGTCTTTAATGACTGGGCATTTGTATCATATGCCTAGACATGGTACCTGACAGCAGGTAGAAAAAATTCTGCAAACGTTTTGAAGTGTGCTCTAACCGGCAACTTGTGAGAAAGATTTTTAAACTGAGTATCCAGCTCTGAATCAGGAAGTGGGATAAAACATGAAACAATAATGAAAAGAAAAATTCATCTAAGCAGCTTATTTCTATATTAGAAAAAAAATATAAACGGTTCCGTCAGAGGCTTTACTAAAGATGCCATTTGACTTATGTGGGATATGAAGAACTTACTGAGCCTGCACTGAAAGTTTTAAATGGTGGTCTTTCCAACAGAAAGTGGAAGTCAATGGCTATTTACTTCAACTTCATTGTAATGAAATAAAACATACTAGTTTACCCACAGATAAGATTGTCTAGTAGGAAGGCTAGCAATTCTTTGAGATAACTTGAACATGCATTAGTATAGAATTAATTCAGATGCAATGGTTGTTGTGCATCAGCTACCCAAATCTTTAGAGCCTGATCCATCTTTCACTGAAGCTAACCCAAGACTTGCCAGCTCACATCAGATTTTAAATTAAATTGCTGTGAGTTAAAAGTTTTAAACTATAATTTTGTAATAATTTTGTATTTATTTAATTCAAACCTCCCTCATTTACAGAACCATAATACATTCATGATCTCAATTGAATTCAGCGGGAATTTTTTTGGGATAGTATTATCTGTTGGTCTTGATTTTATATATATGATAATGAACTCTAAATTTCCTATTTCCAGTCAGGAAAAAGAACCCTGTAAGTAGTTCTATAGAACTGTAAGTAGTATATGAGTTGCAAATTGTTTTTAATGGTCCTTTAGAAAGGGAAGGAGGATGACATGAATAGTCCAGAAACTCTGTCACACATGACTAGATGCGGGAGAGTGTGTTTGAGAAGTATCACTTATGCTTGCCTGTTTCTTTTTATTTTCTTGCCATAAATATTCTCCATGACTGCTTTCAGGTAGGGTACTGGGCTATATACGTATGTGCATGTATATATGTCTGTATGACTTGTTTTCTTCTGTACATTAGAAGACTAACAATGATGTATTTGAAGTATTCAGTACTGAAAAATGAGATGGAGCCTAGAAAGTATCTAATTCATCATTGGCATTTCAAATCTTTTAATGTCAACAAAGGTAATCTAAAGCTATTGTTTTGTATATGTAGCCTTCATCTCGGACAGAAGCTTAATTTGGATCTGCTGGACTGCTGAGAGACAAGCATAAAACATTGACAGAAATCACTCTCTTAGCAGACATACCAAGAGGTGATTAGGAAAGAAGGCATGATGGCAATGGTGCAGCTAAGCTTTTGTACTCCCAAACCAGCATACTGGTTCCTTGAATACCTTTATAAACCGGTGAAGCTATGACTAGTCCAGAACTATTTTAAATTCATGTAGGAATCGTTTTGGCAATGTTCTGCTGAAGGATTGAGCAGAGATAACACATTCCCTACGTAGTCCAACTAGGCTAGCTCCCAAAACTGTAAGACCAGGAGCTTATTTTATGGGGTCTTATACTGTAATTTTGAAATATACATTGATATTTCAAAACCACTGAAGGAGAAATTGAGCTTTACTAGTCACAGGCATTGAGAAGTCTTCAGTGAAAACTCCCAGAAGTAGATGTTTTGATTGCCCCTCTTACTCAAACACTATTGCACCCAGGTGTTTCCATTACACTATGTACTGTAATGAGAGCTGTTCAGTGGAGCACAGGGCTCCCTTGGCTTTGGAAAGAACAAACTATTGGGTATTTAAGAAGAGTCTCAAAGAAGAGCTAATCTGGTTTCATTAGATGGGCTGTTGAAGTTGGAAATCCTCTTTGAACGTCTCCTTCACAGTATCGTTAAAATGTTCAGAACACCGTCAATCCATGATCACAAAATTATTTTACAGTAGACTGCTAAACAAGAGTTACTGTGTAAATTTATCCTTTCATATATTACTCAAAATTATCTGGTAGCTGGGAGAGACATAAGTAAGCTATTTAGAGTTTAGATGTCTTCAGCATGCTGCCTTTTCAATACATGGCTTGTTTTATCTCATGGTAGCTCTGAAAAATGTTTTCAAAGTTGGGAAGAGATTGTTGTGTTTACACTGTTCTTCAGGAACAAGTTAGCAGCCTAGAAATCACAATAATGTGTAGATTTTTTCAGTCAGTCATCCCCTTCCCTTTATCCTGTGCTAGAATACTCTTACTGAAGAGGTATTGCTAGGAGAGGGAGGGGTAAGCCTACAATGGCCACTTACGGAGTGGCTTTACTGCTTACCCAGTTTGGGCTATTGGTGCTGTTGATCTGCACTTTTCTAAGTGTCAATGTGGTTTTTACGTTGGAAGATAAAAGCTGGGGAGAAAAGGAGTCAATTAACAACAAAGTGCATGGACGTTTTCAGTATTCTAAGATAATATCTGTTCACATAAACCACCAGGCTACAAAGGATTTCAGAGTTTTACAAAGCTTCTGCTCAGCTTCCAGCTGGCAAAAATAACTGTATTTTCAATAGTAGGAAAGGTGGTGGTTATGCTGTTTTGTATTGCTATGGGTTCCTTATCCCGTGTTGTTTCATGTCTCAGAGTAGGTCAGTATGAAATCAAGAATGAAAGAAATGAAACTTTGAAGATATTTGTTTTTTCCAGCTCAGTAACTTCATCAAGGGCCTTCTGGGAGTGATCTGAACGCTGCAGTGAAGAGAGCAGCCGGGGAGGTACTCTAATGAGTCCTCAGTATACATTCCTGACAGCCTTCAAACAATTTGGCGGCCATAATTTTTTGAAACATTCCAAGCACTTATCTCTCATTGTCTTTTGCGGTTTGGACAGAGGATTGTTGATTGTTGGACTGGTTTCGAGGTAGTCCCTTGAGTGGAATTGTGGATCCTACCTCACACATTATCATCTACATTTGCATATAATTGAGACATAAGCTTTCTGGCAATCTGCAAAAGGAATGCTGTAGAGCTGTTGTTAAATTTTCTAAGAACAAACACGGTAGGAATGCCAGCCGAGGATGTAGGTCAAGAATTCGTCCACGGAATAGTCTTTATTAAATCCAGTGAAATTCTCTGGAGGTTGTTAGATACAAGTTAAAGGAAAGACCTGTATCCAAGACTTCCTTACTATGGGGAGTAAAATAAAATGAGATTTGGATGTCCTTTGCCTCTACACTTGTTGGTTTGAAACTAAAATTATTCCATGTTTTGAGGTTTTGGTTTTTTTTGTAAATGCACCAAACCATCCCCAAACCCAGGGTGTCACTTTTGTAAATAACATCCATGCATGAGAGAGAATGTGTGTGTGTGTGTGTATTGGGGGTGGGTGATGAGACGGAGAGTGAGAAACCACAGAGGCACTTTATACTGAATGTTGCTCCTGCAGCAGCTAGTAGGGTGAGAGGTGACTTTAGCAAAGACTTACATTACATAATACCTCCCATCTCTCTGCAGATGTGTGAGTTTGTTTAAATGTTTTATGAGGTTTTTATTACACTGTAATATAGTCCCAACCCCTCTGCAGTTGCCAGTTTGGTCACAAAATATAATAAATTTTAAAATACCTAATGCTTCAGCTATTCAATAATTTTCTGACAGGGCCCCCAATGCAAATATGGTACCACTGTGTCGCTGAACTCCTTTTGCTTGGGATGTGTAGAACAGCAGTTTTAATTCTCTGATCCTGTTCTACAAAATCCCTCTGTTTAAGCAGATTGGAGTGTTCTGTACAATTGTTAAAAAAAAAATAAAAAAAAAATCACTGTTCTCTGTCCCTGTCTTTCATGTGCTGTGATACAACAGTAGGCTGTCTAAAGTTAACCAGTGCCTTCATACTCTTTTGGGGTTGCCACGCCTAGATGATTTGTGGTGTAAGTAGCAATATCAACTGTGGTGTTTTTCCGGGTTCTGCAGCAAATTGGATTCATGGGAAGCATCTGTACTGTAAGCTGCTATGCTGCTTTCCACCCATATGATAAAGTTTATATTGGAGGCTGCTGAACGTTAAATGCTCTCTCATGAGACACCTGAGTACAGGCTGGTGCTGTTTTCACTTTATATTACAGCATTACTACTCAGTATCCCATTCCCTCAAAAATTTTATAATTCGTTATGAAAGGGAGGAAATTCAATTTCTGAAAGAAAAAACCCAACCCTACTCTTAATTTAATTTATAAGAAGTTGATAATTTTTAATTATTTCAAAGAATACTAAGGGAAGAAATATATGCTTTAGGAAAGTGATTTCCTATTTCCAGTCTCCAATTTCTAGTTCCAGTGAGGCAGCTTTCTGCTAGGCTCTGAACACTGTGTGGAGAGCCAATGGTCAGATCTTGATTGAGAAGGTCAATTTTCCATTCTGCTCTCCCTCCCAAAAAGGAATGGCTCCTGAGATGCAGAAGGCAGATAGAGCTTGAGTTATTTCAGCAGAGTTATGCTCTTAAGGCACTTGTGTTGCTGAGTGGGAGGTAGACTGCTGGAAAACAGCAGCCTGAACTTTTGCGTGAAATCTCTGAATTTAGGAAGATGGAAAGTGGCTGCATTTACAGAACTCTGAAGAATATGAAAATTCTGTGCAATTTCTTTGTATGATTACTTCTTTAGGGGTGACAAGTAGGAATAGAAACCATTGGTTTCTGGCATTAAGACCCAAAATTCTAGAAAAGGAAAGTTGTGTGGTTTTCCATAGTTACTCTTCAATGGACTTTCCAGCAGATGAACAACTGTCTTCCATACTAAACTAGATTCTGTATATTTCCCTGTTAAGACAACTTCTATTACAAATACATTGACAAAGGGCAATTAAAAATTCCCGTACTGAAAAACATTTAAATTGTATCTGTGCAGTGCCCAATTGTCAAAGACATCTGTCACGTACAACAAATTTGGCCTACAGCTTTCTGAATCGTCTTTGTAATAATAGGCTGCTCAAAGAACGGATTTGGGTCGCAATATATCTAATCTGTATCTTCTATATAAATATCTATCTGTCTTTTGTTCAGAAATATAAATGTTGTTTCCCTAACATAGCTCTGTCAATTTTAAACTTATTTGCAAATTCCTCAGGTCACCTCAGCAATAACCATACCTCACACTTCGTTTAGAGGTCACAAAAGGTAGTTTTTTACTAGCAGGAATTACTACAGGGATTAATAGATTTTGCCGATTTCACACAATTAGCCAATGGCTTAGTAGAGGTAGGAACCTGAATCCCTAGACCAAGCTGTATCTTCTGGTCTGCAAAAAATTACAAAATAAAAGAGCTACCGTTTGTTACAGTGTGCTATTTCATGTGTCAGACATCTCAAATTCAACAGAGTGATGTCTGATCGGTAGCAGGATGGGACGTTCTGAAGAACTGCAAGAGTTAACGTGAAATAATGCAGTGCTGCTTTTTCCTCTGGATCTATAATCGCATGCCTGTGCCCCTCATGGTATCAGTAAGATATGAAAGCATGCTGACACATTTCGAACATCTTATAAATGTTGTGTGTATATGTATCTGTGCCAATTAAAATTACGATTTGAATAATTAAATTATCCTTTTGGTAACTTAGGTGTGATACATCCCCATTTTCATTCTGCTCCTCTGTGAGGTGCCTTTTGCATGTGTTAAATAGTCATTTTCCATTGGTTTGTACTAGCTGTGTTGATTGAATACCTGCGTATTTGTACAGTGCTTTACTTTTGGGGTAAAAGATGGCATATATGTACAGTCTTTAAATGTTAGTGGATAAAACACAGTTATCTTACATGGAAAGGAGTCGGTGAGATGTTCAATTCAATGGAGGGTGTAACATAATATGAAACACTTTGGTAATTTGCTGGGGTTTCCCCCCTCTGGAAATGAAATATTAGAAATATTAACCTAAGCTAAGAAGAAAGAATTTTAACTTAATTTTAGCCAGATGGAAACAGTTTATAAGCAAGGGTGAGGTGGGAGAGATTGTTCACTAATTATGGCTTTTGTAACTTGGGTGAAGAGCGAGTGTGCTACCTACCGGGAAAGCAGCTAAAGCCTACATATCTCACTTCCAAGGTGTCAGGATTAAAGGTACTGAAAGAAGGTTTGAAGGCACATTCAGTACCTCAAGGGTGGATGCTGGTTTGTGAAACAGATGTGAAGAGAGTGAGACATCAGTGCCCTTAGCTGGTATATAGTTCAGTGGGAGTTAACTCCAGTTGACATGAGAGTTGGGAGAAAGCAAGGGCAGAGATTTTTGGCTGACGCTTTATTTTCTTCTGTGTAGCTTTGTGAAGAAAGGAGCCTAATTTTGTTAGAAGCTTTCCTCAATTCAGAAAAAGCCAGTCATCTCCTATGCTGCTTTCCACCATCTGAATAGGAATCGGGCAGAGGGCCCAGGAGCTACATTCTCTACCTTAACCCAGTGACGCCTGAAGAAGCCAAGAGTCCTCTTCCAAGCAGTTGCAGTGGGAAAGGGCCAGCAGCTACTTAAGAGTGCCCCTTACTCACATCACAGATACTTTGGGGGCTAGAAGGGAAGTAGTAGAAGGCAGCTGGGAGAGCTGCCAAGTGTCACACTTTTGGCAGCTTTGTCACACATTCCTTTAATTTAGGATTTGGCTCTGCCACAGGAAGACTTGCAGGTTTCTGCTTGAATTTTTCCTTATTTACCACTTGGGGCCACTGTGGCACTCTTGAGCAGGAAATGTGGAGCATCTCCTCCCCGTTGGAGCCAGGCAGGAAGGAGCTCTTGGGAGGTAGAAATTGCAGCAGCATATAGGCAGGACCATTTCCTACTGTCCTTTGCTTCGCTCCTGGTGACTGAAACAACCTTGAGCATCCTGGGAACTTCTTACCACTCTTCACCTAAGCAGGTTCCCTGGCAGCCCTGGACTAGGGCTGATGGATCCCCATCTCTGTTCTCCATCCAGCTGGGAGCGCTTATTCCACATGCTGGGCTTGTGTAGTTCTTTACTTTACCCTTACCCTCCCTTCAGGGGAGGGTGTGCTGACGACAGGAGTAGGTATTAGGTCATCAAAAATAACACTGTGGGGCAAACGGAGGACAAGATTACACAGAATTGTTAAACAGTGAGGGAAAGCCAGACAGCAGGACAAGTTAAAAAAGGCACGTGATCGCTGTGAAGATACACACGTATCTTGAGGTAGTGAAGCTCTCTGATGGTGGCAAAAAACACTGGAGTTTTTAGCTTAAAATGTGATTGGAACCGTGTGTTAACTCTTACTTTGTTAGGCGAGTGCTTTGCTGTTAAATTCAGTACAGTTAAACTATTGTTTTTTCTATAGTAGTACCTGAAAGAAAGTACCACTTAATTTCTGCCTTACCACATTACTCTTTCAATCTGTAGTTAGGACCATAATTTTCTTGTTCACTTGTATTTGAGATCTGGTGGAGTTCAGGCTAAACAACATTCCTTTTTCTAGTTGGATCAATGCTGGTAAGGTCGTTATTTAATTTTACGTATTACCGGAGTAGCACTAAATTGGAATGCTGGGGTTTTTTATACAGTTCTCTATATGTTTCATCCAAATTAAAAAATAATTCAAGAGACTTCACATTGGCTCTCACTTTTGTCACAAACGTTAATGTAGCTTTTTTGAAAGAGAACAAGGCAGTGGAGATCACTGCTTTGAAAGGGTTGGAGGGAAAGATAAACTTCCCGTTCTCTCTCAGTTTAATGATAGTGAGTGACCTGCTTAGCCTGGAGCAGCATGTCCCTGGGGCCCAGCCGTCCACTGGAAGCAAAACTGACCACGGTGACCCACCGCAGCTCTGCTTCTCGGTTGCAGGGGTGTGGATTGGTATTGGTTTTCAATTTAGACAAGATGTTGTGTGAGTCACCCTGCCCCCTGCCCTCCCACCAGTGCTATGAATAATAAACTCAGCGAGGAGTTGCAAGCCAACTGATGTGCTGCCAGGGCACGGCTCCTTCTCCCTGCGGTCCTTTCCCTCTGTGCACTTTGCTGGACCTGCAGGGCCTGTTGTGGGTGGAGGTGAAACACATCTGGAAGGGGCTGATTCAAATGGCTCTCCTAAGTGAAGAAGGAGGTTCCAAATCCGACCCACCCTGGGGAAAAGAGGCTGAGGTCATCGGAGGGCAGAATGCAGAGTATTATTATGATGAAAAAGTGAAAAAAAATTACATCAAATGTTTGTTTAAGGATCAGGAGTCCTGGCCCAGCCCCTTCGGTTTGCCAAATATTACATGAAGCTACATAAAACCCAACTCTAACCTCTTACAGCTCTCCCGTTAGGTCATATTAAGCTTTGGCAGGGAGGATGGTCCTACTTGGTGGTTTTCTGATTTGTGGTTTGAATTTGGCCAACCTTACTTATTTAAATTTATTTTATTTTGTAAACGCTCAATGATAGAGTAAAACTCTAGAGTAAACTTGTTCTGGCCAACATTTATTGTGGAAACATTCTGTATTATCAAGAGATCTTTGCAGAACAGCTAGCAAATTAAAACAAAGCATTTCAAGCACATATTGAAGTTCTTTTTGTAAATGAAGGAAATGTACTGATGGCTTCAAGCCATCACTTTGGTTGTTATCCACTTCTAGCCCTCTGAGCTTTTTTAAAACTGGTGTCTTTTCACTCTCCCCGTGAGGACAGCAGTCTCTTTGGCTGTGGTGCAACCAGGGGAATGAATCAAAATACGTTCTCCTCCTTTTAACTTTGTTAAATTTTTAACAAGTTTGTCTTTCCTTCCTTTATGAATAACTTGGTGAGCTTGTTTGCTCACATGGAGGCTCAGTTTGACTGTCGCCGTTGAACTATGAAGAGCTGATTCCAAGTAGGGATTTTCATAATCTGAAACAATATTAAGTACACTATATGTCAGCTATATTTTGCCCACTGAAAATAGAATTTAAAATAAGCGGAGAATGGCCTACGCTTCTTTTTATGCCTTCTGAATGAAAAATTTGATTTCTCTATCAGTAATGTTTTCTTTATAGAAAATAACTAGAAATTAAAAAAACAACACCAAACCAGTTGCATTTTCCTTTATGGGACATTTTTGATTTGCTAAAAATAATCAAAATACTTTATTTTGCCATCAGATTGGTATGTGACTACCCATGGTAAACTAATAGTCCTATTCTTTCTGAGGACTATGATCTTGTGACATACTTTCTCATCTTTATAGCTTTTACTATATTTTACTATAGTTGCCACACTGTATAATTGAAATATAATCTCACTGCCGATAAAAGTTTGTAATGCATGGAACCAAATCGCTAGAGCTGTGAAGCACTTGAAGAAGCCTTGCTTATGAACCTACTGCCTTCAAAGTTTGACAATTTGGGGATGCTGAAAATGTAATTTAGATTAAAAACTTGCAAAGAAACCATTTGAAACATTTGGGTTTTTTCAGAACTTGAGGATTTGTGAACTTCCTTGATCTGAGGGGTAAAAATGGCACACTGCTTTTCTCTTTGAAAAGATATTTTGCAACGGTTTTAAAAATAAGCCACAATAGTGCACAGGGAGCAATAGCCTAATTATAATTTTATGTATAAGTTACATGTCGGAAATATATCTCTCAAGTTGTTTTAAGAACTAGGACTACAATTTTGACTCAGCAATTACAATTAGGTCCTGCCAAAATTCATTATTTTATTCTGTGCACATATCTTGTGTAGACGAGCTTTTCCTTCGTTTTGCATGTGAACTTATGTTCTGTATGTAGCAGACTGACAGCTCTGTAATCTGGTGATTGTACAGAACAGGTTCAATACACGTAGCAGTGTTTGTACAATGTTCCCCGTATTTGGCGCTTAGCTAGGTTAATCATTCTGGTTTTTGGCAGGATAATTAACCAAATACCGTGCTCACTGATACCTCAGTGGAATTGTTTCTCATCCTGGAGTTAGCTTGTTGAAACAAGTTTGAATGTTCTTACATTCTAACTGTAGTGCCGTCAGCAGTGTAGATTTAAAATATATTATAAAAGTCACTTGAAGAAATATAATCTCTGGGGTTTTTTTATGCCTGTGCAGTTTTTGAACTCTTGGCTGACTCTGTCACAAATGCTGGCAACTATAGCAATAATTTTATTGATATGGTTGATTATCTGCTAGTTACTGTTAAAACACCAGTCTGTTCTATGGGAGTCACTGTCATACCAGGTAATGATGGCCTGACTGGAGGTGAAGAGTGACCTAAAGATGAAAAATTCTTGTATTCGCTGAAACTCTTGAAACTTTCTCTGCAGCTTAATGTTTTTTCCTCTTGATAGTGAAAACACCTTTAAATACCAAAGCCGTATTGTCATGGCTGTCACTGACTCTAAGATGCAAAGTTGGAGACACTTCTTGACAATGGACATGTCAATAGCATTTGTATTGTTGTTGAGAAGGATGTTGAATTCTTTAAAAATTGCAAAGCTAAAGGTTGTTGCAGTGACAGTTTTCCCAATCTATTTCTTATGTTTTACAAATTGGCTGCCATATGACAACATTATTTCCATTTGTTTTTAAAATATCTAGATAAATTTGACTATGAAAAGACCCATACAAAAGCTCAATAATTTCTTCTATGGAAAGCATCTGTATTGTTCGTTAACAGTAATCTTCTATTATAGTTTATGATTTTGCATTTATGAGTTTCTAGAGTTTCAAAAGGGACAGAAGAGGTAGTATATGATATTTCTTATTGCAGGGTGCCTGTGAATACATCACTTCCTCCAGTTTGTGAATAGCTATGCTTACTAGCTTGCCAGAGGTTTGGATTAAATGCTTAATCACCATTATGCTAAAGCTGAGAAGATGTCACTACTTCCAGTTGTATGAATAAGTAAAACTGAGGAATCTAAATAGAGGTTGTTTGGGTCAGTACTGAGTCAGTACTGCTGACTGCTCCCAAAAAACGCTACAAAATAAGTATCTTGTCAATCTGCTTGTATTTGGTGTGTTTTTGGCACAGAAAGCTGTATACTTAGCTCCTTCAAAAATTTAAATAGAAAGCAACTAGGGAATTGTGCAGTTTTTCCTCATGAATCACACTACCCCATTTGCATTATTAAGCTGTATTTTGATTTCACAACAAGCTTCTATGACAATAGCATTTACACTCATCTTGGCTATTATTGTGCACTGGCCAGATTTAGACACTCTTGCTTTATTTAGTATAGACTAGCTGATCTCACAAACAGCCAGCACAGTATAATAGCGGTATCCTGAATTTAGTTTTACTGTCACTCCTCATCTGTGATACTCCCCAGTTGTGGAGAGGTACTGCATCTTGCCTGGTCTCTTAAAATTCTCTATAGCTGACATCTGTGTTACAGTTGCTTACTGGTGTATAGGTATATAAGAAATGTTTTATAGAGGTAAATCTGGCCAATAGTAGGTTCCAATGGCAGGGCTCCCTTTTCTTACTTGGCTCCAGATCAGTTAACAATATTCAGTTTTATTGCCATAAACATGTAGCCTGTACATTTAAGTTCATGATGCTGAATACAGTATACATAATTCACTGAAAGAGGCTAACAAGAAAAAAGTCTCTCTAAATTATAATTAATTTAAAAAGTAGAAAAGAACAGCAATTAGTAGAACTAGTTGAATAATGTTGACTTTGGGAAAAAAAGACTTGAAAAGTTTACAAAAAAAAAATTTAAAATGCTACTTATTCAAGCAAATGCCAAATACTGCATTGGCATTAAGATAGGCACAAGTATTCAATTCGTTCCATGGGTATGTTGCTGTGATGATATACATCTATGATTTGAGAATTGTCATAATAGGTGTGGGTTTGCTTCCTCTGGAATACTTTTTTGTGCTTTTCAACCTCAGGTACATGTCTATTACAGTTCAGACCATGAGTATGCTTTTGAAATAAACCTCACAGTCATCTCCACTTGCTGCATTTTTGGTTTGTATCACAATGAAGTCCCAGATGACAAAAACTGGATTCCTTTCAAGTGAAACTTGTGCTCCAGCAGCGCAGCACACCTAAAAAAATCCAGACTGTACTGGTGTTTTATCTACAACCCCAAACTAGAGCGATTCTGAAACAGAAACCCTCAAAAGGCGTATATATGCAGGGATGCCAGGTCCTCAACGCTGTCAATATAGTAACTGCTACTTCAATAGGTCTTTCAGCATTAGTTACTTCAGTAGACCCTCTTCCATTGTACCACACTGCTCGCTAATGCAGACATAATTGTTGTAGTATCTCTTAACTTTTCCTCACGGGATATCTAGTTTATTCAGGGTATGTTCAGTAAGGCAGATCTAAGCTGACAAACAAGCTTGCCTGTGTAGTAATATTTATTCTAAGTCTGCTCTCATCCTCAAGCATCAATGAGATACCTGCACAACGCTAGGAAATAGCTTGAACTTCTACTGAGAAACATTCTGCTCTTAGATGAGTTATGTATGGTAGTATTTGCTTTTTCTTTCAATGTCAGAGCTACCACTTTTCCCTTTTAAGACTCCCCTGTGGTGACAGTAAGCATTGCCAGTCACATGGCTAAGATTCAGAGCTGGGAGAACTGCCATAGTAAACTGAGTTTGAACTCTGGTCTTCCCATGCCTCCACTGGGATCTATAACTGTCTAAAAGGCAGGTCTGGCCAGAAAATTTTTGTGTTGCAAGATTACTTTTGATGTGCAGCTGGCTATGTAAAACACTTCTTATTTGTTTGTCCAAATTCCAGAGCCAATTTAAACCACACAGTCTAATCGATAATGCAAGTTCTTTTTAAAAATAAAAATATTTATCTTTTTTATTAGTTGATTTGATGATAATTGAACCCAAGTGTTCTTGAACACTGAAAGCAACTGAAGCTCGCTAATTTATTATCGATGGGCTAGCAGGCTGGTGAATCACTGCAAAGCTATGCTGGGGCAATGACAAGCCTCAGGTAAGTTGTGCTTGTCAGGTTTTTGTACGTAACCCTGAAAAATGCATGTAATTTCTGTGTTAATATTGTTGATGTAAAAACATGTAACTTTTAAAGCACAACGTTTTGTGCACAACATCCCTTAGATCTGCTGGTGTGAAACAGCGGAGCTGCAATGCATTCAAGCATTCATCAATTTAAACTGAAGGTCCTGTCCAAGCTTCTTGTTTTCAGGAACCTTGTTTAGAAACCTGGTACCACAGCAAGTGAAAGAAAAAGTGTGTAGGAAAGTTTAAATCAATGACATATGTACTCATTTTGATAATGCACTGGTTAGCCTAATTTTATAATACATACCCTTGGAGGAAATGTGAATGAAATCTGTTGTCAAAACAGATTAAAACAATTGAGATTCATTTATTTTTATTTTGGATGTGGCTTAGTATTCAACTTTGAATTGGTTAGTATACTGTCATTTAAAAGTTGTGAAAAGGTTACCCATAGAGTCTCACAGCTCAAAGAGCTGTAATAAGTGGAGCAAGCAGCATCTTTCTTCTAGTAGACATGAAAAGAGAGCGGCTTGTCAGTCAGTCTGTTCACCTTCAAATGTGTAGTAAAGACCAACAATGTGAAATGCATCCAGAGTGTATATGAAATACACTTTTCTATGCATGGAGACAACCATTTGTACATAATACACTTTTTTACTGTTTCCACGATCTAAAAAATGTGATAGTTTTTTAAAACACTGATTAATTCCAGATGGATTTAGCAGAAGGATAGAGGTTTGAAGGGATAGCATGTTCCTACAATCTTTGTGGAAATTGCGAACTAGATGGAGGTCACATTAGCATTCTTATCGTAGGAAAAACATTTGTTTGAGCTTGACAGTCATTTGTATTACTTGTTCCAGCAGCTGATCAGTCAGCAAACATGTACTGACTAGCCAAGCAGCACATCTGTACCTCCAAGCCAGCTGTGGCACGTGCTGCTGTTCCACCAGCTACAAATGGAAGCTGGCACAGGAGGTGTGATGTACCTGTGGTTGCGTGTGCGAGAGGTACAAGGGATAAAATGTTTAAAATCCTATGAAAGCTGTTCTGAAACGTTTAGGAGAATGAGAAGTTCTGGGAGGGGATGAGGAGAAGGAAAGTAAGGAATGAAAGAGGAAAAAGTGTATAGGAGAGACCCAGAGTACTACAGAGTGGAGAGGAAGGGAAGCAGGGACAGGGGGCACAGATCTTGCAATGAGCAAGTCTTTGCTGCACTGGTCACTGAATGTAGTAGGCTGCATAGGGACCAGGACGCCAGATATGCCTGTCACTGGTTTTGTTCTGTGCTTCTATGTTGTATTGGGTTTGCGTGGCAAGGTTTTGGAACTGCGGGGGGCTACAGGGGCAGCTTCTGTGAGAAGCTGCTGGAAGCTTCCCCCGTGTCCGATGGAGCCGATGCCAGGCGGCTTCGAGAGGGACCCGCTGCTGGCCAAGGCTGAGCCCGTCAGCAATGGTGGCAGCACCTCTGGGATAACGCGTTAAGGAAGGGGGGGGAGCGGGGAGTGAGACTGTGAGAGCAGCAGCTGCAGCCCCCAGGCCGGGGCAGGAGGATGCCGGGGGGCTCCAGGCCCGGAGCAGCTCCTCCCGCAGCCCCTGGTGCAGCCCCTGGCAGGGCAGGCTGTGCCCCTCAGCCCGCGGGGGGTGGCGGGGGCAGATCCCCCCCGGCAGCCTGTGAGCGGCTGCAGCCCCGGGGAAGGGGCAGTCGGAGAGGCTGGTGGGGGGCTGCCTGCCGGGGGTCCCGGCTGGGGCAGGGCAGGGTGTGAGGGGTCCCCTGTGGGGGAAGGGGCGGCAGGGACAGCGTGTGGGGGCTGAGGTGACCCCTGTTCCCCTGCGCTGCTGGGGGGGTGGCGGGGGAGAGACGATCGGGAGGGAAGGTAAACCCAGGAAGAAGGGAGCTGTGGGGGGAAGGTGGTTTTGAGGTTTGGGTCTATTTCTCGTTACCCTACTCTGATCGGATTGGTAATAAATTAAACTAATTTCCCCAAGTCAGGTCCTTTTTGCCCATGGCGGTAACGGAGGGCGCTCCCTGTCCCTGTCTCAACCAGGCGCCTTTTGCTGCATTTTCTCTCCCCCTGCCCGGCTGGGGAGGGCAGTGACAGGGCGGCTCCGGTGGGCACCGGGTGTCCGGCCAGGGTCAGCCCACCGCATATCCCTATGACCCATTGCTTCTCCATATCTTTTACTTCCTTGTCTTCAGCTATTTCAGGTTTGGGAATATAGGACAAGAGAAGACCACAACCGTTTTTACTCTGGGAAGACATTCTTGGAAAATATGTGGGACGTAAAGAGCAGGTGGAGGCAGTTTTAGTTTCCCTGCATGACTATAGATGTCTCTTGGCCTTGCAGGCTAGATTTTAGGCTGGTCAGCTTTACTCAGGAAAACACATTTAAAGGTCAAAGTAAACACACTTTCTACAGTCAACCAGACTAGTTACAGACATTCTGCCACAGTGGTTTTGAGCTTTCTGGTTCAGGTATATGTATAAATGAAAATATTTTGATGGCACTTTATAATTTTCAAAAAAATGCTGGTTTTTTTCCCTAGTTTTAAATTAAAAAACTCATTGTAATACCTAAGGTGAAAAGTGTCATCCTCTAATTTTCTCTTCCCTGTTACTTTCTTACTGACTTTGTAGGGCAACTAAAATCAACAGAGTATCCCTTCTTGAATGATTTTATTACAACTCAAAGATATTGGACAGATTCAGTATTTTATTTTGGTCTGCTACAATGCTGTGGTCTAAATTCTAGATTTTAATCATATTTTCTTTGAATATTTCAGGATTTTAATTTTAATTTATGAGGCCATATTAAAAAGGGAACTGTGGAAATCAGTACTGTAATTTTGAGGTAACATAAATTATATTCTAAAACAGTTATTTTCTAAACTATGTAGGTTGAGTTGATTCAAATAAAAAGAAAAAGTTTCCTGCAGGGCTAATGAAAGTCTTTGTCCATGCTCATGCAGTCTCACTTTTTTTTCAGACAACCTCATGACTCGTATTTTTAAAACTCTTTATTCGTGAATGTATTTTTGCATTTAGGAAGTAGGAAATAATTGGTGAGCTACCCATGATAGCATGAAGCATTCAAGCATATTATGTATGAACCAGTTCTCTTTTTACATTTCCAGTGGATCTCTCTTTCACTTGAATACTGTAAAAAATAGTTATAAACCTGACCCTGCTAGGACCCCTGAAAGGTACCAGCATGACTCTTCAGCTGGTGTTGGAACCAGATGCAATTTGGTTTGGTATAAAATTTGTCCAAGGAAGGTAAGAAGGACACACACACACACCAAGCCCTGTAAGTATGTGGTCTTAAGAAATGCACACAGCTGCAGGAAAGAACTGCCAATTAATGTAATTTACAACAGGTTTCAAAATCTTGACTTAGATGGTGAGTTGAATGGGGAGGGGGGAAACACAGGAGGGAATGGTGTAGAAGTTCAGGCAAAGGATGCAATGGGGCAGGGAAAAAAAACGGGTAAGCAACAACATCTGGAAACTACCTTGAAAGAAGAAACAACCAAAAGTGCAACTAGTAAGAGAGAATCCAGGCTACAAGAGATTGGGAAAAACCAGAAGTAGCCAAGAGGAGAGCTTTGTGGTGATGTAGCGCACTGTGGAATGCAAACACAATTGCTCCTTTTGGCTTTAAAGGTTCTATCACTTCTTTTAAGTATTGATACCTGTGTAGTTTGGGATGTGCAAGGTCTGAGATTAACAGAGATTTGTTTTCAAAGGTGGGAAATGAGTAAGCTCCACTACTTTCTTCACAGTTCTGCTATCAGCGATTGCCTTGTGACTGTAAAAGTTCTTTCCTTATATGAGTGTCCAGCTGATTTTATAATCACCTTACTAAACTACGTGGTTAACTACCGTGCGATGTGCCTCTAGAGGAGCATCTTTGGTTGTGCACACATAATATATCACTGGATAAATACTTTTTTTGGCAGGTTGCTCATAAGTCATGTTATCATCACCTTTGCCAGTCATATGGAGCCAATCACAGCTTTCCCTGTTCATTGCAAAAGAATGCAGAACAACCCATTCAAAGTGGTCTGTGAATGCTTGCTTTAACTGTTACCAGTTGCTTTGCTCATCCCTCATTAGTTACTAATGGATGCTTTGGTCTGCCGTTAGTGCAATGTACATGCACGTGTCTCTCAAAGCACATGCTGACTGTGGGGACTGACACTATTGGACAACTCAGGGCAAATGTGTAGGAGGAAACCACTAGAGATGTGATGGTTGATTGGGTGGTTCTTTGACATTAAAATTGGCTCTTCATTTTAGATTAGAAGTTTTTTTCCAGCTCTCACAAAATTGAGGAATGTGTCACTTCTCATGGGAGAAAACTGAGATCCACGAAGTTCCAAAACACTGTGGATCTGCTCACACCTATCGAAACACTGAATATTCTTATAAGAAGAGGAAATCACCATTTGACAAACCAGAAGCAAAGGAAATTAATCTTCATGAAACTAGCTGGGTAATTTTGCAGCTGCCATGGTATCATAGAATATCTTATTCATATTTTCATCTGTCCAAGGTGAAAGCATTTTACCTTTCCAATCTACAGGTTAAGGTCCAGGCAACACAAGTGCACAAGTTTTTGAAGACAGGAGAAAAAAAACCCCAAAACCACCTGAATTTGTATTTTATAAGAAATGACAAAGATAGCCTGGTTTTCTTCCCCAGTACATCCTTTATCTTGTGGTGGGGTTCACCAAACAAAACCAACCTTCTTTTGCAGAGGTTTGCTTTGTACTTCAGAGTGTGAAAGCATTCCCTGGCTTTTCACCCGCTGAAGTCTTTTAGACTATGTGGCTGTATGGCAAAGATGATTTTTTTTTTTTTTTTTCTGTTTGTTTGGAATAATGTGGCTGCAAATCAAATGGAGTGTTTGGGCTCTACCGTAGTATAGACATCATTGTGATAAAGATCTAGCTTATGTTAATTTTCCTCAAGAGACGCTCAGTATCCATCCCTGTGATCCTAACATGTGGATGTTTTCCCAAATGCCTGGTTTTCCCTGTTATCATCAAACCTAGTCTGTTTTCTCTGGACAAACTACTCCTTCTCAAAGCACAAACAAGAAGCGTTTAACAGAGTGCTGAAGGGGCCTGTGTTGGATTCATGTTAAAAACCTCTGTGCTGCCATAAATCCCTGACTGGTAAAGCGTATGTCTGTACTTAGGTAGATGTATAGATGCACGCAAGAATGCGTATCCACCCACTCACGTACGTACATACTTACACATCTTCGGAAAACACACAAGTGTAACAGTAATCTGTTGGGCTAGAGTCCTAAATGTTTTCATGCAGTGCTTTGTGGAGAGTAGGTTATGTTCCTTTGCTTCCTCACTGTTCTTTTACTTACAACTAATTTTGAAGAAGAGGGGGGAAATGGTCTACAAGTGATTCTTCTAAGGTCTGTAAGGGTCTTGTCTTGTTAGATATGCACAGTGGTACAGCTGCCAGAGAATCTCAATGTGTAACTGTATTTTATATTTCTCTGGGCTTTTTTTCTACTTCTATTGAAATTTCTTACGTTTATTATGTACTGCACCTTCCACTACACAAACTAAACATACTTAAACTCAGAAAATCTGATGCAAAAGAAAAGTGTAAAGTAAAATGACATCTCACCAATGGTTATTTTTAACACCCTCAAGTTCTGTTGCAATTCGAAAACAGGTAAGGGCGTACAACAGCTCTCAGAATCATTTAGGATCTATGAACATGTCTTATACGTATGCTTCTAAGAGATACCACTGAGAACTTTAAACTTTTAACTGAATATTGTATACAATTCATAACTTGTGCATTTTTGAAGTCAGGTAATTTTTGTTTGTTCCTATAGTGCCTTCTCTGCTGTTCCTATAACTTAATATAATTACACTTCATTAAAAGAAATTCCACTCTGAAATTATAATGCATGATTGAAAGAATCCATATATTTTGATATTCAAATTCAAGAAAAAAAGATCAAGCAGTTTTTGATGAAAGGTGAGAGTGACTGGGTTTGTGATGTAAATTTATAGGAGCAATTAGTACTACTATCTGAAATGATGGATATTTTGAAAAATAAAGTCATCCTTTGGAAAATGCATGTTAAAGTAATCTTTAGACTTAGAAGTTACTCTTTTCTGGATAGCTGAAATTGCATGTTATTTGGTCTCCTCTCTTTTCTTCACTCTGCAGATTGATTTTCCCAGCTGTTTCCTAAGGTGTATGAGTTATGTGCGTGTCTATCTTGTTTAGCCATGAGTAGCTCTTTTCTCCTCAGTTGTACATTTCTGCTGGTTACGGGGCGGGGAATCAAGCATATCTACATTGGAATGACATCTCACACAGATTCCATTCTTAGCTAGACAGCAGAGAAAGTGCTGCATTTTATTTTACCTGTTGTGTAGTGGAAGGTACAGTACACAATAAATGTAAGAAATTTCAATAGAAGTAGAAAAAAAGTCCAGAGAAATATAAAATACACTTACACATTCCAAGTCTACATTGGAATAACATCTCACACAGATTCCATTCTTAGCTAGACAGCAGAGAAAGTGCTGCATTTCATTTTACCTGTTTTTTTTGTTTTGTTTTGGTTTTGGTTTTTTGTTGTTTTTGTTTGGTTTTTTTTTTTTTTTACCAAAAGCAGTTGAGAATGCTCAACTAATTTTGGTCTGGGTTTAGGGTACACATTTTTAGCCACAATTACTAGATATTTTAGAAGCCTTTCCGTTAAATTCTAAGCAGAGCAAAGTTTGCAGGGTGGGCTAAGGAGAGTGGGCTATGTGTAGTGTGAGAAGTGGTAAATGGAAAGCTGTTCTGGAGGGAAACTGGGAGGTTAGCAGAAGGCTTCCCTAGGCGGGAGCGCCTGCATGGGTGTGAAGCTGGCCGCTCTGTACTGTCCAACTGTCCAACACTCCCAGGTGGCATGTCACAGGACACCTGGTGGCCTGGCGGTGGCACTGCAGCAACAAAATTGTATGGAAAATATTTTCTTTAATTGGTGTATAGCATGCATTGTGTGCTTTTACAAGTCGTAAATTTTGCTCTGGGAGCTAACATTGTTAATCCTGTATTTCCTTCCATGCAACAGAGGCTACGTTTTCAGAGAAGTAATACATTCAGAATGCGTTAGTATACTTTAGACCGTAGTAAGCTATCCAAACTGAAATGTCAGCTATTTTCATATCAGATCTTTAACGTGAACCTCCTCTTCTTACAGTCTTCTAAGGCTCCGTAGAACTTCAGCAATGCTCCATTTTAGCTTGCTTTATTTGGAATTTGTTTGAAACAAATAGAACATGCAATGTAGGATAAAGAGATACAACACTTGTTCTCGTTCCGTTTCCACCCCCCCCCCCCCCAATTAAAAAAATAAAACCATAGAATCATTTAGGATGGAAAAGACCCTTAAGATCATCACATTCAATCATTAAACTAACACCATCAAGTCCACCACAAATAGTCCTCTCATACTCCTTTAGCTTTAGATAATTCAGTACATCTTGTATATTGCATAGGAATTATTTTTTAATTACATCAAGCTAACTTTTCAAATTTCAGAGTGGATGATTTTTTTTTAATTAGTGCTAAAGGTAAGTAATTTGAGGATTACTATTTGCAAATTAATCTGAATGGAACTATTTGGTATTAAGTATCTTGTTGAACCAAGTCTCAGTGCTAGAGTGTCACACCATCTTAGATGTGAACTTATATCCCCCATATTGTTTTGAGTATCTGTATAAAAAAGTCAAATAGAATGATCTATGATATAAGAATGTAATTAAATAATTACCTTAAAATGCATTCATCCTTTTAGGAAGTTATACCTCACTGCAATTGTTGATCAGATAACCGGGGAGTAAGTTTTGGTAAACAGGTTAGCTGATGGGTGGTCTTAAGAATATTAATACTAAAAGATAAAATCAAAGAATAGAAGCAGATAGAATGAAATTGGTTAACCTCCCACTCTGTTTAGAGAAGGATTCTGTTTCAGTAGAAGCTAGTTTTTTTTAAGACCACGACAGCTTTTGGGTATCTCAACAGGCAAAGTTTGTGGCCATAGCTATATAACAAACTTCCACAGATGTTTAGAAGAGCCTTCTGGTTCACCTGAGGTTTTATATTAAACTTGAGTTGAGAGGTGTGCAAGCACAAATGAATAAATATCTGAAACCTTTTTCCATAAGTCACACAGCTGGGCTTTGGGGAACCTGCAGAGTGGAATGGGGCAGGCTTCTGCAGAGAAAATGGATTATTTTCAGATAAAGAGGGGTTGTACCCCAAAATCTGTCTGTGAGTGGTGGCAGTTCATACAGAACTGAGTATAAAGTAATGATTAGGATAACACAGAGAAAGAAAAAGTTATTGGATAATGCCACTCATGTATTTTCTGGATCTACTAAGCACCATTTTGGTGTGTATTTTTCAAACTTGGAAGTTGTTATTCAGTATCTGTATTCATATTCTTCCAGTTACAGGAATGGCGTGTTTTCAGAGGCTGGAATGGTCAGCACTGAAAATAAAGTTCAAATTTGTTGTGCCAGCTTTCTTTTTGGTTCCTTCTCTCTAAGATGTAACTAATATTTGTGATATACTTAGAGAATTAATTAGCCCTTTCAAAGTTATCTGAAATGTTGGGTGGAAGGTGATATAGAGGTATAAATTATGAGTGTGAATATTTAATTTTAGAACATAAAAATTTGCCCAGAATGTTTTTGGTAGCCAAGTGCAAAGGAGAAGTAGAAGAGAGGCAGGGTAGTCTTAATGGCCACACTCTTGAGGAATATTGTTTATTTCTGGTATTAACATCGTATTTTATATGCAGGAGGCAGTATCGACTTGCTGTTAATTTATCTGAATAAAGCATGTGTACAACAGCTGTAGTAGCTGTTGAGAGGTCATTAGTTAAACCTTAATTTATGTCTGGCCGAGATTTGGGTTTGTTGAGCAATGATACTGAAAACACTGTAGCCTTGAAAAGACTTTGACAGAGCTCTGTCACTTGCACTTGCAAGAGACCTGGAATTTATAGAGGTTTTGTCTTTTTCCATCTGGGATCTGGGGCAGCAGTCACATTTTTAAGAGATGAAGGGTATTTTCAGACCGTATCCAAAACGATCAAGAGTGAATCCCTTTCCTGCCTACTAGCATAAATTGTTACAGTAATCTGTTGCATTCTTAGTTATTGCCCAATGCTTTATTTTTAGATAGTTGACATTAAATACACAATCATCAGAACATCATTTTGCTGCAGGGGAAGCATAAAGACTGTGGAATACATACATGATACAAGAGGTAGATTTCATTCACCGTAAATCAGTGAACTTCTGAGTGTAAAGCCTGGTTCAGAATAACTCTTGCATTATTTCTTTTGTGCATAATTTGATATTTGATTAGTGTCTCGGAAAACAAATAAATCTTAATGTTTTAAAAATATTAAAAAGACTTTAAATAGTAAAGCTAAGCTTTCAAATTCCTGCAGTATCATTTGATAATGGTGATTTAAAGTAAATAGAATTGTACTAAATCCCTTCTAATAGATATGGACATCTATGAACGATGAAAAAAACTCTTGTATGCAGTTAACTTGAACTTCACAGGCTTCTGTTATCATTTTATTGGAAATCTGGTTAATATTTGAAGGCTAACAGACTCGTATTAGTTTAAAAACATCTACAGCCTATCAAAGAAAACCCAATGAAACAGAATAAGTGGTTCCTGATTATTGCAACTAAGGCTACAGCCAGCTTCTGTAATTTTCAGTCTTGTGGACAAAATTTTCAGTTTAATATTTTCCTGGTGGAGGATATGAGTATGTATGTGTCCTTGAATCTAAAGAATCTGTTCTACCAGTTATTTTCATGCTAGATCCAAGATTCTACAGAGCCTGGGATTAACTAACTAATTCACTAATGGTTTTGGGTCCACTTTTACCTGAAATTATTGACCACATATTTATTGTCATGCTTTGGTCTAATAAATTTTTTAATGAATGTAGCATTAATATAGAAAAAAGCCTACAAGATTCAGTAGTCTAATGAAGATTGTTGGCTAGGCATCAAGAGAATTTAAATTTTATCCTTATTCTTGAAGTGTAATAAATTTGGATAATGCTGGGAAAAAAAAAGTCAAAATATGCTGAATACTGTGTCAGTGTTGGAGTATATTTGTTTCACAATTATTGCTTTCTCAAATATTTAGCTAACAAAAATATTTCTTTTTATCAAATGCCTATTCTGTAATAGAAAACACTCTAGTGAAAGGTTGAGATGATCTGTATAAGGTATCGTGGGCTAACCGCACATGAGTGGTACACCTCTAGCAAAAGCAAGAATGCTTGTGCCAAATTATCTTACAAGGCAGGAACTGGTACAGAATGGATGTAATGTTTGCTTAGGGCAAGGATGTAATGTGAACTCAGGATGTTGCGACACTACCTTGACCGTTGCCGAGTGAATTGTGATTAGGGGATGTTTTACTTGATGTACATCACCTTTTTGTCTATTTGTAAATGAGTTCAATGTAATTGTCGAGATTTAAGATATTCTCAAGCTTAGCAGTTGGATTATTATTAATATTTTTAATTATTATTAACATAGTTATTATTAATAATAAAATATTATCATTATTAGTATTTTATACATTTAATTCAATTCATGTAGTTAAATAATAGATGTATAGTTAATCAACATCAAATCAGTGCAGTATGTATTTGCTATCGTATTCAAACTTAGTTCTGATAGATAACATAGCCAATGAGAGGAATTTCTAATCTAATGGCTGAATACAATTCTGAGAATCTGTTTTCTTGTTAAATGCAGGATTCACTTTCTGGGAATGTTCCATCACTATCTGCTTAATTATTTTTTCTCTAAGTAATTTCTGCAAGTAAAATGCCAGAATATTTGCAAAAAATATTTCAAAGTCCTGAGCACAGATACAGTAAATCCATTAGATATTTAAGATTTTGGGTATAATATTATTCTGCAGACTAATTATAGTTTATTCATATCTATTTACTTACGTAATTTCTCTTTTAAAGCTGGTGTTCAGCAAGTGGGGGCATGCATGCTAGGATAGAAGCAGTTGAGAGAGGAAGGCATACAACAGTAGTAATTGACACAGAAGAGTCATATTGTACTGGGATTTTGGATTTGGATTTGGATTTGGATTTTGATAAGAGGGAACAGATAGGCTTATCTAAGGGCCTGAATAGCTCTGTACACTGGTAAGGGACTCAGAACTGCTGCTGTTACCACACAGTGTTGTACAAAGTGGATATGAGTAGTACATACTTTGACACAGAAGTGGAAACTGCCACTGCCAATGATCCTGACTGCTTTCTGCTACCGGTTCTACCCAATGCCGTGTCCAGTAGTGATAGTAGCAAAAAAAAGTCTGTAAGATGCCTGGGTAGAGATAGGTATTAAGAAGTATTTATATTTTCCATATTCACAAAGAATTCGCAGCAATGAACTGTAAGGATGACTGTTATTGTTCATGTCCCTAACTTTCTCCTTAGGGCTTATTATCATATCAGTCCTTCTTTATAATCCATCATTCCATTTCACTTTTCTTTGCCATTTTTCAGACCCCTAATCTTTTCCCATCAGTCTGTCTGCTTCTACAGTCTTTTTACTATTCTGTCCTGTCTTTTTCACTTTGTCCAAGGATGAGGAGCTCAGGAGGAGCTAGCAGTGCTCTCTCCTGGAATTGATAGGAAAGATTTTAATATAACAATAACAACAATAACAAAAAATAGAAAGAGGAGTTAATAAGGGGAGTCTTCTTATAACTTCTCCGCAGTCAGAAGAAAACACAAGGGCTAGTCTTGCTGTGCATTCTTTCCTAGAAACCTTGGAAGGTTGTACCACGGTTGCCCAAACCCTATTTTTCCGAGAAGAGCTGTCTTTCGTTCCCAGGGTGGATGCAGTGTAGGAACTATGTCCACACCCAAAGGCTATCATTTGTAGCTGGATAAAATTGATCAAACCAAGTAATCTCTGAAAATCAACCAGGTTTGTGCTATTGCAATGGCTGGCTTAGTTATATTTGCAGGGAGCAAAGCTATTTAGCAGCCACAGCTTGTTTTAGGATGTGGACCTCAGTGTTGCGTGGACACAAAATGTTAAATCATGGAGTGTATAAAAACTTATTTTCACATTTGATTTCCATATTTGGAAAAATGTCTGTTTCTTTTTCAACTCGGGAACATGAGTTTTATTCACAAAGTCTCTTCTGTTACTGTGGCAGGGATGAGTTTCAAAGTCATATTTTTATGCAATACCTATTTCATATACACTGTTAATGAAGTAAAATTGGGCAATAACATCAATTTATTTTGGGGTTTGAATTAATGATATGGAAATGTTGAGTGTTTCCTTGTATTTGCTCTTCTGATTTTGCCCTTTTTTTGTGTTGAAAAATTAAACCCCCAAAAAACCTAAACCTGTCACAACCAAATTAGAACATTTTTTTGATCAAGATAGTATACATGTGTAAATTGCAGCACTTGCTGTTCTGTGTTCCGAGCCTGCTGTTGCTTTCTCCACGAGTTGAGCCTCCAGTACTTAAAATGCTCCTCTTTTTCATGCATAAAAATGTACCTCCAGCGCATCAAACTATTTCCTTGGGAAGTTGTGGTTCATGACAGCAAGATCAAATTAGTGTTCTAACCTGGAAATGAAAGGAAGGCAGAAGCTGAGCTGTCTGAGAAACACTGGCATGGTAGGGGATTACCCTGTCTCCCCAAACCACATTTTTCTGGAATTACACTTCCAGTGAGACTCCCCACCCAGGCAGTCCTTCTCCCAGATGAGGTAAAGGAAGCCACCGTCGAGCTGAGCTAGGAGCTGTGTTCGGCTTCTCAGAGTTGGAAGCCTCTCTTCATTACATCACACCTGGCCATATTTCAGAGATTAATGAACAGCATCTTGTCAGTTTTAATATATCGCAGCGCTTTAGTTTACATTGACGATGTAATCATAAATTCCCTGAGCTGTGAACTACACCTTAAGGACTCGCATGCAGTTCTAAGAAGGCAAGAAAAAGAAATGACTATACACTAGAGAGTGTGCCAGTTTTGAGAAAAAACTGCAGATTTTCTAGGACATTAGGTTTCAAAAGAAGGATTACACACAGACTAAACAGAGTAGAAGTCATAAAAATTTAAAGACATCACAAAAATAAGATCCTTTTTAGGTATGACAGAATACTAAAGGAAATTTATACTGAATTATACCACCCAAGCAGACCCATTAATTAATGTAATGAGAAAATATGTTCCATTTCCATGGACCTAAGCATGTCAGGAAGCATTTGACACTTTTAAAAGGGGGAGAGGTGAAAGCATGCACTTCACCACTCCTGAAATTCTCAGATTTTACCTTATCTGTTCACATTCATGTTAGGGCTGCTGAGGCTGTTGGATACATGCTAATCAAGAGAGAGGAAGAAAAAAAAAAAAAAACCTGTAAGTGACCAATGTGTCTAAAAACTGTAATCACATTTTGTGCTGTGTAAGATACATCTTGTATCTTGAACTTATTATTATTGATTATTATATCACA
Organism: Falco cherrug; assembly: GCF_023634085.1. Taxonomy (NCBI): domain Eukaryota; kingdom Metazoa; phylum Chordata; class Aves; order Falconiformes; family Falconidae; genus Falco; species Falco cherrug. Next base: position 14,317,647 of record NC_073697.1, on the reverse strand, counting down.
CTAGGAAGTCATGAGTGAAAAGAAGCTTTTTATTGTCAAGATATGATTCTGAAAATGGTGTATATGTGAAAATTTTAAATCTATGAGCAGTTGCTGTGTTTATTCCAATTGCTTATCCTTCTGAATCTGACAAGTAGGACAATTTGCAGGATCAGGAAATAAAAGCCAGACTTTAAAGGTTGTTCAGGCATCAATTTTCCATGCAAATGATTTGAAAAATCAGGTTCTAATTCCTTTTCTCAGAGTTTTATTCCATTCCTGTTTTTCAGATATTCCCCTGCATACTGCTTGGAAATTCTTATGGTCATTCGTTGACAGAAGCAAAGTGAAAAAATTAGTTTGATCCTTAATTTTTTTATGATGCACACCCCCCACCCCCCACCCCCCTGGGATACATTCTTTCATTTCATGTGTGTGATGTAATGGTCACTTGATCTTAAGAACAGGATATTGTAGGTAGGATCTTCTGCAACATGTCATGTAATTTTTCAGTTTGGGTAGCACTTCCCAGATGTTTCCATCCCTGTCAATTTAAATAAATTTGGATAGATGTGACTACCCTCTGCAGATGTATTCTTAGACTTACTACATTGATCTGTCTGCATCAGGGTGATGCATTGCTCTAGTGTATTTTAATAAATGTATGTTTCATACATATATAGCTGATGCTGAAGGATTTTCTAGCTTACAAATAAGTACAATTTTTATGCACACAAAAATTCAAGAGTTAATTACACTTGCATAAGTAAGTGTGCACGTCTGATACAGTTCCGTTAATTCATTGACTTTTTGGATTAAACTTCATGTTTCTTTTCACTTGTTAGTGGCAGGAATTGGGCCTGCAGGTCCCTTTTCTCTTTTGTGCTGAGCAGTTTACATGCTGTGTGTGCAAAACGGTGCTATAGCCAAAATAATATTTGAAATATTTGGTCAACATGGATCAATAGAAAGAAGGCCAAACCTCACGCTTTTATGACCACAGTAAAAAGCAGGAGGTAAGTAACAATAGCTAACCTATCTGTGGGGTTGAAATGCAAGGTAGCAGTTGTTTTGTAATAGAAAATAGAAGATCATTGTTGAGGCAGAAAATACAGGAGAATTTTATGTTTAATTGAATCAAAGAAAAATATTTTATATAGGCAAACCCCGGTTCGTTTACTTTTAAGTATTATCAGATACTGCACTGTCATTTTATAGGAGTGCTAATTACTATCCTGATTATGTTAATCTGAATGTTTGCAATCCAGTGAATATTCATTTGTTTAAAATCTTTTGCATCCTGTAGTGTTGTGCAAAGTTTATCAGCATTACCTGTTTCTAAGGACAAACTTACTGGGGAAAATGTGCTAATAATCCCATAAATAGATAACTGATAGCAAGCTCTTTCTGAGCAGGTAGCTTTCAAAATAGGTAGAGGAAGGAATCTGATTTGCATGGGTTTACTCTTCATAAAAGGATTAACATTAGTTGTTAATGAATCCCTGTTAATTTGACTGATCATTTTCTGATCTGTGGAAGGTTTTGCTTAAGTCAGTAACAATACTAAAGGCGAGTCTTTGGCCATGTCTGTACTGCGGTCAATAGTGACTGCAGCACTTAGCATAAATTCATGAATGAGGTGTCAGTAAGCATGTTAGGGAGAGCGGTCACAGTTAAAAATAGTCATGCAGAGCTTCACAGGCTTACCTGAGATGTTTATTTGCTTCCCTAGACTTCCTGATGCACTACTAGACTGCTGCTCATACTCAGGCTGACTTAAAGCTACCTCCCAGATCTCTGTACCGCTCAGTAGTTCACAAAAAAACTTCAGCAAAGACATCCTCACTTTCATTTTCTTTTCTAAGATAGAAAACACTTCAGCACTTTCTGTTACCTGTTCAAAAGATTCATTCATTTAATCTTGTGGGGTTGTAGTGTCTCAGTGCCATGATCTGACAAATCTTTCGTTTTGAGCTTTTTGTAGGGGTATTCATTTGTCAGGGACCTGAAGCTCGAAACTCAGTGATAGCCACACGCTCCGCTGAAGCCCATTGCCGTCTGAACTTGCCTTCCTAAAGACTCTGTTAAACTTCATCAGATTTTAATCTCTTTGTGGGTTGGTATGCTGAAATCACAGGCAGAGCTCTTATGGACATCAACAGATCTGGATTTACTCTGTGAATTTTTTTGGCAGATGGATTTTAAAAACAAAAAAGAAGTAACTTCAATCTCTCAGATGGAAAAAAGTATGTCAGGGCTGTTTTCTGAGCTGTTCGTGTGATAGCTTTTTGTTTTTTCTGTCTAGTCTTCTCTTCCTTGTAAATCTGTGCCTGTGATATGAGCTGGGGCTTTTATCATCTGTAGAATAATAATAATTTTAAAATCCCTTATTATTCCCTACAAACAAACACTTTGAGTCTTGTCCCTAAATTCTTTTACAAAACTTCTCGGAGATTTCAGAGATGCTCTGCACAGGTGGGGGATAAGTGAAGAAGTGCAGGAGAAAAATGCATTCTCGGTGCTGCCTGTTGAAAATGGACCAGTCGGAAAAGCAGAGCATAGAGGCATAAAAGGGAGTTTCATTCACCCAGAAGGAGGAAAAACTGAGGCACTGTGTCACGCATCCTTAAGTGTGTATAACTACATTGTTAAGCAGAACTAATTTAGTGGGCCTTTGCACTTTCAAATGAGCTTTCTAGGCCAGAAGATTCTGACTCTTCTTTTGACCCGCTGATTTGTATCATTTCTGGCTGCATCATAGCTTGGATTCAACCAGAAGGACTGCAGTCAAAGCAATTTCTTGGGAGTAACCAGAAGAGTTAGATCCACCTTTTTCTGAATAGTAGTAGTGTTCTTATCATTAAACTGGCACCACCACCCATGAAGTTAATTGAGGTGCTGACTATGACTAACTTTTTAGGATTCTCCAAGGTCTCAAGCAAGCTTTGGCAGTTGTATCTCTTATCCTGGATTGCTTTTAGAAGGAGATAAATATCTATCTCCATATTGTTCGGGTACTTCTGAGGATGTATGCTAGCCAGAAAAATTTCTAGCCAGATTATAAGGTATGTAGTAAGTTCAGGTACCAGGAAATTTAAGCAGTACTGGAAACTGAATAGGTGGGATTGTTGTTTGGGGCTCAGAAGGGGTTCCGTGCATGGGACACACTTTGGGTAGACATCAACAGCATGTAGTTCAAAACCTGCTGTCTTGGAAGAAAAAGTGGTCCTAAACAAAACAAAAAATCCCAGTCCAATCTGTGTATGACAGACATTAAAAGTAAAATACTAAGAGTGTGTTCCATCTGGGGTAATTTCGGGTGAATTCCATACCAGGTCAATCTGCAGTCTCAGCAGTCACTGCTACCTGAGTATTATGTGACGTGTTTTATCTCCAGGCTAATAAAAGTAGTGAAGAATTTCCAAGACAAGAATAAGTTTAGAAAATACTAAAATGACAATTTATCTGCATACTGAAAATCTGGTAATTGCATAGAAATTCTGTCATAAACAAAAAGCTGTAATTATAAATGCAAAGCAAATATGATTCTAGTAATTCACAGGGGGCCTCCAACACAAATTCATCTTGCTACGAAAGTGTTTAAATAAGAAAACCCAGAAAATGTCACAGCTGTACTCTTTGGAACAATTTTAGCAAGCTGACATGGTAATGAGTTTACTGGTTGCATCCTGTTGCCTATATTCAAGTGTCTGTGCAACTTAGTCACTTCACTGTAATTTTTCTCTTCCATAACCATCTTAAAACACATCTAATCTATTGTGTATCTTTCATTCCTTGTTTGCATTGATCTAGAACCAAATAGCTTGGAGTAAGTGCACAAGTGATGCATGAGGTATTACGCATGTGTGCGTAGCTGCAGGTTTCTGTTACAGATATAATAAGCACCAGATATATGCAGACTGTAGAGTTATACATCTTGGAAATCTCAGGGCTAGGCTGACATAAGTGCCTTCTGATGGCTTGCTAGGTAAGATCTAGCATGAGGCTCTCTAGGGATGAATTTCTTAAAATAATAAAAGTGGGGTCGACCACATTTATTTGATATTACATTCATAGGTGTAAAATAGCAGTTTATAGTTTCACTTGTCCGTTTCCCTTGCTCTGGATCTGCCTCCCTGATCAAGAAATTCAATAGCTATTAAAAGCTGCAGCTGTACTAACAATCTTACGCTTTATAGGAGGCGTTTTGCAGCTATTACTTTTGAACAGGCGTTCCGTGCCAGTACAGATGTTGCGTCCACCTTTTCATAAGCACTTTATCTGCACCATGGGCATTGCATTTCTAATGTTTGCATGGAATTGCTAAATACGCTCCATAGCTGTAATTTATTTGGGCTGGTGTAGTTTAAAAGACCTGAAAGCTGTACCTGCACCTGTTCTATTCATCTGACCAGGAAAGCACTAATTCCACTGCATGAGAGTTTGTAGAGTTTGGATCTCTTCCTTATAAATCTCTTGAACCAAATGCAGCCCTTTGATTCACATGTTATTTCCCTTCCCTGAAGTGGAAATAGCTTGCATATATATCACCAAATTTCAGTTTTCTAATATTGAAGGGAGAACATACCGCTTGGTCTAGTGGAGGACCAGCACATAACTCCTACATTCCCTCCCTCAGCCAATCCACCTCCGAGTACTCAAATGTACATACTGAAAAGTGAAACATGTTCAACTGTGTGTGTAACAGGAGCAAACTCTGCTAGTATGATGACACTGCTTTCATTGTGGAACGGTATGATAAATGTTCTGAGTGTAATGTATTTAAAGTGATATAAAATGAGATACAAGGAAATGCAACTACTTAACCTGGTCACCCCATGACAAACTGATATCAGTCGATTTGCACTAATGTAAGATAAACAACAGTTGAAGAAGGTGGAGATACTGGCAATAGCCTAAATAGTAAATGAAAAATTTTAAATATTGGATGTTGAACCACTATGAGAGCCATTCATTCAACAGTTTCAGCCCAAAATTTTGGAGTTCAGACAAAATCCAGTAGTCCTAGCTTTGAAAAATGAAAAAAACCCACACCTTAAAAAAAAAAAAAGGCAACTTTAAAAAAAAACCAGAAACCACCCCAAACCAAGCAAACAAGAAAGCCACTGTTCAGTGAGGTTTTTCAAAACCAAAGCTATGTCCCACTTTGCCCAGTTCTGCCAGAGATGTATGTCATCTGTAGACATGTCATCAAATATGACTCAAACCAGCCCTTCCCCCAAAATAAATAAATGCAACCACATAGACCGAAATGATTCTTTGGCATTTTAAAGATTCTACTCTACTTACTTGTGGTGCATTTTTAATTTAGAGTTAAACTAGGGGCTGATCCCTTACTCGGTGTTTTTGTCTAAATAAAAGAGAAAAAAACCACTTGTGCCATAATCAATCTTGTTATAAATAGGTAATAAATTTAATGCAATAGCATGGAGAAGCAGCATCTCTATAGGAAATCAGATAAAGAACAAAAGACTTAAAGAACAGAGCTATATGGAAATAAAGAAAAGGCAATAAAAGGACAGAAGCTTATTCCAAGTATTCATTTTGGGAATAGCGATTAAATACTGAAGCAAAGGTATTTTTAGTAACTATTACTAAAATTAAATGCTCCAGAATTGTGCATTCAGGCTTTGAATTCCTTTAGAAAGTTCTGATGTCTTTGACAAACCACACAAGCCTCATTCAAAGAGGCCACGGATGCCTCCTTTGATTCATCAAAAGGCAGAGCAGAGTTTGGCTCCTCAGGTTTAAGATGCCATCAGAAGGTCTAGGTAGAATTACAGTCTTGCTGTACACAGCTGAGTGTATATAATTAAGTAAAATTCATGTCTTATGTGTTGTAAAAGAAATGAAAGGTAGCTGTTAATTCCAAGGCTTATAAATATGTCAGTGGGTTTTCATAATGTCTTAATAAATTACAAGAACAAACTCAATGACTCATGATGTCACTAGAACTACATGCTTCACTGTATTTATTGTAATTATGTACTATACCTCACAGGATTCTTTTACTTTCTATGTGAATATATAGGTCCCACTAAAAAATCAAACCAATCCTCATCGATTTCTTCATTCTTTTTTGTTTGCTATCTTTCAGCTGTTTTCTTGTCTGCACCCTTCTTCAAATGAAGAAAATTCTTAAGAAAATGTATTTAAGAGAACATTGCTGCAACTGCTGTATTTATTCATTGAAAAGCTGAAGTAAAATACAGTTTCTAAATATCCTCAAATTTGGGTGAAGTTCAAATTTTCCTTGGATCCTAGTTCTCTGGCTGGCCACCAGCCCCTATCACTAATGGTATAAATAGCTGAAAAATGAAAAAACAATTTCATGAATATTTCAAGATTATTTTGGCTTAGATCTGAAATGTAGAGATAGCATCAATATTTTCGGTAATGCTTCATTCTTTATTCTAAGAAATAAATGCAGGATGGGCTAAACACTTTAGGTAAGTTAAACATCTAAGACTAATTCAACAGCATTTCAAAACCACTAAGGTAAACTTGGTGTGTGAAGAAGCCCTTGGCTTTCCAGTCCTCCCTGTCCAAACTGGTTTTTAGTTTCACAGATGTAAGCTGCAAGTGTAGTTTGCATTTAAAGTGTCATGATTAAATGTTCTTTTATATAAAAAAATACAGCGAGTTGATACATTGAGTTGGCCCTGCTCCCATATATATGCTTAGGTGTTGATTTCAATGGAAGAGAACCTGTTACTTAAGATGGGGGGAAATGGAAAGAATTCCACACTGCATCCATTTTTTATGGCCCTTATTTAAATCACTGGAAATCTTACATCTGAATTTAACATACATTGACTTGATGACATGCTTCTCTGAGGATATTAAATAAACAAAACAAAGAAATGACCCCAACCTTTCTCCCATCGTTACTGAACTAATTCTCCAAGATACCTGTGCCTGAAAAGCCTGTGCATGAAATCCCCTTGTTCAAGCTGTACATGCATTCACGTATTGCTTGCAATGAAACAGGTATCTTTTCAGTGTGGAGGTCTTAATTATCACTGTCATATATCCAGAAGCAAACAGGAAATCCCATTCCAAACTTCCCATTCCAAAAATAATAGCAGTGTTCACTCATATTTTATGAAAACATCTTAGAATTTATATAAATAAAACTAGTGTACATTTCAAAGAATATATATAATGCTGGTGTTTCACCTTTACTGCAAAGATCAGAGAGCCAATTAAAATCAAAGTTTCATGAATTTTAAATTATGCATTTAGTCATAACAAAAATATTAAAAAAAAAAAAATTAAAGCAGCAGGTGTACCTTATATAGTAAGATAAAGTTTAATATATTTTATTAGCTTAAGGGACAAGGAATAGCTATCTATTCAGAAATTCAGGCATGCATTTACATAAATATATTAAATTAAGAAAGGCAATTATACACTTAAACATCCTTTGTCTAAAAAAATCATTAAATCCACAGATTGACAATAAATCCAACTCTATGCATTTATCACTTCCAGATACAACTGTTCCATTTCTCAGATATTACACAAATACATTTGTTAGAATTTATATGCATTATACATATATTATATATTACATAATAGTGTGTATACATACATGGTGTTCAATAATATAATAATAATTTGTACTTTTTATAGCACTTTTCATTTGAAGAGCTCAAAGCGCTTTACAAGGATTGATTTCACTAATTTTCAGATGGAAAGTGGAGGCACAAAGATGCAATTAGTTCAGGTTATATAGAATTTGTGACAGACAGTAACTGAATTCTTTTGTGAACTTCAGCCGTGCTGTCTCCCTAAAAAGAAATACACATATAGCATATGTAGTCTATGTAAGTAGACTTGCAAAGACTTGTAAGGTCTCAAACCAAGAAAGCACTTAATTATATTAATAACGTTAAGCACATGACTTTAGTGAGACTCATGTGCTTAAAATTAATTACTTGGGTGCTCCAGTGCTCTGCTAGGTTGGTGCCTGTATATGCTTAGTAGTATAATACAGTTTATAGAAGATACCTAAACATAGTTTGAATGATATTTTCTAAGCTATTTTCCCACATTTCAAATGTACATACAGTACCTGACAGCTACTATAAAATAAAACTAATTGAACAGAGGAATATCACAACAGTAATGTTATCAAGTGACAGAATCTTGTTATTTCATTTTCCTTTTCTGCTTGGCTCCTATTACAATCTAATTGTTCTCAAAAGGGAATTGGCGTTCTAATTCTGCGGTATGTTTTGTTGGGGACAGCTAATAGCATTTCTGGATAACTCACAGGGTAAGGTTACTGCTTCTGGTATTAATGGAGATCACTACAAGATACCTCTGGTGACTTAATACCAGATGGTTTCTGGTCTCAGTATATCTTGATATGAATTAAGTTCATTTTGCACACCAGTTTTGACTCTGCCTAGAACATTTTCCTTTTAGTGTTTCCTCCTCGGAACATTCAGAAAATGGGATTTGTTTGTTGCTGCCTTGTGATGCGAACCACCTTTTTGTCCTCCAGCAAAATGCATCCTACATAAAAAATACCCCTCCAAAGCAGCCACTTCTCTCTGCCTTCTTTCCAGCCAAGATTATTGTGAACACAGCCACTGTGTATATCCACAGGCTTTAGCTGGTGCCTTCTTTCTGAAAATCCCTGGGGATTTAAGCAATTTTTCATTTTGATGTTTTTTTCGCTTCTGTTTTCATTGCAAAATGAGAAAATATTTGTAAAAGGAACTTAACTATATGATATATGGGACCCTACTGATGACTTCTAATAGATGAAAAGTTTTTTTATCAGTAGAAATAAACCTCTTCAACAGTGCAGCTGGTTGTGCACATTCTTAGCAATAGCTTCTGACATTTTTGATTGTGGAAGCCACTGTGTGTACAGGAGACAATAGGTAAAGACATATATTAAATGTATGTAACATAGAATATTATTTTTTATGAATTCCTATAGCATGAAGTCATCATAAGAATGATATGTTTTCAGCACTGAGAGCTCTGGTAAGCGGGTGTGTTGCTTGGCTTTCAAATCAAACAGTACAGTGTAATGTGAAGAAAAATTTCCTATAGGAGTTTTCTTTGGGTTATGGGACAACATGATAATCCTTTGCTAATATATAGACCAAATTAGTAAGTATTAATAACTCATGAGTGAACTCAAGGAAAAAGGTTGATGTGTCAGTTGAACCACTTGCACAGTGCTATAAAATAGTAATGTTTCTCTTTTCCCAGATAAGGCATTAATAACACTGATTAGTCAGTCTGCCCAGTGTAAATCTATGCAGAATTAATTGCTATGCTAAGATTTTTTGGATGTTGTGCGCTCTCTAGCACAATAAATTCTGTGTGCAGGGTCATAATTGAAATCAATGAGTACAAGGGCAAGCGGCTATCCCTTTGCCTAGCACGCGTCTATAGAATGCCTGTTCACGTCTGAGTCCCTAATCCCTTATGCCTGTCATTTCAGTACTGAGGAGTCTCATCGCTTTCTGTCTTACTACTCTTATTAGCAAGGGTGACAACAAAATCTTTGAATTAGGATATAGTCTTGATTGAAATATTACACCATCCCTATTAAATACAGGAAGAAATGCTTGAAAATGTACCTGATATTGCTGAATTCAGCCTTTGCAACACGGGACTCAAAAAATTTGAGGGAACTCTTTCCGTGGATGTTTGTGAGCATCTGTGTCTTCTTATGGCTATTTCATAAAATGGGGCCACTGACTTGGTATTTTAATTGCTTTCCTGCTTAGCGCATATACTTACGTATTTGAAATCAGCATATATATGTGTGAAAGAGAAAAAAAGTGAGCTAATTGCTCAACATTTTTAAAGGAGTATCAAGAAGTCTGGCAGATTTAGTAGACCCCTTGTGTAACTGTTGGCAATACCTATAAGGAAACCCAAGAGGATTGGATGTGGTCCGTAAGTCTTTTAAGAAGGATATGCTCCGTACGGCTTTATGCAGGGCTGAATCTCCAGTCTTATTCCAGAAAACCTCGGTGTGTCTAATGACTGCAGATGCAGACACAGAGAGGTCACGTGTGCACTGATGTCTGAAGTTAAGATCTTCTGCCGGCTAAGTGGATATCTCTTAAGGACTTAATCCTATCACTAATGAAGTCAATAGGAGATTTTCAGTTGACATCAATGGACTTCAAGTCAGGCCCTCAAAGATTAAAGTAATCCTTTACTAAGCTTTCAGGTGGCTTCTGCTGTTTCACACCTATATCCTAAAAAGTACGTGTCTTATTTCACTGAACTACACTGCTGTTGAAAACAACGAACATTTTAGCAGAATAGTCATAACTTTTTCCAGTGTTTCTACAACATTTTTCCCCTGAAAATAATTATGGAAATATTTATCAGTTTTTTGTAGCCAGAACTGTGATTATTTGGTACATATTTTCTGCAAATTTGGATTAGAATAGATTTAGAAGGTTGGTTGTCTTTTTGGTGAGATTCTTAAGATTTTTTTTAAATGACAAAAATAAAATATTGGTCAACTTTTCAATATTGAAAAATGGGAAAAATTAGTTTTATTTACTTCATTACTTCTATTTTTTTCTGAGACAAAGATCACCCTTTAAGCGGGATAGAATATCAAAATGCTATCATTCCTAATTAAACTGATACACAGTTCAACTAAAGGGTAGTAAATGAAAATGCACTAATGTCTTTTAATGGATTTACATAATTAAGGAAAAATAAGCAGAATAGGATGTCCTCAGAGTTGTTTTTTCCATGTAGACCCAATCTTGCAAATACCTGTTTCACAGGTACAAAAGTAGAATTACATGCATGGATATTTATTTTCACTTTTATGGGACTTCATGCCTGTGAAAAATTACTTGTTCGTAAAGTGTTTTCAGGATCTTCATCTGGCATATTTGTACATGAAAAGGTCCTAATTTCTAACCCCAAATTAGAGAAAGTATATACCGAAAAGCAACTTTTCATCATCCCGGGAATATCATTGTGCTTTATACTCGAGGCGTCTGATTACTGGATTGATATCGGTAGCTTTCTGGTTAGCATAGTGACTGTATCATGACCAAGGGTTTTCTCCTTTCCTCCAGCTCCAGTCTATCTGTGGCTGAGCTTCACAGCCTGAGGCTTTGCTGCTTGGGGCTGACGCTCCTGAACTGTAAATGTCCAGCTAAGAAACACTGTTAGATGTCACTATAAAATAACAGAGTTCTGTGGAATGATCAAAAGGTAAAAACCTCAGCCTGCTGGCAAGCCTCTTTGATGCACACTTCCTTATATCTATAAATATATATATATATATTGATGTTTGCTGTGGTTCTAAAGGGGAAAGAGCTGCAAAGCCAAAATGTGGAGGAGCGAACAAAAGGAGAAGATAAACAGAGGTGTCATGTTGGCGATAAAAAATCTATACACTTATTTATACCTAACTTATTTGTTTGCATGAAATAGAATAACCTGTGAGGATTTAAAGGTACAAAGGGTTTATATCTGTGTCCCTGACTGTTAATGGAAGGAATTTATTTCCTTGAGAGGGAGATTTGAATTAAAATTTCTTACTGGATGCATTAGAAAAATGAGTTTACTGTTTTTCTGAAATGGAGTGAAACAATTTGGAACTGATTTTACATAACATTTTTTGTCTCCCTACTTATCTATGGAGTAAAGAAGTTTCTCCTTATATTCCAGTAATATACCTTCTTTCGATCAGTGGCACTTAAAAAGAGAAAGACGAAGGTTTTCTGTCCCAAATTAATAAAATGAGGGTTGAAAACTAGCAGACGTCAGGAGCAGAGTTATGTTTCTTGCAGCAGGTATGTTTGTTCTCTTTTAACAGTAGAAAGCCTCAAAGCATGCTTGAAATGTACAATGCGTTGGGAACAGAGAGGCAGTATCTCCGAATAAAGGAAGAAATGAATGGAATAAAAGATTAAGAGAGAGAGACAGAGACAGACACAACTTGAACACATACATAAAATCCCTTCTGGAGGCCCTTATCTAATTGCCTCATTTATCTAGTTTCATTTATAAGCTCAGTTTTATTCTGGGACACTCTCGGAGGTTGTGTGAGAATGGCTGCAGAATGACCTAACTGGCAACAGGCTTTCTACAGACCCTTTTTTTTTCTTTTTTTTTCTTTTTTTTTTTTTTTTTTTGTATGCCAATTCTCAGGGCAATTACTGCAGTTGCCCTTTTTATATCAGCATCTTGGGTGGCTAGGCCTGGGGTTTACTCACTCTTTTTAATAGTATAATTTCTTTTGATAAATAAGCAGCTAGGATTTTTTGTGTCTTTTTTTTGAGAATACTTCTTTTCCACTGGGATTTCCTATGTATGCATGTGGGCTTAATGCAGATGCTTGCTTTCTCAAGATATAAAAGATGATTTTAAAATGAAGCAAAAGACTTTCTACAAACTATCTCCCCTCTCTAATCTTCACTTAGATTACTTCTCAGTTTTGGTGGAATGACTCAAACAGAAATACTTTTTTAAAAATAAAATAAAACAAATGGGAGTATTTTGCTTAAATTTTGAAAGCAAATTTCTGGGTGCAGCAGCACAGCCAATGTGAGTTTTTTGCCATTGAGTTGAACAAGGCCTGGATTTAATTCTTAGCTTTTACTGGAGTTTTATTTTCTGATTTCATTAGTAAATGGAACTGTCTTTAGTATTAAGATCAAAACTCTAAGTTCATTGTTATTCCTTCTCTACATGACTATGACACATATATTGCCAGGGTTCTTAATTTAGGTGCCATCCAAGGTATTTTTTAAGTCTCCAGGAACTAAGCAGTGAGAAAAGAACTATCACATCTCCCCAGCTGGTTGTTGAAAATAATACGTCACAGTAGAGTTAAAGTTGGTTTTATTTTTAAGTACATTTAATTAAAGAAAGTGTTAAAGCGTTGTTATCTCTGTCAGATATTTTGCTAAAATACTTCAGCAACTTTCTTGTTTTGCCAATTATGAAGAGTGTAATAAAACTGCGCTATGTGACAGATTTAGACAGCTGGCTCATTCATGAGAAGTTCACATTTTTGTCACCCACGTTGAATAAGGAAAGATTAGATGCTAAGGTCAATTTACAAAAATGGTTGTCAGGACATTTTTTAATTGTAAAACTTTTTGTGATGGAATTCAGGGAAAAGACTAAAGGCAGAAAGCAGCGGAGACAAAGAGCTGCTATTAACCTACAGATGCTACCGCAGGGTTCATTTTAAGATTGGTCACACTGCTTAGCCAATGAAGTGTTCATGTGACTATAAGGGACCACCCTTTTCTGGGGTGAGAGGGCAATTTGGTCTTCATGCTCATTTAATCCCAAGACGTCTTTCAATGGACTGTCAGTTGAATCTACATTGTGCAAAATTATGCATGCACTTTTTAATGCAGACCATTGTTCGCTGAGCACTTAACCAAGATTTCTCAACCAATTTCCATTTGGCATGAGGTCACTCGAAACCCAGGCAAACATATATGGAAGGCAAATGTAATTTTCTGTTCCTCTGAGCTGGAATGCGTAAGACAGAGAAATGCAAGTATCAGTCATGCTGTACTTTCAGATTTAATACTTACTAAATGAAGACTGACAACTTTCTATAAAGGACAATCCATTGCATGTCACTGCCCTGGAGAGCGACTGGAGAGTAATACGGCTAAAGTCTTTTGCATCCTGTTGCCTAAAGTGTTGTAAATTGTTGACGCATGAGTAGCTGCTTCTAAGAACCATACGATGTGCATGCTGTGGCTACTCTGTTCTTTTCATAGGCGAGAATTTAAAAAGCCAGGTAGTGCAAAGGAAATCTGACAGTCTGTAAGTAGTGAGCAAAGAAACTGACAATAGACGCCCTAGTTCTGGAGATAAGCGGGCACCAGTTCTGAAGATATATCTAGTTAGACTATTAATACTTTAGAAAACCTGACTATAGCATGTACAACATATTTATTGATACATTTACAAAGACTCAATTTTATGTTAGCTCTTCAAGGAACACTTACATTTAGAACCACATTTGGCGAGAATTGTTACACGCTTTGTACAGGTGACATCTTACACAGCCAGCATGTGCTCATGTGAGCTCTCATCCAGGGGCGTTCCATTCAGTGTGAAATTGGCAGCGGTCTACTTGTGTATAATCTGGCCTGTCCTGTTACAGTGAAAATCACTTGATGAACACTTTTAACATGTGCTGGAATTTTATTATGATTGGTTAGCTGTTGTATTTTTCATCCATCATAAAGGAATACGGGTTGACACAAGGATACATTTCTAGATTAGGTCCACAACACATTAAAGAGTGTGTTTGCTCTCTCTTTCCCCATCTTTCCAATTAAGTTGGTGAAAAATGTAACTTTAGTATTTTACAGGACATGGTAAAGCTGTCTCATCTAGATGATGTCTATATTATAAAAATAAAATAAAATAATATAAATATGTAACATGAACCCAGTGCCCATTGTTAAATAAAATATATGATAAAAAGCAGACCTTCTAGGATGACTGGTTTTGAAATATGCGAATATAATTTAATTATTAAACACTTGAAACAATCTTGATATTAAGCTGCGATAACCAGATTTTTGCATCTATGCTAGATAAAGAAATGCGTAACATTCTGTAATAGAGTTACATTGATGAAGGTGAAGGTTACAGTCTTACAATGAATTGCCTAGATAGGAATGCATTAAGGAGTGCTGAAATACTGTTTCATGATGTAGTTCGCCTTAGAAACTGTTACAACTGGATTTATTAAGTCCAGCAGTGTATACAGCGATGTTTGAAAACTGCTCTCTCAATGCTATAATCAGATAGGTACAGCCACGAGATTTCTGGGATGCCCAAGAATCCATTAAGACATCACGAAAGTCCTTTGACAAGAATGTGGTTTACAGTGGAATTACTTTGTAAACTATTTCTCATGAAGAAATAAATATTAAAAAAAATTCCACTAGCTGTAAAACCGTATTTGTGATAGTGCGTGCATGTGTATGTGTGCATATATTGGATATCCGTACGTCTGTGGAGGTGTACAGAAATATTTACACACATACAAAGAATTTATCTGCACATTTGTGGATATTATACTTAAATTAATAAAGTAAATCAAATTACCGGTATTTGTTGCAGGATAACAGTCTTTTCAAAATGACAGGATTCAAAACAAATGCCCGTTGAAAGTGTAGTTTCCAAATAGTCCCAGAAACTATACAATATAGCTGGTTAGATCCAGCAAATAGGATGTCATGTCTAGGATCTGATCAAGAATACCTGCCCTTGTCACTCTTCGGATGTTTCTATCCACTTGTTCACACTGGGGGCCGAGATAGCCTTTTTTACACAAGCATTTATTAGGCCTTACACAGACACCTCCATGTCGACAGGCTGGGTCACATTTTGCTGTGGGTGAAAGAAACAGTGATTTTCTAATTTGTTTAGAACATTGCAAACTGAAAAGATACATCACACATTCATTAAGAGCTTTTCTAAACTTAGAAAGCACATAAATGTAAAACAAAACAGAAAAGATGAAATATTGGAAGATTTGAAACTGTATCTTTTAAAGTTTTAGAATGTTAGGGAGGGGAATTAATTGTGTATGTCTGAGAGTGTATCACCCAGGACAGACTGTGAATATCAAATAGCAGATTTTTGAAAACGTCCATATTCATGCTTGATTTTGGAGTACACAGAAGACCCATCTCAAAAGACTTCAGGCTTCGAATGTCTTATCGTTTGAAAATAAGACATACAGCACATCTAGATCTTTAAACAGTGGTGGTCTACCTCATCCCATTTCTTATGCTGGCAGCCCAAAAAAGGCCTGAAGTTGGTGAGACATTTTAGCACCTGGCCATCACCAAGCTAGCAAGTACTGAATCTCAGGTAAACTCCTCTGTACATGCAGAGTTCCTCACTACAGACTTTGTCTAACAGAGCAGGCTACAACTGACCACAGAGATCTTTGGCTCTTGAATCACTTAAACTTGGAACAAAATTGAATTCCCTTTAGGAAAAAAAAAAAAAAAAGAAAAAAAAAAAGAAAGAAGAACCTGAGTATCTTTTCAACGACTTTTATCAGTGAGTTAAGTTTCAGAGTTTTTCCCTCTTTAGCAGATGCCTGACAATTTACTTATCCAGGTTAATCAGCTTGCTTAAGTTTTTCAGATATAAATGCTGTTTTAAATTGTAGCCAGTGTTAGCAAAACTAACAATCAGTACGTTTAGTTGCGGAAGTATTTTCTTCTGGAGTAGAGTCACAGCACTGTGATAAATATAACGTATCCTTCTTTTTGCAGACATCTTGCTGTTTATTGTTATCTGTTAGAGTAAAGGTATAATACTGATTTACAGAGATTTATAATACCTTACATATAAATAAGTTTCTTGATTTTATTCATGAGTTTCTTAATTAAACTATGTATAGGGGGAAACTGATGACTTGTAAGGTAATTTTTCTTATTTAAATTACAATAATAGCTTGAGGTTCAACCTAGAACATCTCCGTTAAGAGCTGCATGGGTTACAGGGAAGAAAGATCCTGTTTACACATTTTCTGTAGCTTTCTTGTACATTGCATCTATCAAATTAGCTATCTGTAATTTTTTTAAAACAAAACAGATTATTCGAAACCCATTTATGTTCACACTGGTGATGTTTTTTACTTTAAGTTCTGTTTGGACAAGGGCTGTAGAATGGGCTTCATTCTCTAAACGCAGGAAATCTCTGACTGACAAGTGAAGACAATTGAAGTTGGGCTGTTTGACCAGATTACGTCATCCATCTCTCCAACGTGTTTTTGTTGCACTGTTGTGTGATGGTCAGCTCATTAATCTTGCCAGTAAGATATATCATTGGTGATTTCTTTCATTTAATTTCATTCCAAGTGAAGTCATTCCTGCTCATCACTAAAAACTGGGAAGCTGCTTACACTCCAGGCTGTAAGGACGTCATAGCTGACCCTGCTTCCAACCGGAATTATCCCTGTTCCATCATGTGATCCTTGCTTTATCTTACTCTGTGATTCTTTTCCTCTTTTGAGTTCTACTGCCACTATTTTAACCTTATCTCTTTGTATAGGCATCTGGTCAAACTCGCTGAGCAAATACTCTCAATCAGAAGACTGCTGATGCACGAATAACATCTCCTGGCACCCAGGCTTGCTCTGGGCGATCTGCATGGGCCAGTTACACAGCTCAGCCATCACCGCAGCCCCTGTTGGGGCAGTGGTATCACGGCTGTGGCACTCCAGGTTCATTCGCCTCACCCCTTTGGCAACATACCCAACACCTAGTTTGATCACAGTCACTTTTTAAACTGACTTTTAAAAGATACGTTACAGGAACAAGATAGGACTTAATAAACGCACTGTAATTAAAAATGGATTGCAGTAAAGTTCTGATTATTAGCTGCTTTGTAACAAGTTGTACATAGAATTCTCTTTAACAAACGGGAGACATTTTATTTTGTAGGATCAAAAGTAAAAATGTACCAAACCTAAAGCATGTGATTTAAATTAGCGAAGTGCAAAAAATGCAATAGTGACCTGCAGGTCTGATTTATCATCTTTCCTGACAAGGTGCTGCTATTTGACGCTGACAGTGGTACTGCTGCAGGTGGGAGTTGAAAGTCGAGACATGGAACATGTATTGATTGCATTTCCTTTCCTTTTACAATCGTGGTGAAAAAATAAGAATACCATTGCCTGTTATATTTATGCTATTAATTGCATTCTGTAATGGCTCACATTGCATTAGATGTTTTAGTTGTTGCACTCATCTAAAGGTTTAGTTCTCCTACAACTGATGAGATCAGCATTTCTTTAATGTTGTTTCGGAACCGATGGTTAATGACATATATTGAAAATTTATGTCAGCAAATAATAAAAAGCAAATTATGACATGTCACTGCTTTTTTCACGTGTTGCTATGAATCTATATACAAACCAGTTCTGCAGAACTCTCCTTCCCAGCCTTGATTACAGCAGCATTTCCCCGTGGGAGTGCAGTGCCCATTCCGACAATGCCTGGAGCACTCAGATGTCAGTATCTGTGCAGATTGAGCTGTTCTTTTGCATTCTTCAGGGACTAAAGGCCTGATTAAAAAAATACGAACAAAGCAGATAGTTAAAAGTCGGGGTCAAGGAGAAATACTTTTTTTTTTTTTTTTTTTTAATTAAAGGCCTGATTCTTTTTTATGGTATTATCAGTGGGAGAAATCTTTGTTGTAAGAGGATTGCTTTTTTCTCAAAAATACCAATAAACATAGAGATGGTATGTTACATTACAGAAAAATACAGTGTGATTTGCTATTCTTTGATATAACTGCTTTCTGAGATCTTCTACAAGATAAATAATAGTCTCTGAGAATTCTTGAAGCGTGAACCCGGCAAAACCAGCTTGCTGAAGAGCTTATCGCAGGCACCATTTATCTCTAGATAATATCATTTATTAGACATGCCAAATTCTACCCATTGTGTGGCTTTTCTTCAGAGAGTGCAAGTAGTCCTATGACTCAGTCCAGAATCTGATGGTGTCTTTTTTGCCTTTATAGCTGATTTATATTTCCAGTTGTATGCTGGGAAGAGTAATCTGACCAGCAAGTTTTATGTCACACATTATGAAAGGCCTGGTAATTTTGTGGAAATATTACCTCTGTCTACGAATTCAGTTTGACATTGCAGATTTTTTTATTCCCATATTTTTGTGACATCATATTTGGATTATGCATTCTGGGTGCTCATTTAAGCACCTGACTTTTTTGCTGTGAGAGCACTGGCACAGGCTGCCCAGCATCCTTGGAGCTATTCAGAAGCTACCTGGCCACGGTCCTAGGCAACTGGCTGGAGGTGGCCCTACAGCGGGCAGTTGGACCAGGTGCCCCCCAGAGTTCCCTTCCAGCCCCAGCCACTCTGGGTGATTCTGTGAAATGTATGCATGAAGGAAATTCTAGTTCAGCTAACTTAAAATATTTCTGATACTGGTTTTCGGTTGGGCTTCTTGGTGTCTAGTCTTACGTAATGCAATTTTTTCCTGTCAGTCTCTACATTATTTTGGATGTCCAGTAGCCTTTTTTATTTACAAAAGCAGAGCATTATCTTCCTTAACAAAGAACTGACTGTAGTGTTCATTCTTTAGTCTTAAGCGTGTAAAACACTTAAGTGTTTTAACTTAAGCATGCCCCAATTGTTGCTATGGCTTCCAATGCTTTTTTAGATGTTTACTGGTTTGTTGTTGTTGTTTTTTTGGTTGGTTGTTTTTTGTTTTTTTTTTTTTTTTGTAATTTAGCTGCATGCCATCATACTGACCACTTACTTTATTTGCTGTATGAGTTCAGCAGCCATAGGATCAAAACAAGGCTACAGGTTCCTGGTAGAGGTATCGTGTTTTGTCTCTGCTGTGGGTTTGATTGTTCAGGAGTAAGTTTAGAAAAGAATGTCAGGATCTCACAAGAGATCTATACAAGTAATCGAATGGGACCATCGTGGCAAATACAGAATGACTCATTCTCAAGGAAACAATCTGAACTACTGCCATACATTCCTAAGCTTAACATTTGAAGGACAAAGATTTTAATAGTTTTGTCAAGAGCTCAGAGAAACCTTGGCTAAGTGTCCAGCTAGAATCCAGACAAACAAAACCAAAGTTCTATGAGATAGAATAGAATAGAAAATAACATTGTTCATTATACTGACATCAGTATTAAACCCCCAATTATATCAAATAAACAGAATAGCAAGTTGTACACTGACCCCTCTGTGAAATATTAAAATCCTAAATTGATACTCCTGTATGGAGAAAAGGATAGTCTTTGAAGTCTGAGAAAGAAGGGGTATGATGGAGGTGTGGGAAACAGTGACAAAAAAAAAAGAGGAGGAGAATAAGGCATTCTTGTTTATCTTCCAATTCAACATCAGTAGAAATATCAAGGGGAAAAGTTAAGCTAAATAAAATAAAATTAACAAGTTGAACTTATGGCTTCTAAGATATCAGCAAAGCCCATGTTCTAGTAGGTTTTAAAAAAGATTTCTATGCACAATGGGGACATTCAAAGTAATATTAGATAGGGTAAAAATAATTTTGAAGAAAAATAAACACTTATACCTAATGTCATGGAAGTCCCTCACTAGATGACTAGGCATACATCCACCCGCCCCCAACACCCCCCTCCCCCTCCCAATTTTTGGCATGTGGCTTGTTAATGGTACATTACAGAGTTTCTTGCATTTTTCATTGAAACAGTAATAGAGTACAGGCTCACTGGTTTGTTTCACCATAGCACTTTCTCTGCTCAGTCTTAATTGCTATCATGATTATTTAAACATCCATACAGAACTGGTTCCCCAAAGATGTTAAGGACAGAAAGAATGTGTAGATGCATCTTTATTGTAGCACCAAGTTCTGATTTCAAAAGCACTTCTGAGAATCAGACTTAAGGTCCTGTATTATTTAAGGGCTTTGAAACATGTTTTGACACCTTTAGTGCAGCATATTTGAAACCCTTTCAGTTTTTGTGTTTACATATTTCCACGGCTGTCTTTTAAATATAATGCATTGGGTTTTTGACCTGTAAAGAATTCCAGTTCTGTAGTAATGAGTGCATTATGTATGATCTGGTTAAGAAAGTTCCTACACTTAAAAATTATACATGACATTCACAGGCAATGCTGTTTTGGAAACGGTTCTACAAAATGATACCATTTTCAGTGGAGACTTGTTCAGACTTCAAGTAAAAAGATCTGTGTTCTAATTCCTACCTCTGGAAAAAAATATCTAAATTTGAGGTGATTTCTTTATAGCCAGCTGCATAGGAGACAACGTTCTTTCTTCATCTGCCTCTGTTAAGCTCATTTCTTTCAAGTTACTTTAAATAAGAGTCTTCTCTTTTTCTTGCTTAAGCACAAGTACAGTACTGTGTTTAGCAGTCAGCATAACCTCAGGCTCCTGGAGCATCTCTTGGAAAAGAGCTTCAGTGGCATCTCTTTAGCAAAGAACGACCTCATAAGTCACAGAGTTATTTTATTTGTGAAGATAATGATTTATTTTATTAAGAGATGTAAAATTTATCTACGATAGTGTGGGAATATATTCTTTTATTATTCATATTTAATTAGGGAGGCAGAATTCATATTTTTTTGTATCCAGCCAAGCATGGCTGATTGCTTTTATGATTTAAAGTTTTCTAGTGCTCTTGGTACTTGTGAATATAACTTTGCCTTTTATTCTACCATCAATCAATAACTTGCACTCATCAGCCTTGGATAATATTTATTAATGGCGGGGTGGAGTAGAAACAAAGATGGAAAAAATTCTGGTTGGCAGAGGGCCTTCGGAGAAGAGGAATACAAATGCAGCGGCAGCAGAATCCTTGTGTGTGAGAAGAATTACGGGTTTTCCTGAGTTGTACTATGGGAGAAGCCACACTTCTTTCTCAGGCTTTGAATGCTGTTATGGTACCAACGCGTATCAAGAGACAGCCTCTGCCCCAATACTTAACGCTTTACATTCTTAAAGGCTTTAAAGGGGTGGAAATTTTCAGGCTCAGCATAAGTTGAACCGAATCTCACGAAGATAACGTGAAATCTTGAAACTGACTGTTGGGACTTGATCTTTCCAGCACGTAGACAAGCCTATGATTTTGTTTATATAACCAGTGCTTCGCTGTGTCTCTTGACGTGGAAAATGGAGGGGAATAGATGGAGCCACACTGTGGGCTGCAGAGGATTTTTTCCTTGTCTCCCTCTATCTATAAAACTCTAAAGGGTACAGCTTGATTAGTCTTACAGTAAGCACTATTCGGTCCGCAGAAAGTCAGCCAAAAATGTAGCTGATAATGACTATTTATATGGTCTGTACAATTCTAGTTATCTTAAAGAGCTGTTCATATATACAGTACAGTACAGTATATCTTGCTTGTTAAAACATGCTTTCATGAAACTGTATAACAACTCCAAATGTATGGAACATGGAGGAAAAGTTGTACTGGGAGCTGGGGCCCTCACTGACGTGTGCAGTGAGCTGGGAATTCTTGATGGTATGAAGTGTAAAATAATTTTTGCTGCATTACTGTAGCTCGTATAAGAAAGTAGCCTCTGCTGTTGGTTTAGAGGCATATAAAAGTCTAACGTGCTTTAATAGATTAAAACTATTGTTTTATCTATCTGGATACCATCCTGGAACTGCTTAGGATTTCATGCTTTCTTTAGTGCATCTCCTCACAGTTCCACTAAACGCACGGAGTGATTTAGCTGCTATATGCAAGAGCCTGTAGCTCAGACATACATAAATCAATGCAAATGGAGGGCCAAAATCAGCAGTAGTACAATGGTACTGAACAGAAAAAAATTCCTCCATCGTGCCCTTGACACAATATCAAAAATCTCTACTTTCCCACTAAGGTGAGAAAAAAACCCAGACAAGATTCCTGGATGTTCAAATTCAAACAAGAGACATGGCCGTAGAAATCCTGATTTTTGTACAAAATATGCGGAAGGAACATCATGCTTCAATTAACTGCAGACAAGATATTAGGTATTAGAATGCTGCTTAAGTATATCACCAAAATCTGTGCATTAGTTGTTTGGGTTTTTTTCTTTATAAGGGAAAATGTCAAGAAAAAATAATTTTGTTTCACTACTTGTCATAGACTAAATTTACTGCTTGTCATAGAATAAATATAACATCTCTTCAGGTACAGCTTCTAAAATTAAAAAGTATACCTTCAATCCTGGGAGAGATGCCAAAAGCTCGTTACTTGTCTCCAGATTTACTACATGGGAATAATGTGGAAAAAACTCACGGCTTTTAAGATTTAAACTCAGCAGCATATCAAATTTATTCTTATATGGTATACTTGTTCATGACCTCTAGTCTTAAGAAATTCTGTCATGTTTGAAAACTAGTCCCTCGTGAAGCCTGTATCAATGTTAATAGCTAAGAGGTCAATGCAACTGCTAAACAGTTTGTATTACTGTCAGGGTGGTCATGAAAACAACACCTGCTGCATGAGCACTTGGCAGCTGGGTCAACAGGCACTGTGGGAATTTATCAATTTAGGGGGCCACTTGCATAACACTTTGACTGATGAATTGGGAAAGACTGGCTTACTGGGCTAAAGCTGCTCTATTATGTGTGACTTTCTTTAGGATGGCAGAGGCTTCCTGCAGGCTCCAGAAAATAAGCAAAAGATAAACTGAGCTGTTTTTTCCTTATAAAGTGATAAAAAGTGAGAACTCCTTAACAGCCGATGCTAGAAAGACTGAAAAAAAAAGAGGAAAAAAAAAAATAATCCCAAACCAAAAACTTTTACAGTCACTGAGCTGTGATGTGATTGAAAAAAATCCTTAGGTTTTTCCATCGTGGTTACAAAGGAGTTTTTGTGAAGTACTTCTGTAAAGTGAAACTCTCTAGACTGGTATTCGCAAAAAGCTCTAATTTCTCTTTAGTGTCTCTTATGGGAATAGTAACTGCATGTGGGTAGGTAAATGAGATAAGAATTTTGCATGCTCTGGCTAAACTAAACATAATTAGACATTAATTCTGGCTTTCCATTCCCCCAAATGACTTAAGGGATAGTAACTTTCTGAACAGAAAGAAATCATATGGCCCACCTGGGTTGGTGAGAGCATTCACCAACAAAATGGGCTCATTCTACGGAGGGTTTCCAGTGGTAGCTTCAGACTGTATCTATAACCCATCAGAACTGAGTGTCTTGATGCAGATTAGTCTAATACTGTATGTTTCTTTCTGAGTTTCCATTTCCACGGTAATTGAAGTCTGCAAGAGTGCTATGCTTTCATAAATGCTGTTCTTCTATCATACCATCAAACACTCTTGACTCATACTAAAAAATAAAATCACCAATGTTTTTGTAAAGAGCCTGAACAACGTCAAAATGAGGTATGCCCTAGAAATTGTCCCTTAGTGTTTGAAATCAGTCTGTTTGAAAATACTCTTCGATAGCGGAAATCCCAGAAGGTGATGATGGAAAGGATGATAAGTAGAATTACATACTCTGGAGGGGCATGAAAGAGGAGTGAGATGGTTTGAATCAAGTTCAAGTTTCAATCCAACAGAAAGCAGCTATTCTGGCTATTGATATGAAACACATTGAAATCCAGATCTATAAGGTGTTAGAAAGAGAGGAAGAGGAAATCTTCTTATGTGTGCAAGGACACTTACTTGAGCTCTGCCCTCTTTCGTAAAAATCATCTGCTGGCTCCAGTGAGCCATCCTGGTCAAAAGAATTTTTCACCCCCTTTGGAATCACTTTATTGACAGTGGCAAACACTTAAAACTGTACAGGGGATACAGCACTGCGTGACTGCCCTATAAACTTTTCTGGGTTTAGTCTCACCTTTTAAATGGAAATCTTTTGCATTGTCCATCAGTTTGAGCACTCTTCTCTGAATCTCTTTAATTTTCTCTATAATTTGCTTAGACATAAAAGCAATCACAGTACAAGTATTCTAAAAGAAGACTTACAAAGGCACATTATGGCTGTTCTGCCACCTTCCAAAGTTTGTTTTCTTTCTTGGTCTGTCCCTGTCTATGGTTTTCAAAGAACAGCTGGTAATAATGTTTAAATTAAAGCTGATATGAACTTATCAACAGATCTTTCTTATTTAAATATGTATTTTTAATACTGTCCACAGCTGATTTTCTCCTCTCATCATGCTAGAAAACGATGACTTTTTCTTTTCTAATGGGTTTGTCTCCTATTTTCTGTGTTATTGACTAACCAGAATATTTGGACCTATACACACTTTCTGTATCACCGTTTATCTACTTATTTTTCCTATGCATTCATCCATGTTTTTGTGATTGATATGAGTATGTATTTGTAGAAACAGAAAGCAAGACAGAAAAATTATTAAAAATAAAGTAGAAAAATAGAAAATAAAAGTTTTTCTTTTCTGGTCACAAAGAGAATTTATAAAATGCTAGTATATGTGCTGATCTTCAGGACATCTGACTAACCCTACCTTTTAATTCAGAAGTAGCTATGTCTTTCTCACTATATTTTCTCATTAATTCTTAGCCCTGGAAAGGAGTTTACTCGTGATAACACTTTTTTGATAATCATCAAAGAATTGATATATTTTTCAGAGAAACAGTTTTAACTTCATAAAGTCTTCTTTTGTCTGCTAGTTTAACTAATTTACCTAATGCTGGTTTTATGTGTTTATAATTCTTCGGGTTTCCCACATCTCCTCCAAACTCGAAGCTAAATATGCTATTACCTATACTCTTCACTGTACTCAATTTTGGTAAGAGGTAGTGTATGTGTTTTGCAGCACCTCACATACTCAGTTTATATTCAGTTTTAACTTTTCTGTTTCTGATTTATCACTTCATTGTCTAAGAGCTCCCAAGTACTTATGTGTCATTATAACAACCTTGTTACAAAGAGGATTATTTAATTCTGTGCTTTTGATGGGATGCTGTTTAGTTATTGACATTAAGTATTTGGAGGAACTGAACTGTGGTACCTTGAATTCTATGTTTCAAACTGCCTTGATGAGGGAGGGATTCAGAAACTCCGTGCTGATCATATTTATCAACCTGTCATATATCAACTCCGTTTAACTTACACTTAAAACATTTTTATTACATGTGAAGTATTGTTTTAGGAGAGGACTTTCCCACTGCTGAGTATTGAAGACTAATGCAAAGGGTTCTCTGGATTACCCTCATCTGATCTGATCCTCTGATCTTCTAATGTTTTAACCTGCCCATTTCTTTTGAATTTCTTTTTTTCCCTCTGCTGGCAATATCCATGTCATAGGTTTCTTTCTTAAGCTATATTTGTGACAAGGAAATCAGGGTCATGGTTACGTCTGAGAACAACTTTGATTATGCAGTAGTTTTCTACAAAGATCTAAAGAAATCAAATCCTGCATCTTCGTGTAACATTTATTATTCAAAATAAAAGAATGATTTCATAAGCTTGCAGCAGCTTACCGATGACCACTAGCAGAAGATGACTGGGTTTTGCATAAAGTTATTAATTTCCAGAAAGGGGCTACCACAAGTAATGATAATTTTGTTCTTTTACACTGCCCCATGCATGGAAGGATCTTTCTGCTAATCAATGACGCTGCCAGGGCCCACCTCTCACAGGTTGTATTAGCAAGTAGTGAATTTCTAAGACACAGCAAATCAATACTTTGATGACTTTATTTATACCTGATGCTCATAGACCACCTGTAGCATCTTTGTTTCATGTTCTAGAAAGTTTACTCTGCTAGGGTTTACACCTATATTTGATGTATTTGTATGGCGCATACCATGAGGAATACATTAAAAGGAGCAGCAAAATATTAGAATGCAAAATTATTACCATGTGAATAATAATTAATATTTTGTTTAATAAAGGTTTACATGAACATTTGCCAAAGGCAGGGAATTTTTAAATTGTTTACATGTGTAATGTGAAGTTAGCAATTAGCATGAAATGGTAAATAGAGCTGTAATGCTCTTTTCTGGAAGTAAGTCACTGTCTTTCACTTTAAAGCCTGCAATGATGTAAGACTAAAAAACAACAAAACTCAGAACTTGGCCTGAGTGAAAATTATGCCATGTTTCTAAAGAAGGCCTTACCAAAAGCTGTATCCCTTTGCCACAGTCTGCTTAATTTCAACTGTGTGCCAATTTATAAAAGTATTTTATAGTTTTCTGGTTACTTTCACCAGTAACCAAACACAGTCTTGACCCTTTTCCATACATGAAAACAGCCAACCGTGAGTGCAGCAATGGGAGGTCTGGCCTTTCAGGTATGTCAGCTGAAGACCACCCTACTGGAAGAGGTAACAAGAACAAAAAGCCGAGGTCAAACGAGGCAGCCCCATGTAATTAGATACTAATAGTGGATTTAGGGTGTAAAATTCACTTAAAACCATACACCAACAGACTAAACAGTCCCAGGAAGAATGGCAAGTTTTGTTCTAAAAAAATGTTTTTAATACCAGAAAGCATAAATAAAACATACATAATAACCTTGACCAACAGACTGCACTAACCTGCAGTAATGTCTGCTTCCAAATTATTTGCTATAGGTTTGAGATAGTATAATTAGAAAACACTGAAACTCTACTGTAACTTACAGTACAGTACAGTGTTGGTTATGCCTCTGCTCTTCTGACATTCACTTTCACTGAGACAGTGATTACTATTAAGTAAATCTGTTCTTTTTGCTGCAGGATGGTACATTTGCTTTTAGGAAGCCCCCTGCATTAAGAATTTCCCTTCTCATTGAATGTCAGTATCACATAATTCAGCTACATGGAAAGAACTACATTTACCTTTTGGTTTTTACCATGTTGAAGGGAAGACTGATCATAGTGAGAATCCAATTTCATGAACTTATTATTGAATTCACTTGTTGTTCCAATAACGATTTTTAGATTTTAAAATCAGACAAGAAAATAAATTACTCTTCTAAACAGTCCACAGCAAAACCAAAAATGCAAGCCTAACTGCATCTGATGCTAATGGCAAAACATGCTGAAGTAAATGCTGAACAAATAAGCAGTTGCTTTTGCAGGGTATGATGGGGTCAAAGTAATTAATATGAGAAACTTCGTTTCTGTTGGCTGTTTCGTATTGTGTTAATTTCTGATGCTTTTGCAAGATGAATGTGGTGCCTTTACGTGCCACAGACTTGCTGTGATAGAGCAGCAAGATCTGTCATGAAGAAAATGGTATTTCTCCATCTAAAGTGAGCATTTGCTAGTCATCTGCTCTTATTGCTGCTGGGGCCCCTGGTCACATTAGGACCTGGCTTTTAGCAGTCTTTCCAGATTCCCTAATATTTTCATAGCTCTAGCTTCTCTGCAAAGGTCACATCTCGAGAAACCCTGCTTTGATAATTATAATTTATCCTCATTTTACAACTGGTAAATTAGTCTAAATAATTAAACCGACTATATTAATTCTGTGTCTTATAAATCACTTGAGTGGGATTTATAAGCCTTTTGGGAACAGTGCATTTAGAACTGTGAAGGAATTTAGTGTGTTTTTGTCACACAGTCCAAGGACAGAAGGTTTCCTTCCTTGGTGCTCCAAAATTCCCCAGGGAGAGACAGGTAAATGCAGGGGTATGGAAGGATGTTGAAACTGTGTAAGCAGTGACAATTCACACCCATTGAGGGTTCAGTCCTTTGTATCACTTTCTGTTGGTGGTATTGCCTGTACAACAGAAGAGAGGATTGGGAAAGGCTGAATTTGTCCCTTAGAGCTTACTTATGGCAAAACTGAGGAAGTGAGACTGGAACCAACCATGAATGGCTTGTCTGCTAGCTAGTGCTGTCAAATTATTTTTCTGTAGTAGCTTTTCAGTATACGGAGTAGGTATTGTCAGCCAGTACTAACCTTTTGAGCCAGCTCCTGCTGCACACTACCCCACTACAGTGGCAGGTAGGAAAGCGGTAGCGCTGGGGAGAATACCAGAATCTGCCTCCCACTGACGCTGCATAACCTCCGTGGTACCTACGAGTCATTTGGCTTCAGAACTACCAGAAGCATCCTTTACCTGTACTGGTCCGTATAGTTCCACATTAAATATGTCTCCACTTCTATGAAAACATGCAAAGAATTTGAATCTAGGTGGGAAAGTGGGCAGCATTTAGCATAATGTCAAAGAGTAAAAATTTCCAGAAGTTAGTGTTGATTATGCCTCTGCTCTTCTGAAATTCACTTTCACTAAGACAGTGATTACTATTAAGTGAATCTGTTCTTTTTGCTGCAGGATGGTACATTTGCTTTTAGGAAGCCCCCTGCATTAAGAATTTCCCTTCTCATTGAATGTCAGTATCACATAATTCAGCTACATGGAAAGAACTACATTTACCTTTTGGTTTTTAACATGTTGAAGGGAAGACTGATCATAGTGAGAAATGCGATGCTCACCTTTTTGGGTCAATGATCTTGTAGAGTTTTCCACTGTGAGGCTGTGTCATACTTTTACTGCTTGATAATATGTAAACCTCACCTGTTAAAGAAACCAATGCAAGAAATTAGTTCTCCTCTCCTAAGATGTCAAATACATGGCTTCTGTGATCTTGCTGTATTTGCAAGATAAGTTTAAAAAAAAACTTCAGAAGAAACACTAGTTGCTGAAACATACAACAGAATCATTGCTATTTGAAAATTTAAATAAGCACTTTCCGCGAATTGATGCTAAAGTGTGAAAGATACTTTACCATGAACACTTTTTGTTTCATATTGTACAGGAATTGTACAAGAAAAATAAAACTGGGAAGGAAGGGTAAAGAGGGGGATCGGTCTGCTCATGCACCACCTTTGCTCCTTAAATCTGTAATGTTGAGAATAAAACCAAGTATACGACACATTGTGTCATAGCGAGTGACACAGCGCACGGAATATGAGAGGCAGTAAGGACCTTTGCCCCTTCCTACAACCCATTCTCTTCTTGGTTCTTACAAGGCTGCTAAGGTGTAGCTGAGAGCAGTGTAGACAGTTTTGGCAAAGGAAAGATAGCCTTTAGTTTTCATCTTTTTAAACATTTACTATAATTTTGAGTAGTTCATTATTCAGGCATTACCCATAAGGCTTATGATTTAATAACATAGGTTTTTTTCTGTTTACCTAATTCGTCTTCACCAAATCCCAAGACAGGGCCTGAAAAGAAACCTCTACATGAACCAGTGTTGCCAAGACAGAGGGGTTTCTCTTGCCACTGTTTGGTTGCAGGACTCTGTTGCAGCGTTAAAAAATTTCTATATTCAAAAACACATAAAGCAAATTGTTATATTACATTTTGAATAGAGAGTTTTCACCATCCAGACAAATAAGTAAACACATGCTGCAAGTGGCTCCATACTCCATAGATACATCTGTGCAGTTACAATCTTACAATTTCCTGCCTGTTATGTCTCAGATGCTTAAAAAGTACAGCATTTCCCTTCCGTCATTTAAACATTTCAAAACTGAGTTCAAGCTATACTATATATGCATTTGTGAATACTGAGCTATTTGGCATGGAAAAACTATGCCCATTCATTAAAAAAACATTCATTTTGCTCTATCAGTGATCTTTCCATAAAACCACAAAAGATTTCAATGTCTTACCAGTTAGACCTTTTTGGGAAGGAGTTCTGTGGTTAACATTTATTGCCATCGTAATGTAGATGATGCACGTATTTGTACAACAAAACTCTTAAGAGGGATGTGATGTGAGTGTCTACTTTTTTCCAAGGATCAGATATGTTACATATGTTGCCATTCATTAGAATGCTGTGCTGTTTTATTTCCAAATCTAGAATTTAATCTGCATTGTCACACTGCTAAACTGGCAAAGTGACACAATGTACCAGACTGTTGATGATCCTTTATACAGGAAGCTCAATAACTAAATATACCTTATATACATTTTTGTTTAAGAGTTATATGAAACCTACCCGTTGCGGTCTCCAAATACATAACTTCCATAAAGTCTTTCAGACTGGCAGCCTCGATAGACAAATCCACCAACCAAGGATCCACTGCTGAATGGTTTGAATTCTAAAAGTGAAGGCTCACTTTCTAAAAAGGAACTACCATAGCGTTAGATCATATGAATTTCATATTTAGCTTCGATTCACATTTATGAAAATGTTATTACTTCAAGAAAAGAGGTTAATTCATTTGAACATTTCTCAAAATTCAAGATGTGTTGCTGGAAATGAAGCATTAAAAAAATCAGAAAATTATAACAAAGGCTGTTTGTGAAACAATCGGTTAGGGATTTAGATAAGAGAGGCTATAATTGCTTTCTTACTTGTGCACAGGCTAGGAGAATAAAACTATATAAGGATTAGGTTGGACTTTCACTGAAGTTGATGTGACTACTGCTATTAACTTTCACGTGTCAATAGAGTCTGCAGAATGGGTCTCCTGCACTCCAGGAATACAATTAAACCCACTTCACTGTAAAGTCCTTCCAGTATCTAAGAGCAGAAATACCAGATATTTTCAGCAGAACTTGGTTTCAAAGCCTTTCAATGGTTTGAGAAACACTTTCAAAATCACAGTTTTAAACATTTTATGTGTGTTATGTCCCATAAAACACTAGTTTTGCTGGCCATAGCTTCTTGTGGTAATTTATTTTAAGCTGCCTCTGTAGTTGCTGTTCCTACAGGTGTATTGTTTTTGTTTTTTTTTTCAAACCTGTAGCGTTTAGTCATATCAAATTTTGTCTTCAAGGAAGTTTCAGTGTAAATGTTCCTATTCATGCAATCAACCACTGCTTAAGGTAAAAGTAGGCTCAACTTGACATGCCGACTGCATGTTTTTAAATTAAAGCCACAGCCAATAGACTGTTTTGGTTTATAGAAACTTTTTTGTTAGTCAGAGGGCTATCTGGAAGTCTTTGATAAATGAATTTCCCAGCTTCTTCTATAAGAGTAAGAGCTGACATTTTATGTGGGAGAAAAGGATGATGAGCTCTTTACTGAAGCAATTGACCCACAGCCTAGTATTAATATCGGCAGGCTGTTCTGGATAGACACAATATTGCTTAGCTTACACTGCAATAAAGATGCAGTCAAAATTCCAGTGGAGCAGTGGTTTCCCAAATATAATTCTTTGGTTTGGCTTTTATAAAATGAAAACAGCAAATACATGCAATAGAATGAAGTAGAACAATTGCGTTACACCGTTGTGTTCTGTTGTACTAGCCAGCCCAGCTGCTTTGCTTTTAAGTCAAATACAGGTGAGAGAACTCGGGATGTGCGTAAAACCGTAAGATGCTACATTCCAGGAGACAGTCCAGTTCTTGATGCCTTTACACACCTTTGGCATTTATCAGCTTTTACCACCATGAATTTATGAGCTGCTAGAAGCCAAGCAAGGTAGATGATAGCTCAGAGTAACTGTCACCTGGCTTGCCTGAACTAGCAAGCGATCTTAGTGAATCAGAGTTTACATTAAACTAAGATAGTGACTGACAATCATACTGATTCAGAGAAAACATGAAACATTTTAAAATTTCATTTGAGAACGTTTATCTTTTTGCAATCTAAACTAGTCATTTATGATGAAGTAGCAGCATAGTGCATTTTTCTAAGTTTTTAATTTTTAGTAACATTTAAACAGAGCTCAGTCGTTTCCCTGTTTGGTTATGGTCTGTTATTGTCTATCTCACTTTTTCCGTTATAGGAGGCACATTACATGAGGTTTCCATTCTTTATCTTAAAATTTTATTTGTGAATGGCTAAGAATACATTTTCATCACTTCCTGACATTCCAAAAATCTTTTCATTATGAGCCGTCATACGCAGCAACAGTGAGATCTTTGACAGACTAGCAACTGGCGCGTATTTCTTAAATCTTATTTACATGATATTCTACACCAACAAGAACAAAGTTGAGTCATTTAAATTTTGTTGTTTTGCATCTTTTATCTGCTTGTACCATGCTTTTCGTAGTTTTTATCTTGTGTAGGTTACCTGTGCTGTTTGTGCTGTAAGTTCCCTATCATGGCTATACAGTCCTTCATCTGTTTTCTTCTGCTTTCTATTTATTATTCCACAGGCATAGAAACTGACTGTTCCCAGTAGCTTTACCCTGGATAGAA
Source organism: Falco cherrug (assembly GCF_023634085.1). Classification (NCBI taxonomy): domain Eukaryota; kingdom Metazoa; phylum Chordata; class Aves; order Falconiformes; family Falconidae; genus Falco; species Falco cherrug. Next base: position 14,285,082 of record NC_073697.1, on the reverse strand, counting down.
CTTACCATAGTCTTTACCCTTTATTATTTGCAAAATTCGTGCTGAAGATCTGTTCTTTCCATTTGAATCTGAGCAAAGTATAGTTAAATTGATGTTTACATCTGTTGGGTGGCGGTCCACAGCACATCTGTAAAACAAAAAATAATAGAAAACCCATGAGATAGATGAGTCCATAATATATAATTCTCTATCAATAGGATGAAGCATCATATTTTGAAGGATTATTGTTTCTTTGTGGAGCCTACTCGTTTGAGGGACCTATTTCATATGGAGCCACAATATCTGAGAAGGGCATCAGACTTGTACACAAGAGATAATACACCTTTCCCATCCCTGTGCCATTTTTTATATAATGTGAAGTAAAACTATTTTTTCCAAGTGATAAAATGTACTCTGCTCACTAGCACCTGAAATGAACAGTGCTTTAACCAAGCTAAATGAGTTGACTTATGTGGTGTAGGAATTTTGGGTTGTTCAAAAGTCCAAGAATCAACTCCTTTTCTGAACAACTTGACTTTCTGAATTTTTTCAAACCATGACTTTAAATGCCACTTCAGTACTACCACCCACCTAATTTGCTGAATTATCTGTGTTTAGTTAAAGCGTTGTTCTCCTCCTTGTTATTGTTTAGCTATAACCAGATGTTTGTTTTCCACATGCCTTTTTTCCTTGGTCAAGATTCCCATCTCAGCTGTACTTTACCAACTCTCTCCTTTAAGTTATCTTTTTTTCATAAAGGTAATCATTTTATTACTGATTAAAAACAAAAATCCTGGACACCGTTTCTGTCATTTCAGTCTTGACATTTGTTTCTAACTGTGACATATTTGTGAGGGTGGAGGAGTGGAAGTTTCAAAAAATTCACAAGTGCTTTTATTATTAAAATTTTGTTACCTGACTGTATAAATGATTTCTTTTGAAAATGTTATCTGCTGCAGCATAATTCAGTTTAATTGAAACTTACTCACCGGCCTGGATTGTGGAGTCCATGTGCAAAAATCTCGGGAGGCTGGTTTGTGCTATTAAAATGTGGGTTGCTGCGTGGTATGGAATAAGGGACGTTGCACAGGTCAGTATTTACGTCAAGGCGTAATACAGAACCTGTAAAATCACTGAGAAAGTTGGAGGATAAAATAATTGGGTTTTAGAAGTATTTTACTGGTAGATTTAATTCATATAATAGTACAGTGAACCAGCAAAATAAACCACCCACTTTACTGAATAAATCACATGTAGATTGGTGTTATGGTACATGCAAGTCCAAAGAATAGTAGCAGAATCTATCAAAGATTCAGTATGGGCAATAATGTTGCCTTGTTATGTGCATACTAGAACACCTCAGACCGTGCTATTGGGAAACAACTTGATAATAAGAGCAACTTCCCATACACCAACGTTGTCTCATGGCTTCAAACATAAGGCTATTGACTCTTTTATACTGTATCTCCTCTAGAGTAACTATGGATATAATCACTATGTAGTTACATAATGCTTTTTGCTAACACTTTGAATCCTACTATTGAATTCAATGATTTTTAGTCACAGTACAATCCAAAGATCAGTAATACATTAATTAAAACAACACCAAACAACAGTAAGTAATTGTATTGGTTGAATGGAGGTGCTGATTTTTTTGTAAAGAGTCAGAACTTTCTTGTTACATGAAACAGGACAGAGTAAAATGTTTTGCCTTACATTCACGATTGTGATGGAGGAAGGGAGAAGGACAAGAATGTAGGAGGAGCAGAAAAGCATCAAAACTCTTTTTACAAACATGAAGAGCTGTGATATTTAAATTGATTTCTTTCTGTCTTTCTTCATCATGAATAAGTTTCAGTCTGCCCTTGTTTTACATAAATTTAAAATTAAGTGTTAGAATTGCTCTCTGGTGTTCGTTTTACGTATATCCTCACTTCAAAGGGGAGGAGCATCTGCTATTCTGCTGAGCCAGAGAGGCCTTTGAGCATAGCAACTCCTTTTAGGTCTGTAAAGGCTCAGTACCACACCTGCTCTAAATTAAGGCAAATGTTGCAGCTTCACATTATAATGAAACAGAGGGAAAAAGCAGGTTGAGAAAATTGTATAGGTAAAATCAAAGGTTTGCTTCGTATGTTCACTAGACATTTTCCTAAGTGATGCAGTGTTGTTGCTGGCTCTGGTATGTGTTTGTAGACACTTTTTTAGAATGTTAAATAAAGTTGTCTTGTTCATAGAGTAATAGTTTGGTAAAAAGAGGTCTAACCTGTGCTTAAATACAATTGCATCTGCTGATGAGGTCTCCAATATTTACATAGTTTGACAGCACACAACTACAAGATGCATTTAAGCAGTAGACTGTTCTGAAAATCAGCAGTTTGCTAAACCCCGGCACTGAAAATAGTAGGAAATAAAGGAAAGGGGAGTCAGATCTGTCCTGACAACTGCTGATCACTTTTGATTCTGACCCCAAATACCATGCAAAACCAGGAGACAATAATAGAAGTCTATGCATTGGTAGCTTTTGTACCTTAAACCATCCATCTCCTCCATATCATCTAGAGTGATCATGCCATCTCCAAGAAAAATGTATAGGAAACCATCTGGGCCAAACAGAAGCTGTCCTCCTAGGTGTTTTCGATGTAGTTCTGCTACTTCTAAAAACACTCTTGCTGTTCTCATATCAACTTGGTGTGGGTTTTTCCTGCAATATAAAGATATGAACACAGTTTTCACAGTTCATTATCATTGTTCTTCTTTCTAAAAATAAACTCGAGTCATTCATTCAAATTATTCTTTAAGATGTGGATGTAATTTGGTGGGAAAATGTCAATTATTTCTGAGAAATTTAAATTTTCCAGCATTCACAAAAAATATTTTGCTGCCTGTACACAATAAGTAGGCAATAACTATAACTAAAAAATGACAGAATAACTTAAAAAAGCCTTAAAAAGAATAAACCAGTGTACTTACTGGCATTCCGAAACTACTGTTTGAAATAAAATCAGCAATATTTTTTCTGCAAGTGCCCAAGTATGCACATTGTAAATCTGCTAGTTCATTTTAGAAATGGGAAATACTAAAATGAAAAAGTTGCTGAGAAATACACAATTTGTAAATGTTAGACTTCTACTGATACCTGGACACCGTGTATTCTACGACCCTAAGGATGTGGTCATGAGGTCCAATAGCCCACCGTTCTTGGTTGGTGGTATAAGACACATACAGCTTTCCATTTTTCTTGTAATTGGGATGGAATGCAAGGCTTAACAGTCCTCTTTCATCTCCTCCCTGCAGTCAAATGAAAAACACAAAGAATTGTGAAGTTAATTATGTTCTTTATTGTGTTTCAGCTGGAACCCAAAAAAAAGTTTCTTTCTTGTGGATAATCTTTGCCCAAACTCTTTTATTTCTTTCCTGACTACTGCACAAAAAAGGATTATAAAGCATTTCTCTTTGGGGAAGTCTGTAAGAGTTAGAACAAGACAATTGTCTTATGTAGTTATCTATGCACAAGTCTCTTATGCCACTTTTGTGGAGTGATTTGTGTATGTAATCTTTGGGAAGCCATGAAGACAAGTTTAAGTGCTGTGAAGGATTCTTTGCTGGGTTACTAGGTTGCTTGTAATTCGTAGAAGACAAATAAAAAGGTCTATAATCAGCAGTCACTTCTAATCCAAGTATCCAAAGCCTAAAACACAGTGCTGGCTGCCAACTCCCACTGTCCTGGCAATATGTTTAGAAAACAGTTAAATTGCTTGTGTAATATGTAAACCTTTGTTTTACCCTGGAGGCAGCAACATCAGTTGTCACAACTATGGTGGTCTGTTCGTCATAGCTAGTATACTGTAGGTAATAAGCAGCCTTGGTCTCTGTGCAGAGAAACCATAGTTTTAAATGTGGTCCTTCAATGGAAAGGTTTTTGTTATTTTTTTAAATAAAAATAGAAAAATCTCTGAACAACTTTCTTTTGTTACTATGTTTGCCACAAAGATTAGTACAGTTATATGTTAAGCATCAAATCCATGTAATGTACTGTGACAATGCAAATACTCTGTGTGCTTAAATAGAAGGCAATTTTCTCTTTGGCTTCTAAAAATATATGTCATATTACTATGCCTAAAATTGTATTTGTAGAAATGAAGAGTAAAACCTAGATTCATTTGTTGCTTTTGAGGTAATACAGGGGAGAGAAGCTGAGGCACAGAAATAAACCCAGGACATCATTAACGATTCAGATTCAATTAATGTATGTGGTTACTCACAAGCTGATAGCTGTTTTGCAGTTTAACTCAGGGTTTGCCAGCCTTTCACAACTAGTGACTCTGGTGTACATTCAAATCCTCCAGCTCGGCACCCGTAAGGAGGTAACATTTTGCAACTCTAACCACACCCATGATAACTAATCATGAAATTTGAAATTATAAGACAGAATGAAGCTTTTCAGATGTATTTGCAATTCAGAGTGATGGATGAGCCTGCCTCCCTGTTGAAATACGTCCTACAAAAGGCCTAATTGGGGAGGTGCACAGCTTTAATTTGTTTTAATTCAACATGATTGCCATCCTTCCTTTTTAATCACAGCCACCAATGGGAAATCTGAGTCAGAAGTGGAAATGTAAACAGGTTCAAGAGATTTCCATACAAAGAGATTTGTACAATGAAATCTGGATCCCGCTAATTTAGAGGCAGCCAAAATTTGCTAGTTTGTCTGCTAGAAAAATTTAGTTTCAGGGGGTTATCAGAGGGGTTAGTTTTGAAAGTCTAGTTAGACCTGCCAAATCAGTTGCAGTCATCATGGATGAAGGGACCGTTAATCTAGCTCTTTCTCCTTCACCAGCCAAAAATAATTCTGCAGCTGAGTCTGAACTGATTGTATATATTATTGTATGAGTTTCTAAGAGTTTTGACCAAGTTGCTCTGATAAGGTCTGAAGCAAAGGGAGGCAAATCAGTTGCTTTGGGAACAGTAAGGAATATTTCAAAGATTCCTGATGAATGATTCTATCTGCTGTGCCCAGACAAAGACAGTCTTATTTCTTCTCCTGAGAGATGAGTTCAACTCATTTAAGGGCCCAGGAATGTCAATGAGTCACACTAGGCCTGCCATTCAAGGTGAGTTATTGAAAGTACTAGTAAGAAAAGATCTTTCTGTTACTAAGCTGAAGATTTTATTTAGCGCTTGATGTCATGGGAGCAGTCTCAGTGTGAAAGTGAAGTTGTTGAAAGGGTAAACAGGTGAAAATTAAATTTAGAGCTTTTAACGAAGTACACATGAAGCAAGAATTTGATGAATGAAACACAGGGGCTGAAAGGTAGTAAGCATGGCAAGTTGTATTCATAGGATCAGGCCAGTATTTCTACTAATTGCTGTCTTGCATGATTCTATTAGCAATATATTACTTGCTTTGTTTGTAGAATGTTATCTACTGCTTCCTGAAAAGTCATGCTGCTTTCTGTTTTTCAAAGCGAGCCAGACACACTATGTTCTAAAAAGTCTATTTACTCGTGAATTTAACAAAAAATTTGGAAATATCCCTCTAAGATACTGAAATCAGTGCAGTATCAACCCATTAGTTGGCTTAAGGTCAACTAGAAATCCAGCTGAGTTTTTCCATACTTATTTTTTCTGGGTTTGGAAAACAATTGTTCATGTGTACTTTCAGCTTTAATCACTAAGTGGCAAACGTGTTGTTTCCAACTAAATCACTGCCACAACTTCCATAGCTTTTGAAATGATCTCTGTGGTGCCAGAAAGTACATAGTTTTCTGTGGTGTTATGTCTCGTTTGTTGTGGAGTAAACGGAGATACCCAGCAAAATCCCTTACAAGCAGTCATTTTGGTACTGTCAAACTGAATTATTATGTACCACATTTCAAAATTTCAGTTTTCCCTACAGAATATTCCTCACTTTATTTTCTATCAATGGACTTTTGATGTCTACTCTGAAAACAGCATTCCAGGCTTTACAGTCTTGTCTTGTAGATATACTGTGTCAAATATCTAGATCTTTCTTTTGGCAGCTTAATAACTTACTGACATCCTTTCCTTTTTAAGTCTTCCCTTAGATTAAATCAGCACCAACAAACTGTAGATGACACAGTAGCTTGTATGAGATTCTGCACTACACTGCTTGATGGAATAACCATTGATGTTTGTCAGTTTTATGAGGGCGGACAAGAAGAATGAGACAAATCTTTGTATTCCATTGGGATGTCTGTTGAAGACAAAGTATGATGGTTCGCTGAAATGAGTATTAACTACTTAGACGTACTGTGGACTGGGTTCATGTGAAATCTCTATCGTAACTAAGCCAGGAAACTCACACTTCCAATGTCTGCCTATGCAGCTCTTTAGCTTGAATGCTCATGTCTCTTACTCACAGTAGTTGCATGTTTTGCACCAATTATTACACTTGTTTCAAAATTGATTTTCCTTGGGCCAGATTATAAGCTTCAGCTAAGGAGTTCTGTGAAAGGAAAAACATTCCTTTTAAAACCAGAATGGTCTAGTTTAAGACCACAAGCATGAAAATAACTTAATCAGAATTACATTATCTCAAGTCAGTACAAAGGCAAGTAAAGATTAATTGTATGCATTAAAGTGGTTTTTTACACTTCATTTTTAAATGGTTGGTTAGGTACATTATGTCAGTTCTGAAAATATATCACACCATAAGTGTTCTCAACTGAAGTATATTTTTAGTATTTCTTTTTCCATTGTGTTTTCTGTTGTAATATATTTACACGTGTGAAAATCTGAAACAACTGCACAACAGGATCCACTTTGTATTTTGACTAATACTAAGAGGAGTAACCGTTGCACGTGAATACTGGATTTTTATAGAAATGTGCTTTTTTCACATAAGCACTCCTTAAAAGTGGGCTCTACTTTCAATCTGTGTGTTTCCGTATGTATTCTGGTATATCACTGATACTATATACAGAAGTATTATTATATTGTTAAAGTGTTATACCTTTCCTATAATACAGAAATATACACTTATTTTTAAGACATGCTGCCATTTCAGTATGTCAATATATGCATTATTTCACGTAATAAATATAAAGAAATACATGGGAATGCTTAACTGGTATTGTTAAGCATTTCACTTTAAATAGATCATGTTGTAAGCATGACCCTTAATTACATAACCTTAATAGTAATTAATTTTAGTAAGCAAAACCAAACATGACTGTATTTTTCCATTACTCTGTGTGGCGTAATAGTAAACAATATATAGGTAGCAGATTCTGAGTTTTCCTTTAAAATTGATTTCGCAATTCACTCATATAAAGTAGTGGTATTTTTAATTAACAGCTTTTTCATCTGGACAATCCCACTTTCATGTTCGAAATTAGTAGCGACCCTTTTTAAATGGAGTTGTGCTTAAAATATGTATTTAATATATTAACTTTAATGTAAGGTCTTTATATCATTTGTTTTAATCTGTTATTATAGAGCAAATTCTGGGTAACTTGTTGAGGTAGTATGATCACTCTTAATTTAGTTTATTTCCTAGGTAATAAATATCATAGCTAATATGCATTACCATGTGTTTGATCTTAAGGAGTTTTATTTGCAAAAAAAATGGGGGAAGGGGTCATAGACCCTCTAAAATCTCTTATCAGGCAGTACCATGTGAACTCTTCAGAAAGAGATTTCTAATTAGGAGATCCCAAGAGGATCTCTGCTTATCTGAACCTTCCTTTACCAGATCTTACTGTAGGGCTGAAGATCAATGCCAGGTATTTTTCTCAGTGGGAAGTGTTTGCTTAAGCGACATGTTTTGGAAATCTGGCCCCAGCACAGATAGAAACTCGACTACAGCAGAAGTAGAAGCCAGCGAAAGGTCTGCTGCAAGGGCACACCTTGCCTTTCAAAGCCGCATCAAGTATTTGGAGAAACACAAGGGAGAGGTGCTCCTGACAGATGGAAGGGGACAACAAATACAGAATGAGAAAACCAGAAACTGATTGGGCTGTAGGTATGGTATAGGAATAGACCTCCTATAGACCTCTTGGGTGTTGAGAACTCAAGTGCTTTGCTATCTGAACATCTGTGGGGCCTGAGGCCTCTGGCAAGGGAAGAAGTTGTAACATAAGACATTTACCTTAGGGAAAAATAATTACACTGATGTCATGGCTCAGTATAGTATACATACTAGACCCTATCTCCAAAGCATTTCCTTTTTCCTGTTGTGCTGCAAAGCCTTTTTTTTTTTTTTTCTCATTTATAAAGGGCTTTGCAGACATAGAAGGATTTTTTTTAAACATTTCCAGTATTTTTTACTGATTACTTTAAAGAAATGCATTATTTTAATACTTGACTTAAAAATAACTTCAGACACAGGAATGCTTTACAATTAAATTTATACAGGAAAAATACTTGGACGGCCATATTCTTACTTGGAATTTAAGCACAATTCCTACTGAACTTAGAGGTGGTTTTTGCTCAGTTAGGTGCAGGGCAGGATTTGGTTGAAAATCATCGATGGCCAAAGTGCACACATTACAAAGTTGGCTGCTCTGATGTTTGCAGTGATATTTAAATGCTTCATTTTTTTATAGGAGAACTGAACTCTATTAATAAAGTAACGACGTCCCACTCCTGTAATGCCCAGCAGGTCCAAAAGTCAGACTTATCAAAAGGTAGTAAGAAGGTGATTCATAAGACCAGCTTTGCAGGGATTTTGAATGGGGCTTCTCTGCACTTGAGGAAAAGTCAGAGTACCTATTCGCAGGAATTACATATACATATTTATTATGCAGCGCAGTTTTCCAGCAAAAGAGCTCTGGAGAGGCCATAACTTAAACAGAAATAAATAAAAAAGGTTTGAGATCTAAAGATAGCACTGGAATTTAAAGTCCAATTCTTTTTTTTCTTCTTACTTCTGTTGTAGCAAAGACAAAATTTTGATGTGGCCTCTATTATTTTTTCTTTTCCTTACCTTCATGGTCCTTTAAAGATACCAGTCACTAAATGTAGGACCTTTCACTTCTAGTCCCAGTCCTCTGTACATTTCTTTTATTTCCTCAACTCCAGATTTTGCTGTTCTGCTGGGCAAGCCTTTAGTTTAATGCAAATGACAATCCTCGTCCCCTGATAATACAATTCTTCCTTCCCGCCCTCCTAAAGAAAGTATATGAAACATATAAATGCAGATACCGACCCAACACAAATCCACATCTTGCCTCCTTCACACCCTTCTAGTAAGACATGAATCCTGCTTTGACAACTCTCCCAGTTATTGGGTAGAAGCAGCTAAAAGCTTGGAGACTGCCAAGAGCCAGCCAGTAATTGAGAGGTTTTGGGCAGGGTGACATATGACTGTGAGTGTGCTTGCAAGGAGGTGGCCATGAGCCCATGTGAGGTCTGCATCTGGACTGAGAAACTTTATGGACTGCACTACTTTAGGAGAATTGGAATAACAGAAGACAGTGGAAATCAGTCCCGGAACAGGGAGATTCAAATAAAGACCAGATGATTACTGCATTCAGTAAAGCTGGCTCAAGAAGGTGTGAATTACACACTTTCCTGCACCACAGAGGCCTCTTGAGCTGTAAGCAGCATTTATCCTCTGGGAACACAGGTGGTGATTCCACCTCTGTCCCCAGCTGGATTTATTTTCAAGGAAGCTTTACATTCCACCAGCAATTCAGTGAGTGGTTCACCAGCGGAGGCCACTAAGGGAAGGTAAAAAATAAGCATGCTCCTTCTGAGTTCTCTGGCATGCATCCACTTTCTGGTATTTATGTATGTATTTATTTATTTATTTATCTGGCATATCTGCTGTCCTATACTTTTCCTCTTCAGTATTCTTCCACTATTGGCTATCTTGTCCTGACTGCTTTTCAGCTGCATTGGTTTGAGATCTATTGTGTGGTAGAATTAGCCTTCTAGGAAAGCAAGAAAGCTTCCTTCAAGTGAACGAGAATGCAGTAAGTGTTAAGAAATTTACTGACCATGAAAATTCTTCATTAATAGAGAGAATAGACTTGACGACCTTTGTATTTTTCCTCCTTCTTTCTGTTGCTTTTGAGCTTTACCCACCTTTCCATGCCACTTCTGCGATAAAGGCAAATTTTACAACTCTCTTTCAGTGGTGAGTCCAATAAAATTGGCTCAGATGATACCCCAAAGAGAACAGCCTACATTACATTTAACATTCACAAATACATGACATGATGACAAGAGACTAATAATCCCTTTTTCATTCACTAAACCCATGACTTTACCTCTTCCAATCAAGCATGATTTTTTTTTCACTTAGACCCTATTTTAATGCTATCTAACATTTTTCTGTAAACACAGAAACAATACGATTTAATCTTATTAGTGATTTACTGTTCTACCAGTCCTCTAATTTGACCATGATCCTCTCGGACATCTACTCTGTTTTTCTCGTGCTCTCATTCCTTCACTATGGATATAAAACTTAGCTTTATTTTTCAGTAATATGTTTCATAAAATTTTTCCTTTCGGTTAAAACACAGATCTAATCGCAGAGGATTGTCAAAAGAGCTGAAGAATTATAATTCAAAATATAAGTTGCTTTTATATGGCATGACATTTCAGCCAATCACTGCTGCTTTTGTCCTTGCTAAAGATAAAAATATGCTATGAAAAAAGAAGAATCTTACTATGGTGCAAAGGTTTCCCTGGGCTGCTGAACTAAGAATTTTCATACATGTCCACAAAAAAGTCTGCAGCATTTTAAAATTTTAAAATTAACTGTAAGACTTTTTTTTTGTGTGCTGAGGGAGAAAAAAGGATGTATGGTGACACACAGCAAATTTGACAGTGCTTATGTAAAATGAACCAACCTACAACAAATTCTATACTCTGATAATCGAAAACAAATTCATGCTGTTTTACCGTGACCACTTTATATGGAAATTTAGGGATGTAATTCAGAACAGAATAACAGTAATTATCATACTCTCTGCATTAAATTAAAACCAGAAATGTTGATCTGTCTAATTGTAGACATTAAAAATAACTAGTTTCAAAAAAGAGAGATGCAAATGGAAAGATGCCCTGATGACATTACTCCGTCTTGCAAACGATTCTGCCTTTCTCCTTTGGCTCTCAGTAGTGAACTGTTGTCTATTAAAGCAGATACTTGCTTTTTCTGGTTGCATGGGGAATGTTACATTCACATGTATTTATATATCATGGGATGCAGGAAGAAAGCAGCAAACCACACCCAGCTCAAAGGAAAAAAAGCTGCAGATTTCCACTTAGAATGGTCCCCATGTCTTTACTGTGGCCTGTATTATATTTAATACTTAATTAATATTAAGTATTAAAACTTGCTTAGCAAGTGATAAAAGTAAGTTGCTAGCAGTCTGCATCTTGGGGCGGGGGCCGGGGCGAAGCACACCTAAAACAGGATACCTTTTGCCAGAGGGTAGTAAAGTACCAGAGGTGCTTCATTCAGTCCACACCGTTGGTGTTTCTTCCCCCAGCATTACTGTGCTAATCATTCATGTTCGCAACATAACTTAGATTAAACTGTGGGCTTTATGGGCCTGGCTCTGTCACTGGTTTAGGGAAGAGGGAGTTCAGTGGGTTGTCAAAAAGACACTCATCTTCAGTGCGAAATACAAAGGTACTCTTCTTCACTGACGGTTATTTAACAGATTTCTAGCTGTAGTCATTCAGGCTCTGAAGGTGCTCAGCAAAGATTCTAAAGTGTTTTCAGCGATATAGTTTAAATTGCCTTTTCTTAAGAAAATGGAAAATCATATTATCTGAATGGTTTTTGGTAGGGGTGTTGGAGACAATTTGTAGGATAGAAGTTCACGTGACATAAAAACACAGGACAGAGACAGGAAGCATATGAAAGGTTAACTGTAATTGATGCTTGTATTCCACCCGCAGTCTTCTCTCCTGAAGGCAGAGGCACCATGTAGAGTGTGAGGCTTGCCTGCAGGCACCGAAAGATGGGAACACATCACCAAAGAATGTGTGTGCAAATTCTAGAAATAAAGCAAATGGCATTCTGTTCCCCAATATCCAAAGAACTTTCGGACTCCGAAATCTGAATTCGTGGGGAGGCATATTTCAGCCTATATTTAGCTTCAGCATTCAGCATAGTTTTGATAATGATGTGTCATATCTTCAAAGCAAATGCTAGTTGCATATGTTGCTGGTTTTCTCAGTAGATGATCATGCTAAATGTAATGGGCAAAATGAGCATTTGTATTCTTAGAAGCTGTGTAAGTATTCTTCAACATTTTACCAGTAGACATAAAACAGATCTACTGGACGAAGGCTACGCAACTATGACAACTATGACGACTATGTTATGTCTTTTTACTCCGGTTTTAAAACTGTTTATAACTACGTTCTTTATCTATTCAATTGTTCCAGAAATTAAACAGTCTTGTCTTACTGACACAAATGCAAACGGAAGATCGATGTAAAGGTCCACCATCTGCTACTGAGTTTTAAGCTTCCACATGTGAGCATGAGCATTGCAAGTGTATTTGTTACCCAAAATCAAAGTGTTTGAAGTATAAGGACTGCACTTGTTGGAGTCCTGATACAAAGACAGCTAGAAAAAAACAGGAAATGCTATTATTGCATTTTTTTCAACGAAAAAATCGTGTTTGTACCTGAGTCAGAAATATATTTAAGCACTGCAACCTCACATTTCTGAAAAAGCACTGAATGGGAGCTGGGAAGAAAAAAAGTGTTTGAATTCTCTGATGCTGCCCAAGCGGTTTTCTCACTGGTACTTTGCCAATGCCACCAGCCTCACGGTGCCTCAGGAGCTGTGTAGCCCCGAGGGCAGAAAGGCTATCCTGCAACTTATCCGCACTGCTGCAGTTAAGCAAGAGCTTGGATTTCAATACTGACTCGAGTAATCAAATAATTCGAGTACTTTCAGTAAGCCTCAAAAAAATACATGTAATATTTCAGTTACCTGAAAAAAAAGGAGTAAATAAATCCAGAGAAATCCAGATTTTTCCACATTTTGCGAACACCAGAGGAAGATAAAATAATCAAGCATTTTTGTGAATCACTCATATAGATCTTGACTTTACCTCTGAACTAAAATAGTGAAAAAATATTAATAATTTGAAGAGAGACATGAATATCTTTATGAAGTGTGCCAAGTGGAAAAATGAGGGTGGTGGAGGATATACGGTTTGCTCTTCATGACTAGAATCTGTATATAAGAGGAGAATGATGGCAATCCACAGCCGTGTTGACAATTCAGACATACAGGAAATACCCTTGTAGGAAACTAATACCATCTGGGTTTGGCCCAAGATGTGTGAATGAGAAATATGTTTCTTGTTGAGAATGCAAAGATAGTTTTGGACATTGCAAAGAAGGAATGCGTTAAGCATGCACAGTTATAAAAATGAAATAGGGTGAGGCATTGCATGCATATGGAATAATTAGAGGAATATGTTTGTGTGCGTCAATAGCTGATGCAGACTTAGAACTTCAGAATTTGTTTGTCCTAAGACAATCAATAAATTACTATGAAAAATGTCTCCAATATAAATCTCCAGGAGCTTTCTAAATAAAGACAGTATTTGAAAATGCTGATTTGTGTAAGCCACCGTGTTCTCTGATAGAAAGGGAAGCTTGCTTGTGACACGTATTTTTTGGGGAAAAAAGTAAAATAATTTTGAAATTGTTGAAACATCCAGTAATAATATTTGTAAAATTGGGAATTTTTATTATTTCAGTGAGTTGTTTTCAGTTTAGAAATTAGTTTTAGTTAGAAGAATGTCAACACTGAAATGGAATATTTCATTTGGCCCTTCCTGAGAACCTTTCAGTCCACACTTGGTAAGAGTATGTTTTCAAAATCTCAGAATATTCTCACTCCTCTCTATCCTGTTCTTGCATTAACTGTCTGAGATTTTAGTGTCTGTTCTTGGCATAGGAAGGCTCTCTGGTTTCTAAAGAAGACACTGCCAGCATTCTGAGGTTCCTGAGACTTGCTGCCTGTGGGATGGATTTTTGCCTCTCCCTTGACACCCTCATCTACTTGTGAAAGCCCCAGCAGTGCTGATCTTTCTGTTATTTGTGAGGCTAATGAATGCCTTGCATGGACAGGAAAAACTTCCAGGCTCTCTTTTTCATGCACATTTGACTTCTCCAGACTAGCCTTTAGTACTATCGTCCTTTTTCTAAGTTCAGGCTCTAAATGCTCTTTTTAAAGAAAATTATTGAGAAGATAAAAGGTTTGCTAGTCTTTCATGTCTGTCAAGATCCTGGATTAACCCTGTTCCAGGTTCAAAGACACTCATTATACAAATTACCTGTTCCTTAACTGAGCAATGCTCATATGATGACAGTAAACTGTGTGTTATTGTATCTTAGTCTTCATGTGTTTTTCAGCAGATTTTTGACATACCTGAACAACGTTATTCCTATCAGTGCTAAATAGTGCTGGTGACATTCATCTACCATGCATTAATTGTTTTAGTGCTTACCCAGAAGGCACAATGCAAAAAAAGATTGAAAATTAAAGTGGTTGTTTTGATTCTTTTATTTTCCATTCTTGGGTAGTATGCGTTGAAGCTGCAAAGCACCTGAGATCTTTGGCCAGGATGATCAAAGTCTATTGAATCAAATGTTTTTAATACACTAACGGCACACCTCTGCCTATCTGATTGATGGATTACATTCAGGTTGACACAGGCTATCCGAAGAAGCAGGCTGGCTAAAGGTCTGAACAGCAGCCCATTACCGTGTCCGCTGCAAGTGCAAGTTTGAGCAGATCATCAGGGTTGAGTTCTGTGCTTGCTAGCCAATAGACTATGAAGTCTGTTGAAGTCTTATGACTTGATGGTAAATCCATTCCTTATTCTTTGAAAATAAATTATTAGTACCTCTTTCAGCTTCATTATAGAATCGTGTCGTATCAGTTTATTTTTTGCTAGGCTGTACACACAGAGCACTGCTTTCATTTGCATCTACTGTGGAACATGCACATCTGCCTTTCAGGTGAGAATTTATGACTGTGCGAGGCTTGAATTTTCCAAGCTGTTTATGCTTATGCGTTACGCATACACTCAGTACATACACATATAAACATACACATGCATCCACCATTTAGGTTAACACAGATTTCCTTGTCCCTGTAGTTTAAATTCTCATCAAATTTGATTCTTTTTTGTAGTCCCAAAAGTGGAACATGAGTGGATAGAAACAGTGCATACATGCATGATTTGCATATCTTAAGGATTAGATAAAAGGTGTTTGAAATACCTAGAAGAATTTATTTTATAGTCTAGAATAAGTTAATACTGTTATGCCTACAATGTTCAATTCCACTGTTGGGGGAAAAGGGTTTGGAAAAATGTGCATTTCATGTATGTGCCTGTTTTTCAAAGAACTCATTAAATTATGGTTGTACTACGTATTTTAAATATTGACATTTCTGAGTGGGGTTTAATTTTTATTCTGCCAAATGTTGTAAATTCCTGTTTTGGATCCTGAGGATTTTGGTGGAGGTGGAAAACCACTAGTAATTTCTTCTTGTTCACGCAACTTATATTCACTTGCATGTTTTAACTTGAAACAGACCTTTTCTGTTGATGCTGATAACACTGTACTGAGTATAAACCAAACTACTTTGGATTAGGAAATTTCCTTGAAGTAATGGCAATGATAATTACCTTAATATAAAATTTTGTTTCATAAGGCCCTAATTCAGCAAGTATTTAGGCACATGCCCAAACTCCACTGATTTTTTTTCTAGTGCAAAACAGGATACCAGGAAGCAGCCGATTCTCTCCACTTCAGAGCTTACATGACGTTCAGTGTCAGTAAATGAGATCTGACACAATGATATTAAGGGAATTTATCAATCAAAAATACTTCTGATTGAGGGGAAATAAAATTACTGGGAAAAATGTAGACTTTTCTCTTAATGAATCAGACCCTGAGATCTCATGAAGATTTTTTTATGGTCTGTAGCTAACGTGGTGGTTATGCAGCTAAAGGCATTATCTTCACATCATTATAATGAAATGTAACACTGGTATCCTTGACTTTATTAGCCAGGCTTCGTTGGTATCTGACGTTATATATTTCCTATTATAAATCTAAATAAGAACTTGCATTGACCTGCATTAGACCAAACATTAAACAATTTACTAAGATTACGACTTTGAAAGGGAACTTTCAAAAAAAAGTCTTTTAGACCACCAAGAAACAACCATAAATTTAAGGAAATATGAGGTTTCCACCATGTGACTTCCCCTGCAGAGTTATGCAACAGACTGCTGTTACTTAAAGGTCATACATAAAAAATTTATGGTACATTTTTTAAGAGATTTATAGTATTTCTATTTATACAACTTATATGTCAACAATTTAAAGGTATAGTATACTAAAATAACAAATTAAAGCCTAATCCCTTTGAATCCTTGATAAAATAGAACGCTCTAATAGAAGTCATATATAAAAGATGTTTAATAAATGTATCTATATTGATTTATGTGGTATGTGTGATGTAACGATTAGCTGTTTATTATCTATTATAGATAATTTGTTCATTTTTGCCCTGGAAATCGCTTGCAAATGGGGTTGATTAGGGGAGCATTCTTTGTCGCATAGGCCCATTACATAGCGGTGTAACTCTCTTTAGATGAGCTCTGCAAATCAGTCTCAGAACTAACTTTATTTCAGTGTTGGGATGAATGATGCCATTGATACTATCTAGACCTCTTGTTTCAGGATGACTTTGAACTCAAACGTGTACCGTTTACCCAAGGTGCCACTGGATTCCCTGGAAGTTAAAATTTGTAGCACCATATGAAGGTACCACCCCTTAGTTATTTACTGAACTTCATTTGTGTTGCACTGAAATGAAATAGGAGCAGTTAGACAGTTACTCAACCTTTGCTGAAGCAAGAGAATGACAAAGATGGCTGGCAGGGGGTACTTTCTCAGATCACTAGAGCTGCTTTACCAGTAGGGTTTGAATTCAGCCATCGGAGTCACGTTTTCAAACTTATCTTTGCAGACTTAACCATATACTTGTGCATATTTACGTGGGAGCGCAGACTGCAAATGCATCATTTTGTGCCGGGAGTGAGAGCCGTGTACCCAGGTCTGGCAGTGATTATTGATTCTAAATTAGTCACTGAATTTTGCCTATTGAAATAATGCATGAATACAAAGGTTTCATTAGGGCACGGTATTTAAATATCCTAATGTATGTAAGCACTTTGACACCATAAATATTCATTTCTCATGAAAATAAGTCTTCATAGGTAAGCAAAGGTCTTAGTACATGAAACACCTATGAACACGCACAACCATAAACACTTGGGTAATTCATTGCCTTTGAGGTCAAATATAAACACAGGGCTGAGTGGGACAATAGCATTTGGAGAAAGACACTGACATGGTGTATTGGAGAAGCTGCCAGAAGCTTCGCCTGTGTTTGATGGAGCCAATGCCAGGTGGCTCCAAGAGGGACTGCTGCTGGCCAGGGCCATTGGCGATGATGGTAGCGCCTCTGGGATAAGGTAATTTAAGAAGGGGGAAAAAAACCTGTGCAACAGATGGCAGCCGGAGAGAGGAGTGAGACCATGTGAGAGCAACTGCAGCCCCCCAGGTGGGTGCAGGAGGCCGGGGAGCTCCAGGCCCGGAGCAGATCCCCCCGCAGCCCCCGGTGCAGCCCCTGGCGGGGCAGGCTGTGCCCCTCAGCCCGCGGGGGGTGGCGGGGGCAGATCCCCCCCGGCAGCCTGTGAGCGGCTGCAGCCCCGGGGAAGGGGCAGTCGGAGAGGCTGGTGGGGGGCTGCCTGCCGGGGGTCCCGGCTGGGGCAGGGCAGGGTGTGAGGGGTCCCCTGTGGGGGAGGGGGCGGCAGGGACAGCGTGTGGGGGCTGAGGTGACCCCTGTTCCCCTGCGCTGCTGGGGGCGTGGGGGGCGTGGGGAGAGAGACAATCGGGAGGGAAGGTAAACCCAGGAAGAAGGGAGCTGTGGGGGGAAGGTGGTTTTGAGGTTTGGGTCTATTTCTCGTTACCCTACTCTGATCTGATTGGTAATAAATTAAACTAATTTCCCCAAGTCAGGTCCTTTTTGCCCATGGCGGTAACGGAGGGCGCTCCCTGTCCCTGTCTCAACCAGGCGCCTTTTGCTGCATTTTCTCTCCCCCTGCCCGGCTGGGGAGGGCAGTGACAGGGCGGCTCCGGTGGGCACCTGGTGTCCGGCCAGGGTCAGCCCGCTGCATATGGTCATGGAGATTTGTCTCTACAAGGTATTAATTATGGCCTAATCTTATCCTTAGGAAAGAACCTATGAATGCACTCTGGCGGTGGTAACTTCCTAAATATTGGGAGGGGAATTCTCCACAAGAGGCAGCCTTTGGGTTGCTGTGCCACCCACCAGGTTTTAGTTACGGAGCCTCTAACTGACTTGAATTGTCATATCTAGTCCCTTGATGACTCTCACAGTATTCCTGTAGGGATGCTCTTTGTCTGGGCTTGGAAAATGTTTCTTGGCTTGCTGTGGGAGAAGCTGTTCTACTGGGCTCCTTGGCTACTGCTATCTCCAGCTCTGAAGAGCACACACAATGCCTGAGCAGCCCTTCAGAGCTGGAGCTGGTCCTCAGCAAAATCACCCAACAGACCGCTGCAAAAAGTATTTGCGCAGCCCTGGATTACTGAGTTTTTTACTGTTACACTGCTGTTATGTAGAATTGTAACAGTTATGAGGATTTTGGATGTTTCTAAAGCAGTGGCACCTTGTGCTTTGCCTTTGCCGACTGAAGGAGCATATCGCTATTCCTAAGCTGGTCATCACCCCCTTCATCAGCATAATTCATTTCAACAGTAAGAAACAGTTGTAAAGAAATTTGGCTACAACTGTTCCAGCAGAGTTTATAGGTTCATAGGCCAACCCAAGCAGCAATTAATTTAAAAGAAGATGTGATCATTTCCTATACTTTATGAGCATTAAATAATATTTATTTTTCTTTTGGACAAAAAATATTTGACATGTCCAATGACTAGAATAAGATCTGATAGTATCTATGGTATTTTAAAATATTAATAACTTTTGCAAATAAGAAAATCACAAAGTGTTAGAAAAGAATAACAGGTATGGCATTTTAAAGGCTGTTTTTCTTATAACTGTAAGTCTAGAGTTTCAGAGAAAACACTAATAAAAATTAGTCAGTCATCATTATGATGTCATTCTCATAATTTCCCTTGAAGTAAACTAGCAAGAACAAATAATATTTGTAATGTCTGACATCATCTATGTAGCTTTCCATTACTCAGAGTTTAGGTTAAATTTAGTGATGTTTCCCATTTGTTAGAGAGAACACCTTCTGGGTGGAATGGATTCCATTAAGAAAAAGTCTCTGAAGTTAAGCCATCTTTGTAACTTGTTTGAAACAAAACAAAAAAAAAAAACCAAATAGGCCAGTAATGATAGGAGTACAGCAGTAGCAATTTGTCAAAAATGTGATCATGAACCAAGTTTCAGTCCTGAGTCTGACAGCTCGCATGAAAAAAAGAACCATGCTTTTCAGTGATGCCCTCTTCAAAAAGAAATAGGCATCATAATAATTTTTTTACTCAGGAAACAATATTTCCTTCCCTGTGATATATACCTATTTATCATAGTTTGACCTGCAAAAGCTACTTAGAATCACTCAGACTTTAAAAAATGTTTCAGAATAACTGTGGACTCATTTTTTTGTTGCTTCTGCTTTGAGATGTTAAGCATTAAAGGACATTTTTAAAAGTGATTCCTTGTTTTTAAGGCTGAACTTGAAACAGCTAAAAAGTGTATAGGAATCACAGAAAGAGTGATCGGTATTTCCTCAAAATTAGTCTCAGATTGGCCACAAGCACTAACTCATTACATTTGAAAATCTTAGTCTTATATTTACATGAATTACAATACTGTCTATTAAGTGATAATTTATGCGTATGGAATGGCCAGCCACTTCCTTTCGTCTTGCTTTTTCTTTCCATTCTGAAGTTTTCTACAATTTTTGAAGTGGTAATTTCGTTTCATTATTTCACTCTATTAGTGGCAGGAGATATGTCAGTACCACAATATGATCACAATTCTATGTAATAGCATATGCTAGTGAGATACGTAGAAGATGAGAAAGTTGTATTTCACGTGAAACAAGTCTCATTCCGCTTGTGGAATACACAGTCTCGCTTTTTCTGTCTCTTGCCCACTGTGTCCTTTCCCAGATGTAGGCCAATGATGTCTGCGCCATCTTTCCACTCCCAGAAAGGAGCAAAAGAGCAGGAGAGATGGTGGTGAGACATAATCCCCACTGCCTTCCCCAACCATCTATGCTGTTCTGCTCCACAGCATGACGGGCTCATCAGCATCTTTGTCCTTAACATACTTTGGATCTAGCCAAAAATGTACCAATGAGTTATTTTTTAAACAAAATTATCGACTGGATTTACACCTTTAATTTCTAGACATCTTTCAAAGATATGCAGTACACAGATGATTTGGACTAATTTGATCCTAAGGCCCCTGAAAACTTTTTCAGATAATACATTGCATTACTTTATATAAGCTTGCAATTTAAGTAAACATTATTCATTATTCCTGATTATTGTTGTTGTTGTTGGAAGACGTGGGCATCTGTTTTAAATGGTGTTACTATTTATACATGGTGACTTCTGCATTTGAATGGACATCAGCTAAATGTGACAGTTATTCAAATTCAAAGTAGAAAAAGTGACTAGAATTGTCAGAATGTTGTGATACACTGATTCATTATTCCTTGATAAATGCCAAAATTTTTATTACCCTCCCTCCCCAAAAAATTAGTAAGAAATTCACCCATTTACAATCTATACTTAAGTACTGAATGAAATGTTTTCTGAAAGAAAAACAACTAACATAAACGTAATTTCTTCTTTAGAAATATGAGGTATGCAATAATTAGCAGAGCCTCACTGAGCTATGAAAACCACGTTACCTCAGGAGGAATAGAGCAATAACTACTGAAAAAAGTGACAGGCTATACACAATTTGTTATATCTGAAGAACAAAAACATAACTGCTTAAACATGTTTAAGAAGTGGTAAATTCACTTTCTTTACAAAATCATAAACTCACAGATGTTTCCTTGCAATTGTTCTTGGAACTGATAGAGCAAAATTTCGCAGGGACACACAAAATGTAATAAGTGTAATATGAAATTTGCCCTTCTTGTATGAAGATTAAACCAAAACAGATATTCTCCAGAAAAACAGCAGGTTCCCCCATTCTCTGCTCATATGGGCTCTTCCCACAGTATCAGTGCATGAAGGGCTTAGGAACCTCGCCAGAGCTGACTTTATGGAAGGAATGTGGACTCAAACATTTGAAGGCATGCCACAGAACCTCATCAATCCAGTCTCTTGCTAATTACAACTAATATTTCATTATGTTGTGGAATTTTCAGCTACATAGATGTGAGTACACATCTTAGTGTGTAGTGTAGCCAGTTCTTGTGATTATATTACAAACCTTCCAAAGGGGAAGAGCTGTATTGAAAGCTGAAATTAGTAGAAAAAAAACATTGCAGTAGGTTTGCATCTTTTTAATTTGAAACCCTTAGGCTTCATGATTGGAAGAAGTTTGAGAACACAAATCAAGCTGGAAAGTATGGAGGCAGTGAATTTCACTCCCCCTGTTTCCAAATGGATTTTTTAAGCATGTGGCTTTTAAGCCAATTTCATGATTTTGGAGGCTGCCTCGTAAGTGTCTGAATGGACAAGACTGAAGGTACTTTATATGGCTTATTCGAAAATAACATCCTAACCCAAGCTATAAATCACAATAAGTATTTAATGCCTTATGTATATAATAAATATTCAAGTCTAAGTATCTGGTTACAGCAGTGTTCTGAAAATCAACCCTTAAAAGATGCTCTTCAGTGGAAATGCTGTTAGTGGTGAGGCTTCTTTCACACCCTTCTATGCACATGTACAGTTCACACACAGCCTTTAAGTCAGCAGCATGACAGCATCTGTTATTTCTGAAGTGTTGTGCACCTCTATACACTTGCAGATCTCATTTTAATATTTTTTTTGAGAAATTTAAAAAAATCATTAAGAGAGAGAGGAGCCAGCCTGATAGGAAGCTCTATACCTTACAGTGGTTACAGCAACTGGATATGTTTTATAGTGGGAAGAGGGACAAAAGGGTAAGGAAGGTGTCTCGGGGAGGCTATTCTAGATTAAGGTTTTAACAAGGAAACCTGATCTTCATTGAGTTGGGGAGGAATGACCTCTGGCTGGATAGCCGCAGTCAGAAGGAATGAATCAGAACTACAGATACAGACTACTGCAGACTTGTCAAATCCTATCACATTTGCAACAATACAGGCAGGGGACTGACTGGCTGGGGACAGCTCTGCTGAAAGGGACTTTGGGGTCTCGGTAAACAGCAAACTGAACATGAGCCAGCAGTGTGCCCTGGCAGCAGAGAAGACCAAGAGCATACTGGGCTGTATTAACAAGAGCAGGGGCAGCAGAGCAAGCAATCATCCTCCCTTTACTCATGAGGCTGCATCTGGGTTTATAGGCTCCTTGGTCCCAGAATGATATTGGTATCAAATAACTTTCCTGATCATCTGTATAGAGCAATGAGTCTCTTTTACCGAGTAATATTTAACTACACAGTAGCACAGCACCTCTCTTTCTGAGCAAGTACCATTGACTTCATATGTGCCTTTGGAGCTGCTTCGCTGAATTTCATCTGTCTTATTGTATATTGTGTCCAATATTTTACAATTTTATAACCGCCCTCAGAAATACATCTTGACAACCCTCAGTCGCTGTTGGAAATGCTTACTATCCAGCCCTCATATAAAGCAGACTTTACATGTGAGTCTGGTGATCACCTAAATGAGTTCCCAAGTCACCTAGCTTTGCAGCATATTCGGAGTTTGACATGAAAGATAATTTTGAGATGTGTTGATTCTCGGCTCCACACAGAAAAGAAAGAACCAAACACTAACACTAGGATATTTCTAGACAAGGAATCTGAAGCAAAGATTAAAGGTGATAGCTGTATAGACTACACCACCAGCAGAGCTAGGACCTACCTGCACCCCGTTTTATTGACATAGACCCGATTCCCTGTCAGGAAAGCTACATGGCTGCTGTAATTTTTTGTAAACAATTGGATAATAAATTATATTAGTAGGAAAGCTACAGGCAAATCCTTCATTAATTGGTGTTGAATCAAAACTATCAAAGAAGCAGCATGTAACAGACAAGTGATTATGTTGCTCAAATGTCATTCCTTTTATGTGTGACAATTTAATTTGTTTAACTTTTTCATCAAAGAAAAAAGAGAGGCAGTATTTCCTTCTCTGAAATGTATTACTTCACCTATTTCTGCTAGATCTTATTTTTTCCAAATGAAATATATTTTTTAGCTGCCACCACACAGGCACCCTTTTCAGCACTATTTAATCCAATTGTGTCTTGCTGAACTCCTGAGGATGCTGCTGGGTTATATAGTGACAGTGTCTGTTCTCCAAAGTACTTCAAACCCTCTTTTACATACTGCTTAATACCTGCTTTTTTATAGTTGGATAGCTACTCGGAGTTGTCACTGATGCTTCTTAAAATATTTTTCAGGACAGAATAGAATAAGGTGAGAGCTCTTTATGTGTTTAAAGGTTCTTCCTGAGGTACTGAATTTAGTGTGCCATAACCTAGATTTAGAAAATTTCTCTAGACTTCCTACCAATGTACTCTACTATTGTATCACCAGCAAATTCTGCCACTTAGTTATCGTGAGCTCTTCAAAGTAACAGCTGATTTTCTGGAAGCAATACTAGCTTACACATTTTAAATTTTTTTTCAAGATATTGATTATTTATTTCTTCTATTTGTTTTTCACCTCCTAATTCAGCAGTGTACTGGAGGTATGTCCAGAGGCACTGGTATGGAGCAGTTCTTCCCTGAGCGCAGTCTGAACCACAACAGTGGGGGTTTTTTTTTAATTTTATGACCAGCAATCTCTCATACTACTTTTTTCAGAGACCCTGTATAAAAACTTCTAGAAATGTAAAATGGTTTTTATTCGTGACCTTACTAATTCTTTGACAGAATTCTGTTTGTGGCAGCAAATTAACACTTACACAAGATGCTTTTTTGACCTAATTTTACATTTTTCTTAATTTTTCTCACCGAGGATTTTTCTAGGTTCTCATTTCTCTGTAATTTGCAAGATGACCTTCAGAGCCCTTTTACAGCCAGACTCACAAATAATAGTTAAATTTTATAAAAATAAATTGTGCAACTTCAGTATCTCAACTGCTGCAATTTTCAGTTCCTGTAGAGCACTTATTTTTAGAGCAATTTATGCTGGTGCTTTCCAAAATGTATCTTTCTCTTTTTTTTGTCAGCCTACAGGTGGAGACGTGGGAAATGTTAAACACCAAGTATAGGCTGTGTCTTTCCCAGTCTCTCTTATGCAAAGAAATCAACCTGTATCTTTTGATTTTATACCCTGTTGGTCTAGCTAACCAGCCTCTGCCAAAGACCGTCACCTAGCTTGAGGAAGTTCTTCTTTTATCACAATGTCTTAAAAATTTCTCTTTATTTTTCCCTATTTGTTCTTTAAATTTCCTCACAGACCTCAGAATGTTGTTCTACCATAAATGTTTATGGGAAACTCCTACTTACTTTGCCAGTGAAACAAAGGCAGGATATAACCCTAACTCTGGTGTTCTGAATTTATATTCTGTTCTATTATTGTCACTTGAGTTGGATTTCCATTTTATTATGGGATTATTATTTTTTGGGGGCCTGAACATTCCCTTGTACCTCGCTGTATTTCTCACCTTCTTGATTCCTAATTGTTCCAGTATATACATACATTCTCTGAGTCTAATAAGGTACTTTTAAAGAACCTCCGTGCTGCTTCTACAGATTTTAATTTCCTAACTTTCCCCTTCAGGCTATTTCTAACTTCCTCAATATAAAAATCTTCCTTTTTTTTGAAAAGTACTGTAATATTATTACCTCATGGTAGGATCCCATGGGAGGATGTTGAACTTAATTATATTATGGTCACTTTTATGTAGTGGTTCAGCCGCGTTAACTTCCTGAATCAACTCATATATTTCACGCAAGACCTGCATCAAGACTAGGTTTGCCCTCTCAGTATCCCAGAATTCTTGTAACAAATGATTGTCTTTGTTGTCTGTACACTATCCCAGTATTATACTGAGAGAGCTTAAAAATAATGTGCCTTTGATATACATGAAAATGTTACCAGGAAATAACTGTTTATTCAATGCACTTTTAAGAGTGCCTAAAGTCTAAAGGGCTTAATTGTCAGTGAAACCACATGGAGTTTTTTAAATTCAAATATTCCTTCTTTGTGCATGAATCAAACTCTATGTTTGGGAGGTCAGTTACACGTCTAACTCTGCGCGTGTTGCAATTCATGTCTGTGCTGCCTGAATTCTTGCAGGTTAAATATCCTATGGTTAGTTAAATCAGAAAATGCAAATTACTGCTTCTCCCATGGCTGAGAGCCTAAGCTCATGGAAACAGCAGTTGGTGCCTTATGTTATTAAAAAAAACCCTGAAATCCAAACTGTAAACTAATGATTTTGTGACCTGTAGTAAATAGAAACTGTGACACCTTACAAGTGAAAGCACGTTATGATGTACAGTAATGCATCTCAAGAAATCAGTTGTTGTTAGCTAAGATTCAGCTGAAAACAAACTAGTAATGAACTGTATGGTAGTTTTGAAAAGCAGATTGAAATACGGTTTGTCTTTGAACTAGATCCACTGCTTCTCTGAGCTTATAAACATGACTTTGAAAGAATGCACACTGTTTTCCTGATTAGAAGTCCCTTTTCTTTTTATTTTCCATTACTCATTTATTTCAATCCCAATTTTAAAATCTAGCTCATTAGAAAAGCATTCTCAGTAACAGAAGTTGAAACAAATACAGACATGTGTATCCTCGTTCAGCACAGTGCAAGACAGCTATTACTATTACATGTTATAATAACACTAATATTTGTCTGTACTAGACTAAATTTCTTTATTCTTTTAAATCCCATAGTGATTAATGTAACTTTTTCTTAAATTTGCCAAGTGAGAAATGTTTGCTTCATTAATGTCACAATTTGTGGTTCCCATTTCAAAAGAAAGCTAAAAATAATTTCTGAAATAGTGTGTCTTGCTGATATAAATACAGTTAACTTATATTTTTGCAACTTCCAGGATTGTTTCACTTGTATAAAGCAGTAGAAGTATTCTGCTCTTTCCATTTTTCTTGTACTATAAGAACCAAGAAAGCAGGGATTTGTTTAGCTCATTGGCTCCATTTATCCTGAGCCAAGACCATGATCTTGGAAACCCTGTAACTTGGCTGAATCCAGTACAAAGTTCTTTGCAAAAAGCCAGTGCAATTAGAACAGCACAGTGTATGTTCAGTCTCAAAATTAAGACGATAAAGTTTCAAACAGCTAGAACTGAAACACAGAGTATCTTGGACTCAGACCTTTAATCAGTTAAACACAAACCCTAATTCCACTAGTTTCTGATCAAATGAAGAATTATGTAGTTGAGGACAGCATTAAGAAAACACTATTTACCTTTTTGCAAATGGGCAGAATTAACACTGGAAACAAGGAAACTTAATGGGAGAAGTGCAGTCCAGCCTCAGGAGCTTCTCTGAATATTGCAGGCAGAGTGATATTATAATACAAGCAATACCCTTTGCACTTTCTATTTTATCACTGGTTACTGCTAAGTGACAACACACATTTGCTAACCCAGTCCGCACATTGCAGAGTCTGTTTTGAAACCTGGTGCTTCATTTTTGGAGCTGGTTTTTTTTTCCGAAAACCTCTCTTTCACTGCATATCTAGTACATCAAAGGTGAATAAGATATTATCTTCATTTTCTACGAAAACATCTGTAATTAGTATTTTGATGAATTATAGCACTTAAGAATATCGAAGAAATCAAACCCAGTCCTAAGGATTCTAGTTCATTATGTTTCATTTCACCTTCTAAACTGTTCACTTTGTTGAGGGTTGTTGAAGGTAGACTTTTGTTTTATGGAACAAAGGTAGGAATTCTCAGACCTTATTAAAGGATAATTTTAGCAGTGCTTAGATTGAGAGTAGATTGGTAGTTTCTTTCATGCATTTTGTTTGGTTTTTTTTTTTTTTGGACCATTCACATAAAGCGACTTCAGTGGTTACTAGTTAGTAAGTAGCCAATTAAGTTAATTTCCCTTAGTCATTTGCCACTATTTTTTCCTGTGAATACTTACTCCTGGAAGTTGAAATACTTATGCAGGTAGTTAAATATAATAAAATCTATACACGTTGATAAAATGTGTATAAATTTTATACTAAATAAAGTATTATATGAATTGTATTGAAATATGTTCTTTTTGTACTTTTATTTGTGCCACACACATATTTAACATGCTATTTCAAAACCTGAATTATTAAAAGGTCCATATAATTTGTAATGAGAATGCAACTGTAATTTGTACAAGAAGTGCAAATTGTTGCAAGTTGCAAAATACTGACTCATTAAACTACAGCAAAAACAGTTTTGTATGCTTCTGCTTCAAGAACTGAAATTACTCTTAAATTAAGTAATCAATTACACATTTTTTTACCAAGCGTTTGCAAATAAAGGGTTTGATCCAATTTTATCTGTGGCCTTCCCAGCCCCACAGGCCTTTGGAGAAACATGGATACTGCCTGTGAATTAGTTTTGGTTTGTCTCAGTGAGGAGCAACCCCGCGGAGGCGGTCAAACCCAACAGAGGCTAGGTTCTGTTGGGCAGTTCCTTAATATTCTCTATTTCTGGATTTGTCTGTTGCTTCAAATGTTTGACGTGACATTTGGAACTTCAACGTATTTGGCAGGGCTGTGCTCTGTAACTGTAGGGGTGACTTTGAGTAATCTCATAGGTGGCTTGTTAAGTTTTATTTGAACTTACGGACTTATTTACACGCACATACATATGCTAGTTAGATGAGACCACTGACTTTGTGCTCTTGCCCTCAAAAAGTCACTATAGCAATACTGTCCTGACAATAATGTCCTGTTGTATCCTGTAAGGCAGTTACTGGGGAGGAAAATAGCAGTAATGGAAGCTGCCAACATTTTGTGTTGCCTTCCTTCTAATCTGAACTTCTACTTATTTGACTAGATATTTAAAGTGTTCAAGGTTTAGTGCATACATTAACATACCTAAATGTTATCTGATACTTAATAAGGCAAGTCAACAGTACTTAGTCACATCTTCAACTAGGCTCCTGTAAGGTGACAATATTATTTTACATTCACCAGCTACAAGTAAGCATTCAGTTTGTAATGGGAAGGTATCTGTTTTCTTTAAGGAAGAGCTTGAAACGATGTCCTGAGAGGAGCTAATTTCCTTCTAATGTGGTTCCTTATGAAAACTGATCACACTTCTAAAAAATGATACAAACACGTCAAGTATAAGTAAGTACTTTTCTTACGTAGTTTGATATAAAAAAAATGTCTTTTCTCCTTCACAAAACAGTGTGACTCAGATCCGTTCACCTACTAGCACTTCTGGTATGTTGCCTCTAGGCTGTTGCAGTGATTGAGAATGTAGCTGATAAAGATTCACATAGTTTTTAGGAATGTCAAAAATACAAAAGTTTTGGTGATTTACTCCCTCTTTTATTTCTTTTCAAGGCATTCAGTTAGTATAAAAATAGTGATTATTACATGAATTAAAGTTGTTGCAATTCAGCTGTATTTTTTTTTTTGCGATTCAATGCCAGTGAAGATGGATCAAGGTTTTAAAAAGTATCTGCTGTAAATTAAAAACAAATGGTTGAAAGTATTTTGCAGACCTCTCTCCCACAGATTGTATATTCCATTTTCCAAATTAAATCTAAGAGAGAGTATTACTTTATTGAGATTTATGGAATAATTTCTTTTAAAATTCCAGCAATATGAGAATGCAGGCAGACACTGACAGTGAACAAAAATAAGTGTCAGCTACTAAGTGGTTTCATCTTTTGGAGGGGTTGGGGGTTTTTTTTTGGTAATGGGAAAAATTAGTTCTGACTGGTTTTTAAAACTAAAATGATATATAAACCATTAAATTAGGGACAGATCATTTGTCCAGTTTAACTGCAAAGGGGATAAAATGGGTGGAAAACATGATAGTATTACCAATGCTGTGTTGGAGGAAGTGTTCCTCCTTCAATACAACTTGCTGATCCTGTCTAAGGAATAGGACTTAAGAGCTTCTGAGAAAATGTGTGTCAGAGGATATAGAGGAAAATTGTTTCATGGCATCTGGGGGAAGTATATCTAGGAATAGTAGTTGGGCTGTATTAACTACGAAAGTATATATGTTGTTCAATTTTTAATCTCCTTCAAGACAAAGACATGACCCATTTTCTGTATGGCACAGTACAAGGAATATAACACCAGAGGAAAACACGTAGCTGTGATGGACAGGAAAGTAAATGGAAGAAGTCTCAAGGACACAGTGCTGGTTTTGAGAGCTCCAGTACTTCATGGGTTCCCTGGAGAATTCTAGGACCTCAATACGGATTTTGGGGTGTCCAAGAGCTTAAGGAGATGATGAATCCTGGAGCCTTAGTGGACGGTTAAACCTCCTCCCATTAAAGAAAAACATGTGGCTGAAACTGTGTTGGCTAAAACCCATGGAATTTTCTGCACAACTTTATTCCTTCTTTGCCATTTTGTGTTGGATATCATGACCTGCCTGCTATATTTCAGCAAACGCAATAATTTCCTTTTAATTAGATAATTACCATGTTATTCATTGGTTTTGATCACTTCTAAATTCAGCTTTTGGTTTTAACAAATGCAGTTTCAGAAGATGATGGATTTTTACATTTTTAAAACCGCTAAATGTTCAAAAAGGATTTGTACATATAACAAAATTAAAGTAGGGATTATCTAGCACTGTGTGTGGGATACAGCTATAATCTATACAGTGCATGGAAAAGAAACTGGCATTCTCAATTGCACTGCACACATCTCAGTAATAACAGGGTATAAGGCATACAATTTCATGGAACACCCACAATGAAAATTATTCTTTCCAAACAGAGAATTGTTTTGGAATAAGTTAGGTTAATTGGCACCATGGGATTCCTCTCAAGGAAACACAGAACATTAAAATCTACACATGTGCATGTAAAATGATAAAGTATTATCTTCTTTCCCCTCTCAGCTCCTCAAATCTAAGACACGCTACCCAAAATCAACAGAAATGATTATGTTTTGTTGATTCGAATTTCCTCAGAATAAACTGGCAATTCTTCATCTGGTCAGCTTACAACCTGAGAGTCACTGCACTGTTCCACAATTGCTAGCTTTACATATGGTTATCTAGTGCAGTCTCTCACACAAAAATAGAGGTCTCTCGAGCTTTTGGCACATGCTTTTCAGAACTGTAAGAATCTTTATTTTCAGTGCAAGCAACAGAGCTATATGGTGGTAAGATACAGCCTCTTTCAAAGGACTGTTCTGCCCTATTAGGATGAGAACCAAAATCTGCAAATGGTTAATGATAAATCTAGGCACATTTCACTGTCATTATATAGTCCTCACTTAAAACACTGATTGTAAATTTCATTTCTGAATACAGTTGAAGTATATTAAGTCCTCACAGAAGTATGATCACCCTCTCAAAAATCATAAAGAACTTATCACTAAGAAACAAACAAATCTTCCTTTTCATCAAGGTGTCTGAATTCTCATCCAGGCTGTTGTGCTGCGTGCATTGCATCTATTTCATTAATGTTTAAGGTCGTTATAAATGAGGACATTCTACTTGTTTGTTTGGGTTTTTTTTTTAAATGTCCTGTTTGGGGCCATTTGCATACCTTAACCATTATTTCTTTCCTAGTTTTCTGCCCCAATTACGCCAAGGCATATAAAACAAATTAACTGTGATTCCTAGTGGCCAGGTCACAGGTGAGGTGTGGCCTCGGAAATGACGTCTGTTGTGCTGCAAGTCTGACTGCAGCTCTTCTGACCTCTTGAGTGAGTGAGAAACCCCTGTGTCCTGTGAGCCCACATGACTTCACATGCAAGTCCTGTGCTGAAGAATAATCATCATTTCCCTCTGCAGTCTCCAGTGGAAAGCTGAGGTGTATGTTAGTTGCCTTGTCATTTTTGGAATAACAGACAACATAGCATTTCAGCTTCTCACCAAAGATGTCCTAGAGTCTCCCCTGTCATAATGTGAAAGTAGAGTTCCAGAACACCAAAGAATATCCCAAAACATATCACTGTTATATGCGAATAATTGTATTTCCCTTGCCACTCTGCCTGGACCTATGCAGGTGTCTGAAATGGACTTGCCACTTAACTAGTCTTAATTAGAAGTACAGAAGCAAGACAGCAAATAGAATTTACGCTTAGCATCAGTGGAATTAATTGTAGGATGAAATGAAAATGAAATATTACACTGTTCATAATAGGATATGTGTCATATTTATATTCTATACTCTAACATTGTTATTTTACAGCACTACCCCTATTCTTCATAGACAGATGAGAGCTTGGTCTGGTACAAAAAAGAGGGTTTACTTTCCAGACTTTTCATATACAAAGTTTCTGAGTAACTCTGAAGGGTTACTGTTGGGTTGAAGGCCTGTTGGGTTGTAGAAGGAAGAAATTTAGATTATTTGTTTCCTAAAGCCAGGAGCGAAGTACATCCTTCCACTGCTCCCTTTTCTCTCTATGCATCAAAACTTTCCCATTTGGGACTAACTGGTCACAAATTTAGTAGCCGCTATAAGTTTGGCTTAATAGGGAGCAAAAAGCAGCAGATAACGTTTGCCAAGAGCATAACCTTGAGCTTAGTGGAGGAAAGCCCAGCTTGCTCTGTGATGTCAAGGCAAAAAAGTTCAAGAAAGGTTCATCGATTTCACCGTATATTGTCCACATAAGAATTAGAGGAAAATAAAATGATTGAAATTACTGGACTTGGATGGAAGGGTTAGCATGGACTGTGTGAATTGTGGGTCTTTTGTCAGTAACATAAATCCTGTGGGTATTGATGGGCAGTGTATCTGTAAACCTAGGTCTGTACTGTACGTCTCCACTGTCAAGAGGAATATGTGAAGAGTTTTATCAATGGTAGTACTAAGCATACAATGCAGCAACAGTCTGATTCAATTCATACACTAATTTTTAAATATATTTTATCACTGATGTATTGTACTGCAGCACTCCCCACTGCAAAAGCTGCACAACCTATTATAAGCCCCTTGAAACGTGCTGTAACAGTGCTGGAAGTGGTATTTTTTTTATTTTTAAATTTGTATTTTATATTGAATGACCTGAGCAACATGTATTCATGTGATTAAATGTTATGTTGTGATACAAAAACTGAAGGCATAGTAGAAGTTTCACTACTAATCCTGCATTCCTGCAAAAAGGTGCTTATGGTGACAAGGTGCTCATTTGACCCTGAGAAGTTCTGAAATAATTGGCTCGTAGCAGCATAGTTAGCATATTTATTACCTGACAGTCTACTTTCATAGCCTTATACTGAACATACGAATTGCTGTGTTCCACAGCACTCTTCATGGCACCACAGAAGACTCCTACCTGAATCACTGGATCACTCACAGAATCATAGAATCGTTTAGGTTGGAAAAGACCTTTAAGATCATCAGGTCCAACTGTTAACCCAGCACTGCCAAGTCCACCACTAAACCATGACCCCAAGTGCCATATCTACATGCCTTTTAAATACTTCCAGGGATGGTGACTCAACCACCTCCCTGCGCAGCCTGTTCCAATGCTTGATAACCCTTCTGGTGAATGTTTTTTTCCTAATATCCAATCTAAACCTCCCCTGGCACAATGTGATGCTGTTTCCCCTTGTCCTGCCACTTGTTGCTTGGGAGAAGAGACCGACACCCACCTCACTACAACCTCCTGTCAAGCAGTTGCAGAGAGCAGTAAGATTCCCCCCCCTCAGCATCCTTTTCTCCAGACTACACAACCCCAGTTCCCTCAGCTGCTCCTGATACTCCTGAATAAGACTTTGCAGGACTGAAAGTACTTGCGTACTGATGTAGAAACTAACCAACACGCAGTACGGAATATACGTAACTTTAAACTCTTCTTAAAACTATTACGTGGAAATTATGCTGAGTGTACACTTTAAATAACTGTTGTCATATATTTATGTATTTCTTTCACTGCAAAGAGAATAGGCTGCTAAAGTATTTACAAGGAATTATATAGGAATATAGTTTGTAAAAAACTTCGTGAATTAAGAAGAATAAATAAACTAGTCTTACTGACTAATTTGAAAGTAAGATGAAATAAAAAGGTGATTATGGCTTAGGATTTTACATGATTCTGACAAGGAAAACCACAGTCTTGGAGTAGAGAAGGTGGTGATGGAAGTCAAGGGGTCTAATTCATATATTCTTAACAGTGATCTCCAATACCATTTCATTGAGATTTTCTGTCCCTTTTCCCTTTCCTTCCCTTCCCTGCCCTTTACTTCCTCAGAAGCTTTGCCCTTTATCACAGTGATCTCATGAGATGTACTAAGGGTATTTTATTACTAGCTCAAGAAACAAAGAAGAAAAAAGAAAAAAAAAGAAAAAGAAAGACCTCTACACAAGTACAAGTGGTAATTCTGTAACAGCAATGTTAAGGATACCTATTTTGTAGGGGATTCTACCTGAGGCACTATGTGAGGTAAAGTACAACAGAATGCAGCCATTCTTGCTGGCTGCACAATTTATGACCCTGTAGTCAGCAGATACACACCAGAGCTATACCAGAGCTTGGTCACCATCAAAAAAAGTAGCAATAAATGGAAAATAACTTCAGGATCAGCGATGACAAGCAACTGAACACGAAGCCCAACTGCAATACCATGCCTAAAGAGGTAGTTCAGTGGGTGGATTTATAAGTAGAAAACTACCATGTAACTACAGGGACTTGATTTCACCATTGGCAGTAAT
This sequence comes from Falco cherrug, assembly GCF_023634085.1. Classification (NCBI taxonomy): domain Eukaryota; kingdom Metazoa; phylum Chordata; class Aves; order Falconiformes; family Falconidae; genus Falco; species Falco cherrug. Next base: position 14,251,124 of record NC_073697.1, on the reverse strand, counting down.
AAGATGTAAATCTGGCTACTTTATACAGTTCTGAGGTCCTTCAATTTGAAAGGATATTGGGAAGTTGAATGATTGTAAGGAAAGACTGCAAATATAATTTAAGGACTAATAGTTCAGCCCTAGAGCTATTTAGCTTTTCAGGAAGTATTCTGAAATGTGATTATAGGACTTAACTCCCAAGAGAAGTGGTAGGCTCTTCCTTTTTTGTTGTTGCCAAATCATACCTTGATGCCTTCCTTTCTCAACAATATATATTAGACAATACATGTTTTTGGGCTCAGGAGACAAAAGAGTGAGTGAAAATTGATGTAATAGGTTGTGTTACATTTTATAATGGCTGCTACTAATCTAAAGGTTTCCAAATCTTAGGAAATAATACAGTTAGTATGATAAAATACAGCCACCAGAGTAAGGAAATTTGGAGAACTGCTACCACATTCAGCATTTTTGTGTAAGTTACATACAATCTTGAGTACAAGGTGACTGATCTTGTAATAATATATTCAGCACTGCTACCTCTCAAGAAATCATTAAATTCAAGTATTTAGAATGTTTTGATCCTTTTTTTTTTTTCTGCTGAGTGCATTATGGGATAGAATTATAGTTGCCCGATACTTTTAAAGCATTTAATTATTTTGCCTGATTTTTTAACAATACATTCAGATACATCAGGACTATTTTTTCTTGATAATTAAGTTCTTAAACATCAGTGAAATCAAAGTATTACCAGTTCAATAGCTTCTCATTTAAACTTTCTGCCGCTCTTCTACTTGGCAGTAGTTTAAAACAAAAAGAAAATAATGGTAGTGAAAATCAGTCCGCAAGGAAAAATGGGGACTAGTATTTTCATTAAAAAATTGTCTTTGCTACATAACTTCGAAGGAACAACTGTAAAATGTTGCTCTGTGACTAACAGCTCTCTTCACCACAACATAATGGAGCAGTAAATCACCAGAACAGGGAAGCAGACTTCTAGTTTTGGTGGTTTGTTTTTTTTCTGGTAAATGCTTATTCTTTTCTTCTACACACATGCCACATACTCAGGGTACTTAGTAATATTAATAGGCACAGGTGATGGAATCAGTATTTTCTCCACTACGCTGGGCTGGCTATATATCCCTAAATACTTGAGCCCAGGTGCATGTCCTAGATTTGAGTTCCAGGTGCATGTCTCACTCATATCCTTACTCAACTTTGGGCCAAGACCAAGGCACACAGCTTCCTTCTTTTCACCACATTCTTGAGATAGGGAAGAAAAGGATAAGTATGCACACATACTGCAATACTTATGTAGCCAGTGTGACATAAAATACATTGGAGAGGGCCACTGATGTTGAATTAGCAACTCCTTCATTAAGATACATTCATGGCTTCCAAAAACTAAGTTGAAAAATCGAATACCAAAAGTATTCCTGCTAATCGTGCTGTCAAAGAGAATTAGAAATTGGGAGATGTGCAGAGAAAAACTGTTTCTCAAGTTCTTCAGAGCTGGTTTTTTATTATTATTTAACCTTCAAGAATCCTTCAATTTCCTCTTGAGTAGGGCTTCCAGGAAGCACAAGTTACCATCATCCATTCATGGCATCTCTCTCTGTTATGAAATACTTCTACAAGCTTGTGCTAATTCCTTCTGAGATACTGGCTGCATATAAAATTACCACCTCTTCTCTTTCATTAGAACTCCTTAAAATTAAATCACATAACTGTCAGTAGATTTTACCGCAGAAACAATTTTCAAGCAGAGACCTCAATGACTTCAAGAAACATTAAAAGCCAATGGACAAATAAAACATATGCATCATGTTGTACCACTCTTCTTGATTTCCATTTATATCTACAGACCTTCACAGGAGTGACTGACAAGAAGCAGCTCCAAATAATCCTATTTATGTGCTTAAGTTAGCAGGAACAGTGAAGAAACCCTACAAGCTTGCTCACAGCAATGTTAGGGCCTCCAAACGAATTTCATCCACACAGGGACCATTAGTTCTATTAGAGGAACAAAACAGCATCTTCTTAGGAGGGTATCATGGGTGATTGCTATATAATGCAGTCACCTCTCCTCCTCTGTTTTTGTACAGTGTTTTCCTCCTTGTCTGACTGTCAGTGCTGTGATGAGTGAAAATGTTGTTAGTGAGATCAGAACTAAAGTTCAGGAGTATCTTTGTGAAGGAAATAAGTCGCTTCTGTTTCTTGGTTATATCAGCCTCCAGGCAGTTTTAAGTATATTCTTTGGAAAATCATCATGCAACAGATTTGCTGCTTTGTGACAATGTAACAATTTATCACTCCTAAATTTCCTCTTCACAGTAGAAAAAGAGAGAAAATCAATGACCGCTATTTCATTCTATCTATCAACATTAAAAATATCTTATTGGGATAGCTGTCCAAAATGCTTTTTAGAGGCATCAATGCAAATTACCTGTCATTCAACCATAGCTGCATAATTTATTTTTTTTTACTTGATACAACATATATCTGTCAAAGTTTGAAAAAATAGTTTTGCTATTGTCACTAGAGTTAAGTATTTGTTCATATTTCGGATACAGAAAAGAAATTAAGAGAAAATTCTATTTTCAGACACTTGGGTATAAGAGACAAAAATTTTACACTTACTTTTAGGGAAAAAAAATTGTTTGCCCTTTCTGGCTACCATTGCTCCTAGGTTGGAAAAGGTGAACAGTTTTTGTTTACTTCAATGAAGAGTCTCTGTGCTAATTCAAGAGTAACATTATATGGATGAGTTATACAGGAATTGACTAGATGCTTGGGTTAACATCTACGAATCTGTGTAAATGAACAGGGGACTCAAAAAAGGCAACATGTTACCTTGGCAAAACACTTCGCTGGAATACAGAGACCTAATGTTGATCAGGGACAACTGAAATTTCGTTGATTTCATTTTACTTTTTCACATATACCACTATATAAGAAGAATCAGGCACATCAAGCAAAATGTATACATTCAAATTAATATATCTGACGCTCCAAGCATTTCTTGAGTAGGCACAGAGAACACATTCGGCGCTTCTCGCACTTTCCTTGTGGATGCAGTATTTTAGATAGTGTCAGGGTTTTTTTACTTGCTGGCTGTACAGTATCTGCACTGCCTGCTGGAAAATTATCTATCCACATAGTATTCTCCATTACTGATTTCTAGTTTTACAGTGTACAACAACTAAGTCAAATCAAATACCCTTCAAGTAGTCTATTTTCATGGAATAATTGCTACTGTTCTCACAGTGATCTCCCATCCTTATAAGTAAAAGACCATGGGCAATGATTATAGGAATCAGACTGCAGGGGATAAACGTAAAAATGTTTTAAACCCCCTTGCTTTAAAGCTACCACTTGGATTATGTGAGTTTTGTTTTATTCTATTTATTTATTATTTTCTATAATATACTCATTCCTCAAATTCTTTCCCCTTTCTATTTAAGAGCTGGAGTATTGCTTCTAGGCACATTCCCTTTCTCCTTACCTGTGAAGTACATAAAGCCCCCGTTCTTGCCAGCCTGCATTAAACACTGCAATACAATTACCCTCAGTCACTGGACTGTTATCTCACGGAATTGAATTAGACTTTGTAGCTTAGAGAACATCAACTTATTTACACAAAATGTTATAGTTGAAACAGGTCCAGTTTAGAGTACTATATGATGGTTAGGGTAGTAAAGACTAAAAAGATCACATCACTGATTTAAAACAGAACTAAAAGTTGAATCTGAATCAGAGGGTAGCTGTTGAGAGTCTTATCAAGCAGGCTGTTGCTTATTCAGAAGCATGGAAAATCAGTTTCCCATTTAGTCTTGCCTCTAATTTCCAGCTGTAAAAGTTTCCTCAAGGAAGGTTTGTTTGGGACTGATAGCAGTTCTGTGGAAATTTTCAGTGTCAGTTTTTCACAAGTACAAGCTATCAGAATTTCCGGTTCAGAAATATAAACCAGCCTTAGACTGATGTTCAAAAATACCCCTGAGAAGTCCCTTCTGTTTTTGTGTATTGAACGTAGTGGTTACCTACAGAGGCAGAAAAGGAAGTGTTCAGGAAATAACAGAATCATATAAATGGCTATTTTCCTGAAAAAGGTGTAAAGTATTTCATTTTTCTCTCTCTAACGCAAACCAAAAACATCTTCCTCTCAGAAAAAGACTATCTTAATTGGCTTATTGCCCTTATAGCTGAAATACAAAATATTTAGTTAGTATGTGCGATGAATTTTGAATCAACATAGGTTGTCACAATTACTATTTATGATTATTCTCTCAAGAGTATGTCAGTATATCTTTCATCCATGAAGGCTTTCTAATATATAGTCCTGACTGTTCTATGCAAAACCTGATTAAAATTTAAATTTGCTTTATATATCTAGATTTTACTTGCATTACCACTCTAAAACGTGACCAAAAATCAACATGGGACAACACTTACGACATTTCTAAAGCAAAATATCGCCCGACAGACTTAAGTACTTACCCGATACCTAGACGTAATTTCTTACCTCTACCCTCCAGTGTATTCCCATCAGTGCCCACTCACCCACCATTCACTCCCCTGACCATGGAAGTCTTCCCATTAAACACAATGAAAGCTGTTGCACCAGCCCACCCGCATATCTGAATTTAGAGGGTCAGTCCCTTTTTACGTGCATCTCAAATACATGCCGTTTTAAAGCAGCCTCCCACCAAGGGCAGCTTGTGCCACATTTGAGGTTAAGCTCCACTGCCCCTTTCCCGGGGTCCCTGAGCACTCCCAGGCCCCCTCCTGCGTCCAGCTCCTGGGGCATTGCTGAGCACCCGCAGGGCAGGAGAGGCCCTGAGCTCCCACTGGAATCGCAGCAACACTTGGCTGGATTCAGTGGAGTGAAAATGAACCCAAAGAATGAAAATATAAAGAAAATGTTGTGGGATGCTGATGTTGGATAGTTTCTTCTGAATTTAAAGTGAGGGGAAAATTAAGGGAAAGAGAAAAATATTATGATGGTTGTTATATGAAGCGCTGTTTTCCCTTCCTGAAACAAGGAAGTTTTTACTTCTTTGCCAGATAGAACTGCAGCATCTGTTGTCATGGCTCTTCTCTTTTATAACTTAAATTAAAATAATTTCTGAAAAAACATTTCATCCCTTTTCCCCCTTATACGGGCTAAAATTTAAACAGGTAGAGATAAGCATAAAATCCAACCTTTATTCCACTTTGAACTAGCTTGTGTATATCCAGAAAAGGTTCTTTGAGTATGTCTCCTTCAGGACTGAAAATCTTCACATATCCTTCTTTCTCAAGAATAAAGAGGCGATGGGATCCATCCCCGCAATGTACTGCTCCGACAGGCTGCCTTAGTCCACTCACAACCTCCTGAATACAGAAGCAGTTGTGCTTGTGTTTTCTAAAAAAATTTAAAAAAATAGTGAGAAATTTCTTCTTTCTTGTAACCATGACACAACAATGTCCCTAAAAGATAAAATTATTGTTCTGGAGTGATATTAAAAACACACTTATACAATCCAGAATAAATTATTTCCTTGAATGTATGCAAGCAGCTAATACAGCAGAAAATCAATTTGAACTTCATTTGAGCAAAATTTGGTTTGTATTCAAGACAGAAAATTAATTCATCTTAGATCTGAAATTTAAAGGAATAGGAGAGAAAAAATTTGGTAAAGAAAGAGAACAGTTTATAAAGACAAAATTTCTACCGTACAATAAATAGTAAATTCTAGCAATTTGACAAAATTTGGCCTCTAAACGCCATTTAAAAATAATGACTTATGATGGAAGAATCTAATTTAATTATTTTCACAAAGAAAAATAAATGAGTGAAATAAATTAAAAATAATGAAATAAGTATTTTACTAATAAACTTACTGTAGTTGTTTAGTAATATTAAATTCAGGTAGAAATGACTTCCTAGAACTCCATGTGATCCACAGGGTGGATCAAACCCGGATTCTAACACCTTTTCAGCAATGCAAATATCAAATGGTACTGAAATTTTGACACTAATGTAACTTTCTCTTTTGATGTACACTAGCAGCAGCAAAAGAAAGTAACATCTGGAAAACACAGCTGCTGAGCATAAGCACACACTGAGCTGTTTCACTGTGAAAACCACAGGCTTTGCTAAGGTTTTTTTTTCAGATTAAACAGCATTTATCTTTATGAACCTGCTGATCTCTTCCTCTTTGTCGTATTCTTCCATGTGGTCCAGGGAGTTAGAAGCTGGCCCTCGCACTTGTTTTCTTGGAAAATCTGGAAAGCATACACCACCATCTTTTCTTGCATAGTAAAAGCAAAACTCATCAGCTGTAGTTTGGAGAAAACCTTAAAAATGCAAAAGAGCATACAAATATTTAGTGTGTTGTCATGTTTGCAGTTTTGTGCTGTCAAACGAATCTTTAAATAGATTATATATTGAGTGGAAAAAGAAGTCATTTTAAACAAAGTGCTATCTGCAAAAAAGGCCTGCTCTGAATAAATACAAACTATTACCTTTTATAGTTTATTCTATTAAACCTTATTTTCAGTGTACTTAAATAAAAATACAAATTAATCCAAAATGACTCTACAGTTCACTCATGAAAACATTAAGAGACAAAGTTCAGAGCTGAGGCTGTGATATGCTTTTCCCTGAATTTAACCCTATTAATCAAGTGTAGTATCTGCTGTAAAATAGCTTGAGCCGCTTTCATTTAACTTTTTTTTAAGTGTCTTGTTGTAGTAAAAATTTCAGTGAAGACTTTGGTAAAAGACACGCAGCAGAGACTTTGTGGAATTCTGGCAGCAAAGGAGAGGTGAATAATTAGCTGCCTCAGAATGCGAGAAGCGCTGCTGAGGACTGCATCGTGCTGACATACGGGTAGGCCTCCGGTTGATTCCAAGCGTTAGAGCGGGTGAACACAGTGTCCTACGGTGAGGTCTGTGTCCTCAGCCCCCGTCCCCTGAAAAGGGGATATCTCTCAAGCTGCATTGGCGCTGGCTTTAAGCTGGCTTGGATGAAAGGCGGTCTTTAGGTTTTAGGTCAAAATGGGAAGGGGTTTGAGGATCCAGGGAAATAAGAAGTTGGTAAATGAGAGCCTCTGAGGAAAAACCCTGCCACTACTGATACTGCATTACGTTTAATGACAGCAAAATTACCTGTTTCTGTCTGCAAACCTATTTCTAGTCATTTCTATCCAGTTTTTAATTATTAGTGTTAAAACTAAGATGATAGAATTTGGCTAGTTATACATGTACTATTTTATAGAACGTTGTTAACATAATATGCCTTAAGTTGCTACCTTCATTCCTCTTTGCATTATTGGCATAATGTGTTAGGATGTACTATGGTCCAGGACATAACTCATCGGATACATAGAATTAGCACTTAATTGGAATTAGAGGCCTAATTTATGCATGGCTTTACCACTTGTGAATAATGCAGTAATCCATAGATCCTGGCCATAAAGCCTCTGGCTTACAACGTACAGTAAGAGCTGATCAGGGACAGCTGTGTCTCGTTGGAAAATGCCAATTCCTTAAAAGCAAAGCTTTTTCAGAAACATTATCAGTTTTGACAAAATTTAGTTAACATGATGTTTCTGGTCCAGAATCAAACTTCTGGTCTAAATGAAAAAGAGAGAAACAGACAGTAAACCTTGTATCACTATACTTCAATGTCTTGCAATTAGGGTGTTTCATTAGGAAGAGGAATATTCAGGTCAATGCCCCTCATCTGTCAGGCAAGAGTTTGACCCTAAGTCTCCCATTTCCCAAGTAAATGTCCTAACAACGACTTTATTAGCTATCCTGGGGTGGTCTCTCTGTGGCTTTCTTCATGGAAAATTTCGAAAGAGTTCAATTTCTTCCTTATGTGGAATAGGAAAATTTTTTAGATCCCAGAATTTTTGTGGAGTGGAAAGCCTTTCCCACCCAACTATACTTTTCATATGCATCTTCCTTGAAAAATATTGGAAAAATAACACGACAAAGCCCGCCCTTGGTTTCTATAAAATAGTATCTGGAAACACATGGTAGAGTGTTGTGGTGTAAAAGTTTAATTACCATGATTTGGAGCTTCAGTAAATATCATCTCTGAGGAGCTGGTTTTAATTTATAGTAGTTATTTGGAGAAAATGGGAGATATAATTTCAAGTGGAACAACCGAAGAGGAACTCTGATATAATCACAGAGTAGTATTCCAAGGCTTGTAGATACAATGCCAAAATCAAAGGTAATCTAAAATCTTGCTGTTGAATTATTTGACTTAAGAATACAGAGTTTTTTCTTTAATAGTTTATTTCTCTAGGCACAGTGGGTCATTCAAGAAAATGTAATAGCAAATTAGAGGTGTAGAATTTCTAAGCATTTCTAGAATTTTCGAAGTATTCCATCTACTATTTACTAAAGATAAACTACTCTTGGCTTGAATGTTATCTTTAATCAGAAGAACTGAGAGCATATTATGATCCTATTGTTTACTCAGTACATATTAATTTCAAATAATAATGGACATAAACTGTCTTGATTAGTGCATTATGCAATGCCTTTTCTTATATGTAAGACAAATCTTTTTTCCCTAAGAAATATTTCATCGCGCACTTAAGTACATGTTGCACTGCAGTTGCCTCTTGGTATTTAGCAAACCCATCAGCAGGTTCCAACAAAGGATAAGGCTTATGTTCTCTTTTCCTTAGAAATGCTAGTAAAAAATTGGGTTTGAATTAAACTATGAAAATCAGTCAGTAAATTTCTAAAATGTTGTGTTACTGAAAGAAATGTAACCTCTCTAAAGACAGTTTCACCTGTGTATTAGGGATGGAATTTTGTTCTACAAAAAACACAGTAATTTACAAAAAAAAAAAAAAAAAAGAAATCTGCTTGTGTTATGTATGTTAGATTCAACATACTAACAGCTTCAACGAAGACAGAGAAGTATTTGCTTCTACTCTCTTATCTGCTTGTAGCCATTTAATGTTTTATTTATCATGCTTAGATTGTAAGGTCTTTAGTGTAGAGTTTGCCATTTTGTTCAGTGTTCGTACAGTGTCCAGAAGAATGGTCCCTGCCAAGCACCCCTATGCAGTAAAATTGTTTGGAGAGAAAAAAAAAAGATCATTTTGCTCAGTCGGATTTTATTCAAATGCAGCTCTGTCACTCTCCTCTATGAGAATTATGCCTAATACGGACTGCAACATTTGGTCCTGTGTGAATTTCTGCACTTACTATATTTTGAAAGACTTATACATATCATTACAAATTTCCTACCAGCTGTGTATGTGTTGACAGAGCAGCGCCCGTGTTAACAATGAAAACTGAAATCACAAAGGAAGATAAAACATAATGTTTAAGTGTTGCATGTGTCAGGTTTTGCACAGGCTTACATTTCTATGCTTTTGAAACTTTCTGTCTTCCAAAACTACAGACTTTTCAGTTAAGGCAGTTACAGTGAAGGCTCTCTGTGTTCATCCTTATAAAAAACTGTAGGAATATGTTGCATGATATCAAGCCTTTTCAAAGGAAAACTCCTGCTCTCAGCTGATCCTCACCTCCTCTCTCCACTCATACTTGTGGTCAGTTATTCCTCACCTTGTATCTTCCTTTTTATACCACCTTCACCAAATTCCACTTTGCTGGATTCCCGGCTAACCCACCCCCCTGCCTCTTCTCTTTGATATATAATTCAAATGTCCTGGTAGCATTTGTCCCGGTCTTTACAGCAAGCCAAGTTTCTGTTCACTCCCTTGTTTGCACTGCACACAGGATTGAATATCATCCACTCATCTGAGTAGACCTATACTGGTTTAGACAGCATCTGGAAGTCAGGATCACCTGCTTTACTCCTGCTATGATCTTAAGCATACAGTTCAGTATCATGTCAAAGAAGCATTTTCCTGGTTTTGGTGTAGGTTGTTGGGTTTTTTTCTTTTTTTTTCTGATTTGTACTTTTGACAGATAGGTGTGAATTTGTTCACAAAACCCCCACATTCTCCTCTCTCTTCTGAACTCTCAGTGAAAACTAAATGAAAGAGGTAATTCCAGACTGATTGTTTAAAAATGTAAGATGTTCGGTGGTAGCTCACATAATTTCCTACTGGTTTTAGATTGAGTAGTGGCCCTCTTCTTGTACTCACATATTGCACATACCTGCACACAGGTTAATCCCCTTGATGCTCTTGTTAGCAGTAGCAACATTATGAGCCACTACTATTTTTCTGCAAGTTGACTATGTTGATTGTGACTATTAGTTGACTATGTCAGAACTTCTGATAATGTTGTATGGGTTGCAGAATTTCTTAGATTTCCAGCACTTTGGATTGGGGTGCCCCTCTTTGGCATTAAAAATTCTTATCAAGCATCTGTTCTGGTAATGCCTGGATTCAGATCTGGGTCTGAATTCACCCACAATCATCTAGAACCCATTTCTTCAAATGAAAATAATGGAGAGCACATAGTTCAAAATCTGTCCCACATCCTTGGATGGCAGAACGCACCGTGGCTGGGGCAGAGTTTTGTTCCTTAGAATATATCACACTTCCACTGGCATGAATCAAGTTTCCCCTCATGCCTAAAGGTAGAATCAACCGTGCCATTCTCTAGTAGCTAAATTAATAAGAAATATTAGACAGCCTTCTCTTATGACCTTGGAAAACTTGTATTTCATATTGATTGAAAATACTTCATTAAGTCATTTAACTCCAGTGTCTCCATCAGTAATCACTTAAACTGAGGCTTACAATAAAGATCAGATGAGAAATAATGACAACAGTCAACTGGGATGAAGCAGTGAAGTTCTAATCTCACAGGCTTTGTGAAACGTTCCACCCTCCTGGCTAACATATCCATACAATCCTAACAGCTATTGTTATTACTGTGTTTGAATAAAGAATCGGGTCCACTTTTTCTCTGGATATTCCTAAAGAAGTCTGTCTTTATCAGAGGAAGTTCTGATACAGTCATAACTGGTGGGCAAACTGCTGTCTTTAAAAGAGTTAACCAAGGATCTGCTAGAGTTTTCATCTTTGAAAAAGGAGACAGAACAATAAATCAATTTCTGGAGCTAAGTCATGAAAAAAACTGATGTATAATTGCCCAGTCTTTTTCTTTAATATGTACCACTAAAATTTCAATTCCAGAACAGATGCTTTCTATCTTAAATCACTAATAATATTTCTCATTTGTGCAGGACTTAAGGGATAAAATTATTTTTGTAGTTGGCAATTTCCTTAAACTCCTTTGTATTGGTGTTCAGAAACAATTAGCGCTCCTTAATGGAGCAAGAGTAATTATTTGAGTTTTTAACAATTGCACAGTGAATCATTGCAAGAGACCTTGGGTTTAGGGGTCTGTTAATCTCCAACTCTCTGTTTAACCCTCCAGGCTAAGCTGAAAACTTAGCTTCCACATATTCTATTTTTTTCTTTCTTTTGCAATAAAAATTATTATGGATATACAGGTCTCACAAGTAAGATGGAAAACCCAAATAAGTTGTTATTTTAATTATTTATATCTTAGAACGTATAAGACTGTTGAGCTATATTAAAGTCCTGTAGGCCATCTTCTCAAAAAGAGGGACCTGAATTTTACTTAATTAATACCTTCAGGAAGTGCTAGTATGGGTATCAACAACCGTATGTACCAGTCAAGTCACCAAATTAACCCTGTTGGTGGATGTAAGTAAGCAACAACTTTTTGTTAGTACAACCCACTTTCAGAACAAGTATTTAGAATGATTATTAGCATCTGATTGATGTAGGAAAAATCCTATTTTAACTGACGCTAAAGTATGTAAGCTCTTTTCCTGCAAAGCACAGTGCTCTGCCCAGTGCTAAAGTTATGCTTTCATCTGGTTATCTTTCAAGGCAACCTGGGTGGTCACAAAAAGCACTTGACATCTTGATGCACTTCAGCAGTTTTACATATACACAAACTTTGTAGAAAAATAAATTTGTCATTCGTCACCACATATGTTGATCTGAGGAGTGAGGTTCCTGTGGCTATAGCTCCTGTGCTGCTCAGCTCTTTCTCATTCTCTCCCTCTCTCTGCTTCCTCTTCTTTCTCCCTTTTCCCTCTTTCACTTTTTCCAATTAAACAAATTGTTTCCTCAGAAACACAGAATTTCACAAAACAACGATGAGGGACTTGCTCTGCAGAATATGCTAATCATTTGCACTAGCTACAAACTCACGTCAAAAAAACTCTTTGTGCTGACTTCTTATACGGGCCAAACATTTAGAATATCTAATCTGTTATCGCTGTTCAGCAGGCAGTCTTGGCAACTGTGATCTATTCTGCTTTGCTTTGGGGAACGTGATAAAGAGCAAGAAACAGCTGGTTTAAGAAAGCCTTAGAAACATCTCTTAGTTTATAAAGAAAATAATAATATTTTCATATTTGAATGGGTTGAGATACATGTTAAACCACAGTAAAGGGAAAAAGTAAGTCAATTCAAAATGTTTTCTCAAGTCAATAAAAATACGCTGCAAAAAATCCCTGCGCTCTTGGGATTTCAGAGAAAACAAGTACACACTGTACACATGCAATTAAAAAACCCTCATCCAAATCTCATCCACTTAAACTATCCCCTTTACTCAAATATGTTTATATTATATTACAGAGTTGTGTTCATATGTCAAAAATGACTATTCACAAATTCATTTTTCATATCATTATCAACTGTTTTTTCCAGTCTGTGTTGCTAGTAAAAAAAAGAAAACATAACCAGTTCAATTATTTTCTCCTGTGTGGCATTATTTATAAGTAGTGTTTGGACAGGGAAAAAAGCATAGTTTAAAAATGACAGTCTTAAACATATAAATAGTTTACTACTGAGAATACCAAAGATGTTATTTAATATAAGGGTGCATTAAGACAGTATTTCTAAAAGAACCATCTTCTGTGGTTATTTTGTTGATATAGTTACAAGTGATAGCACACATTTGGTGACTGCTTAGACAACACAGGTCAAATTCTGGTTTTGGTTATGTCCAGCTAACTCTACTGACTATAGTGAGGAAGTGTTAGGTTAGTTAAGAATTTGGTTGTTAACAGCGTGTTGGAAGTGATTCAGAGATCACAGAAGTCTATCGAATGGCTTCCTTTGATTTCAATGGGCTTCAAACCCTGTGGAAAAAACATCAGTTTCTAGGGTAACAAAACCAGAAAAAACACTTTACTCATCAGCTTTTAGAGTCTACAGCAAACAGCCAGCATCCTTTATTTCTTGCATTTTAAAGCTATTGATCATTTAGAATAGCCTTTTGGATGCCCAGCTGCTTGTTTACATGATTTGAATGAGCATGCTAATGTTTTAGCAAAGGTAATAGTTTCAGGTGCCTTTGCCAACAAATAATCCTGGGTTTCATGGAGGGTTTAATAGAAGGGTGGCGAGAAAGTGCTCAAAATATTTCCCTCACTACACTACACAACCATGGTGAAGACCCTGAGACATTCTGTCTTTCCTTGGGCAAACCCCCCTGGATATCAACAGGGATTTTACCTAGTGAAGAGCTGGATCTGTAACTGCTCAGGCAACATCAACATTTCAAAGCAGACATCCTTTAGCCCCATATTTTTCAATTGGTTTTACCTGGTATGTGACCTCTGCAAGTATAATAGAATTCTTTACAATAGTCTTTGCACAGGTAGGGAAGAGTTAGTTCTCTCTCGGGTGTTTCCCCCTTCTCAGGTGAGTGGAATAGGTTCTGAGCATGAGGTGAGCAGTGTGCACATTTGATTTCCTCCAGTAGCTTCGCACATTCTGTGTTGTTGGTGACAGAAAGTATCTGCAAGCCACAAACCAGAAACAAATAAGCATATGACCTGTTTCCCCATCCTACACAAAAAAAAAATTGCATGATCTAATGTAATAAATAATGCTAGTGGAACCATACAGTTAGTATAAATGCATCATGTTTCATGTCACTGTTCCGGAAGTGCAGAAATTATTACTATTGAATGTGCAATATGTCATTAGTACAGTGAGATTTTAAGCGCTTGCTTCTCTCTCCCAGATAAGAATAACAGTACTCGAGTTATTTTATGGACTCATGCCTGCAATCTCTTAATCATGTAGGCAGTCTCTGAACTAGAGGGATCATTTACATAAGGAGAAGCTACAGCAGCAGGCCTTCTACCCACTTCTCTTATGAGAAATACTTAAAAACCTAACTTGTAAAGTGACCTGTCCAAGCATTTAAAGACTAAAACTCCTACCATCAAAACACATCAGGAAAACTACACCGTGGTCTTTTCTAAATAGGTGTATCTTGAACAATACCCCGGTCTGGCTACTGAAATGGCTGCTGTGGAGTTCAGCAGGTGCCTTGGCTTCTTCACATTTTAAATCCTGCTCTGCTTTTTGCTTTCTCTGAGGCAAACTACTTGGAGGTAGGAAAAGCTGCATGTTTTCAGACATTTCACTTTGTAAGTGAAAAAGTAGAATTTTTAACATCTTGTTTGTCTGAATATCGAAACAGTAACTTTGTCCTGAAAAAAAGAGCATATATTATGCATAGTAGTTGAAGGAGCACGAAACCACGATTGATGATGTGTTTAAGTAAACACAGGAGCCTAAGGAGCGCAATGTCATCAAATCGTGAAAAATAATGGAAAACAGCATAGTCGTCTTTATTAGTCTTTGAATACAGTGCACTTTGTTAATCTATTGTTAACCACATTGATTGTTTTTTGATCATTCATCCCAATGGTGGGTAGTGGGAAATGTGTTCTCAGTTGAGAGGGACTGAATCTGATCCAATGCAAAAACAAAACTCAGGTTCTTTCTGCTATTTGTTTAATGCAGTTTTAAACAAAGACTGTAAGACACTTCTATTAAGAAATATTAATGCAGTAAATATTCGCATTTTGTAAAATTTGTAAATATTTGTAAACAGCACATTTGAAAACAGTGACACCGTTTTGCTAAAGTTCGTATCTCTGAGTTGATTTGTAGAAGGACTTTTGAATGTCATTCCCTTGCAACATAACATTGTAGGGAATTGCCTAAATTGCTTTTGATAAAATAAGTTATTCAATGCATGAGGACTCTTCATATGTTTGAGTAGAGCTGTCTTATAGGTCGGCTCTCTTCTAGGATGCAGTACTTCGATAACACAGTTCTGAACTCAGCATTTTATTTATGGACCATAATTACATAAACCTCAAACAAGAGAAATGCACTCTCCATTGTTTTGAAGAGATAGATATTCAAAATATTACACAATATATGGCCTGTACAGTTACACAAAATCCTATTTAAAGGAACCTTAATTTAGAAGATGAACCGTTTCCAGGACGATTTAGTCTTACCATATATACATTGTCCAAAGGCCATCTGAAACATGTACTAAAGTTTAGCAGCGTAAGCTGAGCCACTGATAAGAAGAACACTGTTTGGCTTCTACACTTATTCTGGAAGAGCTGCCATTGGCTTCTAAACCGATTTCTCCAGATTTGCCAGGATTGTTAAATGCATTAAATGTTCTGTTCTTTAGACTATCTGTCCTCAGACTATCCTTGGCTTCATAACACCTGCAATTAAGTAATGTGACTAACATCTGGCACATATGGTTTAGTATCTCTCTTCAGACTTCTTGGGAATATAATTGTCTCGTATCTTCTTTTGGAAAGGGTTTCCCTACCTTTGTTTTATTTTTAAACCTTGAAGACAGTAATCGATTAATTGCATGTTGCATGTATGGCAAAAGGTTTGCATTGGTCCTGAATTCTTCGGGGAATTCTTTTCCACAGTGGCAGCCCCTTCTCTCCTGAAAAGGTTTAGACTCTTCTTGGTAGACTGCTCATTTGGGCATAGCAGCAGAACTGTTAACCTTAATCTTCCTTCTTGAATTTCAGATGTTCTAGATATGGTAGATCTGAAGGAAAATGCCTTGAAGGCAAGAACTAAAAATGTAATGATAACCAAAGTATAACCAAAATACACAATAATAAAACGTTGAACTTAATACTGCCTAGGATTGCAATGCAGGTAGTAGAGATCAGACTTTACATGCTTGCAGTAGTTGACACTGCTGAGGCAATCCTCTGCATTAGCTGGACTTTCTTAAGGGACGATGGCATCCTGACCTTGTTACTTTGCGTTACTGTGGTTCTGATGCTGTGGCCTGTATAATTCAGTCATGTCACTGTCTGC